>NC_140770.1:209492452-210742452 GCF_044657685.1 Stegodyphus dumicola
CACTGGTCTGGAGAACTGTCAGCAGTCACAGGATCACACTATTTCCATACAAACAGTTTAAAGAGGTTCAAGGAAAGTGGTGTGTATGCCAGAAAGTCCAGCAGTTTGTCTGCGAATTACATTGCTTATAAAAATACGTTTTTAAAATAGAACAAGAAGTATCGAAATTAGATTCTTCTAATCAGTGTGGCTATACATTATTCACCAATCTTAGGTTAAGTTTGCAGGTTAATTCTCACCAGTTTATTTTACACAAAACGCATTAGTAATTCCTAACTAGACTATGAAATATTTAATTAAGAGACTAAAAGGTCGCATTCTAGAGCGGATGGTTTGTTAATATGGGAATCCAAAATGTTGAAAGGCAGCATCTTCGACAGAGATGTTACTGGTAAGAGGTATCGAGACGAAATTTGGAACATGTAAATTTTATATGGAATTTTCTTTCGTACCTGTTAGATAATAAAAGCTGTAATGGATATTGTTGAGTGTATTTCCCATTAACAGTTTCATATTTCAAAAATAGACTGACAGTTTTCTTTTGTGTTAAAGTAAATAAAGAGATACAACTTAAGTTTCATGATTTCATTGATGTACGTTTAATTCTTACCTCCAAACCAAACGAAGAGTGCCAGTTTCAATGGTACAAGTAATTTACAGATGCGGACTTTCCAAATGTTGCAAAAATTCACGGAGAAATATGGGTCATTCTGTTGAAAATTTTAATGAATAAAATTATTATGAAAATTCCACAAATATTTTAATAAAGCAAATATTTTAAAATATTGATATAGCTTCCTGATAAAAGAGGAAGTCTTCAAAATATTTCTTTACTTTAATTAATTTGAAATCTAGTTTTCATAATCACAGTTTACTTAAAGAATATGCTTCTAGTAAAATGCAGCATAAACATGTAGTTTTAATCTGTTAAAGTCTAATTTTAATATAGTAGTAATTCCCTCTGTTCGTTTAAAAGAAGTAAGTAAGATGGAAAAGTAAGTAAGTTTAAAAGAAGTAAGTTCGTTTAAAAGAAGTAAGTTGAAAATCACTTCAAAATTCTTTCTTTGCTGTATGAATCAATTTATTCTCAACTTTATTTTGCATTGTGGTGACGACTGGCGGAAGAAATAGAAGACGCAGGACAGAATAAACATAAATAGCTAAAACAAAGCTTACAATTTCATAATAAATTATGGTAAAGTAGAATGTCTAAATTTTTAATTAAAAAAATTATATACACTAGAGAGGGAAGGAGGGAGTGGCATTTTTTAGGAGCGGCAATTTTCGCTTCAGACCTTATTTTATAGGCTTTAATCATGTGGATCATCGAGATACGTAAATAACCGAATTAAATCTAGGAACAAAATAGTTTTTACTCGTACAATATTCAAAGAAATCACCACGAGAATCCAACAGCTACATACCCTTGTTATACCATTTTTTATCTCGTCGCAATTGCCTGAAAATTACAAATATCAAATAAATCATGATCACAATGTGTTACACGTTAGTAATGAAGAACTCCTTGTAAAGAGAGAAGTATTTCGAGAATTTTACTTCCGTTTTCGCTAGAGAAAAACGTAATAGGAACATGGAAGGGCAGTCCTTTTGAATCTTTGCAGTTTAGTCTAAAATAAAATCTCCAGAATAAGGTTCCTAATAACACCAAGTGTTATTTCTTTGTATTCCGTTTTGACATTTTTCTAGTAATTTATTTGTATATCAAGAAGGGAGGCAAAATTAGCAGAGCTCCGGGCGGCAAAAGCTCTAGTTCACGTTGTAGTTTATCATAGACTAGCGAAAGTACCCGGTGCCAGTTCAGTTAGATTGAGAGTAAGGTATCCAACAACAGAGAGAACGATACCGCTGTAATCCTTCTCTAATTGATCTTTGATGTAACAAAATCGGGTGAGTGTGTTTGCTTCTGTTATGAGGTATTTTTATTAAAAGAAGGCAATTCACTTAAATGCATTTATATTGTAAAGTTGTGCGATATACAATATTTCGAGTTTTACCACCAGGAGTGAAAATGTGCAAATTCTTTCCAGTTCCTACTCTTGAACACCGTACTACTCACCGTAACATATATAGATAGTGAAGACAGATGCCACATTCAAGAGGGTGAAAAAAAATTTGATACGAAGGAGCTATGATTTTTTAGTTAAAAAATCTGTTTCTTGTAGTGGAAATATGGAATCGACCAATCACGAAAGAGACAATTCATCGTTATCATCAGCTTGCCAAGTTTTTATAAACATTATGGCTGACAATCTAAATTACAGCTTCTTAAAAAGATAGGAATGGTCTCGGGATACAAGAGGAATAAACGTGAAAGTTACACTAAAAGAAATTGTTGTAGATATAAAGGGATAATTTTATTATATAGCTTGAAAAACTGAACATAAAAAAAGATTTGGCGGAGGAAAGCACAGAACAGAGCTCAAAAAGAAATTTTAGTAAATTAAATTACTTTAAACTAGTGTAATGTTCAGAAAAGATGGTACACATATACGCATATTAAAAATCAGAAAAACAAGAAAAATATTTTACTTAGAAGTTAATTTAACAATACGCTTTCTTGATAACATCAATTTTTATATTTTTATACTATTAAAAAATTTAATAGTAGTTCAGAAAGGCTAGTTTATTGAATTCAGAAAAAATAAAAATATTTTAAAGTTTTTTAAAGTATAATAAAATAACATGGTTCCACAGAGTAGTTTCATTATTTATTAATTTAGTCTCTTTGCAGCCTGATAGTCTTTCTAAAAGAGTACTCACGCACAAATCGCCTACATTAGGCAAATGTTGAGTATAGAGCTTGGATTATTGTATTGAGTTCCGTATTGTTTTCTTTTTTACTTATTTATTTTGTTCCTTTGCAGTCTGATGGCTTTCCCAAAGAGTACTCAAGCACAAATTGCCTGTATTACAAGAAAGCTGAAAATAGAGCTTGGATTATTATATTCAGTTCCGTATAATTTTTTTTAAATTATTTATTTTGTTTCTTTGCAGTCTGATAGCTTTTCCAAAGAGTGCTCAAGCACAAATAGGCTGCATTAGATAAATGTTGAATATACAGTTTCGATTATTACATTGAGCTCCTTACCAATTTCTTTTTTAATTATCGTCAAAGTTTCTTTCACTTTTTCTTTGAAACAAATACCGAATTAAATTAAAGATGAAACTATCAGAGCATTTTCAATGCAACGATGGACATCAAAACTGATAAGCTCAGGCAGATGGGGAGGAGTAATTATAGAACGTGACGTCAGGTATTTTACAATTTTCTTATCTCTTGCTGCAGCCTAATAAAATGAATAAAATTGATTATAGTGGCTACTCGAGTAAAACTAGTGCGATCAATAGAAGAAAAAATGAACAATGATTAAACAATAAAAAAGATTACCATGAGATTACTAGTTTTATTATTTATTTTTACTGATAAATAATTTGCCAAGCTTGAAAGTTTTTTTCCCTATTATTAGCCAATTCCTTACATGCATACAGAACCGCACTGGAAATTCGTATATCTTTGGGATTCAGGATTTTGACACTTTGTTTTCAGGTGCATATATTTGAATAGTACGCTTTCATAAACTTTTGTCTCCAAACATGTAATTTTCTTGCATTTAAACGAATTTCTAACCACGACAATAGCACATTTTGATACACATATGTCGTTTCGCAGTTACTTCAATCAAAGTCTTCCTACGTAATCGTGTTCTCTGCAATAATTTTTAATAATTCGAAGTTCATAGACTATCTTCTGAAATATGCATAATTAATGATTAGGTTATGCTGGACAATATATTTTTAAATACATCTCCCACGTTCGAATATAATTTGAAAATTCGAAGCAGTTTATTAATTTTAATTGAATTTAAATGAAAAACATCTCATATGCTTACATTTTTCATTCTTTTGATTTGTGACTAGTTTTAAGAATGGTTTCGTAATTAATTTATGATTAATTTTTAAATGAATTAATATTAAAATATAAAAATTGAATTAAATCTTGAATGTAAATCTCAGTGAAAATACTGTTACGACTTTTCTATACATGTAAATAATTTCAGTGAATTTATATTTAAATTGAATACATGTCTTAAGACGGTCTAAACTATGTGAAATTTGAATTTTTAATTTCTTTTATACTTACAATAAATTTAGAGTTCACTTCCGACGTAGATGGACAGTTATCTTCTTTATTGCTATCAGAAACGGTTTTCTGTAGTTCTGGTAAATTCAAAGTAGCACTGTCTTCATAGTTTTTTTTACAATTAGTTTTAGCCATATCCGACATCTATGTATCCTAGAAGAAAAAATATATATGCTTTAAATTTCAAACGCAAAATATATTGATCCAGTTTATGTTGGTCTTTTCTGATTAAAACAAAGCACCCTTCTCTTTAGGGAGAGAGTCCTACCCCCCCCCAAAAAAAAAAAAAAAAAAAACAAGACGCGTTCGTCGAGAAATATTCTAAAGTAAAGGTAATTGGCTTGTATTCATATTACTTGCGTAGAAAACAACGAAAATGCTTGCTCATGCTGGCTGAGCGTATTTTCCAGGAATAGAACCCATGTTTAATTACCCTGTTCAGGGATTTTACCCTCTTGATCACTGGTGGGCTAATATAATTTAGCTTTAATATTTCTTTACTGTATAATACAACTAATAGTGTTTTTTTTTTTTTATAATTTTCTTACTTTGGTGAACTTAACAGAGGAATAAAAATAATGCTTACCTTTTTAATCGCCGCTTGTTGAAATTTTTGCATTAATTAAAAATACAACTATTCGTAGAAAGGGGAAATATTTTATTCTTATAACAACTCTTGAACTGGACGTTAAATAATTTCACTTAAGTCTTATTGAATTTCTACAAAATTCCCTTAATAGTGTAAAGTTATTAGGATATTTCTGAATGCAGAAAACATGAAAAATATGCAATGCCGTCGCCGGGAATCGAACCTGGACCTCTGGAATGCGCGCCAAGTATGCTGACGTTACACCACCAAGGCATGCAAAAAGAAAGGATAATACCCCCCCCTTTTAAAGGGCGATTGGAGATTAGGGGACTCAATGTCAAATCCTGTTGGTGAAAAATCATCATCTACCACCTTGTAGTTCGGGAGCCACTGTAGTGTCATTAGGATTTTTGACGCTGGGAGACGTGAAAAATGAGCAATGATCTTGCCGATATTCGAATATGGACCTCTCTAATACGCGCCGAGTGAGTTACCGTCACACCACGAAGGCATGCAGAAAGGATGAAGAAAATAAAATTTCTCTTCGTGTTGTCTTTCTAGGTTCTAGATACGCAAGTAAATAAACGTATTTGATATATGAAACAGATTAAGTAGTCTTTCAATTATAATACATCGATTAGCTTTACAGCTATAATAAATGCAAACAAGAATCAAATATCATCGAACGTCTTTTGGACTTACATATAAGAAATGTTCGACCTTCCTGATTTTAGCTCAATGTTTAATAAGGTTTAATCTAAATAGTCAGACAGTAACACTTTTTAAGTATTACGTCTGGAATTTAACGAAGTACATAGAATTTAGTATAATTAGAAACATCTTTTATTACCATTACCTAAGAGGAGAAATAGTGACTAATGAATGAATATTATAAATGACTGTTTCAGATTTAATTAAACCCATAAATTTATATTAATTAATTAAAAAAATCTATTTAAGAATATACGGAGATTTTGGTGCTGTCAGGCCATTCAATATATGTGATACATTTTTCAATACAATATATGGTCTCCATATAATGTGTTGCATAAAGATTGTATGACTAAATGTTTGTTGAATGGTTGGGTGCAAAATGCCACTTTTTTTTAACCCTTTGACCGACACGGGATTTCACTAGGAAAGCCCATATTCTCAAACTTGCCATAAGAAAGTGGTATTTTCTTGATTGTAATGCCAAAATGGGCCTGGTACTTTATACCTGGATTTAAGTTTTTTTAATGCATTGCCATAAATTCTTGAACATATTTCAAGATGCACGCATATATACGTCCTTACAGACATTACAAAAAATATTCTAGGCCGTATATATACGGCTTTACCGGTCAGAAGGAACGAGATGAGATCACAAAAATATTGGTCACATGGTATTGTAAAATAAAAATATAGTGTAACGTCTAGTATTCTTAGCAAGCATAAACTAACTAGATGTTAAGCTAGCACTTTTGGCTAAACTCAAAAGGTAACAAGTAACTTAAAATAGAATAGAATTAAATTAGCCTAACGGTTTTTCACACGTCACTTAACGCGCAAGCAGGCTCTGACTCGTAAAAGCCGGTGTAAATAAGCTTAATGGCTAGAAGCGCTCAAAGCCACAGAAATCTAATCTGTAGTATATCAAAGATATCAGCGTGTCTTTCAGGCAGCCAGGACATGCTCTTTCTCTAAATTCACCTTCTAAAACCTTAATTAAATACTAACTTCTTTCTACTTCATTAGAATACACGCGAGCTACCTCATTTACATTCCGGTGCCCACCAGCGGCCGAGCGGTAAAGTCGCTGAACACTGGTAGTTCGGTCTGAGGTTCGAATCCCGCGAACGGGCTGGCTGCATGGGCGTTTTCGTGGTTTTCCCCATGTGTAACGTGTATACGAGCCAGTTTCCCTTAGAAAGTCCTCCACGAAAGGCATCCCTCCCCTTAGGCAGATAGCCCTAGTGTGCTTTGCCATAATTGAATACACCACACAACACCACCACCATTTACATTCCAGCAAAAAAGTGAAAAAGTGAGAATAATATAAAAGTTGCTTCAAAATAAAATTAACTGTTAAATGACTTAACTAAATCCCCACAATATGAAAGCTAAATTTTTATACTCTTCAAGTTAAAAAAACTTTCAAACAGAAAAGTGTTTTCCAGTGACAAATTAATCAAAAAATCATTGGCTTTTCCAAATTAGCCTAAATATCTATAATTAAAATATTTGAAGATCGTATGGAAATTTTGCTGATGATAGTTACAAAGTTAAATTTCAAGTTTAAAAGATACCTTTTAGGTCAGATGAACATTGATACCGAAGTATTAATGCTAAGTTTCAAATTTTTTTTTTTTTTTTTTTTTTTTTTTTAAGAAATACTCTTTTAAAATCGATGATTTTGCTCGAGAGTGATTTCTGTCCTATAATTTGGAGAATTTTCTTCAGGATTAATTTCCTTTTTGTTTCTCTAAAAGGTATTAAATAAAAGTAAACAACTATTTACTAAAAGATTCTGTATACTATAGGATTTGTAAACGTCCTCAGCGGAAATGTAGTTTTTATATATTTTCGAAATAATGTATATGTTTCAAAGAATTAAAGACATACCTGCCAAGTTCTCTCGCTGTCAATAAATTTCGCCAGCTGCTGGAAGACCAGAGTTTAAATTCTATTGTGGGAGAGTTGATTATTCAAAATATTATATTTCCTAAACACTGACAACGTGATCAAAATCATTATTTTATTAATTAATCAAAATTATGTCTTTGTTGAAACTTTTGTTCGTTTCATTAATTTTTTTAAATATCTTTCAGTGAAAAGGCTTATACCTGGCCAGAAATGATACTATCATTGAATTACATCAACAGCCTACTTAATGAATCTGCACCTAAACTTAAAGGTGATTTTCATAAACTCTAGTTCAAAGCCTAGGCAGCTTCTTAAAACGTTCATCACGCTGACAAAAGACCAAATCTTTGTTTTCCACAACCACATTTTGAATACAAATAACAGTCTTCCGTGGCCACAGAAAGTTTCATTGAACAGTGCTCGATTCCTGCGTGCTTTTACAGATTTGGGAGAAAGTATTCAACATGTGGACACACGTGGCTCCCTAGAATATCTGCCAAATTAATTTTTTATCGCTGCACATCAGTAGTCTTTCCTTACTCTCCAACATTACCACTCATAATGTTTTAGCTCTTAAAGAATATGAAAAAAAAAAAAAAAAAAAAAAAAAAAAAGCTGCCTCTTAAGAGAGCTTTAAAGGTCATCAATTCTATAAATAAACACTCCAACGAACTATAAATAACAAGAATTAATATATTTTGCTAGCGTTTTATAATCTTAAATTTTGCAACATTTTTTTCCGCTCTTTTTTTTAGCATTGGGAAAACATGTTACTAAACACTGTAGGAAATTAGCCAACCCTAGAATGGTACAAAAATAATAAAACTAAATAAATCTGCTGTAAGAAACGAGACTGTAATAACCAGTAATAATTCTAGCTATATTAAAATATCACAAATGCTAAAAGAATAAAACGAGAATAATATCAGCGGTTTTCAGGTAACCAAAATTTTAGTAAATATTACATTATCTGTCCTCATTGTATAAAGAGCTTACCATGATGAAAACGCGTACAACCATAGCATTCGACAGCTTGCAGTATAGCTAAACGACGAAGACTAATCCGGGAAACTAATTTTATATTTCTTAATATATGATTATAATTTGTTTCTAAGATTAAGGGCTTTCTCGAGAAAGTTCCTTCAGTTACATGGTATAAGTCTCACTTAGATGAAGTAGCAAATCAGTGATTTTTAGATGACAACATAATTTTTGTACTATTTTATTTAAATTTACTTAAGCATTTTTTTTTTGACGGGTAAATTCTTGGTACGATTTAAATAGTGATAGAAATATAAAGAAGTATTTTTTTTTCAAAAACATTTGGCACTTACGACTATTCCTCTTTCTGTCTATACAGTCTTTCGATGAAAATGTGTCTCTAGCTTTCCGTAGCCTCTGATCATCTGTTTGCATCGTTGTTTCCCAGTATTATGGACAGTGATCTTGTATCCGTAGTTTTTTCCCTGCAATCATAAATTTCTTTGACGCCAGGAAATTCATAATTAGCAGTCTGCAGTGAAACGTCTTAGGTCACCAGCATAATTATGGAACATAATTCATGTCTTGAGATGAATTTATGAAAATCAGTGAAAGAGTTTAATTAAGAACATGCATAAATTCTGAATGGATAAAAGGATACCCCATACAAGTAAAGAGCTCACTGCTCATTTTAGTGCAGAATTTATGGTAAATTTTAGCTTTCTTTCTTTCTTTTTTTTTTTTTAATAAAGCTTTAAATAAGCTAGAACCTCTTATGGTAAACACGGGTTACGGGATATCATCTCCGAAAAGAATCATTTCATGGCAATTCATATAGTACTTCAACATGATTTAATTATCAGTGTTTTATATAACGATAAAATGATAACTATAAAAATAATCTTTGATTGCTCATTCGATTTTATGTAATGATTTTAATTTTTTCGCGGAATTTAATGGTCACAAATGCGAAATTTCTGATCCTTAATATAACATTACACTGAATCTTTATAATGACATAATTAATTTTTCTTCCTTACATTAATAAACTGGGTTTTCCTTTTTCTTTGCAAATTCTAAATATTAATGGAAATGTTCACGAGAAAACTTGTGTAATTTTGAGATACATCAAGTAATAGGCTAATCTGAGCGCATGAAACCGAAATAGGCAAGATAAATCTTGTTTTACTACAACTGCTGCTTTCTACATGCAAGCATTTGGTGTATCAATATTCACAGCTTCATTTTATGAATTTCTTACATTGATAGAATTTCACTTACTTCGGAAGCATAAACTCGCTCTAAAGTCTCTGTTATCGTCGTGTCTGTAATTAACTACAAAGACTTGGAAAGGTTTTAAAATAACCATTTTATTTAACACAAACTTTGAATATAAATGCTTGTCTAGTTCTTAACAGAGCAAACACCATTTGTGGCGATGTATCTAAAGTAACAGTTAAATTTAAATTAAACTGTAGACTAGTAGTCAAAGACTACACAACTGAATTGAAAGTGAAGTTAGTTCAAAACTTTAACTGGCTTAACAATTTAAATGTAGGTAGCAAATAATGCAAAGCCGAATAATTACTAACTCATCAGAGATGGCGGAACATAAAGTAACGTGGGCTCGAAAGGCAAAAGCGTTCTTTATTTTTCAATCCCAAAACGTCATCTTAAATACTCTCTAACTCATTTACATTTATGGTGAAGAAACGGAATGGAGAAGTTATAGTAAAGGTTGAAATTATAAATAATTGGTTAATTTAAGTAATAACCTTAGATATTTGTAACTAGAACTCATACAATCAAGACGTTATCTTCTCTTTCGTGCGATAAAATTATATTTTGTAAATTTAATAATAATAAGATTCAGATCAGGGGTAGTCAATCTTTTTATGCCTACAGCCCACTTTAGTGCCTCTGATTTTAGTGGTAAAATTTTCTATCCATCCAACGGTTCCACACTAATGGTGATTTATAAATTAGGTAAGTAACTCTATAAGATTTATAAAGCAGAATTACAGCACGTTAAAGCGTATAATGATAATTACTTACCATGTACTTTATATCGGATTTTTAATATGTTTGGCAGAATAAATCTTTATAAAATGACTTACTATAGTTAAATCTCGCTTTTTGTTTAAACTTTGCATACTCAGAAATTACATTACTTAATTGAATTATTAGTGGGATCCCCGAGACTGATGCTGGGAAACTAAATAGTGAACATCCGGTACAATGTTTGTGAGGAACAAATGAAGGTCTTCCCTTTCGGAAATATTCAGCAGGTTTCTTTCTTTGGTCATAATATGATTAATAGCAGAAAATCCTGATTCTATAAGATATGAGGCACGGAAAGGTATCAATATACTTGTAGGTTTTTACTTTATTCTAACCAGTTAATTTTAGTTTGACTTAATTTTAGTTTGACCTGTTTTTCCTGACCTGTTTTTCCTGACTTCAGTTTTCTGCCTGAATGTAAATTTTGTATGACGCAGATGTAAATTTTAAACGTGTTCCAGAAGCAGTATTTAAACTGCGTTCAAAGTAGTAGTAGCGGACTTAGTTGCCGTGTTTATGTTGCGATTTAAGATTAGCTCTCTAGTTCGGTGTTCGACACCTTTCAGTTTATACTGAGGTTTCTCGGCTGTGTGCTGTCGATTTAGCGTTAGTAAGCTAATGAGCTAGTAATCAACTTATCTTAATTTACTAGTGAATTGTTACATTCTTATTTTCTGTTACGTAGCCACAAGTGGTGATGATTTGTGAGCACGAAGGGCATGTATCTCTTTTAATTTAGATATAAATATAAAGGTTATTTAAACCTTTCATCTGCAGTATTTATTCTTAAAGACATAGGGAGAATTCGCTGCTTAATCTTCGACATAAGTCTTAAGAGTGTATGTTCCCAAAGAATACACAAGACTCTATAAATTCAATACCATTTCCTACGTGTTTGAATATAAGACCGGCATATTTTTATTTTTCCTTAGTGTTCATATTCTTCAGAGTCGAATTTCTTCACCGTGACTAATTTCTAGCACTTCTTGACAAGTTGTATCAGCTTCTTTAATATTTACGGTAATAGAATTTTTTCATCCAGTCATACACCTTCAATTTCAAAATATCTTAAAATCGTTTTACCATGTCTACTTTAGAATCTGTGAATATCCTCTGGAGTTACATCATCTTTTATAGATGATAATTGAAGAAACTGACGAAATTCTACCTTCAATAGATTATGAAGAAGTAGCTGAAGTTTGTCAACAAATAATAGCCCAATACTTTGTTAGCTCCTTGAAGCTCCATATTGACATCGTTAAATCTCTTGAAAATATCTACCAAGTAAAAGGCATCATTCGTTACTGTTTTTAACTGTTGGCACAGAATGGTCTCATTATTATTTTCATAAAACTGTATGACACTGTCATGTAATGCAGCAATTCTAGCCAAAGGTATAGCCTTTGACAGCCACCACACTTTTGTTTGCAAAAGTAACTTAATCTTCATAATTGTTCTGGAAAAGCTGCCGAAACATTCTGTGATTCTTTTGCATTGGATTTGATCTTGTTACGGCTCAAATTATTATAGTTAGTGATGAATGGAGACTTGTACTTATATGTTATCCTACAAGATGCTGCCTGTGTACCACACAACGAATGCTTAAAACATTTGGCCCTTTCTGCTTTAAATAAGCAACAGATAAACGGTAGCGACCTACCATTGATGGTGCTTCATCAGTAGCGCATACAATATTATTCACAGGAATATTATTTTTTGTAAAGTATGTTCTCACAGTATTAAATATAGATAAACCTTTTGTATCTGTGATGAGATTTATTGCGAATAGTACTTCTTCTCCTAATATATTATTTTTTTAAAATCAAAATAGCAAACAAATGCCATCAATGAAGCATCATTATCTGCAATGGTAGCTTCGCCCAACTGTATGGAAAATTAAGAGTTTAGGCGAATACTTATAATTTTGTTTTAACATTAAATGCCATTTCATTAATTCGTCGCTTTATTGTGCTATCTCTTAGAAGCAGCGTTTTTAAAATTACGAGTATTATATTCTGATGCATTAATGTTGAGATATGTTCTTTTCACAGAGTATTATTACAGGTTCTCTTGTATTATAGCTTTTACCATTTTTTGCAATTAATTGTGAAATGCGATAACTGGCAATTAATCTACCTTCGTTCATTGTATGTTGTTTCTGAAATGATGCAACGATAGTTGAACAATTTTGAAACATTTTATGAATCATTTCCTGAAAATATTCAATGGCCTTGCCCTTGTCGTTTGGAGGCTTTGTAGAAAGTTGTTCTCGCAATCCACTTGGCTTCATTACTTTAATGGATAATATTTTATAGCACAATAAACACTCTGGATGTGGTTTATTTGCAACAGATTCTACGAAAACAATGTTTAGATACTTTGGGGAATAGCCAAGTGTATATTTCGTTTTTGGGACATAGCTCATTTCACAATATTTAGTTTCAAGCTGTAAAACGTGCTTCCTCTCAGAAATCTAAATACGCACGGACTTTAGTTTCAATTCCTTAACGATTTAGCTTCACTTACGTACTGCGAACAAAACTTACGCAGTTGAAGTCTGCGCTTCTGGAAGGCTGCGAGTTTTATCCGGTATGTGAGGCGTCCTTCTCATTTCCTGGTGAGGGTCAGTCAAGATCAGGCATTTCGGTCGCTGGATCACATCGCCGTTTGGTTGCTTCTCTAACGTCCACCTTAAAAGGTGGAACACCCACTAGTGGGCGGCAGGTACCCATTTGACTACCACTGCTCCAGGTATTGGAAAATTCCGGAAAATTGATTTTTTTTTCTTTTTCTCCCTTTATTTTATTTTATGTAAATGTATAACAACATATTTACTGAAGCTCACGTGAAAGAATATTTGTTCTTGTTGATCGTATTTTATTTCTAAACTAAAGATTATGCAATTTAAGAAATACAGTAAATCTCTGTCGAAAGCGTGGGTCACGTCATTAATACACTGTTAGCACGCAAAATCGCGTTTCGCAAGGTTACATTTCTGTCGAAATAAATGTGTTACGCTTAATTCAAATTAAAAAAGTATGCACAATTTAAACAAACCTAAATATTGTAATTCAAATTGGAAAAGGAAAAAAAAATGCTATTGGAAAGGCTTATTATTACTTTGTAGCGATCCTCCCTTTCATCTGTTAACTAAGTGTGGAGGAACCTAGTGAGCTACTAAGCGAATAATCGCTGAAGTCCAGAAACAGAAACTTAGAACTCAAGAAAAGGTAATAGATAACCTTTTATTGCTCACAATAAAATGTACAAATGGTCCCTTTCTCAGGACGTTCAACAAAGCCTCCATTTGGATCTAAATTCAAAAATGTAAGAAATAAGAACTTAACTAATGCTTGACTAATTAAAGAGATTTAGCCGAAACTAACACAATTTTTAACTAGTTGGCCTGTAATATTAAGGGGACATGGTACCATTTGAACGTTCTTTTTATTTAAGAACTTTCATCTTCTTTTTATGAATAATATTAAGTGGTTTTATAAGACAAAATAAATTTAAGCTGAAAAAATTTTGCCAGTAATTTTGTTTAATTTTTTTTATTTAAACAATTAAAAGTTTATTTTCCTTCCACAATTTTCAATATTTTCGACTTAAATTCTTTTATTGTATTTATTAGTGTTCTTAATAACTTTACGGATCGATTTTTCAGTTAATGAATTAGTTCTGAGAAAAAAATAAAAAGCAAATTTTTATATAGAAACTTTAAAAAAAAATGATTTCAAACACATATTCACTTCCAATAACTTTTCTTTTCACTATTTTTCAAAACCCATCCTTGTTTCTATTAAGTGTATAATTTTAAATAAGCAGTAAAATTATTAAATAATTAGTTACATATTTGTACAAGTTTTAGGAATTTACGTAAAAGGGTATATTGAAAAATTGCAAACTGAGAAAACGCAGTTTAAAGAATGTAAACTGTCTGAATGGTCATTAAATCATTTCAAATTTCTTAAAAATTTTATTACTGAATTTCAATGTATATATATATAAAATAAAACTTGGTATTGCTAAATTGATTAATATAAACATAAATTACAAGCTTTTGTTTAAAACCTTATCTGGCTAGAAATATTGCAAAAAAATCATGAAATGCAAGTAGAATTTTTGTTTACCTATTTTTTTTTGTTTGTTTTTTAAAACACGCTCAAAACAATTTTAATACATGAATTAATTATAATGTCTTTTCTCGAAGACACTTATAATCAATATTAATAATATTAATTTGTAGTTTTATTCATTTTTTCAAAAAGCAAAGTTTGAAATTTTAACAGATGTCTGTTAAAATTTCATATTCAAAACATTTTATTTAAAACCACTCAGCAGCTTACATGATTTCTTCTCTTATTTTAGGCATTTATTCTCGTACATAAATTGCATTTAAAATTAATTTAGGTGTATTTTAATTAATTAAAACATTGTTTGTTCCAGCACTATTTCATTTACAGTCAGAAATTTGATCACTTTCAATACACCACCTCTTTCTGTTCGTCTCTTATCTCAAATAATTTCAATTTTCGAATAAGCATAGCATAGAAGTTGATTGATAATGCACATAAAAATATTTGCTTAGCAAATATATATATATATATATTGAGCTCAGCAAATATATATATACATAAACTTCCCAGTTTAAAGGTGAAAATTTTTTTCGATTTTCACGTTGTATTTAAAGAAATCAGTTTATACACATAAATAGAGTTTATTAATAGTTGGAGTCATATTTAATTACATTCCTTTTCATTTACACTGATTTTTAGTAAGTTACTGAAAACAAATTAAGAAGTACAAAAGTGTAAGAAGTACAAACTTAAAATAACTGTTATAAACTAAGGATAAACCTTACAACTTCTTAAAAAAATAGGCACATGATACAATTATTTTTTTAGAAATTGGCGATTTTTGCTTAGGGTAATGACTGACACCACGCTTTGAAAGTTTCAAAAGTACTGAACACAGAGTTTTTTAATGCCTTTCATACAGTGCCCCTGTTCTTTTTCCATTTAGGCCAATTTCTGCTAACAATTCGTGTAATTTCTTGTAAGTCAAAGCTGTTTTATCTTCTTCACTATCGCTGATTTCATTGTAGGTTAGTTATACGTGATAATCCAATTTTTAATTTGTCATTTCTCGATCGTCATTCTCGATTAATTCTTTGATTTCCCTTTCTTCCATATCTGAAAATCCTTCGCCGCCAATTAATTGCGTTTGAAATTCGTGCAATTTCTGTGGCTTCATTTTCGGTCGATTAAAATTCCTTAAAATGTTTTACAATTTCTGGCCAAAACTGATGTTAACAAGCATTCAATGTTGATTAATTTGTACCCATGCGAGTTTCATCATTTCTGTACAGTGGCTTATATATAATTGCTTCCAAAGTGCCATTAGCATATCGTGAATTCCTTCGTCTCGTGCTTCATTTGAACAAGTGAAAACATGCCTTACATAATAGCCTTTGAATGTTTTTGTGTTCTC
Organism: Stegodyphus dumicola; assembly: GCF_044657685.1. Taxonomy (NCBI): domain Eukaryota; kingdom Metazoa; phylum Arthropoda; class Arachnida; order Araneae; family Eresidae; genus Stegodyphus; species Stegodyphus dumicola. The sequence goes on from NC_140770.1 coordinate 209,508,364, forward strand.
ATGATTCTCTGGTTGAATTAAGAAAGGTATTAGATGGGAAAAATAAAACATTTACATTTGGATGCAATGTTATGATGCCGACGATCCACGGTAATGCGGCTAAATGATAATTAATATAATAATTAAGTAATGATAAATAAGATAATAATGAAGTTACAATTAAAATAACGTGTATGCGCAAAATCGTATTCCAAAATCCGCGTTCTGCAAGAGTACAATAGTGTTACGGATTTTGTATTTATTTACCTACTTATAGTAAAATTTTTAATTAAAATTGTTTCATATTTCCGTGCGATGCAGCACGAGACTTATTTGAAGATAAAGCTACGCCGAAAAAATTAAAATACAGGAGCACGCGTATTTAACATTTCAATAAATACATATCTCGTAACTGTACTCTTTTGCTATCCAGAAAAATCGAAAAAATATCAGAATATTCTCGTGCGGGATTAAAAAGCTTATAAAAGCTGGAGGAAAACATCTCAGTTTAGTTGTTTAGTAGTTGTTTGCTTAGTTCTTGTTGTTGATTTTCGCGAATTCGCGGTGAGATCAGATTAGCTTCCTCTGTTTTGAATTGAGTTCTATTTAGCGTGTTAGTAGTTTAAAATATAACTACTGTGAGATATTGCGATATTGTACGAATTTCTCTGAGGATTTTGTCTTATTTCTTGGGATAAGAATAAATTTTATTAACTTTCTATCGACTTGTGCATTCGATCCATTACGAACCCTTAGGCACGCAATAATATTTTTAGCTCCGTGAAACAAAAGATAAAATACATTTTTTGATCAAATTATATATTAAAATTATTTTTTTATTATTCCAAACTCCTTTCACTTAAAATTTGTTTTACATAAGTACGCTTTAAAAATAAGCCCATAATTTTGTTTTTATTTTTAGTGCTCCAAAGGTAAGCAAAAAATTATTTTTTATTCTTATAAAACTAAATATATAACTTATTTGCGTTTGGGTTCAATTAAAAGTAAACTAAAGCACTTTATTTCATTGGCGTAAAATAATATAATCATAAATTTAACAACGGAATATTTTGTATGAAAGCTTTTCGCTTCTTAATTTTATGCTTTGAATATTGAACTTAAACAAATTAATTAGATGAACTTTTCTTAATCCAGGTAAAAGAACAAGCGATATTGAAATCTGAATTATTAGCATTCTACCACACAGCCTGCTATTTATCTTAGCTTTTTTCATCAAATGATATATAATATTACGCATTACATATTTTCCCAACATCTGTAAAGCGTAATATGTTATCATTTGTCCCATGCAGTGCACAATGCTACGTAAATTTACAGGAAAAAAAAAAAAAAAAAAAAAAAAAAAAAAAAAAAAAAAAGAAAGATTGCTTTTTCTGATTAATTTTAGCTTATTTTGCATTGGATCAAAGCTTTAGAATATTGCATCTGGCAACATAAAACGTGATGGTAAATAAAATTGAAAAAAATTATGTGTTTTGTTTAAATAAAATTATGCATTTATGTAGATTTCTGTGCACTTGAAAGATTAAGAATTATTGAAATTTCCAGTTTTTTTGGGGGGAAGACATTTTTACGTTGCATTTTCCTTGAAATTTCTTCTTTCCTTCTGATTGCAGAAGTGCTTTGTTTCTTTTTTCCATTTTCCCCCCTTTACCTAGCACGAACGAAATGGTTGCTGTTGTTTTCACCACATTCTAATTTACCTTTTCCACACAATAACTATTATTGGAGATTAAAATTTCCTTTGTAATTTGGCCCATTATAAAGCTTTATCTGAAGTTTGAAATAATAGGCTAATTTTTTATTTAGTCTGCCTTTACTGCTATTGTTTCCAATTCAATACGCTCCGGAAATATGCAGGTTAAGACAGACAATATAGAAGTAGGGAACTAGCTGATAAGCATGGGAGAAGAAACACGTCTTGCTGCAGAATTGTATTTCATATCTTACGGTTTCTGACAGTACTGATTAATTTAACAGCGTAAGCAACACCGCTGTCTTTTTGTATTGGTAAGTAAAGTTTAATATCAGTTTCGTATTTATAATCTTAGCATTTTTATTGTGTATTCTCTCCAAAATTTACAATTAGCAAATTAAAAATACTTCATTTCGCATACTTATGATACGAAAATGTGCTTGTTGAAAATGTTATCGAGAAGTATAGCTGAATTACTTTTTAAAATTATTCACTTTATTGAACTAATGAATTTTTAATGAATTTGTAGGGTTTTCTTTAGTTCATTTAACCAATTATTCAAATCTTTGTTATGTTTCCTGAACTCCTCAACTTCCCCTCGCAATTCTTCGCCAGGATATAAATTTAAAATTAAGTGAAGTGAGTATTTAAGCCTTTGAACACTGAATTATTTGAAGATTTTTATGCCCATGGGACGGATTTAATTTGTCGCTATATGGATTAATATGTAAAAGTAATTCATTTTATTTGGAATATAATTATATTTGTGATATAAATATATTTTTGAAACAGCATTTAATTACAAAATATAAATAAATATATAAATGAAACAAAATAGAAATATTTATATAGAACAAGAACCAACTTGAGGTCTAATAATTTTGTACCGTGTGGTATTTTTCAAAACATGTCGGTAAATGCAAAGGTACCTGGCATTGCTTGCATTGTCAAGTGGTTTGTTTTCTCATTTTATGTTTATAACACATACTACACCGTTTTGTAGGGTGTTTTTTTTTAAATTCAGATGACGAGACAGACTCGTCCACCGTACCTTCGCCTAAGTAAACAGATGACGAGTCTCACTCGTCAAATGTACCCAAAGGGATAAACGGATGAATCTTGGAGTTTATTCAGAGTGTGTTTTTTCTAGCCAATGGACGTTACGATTCTGACCTTGCTGTTATGCGGAGTTGCTGATACGCCTTTTCGAGCATTTAATAGTTATCACGCCCGGTAGGTTGTCGAATCGACCTAGTTAACCTTAACTTAAAATACTAGTCCAGCATTTCTCTTTTTTTTTTAGACTTGTGTTACGATTCTTAAGTTCCACTAAAAGTTGTTGGTGTTATTGTAAAGCAAGAAGTACGCTCTTTTCTATTCATAGTTGAGTATAATAAAAGCTTATTTTAAAATAATTATTCACAGCTCCCAGCATCAATCAAAGATGCCACTGTGAGATAAAGTAATAGAATGAAACCTAAAAACTATAAAATATTATTTTACTATTCACAGCTAGTTACATACTAACACAAGTTTCATTCCTGCGGTTAACAGCTGGGAGAAATTGAAGCAAGTTTACCCCTACGGCCTTTGGATTTTAATCTATACTTGCTGCAGCTCTCTCTTTGGTCATATTTCGTTGTAGATTTCAACGCATATGTAATTTCTTGTTACCATTGTTCAAAAGATTTTTGAAAGCCTATTTCCTAAATTTTCATTATTTATTTCTGTCAGATAGTAACGAAACAAAAATTTGCAATGTCTATTTTTTAATTATTCAAAAAGTCTAAGTCACGAAGTCCGTGCATTAACCAAATGTATCTAAAATGCATGTTCATTTCTAAGTTTATCTGTCGATATTAATCAGGCTATTATGTAGAAAGTGTCGTGTCATTTTGGTTCGAATTTTACCGGAGGAAAAGTTCTGAACCCGCATCTATGTCATCATTACTAATTACTATGCTTTTTCAGTTTTAAGCATATTTTTATACTTTCGTTCTATTCCAAATACTAATAGTGTATTTTAATATTTAGGCGACGTAAGAAGCAGTTTTAGTATTCGCATTGGAAGATGCAGTTGTTTGTTAATAACATTTATTCGGATAAGTTATAAGGTAATTTTTCTCTTCTTTCCACATTCCTTCGTAGTGTGACGGTAACACAATCGGCGCGTATTTGAGAGGTCCAGGTTCGGGTTCCGGCGACGGCATTGTTCATTTTTCACGTCTTCTGCTTCAAAATAATCTAATGACTCTACAAAGCACATGATGTCAAATTATCAAAGAAAACGAAGAGTTAAAATCTTTAAATTTAATTAAAAATTTCTTCATCTTGTTATCCTTTTAATTTTTTTTCTTTAACTTGTTGTTTTCCCAAAGTTATCGTAACTCATAATTTCATGCAATGAATCATAAATTTCTTTGATCTGATTTGTAGGAATCAAACTGCTTCAGTTTTACTTCTGTTATTAGTATCTAATGGCATTTGATGGTTCTCAAAAGAATTATTGAAATCGTTGGAGAACCAAAGAATGGTAGTCTTTCCACCGAGTTTTGTTGCATAGTTTATTATAAAGTTTAATGTATGAACAGCCCACAGAATTAAAATGCCTCAAGAATTGCATTTCAGTGAAATCTTTAAAAGTAACTGCCTCTTTTCACATATATCCTTAACTTCTCATACCGGTAAACAGACTAGCACATTTTTTTCATATGTTAAATTACCGTTTCAAATCAATAACAACTTACAGAAAATCAACTTGCAATCTAGGATCCTAGGTTCTTTCAAGCAGATTCCCGTGCCTTTTTATTGATACCAAGGAATTATAAGATAATTTTGGGGGCCTGTAAAGCTTCAAGTCTTGCAGGGCTAGGAGTAAACAGGCTGTGCTTTTAAAACCTCCAGAAAGTTTTACACTAATTTCGGTTGCTCCATAAACACATTTTCAAGACCAGATACAGGAATATAAGTTTTTTGTACTTCTTTATGAACAGCTTAGAAGCATTTATTAAACTGTAACTGCTCGTTTATTTATTTTTTAACTCTCTGTGAGGCTATTAATGTTGAGTCGTTTAGACATATTCATAGCAGCAAGCAAATGAGACCGCTTTCTTCAACTTGTGGAAAATGAAAATATGATAAATCACGTTCTTGCGTGTTCTGTATCGTCGATATAGATTTCGATTTGTAATGCAAGAAAATCTAATTATCTGTCAAGAAGATAGAATCCGGCGCAAAATTATAATGCGTAACAAGAATATTATTTTAATCCCTTAAACTATATTTACGTAAAAAGAATTACACTAAATACGATATAAGAACAACTACTACAATAAATACTATAAATTTTCGTTGAAAACAAATTTTAATATTTTTTATTATTTATATTATGGAATGGGATTAAGATTAAATTTGAAATAAAACAAATCTCTATAGAGACATTAGTAATTTTTTGGAAGCAAGAGAGAGGAAAAATTAACAGAGCGTTCGCCGGGAATCGAACCGCGAACCTCTGGAATACCGGCCCAGTGTGCAGACCACTACACCACGAAGGAATGCCAAGAAGGTGGGAGAAACACCTTATATACTCCCCCTTTTAAAGGGCGACTGGGGTATTTAGGGGACCCAATCGCCAAATTAGTTAGGGCGCCACTTGTAGAGTCATTAGGTAATTTTCGAAGCAGGAAAGATGAAAAATATGCAACGTCTTTGCCGGAAATCGAACCATGGGCCTCTCAAATACGCACTGAGCGTGCAGACCACCACACCACGAAAGCATGCCAAGAAGTTGGGAGAAATACCTTATATCACTCTTTGAGGCTTTAACGATTTAAATATGTAAATATTTTATAACTGTCGCGCATTTGGTTTCGCTCACATCAAGAGCTCAGTCAAAGAACTTGAAGTAATATTTAATAGCCTTTAAATCAATAAAAGATAATTATAGCTTATTTTACAAAACTAAGTTAACAAAATTTAATTGTTCGTTGTTTGCTATAATAAAGCGGCCAGTGCATCAGTATAATTATAGGTTTCTACAAGCATTTTATCGCAACAGGTACTAACACTGTGCTATCGTAGTCTTTATTCGTAACGGACAGTGTTTCGTCCTGAACACTTTAAAGACTATAAAAGACAGCCTTAAAAGCCGTTCAGATTGGGCCAACTTAACAACTTAGCCAACCTATCTCCAAAACCAGTTTTTCCTCATAGAGCAGAGAGTTGAAAAATTTGACCTGCACGTATAGCGGAACTAGTCGACACGTGGAACTGACTCCGTTAGCTCGGATAAACCTGAGTCTGAATGGTCCTTTATACTCAAAAGATCACAGATACCGAAACTGCTGATATCGGGATGTTGTTGTCCCCCCCCCTATGGTATGGAGTAGCAAGTGCAGTTCCTCCCTCAAATGCATTGTGTCAGTTTATTGCAAACAGCTTGTCCTAAAAGGATTTATTTGTGGATTCTTATCTTTATGTTGCGGGTGACATTTGAATTCTTCACAACTCTTTGTGCGTTAATGACGGGGAGGGGAGGAAATTGCTGTGAGTCTCCAAAGACAAATATCTGTTACCCCACATCTGAGCTCAGATTCATATCGCTGATAAAAAAATGGAAGTTTGTAATCGTATAGTGTCTTTGTGGAAATAAAGATACTCTTTAGAGTTTGACGGAGGGAAAAAAAAGGAGACGGATGAAAAACCTTTAAAATCTATCTTTGGGATATTTTTCCTTGAGATTACGGTAGAGCTGAGAAAAATATAACTTTCATCATAAGTGGTGAAAGGTCTTTGGCCGACAGCAGACCATTTTATCCAAGATTATTAGCGGAACTCTTCCAAAAATTATGTGCCAGATATGATTACATTCAGTAATAACTATAAAAACCTTAATTTCGGAAAAGCAAAATCGGATTATTTGAAAATAAGTACACTGCTAAAAAAAAAAAAAAAAGTTCTATATCTCCCGTTCTACTGGGCCGATTGACAAAATTTAAATTGCATTCTTCATGTCTCAAAAGCGCGACTTAGGATATATATATTATATTTATATATAGCACTATTCTAACATAGGTATTTTGACACAAAATCGGACTTTTCTGAAATAACCTACCAATTGTTTTACATATTTCGATTCTATGACTCAAATTACGCCTAAATATGAAATTTTGTAAAATTTGGAGCGAAATTTACGGAGAAATTCACAAATTTATGTTGGCACTTTTTTTTTCAGTTTGCGCCAAGAATAGTTCACTTGGCGAACTTCTTAATGCATGGCAACCTAGTTTCCTTTCCCGTAAAAAGAAAAAAAGTCACAATCGTTCCTTTTTTCCAAATAATATGCTTTATATTATATTTTTAATTATAACTGTTATTATAAGTAATTTTTTCTTTTTCTAATTCCATTTTAATTGTTTAATTTGCATGGTTTTTTTCGAATAACTGTTTTAAAAATTTCTATTTACCTATTCGAACTGAGTAAATAAAGGTGCAGCGTTTATTTTTTTTCAGATAGTTTTCTTTATATATATTTTCTGTCATAGTTATTATTTAGAGTAATTTTTAAATTTTTATACTTTTATTTTAATTATTTGTGTTGCATTGTCTCTTCAGATAATTCTTTTAAAATTTTCTATTTATTCCTTCGCACTGAGCATTTTAAATATATTTATTAATATAAATTTTCCAGAATTTTATTTTATTTATTGAATAGCGTTTCTTTCGGAAGAATACTTTGTAACCCAGACTACGATGCGTTTGAAAACTCCATATATTAAAAGAGAAAATACAGTAAAGCACAGTTAACACGCCTTTCAATGTTCCGTTCAGAAAAGATATATATATAAATAAGAAAGATGTATAACCGACATTTTAACTTAGGATGACTTGCATACACTGCTTTAAACAGTTTTATCATTGTGCCCATTGCTTTACACAATTTTATCCTACATTTGGTTTCTTAAAATGTTATTCATATTTTAGTCAAATATTTTATTTTTGAAATCGCAAGAATCAAATATCATAAGATTAAAAGGTTTTAAATTAAAAAAAAATACAAATAATAAATTTTACGCAAAAATTAATTATTCTTCTCTTTTTCTTCAGGCATTCTACTTTATTCTTGCTCTTTTTCTTTAGGCATTCTGCAAGTATATTTAAAAGTATTCAACTTTTCGAAATATCTTGGTATATCTGACAATCATTTTAAATAAAGTTATCGCCTTCCATTTCATACAGGCCCACAAAAATACAGTGTGAATATTTACAATATTCACACTGTAAAAAATTCTGTTGAAGTCATTGATATACTTGAAAATATTTCTCCACTTCGTTCCATTATGGTTTCATTTGATGTGAAATCACTGTTTACTAATGTTCCGGTCGAAGGAGCCCTAAATTGTCTTGAAACTAGGCTTCAGGAATTTCACTTCACACATACTGAAATTAATGAGTTGGTTTCGCTTACTAAAGTCTCTCTCAGTCAAACCCACTTTGTTTTCCAAAATGCATATTTTCGTCAAGTTGAAGGTTTGGCTATGGGTAATCCTCTCTGTCCGGTACTTGCTGACATTTATATGCACTATTTTGAGATGAAATTATTTGATAAACTATCTTTTCGTCTTTGGATTCGGTATGTTGACGACACTTTCGCACTTTTTGACGGTTATAAAGAGGATTTATAAAGAGGTTATAAAGAGGATTATTCACTCTTGAAATTAAATCCAACAATTCCCTCCCCTTTCTCGATATTCTTATAATCCGCAATGAAACTGATTTTAGCACTACTGTGTACCGTACACCCTTTGCAGTTTGTTTACCACCCCATGCCAAGTCATGCCACCCTGTTTAAACAAACAAACAAAAAAAAAAAAAAAAAAGGCTTCTTTTTTACTATTATGTATTCCGCGCGCTTAAAGTTTGTTCCTCTGAATCTTTGCTTAATTATTTGAGAATGAACTTAATTATTTGAGAGCAGTTGCGATTGACCGTGGATTTTCTCCCATGATTATTGATAAAGCCGTTAAAAAATTTTCACATTCCCATCAAAGAAGACATTCCACTGTTAGAAATAATATTAATGACCTTGTCGTGCTTCCATTTTATCCTTCTGTTAGCTATAAAATTGCACGGATACTCCAGAAATTCAATTTTCAAGTCGGTTTCTCCTCTATTAATAAAATTCACCCTTCGATTCTAAAAGATTGCGTTTCTGTCTTGAATTCTTGGGGAATTTATAGTATATCGTGTCAGTGTGGTTTAAGATATATTGGCCAAACAAAAAGAGCGTTGAAGTTTCGCATCAAGGAACATGAATCTTATATCAGAAAATGCGAAATTAACAAGTCTTCAATAGCGTATCATAGTTGGACATTTAACCATAATTTTGACTTTCGGTCTGCAAAAATTATCCAAAAGGCTTCTTCCATAGGTGAATTAGATTTTCTTGAGGATTTTCATATTCACAAAGATTTAGCAGGTTTAGTTAATGATTTGAAGTCCAATCCAGTCCTTTCTAATGCCTTTAAAATTCTACTAGCTTAATTCAGTTATTTTTGCCGATAGATGGCGTTAGCTCCTCACGTTTGGTACTACCAGAGGGTATAAAAATCCGTTCAGTGGTTGCTTTCCATTATTCGAAGTTCAGATTTTGAGCGTGAAGGTGCATTTGCCCCTCGCTCTCTATTTTTAACTTCGTTAATTTTTCTTGTCCTTTGAGTTACATGTTTGATCAGATAGCCTGGCTCAGTAAAAGTAGGCGGCCAGTGTAACTCTGATCAAAAATCCGGTTATAACCACGTGCAGTGCTGATAAGGACCACGTGTTTCTGAGACTCCTTCCTCCTTTATTTTTCTTCTTTCTCGGTATTTCTTTCTCCTGATGAGGAGGGACCTTGAGCTGCCCTCGAAATCGATTGAGTGTTTCTATATACTTACGCTAAATACAAGGTTATTTTTACGATTTTGATTCTCAGTTGATGGTATTTGCTGGTGTATACGTCCAAGTGTTTTTTCTTTGAACACCTAAATTCTTTGAAGTATCCTAAAAATATATTCAAAAGCGTCCAACTTTTTGAAACATCTTGGTATGCCTGACAGCCAAATTTCCCTGCAAATTTTTGCTTACTTTTCTCCCTAATTTTTTTCTTTCCTTCTACAGTTATTTTCAGTACTCACACAAGAAAATTAAGATTTTTCGATTGCTAGACTTCCATAAATTTTGCATTCTTGTCAATTTTTTAAAGTATCAATTACATGAATTGCGTTTCAGCTGAAGACACCTTTTCATTTTCTAGTCATTTTAACTATAAATAAAGTTTAAAGCGAAGTCCAAAGGATAAATATTTTAATTAAAAATTTTTTGCTAAATGACAAAGAAATAAAACAATCCAGCAGGGTTTATTCTGCACCACCGAGAAACCCGATTCTTATACCGGCTGAAACAATCTAAATCATATTAAAGATCATGCTTTTTTTATGCAATGTATAACGCGAAAGAAAAATTAGCTTCTTAAAACATTCTTTCTAAGAAGATTAATATAAAAGATTATATTTTTATATATATTTTTAAAGCTGGAACTTGAACCAAACTGTCAAACTTTTAAAGTTTAATTTACATGGTGGTTATAATAAAAGTTCCACTTTGAAATGGTCATAAAAAGTAAACTACCGGACCAAATGTTATCAAACTTGGGAATCGTGTAAAGGAGGTTATGGGAATTTATTTTCCGCGGGAAAAAAAGAGTTCAAAAACTCACCATCAGGGGAAAAATGGCGCTGTATGCAATATTGTAAAATGAAATAAGACATGAAAACATCTGTTTAAAATGTGTTTAATAGTTTCCGAAACGTCTTACAAAGCATTTTCAATGTAACGTCCAGCATTTTCTGAAAGCAAGTTAAATCCTGTTACTGCATTCTCAACAGCAGCTCTTAACATATCGGAAGAAATGTTACGGACATGTCAGTGTATCACATTTTTCATTTTTGCCAAATTGTTTAGATTATCACCATAAACAGTGCTTTTGAGATAACCCCATAGCCAAAAGTCACAGAGGTTGAGGTCTGGTGGGAAGAGGGGAAGTGTTGGCTTATAAGACGTTCATTCGTGAAATGTTGCCTAAGTAACTGTGCGACACACGTGAGGTGGGGCCCAGCCCTGCATAAAAAATCGTAGTATCTAAAATGCCACGTTACTGCAGTTCATGTATCACGAAACATTTTAACATTGACTCTAAGTGAGCTGCAATCACAGTGGTCCAGCTGTTGACTGCTCTTCAGAGAAAAATGGTTCAGTTATAAAACTAGCTGTCATTCAATACCAAACGGTGTGGAATGACTGCTGTGCAATCGAATGCATTAGGAGAATGCAATAGAACTAGATAGATAACATGAGGGATTTCTTTGGCCCAAGTCGATTAAATGTGTTTTGAATCAGTATCTTCATGTTTTAGTACCGAATTCAGGCTTAAAAAATTACAAATTAGCGATCTGTAAGAAAACGATTTCCAGATTGTTCGCATTTGTGCGAGTGATTTGCGATCTCACATTTTCTAATCGCTAATTCGTGGTTTTCACGGACGAATTTCTCACTTACACGGATGGCGCACTCGACTTTTATCGAATTTATCGCTTTTAAATGGTAATTTGCCTACTTCAAAGTTTCTTAAGGGTATACAACATATTAAACCCGTGTAACAAAAGGTTAAGTTAGATTCCGACCCATATTTCGTTTAACAATATTGCATACAGCACCATTTTACCCCTTGTGATGAGGTTCCGAACTTCCTTTTTTTCGCGGAAAATAAATTCCCATGACCTCTTTTACACGTTTACCAAGTTTGATAACATTTGATCCAGTAGTTTTCCTTTTATGACCGTTTCAATGATGAACTTTAATTATAACCACCCTGTATATTATTAAATTTTAATTTGAAGCTATGCGTTATATGTATACCATGTGTAAAATTTTCGCTTTTATGGAAAAATAAAGAATCGAATAGGAAAAATAAAGAATCGATTAGGATAATGGACCAAAACTGAAAATATTTTTCCTCCTTCCGAAAAAAAAATATTGAAACTTCGACCTTGAGTTTATTGGTTTATCGAAATACTTAATTTGACTTTAACGAAACGTGTAAAACTTTAACGAATTTTTGATTTACAAACTCAATGCTTTAAAAGCGAGAAATGGCAACGTTATATAGAAAAAAAAATACTTTTATCTCCAGCTCGCGAGACTGTGTATATCGGAAATTCTAAAGATATACTTAATTTAACATTATTTTGCGATATTGCTCTTGAACTGAATTTTATGGTTTTAGTGCAAAGAACATGATATTTAATAAATAAAGGTAACACTCAAAACGTTAAAAAAACGCCCCTTTGGACGTAATTTAAAATCTGAAAAGTTCCTAAGTCCTAGTTCTGATAACAATTCCGTCAAAAATTCAGAATTAAGCTGAAGTTTAGTGTATATTCACTGTATGTTAATAAAGTAATCAGAGTGTTATAAAAATAGATTATAGAATTTACGCTGATGCAACTTTTTGTCTGACTGCACAACATGTAATGGAAGAGAAGACTTGTAGAGATCTGTTTTTGACATGCCTCTAAAAGTAGATGTCATACTCCTTTTGTCTCTTCAATGTCAAAAAACGTTCCTTTGAGAGGCAACTTTAGTTTTTGGGAAAGAAAAAAGAAATCACAAGAAGACAAATTTGAAGAACATGCAGGACTATTGAGTACACATACTTATTTTCGGAACACAAGCGGTTCTCCGACTGGTTATTGAATAATGAAAAGATGCTTTGTCATACAATACAAAACATTTGGAATACGTTTTCTGACTGAAAACGTAAGATTAAAAGTCATCTACTTAATTCACAGCCATTTACAGTCAACTATTCGGGCAATTGCAGAATCGTTTTGATCCTGAGCTTGTAAGACAAACCTAATATCAGTGGATTTAAACACTTCTTTAATCTTCCGAGAACGTTCCTTCTTTAGCTCATATTCCAAGAATATTAAGTGAATACAATTATTGCAAAAGAAATTGAATATTCATTTGCACTACGGCTTGATAGTTTTCTAACGAGTTAACAAAACTTAAATTCTGCTTTTTGTGTCTAAGAATACAACAATATTTTAAATATTTACAAATAAAATATTAGATTGGAGATTTTAAGCCCACCAGCGGCCGAGCGGTAAAGTCGCTGAACACTGGTAGTTCGGTCCGAGGTTCGAATCCCGCGAACGGGCTGGCTGCATAACGTGTATACGAGCCAGTTTCCCTTAGAAAATCCTCCACGAAGGCATCCCACCTCTTAGGCAGATAGCCCTCAAGGCTTTGCCATAATCACACACACACACAGATTGGAAATTTAATTGGAGCCTCATCGGTTGCCTAGCATTTGAAGATTGTTAAATACTAATTGTTTGTAGCGAAGTCTAACACAGGTTTACATGGTTGGTTTTCGTAGTTGTTTAGGTTCTCTTTACAAAGGTTCTCTATGAAAGCATCTTAATCAAATAGCTCCCATGTTCTTTCTATGTTCAAATAACCAACTAACCTAGTTTAAGCGCGATTTCCAAGTGAAGTTACTAGCAAAACCCGAATATTCATTAAAAATCATGAAGCTTGCCAATCGGGAGTAACATGAAAGATACGGCGCCAATAATTGAATTGCTGTTATGGTACGTTGTTTCTAAACTTAGATGGTCATTCCTTAATTAAATATAATTGATTTGTAACATCTACTAGAGCTGACGGTAAGAATTGAAGTGTAAATAAATAATATCGTGTTCAATCTTGATTAATATAAAATTAAAAATATTTGCATAGAAACATATTTGCATTCAGACAGAAAGTTTTTTGAAATAATTGCAATTACTTTATAAGAAGAATTTATTAATAACCGTAATAATTACTTATTATATTACTGATGAAGGATTCAGTTCTTGACAATTACATTCTAAATTAGAATTTTAAGGATATAATGAAAATACGCTACGCACAAAAATACATTTTAGGATAAAATATGAGTTGATTTTTAGTCCAAAGGGGCTTTGTCCCTGAAGGACTATTGTTTTCGTTTTGCGATTTTGCGTCGGACTCATAAACGTCGGTTCACTTTTCAAACTGTTGCCACAAAATGTTAGAGTCCTGCATTATATTTGAAGAAATTAAATAATGAAAAATCTGCATAAATGATTGTCTATTTCTCGCATTGTGATAAAACAATGGTACATAGAGCCATCGAATTTTGAATGACGAAATCCTACTGCAAATATGGGCATCTGAAATCCCAAATTTGGAATTTGTTTTATTATAGATTTTATATTTTGTAAAACTTTAACGAATTTTTGATTTACAAACTCAATGCTTTAAAAGCGAGAAATGGCAACGTTATATAGAAAAAAAATACTTTTATCTCCAGCTCGCGAGACTGTGTATATCGGAAATTCTAAAGATATACTTAATTTAACATTATTTTGCGATATTGCTCTTGAACTGAATTTTATGGTTTAAGTGCAAAGAACATGATATTTAATAAATAAAGGTAACACTCAAAACGTTAAAAAAAACGCCCCTTTGGACGTAATTTAAAATCTGAAACATTTCAGATTTTTTTTTATTATTTTTTTATTTTTTAAAACTTCTTAAATTCATTTAATAAACATCGTATCCTCGTTGTTAATTGAATCCAGAATGTTGGGTGTCGTTTATATAATTATTCTTACTTGTCCACAGAACCTTCTGACTTATCCAGCCATTAAGTAGATGTATATCATTTCTACATAACCATTGAACTTCTATTAATTCAGTCTCTAGATGATTGTATGTTTATATCATAATTTGACTTTTATAAAAATGATTATTCTAAATCTTATGTTTCTATAAAAATATACTGTGCTTTAAAAATATGGATGATAGTATCAGCCGCTCTTTCAGCCACTTCATAAGCAACAGTTTCTTTAAAAATAAATTATGCAGTTAATGTAATAAAATATTTTCATAAAATAAACATCAAACGGAAATTCTCAGTTTTAGACTCGATTTAAACAAAGTTAAAGTAAAGTAGTAGACGATAAAACGCCGAAGGTAAAAATTTACTCTTACAAAAATTTACTCTTATTTTTTTAAAAAAAGGAAGAAAGAGTGAAATTAAAAAAAAAAAATAGTTAAAAATTTGAATAATATCATCCATAATTTAAAAAAATAGCTTTTCATATAGTATTAATAACTATTTATTACGAATCATTGAGGAGAAAAATTTCATATAATTATTTCTCCGTATAATTTTAATTGAAATTTAAGGTTAAAAATAGCTGTGGCAATTTACTGTAACAAAAATCCATAAAGTACATTTGGCGTTATTATCGCTCAAAAAAAAAAAAAAAAAAAGATGCCAAATTTCAAAACGCGAAAATATGTAAATTCGTGTATATCTTAGAAAATTTTGAATAAAAAAGTCTAATTTTTTGCAGGTATGCTTAGAAATACACCTAATTTAAGATGATGGTAAAAATTTTATAGGTTATAGTTCAAAATTGTTTTCGAAAAATTTATAAAAATTATTTAAAAATAGAAATTTAAAAAATAAAGCACAAAAAATTGGTAAATTTTATTTGGAATGAACCTAAATTTCGAAATGTGAAAGTAAAAATCAAAAAAGTTTAATAAAAAAAGATACTAATAAATATTTGCCAAATTCAATTAACATTGAGGAGCTAAACTTTTGAGAGCTAATATTTTAAAAACTACTCGTACAATTTTTACAAAACTTGGTATTCTGGCATAATTTGAGTCGTAGAATCGAAATATGCAAAAAATTGGTATGTTATTTCAGAAAAAGTCCGATTTTGTGTCAAAGTACCTATGTTAGAATAGTGCTATATATAAATATAATATATATCCTAAGTCGCGCTTTCGAGACATGAAAAACGCAATTTGAATTTTGTCAATCGGCCCAGCAGAACGGAGATATAGCACTATCACATTTTTTTTTTTTTTTTTTTTTTTTTGAGCAGAATACATTGAATGATTTTCGAAAAACTGAGCACAAATAAAATTTTGTGAATAAAATTAAATAAATTAAAATATAAAAAATAATAAGGTTTAAATTTTAAGCAATTATTAGATAAAGAAATTATTATTTCCTAAGCATGATATATAACAAAAATAATACACAACATATTTTAAGTGAACGCTTAATTTGCCACGAAAGAGACTTAAAACTAATAACAGAATAAAATTTAACTTTACATTTTAAGAGGACTGAAATTTCAAAAATATATCACATTCAGAAATAAATGCAAATAAAGCAAAGAGAATACAGTCTTACGTAATGTTTTTTTTTTTCAGAAAATATGATAATGCATTCATCTATCGTCTGCGTGATGACTGAAGAAGTAATGGAAGAGAATGATGGAGAAGTTCGAATGAATAAGAGGCAGTTGCTTGTCATTCATTCGTTTACGTCAGAGGTGTTTCATGTAAGAAATGTACTATTTTCTTGAGGCAATGATCGTTTTCTTAGAAAACTTTGTAAAAGGTTTCCAAAACATCAAATGTACATCTACTGCAAATACGGCATTTTTTAACCACGGATCTGAATAGAATTGACATTTAAAGTCAATTTGAAAAGTAAGCTAAATAAACAAATAAACTGTTCGTTTTTGACCGTAAGCTATTTGGTTACGTAGCTTTACGATTAATATGAAAATGAAAAAAATAATTAACCATTATTACTTTAATTGCGATATGTAACTTTAAAAAACTTCAAATTTCGACGTTGATTTTGGAATTTTTATTAATCTGCCACCTTTCCATACATTTTACGCGGAGGCAACAATCTTCCATTATAAGGTATTTCTACTGCTTTCCTAGCGTGCCTTCGGGGTGCAGTGGTCTGCACGCTGGACCGGTATTCCAGAGATCTGTGGTTCGATTCCCGGTGAAGGCATTTGCTCATTTTTCATCTTGCCTGCATTCAAAAATATTCTAATGTCACTACAACATAACTGAATATTTATCATTTTTATTTCCCTGTAAATACAGATATCTACGCATAGTAAACGGTTTACATTACACGCACCAATCAATATTTCAGAGGATATTAAGTATACTTGGATTAAATGCAATTCCGTATAAAAGAAAAATTGATTCAAATGTTATGCTTGTGAGGTTCTTTTATGTTAATTAACCAGTTATTTATCTTTACTATTACTTCTCCCTTCTGTTTTAACGCAAGAATTCGAATTTCATTTGCGGATATTCAAGGCGAGACTTCTAGATTGCAAGACAGAGCGTGCTCTGCCTGTCGAGGCCACGTTACTAAGTTGCTAGATACGATAACATTTGCAGTCGTCAGCCTTATATTATAATTAGCAGCAGTTGATACCTACGCTGGTTAAATTTTGAGCCAACTTTGCGTTGATCTTTTGCATGCTACTTACAATAGGAGTACGCCAAAAGTTCGGATATTCATGTTTAGTCAAGCGTAAGACACAAGCATATGTAAATGGTATCTTCCACGTACTTAATACCAGTTAACAGTTGCTTAGCCTTTTCTGCCCGTTCCGACTGGATGTTAAATAATGAATGTGTAATAAAGGTAATAATGAATGTAGTGTTTCTCTTTGCAAATGGGTAAAATACTCAACTAAATTAACGGGCATAACAAAATGACTAGTAAAATTTTATTTACATTTTCAGTCAGCGGCAAAAATAGAGGTAAATCTTCGGAACTTTTGGTTTGTATATTTCTTCAAATAACGTATGATTTCCGGAATCATAATGCAAAATCCTACTCATTAGTCAAGGATACCAGAAAGCAAGCAAAATTAGATGCGATAGAGAAAATTTGCGCTGCAGCGTTTTGAAACTAATCACTTTTTCCTTCTTCAATAGTTAGCAAAGTAATCACCGCGCTTTGCTTTACAATTAATATAGCAAAACAATGCAAAATGGTTAAAAAATTTACTTACGTATTAAAGCAAGTAGAAGTCGCCAAATTTTTAGAATGCGCCAGAATTTGGCAACCATGTTCATAACATCCTTCAGTCAAGCAGCCCTGCCGTTTTCAGCCCAAAAGGTTATCCTATTGTTCGGTATGACCAGCTCGCTTCATGCATTCCTACTATACGACCAGTTTTGAAGTGGCCCAATTATATGCAAAGTCATCGACAGCGTCTCCTATTTCATTATTGGCTGTGCTATTAGCCAACTGCAACGCCGACAACGAGAAAAAATAAACCGTTTGCTATTGTTATTTGTTTTACACGATGTTAGTTGCACAGTAGAAAAGCGCACCATTGCCTGAAGTTAACACTCACTGGCCTTGAAAATTTAATCATTTGCATATTTGGTATGAACGATGTTTGCATAGGAAATTTCGAGAGGATTGGATTACTTTTTAAGCGTGCTTTTTTTTTTCCCAAAAGACTGTACGTGTATGAAACTTGATAAACCAATGGCAACCTCGGAAATAAAATATCTTTGCTGATTTTGTAGGGTAGGTGCAAGATGGCACGCGGTGCACAAGGTAAGGATAGAAAATGCGTTACAGTTACAATTAATTTGATTGTAACTCGAACATTTCCAAACACAGTCGCCGAAATTTAACGGCGGCATGAATTTCTGCGTGACGAAAACTGTATGAAGATTTAGACTGGTGTGGGTAAAGCGAAACAATATTGATATATGTCTTTAGATCATAATACAGCAATACGATAAAAATTACAGAAAATTAACAAGAAATATAGCAAACGATAATTGTAAAAGTGAAAAGACACTGAGTATTACAGGGAGAGATTACAAATGTTTGATATGACAAATGTTATCAAAAACAATGGCAGAGATAATTACTCGTCACGAATATGAAGTGGAAAGTTCAAGACATTCTTTATGGCGCTTTAAATTAAGCTACTAATTGCACGGAAGTTATTTCCGTCGACCTTGAGTCAAGATAAGCCCAGAGACAGAAATACAGAATGTTAAATCTGGATAATGGTAGGCCTATAGAATGAGAAATGACAGAAGATTATTTGATTACAGAAACGAATATGAAACAACTATCTCACGCTTTTGGCCACATATAGTGCCGCATTGTCTTGCATTCAAACGGTTTTCTCAGACGGATAACATGCTCGCAATTCTGGAATTGTGTGCGTGGACGGCACTAATGTATAATTTGTGGCCGTCACACTGAATGACGTATAACTTCTGGATTGGAAAAGTTTGAAAAACCAAACTGTGGACTCAAAGAAAAACCATTCGTCACTCCAATTCATATCATCACTTTGGCATCGGCGCAGTTGCATTAGAAGTTATTATTATTGGTGTTCGTTCAATAAACACAGTTCTTCCTGTTCACTTACCATTCATGGCGAAAAAATGCTTTGATGGTGGAAAAATGCTTTGATCCATAAGCGTGATAGTTCTATGTAGATGTAGATTGCTTGCAGCTCGTCAGGTAGGATTGTCGCTTATTCTGGCCTTCTACCTTATGGTTTGAAGAACATCCGCGGCTATTGCATTAACCATTGAGGGCTGTCACATCACCTTCGGTGATATGTGTAATCCATTTCTTCGAAGTAAATGATTAAATCATGCATATTGCTTTAAGCACACTTTGCTTGTCCTGCATAACTTGCTTGTATAACAAAATTAGTGTAATGCTTCCGCAGTACTGCATGTATTTGTGCAATGTAGATTTGGATGTCCACCATAGTGCTCCTGGGAAAATCTGTCTTCCTTTTACTGCGACGAAATGCATATCCAGAGCAAAAAACTTTTATTTCTTGATAGGGATGTGTATACCCATTTCCTAATCTAAGCTAACATCATCTAAGCTGGTTGTCCTTATGGGGGTAACTGATAAGAAATAAAGAAGTGAGGCAATTAGCTAGACAGACTGTTTACCAGTACCTGAGCCCTAGTGCAATGGCTGGTGCAATAGAGGCAGGTGAAAATCACATATTAGTGTAGGGGAAAAAAAATTGTACTTAGTATGAAAAAGTTGCATTGACATCGTATCTCGGGATCCTGAAGTCATCGTTAAATTGATCAAGTTATTTATGATGCACTAATCTGGAAGCTGATGACGAAGTGATGATGCCTAAAAGATATTACATCAATCGTGGCACACATACATATTTTAATTCTTAAAAAAAAAAAAAAAAAAAAAAACAGACATGTTATGTCTTGATAAACAATTTCTTGACAAACATTGATAAGCTGGAACAATACACATTCTTTTTCTTTAATAAATGTTTACATTTGTTTTGGCGTATTTGCCGATAAGTTAGAAAGAAGGCGACAGTAAGCTAGCTGGGGAAAGAAGAGGAGAAGAAACTCGCAAATGATATCTCGAAGGTATGGATAAAACTGACTGAATTTTAGTCAACATCCATTTTAATTGGTAAATTTCAGTTTTAGTGCTCAGATTTAAATATTATTATTGGCTGAAGCGTTATAGTATATAAAATTGCAAAGAATTTGAATTGAATCATTCTAAAGAAGATTAAATTTGAAATGACTATTTAATGAGATCTGTTGTAAGTAAGTTTAAGATTTAAAAGGTCAAATAACCATAATTAAAAAAGAAAATTAAGGAGTATTTCAAATTAAAAAGCATTTTATCTTCCCTATTCTTTATTTAATATATATATGTAAAGATGCTGTTTTAATTTTAATTTTAATAGCTTCTAAAATCATTTAGTTTGATAACTTACGGTAGTTTTAAACATATATTTCTAAAATAGTACATTGTTTCTAAGGGTTTTCCTATGATGGTTAAAGACTAAGGCGTATAAACGAGTGTGGCTAGAAATTGGCTTGCGCATAAACTAGGTTCTTTGCGTTTAATTATGCCCACCAGCGGCCGAGCGGTAAAGTCGCTGAACACTGGTAGTTCGGTACGAGGTTCGAATCCCGCGAACGGGCTGGCTGCATGGGCGTTTTCGAGGTTTTCCCCATGTGTAATGTGTATACGAGCCAGTTTTTCTTAGAAAGTCCTCCACGAAGGCATCCTTTCCCTTAGGCGAGATAGCCCTCGAGGCTTTTGCCATAATCACAGACACACACACAAAATTCAGTTGCGTTTAATTATATCAATAAATATTAGTAATGTTACGAATTTTGCATCTAAGTAAATAATTTTATGCGAAATTGTTCTATATTTTATGTATAATGTAGCATGAAAATCTAAAGAGACGATGTTCTGCAAAAACAAATAGAATACAGGGGCAAGCCTATTTAACACTGAGTAAATGGAAATTGGCGAGATAACGCAAAGCCGGTCGCCATGGGTTTGGCGACTAATTTTTGTGGATAAATTTGGCGAAGTTTTCGTCCGATTCTGTATCATTTTAATGGACATTGCAATTGAATAAGTGTAATTAATCTATATATGCAACTGTAACCGTAATCCGGCACTTTTAACTTTAACCATATATGCCTTCCAGTAATTTCGAGGAATGGAATTTACCAGAGATTTTTCGGCAGCCGGATGAAAACTATTTAAGACTGGAGAGAGTATTTGCTGTCAGTAGTTGTTAGTTTAGAGTTTTTTGTTGTTTGAATTCGGAGTAATGAGATATCCGTCTTAGCATCGCTGTTTAGAGCCGCTTTGCATTGCTTTGTGTTTAACGTCCTTAGTAGTTTGAAGTGTAATTACTGATTCTACTCTGTGATAGTGTGGAGAGTTGTACAACTACTTCTGTATAAAGTTCCAAAACTGTGAAATGTTCTTTGGTAAAAATTTTTTTATCAAGCTATTATCGGACTTGTGTCCATTCAATCCATTACGAATTGTACGCATGCAAGAATCAATCACTCCAAATCTACGAACCCGTAAGAAACGCAAAAATATTTTTATAATCGCTACATTATTTTTTTAAAAACTAGCCGACAGCCGCCTAATATAGTTGTTATAGAAAGGATAAAGTCTATAATGATTTTAATGACACTAGCTCGCGTAGTTTCATAAAAATATTGAATATATCTAATGTAATTCATATCTATATCATTTCATGATTTTAATGCAAGTTTATTGGAATATTTGACATTAAAAAGGAGAAAAATGTTATTAAGAACTGTGTTTATCTCATTTAAATAGCTCAGCTTAATTAGTCAAAAACCTATCAGATGAAATTTTACTTAATGGCAGTACACTAATGCGTGGAAGATGAATGTATTTTATTTCCGGCAGCGGCAACCTGTCTGGTGGGCCGGAAATAAAAAATAAAAAATGTTTTATTTCGAGCACTGCGAGGAATTGCCAGCGCTCTGTTTCAAATTGTTGAGTTTGTTAATTAAAAATTCATTAAAAGTTTACAAAATGTGAAATAAATAATAAAACAAATTCGAAATTCCACGTGCACATGTTAGTGTGGAGAATTACATTATTCAAAATTTGATGGCTTTTGGTACAATCGCTTTTTCACAATGCGTGGAACGTGTATACGATCATGCAGATTCTTTTAAATACATGCGTATTGAAGTTTTCAAGAGCTTCGAATCTTTACAAAGGGATCAAAACGTAATTTTAAAATATGACGATACAAATATACCAACAAAGAGAAAGTTCATGCTAAACAAAATCATGTAAAGATATAACGTTTAAAAATCAATAGAAATTTTTTTTAGCCATAGCATGGTAAATACTAAATATCTTTCATACGACTGTTTCAAACTGTTTCAGCTGAATTTTTCTTTTTAATTTACTACACGAAGAGAATTCCTCTTGAGCATTGATGTGCTGAGATATGAAATTTTACATAAAGCACCGCTATTACCAGACTTGATTTATCTTCCATGGACTCTCGTGCATATAAATTAATGTAACTAACGGAAAAAAAGGTGAGAAAGAAACTAGAGTTTGTCGTTTAAAATACAGTCCTCCAAAATTTCAAATAATACTTTATGGGAAGGAGAGAATTAAAGAATTCGAGTTCTTGAAGTGTGTCATACCATACCAGCTAGGCGAATAGGGTTTGTATAAATAGGGTCATACGATACCAGCCAGATGAATAGGGTTCGAATACTGAATGGTTTTGACACAGGCGATAACAACTGGCGATAAATTACAAGTCCAAAACGATGTAAGAAGCAAAGATTACCCCCTCCCATAATTTAACCCCCCAGGGAATTAGGAGCAAATGACGCTAATAGGTAATGAAATATTTTAGGTCTTTAACATGAGAAAGGGAATGGCGTGTTATTTAAATGATGGCTTCAAAGAGTTTGATTATATAAACGTTTGAGAAAAAGAGGAATCTCTCAAATCCGTAAGAGAAAGGTCTTTAATATCAAGACTAATGGAAGAATTACATAACTTTCAAAGATCGGTGGATGAGATATACAACATTTTTATTTTTAAATGATTACATATCACTATGCTTACTTTGTATTTCTGTCGATATCGGACTAATACCTAGAATTCACAGGTATTCAATTTTGTTAACTATAATTCAGATTACTGCTGATTCGTTTTCCTACGCACAAAAAAAATAAACAATCAAATCTTGATACAAAGGTCTGAACCGAAACACGTTGCTATCATCTCATCTGAAAAAGACATATATACTTAAAAGATAATACTTGTTGAAGGTCTTAATAATAGGCTATTTATATAGTACTTTAATGCTGAATTGGATATGCAGATGGATTTGGTTTTATTCTTTTTCAGACGAACTCTTGAGGCATGTAAATACATCTCAGGTATTTTCTTTTGCAAATAGCTAAATGTACAGTTTAATCTTATAGAAATAAATATTTCTCTATTAAGTTAAAAACATTAAAAAAATAGATGAGGGTGATATTCTGTTTAATGCACCTTTCTGAATAACCTAAAAAGTGCACTTTTTATCATTATTATTTTAAATATTCTTCTGCAGAATTTGTTTGACTCTAATCTATAATATTAAAATCTGTGCGTATCTGTTTGTTTGCTTACTTGTGGCATTATCTTCTCCGGAACGGCGGAGAGTTGAGTTTCGAGATTGCAAAAATTCGAGGGAAGCCATTTCGACTATTCTCATTATCGTATGACTTCAGCCGAGATATTAATTAAAAACTCTGAAAACGCTAATTTTCGTCCTCACTTTTTCCGAGTGGCAACAGTCTCGCACGCTGAAGATAAAAATCTTTTTTTTTTCTTTTTCTTTTTTTTTTTTTTTTTTTTCCGAAAAGTGTTGCCACTGCTCACTTTCAAATCGTAGAGTTTGTTCATAAAATTTTGTATGTTTTACAAAATATGAAATATAAACAGCATTTTACAACGTTAAATAAATTGTTATTAAAGTTCATGTTCTGACTTTAAAGAAAGCAAGCGAATGCATGTGACATCATTGTCTGTCAAAATGTTTCGTTAATGACAGCATTTTAAATAAATAGCAACTGTTGGCAACTTTTTTGCTTCAGATGAGGATGATTGACGGCCACGTTAATTCTTTCATTGATATTGAGATACATTAAACTTAAATAATGACGTCATACGTATACGTATTCACCGGAAGTGTCAAAAGTTTTTATTGCTTGGTTCGGCGTCAAAAAACATGTTTACGAATAGGTTGTTGCTTGGAAAGAATGAACTGATTCCATTCGTATTAAAATATTTTTATACATTTTCTTTTCAGGTGTATGTTGAATTTATAAATTTTGATTTCTCCACAGCCTGCTCATCTGGCAGGCTCGCCCGCTAGTCAGCAAATAAATCATGCACTAAAGAAGAATTTTATTATCATCAATAAATGTTTGGAGAAATGGAAGGAATTATTTTAAGAACGAGAAAACGTGATTCTGATTAGAGGCGATATTTTACTTAAAATAAAGAAAAAATGATCCCCAATAATACTATCATTTTAGTTTCTTTCTTACATTAAAAATTAATTAATGTCGCAATTAATTCGCAAGAATTTAAATTGATTTATCTTTAAAATCGTTTTCATTTCACAGTAATCGATGTAGAATGAGATTTACAACAATACGCCACGTGAATTCTACTTGAATTAAAGAGAATATTAATATTTATTAGGTGAGAGGTAGTAATTTTGTTAACTTTTATTGCGGAAAATGTTCGAGTATATATTAATAAATTGAAAAATTGATAATTTCTGTAGTTGTAATGCAATTTAATTCAATAAATAATCACTTTCGTTTAGAAAAAGGGGAACTTGTGTTCTTTAATTGAACTTTAATCTTGTAATGATTAGATTAACTAAATTAGTTTAGTTGTATTAAGTAGAATAACTTTTGGATGATAGTTTTGGATTTATTATAGTATTTAAATGAGAAAGTAAATCAGATAATTGAATAACTGAAAACTACTATGGAAATACTGATATTTAATTTAATAATCAATTATTAAATAAATAATCGCAAAACATCTTCAGATATCTAAATGTCTTGGAAATTATTCAGCCCATCTGTATGTACGCCAAAAACGTAAAAAAATAAAATAAAATAAACGCCCATTACATTACGCCCAAAGAGACCTTTTCTCCTTCCTTGTACGAAATAAAAAGGAAGTACTAATGTAATCGCGAAAAACTTCAGGCATTATATGTCAACGAAAATATCCATTTTGACCGATATCGAATCCAATTTTTGCGAAACATGCGTACGTAAGTATAGAATAAAGGACTCTTTTTCCACCAAAAAAATTATAAAACTGATTTAAAATGTATTCTGAAGAGAAATTTTCGTGGCGTCTGTGCGTACGTACGTATCTGGCATAACTGGAAAACAACTAGCCTCAGAACGTTGAAATTTTGTATATAGGACTACTATAACATGTAGATGTGCACCTCGTATTTTGGTTGCAATCGGCAGCACCAAAAGTATACAAATATATGTATATAATATTGTAGAGTCATTATGATTTTTTGGAAGTCAGAGAGATGAAAAATATGCAACTGCCTTCGCCGGGAATCGAACGTCGGACCTCTGGAATACCGGCCCAGCATGCTACCGTTACACCACGAAGGCACGCTAGGGAAGTGGGAGAAATACCTTATATACTACCCTTTTTAAAGGGCGACTAGGGTTTTAGGGGACCTAGTCGCCAAATCCTGGGTGCGGAGAAACATCATCCACAACCCTTTTAGTTCGGGCGCCACTTGTAGAGTCATCAGGATTTTTTGGAAGCCAGAGAGATGAAAAATGTGCAACCGCCTTTGCCGGGAATCGAACCACGGACCTCTGGAATACCGGCCCAGCGTGCTTCCGTTACACCACGAAGAAGTGGGAGAAATACCATATATATATATATATATATATATATATATACCACTCTGTTACTCTGATCAGTGATCTTAGATTCTTTATTCTTATATGTTTGTAAACTCTGCATGTTTTGGTTTAAAAATGATTGTATTATGTTGTTCTGGTTAAGATTTTTATGCCTTTAGTTAAACTGCATGCAATAATTGTGGAATTATCAACAATTTAAAAGTTTTTTAATTCCGGCTAAGCCTAATTTTCGATTATCATGGCCCCAATGTTTGTTTACATTTGAAACTTACAGAGTGGTGGATTTATTGCCAAACTCGAGAAACTAAGCTTCGCAACAACAAAGTAACGTCTTCTTTTATTATTGCGAATTAAATTACTCTTAATCCATTCTGGAATTATCATTTAAGTTATTAGCTTGTTTTTGCGTAGGAACAGTAATTTTAACTGTAAAAATTGTTTTTTTAATTGTTTTAACTGTACTTAGTGTTTTTCTATATCTTTCAAATTTTAATGAAAATATTTTGAATTTTTCTGTACTTTTGCCCTGTGGCGAAGTGAATTAATTAGTAGCGCATGCGCATTAGGTAAGCGTAAGCGGCGCTGAATCGTCTGCGAAAACCTGTTTCTTTTTTCTTTTTTAAATTTCTTTTACATATCGTTTTGGATTTATTATAGTATTTGAATAGAACTTGTGGTAATTCTTCAGATGATATAATTTTTGTGCACTCTGAGTTATAAAATGAATAGATGTAATTCTGTTAAATGAAACTAGCGCCGAAGTATCGCTATGGTAAATAAATATAGTGAACTTTAAAGAGTGCATTTATTCTATTGTGGTTTATGCGTTATCCACGAAATGAATTTAATTCAAAATTCCTTAACTGTTAATTCAATATGTAATGCAGGAAAATTGCGTATAATTTAATATTCCGTACGAGGAATTCATGTGGTGTACACGTCAGATTTTTAATCTTTTGTGTGTTACCTTTATTTATTGAATATCATGTTCTTCGCACTTAAACCATAAAATTCAATTCAACAGCAATATTGCGAAATAATTTTTAAATGAGCATATCTTTAGAATTTATGATACACAAACCCGCGCGCTGGAGATAAAAACTTTTTTTCAGTACAGTGTTGCTCGCTTTGAAATCGCTGAGTTTGTTAATCAAAAAGTGTTACAAAGTATGAAATCGTGTTAAGTGTTACAAAATAGGAAATCGACAATGAAGCAGACTCCAAATTCCAAACTAGGGCTTCCAGATGCCCATATTTGCGGGAGAATTACGTTATTCAAAATTGGATGGCTCTGGGTACCGTGAATCACATATCACGGTATCCAGAGCCATCTAATTTTGGATATGTGATTTTATCACATATCAAGAAACATAGATACATTTATGCAGATTCTTCATTATTTAATTTCTTTAAATGTAATGCAGGGCGATAATATTTGGTGGCAACAATTTGAAAAGCGATACAATGTATTTGAGTGTTTCGACGCAAAATGCCATTTCAAACTAATATCCCAAAAGGGAAGTCTAATAAAATAAAATAAATGAAGAGGATAAGGAAAGCAATTACTTGAGAAATATAATGCATATATATATATATAGTAACAGCATAAGTCTGAAGACAATTAGCTTTTTACATTATATACAGCTTTGTAATTACACTATGTACAAATCCTTCAACTGAGTAGAATAACTCGATTTCGAACTAAGTAAATTTAAGATCATACAACATAGATATATGTATAATCTTAAATTCATTTAGTGCGAAATTAAGTTATTCTACTACTTGTGCAATTGCTGCAGATGTCATTCATTTGCAGAAAAGAAGAAAATAAATTGATTTCGTAATACACAATGTTGATAAGTAGATTCATAATAAAGCATTATTTTACGTAGAAAGAAAGAAAAAATGAAAAACAATTTTTCTTATTTTATAAATGACGTAAAAAATCTAATAATTATATTTATATAATTAAGATAAAATTATAAAATAAATAATTAATGATATAAAATTTTATGCTTAGTAATAAAAAATGTAAAATTATTATATGTTACATGCAAAATGTTTAACAATTTTTGTATTAACAGAACTCTGTTAATGATGGAAACAATGAAACATTCAGTTTTAGCGCAAAAAATCAGTTCACCCGAATCTACTGTTTCACGGAAAATTTAAACACGTCGGTAAATGCGCCAAGCTGTTCAGCTAGATAGACGCAGTTCAGAATTTGAAAAAGTGTTAAAAATAGAAAATCGAAATGTAATCAAATGCAAACAGACTATAAATTAAACTTTTCCAGTTTGTTAGACTTCTCGGAACATAAAACTTCCGTCAAACAGAAAAATATATTCCAGTAGATTTAGTTGGTACTTAGAACAAGGTAAAAAAATATGTCGCTCTCTAGCTTAGAATACCAAATCACCCGTATTCAAAGCGAAATAATATTCTATTTATATGGGAACCAATTAGAAATTCTGATTCGAAAGAAATATCACATTATAGATTAATTAAATTTGTTAAAATAATAAGGAAAACTCAAACGATTGGCACCAAGTTGTTCAGCGAGCTAAAAGTTCAGAGTAGCCGTTGTGTTTCGGACACGTAATTTACATTCGCAATTTCATTGGCTGTCGTCAAATATGTCTGTGAGACGGACTGGCGCAGGACTCACAGTTTTGCAGAGATAGTTGTTCTCGAGATATATCTCCTCGCGTAGACGGAGCTTTGACCAACATGTAAAATATATCATTTAAATCTTTCCATATATGGGTCACTGGAAATGAAAGCTGAAATTTCAAAAAAAGTACTCTGGAACTACCTAACGGATAGAAATGTTTAACGTAAGTTTTGTTGACATGGAAAACCAGTGTGAAAGGAAAATTTTCCAAAAAGAAAGAAGGTAAAGTTTCAGAAATAAATTTAAATTCTGATTTTGAAAAAATGCAAATAAAAGTTAATGTGTCCTTTTTTTTTTCAGGTACTACCCGACAATATTTCTGGGTGCTTTGAGGCTGTACAAAAGGGTGTTGCTCTTTAAACTTCCTTGCTGTGAAACTAACATATAAAATGATGAATGCTAATAACCAGGAATCTCAACACTTTATTAGCATAAACACTAAAAGCGTAAGTTCCAATTCATGTGAAAAGCCAATTATATCTAACGGAGTTGTCCCAAAGCCTAATTATGGGACAAGCAACAAAGAAGATACGCAGGATGAACCAGATACAGTATGTATTTCTTAAAATTGAACTTTATTAATAGTGTCATAAATGAAATTATATTTATTCATTTTAATACAGATCAATATAGAAGTGGACAAATATTTCCTCGAGAAAAGTTTCATAATATGATGCATATTTTATAGAATAACAGGTAATAACTGTTCAATAGCTTTATTAGTAAATGTTTGAAGTGGAAGCCAACAGGAACTTTAATATTACGAAGAAATTTTAATTAGCTCCAATAACTGGTTTAGCTTTGCTATAAACTAAAATAATATTGTTACGTTTTTCTTTTCTGACACCAGTTGTTACGTTATTTTCTTCCTTCACGTTCGTACGGAATTGTTGGTTGTGCATTAGCACTGAAGGCGTAATGAGTACGTTTCCTCAAGCACAGAATTAAAGAATCATAAGTCAAAAGATTAACTACAAAATCTTTATTTAATAAAATAGGATAATTTTGCTTAACTTAAGCATAAAAAAAAGTAATAATGTTCAAGGACATTAAGATTGAAGCATTCAAAAGAATAACTTACATAGAATCATCATCAGTACTAAATATCATCAGGCTTACCTATATTAGGCAATAAGAAAAATAAACAGGAACATACTTTGCCATCATACCTGAAAGAGAAGAAAGTACTACTGGATTAGACCTTTGGCCAGGTACAAGTAGCTAGGGTGAAAATCAAATATAGTGCATTGCACACGAGCTTTACTTTCTCTCGCCAATATATACCTTGGCGCACGTTCGTTTCGTATGCCTTTCGAGTTTCATTATGCAAAATACCTAAATTTATGCTAACATTGCCCTTGTTTTGCTAATGAAACTCATACCAATTGTAATTCATTCCTGAAAAACTGAAATTTAGTTTTAGGAATTGGTTTAGTCATAATATCAGCAACCATTTCCTCTGTTGAAAGATAAGCAAGTTTTACTATTCCTTTGTTATTCAAGTCGCGTATATGATGAACTTTTGTATCAATATGTTTTGTGCGTGAACTGAATTTTTCAGATTCTACAAGTCTTATAGTAGACTGATTATCTTCAAATACCTTTATCGGTAGAGTTTGAGGTAGATTGAAATCTTCTGTTAATTTTAATAGCCATAATAGTTCTTGCGTAGCTTGCGATAGTGCAACATATTCAGCTTCTGCTGAGGATAAAGAAACACAAGTTTGTTTTCTTGAAAACCATGAAATACAGTTCCTTCCTAATAAAATAACACTTCCTGATGTAGATTTTCTATCTTCAATATCTTGTCCCCAATCAGCATCTGAATAAACTGTAATATTAGGTTCTTCACTCGACGAAATTTGTAAGGATAGGTTCTTTGTCGTGTTTAAGTATCTAATGATTCTTTTAACAGCATTCCAGTCCTTTTGACGTGGATTATTACACTTTCTGCTGAGTATGTGAGTTGAAGCTGTGATATATGGTCTTGTGATAGACGATATATACAAAAGACTTCCAATAGCTTGGCGAAATTTATCATTTGAAGTTAGGAGATTTTCTTCCTTGTTTAGGTTATAATAGTTCGTTTCCATTGGTGTGCTAGCGTGTTTCGCTTCTTCAAGTTGAAATTGCTTGACAAGTTGATTTATTTTATTTTTCTGTGATAAGAGATAACTTCCATCTTCCTTGCGATTTATTTCCATGCCTAAGAAATATTTAGCTTCACCAAGATGCGTTATTTGGTAACGTTTCTTTAAATCATTAATTGTTTGAAGAATTAGTCCTTCTTCTGTAGAACTTATTAGGATGTCATCAACATACACTATTAAATTAATTCTTTTATCACGAACCACTTTTGCGAAAAGACAAGGATATGCTTTGCTTTGACTGAACCCCAGATTCTTCAGTGTATTTTCAATTTCTGCATTCCAGCACCTAGCTGCTTGTTTGAGACCATGAATCGACTTCTGTAATTTACAAACTTTATGTCTTTCTTCCGGAACCACGAATCCTTCTGGTTGTTCCATATATATTTCTTCATTTAAGTTGCCGTACAAAAAAGCTGTTTTAACATCTAGTTGATGTACCTTGGCATTATTATACGCTGTCCATGCTAAGAAAACTCTTATCGTAGTGTGTTTCACTACTGGTGAAAAAGTTTCATCATAATCACTGCCGTATTTTTGAGTAAATCCTTTGGCTACTAAGCGTGCTTTGTATTTTATATTTTTACCGGTTTCACCATATTTTGTCTTAAACACCCATTTGCTGCCTACTGCATGTTTTCCTGGTGGTAATTCTGTAAGTTTATAGGTTTCATTTTCTTTTAGAGAATGTATTTCTTCTTGCATAGCCTTGATCCAAGGTTCTTGTTCACATTTTGGTAAGTTTAGAATTTCTTCAAAGCTTTCTGGATCTTTAATTTAAGGTAAGATTGATTCTTCGTCTTCTGCTTTATAAGAGAATCTTTCCGGTGGGACCCCTTTGGTTGATCTGCTAGAAACCCTTCTTTCTACATTTTCTTCACATTTAATTAACTCTTCGGAACTTTTTGAATCTTCTGTAAAATCATCGCCAAGAGATGTTTCTTCATTATTTTCTTCATCTTCTTGCGAGTTATTGAAGTGAATTAATTCTAAATCTTCAGCATTATTTTCTACAAGTTTGTCAGGTAAAGACGCGTTTTCTAAAAATTTAACAGTTCTACTTACTATTATTTTTCTTCCACCTACAGAAATCCTGTATCCCTTACTTCGTAAATCGTATCCTACGAATATTCCTTCTTCGGCTCTATTGTCGAATTTACGCCGTTTTTGTTTGTTCACATAATAAAATGCTGTACAGCCAAATACTCGTAAGTGACTTAAGTTTGGTTTTCTACCATTCCACAATTCATATGGTGTTCTATCTGTGGCTTTAGTTGGTAACCTATTTTGAAGATATGCAGCAGTAGCTGCTGCTTCAGCCCAGAATCCTTTCGGTAATTTAGAGTTTATTAGCATAGCTTTTGTCATTTCTATTAAAGAGCGATTTTTCCTTTCTGCGACGCCGTTCTGTGCCGGACAATAAGGAACCGAAGTTTTTTGAAAAATGCCGAGTTTCTTTAAATAATTTTCAGTACTTTCGTTACAGTATTCTGTACCGTTGTCGGATCTGAGAACCTTTATTTTCTTTCTAAATTTATTTGTTGTCGATGCAACATACTGTTTAAGCTTGTCGAATACTTCATCTTTTGAAGTAATAAAATAAATTTGAGTATAACGCGAATAGTCATCAATGAAAGTTACGAAATATCTTTTCCCTCCTAAGCTGTTGACTTGAATTGGCCCACACACATCTGCGTGCACTAAATCCAGTGGATTTTTAGATCTAAAACTAGTTTTGGGATAAGGTGTTTCAGTTAGTTTCGCTTTTACACAAGTAGAACATTCCACACTATGAGTGCATTTGCCAAGTTTAATGCCGTCTGTCAAATCATTTTTCTCAAGTGTTTTTATGGCATCTATATTTCTGTGGCCTAATCTTTGATGCCATTTTAGTATACAGTTCGTATTTGAACATGAAACATTATTAGCTAAGTATGCTTTCTCATCAATTGGGTTTACGATCGATTTATATAAACCTTGCTGAGCGTTGCCGTCGGCTACGAGTATATTGTTACGCTTTATGTAACACTTATTACTATCAAATGTAACAATGCAACCTTTATTGGTAACAGATTGAACAGAAAGTAAATTACTATCTAAACCTGGTACATACAATACATTTTCCAATTTTATTTGTGTAACCTGACCCTTTAAGTTTTGAACTTTAAAATAGCCTTCACCAATACCATAAGAATTTAATTTAGCACCATTGGCTACAGTTACTATTTGTTTATTAGAGTCATTTAACTGAGAGAAAAAATTCTTATCACTCGTCATATGAGTTGAGGCTCCCGAGTCGATAACTCATTCTTGCGTTTGCGTGTTTTCATGTTTATTTTCCACTTTTAGAACTTGATTAAACTGAATCTGTGTATTTTCAGTTTCAATACTTTTAAAATACTTATTTTCTTTAAGTTTTGTTATGTTTTCTACACTTTGCGTATTGCTATTTGGCATGCATTACTTTTATAATTTTGAGAATAATTTCTTACTTTACTATTATTTACATCTGTTTTCGGGGAAGTTCTAGCGTTGCGTTTTAAATGAAAACAGTCATTTATCGTATGGTTATTTCTCTTACAATAAGTACAAAATTGTGTAACATACTTTGGTTTATTTTCGCTTTTACTTTTTAAAGCAACTGAATCGTACTTTTGAACTTTCTTAGTTTCCACACGTCTACAATACTCATCTATTAGTTTGTTTTTAACATATTCTAGCGACAATTCAGCTTCCGATTTACTTTCTATTGCAGTTATTAAGGAGTTGTATGAATTTGGTAAAGAACATAGTAGTATTGCTATTAAGTTATTTTCTTTAATTTCTTCACCTATACTACGCAGCTTTTCAGCCAACTCTAGTACTCCTTTGATATGTTCCTGCATTTTAGAACTTTCATTATATCTAATGGAATATAGTTTTCTAAGAAGAAATAACTTATTTGTTAAATTTACACGTTCATGGACACATTTTAACTTCTGCCAAACTTCTTTTTCAGATTTACTATGTAAAACATGGAAAATTTGCGAATCCGAAATGTTTAGACATATTAAAGCTTTAGCTTTACGATCATTCTTTAACCAAATATCAGTATCAGTTTCCGGTTTTTCTTCGAATACAACATCATCTAAACCTTCTTTTATTAGAAGTTGTTTTATTTT
The DNA here is from genome assembly GCF_044657685.1 of Stegodyphus dumicola. Classification (NCBI taxonomy): domain Eukaryota; kingdom Metazoa; phylum Arthropoda; class Arachnida; order Araneae; family Eresidae; genus Stegodyphus; species Stegodyphus dumicola. The sequence continues at coordinate 209,542,300 of NC_140770.1, forward strand.
AAATTTCCACACTGAATAATTTTCATCTGTTAATTTTTCTATACAAATCGATTCTTTTAGAATAGACATTATTACTTGTTACAATTATTCTTATAAACTTTGTAACTAGTTTTTTTTTTTTCAACAAAGAGTTTTAACACTTTATGCCCCTGGAATCTTACAACATTACAAAGTTTCAATTTCTCAGTCTCATAATCTTTTGTTGGTTGTGCATTAGCACTGAAGGCGTAATGAGTACGTTTCCTCAAGCACAGAATTAAAGAATCATAAGTCAAAAGATTAACTACGAAATCTTTATTTAATAAAATCGGATAATTTTGCTTAACTTAAGCATAACAAAAAGTAATAATGTTCAAGGACATTAAAATTGAAGCATTCAAAAGAATAACTTACATAGAATCATCATCAGTACTAAATATCATCAGGCTTACCTATATTATGCAATAAGAAAAATAAACAGGAACATACTTTGCCATCGTACCTGAAAGAGAAGAAAGTACTACTGGATTAGACCTTTGGCCATGTACAAGTAGCTAGGGTGAAAATCAAATATACTGAATTGCACACGAGCTTTACTTTCTCTCGCCAATATATACCTTGGCGCACGTTCGTTTCGTATGCCTTTCGAGTTTCATTATGCAAAATACCTAAATTTATGCTAACAGGGATTCGTGTGGATTTGGAGTGAATAACGACGACACTTGATGGAGTATCGAAACACACTTTACTTAGCCAATATTAATCAAGACAGTTCCAAAATCACCTTACAGTCGTCGAAGAACTACTATAAACACTCGCTGGAACAATCAGCGACACAGCCTTCAGGTTATCAGGCTATAACGGTGGAGACAGCTTCACGGCAGAGCACTAGAGTACAGCTTCCGACTCTGCTTGGTCGTTCTCGGAACTCCACGTACTCTCGAGACTCTCCACGCTACAACTCGCGATGCACTCGACGACACACAGAGCACAGCTCCCGACTCTTCGGTTCAGTCGTTCTCGGAGCTTAACACCTCTTTCGACGATGCACTAACCGCGATGAAACTGACCGCGGACCAGCAGGGTTTATATAGCTCTCGGCTTGTGTTCGAGAACATTCTGGGCTAAACCGGTAAGAATTCGTTCCAGAAGGTTCTCCATCCATCCACGGCATATTGCCAATTTTGTCCCCAAATGTCGTCAAATGGACGATTTCTAGCCAAATGTGGCAACCCTGGCTTCCCTAGCCATTTTATGACAATCCTAAACCTTCTTTGCTTCACCGCGCCTGTACATTTCGTAACAATATTATATAGCTGATAGAGTAATAGGAGAAAGCATGCCGCTTGCCTTTAATTGTAATGCATGGAACATTACATTTAAATGAATCATTTAATTGTAATCTTCCTTCCTTTTATCTATTAACTAAGTGTTGAGGAACCTAGTCAACTACTAGGCGAATAATCGCATAAGTCAAAGAACGGAAACGTAAACTCAAAAAGGGTTAATTACCCTTTATTGCTCAAGATAAAGATTCACAGATGGTCCCTTTCTCTGGACTTACAACAAAGCCTTCACTTGGGCTTAAACTAAAAAATGCAAGAAATAAGGATTTAACTAATGACTAACTAAAGAGATTTAGCCGAAAACACAATTTTTTAACTAATTGGCCCGTATTATTAAATTAGCTAGCGAAGCTATCAAGGGCACGTAATACGGCCGAGCATAGTAACAGCTTAGAGAGACGTAGCCAAAAGGCAAACGCGAGCTATTCGGGAATCCAAATTTTTTCTACCGAAGTCTGTAGACTGACTTAAATACTCTAAACTACTCATTTGCATTTAAAGCGATTCTAAAAACTCCTTCTGGTGAAATGTACGCTGAAGCTAGAAGCGACAGGAAAATCGTATAAACTTAAAAACTGGTATATAATTAGGATATACCTTGCATAATTATTTACAAACTGAACCCTCATGAGGTATCAGAAAGCTGCAGTTCAACATATACATAGAGATATTATTCTAAGATAAGCATATTTTACCCTATTCCCTTACAAAAATCGCAATCTTTAATATCGGTTAATGAAGTATATCCATCTGAGAGAAGGGATTGCAAGAGAAAGCTGGAGAAATAGTCTGTTCTATGAGATGCACATGGTTTTGTAGAATGTTCGGACATTCTACAACATTCTACAAAACTGGTTATGCTACTGAACTACTAAACAACTTACGAGTCTGATAAATGCTATGAAAACACAATCTAGATTATTACCCAATCACTTGCTTCCAAGATGGGAAAGCGGTTAGTAATGTTGATTGCCGTATCGAAGGGCCTGAGTTCGAATCTGAAGAAGATATGGATGTTTGAAAATGTATTAGTGTCTGTGCGGCAGGCGGGTGCTTTCTCTCAAAATTGGGGCGGAACTGAGCAAAGTCGGAGGGTCACCTGCGTGGTGCTCAAGGTTATGGCCAACAATACACGCAATCTAGTACTGCTTGCCACGATAATAATTCGTGGACTTGTTCTCATTACAGACAAGTGAGATTAGTAACAACAACAACAACAACTCAGTCTCTTTTATGTCTGAAAGCTGATTAATTTTTCAACTAGTTTCTATGGTTAAACTCTGAATGCGTTTCAAGGGAATCGCACAATAATTATAAAATCCGAAATAAAAAAAAAATACAGCAAATTAATGAAAATTGATCTGAAAAAATAATGTTCGGATGTGATAATTAGTATATGAGAATGTCATACTAAAAATAATGCTTCAGAATTGAAGATTGGAAATCAGAGAAGAATGTAATTATGTTATTTAAAGTAAATAGCAAAAACGTACAGTCATAACACCATTAAGTATAATAAAGTCTAAACTATAATATCATAAGAAATTAAGGAGAACCTGATTTTTATAAATGAAACGGCTTATATTGCAATTTAAAATACTGAAGTAGCAAAAGAAAATAGAACACAAGAAAGTAAATGAAGTCAAATACGTATGCATGTTTGCGACAAAAGTATAGAAAATTTTTAATTCTATGCAAATGTTTTACAAATATGAGCTGTCAAATAACAGAGAAAAATTTAAAGTTCGTAAATCCAATATTTAGATTAAAGTATGTAGGGTTCCTCTATGCTAATTAGCCAGTTATTTTATGATTTACACTTTTACTGTCATTTCTCTCTTCCGTTTCCACGCCAGAATGCAAATTAGTTCGCATATATTTAAATTGAGTTTTTGAGACTGGAAGACAGAGCTTGTTCTGCCTCTCAAAGCCACGTTAACTAGGTTGCTATATCACGTAAGATTTGTAGTCTTCGGGCTTGCATTGTACTTGCCTATATTTGGATATGCACCCCCGTGCAGCAGATTTTAGTAAGTTTTAGATTTTAGTGCAATTAAGTTTACAGAAATAGTTTTACTCAAATCAGCACATTTTCCTTGCAGGAACCATTCAAGTTCAGTGTTTACAGCTGAAAACATTTTGTCAAACTCCAATAAAAATCTAAACCTACTAACCATTTCAGCTATCATACTCTTGTTAGCCTTCGAAATTTCATCTGTTTCCAACGCCTGTATTCATTGTACTTCTTTCTATATATTTTGCAATTTCTCTACGAAATCCCATTCTGCACCAAATATGCAACCAAGGATCCTTTGCTCCAAAGGAATAAATCTTTAATGTTTCTTATCCTAGACATTTTAATCCCATCTTTATAGATATTTTCTTTTAATAAAATTTGTGGCTCTAGTGTAGCATTGGGTGCCCCTTCGATTAGCGACAATTTTTTTTTTTTTTTTTTTTTTTAATTTTGGCAATGAAACCTCATTTCTGGTTACCATTATAGTTTTAACTTTGTTATAGCTTCTGATTTTATTTAAATGAAAATAGATCGATGTGTACATGGACAAATTTAAAGCAGTGCGCTGTGCCTAGTTTGTGCAATTCTAGGACGTTTTTTAAAGTGAAAACAGATCGATGTGTGCATGGACACAGAGTTTATGCAATTCTTTGACTTCTTATTTTGGTTTTGTGTAGCGGCCATTCTGAAATTGTGTTTGTGAAATTTTTTTTTCTTCTTCCCTATTTCGAATTAGATTTAGGTTTGCTTAAATTTTCAAATTTAAAATAAATAGCCCCAGCTTGTCTGCCAGGGCAGAAGGAACACTGTTTTGCTTTACATTTATTTTCATAAAACAATTTGTGTTTCAACGCAACATCTCTTTTCTAGTTTATCCTTTTTTTTTTTTTTTTTTTTTTTTTGCCGATGTCATATTTTTACATTCAGTCTTATAGTGACCTTGAATAAAAAGTGAACAGACTTGCGATGTTTTCAATATCAGCTCCGCTGCTGACTGCTACTATTAGCGTTGATTGCTACGACTCGAAGGAAAATTTCGTTTCTGGTTTCGAAAATTACTAGTCCAAAGGGGCTTTGTCCCTGAAGAACATGATGTTTAATAAATAAAGGTAACACACAAAATATTAAAAAAAACGCCGCTTTGGACGTAATTTAAAAAATGAAACCTTTCAGATTTTTTATATATATATATTTTTTGTCTGTGTTGGTTGAAATATATCACAAAAAGATAAATTGATCGCATTATGCAAATATTTCATCAGTTCCTGTAAGATGACAATTATTTATATTTTGCTTAGAAAATTCGAGAGTGAATTCTACTGGCAGATTTTTTAATATTATGTTAGTTGGTATTATTATATATGTTTACGATTTGATTTTCAAATCCTCTAAGCGACTAATTTGAGTTTGAGCTTCAAAATAAATGTCGGAAGAGTTTTTAACAAGAGTCAGATTAGAATTTTTTAAAAATGTCTTTTTGTCCAAACGTTTCTTAAATTAATTTAACAGCCTGTTTATAGGTTTCTGGACTCGTTGAGAATCCTTTAATGCTAGCAAGAGCCCTACCAACTAAAACAACTTTAAATTTCAAAATTTGTCAACCTCAGTTAAATCAGAATTATTATGCACAGAAATTTCACGAGAATCGAAACACTACCAAGTGTAAGAAATTTATATAACATATTACTTTCTTCTTCTTTATTTCTTCTTATAATATATGATAAGAAATAAAGAAAGTCATTAATTATTTAAATGCAAATATATGTGTTTTTATTTATACTTCAAGGAAAAACTTAATAAATAGGAAAAAATAGTTATCTGTTGTCAAATTTTTCCCCACTCGGTTTAACTTTATCTGAAAGCTTTTGAAACTTTTCTGAACTCTCTGAAAGTTTTTATAATTTGTTTAGCTTTAGTTTAAATCTTTAGTTTAAATATCTTTAGTTTAAATAAATAACAAATTTGAGTCAAGTTATTTAATGATGAACTAAACACATCAGAATTATTTAAAGAAATGCCAGTCTCAGAATACAATATTTAGGTATCAGTATATTTCATTTACAAACTGTAATTAACGAAAATATCGTATGGATTCCAAACTTTAGATTTAGCATAAAAAATACATATAAATTTGATTCTTTTCCTTTGCAGTATTATTATACCCTAATTATCATTAAAACCAAATTTAAAATCTATTTAAAATATTTTCTTGTTTCTTTAATAAAATTTTTGGGTTTTCATCCGCAGAGAACCCGTTGGCGCTTCGGGAAAGAACCCGTTGGCGCCATTGAAATTTTTACTCGCCAAGCTCGCGGCTCATTCTCGATGAACCGAGCCGTAAACGTGATTTTTAGTGCATGTAAATTCAAGTTAGCAAACAAAACATTATATTAAGCATATGGTAGTAAAAATTCACAGAGAATAAGCATGTAGATGTAAAACTAACCGGTTAAACGTGATATACGAAAATAAACCTGTCTTTTTCATAATATATTTCACAATACAAATAACCTTCAACAGAAATCAAATTTTCTTCAATAGCATTGTTAATAAAACTAAAACTTTATACTTTTTATTATTTTTTAAGTTATTTGAACTGTATTCCTTACACCAGCAGTGGTTTGCTAATTTTGATGACCATGGGGATGCATCAAACTACTATGTCATCTTAGATAATCAATAATATTTTTTATTTCAATTTAATCAGCTATTTATGTCGCACCTGCCATCCTCTGAAAAGTTATTCTTAGAAAAGCATTAACAATATAGTATCTTGTTAAAATTTTACGCCATAAAAATTGGAGCCGAGAACTGGCATCCATCGACGAAAACTTCTTTAATTATACGAAAATATTTCTATCTATTCGTTGTTAAAAAATAACGTGGAAAATCAGAAAAAATAATAATAAATAAGAGAAGAATATAAATCTCCAAATGCGAACAACGACAGTGAGATAATTCAACAAAATGAACGCAAGAGAAATGGTTGCAACCTTCAAACAAGCAAAAAGAATGAATCCGATAGGACACCAGGTTTGAACTATTATTGTCAAAGTTGGCGATGTTTACATTTACCGGGTTCTCTGCGGAAGTGCTTCCAAATTTTTCTCTTAAAGAAAAATTGTAGCCCGTGATCTGTTTTTATATCGTCCATTCCCACCGCATGCAGTTTGAGCTTGACTCTACTATATAAAAGGCCTTCAGACGTTTGGAATTTTATTGCACAAAACGGATATATGCTGGCTCCATCTATTGTCATGTTTTCTAATAATGTTTTACTATAAATTATGTCTGAAACTTTTCTGTTTCAACTAGGTGATTATACACAAAAGTTTTAATCTTTTGTATAAAAATTTTATCTTTTGCATAAGATATAAATTTTATCTTTTGTATAAAATATTTTTACACAAAAGATAAAGTATATGCATGACGTTAGCATTCTTTATACACTGTAAAACGACTCTTCTGGATAATTGTATTATCACGCAGAAATTTTTAAAACATTTTCCTAATCTTAGTACTGTTTTAATTAAGAATTTCACAGAATTATGTATCATGAAATGCTTTTTAAATTAAATGCTTACCTTTAATTTAACGTAACTCAAATGTTTCTCAATGTATTAGCAACAAGAAAAATTTTAAGTTTTGTTTAAACTATATAACAAAAATTAATATTTTTTATAATTAATAAACTTGTTAAAATATTTTTCGTAATTAAAAAGTACATTTCATAAAGGTTAAAGCCTTTCAATTCTAGAAATCTTGGTTTAGTGAAATTATTAACAATTAACTAGATTCTTTGAATGATTGTTTAGTGTTTACACTGACATACTATTAGAGATCTAATAAGCGAAATTAGACTAGTTAGATTTTTCCACTGTTAACGATATAAGTAATGAAAATTCTTTTCATTCAATTTATAAGAATGATCTCATGATGCCTGCAATTTTTTTTATTAATTTATATGTGCGTAGTTCAGTGCCTAATAAGCTGGATTTGGCAAATGAAAATGTAATATGTCTCTATTAGCGAAGTCGAAATTAAAACACCATTAAAGCCTTTTGTTTTTAACTTTTTTTCTGCAGTAATAATTATTTTCAACTCAAGATTAAAAAATGCATAATGAAAACTCCATGAATTTGAAAACTGTAGTCTCAAATTGAAAATAAAATTTCGATATATTTCTTTTGTAAACATGTAAAGAAATGTGTTAATTTTAGAAGAAAAATCAGAAATTACTGTTTTAAGAATTCTTTCATTGTGCTTCCTAACTTCGGCACCGAATTTTGATAAATTTACGTAGAATTTATTTTGTCGGATTTGCTTGTTACGGTTATAAAACCTAAATGAATAAAATTTTCGAACTAATGGATAAAATAAAAAAAGGAGAAAATAGAAAAAAAAAAAAAAAAAAAAAAAAAAAAAAAAGAATAAACTCTGAAATTTTTCAGATTTTAGCTGTAGCCCAGAAGAATTTTTTAAGATTTTTTACGCTCTCTTTGAGATCGCAGCCACCAATTTGCTATTGCTCTTACACCTGCTAATCATTTTTTTTGTCTTTTTAGCTTTATTGTATTAATATTTTTTGTATTAAATTAATTTATTAAATATAACGTTCTTGGCCTTTACATCACATAAAACTCAGTTCTCCAATAAATCCATAAAATACTCAAAAACAACATATCTTTAGAATTTGCGACAGACAGTGCCAGGCGCTGGAGATAAATACGTTTTATCCTCTACAGTTTTGGCAATGCTCGCTTTGAAATCGTTGAGTTTGTTAGCCAAAAATTCCTTCAATTTTTACAGATTATGAAATAGATAATAAAACAAATTTGATATTGAAAATTCGGTCTTCCAGAAACGCATGTTCATGTGGAGAAGTATATTTTTCAAATTTTGATGGCTCTAGGTGCCGTCGCTTTTTATGCGAGAAACATACACACATTCATGCAGATTCTTTATGATTTGATTTATTTAAATATAATAAAGGGCGGTAATATTTAGTGGCAATAATTTAGAAGGTGATTCAGACTTTTAGAGGGATTCAACGCAAAATCTCGTTTTGAGCCATTTGGGCTAACGCCCCTTCTGGACTAGTAAATAAAAAAAATTAAATAAAGAAAAGAAATTAAAAAAAATAAAAAGAAAAGTTTGTTTATCATCTGTGGAATGGCACTAATGCATAAAATTGGAGATATTTCAATATAATTCGTAAAAACATAAATGTTTGTTTCAGAAAGTAGGGAAAATTCATGCTAACGAGTTGCTTAAAACCATGAAATGTGTAATATTTCCTCTCACTGCTTGATTTCTTGTGGAACAAACTGGGTACAGACGTGACAGTTTGCGGTTCCTATGCAAAGCGAAATTTTCAAAACACTGAAAAACGAAATTTTCATAAAGATAACTCAGAAACAGAGTTTTCCTCTTCGGATAATTTACCATTGTTATAAAAATTAATAATTAAGCATTTTCAGCTAAGCCAATGCACCAGCTAGAATTCGGCATATAAAGCTTCGCCGGAAGACGTAACAAGACTAATAAAAACTTAGTCAGAACCAAATTTAAAAAATGTTTTGATACTAAAAGTACGCATTAAAAATGCTCGCAGATTTACTATTTAATATCACACTCGCTGCATCGAGTGATGTCTGAAGTATAAATTTTTATGCATGTGCCATAATGCATTAAACACTCCACATACGAATTATATTTACTTAAAATATTTGTATTTTATAATATATTTAAAGCTTCAAATTTACATACTAATTACTATCATAACCATTCTACTGAGTTAAATTAGCGTTATTTTCGACAATTGTTTTCAAATTTTATATTATGAAAATATAGTGAAGTTCGCAAATAGTAGAGTAGTAATTCGCTTAAGAGTAATAATTCAATCCAGACATTTTCAAAAACATCAATAGGATTTGGGTGGTTTGTACTTTGTCATTTTTCTATGAATATTAAGAGAGATCTTTACAGTCCTTTGACTACGCCATTACAAAGATCTTAAGATAAATGAAGGCAAATTTAGCGAAAATTTTATATTATTTATACGAATAGGAATCGCTTACAAACTTTTAGTAGCATTGTTTTAGTAGTATCATTTAATACTATTAAAGAGATCAATTAGATTCTGAGTTTTAATAGTTGTGAGGTTCCTTTGTGTTGGTGAACCAGTTATTTTATGTTATGAATCTTTACTGTTACTTCTTTTTTACCATTTTTCGCCAGAATGCAAATTTAGTTCGCATATATTTATTGTTAAGATTTTGCATTGTAAGACAAAGCGTGTTCTGCTTCTCGATGCCACTATACTAAGTTACTAGATGACAATAAGGCTTTCAGTGTTCATTCTTGCCTTATAAGTGCCGATATTTGATATCCCCGCCGGTTAAACTTTGAGCCGTTAAATTGATTTGTGTAGACTTCGAAAACTAGCTTATTTAATTCAAATTTTAGATTTCACTTTTTGTTACTATAAGGTATCTCACCACAAGTGGCTGGCTGAGTAGTAAGCACAATGTGTGCTTCTTTTCTTCTTTAGTTTTAAGTAGAGGTCTTTTAGACGCTCTGAAGTTTCAGTTGTTATTTTAGACTAGGCAACAATTTGCTAAAGGTCTAACAAGAGTTTGAACACTTTCGATGATTGCGAAGAACATTAAACTTTATATAGTGTTATAGTTATTGCTACAAAAATGAATGATTCAGTAACTGAAGAGTTACAAAGCATTAAGATCATATCAATTTTTTAAAACGTTATGAGGATATTTTAAGTAAAAAATATGAATTTAAGTTAAAAATATTAACATCTCAATGATGCACTTACGACTGTTTAGATGAATACTGCTAACATTAATATTACGTCAGTAACAGCGCTTTTAAAGCAATTTGGGACCTAAAGGTTCTTTAGAGACCTGAAGGTTCTCTAAAGATGATCATTTTATATTTTTTAGATGCTTCATCAACGAAAATATTTTGAACATAAGTAGATGCAAATTAACAAGAATAATCTCCGGTATCTGCAAGTTATCGAATCTTCTTTTTCATGAAGAGTCTTTAATGTTTAATGTTCTTTACAATTAATAATTATTTAATGTTCCTTTATGCATCTTCTTTAAGTCTATTTAGAGTATTTCTGGCCACAATTATATTTGGAATAGCAGCAGTTTGTCCCGATTTATGGTACAAATACGTTGCATCACAAAACATATTTGCTCATACGGGATAATAATATCATTATATACACGGCTATATTTCTTAGCAGTGTTGATGTAAGTTTGTCAAAATTCCGTTTAGAATTATCTGATAAGAATAAGGATAAACGAGAGACAGTTATTGTATGGAGTTTGAAAAAAATTAAAGCGGGGAATGTTAACTTTGAATTTTACAGAAAGAATTTAAACATCATTACTTCTTAGAGCAGATTTATAAAGCCACCCATTTTTGCGACCCTACCTCAAATAAAAGGAAAAAGTGCACAAAAATATTTGTTTTCATACGTATCACACTAACAGAAATTGCCAAATCTAAAATTCACTTTCTGAAAGAGGGAAGCATTGTTTTGTGTTGGCATATTTTAGCACTTCCGTTTCGTTGTCGCATGACGCGCATTTAGCATCCTATGAATTGCTTCCTTCTTTAATTCTCAAAGACTCACAGGAATTCGGGGATACGACTAATATAAGAATTAAATACTCCTGCAATAGATAATTTCAACTACTTAGACATAGCAAGTTATGATTAATCCTGAGGTGAGTGGCTAGCTTTAAAGTCGTTAAACTAAAAGAAGCTCACTTATTTATTTTACTCTATACATATTTATTTGTTTCATAAACTTACTTTAATCTTAAAAAAAAAAAAAAAAAAAAAAACAGAAATGCCTATAGCGGCAACTTAGACTGTATTTAGAAAGCACTTCAGAAATGAAACACTAGTGGTTAGATGTTTTATTCATCCAAACTGGTATAGACAGTTGAGTCTGAGAAGAGGGCCGTAGATGACTGGAAGTTCAGTTTTTAAGTACTTTTGTACATTTACCAACAACCAATCCTTCGGGATTCGAACATGGGTACTTCGGTACCGCAGTCGTTACGAATTGATTAGAATGATTAATTATATGAGAAAGCGCTCCCTTTGATAAGGTTTAGTAAACTTAACGATACATAGCTGCTCTTACGAAGACAAAATTTGAAAATACCGTTATTTGGGTAATAGTTTTTTTTTATATTATATTAGTCTTTTTTTGATATTATATTAGAAGCAATTTACGCCCCCATTTACTAATATTTGTCTGTCTCAGGATGACAGACAGTAAACAACAGAGAAGTAATTCTCTGTTGCCACAAACATTCAAATACTTTCTAAAGATAAGCGTCGTGTAGCTAATGACTGCCGCTATACAATAGAATTTAAAATATGTAATAAAGAAAGAGCAGCAGAACACTTTGGCCTGATAGTGTTATGAATTTTGTGTATATATAAATACTCTTAAAGAAATTATATGGAAGGAGGAATAGACACGGTTAAGAATAAAGTTAGAGAAACTGAAGATTTCTACTGTCGAACAAAATATCGATTACACAACTTCTGCTGCCGCCAAAGAAATTGACAGCACTAAAGAAATTCATAGCGACAGCAGGAAGCAATCCTGACGGTTTTAAAATTTTACTCGTGTCTTCTCAACCTCACTACAGCTGTCTGTTGTAATGAAAAGACCTCCTGGCAAGAATATAAGACTCAATACTCTGTAACGGCGTATGCAAATGGGTGGGATTTCCAACTAAGGTCTGCTATCTCGCCGCTTCGTTGAGAGCAGACGCGCCAGATATCCTTTAAACTCTGCTCAAAACTAGAGGCTATATTTCGAAGCTATATCTGGCGACTTGGAGCTGCATTTTGGCGAAAAGGGTTTAAAAGATTAAGTCTTCTCCCATTGACCTGTTTAGAAAGCAAGAAGGTTCGAATAAATTTTGCGTTGACTATCTGCGGTTAACGAGGTTCCTTCGTTTGCTAATTCAGGTTGTCCAGATGGTGACTGCGCAGCATAAAGTCGCTTTGTATTCTACGCTTCGCGAAGTGCGAATTCGAAACAACTGTTCACCATGATTTCCGTCGATAATACAATAGTGTTCAACAACCTACCGCTCAGAGCATTAGGCGATTTATTACATAATTCCAAGACACGGGTTATGTGTGTCGCTTGGCCACCCCCACATGTCAGACGAAAATGTGGAGTGCGTGCGACAGGATTTCGTACGTAGTCCACAGAAATCCACTCGTCATGCCGGTAAGGAACATAACATCCTCACAACACCTGTCTGGCGTGTTTTGCTGTTATACCTGTTTTTCAAACCTTACAATTACTGCAACCTGTTCGTACAGGTGACAAAGAACGACGTGGGGAATTTTCTCTTTTCATCTTTCAAAATGTGTCACAAGATGACAATTTTTTTAACACGCTTCATATTAAGAAACAAGGTTACGTTTCATCTAACTCGCAAGGTTAACCACCTAAATGTTAAAATGAGGGGTATGGAACAGAGATATCAAATTGTGCAGCATGAGAGACACTCGCTAAAAGTTAATGTATTTGGCCGATAGGTGGATGGTACTTTTTTTTTTATAGATGCCACTGTTACGGAAATCACAAATCTCGATATGCTTTAAAACTGGCTTTCGCACAGTTAGAAACCGATTCGGATGACTTCGTTTTCCATCAAGACGGAGCAGCACTCCACTGAAGCTGGGACGTTGGACAATCGTTTGAGGATTATTTGAACAGTTAAACATCACTGTCCTCCATGATCGCTGGACCTCTGAGCGATTTTCACTTACGGTGTTTTATAAAACACATCGTTTAAGTCTCTCTACTTCCAGTTTTTTTGGTCGAACTGAAGATAACACATAATAATAGCCATAATAGCAGTGGGTATAGATATATTCACAAAAGTTTGGGACGAATTTGCATACCGTAGAGACCATCCAAAGGTGGGCGTATTGAGCACCTTTAATTTGTTTTGTAAAAATATCCTTTATGATAAGCCATGTAATATAAAAGTAATCTTAAGTTTCTATGTTAAATAATTTTCATAATATACGCATTTCATTCTGAGAGATTCTTTTATGCCCTGTATACGGAGGGTGTTCTCACATTTTTGTAACGATTTCTTTTGATTTTATTCCACTTCTCCTTCACAGTCTTCCAGAGTCCATCCAATGTTTTAGAATGCCTCTTATAAAGAGCATAAGAGATGCATCAGAGGACTTGGGTGGGATGGATTTAAAGGGAAAAGCTTCAATTCCGGTTCCATTTATCATTTTTTTCAAAAAATAGACCAGTAGATTTAGAGGTATGGCTCGGAGCCTTATCCTAATGGAACTTAACACAGTAAAGATTGTTTGGATAAAGAGATTAAATTTCTTCTTTAGGTGTTAAAACATATTTCTGATAGTAATACGAATTAAGTTTGACAATTTTTTCTATTTTTCTTATTCTAATTTTTCTGTTATAAGGAAATAAAAACTTTTCTTGTTTTCTCTGAACCAACATATTAAGTCTTTTTCTCCTCTTTCTCAGTCGTAAACCGATCTTTTTCTATTGCAATCAAATAAGTATATCCAAATCTCATCAACTGTAGCTATATATTTCTATTTTTCAGCTGCCCAATAATGTTGATACAGCAATCTGCACATAGTTTTACGCCAAGAAACATGTTTCGGCGTTAGGCGTTGAACATCATGTTTCTTTCTGTTTTGATTAGCTTTAAATCAGATTTTATAATTCTATTCATAGTTCCTACAGAGATAATTAAAGATTTTGAAACAGCTATTGGGGGGGAGGGAGCTGGATGTTCCTTCAAAACATGAGATACGACTTTAGGTTTAATAAGAGCTATATGTACCTTTGTTGGATATGCATTTTTTGTGTTTTTCCAAATCTCAGATGTAATCACGCACGTTTCGTTTCTTTCGTATTAATTATGTCACTTATTTTACGTATAGAAATATTAAAACCATGCTTTTCACATCTTTTTTTAATAATTGAATAAGAGTATTCCTTTAAAGACAACGCAGAAGTATAGCCTTCGATCCATTGTTTATTTTTCATCGACATTTTAGAAAAGGAATGTTTTTTATACTGCAGACGATAATTAAACCTTATTTCAATCAGATGCCAGTCACGTTTACATTTTAAAATTAATATTTAAATTCAAGGAGAAAATCAAAATCGTTACAAAAATGTGAACACCGTCTGTATATCGGTATCAGTCGCGTTAGAGAGCGGTTAATATAATACTATTATCATTGCTTGTACATATTCTGAAAAGTATGGAGCAGTTTCAGAGCGGAGTCAATAGTACACAAATTTTACGAAGACTTATTAGTAATGTAAACTCAGCCAATTACTAATTTTCAAGTTAAAATTCACATTTTGAATTTCAGTATATATTGTATTTGTGGATTCAGATTATTATTAAAAGTGTCTTCCGATATTTTATTTAGGAAAAATCGAATACCACCGACGAAATAAAGAAAGATTATATATTATGCATGTACAAACCTCTCATCCCCTTAAAGATGGTGCTATTCTGTTGGTTTGGAGGTGAGGAGTTAACATTTTTTATTTTGAAATGCGAATTTATGTATAAATTTTGCTATATAAAATACCACATACATTTCTGTAACAGCTTCGAGTTACTATTTTTTAACTGATTAATTTTCGAGTTACTGATACTATACTTTTGCAGGAGGGTATACGTTTCGTTGACTGACGATATAAAATTTAAAAAATTATATTCTTCGATTTAATCTTTCCTTTATTAAATTCTATACAGATATCCTGCCAACAGGCGAAATCGGATATTGAGTGTTAAAAGAAAAGGAAGAAAGATTAGGCTTTGTCTGTTTAATGCTTGAGTATGTTAAGCATTTTTCTAACACTGAGACTTGAAAACAACACATTTGACATCTTCCTTTATTCCAAAATGTGTTAGCATTAATGATAGAGTTATTAATTATATAAGGCTGCTTTTAAACGTTTACTTAATTCATTAAAATAAATTGCATTTTTAAAAATTAAAAATTTTTTCCAATCAAATGGAAGAAAAATTCTTGAGTAGGAAACTAGAGAAAAACTATTTGTTAAATGAAAAGTAATCTGTAAGCAATTTGCGAAATTAATGAATAAATTAAATTTTCGGCTAACAAATTGAATAATCATTGGGTAAATAAATCGAAAGTAGTGTGCTAATATATACGAGTGTATGATGAATATTATCAGTGTGCTAATTTATTTTGCATCTTGATTGGAATGTTGATAAATGTAGCTCGCACGCGAATAGGATGTTTGATAGAAAAAAAAAACTTGTAGACGCTGAATACTTTGTATACTGGTCATCAAAATTATAGGATAATGAGGAAAAAAAAATGTTCACTAAGTTAATATCGCAGCTAGTGCCCAATGCTGTAATTTTTTATGTTAATT
Source organism: Stegodyphus dumicola (assembly GCF_044657685.1). Taxonomy (NCBI): domain Eukaryota; kingdom Metazoa; phylum Arthropoda; class Arachnida; order Araneae; family Eresidae; genus Stegodyphus; species Stegodyphus dumicola. The sequence goes on from NC_140770.1 coordinate 209,558,135, forward strand.
AAATATAATTGAACACGAAATTGCATTTCCACCTATACGGTAGCTTCAGAAATGTGAAAATTCGATGACTGACAGTGTGATGCGCAATGGATGCATATTGGAATTTCGGTCTGCAGATTTGTGTAAGTAAATTCGGTTTCCGAGCGTGATCAGTATTCAGTACTTATGGCAAAGTCATCATTTCAGTGAAGGTCAAAAGTGGTGAATAATTGGTAGAATCGAGTTAAGTTAAACACAAATGAAAGTCACCCAAGATCTGAATATCCCTCAAAGTGGGTTTTTAAGCACTGAATCAGTTGATAGACAGCGATCAAAAGCGACTAAGAGCAACAGTTGCATCGGAAGACCGTTTTCTGTCATTGTTATTTCGAAGAAACCGCGAAGCGACTACAAGAGATTTGGTTTTAGACCTTCAGACTGTCAAAGGAACTCAAATCAGCCATTTTACTGCCACACGAAAACTTAACGAGTTTGGACTGCATGTGAGAAAACGAATGGTTTGTGTCCTACTCACTCCAGCTTCCAGAGGGGGCCGCTGAAACTGGCGCTTTCGTCATGCTCAATCAGTCGACAACTGGGTCAGCGTATTGTTTAGTAACGAGTCCAGATATAGTCTAAACAATGATTCTTGACGTGTTTTGATCCCAAGAGAGGAAGGAACACTAAAAATGTGTTTGCGAAATATCTCCTTTCCGCGACCTCGGTTTAATGGTTTGGGAGGAATCATGCTATATATCTTTCAAGGAGATTCTGTAACTTCTTGGAAATATGTGGACGAGGTACTGGAACTCAAAGTTAGATTGTTTAGGGGTGCCGTTGGCCCAGAGGTTTTAATAATGGATGACAATGCTCGGCTTCATGGAACATATGTTGTGTCTGAATGCTTGCAAAGAGAAGATATCACTCAGACGGATTGGTCACCTTACTCACCCGACTAGAATCCGATTGAATATATGTGGGATATTTTAGGACCCCGAATTTCAGCACGCGAAATTCCTCCCCGGATCTCCAGCAGATGAAAAGTGCTTTTTTAGAAGAGTGGCATGCGATTTCACAAGACTTGATCAACACTTGGGTAAAATCTATGAAATCAAGATGTGAGGTATATATATATATCTCCGAGGTGACCATACGGATTATTAAAGAAACACTTTCTCCACAAGAGGTGACTTCATTTTTCCATCATTTTCTATTTTCCATAAATTTGGTTTTAATTTCAATATTTTGCGAATGATCAACTGCCAAACATTGCAATATATATTAATGCTTTTGTACGAATTTCTATTAATATTTTTTCATTAAGCATCAGTTACTTTTTATTTCTGTCATTATCCTTTAATTTCGGTTACCAGTGTAGGTAAGAGGACACATAATATCCTTCAAAGTGGGTTTTTTAAACACTGAATCAGTTGATAGACAGCGCTTGTCATACCCATAGTGACGTGAAGAGAAGAAAATACTTCCTTAGAAATCATTTTTCAAGAAAATAAAATTATGTGTCCTCTTACCTACACTGGTAACTGGCAATATATATTAATGCTTTTGTACGAATTTCTATTAATATTTTTTCATTAAGCATCAGTTACTTTTTATTTCTGTCATTATCCTTTAATTTCGGTTACCAGTGTGGGTAAGAGGACACATAATTTTATTTTCTTGAAAAATGATTTCTAAGGAAGTATTTTCTTCTCTTCACGTCACTATGGGTATGACAAGCACCAAGCGTGTCTACCCATTTCGTGTCTAGTCTTTCGAGGGCCATTTCTTTATAATTTAATATTTAACGTGGGTTACCGATTAACAGACTTCATCAAGCAAACAAAAGTCCTTTTATTCTAATGTATTTTCTAATTTGTTTACATTGCTGAACATTTACGATGAAATTTATAACAAATTGGAAATATGTAATCGCCCTTCAATGTGATCACATTTGTCTATGCCTATTTTGATAACATTAACCGAATGATAACATAAAACGCTGAGAAAAATATTTCTTTCCAAATAGCAATGGATGACTAACTTAAAATAAAATTAAAACGAAGCATATTAATAGGTATTTTCAGAGCACTTTTATTCATTGCCTTTCTCCCATTCCTTGTCAAAGTGGACAGAATAAGTCGGGTACACAGGCCCACCAGCGGCTGAGCGGTAAAATCATTGGACACTGGTAGCTCGGTCCGGGTTTCGAATCCTGGTCAACGGGCCAGCTGTATAGACGTTTTCACTGTTTTGCCCATGTGAAGCGTGTATAAGAGAAAATCTCGCCATGAAAGCATCCTTTCCTTTAGTCAGATAGCCCTCCAGTACTTTGCCGTAATTCAATTAGACCTAAAAGTCGGCTGCGCGCTAGTAGTTCGTCCCCGCCTGTCTTCCCAGCAAAAAGGCTAGCTGCATGCACTTTTCATGATTTTTACGAAGTATAATTAGAAGATAAGCCATTCCTTTAAGCGGATAGAAGCTTCGATGCAGTCACTTAATTTTTCCTCCGTTTCATGAGGCTGTACGGTCTTTATTATGATATCATACATTCGGGAATACTGCAGTATTTTCAACAGCAGCATCAATATGAAAATACATCATTAAAAACATCCAAATATTCCATATATAATTCATAAAAAGTGCTAACTTCCTTTTATTATCTTCAATAAACAGAGTCGTAGCCAGAGTTTTCAGCGCCCAGGGACAACTGAAGATTTCGCGCTCCCTACTGCTTGCCAAGGATGGAAAACATTTAATTCTAAAATACCGTAATATCAGTTTGGCGCCCCTTGGATTCTGCGCCCGGGGACAGATGCCTCCCTTGCCCCCCTCTAGCTACGCCCCTGTTAATGAAGGGGTGTCTATAAAAGAAGCCTCCAAAAGGTACTATAAAATTGTTCCCTCTTCAGTTGCACTTTATTTTACGGAAGATTTCTTCGGCAAGTATTTTATCTAACTGTAATTGATGCCAGAATTAATTAGTAAACGATAGATTTGTCTGACGCGCTATACATTACCACCAATATAATAACTGGTCATGATCATCGCCACCATAACTGGCCACCACCATAACAAAATTATGGTTAAACAATCTTAACCCGTATCTTATAAGACAAAATTTTAGGTAAACCGATTAAGGTGATACAAGTGTTAACGTGAAAGTGATATAAATGTGTTATTAAGTGAAAAGTGCTCAACGTGTATCGGTGATTCAAGAATGACACGTAACTCATCTGCACAGTCGGAAGGAGAGCCTCAGATGCAAAGGTCGGATTTCGATCCGCAAGAGATACTCGACAGTGACCAAGACCATCAAGGCAAAGTTCACCTGCTCTACGAATTTATAAGAAAGAAAGCCAGCACTTATAGAAGTGGCAAATTCCTCCTACCTCAAGATCTTCGTGAGCGACTGCTATGTGCTCTGGACGCTCTGGAAACGCTAGCCTTGAGAGGCCCACACCTTGCAGAGAGTCCAACCCTAGCAGACATAGGAGTAAACACGTCGACGGTTCTCTGTTGTGAACTTGCTCAATCGATTCAGCAAAATGCAAAAAGACAGGTGAAGCAGCTCCATGCAAGCAAAGATACTATACAGCAGGATAAGCACCCGGTTATAGAAGGCAAAGATGGCCAACCTACGTACGCGCAAGCGGTAAAGCGGAGATGGAAAAGGAAAGTCACGAACATGCCGACACTGCTGATCCTCCTTAAACGTGATGAACAGAGTGCGGATATACGCGGGGTACTAGAAAAGCATGTCCAAATTGAAGATCTGTGTGTCAACCTTCGGGGCATTACGAACTTAAGTAGTGGAGGTGTGGCGGTGCGATGCAACAACAAGGATGAAGTACAGAAGATAAGTCAGTTCCTAGCTCAGCACGATAACCTAAAGGATACAGTACGCACGCGTATACCACGGAAGAGAACACCGAAATGCACAATCGACAATGTACCGTACGGCACCTCGGAGGTGGAAGTACAAGAAATGCTACAAAAGTCTTGCAAACTTGGGAATGAAGAGTGTAGAGTCCTCTTCAAGCGCCCGGACAGAAGGAATAGAGCCACAAAGTGGGTGATTGAATGTACCCCTGGTGCCTTTCATGTCCTCATGTCCAAACGAAGATTGTTCCAAGGATGGAGGGAACATAGTATCTACGAGTTTACAGGAGCCAAGCGCTGTTTCCGCTGTCAGGACCTGGAACATACGTCGAAAGACTGCTGCCACAGGCCTTACTGCGCTTACTGCGGAGGCTGTATGACATTAACGAATGTAAGGCGGACTGCCCTGAATGCATTAACTGCATCATAGCAAACAGAGATTCAAAAGTTAAAGTGGATACACACCATGCAGTGTACGCAGCAAACTGCCCAACATTCCATGCGCACATCCAGAAGATTAAAGCACGTACTGACTACGGCGAGGACAACTAATTTAATAGCCCAGCAAGCAAGGCATCGTCTACCTACTACAACAGCCAGTTCACTTAATAACAAGCGCACCTCTCTAGGAAGCAAGTCAAGTATTTTCACAGTTAGTAATTTTACCTTAAAAGTCAATTAATTTACAAAAGTAATGGAAGTGAATTCAAGAACAGAGGAAAGCAATGTGCTCAAGTTTGTCCAAATCAACCTCCAAAGAGCGCGCGCGGCTACTGCACAGCTAGTGCAATATGCTATGGAGGAAGAGGCGGACTTCCTTTTAATTCAAGAACCTTTTCTTTATGCAGGGCAAGCAGCAGAATTTCCCCTCCAATGGACCGTCATCCAGGATTCAGGAAGTGAGGGAACAAGAGCGGCAGTAGTTTGTTGCCACAGCAGATGGTTGCCAGTTGTGCTAGCAAAGTCAAGAGACATGGTCACAATTGCAGTCGAGGCTATGGGACTGAGTGTCCTGGTCACGAATGTTTACATTCCACCTACAGTAGACGTTTCTCCCACATTAGATGCCTTGCAGAATATCCTTACGTCCTACCCGCATGCACACCATGTATTGGCAGGAGATTTTAACTCTCATGCGGAGGACTTCGGATATCCGACCACAGACCCAAGAGGTAGAGAAGTTGTGGACTTCATTGCATGCAACGGACTCATTCTTCATAACGTGCGGGACAGTCTGCCGACCTTCGAGACCCAAATGGGAAAAGGATGGCCCGACATCACTCTGTCAACAGCGCGTCTGGCTCAGAAAATACAGCACTGGACCGTAAGTGACACTCCCTCAAACTCGGACCATCGCTATATAACGTTCCAGATAGGTCAGCCACATGCGCAGTTTATGAACAAGCGTTATAGAACCAATGGCAGAAAATTAAAACAACTTGTAAGCAGGCTAGGACCAGTACTAGAGCAGGTGGACGAGGCACTTATGAAATGTCAGAACATAAAGGATACTGACGACTTAACCACCAGTATGATACGAGATATTCAATCTATCTGTGATGCCACCCTAGGCCTGAAATCACCAAAAGTTTTAAGAGTGGCAAACTGGTGGGCGAAAGAGCTCCGTGCACAGCGCAGTCGCACCAGGGCATTTAGGCGTAAGATGAAGAGCGAAAGAGACCCAGACAGGAGGCAAGCCCTTAGTGTTCTTTATAATAAAGAGCAAGCTCAGTACAAAAGGGCAATTACAGCCGCAAAACTTGCCAACTGGAGGGAGTTCTGTACTAAGAATGTAGAAGTCTATGGTGCTCTCCACAAGATAGCTTCGAACAAAGTTTACAGACCACCGGAGCTAAGAGCCTTTGCAGGGCAGCAGGCTGGACACATAACAGAAATCACGCTCAGGACAATTCTTGACGCCGTACTTCCGGAAGAGGATATTACAGATCCTTCCGACCACCAGGCTTATACGCTGCACACATCTGTCCCAGATGATATGCCATTTACGGAGAAGGAAGTCTCCGCAACGATCAAAATTCTCCCGAAAAGTAAAGCCCCTGGTCCGGACTCAATAGACTATCCAATCTTGAGAGCAATACATAAAGCAAGATCCGGCTTTCTCACGCGTTATTTTAACAAACTGCTAGCACTGCAAAGTTTTCCGGAACCTTACAAAACGGGGCAGGTTGTGCTCTTTAAGAAAGAAGGGAAGGATCCAAACAGCCCATCCTCTTTTAGGCCGATTTGTCTTCTCCCGGTAATAGGGAAACTCTATGAGAAGCTCCTAGTCCAGCGGCTTAAATTTCATATGACGCAGGGTGGGGCAATCTCTGACGCACAATATGGATTCAGAGAGCTACGCTCAACGATTGCTGCCCTATCAAAGATAAGAGATTATATCAGCCACTTGCATGAAAGGAAACAGCATGCAGCGGTCCTAAGTCTGGACCTGCAAAGCGCATTTGACTCTCTGTGGTGGCCCTCAATTTTAGAGGCACTGCACCAGGCAAGGATCCCTGATAACCTCTTGCAGGTTTTCAAGCAATACCTGTCCAATAGAAAGTTCATAGTAACACACACTGGCGGTGTCATAACCAGAAGCCAGACAAAAGGCTGTCCACAGGGATCGTGCGCGGATCCAGACTTGTGGAACGCAACTTTCGATTCCATCCTACGATACGAATGGCCGTCCCATACACAGATAGTAGCCTTTGCGGATGACGCGACCTTTGTGGTGGGCGGCAAGAGTAGAGATGAACTGCAGCAAAACTGCAATGATGTAATTGATACCTTCTCTCGGCTGTGTCAGGAGAAAAAGCTAATAATTTCTGAGGCAAAATCGAAATATATAATTTATCATAAGCCAGGCCAAACTTTAATAAGAAACCCAACCATCCAGCTTAATGGGAAGACCATCAAAAGGGTCACAGAACTAAAACTCCTGGGTATTATATTGGATGAAAAGTTCACCTGGCTGCCTCACCTTAAAGCCCAAAGAGAAAAGGCTCGCCGAATCGCAAACAATCTGCAAAAAATGCAAGGCCCGCGCTGGGGCCTTCGGCCCAATATCTACAAGATACTTTACTCCACTGTCGCGGAGAGGGTCCTAACCTACGGAGCAGCCATCTGGGCAGCCCCGATGACAGTCAGAAAGGCAAAATTGCTAAGTAGTGCACAGCGACCATTTGTCCTGGCCATAACGAAGACCTACAGGACAACGTCGACTGCAGCCGCTTCGGTATTAGCAGGGCTTATGCCGCTCCCAATCAAAGCGCAGCAAGAAGCCTCAATTGCAAAGGTGACGCAACTCCAACAGCCATGCACATATGGGGATACATGCTATCTGCCAGAAGTCTACGAAACACGCAGGTCCAAACTAAGCACACATCCGTCGGAATATGGACTGGGCATAAGGACTTTCCACTCACCAGCGTTAACCCCGCGCTTAGACGGACCAGGGGCCGTGCTTTATACAGACGGGTCAAAAATTGATAACGCTGTAGGCAGTGCCTATATAGCCTATATAAATGGAAACATAGCAAAGGAATGGAAGGGCCGTCTGGGCGCACAGAACTCAGTGTTCCAAGCGGAAGTAGTTGCCCTCACAAAGGCAGTGAAATGGGCAATTGACACACGGCAGAGTCGAGCTACGATATTTACTGACAGCCTGTCAAGCATTTATGCTATCAACAACCCTCTTTAGCGCTCCGCACTAATCTCGCACCTGCAAGAAATCCTTCGTCTACAAGAAACGTCAATGAGAATCCAAATTTCCTGGGTGAAGGCGCACGCCGGAATCCAGGGAAATGAAGCAGCAGACGCTCTTGCCAAGAAGGCTGCCCAAAATGAGGAAACGGAGCAGATTCAGGTGCCCCTGCCCCGGTCATGCCTAAAGAGGCAAATAGAGGAGTCCGCCATTGGAAACTGGCAGAATGAATGGGACCAAATCCCGCAAGGCCGCAGAGCATATGAGTTCCTGCCCAAGGTAGAGGTGGACCGGCTCATCTCAGCGCCCTACCTCACGCGATATATAACAGGCCACGGCCCCTTTCCGACGTACTTTGCAGAAAGGGGTCTAGCAACAACTGATATGTGTGTTTGTGACAACGTGGGCTCACCAGACCATTATGTCACGGAGTGCCCCTTAACAACAGAATGGCACATCAAATTCCCAACTACCAATGTTCTGCCTTTCAAACGCCTTCTCGTAAAACATCGAGGCACGCGGCAAAAGCTTAAAAGCATAATGGACAAACTAGAAAAAAATGGGCATAGACCTCTGCAGGCCGGAATAGGGCACATGCAATAAACACAATTGGCATAAAAGCGTCTTACAACTGTGAAGTCTCTAGATGGTTGCAGGGCCAGGGTAATACCCCAGTAGTCATAGAAAGCCGTCCGGGTGCCCTGTCCTGCTGTCACCTGTCACCTGTCATTTATTTGAGAAATTAAAAGAGGGAAATTAACACACAAAAAAGCAGATCTTCATATAAATTCAAATAAATCATGAAAGTAAATTTCGGCCAGCTATCAGAATTCAGGGAAGAATTGAAAATTAAAAAATACAAACAAGAATAGAAAACGATTCACTTTAACATTTAAAAAAAAAACTACAAAGAAATATTTTAGGTAAACAGTTAACAGGATTTAACGAAAAAGGAGGTTTTTAAGGACCTGAAAACACTCAGTTTCATTGTTGTGGTTATTTATGATCACTTGTCTGACGTAGTCAGCCGAAGCCCACGAAAATCACAATCGAATGATTATGCCCTTTTCCACGAAAATCTCGTGGCAAGGAGTGCTTTATTACGTCTGCCGTTGGCAACAGCCTTGAGCCCTATTCAGGTGACAGTATGATTTAGCTCAGTTCCGGTCCCTATTTTGTTGGAGAGCACCCGGGGTAGGTAGATATGTAGGTAGGTTACGGAGGACTGGAACGCCTGGTGTCTAACAGAGGTAAACAGGCATGTGTTCCAAGCCCTCCTCTAACTACGGCAAAAGCTTCCTGGAACCACACAAGGCTGCACCAGGAGATTATTGAGGTTGTCAAAGGGAAGTACATGGCCTTACAAGGGCATTAGTAGGATTGTATTACAGTTTGAAGAGGCAAGCTGTGGTGTTACAGATAGTAGGTAGTTAAACTAAAAATACTTGGATAATAAGACGTACGCATAAAAAGACATAAAAATGCATAGGCAACAATACACAAAGCACAATGCGTAAAATGCATAAACAGATAGCACAAAAAACAGGTACATACACATAGTCACTTAAGGCACAAAAATATAAATGGAGTACATGAAGTCACATGAAAGCTGGAGCACAATGTTAGTGTAAGGCAGTTCTGTTGTATATAAATACAGGTACATCTTTAATGATGAATGATGAGTTCATGAATACTCATGTGTGCAGAAGAGTGCGGTTAGACTGCTAAGGCGTTGATTATTGTAGCGTCGCTAAGAACATAGATAGAAACATAAAAGGCACGAGGATGTTGTTGCACTAATTATTGGGCAACGCCCCAGCAATGTATGCATCGTGAGGCACACAAGGGTTCACTAACACTGCATAAGAAGATGTTGTTCACATGCTGTTGAAGGCATTACACACGTATCATTATGGAGGCATAACACATCTCACTAAGGAGATGCCATATATTTGCGAATTATTAGTATTACCACTTTAGATTGTGGGCAGGGGAGCTTAAACACACAGTTGTGGTGAAGCCCAGATATTGTAAAATTCACTGGACTAGTCTTAGAGCTTATCGTCAGTACACCAGAGCGTCATTTTAGCACGGTAGGTAAAGGTCTGTGCCCAATGCCGCGATGGTATTCATGATGCTGGAGATTGAATTAACCGCTCCTTTATGCGTTATAAGGAACCGGTGATAGGCGTTCCTATTATTTGTAGGTAGCGGAAGATGGTGTGCAGCCGTCAAAGGACATTCAAATACGTAATGGTCTGGTGACCCTTCTGATCCACAGACACAGATATCTGTATTTGAGATGCCGTGGCGATTGTAATAGCTGGGAAACGGGCCGTGACCCGTGATGAAGTAGGTGAGAGGTGCTACGGCAAAGAGTCGATCGGTGAAAACTTTCGAGAGGTAGGTGAAAGTCCGTTTGCCTGTCTCCATTGATTGGAGAGACCTTACTTTACGGCCCTGCATTGGTTGACTCCAAACAGCTGCCCCATAGGCACAATGGGGACAATAACCGTTTGGTACAGAAGTTTCTGTATATGCGGGTTAAGCCCCCACTGAAAACCACTCATCTGTCGGAGCCTATATGCTATGTTATAAGTTTTCTTTTTAATGTGCAAAAGATGTTGAGCCCAGTTCAATTTATCGTCAAAGACGATGACAAGGTATTTTAACTGACGAACAATCTTTATTCTTTTATTATTAATTTCGATGCGGAGTCGACGTGCCAGAGATCCACCATTTTTCGGGATCAGGAGTATAAAAGATTTATCTTCAGAAATCTGTAGATTTATATTTAGACATAGTGTAGAAAAAAGGTTGCACGTTTCTTGAGCATGGCGTTGAAGCTCTTCTCTTGTTTTGCCACGGACAATAAAAGCGACATCGTCGGCATAGGCATAAGTAGATGTATGTGCAGGCCATTGTGCAGCTAGAATTTGATTGAAAGTGAGGGTCCATTGGCCTATTTAATATGTTTAATTTTGATTCAGATTTAGTATTATTGTGATGTCATTAACCAGTAATAGGCCTATTCTGTCTTATCGTGATGCCCTTAACTTATAACACGCCTTCTGTGTTCTGTACTCATTTTCCTGTAACTTGCTTTATCTTATAATCTTGTAATCTTTACCTCTTATTGTTAAATTTGTACAATTCTTGATATATTATTAATGTACTTAATTGTATCTCTCTATGCCCTTGTTTGGCCATGTAAATATTTCTTTTATAAATCTGACACCTGGGCGACGGGGTGTGGGTCTCCTATGAGCCTTTGGTTCATTGAACTGCCCTGGGTTGATCCGGCGTTGGTCTTGGTCTCTCTGTGCGCGGCTCTCGTGTGGCCTCTTTGGCTGCTCTAGATCTTGGGGGGCGCGGTGCTGAACTGATTCACCATATGATAAACGTACAGTGCTCGCGTCTACCGTCAATGGAATGGAACGGAATGCCTGTCTCCATTCGGTCCACTCACGTTGCCATTGGTGCATTCCTTGCTCTCGTAGGAGGCCCTTTAGATAAGAGCAGGGCGCATGTACGGTGATGGGTTGGGCTGTCGGGTTGGAAATTGCATCTTTGGCCAACGTGTCAGCAGCCTCGTTGCCCTCATTATTCGCATGGGCTTTAACCCAGACTAGATTGAGATGGTAATGAGGGTGTTGCATAAGGAGATGTTGGAGACTGAGTATGAGAGGTGAGACATGATGATGGTTCTCAAGTGCAAGTAAAGTTGGAAGGCTATTGGTATAGATATTTGCTCGTGGGATCTGGCAATCTGAGATGTTGCACTGCTGCCGTAATTCCCAGTACTTCCGCCTGGAAGATGCTATTGTGAGTGCGAAGTTGTCCTTGCCAGTCGTGTACAGTTTTGCCATTCTCATAGTGCACAAAAGCACTACCTACATCATTCTCCTGCTTTGAACCGTCTGTGTAGATCTGGTTCCCATTCCGTGGTGCGTGTGTCGAGGTGTGAGTCTGTTGCTTGTCAATTTTGATGTGGGTTCCACTTCCTCTGAGAGCTGGATGAGTATGGGTAGAAGTGGAGGGACGTTCGAACTGGACTGGACTGTAGCTGGTATTTGCGAAAGTTGCATCTTTGCGTAGGTGGATCAATTTAGTAAAAGTTGCCTCCATCTCTGCTTTTATATGGAGTAGTAATATGCCGGCTAGAACTGTTGTTGCACTGGTGGCGGTTGTGCGGTAGGCTTTGCTTAATTGCAGGGCGAAGGGGCGTTGTAGCGTTGTAAGTTGCCTGATCTTGCGAATACCCATTGGCTGCGCCCAGATCACGGCAGCGTATAAAGCTATTTTTTTCTACAACTGTGAGGTATAGCACTTTTTGGATATGGGGGTTTTGGCCCCAGTGGCGACCTTGAAATTGTCTTGCTATGCGGGCGATAATTGACGTCTTGTTTCTGGTTTCCATGATATGCGGAATCCAGGTGAGACCTTGGTCCCATACTACCCCTAAATACTTGAGATTCCGCACAATTTTGATGTTTTGGCCTAGGAGCACCCGGGGAAGGGACGGGTGCGAGGGTCTCCCACTCCTCTTCCCGTCCACCAAACCACACAAGAGGACTTTGGGCTCGCTGCATATTTACAGTGCCGCCATGATGCACGGACACTATACATTTACAAACATCCATGGTATCCGGGAATCCAATCCGGGCCCTTCGGCACGGCAGTCAGCGACGCTTATCGGTTGGGCGACAGTCAGTTCTTCTAGGTGGTAATGCATACTCGTTCCCCGAAAAGTGTCTTGGAAGACTGTCAGAATTAGAAATTCCCTGTTTGCATTTTAGCTTATTTCTGCAAATCTTTCAAGGCTTATATTACGCGAAACATAAAACTAGTACTTTCTTCAGCGTCGATAAAATCGCTGCAGTTTTCAGTTAAAGTACATTTTGTATACATGAAATTTATTTTGATTATAAATTCAATATCACTGCTCAAATAGCTTAAGGAGATCGATGACGTTTGATACTGTTTAGGAGACATAAACTCTCAGTTTTTCTCTCCTCCCTAGTAACATAAATATAAATTATGTGAAACAAAATCATTCCAATTAATAGTATGCATTATTTACCGTACAAATAAATATTTGTATGGCCTTAAATATTTTACCAATTAAATCGCAGTTGTGTATTGTATTCAAAGTTTCGTTCCTTTTTCTGAAGTAATTTTCGTTTCTGCGTTACAGAGATACGACAAAATAAATTTAGGCTTTAAAATTATTTAATTTTATACTCAGTTTAATTTATTTAACATTTAAGTACTATATAAACATGCCCTAATTTGATGGTTGACTGAAATTCTAAACGTTATTGTTAATTAGGAATATTCAATTAATTCGATTAAATTTTACATGCCTAAATATAACAATATTATATATTACGACTGTAAAATTTTACAGTTGAAAAAACGGTATTTTAGTGCGATAGGTCAGAAACTGTAAATTTGCAATTAAAAATTCTGCCTTTCATCTTCAAAATTAGCCACCCAGAAGAAATGTTTGAGGTATAATCATAGAAAATTAGGGTAATAATTTTACCCGGTGCAAATATCTACGATTATTTCACGAAGTTTAAGGAAATTTAAAGAATTTCTTAATACCGAAAAACTTTCACAGACGTTTTCTCCACCTTATCTAATTTGCATTGTAATTGTTGGATTATTTTTCATGTTTAAATTATTTCAGTTTTTCTGAGGTATCTTTATAAAGAACTTTAAAAGAAGCATTAGGGGACAACTGACATTCAATGAAAGAAGAAAATTCAAGCATGAAGATTCTAATATTATTTTATTATATCCTGTAAAAACCACCTTCATTAATATGGAAATTTGGAACTAATTCTGTGGCATACAACATAATTTAATTGGTTTTCAAATGAGATTAACTATTTGAAAACATAAATGCTTATTCAATTACGCTCTTGTTATTTAAATTCTGATCTAACAAACGAATTTTCTAAATGGCGTGATATATAAATCCACTGATACGAAATTTCCAAAATATTGTTAATCTTAAGCTTCAAACATTTCATGACAGTGCACGAAATTGTAACAGAAAATCGTAGGTGTCGTTTCTCTTTGAGAAATTGCATAATATATCCTTTGAAAATCTTGTAAATTTTACTTTACGCTCTTCCCCGGTGGTAAAATCATTTATTTCATTAAACTTACATAATATCTGCAACGAAACCAGACCAGATACATACAGGAAGTAGAAAACATATAGCGACATTTTAAATAACGCCTGTGTTTTTCATGAGTGTATAATGTACTTTTTACCACTAATCAAAATAAAAGTCTGTAGTAAACTGAAAAAACAGAATGCTTAAAAATAACGCAAACAATTCTATTTCAATAGCAAATATCATTACTAAGTATTTATGACATTATCAAAACACGTTACACAATTTCTTTGTTACTCATACTTTATTTTCTTCTGACAATGTGTAAAAGTATTAGATTAAATAAAGGAATTTATTAAATGTATGCTTCTTTTTTCAGCTGGAGCTGTCATTGTACCTTATATCCCTGTTTATTTCAAGCAGCGTGGTCTCACTCTTACAGAATTATCCTCCACGTATACAATAGCACCACCTCTACAATTTTTAGGAACCACCCTGTCTGGAATAATAGCTGATAAACTGGGACGGTCCAAGCCTGTTCTGGTAGGCAATCTAGTGATTACAATGCTAGCTGTCGCAAGTTTACTTATGATGCCAGGAATGAATATTGAAAGTTGCGATGGCCAGCCCTTTACTCTCGAATGTGATGAGAGAGAGTCCGACAAACTAATTGCAACAACTACCTGCGGCAAAGAAGAAAATGTCACAATAAAATCTTGCAATTTGGATTGTTCTAAAAACAGTACTCAGTATTGCTATGGAGACAGTCTTATGTGCAGAATTTTACAGGACGAGGAAGAGTTTCATAATTTTTCGCTGTCACTCCACATGAACAGCAGTGCTAAGCTGAAACAAGAGTGCTCCTATAATGTTAATACATTGATATATAACAATACAGCTTATTCCTGGTGCCAAGGGCCCCATAAAATGAAATGTATGGCACTTTGTGAGGTTTTCACTGATGAAAAATGTGCAAGAGATAGGGCATTGAGATGGGAATTAGTAGTCGCCAATATGGTAATATACATTATTTTTCTTATGGGATATACAACTTGTTTCCGCATTTTGGATGTCACTTCAATGTCTCTGGTAAAAGAACATAATTCCAGTTTCGGACGAGAACGCTTCTTTTCTATTCTTAGTACCTTAATTTTTTCTTCTCTATCCGGATATATTATAGATCTAAGCACACCTACAGCAAGTGAAAACAATTATGCATCTACCTTCTACTGTTTCATTGGATTGTCACTTTTGACATTAGCTATTACTTACAAATTAAAAGTCAAAATCGAACCTCCGGGTGAAAATATGTGGAAAAAGTCCTTGATCTTAATGAGAAACACCGACATTATTATATTTATCTTAGTTCTTTTTGTACTTGGCACCACGTGGAATTTTACAAAGAACTTCACAAACTGGTTTCTAGAAGATCTGAATGCGCCTGCAATCTTGATGGGTCTGATTCCAGCTATGAACAGTTTGTATGGATTACCATTTCTTCTTACTTCAAACTGGTGGGTTAAAAAAATCGGTGCATCAAATATTTTCATAATAGCTCTTGTAGCATACTGTGGAAATACTGTCGGATACTCCTTTCTCATTAATCCATGGTTTACTCTTCTTCTGGAAGTATCCGCAGTGTTTACTTATCACCTCTTGTGGGTAGCTGTAATTGTGCATAGTCATGAGATTGCTCCTGAAGGTTTGACGGCGACTGTAATTTCTGTAGCAGGAGCCATTCATTACAGTGTTGGTAAGTTTTTATACATTAATTAAATTATTATAATGAGGGCTCTTCAAGCATTTTATTTTTTCTGTATTTTATTCGTGTTTATCTTAGCTTTCTACAAAAATGTATGAAAATAAAAACTAGTTAAACTGTACCCTTAGAAAACTTTAATAAGTTTTAAATTCGCATTAGAAGTAAAATACGGCTGTTCAGATGGGCTATAAAGTGAATCCATTTAGCATACGTTATAGAATCATTCAGTTGTTTTGAAGCGGGAGACGTGAAAAATGTGAAATGCTCTCGCCAGGATTCGAACCCCAGACCTCTCAAAATCGCATCGAGTATGCTTCCAGTTATACTACGAAGGCCGACTAGATATCGAATTTAAAGTTAAGACTGATAACGATTAATATCCGTTTGATGAAATTTGTTTCAAAAATAGTTTGCGTTATACCCAAGTAAGACCAGAGCAAGAATAAATTCTTTATTAGAATGTACTGTTACGAATATTCTACATAGATAGATGATTTTAGTGCAATTTTATGTGAAACTGTATTTTTCTGAGTAATGTAACACGAGAAATCTATACAGAATGCTGGAAAAGTAAGAATACAGTTACAAGTCTATTCAAAATAGAGTAAATGGATATCTCGGTCAGTTGGCATGATATCGCCAAGCTGGCAACAGTTTCGGCCACTAGCTTTTGTCGCGAAATTTGGTGAGAAATTGCCACTTGGTGACTATTTGGCGACATTTTTGTCCGGTCCCTGTATCACTGTAGTAGGTATTATAACTGAGTAAATGTAATTGATCACTATATTAGCTGTTGCCGTAATTCGACCCTCATATTGCCTTTCAGTAATTTTAAGAAGCAGAAATTACTAGAAATATCTCGAAGCCGAGTGAGAACTATAAAAGGCCGATGAGAGCATCTAATTGGAGTTGTTGTAAGCTGTTAGCTCAACAGATTATTAGCTGTGTTTAACGTTCATAGTAGTTTGAAGTGTATCCGCTGATCGTACTCGGTGATATTGTGAAGAGTTGTACGACTATGGTTTACTCTTCTTCACATAAACATATTTAAGAAGCGATTTAATTCCATCATTATGATCTGTATATCTTGAATAAGAAGTAAATCTGATAAAAATTTTCGCATAAAGCAACAAAAATCGAAATCCGTTGGTGAAGAAAATGGTTGGGAGCGTTTGTGTTTAATTTAAGAGAGTTTAATGTGTTAGTTAATTGTTAACGTTTGCTGAATTAGATTCCTTCACAGCAGAGATAATCAAAATCCAGAAAGTCCAATATCTGTAAGTTTTTTAAATTAGCAGTATGACAGCAAAGCAGTTATCTATCTATTGGTTATAAAAATAAACATTTTTTTCATGAAAGCGATTTGAAAATGACGTAAGCAATTATATTGAAATCTCTATAATTTAATATCGCAATTAGCGAAATGAAGTTCTATTAGAAATTCTAATAAAAGCTATTCACATAAAGTTGATAGATTTTAAGCAGCATAATTAACATTTTTCGTAATCGTTAAAAACTATGTCCTTGTTGTCAATGCAAAAATAAAGTTTCTTTAACTCTTGTGCTTATACCAAGTTATATAACCAAGTGCTTTATTAAGTTATATAAAAGAATTTACACCTTGTCTTTTTTATTTGTATAGAAGTTTTCTTACGTTTCTTACGTTTAAGTAATCCTCTTTTGAGCTTTTTTAGCTCACGCTTTGTTTCTTAAATTACACTTTCTTGATTTTACTTTATTAATTTTACTTTTGTATATTAATTTTTCTGTCAATACATTATAAAATTCAAGATGAACAAGTTTAAGTTGTCAATTAAAATTAAATCTTTAGAAACATAGCTCAAATTAATGTCGCTATTTTTTCTCTTATAACTAGAATACAGTTTTACAATAACAGTCATGAACATAATTTGCTTGAATCATATATTTTTATTTTATGACTATTACCAAAGCAACTAAATTTGCTAGAATTCTCTGGCTTTAAAACAATATTGCACTTAAAGTTTAAGATAATTTATTAAAGTCATTTACATTTGCATTTATGAAATCAGAATTTGGACAATAATTTAGAAAGTTATGAAATCGAATACAAAGTCCAATTTAAATTAGTATTTTAAAATCAGTGACCCACTAAAAGTGCTGGGTAGAAGGAAAATTAGTAATTTCTTAACTGTAAAAATATAATAAATAAAACTGAATAAATAAAATATTCAAATCGTGATAAATTAGATTTTTTAATTATAATATTATTTTTTTCTGCTCTGTATCGGTTATGCAAATTCAATGCGTATTAATATTCTGTGCTTATGCATACTGATTCATTCGATTTCCCATGAAAAAATCTATTTTTTTACAGGTAAAGCCTCAAGCAGTTTAATTGGTGGGCTAATCATGAGTGCATTTGGAGGAAGACTAGCATAGAGTTATAGCACTTATTTGCTTAATTGCTGCTATACTGTATGCAATTTATGTTTATATCCGGCGAAGATGTCTTTCAGTGGCTCATAACTTTGAAAATAATTGTAAGTATTGATTCTGGATACAAAATTTATATCAGAATAATTGATTAAAGTTGACAATACTGGAGGTGATGAAAAACATATATTTGATAATTGATCATAGTATGTGTGAGTACCATAATCGTAATTTAAATTATGATGATGAGAAAAGTGTCGTTAAATTTTCACTTTTAAAGGTTTTATAAAAGCATTTAACTAGATAATGAGAAATGAATCTAATAATAATCCTATAAAAGTGAAACTAACGAAAATAAATATGCTGAGTTATGTAATTTTTTTAAACACATTTTCTTCTCTTATATGACACGGAATATTTAATGTTTCTTAGCATACTTTTCTTTATACTTATAATGTTTAAGATAGATAACTAATAACTTGGTGTCAAAAATGTATCACCAAGAATATGTGATCCGGTATAATACTAAGTCCCAATATTGTTTGTCCCTGAAAAAAGATAGACTCGTGGCAGTCTCTGCCAGTATAAAGTTCCATTTTAAATATTATAAACCAAATGAATTTAACTCTGATTTTTTTCAAAAACTAATGTATAAAAATCACTCGGATGTTTTAACTGGGAAAAATCGTTTTCTTCATAAAACAGATACGCGAGGTTATTGCAAATGTTTTAATGCAATTAATCTAGTATTTCTTTGTAATAATTTTACACACTTTAATTAAGTATTTTTATATAAATGCTGAGTAGGATGTGTTTAAATTATTTCTTTCTAAACAATAAATCTGAAATATTTTACATGGCAAACTAATCTTTACAGGTGGTATTGAAAATTCTGGATATAAGGAAGAATCACAAGAGACTTACACACAAGATCCTGAGATTTCTTATGTAAAAACCTGAATGCCTAATTTTTCGAAATACATTGCTTCGTACTGAAGAAATGTGCACTTTTTAAAATTACGAAATAGAAGATTTCTGTGTAATAGACATACATAGTCTTCTTGTTTTATGTATGCTTTTGTAGTCCAGTTTTATGACAAAAAGATTTTATATTTTTATGTAAATATACAAAGTATAATGTATTTTGAGATTTTTACAAGAAACAGAAAAGATTATTTTAATAAATTTATGTATATATAAAGTATTTGCAATTTAATATTCAGTTTATTGAGTTTGCATTTTGTATGTCTTTTTTATATATTTATATTTTATATGATTGAAATTTATATGCTTACATTTAATATCTTCTTTTAAAGTACACGACCTTTACCCACTTCTTTACAAAAAATGAGACGTCTTATAAATTTATTTTGGATTATATTACACAGGACTTGCATTACTTAAGGATGACAAATTACACTATAAATATCTGCCTAAGAGGAAAGATGCCTTTGAAAATTTATTCATGTTATAGTAGGATCATCTTGGAAAAATGTAGCTTACTAGGCCAAAACTATTACGCGGTAGAACACAAGAATTAAAATATATTGATCCTTTTCTATCCGTTAAAATAATAAATTTATCTGGAATATGGGGGATGTGTCAACATCTAATTCAAATTAAGGCATTTCACGCATTCTAGTACAATAACGCAAAAATATCGTCTTTATTTTCAATTTTAAAGCTTAGTAATAAACTTAATTAAAGGTGCTTTCTTATTATTACGACCTCCGCTTCGCAAGCGCCACTAAAACTATCGATAAATTGCCAGCGCAAACAGACTTGACGTAGCAGGTAGCCCTGTCAAAGATTCGTTTAGTTTGCTCGTGACGACAAGAGCTCTCAGTATACGAAGTGTTTCATATTTCTTTTTTCCCCCGTATATTAAAAGTTCACCATCATTCGTAATTCTCTCGTCACCAGAAGAACGAAGAGTATTCCACTTGTTAATGTAATTTATTAAATAAAATGAAGAAAAAAATTTACTTCCGATTTTACCGGATAGTTTGTAATTATCACGAATCTTATGTTGTTTTCCGGAGTTCATGCGGCGGAAATCCTTGGGACTAAAAAATGCTTCTCATACCAATTATAACAATTCTGAAACAAAGCATCCACAAAATGTAAATGAAAAGTAAACATGAACTTGGGCGATAATCCTGGCACCAGCTTGGTATCTTCGAAACAGTAAATAATAAGGAATTATAATAGTAATAATAAGGATTTATCAATTAAAATATACAAAAAGTCAAAAGATAAGTGCAAGATGTAATGATAACTGTATTATCACCAGTGCAAAATTTCTCGATTTAATCATTCCATAAAAAATATTGTTAGGCACATCAAATTTGTAATTTCCAGAAACAATTGGAGATACTTACGCTCTGTGGCAACCATCTCAGTAGAAGTAGCCAAATTTTCAGAAAGTGTCAAACTCTAGCAACCATGCACATAATCATTCTTCTGGCAAACATGCTGAAAACAAACATTTCAATCAAGCAACGCCGTCATTTTCGTATGCGTTCTGTTTTGTTGTATTCCAAGTTCCAATGGTTTTTTTTTTTTATACTCAAATAGTGATATTTTTTGCTTTAACTTAATTTTAAAGCATGAGCTTGTGGAATTCGCTAGCAATGGAAGAAACTACAGTAAAATTTCGGTAGTAATTCAGAATTTTGCTGAAACTTTTCTTAAGGGAACAACGACGAAATGTATGTTCTAGATAGCTGCTGTTGCCGAAGATTTCACGAAGCCGAGTCTCTAGAAATCTCTGATATTTTTTAAGTGAAAACAGATCGCTGTGTATTTCGGGAGAAGAAGAACGAAAAAATACAGAATGATTCGTAGAAGTATGTAAGTGTTTTATATTTTAATGTATGACATACTCATTGACGCCCAACCGCTATTGTGGTAAGTGTCGCTGACTGCCGCGCCGAAGGGCCAGGTTTGAATTCTGGAGAAGGCTTGGAAGCTTATAAATTGTATAGTGTCGGTGCATCATGGCGTCACTCAAAAGTGAACAAACTATTTTTGATTGACAAATACATGTGTAAAGTCATGTGATGGTAAATCAAGCGCTTTGCCGAAAGTGAATATTTGAATGAATTTCTGCGATACATCGCTTGATTTCAGTGTGCTAGGACTCAAACGGTTTGTTATGATTGGGAAGAATCTGTGAAGTAGCGAACCATCGGCAGTTTAGAAGCAGAGCAGACAATTATAGCAGCAGTGATATGTATGTATATTTAAAAATAGAGTCTCTAAGCCAGTGTGCCCAATCTTGTAAACTCATTTTAAACTGACGTTATCCAATTTAAAATTAAAAATATATTTGGAGAGCCACAGTTATATATTACATTTTTAATATTTGAATTAACATATGCAGGTATAATGCACAAACTATCAAAAATGTGGGGTGTATTGAAGCAAAAGTGTAATTACATGCTATTTATAGTACGATATATTAAAAATTCAATGAGATGCATATTAAATACAAGAAAAGCATATATTGATGCGAAACCTGACACTGTATGCCTTCTCAAAGTTTATTGTACCCTGGTACATACGATGCTATCGTTAAATTCATGCTGTCTTCTGATGTTTGTGTATTGCCTGGACCTGAAGTTTAATTTTAACAAGTTAACTGTTGAAAAATCCCTTTTTCAAAGGTAATACGATCCAAAGCAAGAGTTTAACCTTTGAAAAGTTTATTTTAAGAGTGAATATTTTTCCTCATCTATACAAGCATCCAAATGTCTTTTTGTGATCTTGGTTTTTGTTAATCAGATTAAAAATCAATTATGTCCATTGCCAGATCAGCAGAACTTTTATTTAACATATTTTCAATTTGTGGCGACATTTCGGATTGTTTTTAAACGAACGAAGCAATTGAATTAAAAAAATCAGAAAATCTAATTTCGAAATTATTTTTATACCTGACGAGACTTTCAAAATATTTAATTGTTTCAATTTTCTTGTCTGTTTTGATGTAGTTTTCCAAATTTGTAAACTGCCAAAAGTTACATTTCTTTAGTTGGGATATGCACAAATTTGATTTTGATTTAAATGCATTTATATTTCTTAAATCTCAATAATAATAATTTCTTTTTCCTGAAGTTCAAGATTTGGTTTATTGATTTAGGATGCTGTGTCTGTAAGAAAGACGAAATCAGATAACCAGTTGAATCATTAAGTTCCTTATAAGTTTCACTTCTGGATTCTAAAAACTGTTTTGTGTCTGTAAGAAGCTTTAAAATCGTTGTAGGACTTTTCCCTTAGTAAACTATCTAATTTCAGAATGTAACATTTTATACTCGGCATCAAGTTAAAATCTCATTACTTTGGATAATCTACTTTGAAGTTGTCTGGCACCAATAGGATTTAAGAGATTTAAGAACAACATCCATCACGTGTTCCTCACGTAAAACTTTTATACATAATGCCTGCTGATGTATAATGCAATGTAATTACTAATCAGCGTCATTCTTACATAATATGATGAAACCAATAGCAGAACTAATCATGGCAGGAGCGCTATCTGTTATCATGGACACAAGCTTTCGAAGCGGAAGATATCCGCTTCTTTAGGTAATATCAAAACTGGCAGTGAGCGGTCATGATTTAGCTCCAAGAATTCAGAGGCATGGTTACAGGGTGCTGACTATATGTGGTCGGTACGTTATTCCAAGGATTGAGCCAAGTTCACACACAACGTTTATTAGGCTGATTAAACACAACACACAACACTATACCGGTACATATTCAAGAGCGGGGCTACAGGAATGTAGCCCTTTCGACGCTTCAAGATACACGTCTTAACACGTTGAGTTAAAAGAATTAACTGATACATTTTTGTCACGATGATAACGCCATCTACTAATCTACTAAGAGCAGAACAGGCAGTATATCTTCCTTCACTGAGCAATTTTTAAAGACTATCTTTATAAAAATTTAAGAAAACGCCTTTAAATCATCTTTTACCTATCCTTTGACATTTTCAGATATAGCTCTATTCTACTAGTGATGGAAATTCAAATTGGTGGCATTCAAAGAGCTGGACACTTTGAGTTTGTTTGCTTCTAGGGAGCATGCCACATGTGGCGCTGTGGCTTAATTAGGCTGGATACCTTGGGCAGTTGACACGATTTCATTCCTATTTGTAGCTTCTTGAAATAAACTTTCTGATGCCAACAAGGGCATTGCTCCTTTAGTTATGTTACCATACTCAATAGTGTTTTTGTGGACTGCAAGTGCAAATGCAACTTTAAATGATGCAGCCGTAGGAAACATTGATTTTACTTACGGTCTTGGCAAACACTGATTATTGGGCGACGAATGTGCTCTTCAATTCTTTCATTTTGCATTTTCTTAGATTGTAGTTAGAAGGATGCTCAATATGACATTTTTTATGAATTGTCTTAAAATATCGTTTCATGTTACCTTTTTTTCCCAACAAAAACCGTTGATCCACAAATCAAACAAATATATTTGTTCTTAAAATTAATGAAAAAGTATTTGTTTTTCTGTTAATTTGTTAAAGTTATAACTGTAGGTACTCTATTTTCATTTTTTCCAGCTCACGCTGATATTGATGACATGAATGTTGATATATGTTACGATGTAGACTCTGCTCATGGGACTGAAAGAGAAAAAATTTCAAAAAGTTACAAGCGGTTCGGCTGATATAACTGATGCGGCCTGAATAGTAATTTAAGTTAGTAATTGGACGAGGAAATCACTCAATACGTGCTTTTAATGTACACATCTCTCAATTAATAAATTATTATATTTCAGAGAACTGCAGGAAAGATGTTAAATTTATATGCATCGTAATAAGGAAGTAGACTAAAACTGAAAACTAAGCATGTTCAAAAAATTATTATAATGATCAACTAAATCATTATAAAAATAAGTACTTCTTTAAAATAAATTGTGAATAGAAATCATCCTTCGTTCCTCTTCTATAGGCTGTTGAGATTCCCAGTATTTAACCTGAATTCAAGCCAGTTTTTCCTGGTGTCTGCCGAAAACGTCACGGCAAAAACGTCGCGGAGAAAACGTCGTGGTACAAAACATCGTGGGAGAAAACATCGCAGTTCTAAAATATCGTAGTACAAAATATCGTGGTCGAAAATAAAGTGGTTCATAAACTTAGCAGTTTAAAAACATCGTTGTCAAAAATATCGTGGTAAAAAATAAAGTACCTACAAATCATAGCATAACGATAGCATCGCACGCGTGCGTTCTCAGGTTTCGAAAGCTTTAAATGCATGTTCGTGTAAGCACAAGAAGCACAAAAAGGAAAGAGGGATTCTTTTACTTCTATATTTCATATATTTGAGCAACCTAATAATTTTTTGCTGAAAAAATAAGAAGGGAACTTAAGCATTTAAAAATTGTAATGAGTAAAATTAATGCACTTAAAAAGGCTTAATAGAATTTTAAATTTATATAGTTAATTAACAAGGTCATGAATAAATTAAGTACAGTTTTATAAAGTTTAACTGATAATTTTTCAAAATACAGTCTAAAAATGCTTAGATAAAGGATCATAAGTAACTGTATGATGATAAATAACTATATAAAAATTGTTTAGTTAATGATCAAATTATTTTCTTTTACATTTGTTAATCTGATATTGTTTTAATGAAAATTACATATTGTTTTGTTCCCGTTTATTCGTAAACTGTCGTTAACATTTTCATGTACAGCGTGCAATCGATTTTTTGGAAGTCGATTTGTTACTTATGAGGAAAATCAGTTACATAATATGGCACTATGCGATTTGGAAAACGCATGTATGCGATGTTATCGTCATGCGATGATTTGTAGGTACTTTATTTTTTGCCCCGATATTTTCGACGACGATATTTTTAAACTGTCAAGTTTTTTAACCGCTTTATTTTGTACCACGATATTTTAGAACTGCGATGTTTTCTCTTTGCGACGGTTTCTTCCACGATGTTTTGTACCATGACGTTTTCTCCTTGCGTTGTTTTCTCTGCGACGTTTTCGGCCGGGATGTTTTTGGCTGTAACCGTTTTTCCTAGAAGCTTTTTCACGAAAATTTTCTCTCCCTAGCCTTTGCAAATCCACTTTGATCAATTAACTAACTATTAAATCTGTGGGTATTATTGTAGTTTAAATCAAACTAGCAGTCGGAAGATCTGGTTAAATTCCCAGCGCGTAGTTGATTTTTCACAGTTTGCACCTCGAAAAACCTTACAAATTTTATAGTGGTATCTGAAATAAGAAGTAATTGACAATAACACATCACAACTTAGATTTTGTAAACTAATTCTCTGCTCTTATGACGTAGGATTTGTACAATAAACCTACAACTGGAAGATTCGTGATTCGGTTTTCAGCGAGAGCAGAGTTGATTTGACATGTACCTGCCCATTAGCCTAATGTTTCTGCATGCTATTTCGAACTGTTAGGGCTTCTAAACTGTTCACTAACTACCCACTTTTATAAAATAAACTTTCCCTTTTAAGAACATCCTAATCCTTTGCTGAAGAGAAAATATTTTCATCGTGGAAACAGCCCTATGGTTCATCATTCGTTCTTTGATCCCAGTGATACAAAATTAGGCATAAAACCATAAATCAAAAGTGATGGAAAAAAAAACCCTAACGCTATAAAATATATAAAATAAAGTAAATTATGTTGTATAATTAATTTATATACTATTATACAATATATAAAATAAATTATACACTGTGTAAACCGACTTACAGGTTTAAAATTTTTCCCCTAATACAGGGTGTATCTGTACAGCGGTGACAAACTTTCGGGAGAAATAGAGTACACCTAGACGATGAGAAAACACATAGCAATGCATGGTCTGAAACGTTTTCCTGGCGCAGTAGTGACGACAAACGCAAAAAAAGGAAAGACACAAACAGTGTTACAAAACATGGTTTATTATATTTAGTACAGCAGAAACCTACAAGTAAGAATATAAACAAACAACGATTGCAGTTAAAAATATTGTTCGAAATTACGACCCCGAACCGTGATGCAGGCCTCAATTCTCTGGAACATGGAAGATCTGCATCACGAATGGAAGATCGCATGGAAGATGCATGACGCACGGGCTGCTGCATCACGGTCCGGATCGTAATTTTGAACACTTTCTTTGATGATAATCGTTGTCTCTTTATGTTGTTTTTTCTTGCTTTTGTTGTACTCCGAATAATAAGCATGTTTTCTCACCCCGTTCGTGTCCTTCCTTTCTTGACTTTGATGTCATCACTACCGCGCCAGGATTTCTATGTGATTTTCCATCGGCTGGGTGTACTCTATCTCAAGGTTAGTACTGATACACACTGTATATCATAAAATGGTCTTAAAATGTGCAGTCTAAAATTTTTACAAGAAATAATTGTAAAAGTTCAGGTTTCTGGAAAATACTGGCTGGGATATCATCATGCAGCTTTTACAGTCCGTCCTTTTTAAATGTTTTAATAAAACTGTCATATTCAATATAAAATCTAAAAACTTTATTTTAGGTTTTAGGAACTCAGTCATCAAATTCTGGTGGTAATGAAACATTGCCCACCACATTTTAGTTGGAGTGCCACTGTACAACGAGTTAGCACTTTTTACAGCAGGAGAGGTAAACAACTAGCTATACTTTAAGAGAGGCTAGAACTCTAGACCTCCCGAATGTTTGTTGGATGTGCTTCAGTTATTATTTGAAGAGGAGAAAATTATCATACAAAGCTTATAGCTAGAAGATGCGTTGTTTTATTTTCAACAAGAGTATAAACGACTTTGCATGTCCATCTCCGTTAGGGAAATAGTCTCTACATGCCATCTGTTTTGACGATGTCGTTGGTTTTTAAGTCATGAACTATGTACTCACTTTTAATAAGCTTTCTAGCTTAATATGTCCTCGCACTTAAGAAACACATAATCCTCCTAAATCTTTGAAAAACATTTTAATCACCATAAATTTCAACATCTAGATTCGAAACAATTATGCTGATGTCGACAAGAAACATTGGTTTGCGTGTTTGTCACTATTTATCTCTTACTACTTCTAAGATAAATCTATTATTCGTTTACTCTTGCGATTCTTCTGTTGCATGCAATCCATTGCGCGTTTATCTTATAATTGTATGAAAGCAAGTTGTGCTCAGGATTTCCTTCAAACAGAATAGGAAAATTACTTTTTAATCGTGCGACTTAACAAAACACTGCTTGTATGTTTAAAAACACGCCATGAAATTGCTTTTATACCATTTTTTTGTTATTCCAAACTCAGTCTCTTGCGACTGCGCATGCAAATGCGAAGGAACGTTTTGAACTCTCTTTAAAGTCTTTACTTCTGAGTTTCTGCCCATGAAACCTCTTGTATGATATTTGAATACTATATTTTAGTAATAAATTCAAATCTACAATACTCTTCTTTTCAAATAATACCAGATATTCCTCCGATTCGGCTATTGCAGGGACATTATTGAGATCATATGCGTATAATGAGCCTTGGAATAAATATGAGCCTTATTCGGCATATTTGTTACATACTATGGTTTTTAAACAAACAGGTGAGTTTTAAAGCACTTTCTGAGATGCCTTTTGGTCTTGATAAGAATTCTTCAAGCCTTAAATTTAATTTTTTTAACTCTGAAATTTCAAAACAGCGTATTTAGTTACACGTGATCATGCAACTTGAAAATACATTCAGGCTGTGCAGCAAATTTCAGAGTGAACTTGTTTGCATGGGAGTGTTGGTAGTTTGTAAACTGAGATACTTAACATTTGGATTTATATTCCTTTTGCTGAAAATGCTTCCAGAAATATGCTTGAGGAATATATTACTCGCTAATATTCGATTAACTTATATTTTCTACTCAGAGCGTTTATGAGAATTTCTATTTATCTGCTGACTAGACTGAATTTCCACAAAGAGATGCAAAAATATTAAACTGAGAGTCAGTAATTTAAACTTCTATTTCTTCACTAGGTAACTACTCGATGTTGTACTGAGGTATTACATAGATTCACATTTCTGATACATTGCGGCTTTAATACCGCCGCAGAGGGTGTACTGCGTTGGATTCCATTATAAAAATACGTTAGGCCAGCGGTTCTCAACCTTTTGACTAACGAGTACCATATAAACAAAAATTGAAAACCTTTAGTACAACCACTACAAAGTACTACTACCTCCACCACTCTTGAACAAAGCTCAGATCGCATAAATTTACGAGTGTTAGAGAAAAAACTCAATCAGGATGTTGGGGTTTAATTTTTGAATTTAATAGTTAAAAATACTTTACTTCTTTACGTACCACCTATTCTCTTGCGCACCACCAGTGGTACGCGTACCACTGTTTGAGAACCCCTGAGTTAGGCATTTAGATATTTACAAATATATATGTTGGAAAGATTCAATATCTATAATGTATAATGTACACAAAGCCTACTTGCAAGTTTTCATGCTTTTACAGAAATCCTTTCATATGATCATTTATACTTCGAAAATAAGAAACATTTAGATTTGCGTTTTTACCTAATCAATTCTTTTTTGATACCAGGCCGAAATTCAGAACATTTCACAGACACAATATTCATGTACTAGCATATCAATACATAGCAATAATTTTAATTTCCAAGGTTATCCTTAATTAAAACATTATCTTATTATTTTACCTCTATTATCACTTCTGTTTTCATCAACTTTCACTATGCTACAAATTAACTACTTGTATTTAAAGACAGAGGTCTTGGAAGTCATAGAGAACTTGACAAAAATAAAAGGATTTACCTATGCATTATAAGGCCAATTCTACGCTACGCATCTGCAGCCTTAGAAGCAGACTTCCACAAACTTTAATTAATACAGGATACGATTCTGAAAAGAACTGTAAATGCACATTACCTAATTAGAAACGGACTATCCATGGCAACTCGAAAATCGACCTTATAGTGGATCACATTACTAAACTTAATATGCGTATCTTCAAAACTGGTCTTAGCTCTGATGTGCACAATTTTTAAGAAGTTCTTAGTTACCAAATCATTCCAGAAGACAATTTGAGCAGACCATTTGCCGCTCACGTGATTAGACGTAACAACTTCGCAACCTAGTTATAACTGCCAACGGTTATTTTTTTGGTTGCCGCGGCGTGACTTTTGTCTTTCATCGCTTTCCATTAAATCGGCACACACGAAGTAAAAAAGACAATGGTCTTCCCGCTTTTACCTCACTTTATGGGCTCTTCCTTGATTTTCACCTACTAGCTCATCCAAGTCATTGTGCCCTCAGTGACTTAAGTTTCTTATATAGCTTTTTAAAGCCTCACTGAGACCACACAAACAATTTCGTAAATCAGTATCAGTATAAGTAAGTCACACAGAGAGCTTTCGCAGCGATGGTGACCTGCGTAATAAATATTTCCTCGCTCAGCTCTGAGAATCAGCTTAGACCAAAGTTACCATAACCAAATTTGCTGCCACAATAATAATAGTTTGAGCCAAAGCTTGATAGGCTGTATCTCAAACTATTCTAATTGCGAGAACTGTGAATTTGCAGAATTAAGCTACTTTAAATATTTTACTTTATGTTAAATTGAAATCCCAGTAGCGAAGATTGATATTGTAAGTATGAACTGTCACTATTAAGCTGTAGTAAAAAGGTTACTTAAACTTCGTTTTGCGTTGGAGTTGTTTTAAAACACGGAGCGATATGTCGTTTGGCAGTCCCCATGAAACCCAAGTTCAGTTAATTTAGTCAGTGGTTTGCCTTAGGTTCAATGTACTTTAATATAGAAATATAATTAATTCCTTATCAAGTCGCCGTATAAACATGTTCTTGATTATTTGTTTAATGATTAAACTTGTAATAAAATCTAGTAAAAATTTTGGAGGAACTTTTTAATTCATGGAAATGAGTCTTAGTTCTATCTGTCACATTTATTCTCGTTAACCATTTCAAAGTTCCCGTAATAAAATCGGGAGAATTATCTTACGAGGCACATGCTTAATAGATCAAGTCAAAACGTTACTTATGGGATGGATATATTTCCATGCGACTGTTTACTATACTGCTATTAAATGTCCAGTTGCGGTAAAATAGCTCCCGCTCAAAGCGGGGTTAGTGTTGCCAGATTTGGCGACAAAATTGTCGATATGCCATAGACAGGAGCAAGGACATTCTTACCGGTGTTCCGGAGAGTGTTCTCGAAGGCAGGTCAAAAGCCATATATATCATGTCTGTACGCTGAGTAAGAGAGTATCTTGAAAGTATTTTGAGTTCAGTAGTAATGCTTTGAGTTCAGAGATTAGTTCGAGAGCGATCGACTGAGTCGGAAACTGTACTTTAGTGCTTTGCCGTGAAGCTGTCTTCACCATTATAGCCTGAAGGCTGTGTTGCTGATTGCTTCAGCGTGGTTGTCGCAGTTTTTTGACGACTGCAACGCGTCTTTGGAACTGACGAAATAAATTGTGTTTTGATTCCTTATCAAGTGTTGTCATCATTCACTCCAAATTCACAAACCCACACAACGCAAAAATAGTATGCCTTTCCATCATGAGGGGGAAAAAGCATTTTAATTTGGTTCTTCTGACTAGCTTTAATGTTTGTGTCCTATCAACGCTTACACTACATTTATTTCCAAACACACCAGAAAAAGTGATAATGTGGAAGTTACTGACTAGTAAAGGTAAGGCTTTGAAATGAATTGATCAATGATTTAACTTTAGTATATTACTTTAAACTGTTTCCGGAAGCTAAAATTTCCTTTCGCACGCAAGATCATAACCAAAATACACAAAAAGAAATACGATACTGGTAAGCACTACTATAATAACCTAACTTATGTATCATTTAATTTAAATAATAAATATCCTTTTCTCTTTCCCACTTCTTTTTCTTCAGTTAGTGGTATATACATTTTAATACTTTTTTTTGAAAAAAAAAAAAAGAACTAAAAGGCTTTGACATGACAGACTACGAATAATAACTTCAGAAAAAAAATCTGAAAGGTTTCAGATTTTAAATTACGTTCAAAGGGGCGTTTTTTTAACATTTTGTCTGTTACCTTTATTTATTAAATATCATAATCTTCGCACTTAACCATAAAATTCAGTTCAAGAGCAATATCGCAAAATAGTTTTAAATTGAGTATTAGTATTTTAAATTGAATCGCAAATAGTTTTAAATCTTTAGAATTTCCGATACAGAGTCTCACGCGCTGGAGATAAAAATATTTTTTTCTGTATAACGTTGCCATTGCTTGTTTTGAAATCCTTACGTTTGTTCATAAATTCTTTAAAGTTTTACAAAATATGAAATCGATAGCAAAAGCAATTCCAAATTTCAAATTTGGGCTTTCAGATGACCATATTCATAGTAGGATTACGTGATTACGTCATACTATGATAACGTCTGTAGGTACCGTTGTGTTATCATAATGGAGAAACATATATACATTTATGCAGATTCTTCATTATTTAACTTCTTCAAATATAATACAGGGAGATAATATTTGGTGGCAACAGTTTGAAAAGTGATATAGCCATTTATAGTGTTTCAACGCAAAATCGCAAAACGAAAAGAATAGTCCCTCAGGGTCTAAATATCGTTTGGACTAATACAATAATAAAAAAAGTATTTTTGAAAGATTTCAGATTTTATATTATGCCAAAAGGGGCTTTTTATAACGTTTTGTGTGTTACCTTTATTAAATATAATGTTCTTCGCACTTAAACCATAAAATTCAATTCGACAGCATTATCACAAAATATTTAAAAGAGCATATCTTTAGAATTTCCGAGACACAGTTTCGCTCGCTGGAGATAAGAATGTTTTTTTTTTTTTTTTTTTTAATTTTTTTTTTATTTGTACAGTGTTTTCATTGTTCGCTTTGAAATCGTTGAGACAAATGTTTTATAAAATATGAAATAGATAATAAAACAAATTCCAAATTTGGGCTTCCAGATGCCCATATTCGAGTGGAGACGTACGTTATTCAAAACTTGATCGCTCTAGGTACCGTTGTTTTATCACAATGGGAGAAATATATATACATTTATATAGATTCTTTATTATTTAAT
Organism: Stegodyphus dumicola; assembly: GCF_044657685.1. Lineage (NCBI taxonomy): Eukaryota > Metazoa > Arthropoda > Arachnida > Araneae > Eresidae > Stegodyphus > Stegodyphus dumicola. Next base: position 209,590,074 of record NC_140770.1, read on the forward strand.
ATCTTTAAATATAATACAGAGCTCTAATATTTGGTGGCAACAATTTAAAATGTGATTCGCCGTTTATAGTGAATCGACGCGAAATGCCAAAAGGAAATTAATAACCCTTGTGGGCAAATTGCCCCTTTGGGTAAAATATATATATATATATATGTTTCCGTAACATATACTTTTCAATAATAAGTTAATTTCAGGCGTGTTGTCTTAGAGCAGGAGTGCCCTGCCTTTTTGTCCCTAAGAGCACATACTAGAACATGTGTTGGAGGCGGGCACCATTTACTTTTCCAAGGTGAAGTGATAGTTGGATAGACTTAAAAATACATGTACATAAAAAAGAGATCGGTCGCATTTCGCTTTGTGCTGGTATCTGTTTTGGACGCAATTTCTATTTCATTAAAAATGATAAAACCTTTACATCGAATTTTGTTGAAAATTAACACATTTTTCTTGTGATCGCACAGTTGCGGGCACACGTTAAACGATCGACGGGCGCTATAGGATTGGGAATCCCTGTCTTGGTCCATAAATCTGAAACTGTGAAAAAGAGGAGTTATTATTTTTTAACTGAATTGTATCACAAAATGGTTATTAATTATTTGCAGTAAATTTCCAATATTCTTTAAAATTTTATTTCGAATCAAATTTACAACAAAATGAGCTGCATACTCTCGTGTCTTCCTTCTTTCTACCCAGATTATATACATTCCAGTTTTGTTGGTATTGGCTGACCAAAAGAAACAAAAAGAACACTTTCGTTATTCATCATTTCCGTCTACGTTGCCCCAGACTGGGTAGATTTTGCGCAGCTGCATCCGGTAATTTTAAGCGTGTTTTATTATTATCTTTTGGCTATAATAAGAGGAAGTTTTTTTGCTTTAAGGTTCATATTTCATTACACATTTAGTTAAGATTGGCTCATCTCCGCGTTCCTTTTAAAAATTCCATATGATAATATGTTACAACTTATAAATAAATGGAGTACATTCTTTAGAAATATGAAGAACGGCTAAAAAGGAAACTGAGGTGTTTTTGAAGGATTTAATTAACAGGTATTTATTTTTTTTTTATCTTTCTCTGTAACAGCAAATTGCTTTAAAACTATAAACCTAAAACGACATGTGAAGTAAATTTAAAATTACGACACATTTTCAAACTACGTAATGCAAATAAATTAATTAGTTATAGTTTATGATGTTGACAAAAACAATTCCTATCAGCCGAGTCAGCTTATGATATTGGTAGAATTAATACGTAGGCCAAGGTTGAATGCAACAATTTCAGAGCTTCGTTAGTCTCTGTTATAAGACATACAAAATTTCTTTGTAGTCAGAGCGGAATTTCATCCAAATCCCAGTCTCGGTACTTGTCAGCTTTTGAGTGAAATAGTGGTTCAAGTCAGAGCGCATCGACGCTGCAAATAAGATGAATTCCAATACTCTATAATGAAACTAATTCATTATATTCAGATATAATTATGTTATTTATGTTTCATTTATTTAGTATTTCAGTTAGCATCCCTGGAGAGATTAAAATAGGCAATGTTGAGGAGCTGAAGAAGAGAATTCCGTACATCAAAATATGATCTTATCGGGAAAAGGAATATTTATGGGCTGCACTCATCTGGTCAAAATGACTATAAATGAATTGGAAGGCGAAACAAAGTTGCAGTTTTATTTGAATGTGAAGAATAATAATCTAAATATTTATCTTCCTTTTATCTTGGGTATCATCTTTTGTTTGTATCATTTATTTATTTACTACCAGTTATTAATTCTTTGCAAAAGAAAATACTTTAGGAATTTTTAAAATAAGAATTATCGCTTATCGCTTTGTTAACAAAGATCTCTATATATGTGACCAGAGTTTTAAAATTTGAAATTTAATAAATCTAGAAGAACCTGATTGACCAAAGAGCATACACGATCCATGATGAACATAGTTTCTAGTAATTGTTATTCAAAGCTATAAAAACCATCCGTGTCGAAGAAAACTTTAATAAATAAAAGGAGCTTTATGTGATTATGGCAAAGAATTGAGGGCTATCTGCCTAAGGGTAAGGATGCCTTCATGCAGGACTTTTCTAAGGAAAATTGGCTCATGTACTCGTTACACATGGGGAAATACACGAAAACGCCCATCATGCAGCCAGCCCATTCGCGAGATTCGAAGCTCGGACTAACTGTACTAGCTTTGAAATCATTGAATTTTTTAATAAAAAATTGGTTAAAGTTTTACAAGCTTACATTCATGCAAATTCTTCATTATATACTTTCTTTAAATGTAATGTAGGCGCGAAATCCCGTTTTGAGACTAATAGCTTTTCTGGGCTAACGCTCCTTTGGGCTAATTAGTTGTGATCAGGAAGTTCTCGCTATTTGATCTGTTTCATAATCTCGCATCCAAAGTCTCCCCTTTAAATTTCTCTAAGTTAACTAAGGAAAATTTATAGATTATTTATAGATGATAATTTGCTACAGCTTTCAGGATAAAGAATGATACATAAATAAACGAAATAGACATCAATCATGTCATTTATTGCAATCAAAACAAAGCTATATTTGTGCATATACGTATGTTAAACTCCTTTTACAACGTATTGTTTTTGCTTCAATATTTTTCTCAAAATTTCTTTGCAGTCAGTATGCTTCTATACTTCGTTTGCTGTATTTCCTTCTCTAAAGTTTTGAGCAAATATTCTAATCTTTGTTTTTGTCTGACATAGGCGAAAAATATGGAGATAGCCCTACCTGTTAACTTCCAGGTAAAGCTATCTACGTAAGTAGAATATTTTTGCTTATGGAATATCTCTAATCGACAGCTGTTTTCCAAGGATGGTATTTTAATATGTCGCTAAAATAGAATACACGCATTTGTTCTTTCAGTTGAATATTAAAGATATCTGGTGCTCTGATCTTAGAAGTAAGCATATTAAGTTATATGTTGTATCTAATTATTTACATCATCCAAAAGAATGCATTCAGGTACAAAAGTTTCCCAAAATTTTCTTCGTGTATGAAAGCCTAGAGGAAAAAGTGCTTAATGCTATAAATTATTTATTTGAAATCAAAATGTTACTAATCAGAATGTAAAAATTATTCATTATATGTATACTAGTATGGGTGGCTGCATAAGCTTCAGTAAATACGTTCGGGTGTTTGTCTTTGGTTTATTATACGAAGTTTTGGGTATAAAAATTTTAAATTGAACGAGCAAATTAGATATGCGGGGGGAAATAAATTTTAAGTAAAAAATTTATTAATAAAAAAAATACAATACAGGAAAGAGAATAATCCGATAATTTTTAAAAATACGAAAGGAAAGTTTATGATTCAGTAACTAAACGAAATAATAATGATTTTTATTTACATTATAATATTTTTCATTCTTAAAAAAATAATTTTAAATAATTCAAAATTAAAAATTTGAGATTAAATTTTAAAATTAATAAGAAAATCACTTTTAATTAACGTTTTTTGCAATTTTGGAAATTTAAATCTCTAGCTTCTTTACACAGAAAAATTAAGAAGACATTTTATTAGCTATTTCATTTGAAACTAGCTTTAAAGGTACTCCCTAAAACGTCTCTTTCAAACTGTTGATTTAATTTGCTTATGCAGAATTTTAAAATCTGTATCGATAAGCAAAGCGAATTCCCGGTAGTTTCTCCCTTTTTTTATTCATTTATTTCTTTTCCCTTTTTTATGTATGAAATATTATTTCAATAACATTAATTAAAATTAAAATCACTTTCACATAACTGAATACTTTCTCATAGTAACATAGCTCTTATAGACAGAAATCTTCCTTTGTCAAATTGTTTTATTTATTTAAAATTTATGATTTTGCTGTATGTCTTAACTTTTGGTACGAATGTATGAATAAAAATGCTTGAAAATGGAATCGCAAGTATTACGAATGTTAAATATTTAAACTCCAGATCATTTGAGTGATATTTAATGGTATTTTTTTAAAAGAAACGTTGTAATAAATATTACTAATGAATTTTTCTGAGCACTTGAGTGGTAATTTAATATCACAATTACGTTGATTTCCATATGCTATAAATGTTTTACAGTAGTATTTAATTTTAAATGATTATTTAGTACTTATTATTTTTTCGCTTTATTTTAGTCAGAATTTTATGTACTAAATGTTTTTCCCCTTTTATTTTAATATTTTTCCAAAACTTAATTCTTGATTTCTTTTAATAAGTATCTTTCACTTTTCCACCTTTATAAGAAAAATTTAAAATTGTTTCGAAATGCAGTGTTAAGAACTATATGATAGATAAATTGATATATTTATAATATATCGATAGCTTAATTTTGCCGAATATTAGAAAAATATATAATTCTAAGTTACATTATTTTTAAGAAGACAATACTTTCTATATTATGTAACATTTGATGCACATTATACAAAATCTTTCTGATGAATGTTCCGATAATTTTTTACATAACATACGACAAATAAAAAATAACATATTAAAAAATAACATGGCAGATAAAAAAGTCTTCCTCTAGATATCTCAGTTAACGTTACCAATTGACCACCTTTAAATTAAATGTGTTATTTTAATTTAATATATATATAAAAGTTTTCAGATTTTAAATTATGTCCAAAGGGGCGTTTTTTAACGTTTTGCGTGTTACATTTATTTATTAAATATCATGTTCTTTGCACTTAAACCATAAAATTCAGTTCAATAGCAATGTCGGAAATAATTTTAAAATGATATCTTTAGAATTTCCGATACACAGTTCCGCGCCCTGTAGATAAAAAGGTTTTTTCCCCCTACAGTATTGCCATTGCTCGCTTTGAAATCGTTGAGTTTTTTACTCAAAAATTCGTTTCAAAGTTTTACAAAATATGAAATCGATAATAAAACAAATTCCAAATTTCAAATTTGGTCTTCCACATGCCCATATTCGTAGGAGGATAACGTCATTCAAAATTCGATGGCTCTATGTACCGTTGTTTTATCACAATGCGAGAAATATACCTACATTTATGCAGATTTTTCATTATTTAATTTCTTCAATTTATAATGCAGGACTCTAACATTTGGTGGCAACAGTTTAAAAAGTGAAACTGACATTTATAATGATTCAAAGCAAAATCGCAAAACTAAAACAATAGTCCTTCAGGGACAAAGCCCCTTTGGACCAATAATAGTGTTTTGATTTCAAAGAAATTATTATTGATAATAAGATTTTAAAAGGTGTAATTCCATTTCGTCCTTTGTGTGTGAGATACCAGAACTCTACCAGTGCTTTTATAGTCCCATTGCTATTTCCGTAAATCTCCTTCCCTGCTTTGATGGAGAATATCCTAGGGGATGGATCTGAAGGTTCCCCCCAACTGTTCAAAAGTCCTTTTGAACAGTTTGATGGTAGAAGAAGAAAGCTCGCCAGTATTATGAGTATCTACATTCTGTATTAGTACAACACATACAAGCATCGAAGTCTTCAGGGTTTCAATATGGGTCCGAAAAAAAACGGCAGCCATATACATTATGTTTAGAAAATTTTTTACTGACATCATGATGAGCTAATAAAGAATGTATCCTTTTCTACTGGACGTGTCAAAGTGGCCCATATATCATTCTGAGGGAAACTGTTTCGCACGTACTATCCTAAAATAGAAAATATCCAGCTTGTTCTGAGAATGGAAGACTGCGGCATTAGTGTTTTAAAAATGCAGCGAATCTTTTTATTTAAAACTAATTAAAAATACTATTGAAGCCTTATTAATAATTAAGATCAAATTGGACCAAATATTTCTGGTTTGTTAAACTGAAAGATTTTTTATAAAGGCATTTAGAGTACACTTACATTAGATAAGTTTCTAAATGAACAAAAATTACGTTAAGTTGTACGACAACAGAATTATTTCTTGCAAACGAAGTGAAAAATTGAATTGACTTAACAAAATTCCACAATCTTTCATTCAGTAAAAATGCAAACCAGCTGTATAAACAAACTGAAAAATTTTAATTTGTGGATATCTTTTTCTGTTCAACAGTACGTGTAAAGGTTTGAATGAAACACAGGTGTGTGAACTGCTATCTGTTGATTTGACTTCCTTCCAATACAGTGTTTCAGTACTGTAGTATCCTGAACGCACAAGAAGTACGGACTCAAAAAGTTTAGTTTGTTACACAAATTCAAATCTTATACTTATAGGTATGACGCTAATATTTTATCATTGAGTAGGTATTTGAACAACTAAAATATTGAGTATATTTTATTTGCTCAGTTTAAAAATAACTATACCATAATAATTATTAAAACGCTAAATTTAATAGTAATATGCAAGATATGTTAACATACTCTTTATAAACCTAAAGCTTCCCTTTAAATGTCTTACATAGCGATCACGTTTTCCACTATTTTGCTCGGAAATATTTTATCTTGAACTATATCAGAAGAAATATTTATTTTAGATTGCACCGATTTAAATAATAATATATGACTGAAATATAAAATTGGACTTTACATAACATATATAAGGTATGTCTCCCGCCTTCTTGACAAGCCTTCGTGGTGTAGGGGTGTGCACGCTCAGCGCGTAATTAAGAAGTCCGAGATTCGATTCCCGACGAAGGCGTTGCTAATTTTTCATCTTGCCTGCTTCCAAAAATACGTAATGTCTCTACACATATAAAGAAGAGGCTCTTTACGGCCGACCTTCCTTATAGGTATTTAGGCTGGTAAAAGCACATAATGTGCACATAATGTTAAAACGATATTAATAAAGACCCTTTATGTACAACATTTTGAAATAATGACATAAATATGGATGTAGTAATATTCTATACATGGTTTGTTCATTTACACAAAATATATAAAATTTCATTTATCAAAGAATAAAATAAAATAAAATAGAATAAAATTAATTTTATCATTAATAAAATTTCACTTATTGAAGAATATAAAAGTAATGAATAACGTTTTTGAAAACGGGAAAATTATAAGCAATGTTGTAATTTTTCCGTGATTTAAAACAATGAGACATAACATAAATTTAATAAATTTGAAGGCACCATTCTGATGTATATCTCATTAATACAGATAATGAATATAACTGTAAATAGTAATATTTAATAAAAAATATTAAGTACTTTTAAGCATTTAAGTACTTAAAAGTTGTTACTAACGGATCAGTGTAAATAATAAATATGCATTACAAAAATTTAATTGATTAATGATAAATCATCGAAGAAATAAAATGCACAATAATATGTCAACAACACATAAAAATTCGATATTAAATCATCAAAACATTACAAATACTTAATGATTACGAAAGCTAAGGCTAAGGAGCCTTGGAAAATGAAGCAATAAAGGAAGAAAATGGGTAAAGTAATAAAACAGAGCAGTAAAAGAATAGAGCAATGAGGAAATGTATCTGTAAATAGGAAACCATAAAATATTTGTACGAATGTTGTACAAGAGGAACGTTGTAAATTCCAATTCAGGTTAATAACATAAGATAAAATGTGTAGACTCTTATTCGGATTTGCAATTTTTTGGATGTGATATATGGCAACCATAAATTATATTTTATGGCAACTTACAGAGACTGAGCGTAGGTTGAAGTCTCGGAACTTTTGATTAAACCCACGTTAATCGTTTAATGTATTATGTTGCAGAAACTATGAAAAAGGAACAGTACGAAGGAAATTGTACAAGATTATTAATTCGATTACCTCTAAAAATCATACAGAATAAGCGAAGTGAAGATGCTATAGGTTGGCCTACCTCTCGGTAAGTTGCATTTGAAATCAGCAGCTGACTTTCTTCCTTTGAACTGCTGAAGCTACTTCATGCTATTTTGCTGCAGGTAAATGTTACTACGGTTTATTAGAAATTTTTTACGTCGTTTTTTTATGTTTCGTGTAGCAATGATAATAACTGACGCTTAGTGAAATGTGATTTGTAGAATTTTTTAAGTACCGAATCATAGATGTGCAGCAAAAGATAAAAAGAAAAGGCAAACTTATTTTATCAACTTCTTTTGTTTTCTGCGTTTCTAGACAATTTCTAATGGCTATAAATTTAAGATACATTTAATTTTTACCTATAATAAACACGATACTTAATATGATACAACTTACGGTTTTAACACTTTCTGTAAGACCTTTATTCTTATATTTATTATAGTTTGAAATGAAAATAAGTATGCTTTATGCCTCAAACGTTTCAAAGGATTTATTAATATTTGAAGTATTAGTGTGCCGTATGTAACTCATTGGTAACATTTTAATTTACTTATATTTAAATTTAAAAATGTATTTGAGCATACATTACTTAAATTAAATACTCTTGTTTCTTGGGTGGGGATTTCTTACATTTTAATCAAATCTTTAGTCTTATGATTTGTATGATTTAATATTGTGAATAGTTTTAAATAATAATAAAAAAACACTAAAGGCTTGGAGCATTAGAAGACTATTACCTTACTCTTTTTTAAACTGACTGAGTATTAATTTATTGATTATTTTAGATTTTCTACTTTTATTTTTATTTTAATTTCTTAACTGTCATTACATTTTTCAAGCTATTATCTCAGATTCCTGCAAGATAACATCGCTACAGATCTCGCATAGAAATTTTCAACTCATAAAAAAACAGTTATTTTATACTTGTATATAATGACAGACTCTAATGAAGAACCTAAGCATGTCATATACATCAAAGCTGAAAGTGTACAAAGTAATTTACAAGAAGATATGAGTTTATCTAATGAGACTGCTCCAACATCTATGAATACAAGTATCAAGAAAGAAGTGCAGGAAGCTACATGTCACTCAGATCCAGTAAGTAGTGCTTTTTATGTATTTAAAACGTTGATTTTTAAGCTACCATGTTACTTAAAAATTGATAAAGTGATACTACCGCTTTATAGAATATACCCTTTCGTTTTTTAAAAAAGGCAAATTATTTTACTCAGTAATATTACTAAATAGTATTACTAAATAATGTTACTAAAACGTCGAAACGATGGTGTATCAAAGCATTAGCATTTCTTCCATGAAACTGCAAGACATATTAAAGTAATTTATAGTTGAAATTCCTAAGGTACGCTGGATAAGCTGTTGTCGGTCATTGACTTTTCTAAAAGTTGTCTTGAAACTTCATGGAAGAAACTTTGCAAGAATGCATCTTTCTTTCTTATTTTTGAACTAAAGTAATGGCCAAAGGAACAATGTATGGCCATATTTGTTTATAAGTTTCTTTACGGCGAAGCATACAAGAGCTGTCTGCTTCAGGAGAGAGTTGCTTTCGTGGAGAACTCTTTAATGAAATACTACAACATAAAAATGGAAAAAACTTACAAATTTTATATTCATTCTAAATCGTAATTTCAAGGCAAAAAAGGGGATTATTTGACGTTATGTTTCAGATGCAGCTAGAAATGAGCCACCTATAGTGGTAATCCTAGTAATATTACCAGATTCCAAAAAATCACACGTAAAACTAAGCACACTTTTATTTACACTCTCCGGCAGTGGTTTCTCAGCAACACATATCGCTCTTTTTTGGCGGGATATGTGGGTATGTTAAGAAATAGTCAGTTCAAATTAAAGTGAATATGAATCACTTTAAATCCTTGAGAATGAAACAGCGCGTGGTCCCATTATACAAACTGATGTTGCTATTTACATAAATATTCTTCTGCATCCTTCCTCCAGATCAAGGGTTCATTAGAAATATGAAAGCGAAATCTATGTCGTATGAATCTCTCCAACGTACTAATTAAAGTATTTAAAGTATTAACTTCTTGAGATCTCACGTTGAGACTCGTATTCATGTTGAGTTAGCACACAGAATACACTTCGGTAATCTTCCCGATTTTTCCCACATGGGAAGGTGAGTTATTATTTATCAACACCATACCACACCATAAATTTTGAATTCTATCTCACATTGATAGGCTTTACACAATAACCCCTTTCAGCTGTAGTAAATACACTTTACACTATCTAGGTCAGAAACTGTTCAGAAACCTTTGATAATAAAGGTATCTTTCAGTATGATATTTCTGCTGAAGCATCTAGAATAGCCGGGTTATTCGTTTTCCTACTAAACTATGGACATAAGTTAAAGAATATGGTTATATAGATCACTATGCGAATAAATCATTGGTCAAGAATTAATTACAATTTCAATTTTAGTTATTACAAATTGTAATTTTCCAAATGCTAATAAATCCCTCCAAAGAAAATATCTCTTCAAAATATTTTTATTATCCTAATAATCCTCTCCGTAAATTTTCCTTGCCAAGCAACTCTCTCTATTATATACTTAAATTTTTTTCACTTTTTATTTTAATACCTCACTCTTTTAAGAAATTGTAGATGAATTTTATAATCTTTAGAGATCATATTCAACGTTTTTAAAAGTGCTTGCATTATGATTATGCATCTCAGATTTTGAAACAAAATGTCGGAGAGTATGAACATATTTTTCACTCGTTGGGACCGAAATGTTTTCAGCATGGATACGCTAGTTACTGAACACGTAGAAACCGATGACCTTTTGCATTTTGCGAGGTTAATTTATATCATTTTATTTCCGGTCTTATTTAATTTCCAATCAAGGCTAAATAACCGAGACGAGTCCCTTTGATAGTTCGTTTCTTGGAACGTACTTAAATCAGAATATTTCAGCAAATCAGAATATTTTCAATAATATATATTGAACGTTTCTTATTTTTTTCAAAAATGCTGTTATCTTTTCAGAGTTTTGCTTGCTACTGTGGCCAAACTTCTTTATTCACGTGGTTAGTCGAATTACTGTATGCAAGCTATTAGACATAATTACTCAAATTCAGTAATTATTTTCGGTCTGGATTTACTTTTCACGACATCTGTCACGACATCAGCCAATCTCATATTCTCAACGTCATTTGAGCGTCTTTATAGCCTGATAGTTTAATATTGATTTCTGAGACTCACGATGTTTTTATTTGCAAAGCCAGTTTTTTCATATTACCAAGGTTTGTGCGATAGAAAAAAATACACCTTATTACCTACCTAATACGCCAGCAGGTAAGGTTATATAACCTTACCTGCTGGATTTTCTTTCCAGGGCAAACAGTCGATTTAGTGACTCCGAACTTTACTGGTTTTCTTCCGAACTTCACTGAATTTCCACAACACAATTAGAGACTCTTTGCTTTCAGTCTCGAGCGTAGTCTTAGCTCTAATACCAACATATTTTCGAAACGTAATTTCAAAAAATAAAAGTATTTCAAAAAGTAATGTTCATTTAGAAATTTATATCACTGGATCTGAGAAATGTGAACAGGAGTTTCATATAACTTCCAATTCTTGCAACTATCAATCAGTCATATGATTAACTGGAGCTAATCGAGAATCTGCTCTCGTATTTCTTCAACCACTGGATCTAATTTTTAAATAAGTGACCGATTACATTTTCTTAAGTTATCAGCTGAAATTTTGTGTACTTGTTTCTCATCAGACAGAAAATCTTTGCAACAGGTTCATTTAATGAACAAATGTTTAGCTGGTTAAATCCCGCTCACTATTCCTTCCAAATCGAGTGTTTCCTACCAATTTCCGTTTTTCAAATGGACTGTAACCTAAATTTTACTCTGACTGAAATGTGCAATTAGATCTAAGTGATGAAAACTTTTTCCACAGTTATCGAGCACTGCATCTTGCGTCTCTCCGACGTTCTGTCTTTCTTCAAAGAATGGGCAATTTAGTTCTTTCTCGTAATTCCATAACAGCTCCTTCAATGGTATATAATTAAAGTTACGTGGCAGTTAAATTTATGTTCTATCCACGTATCGTTTAATTTGCTAGAATTCGAAGAAAATTTGTAGAGTTTCGTGTTGGCTTCCATACTGGTTTTCACTCTTATCTTCTAAGCATCAGAAAGACCAAGAATTTTATCCAATTTATCCAATATTCGCTGCGTAATTTACTTTATCAGCATAAGGGTTATATAGCATTTAGAAAGCTCATTTTTAATTTCTTTATATTTATTCAAGCATTTCTTAATATTAATAGGAAAAGTAAATTTACTTACTTTAAATTAATTTCCTTTGCAATCTAATTACTTATTCTTAAACTACACGAATCTGAAAAAATCTCGATATTCTACATATAGTCCTGTTTTAAGTAATGTTTTCTGAATGTAAGCTAAAAATACCCTGTGCTAGTTTCAGAAAGTCAGTTTTACGTTAAGCAGATATGATACAGATTAATTCCAAGATCAAGACAGTAATTAAAGGATTTTTCGTGTTTACTCGTAAAGGATGCACTACAAACAGAGCTTAATATATTGCTGATTAACCCTCTCTAATAACTGCATGAGCAGGAAAATATTAACCCAAACTATGAAGTACCTGAAACTGATATTTGTCAACATCCCCTTAATTCAGATTCTTCCCTGAAACCTTTACCGTATTACTTAAATAACTCTTTAATGGTCTTTAGTTAATTCCCTAGACCAGGGATTTCCATTCCTTTTCTTACATCGACTCCTTTTAAAGAATGGTTTTCTTCATCAACATCCTTACATTTTTCTCTATAATACACAGTGTGCACAGTGTGCATCTCATCATTCTTTTCGTTGCTTCCTCTCTATTATTGAGAAGGTTATTTTTTAGTAGGAAATGCATCCTCATATATACCAAAAAGGCCTAGCCATTTAACAGGAGATGCCTTTATAATTATGACAATATCAAGTTCATTATATTTCCTATAGATTCCATGGTCATATAATATTCTCCACAGTTCCTTAATATACATTATTATACATAAATAACTGTAAGATAACAATTAGATTAAGAATATAAACAAACAAAATGGCTTTTCAGAATAAAATTTTATTAATTTTTCATTATTAATTATTTTTGATTTTACAAGTTTAAAAAAATTAATAAATAAAAATAAAATAAAAAACCGCTTATTCAAAATTGCACAAAATTTTAATTTTAATTAATTAATGACTGCATTTGATGTATCAATGCAAATTTTTAGTATTTAGCATGAAATTCCTAAACTTGAAACTTAAAGCAAGTCGCTAAAAATAATCAATTTGTTTTTTGTTTTCCATATTAAATTATTGACTTGAAAAAAGCCTGCTTCGACTAGGTAACAAGAGAGAAAAGTCTGTAATATAAACTTGATAGCAACATTTGCTTTTGGATATTTCCTTCGGGTGACTTTTAAATTCCAGAATGTAAAGTACCCATGTGTTTCGAATAAGATTTAACTTTCTATAATATAGCTTTACATCAATAAATAATTAATTACCAATTTTATTCGGAACCTTTTTCTCAAAATTGAGATCTTCATTATGCCAATTAGTTTCCGATACTAATTTGGCTGCCGACTCACGTGCTTCAAAGTTTCATCCACCCACTAGGTGGTCAATACTGATCCCGTCTGGAACTCTACTCAAGACTAATAGGTCACTACATAGTAAACTCATAATTATTATTTAATTTTTATGATGTTTTGTTCATATTTGTTATCATTCATTGTTTTGTTATTTTCAAAGAAATTTTGTTCATATCTTTCATATATCTGCATTCATAAACCGCATTACATTCGAACAAATCCATAATATCCAAGACTGGATTGTTTACTCTCCACTTCATCATTGATCCCATTTCTTTCCGTTTAAACTGCTTAAAAGCGAATGATCTTTCTGTTATAAACGCTACTTGCACATTTGTCATAACGCTACTTGTACATCTGTCATAACGTTATTTATCTTACAAAATTTCGTAAAACTTCTAAATTTCGACTAAACATGGGCTTCGACTAAAACATCCCTTTTCAAATGTCTTTATATCTGCTAATTGAAAAGCTTTCGAGGAAAGCTGCTAACTTAAACACTTACTTGGAATGGTTAATGGCCCATTTGCAATTTTCGTTATGAGAATCAGTTGCAATTTGTAACGATAAGTTATATTCTGTAGATCCAAGAAACCTACGTCGTGAGCTAAAGAAGATAAACTTCCGCCAATATATCTATAAATTCTAATATTTTCTCCAAGCTATATCTTGCCAAATTTTTTCCTTGCAAAACCCCAGTTAGATTATAGAATCTTACCAAATTTTCATTAGTTCACACTTTTTTTTCCACCTTTAAAGATTTAATTCGTTTACTGTGCTATTTTAAAGTTATGCTAGTATTAAAATACTTAAGTACTAGAACTTACCTGGTATGTAGTACTGGAACTGTAAGAATCGGTATGAAAATACAAGAACTGTAAGAGCTAGTATGAAGTACAAAGACGAATGCAACATGAATGTATGAAGAATTTCAGGAGGAATCATTTCTGTTTTCATATGGAATGAATTTCATGCATACACAGGTATACCCTATCATGTTATCACTCAGATACTTTCACATGTCATCTTGACTTCGTAAAGCCTCAGATGGAAATCCCATAAGAGATCTTTACAATGAAAAATACTAGTTTGAAGTGAAACATTCTTTCTAAGTTGTTTAAATAAAAATCCAAAGCTGAATTATTTTCAATTTGGGTAATAGACTTATTCTTACTAACTACTCTACCGCAAATTAAATAATTAAATATTATATGACAAATTAAATTTTTACAGGTGTCCCTGCATCAATTATTCTCGGTGACTTGATCATATTTCAAATACCGTTGCAGTTTCGCAGCCTGTCTGGATCCGAAACAGGCTATGAGCAATTCTTTAGATATACGTAGAGCACAGTCGGCTTCAAAGGCTGATTATGTCAAGTTGAATGGAACTGTTTCCTTAATTAAGGTTAAGCCAGAAGACATATTAAGGTTAAGCCAGAGATACTCTTTAAAATATGATTGAGTCAATTGAATGAAGCACCTGTACTTGAAACTGAAGAATGATAGAAAACTTAATTCAATCGGCTATTGACATCACATTTATTGTACTTACGGATTAAGTATTTCGAATTTTTTCTTCAAACAGAAATTTTGTATTTATCCATCAGAAATTCCTGAATGCAATGCCCAAACTGTGAAAGAAAAAATGGTCATGAATTGCTTTCGGAAGGAGAAAAGTTGAAACAAAAAGGAGAAAAACCGAGGAATCCTGACAGACCACTACAAAAGAAACATAAGACTCTGGTCTGAAGCTGACTAGCAGCTTTGCTTCTGTAAAAGATAATAACAAAAATGAAGAAAGAATGCAGACCTCGCAAAAATGAAGAAGAAAGAAGTTGACCAATCAGAAAAGACGAATCCACCAAGACTTCCGTTACTTCTCCTGTGCCCAGAAATTTCTAGAAATCCCTGTTGGTTTTATTCCTTCGGAATGATACTGATGATCTCAAAGGAATACTGGCAAGAGAATGTATTAAAATATTTTTAATTTCACCACAAAATAGGACTTTATGATAGCGTCTCTAAGCAGACCTGAATTTCTTTGCAGCGTCTTCATCAGATTGAAAGAGCCATCAATCAAAATAGCCATCTGTGGCTTTCTTGAAGGTGAAGCAGTTCAGAAGATGAAAGGAAGGAATGGTGGAAAAAATTTGATATTTGATCGTTTCTTTGCTTCCGGTCCTACAGAGAGTTTCTACCAGTAAATCTTAGTTTTAACTGTAGGCCTTTTGTTTCATTAAAAAAAAGATGCATTATACACCAACCCCGCATGCGAAAATCAGTTAAGTGGCAAAGTCATGACAGGAATAATATAATTAATTTTCATCAAGCAATTTGCATATGTTGAGAAGCAAGTATATTACAATGGCATATGTGTGAGATTCCTTAAGCAAATGTTTGTAGAAATACTTTAAAGTTACGGTAATTAAATAAGAATATGAAATTTTGGTGAACACGTGACTTTGGCTGTCCAATCCTGACTGTTGCAGTGTGAAAAGCTTTCGATTGGCTGAGATGATTCCATAGCTGTAGATTTTTCAAGTACACTAAATACATGCTAATATTCAAGATGTAAATAAAGTTGAAACTAAAACAGCAGAACAAAATCCCTCAGCTTTGCCGGTTAGAAGTGTCCAAAAGCTTTGTGACTAGAAATAAAGCATAGTCTTCCTGCTTTGCCAGTAATAAAACAAAGTCCTACTGATTTCCTAGTAAAAATTTAAACATGAAATATGTATACTATGCTACGGACGTTTATTCTGTCTCCTTTTTCTTGACATTATTTTCGCACATTCTAGGGAATTCCAGTTCAGACTTTAACACGTTATGCATGAGGAAAAGTTCATCATGTCCAGCAGAGGTAGATACTTCAAGCAAATTTGGAGCACCTGTGTGTATCTTGGCCACCAAGTTTCTTTCTGAACTTTTTCGGACTAGAGAGACAATTTCTGCCGTTTGGAATTTCATTTCATTTTCAATTTAGATTATTGAGTTTACTTTACTTTATTCCTTTTTTCTTTTTTTTTTACTCATTATTGTTATTTATTTTGAACATTTTTTCACTATTTACAGTGTTATTGTACATTTGTGTATTTATTTTGTTATTGCTAATGTGCAAACCTTGTGGTATACTTTGTGAAACACGAAGAGTTGAAGTTAGATTTAAAAAAATTACTTTATATCTTAATGTCATGAACTATTTTTATCGCAATCAAAGCCGATTACTTAACATTTTCTGAAATAATTTCGTTTGCATAGCCATAAAAATATTTCCTTTTCTTCTAATTATAATGAATTGTGTATAGTTTCGAAGATTATTGATTGCTTTTGAGCTCTAGTGGAAACATGCACGTCCTAAAATATTTATAAAATAAAATTGAAATGCAAGTTAGTTAATGAGCAAACATCAATGCTGTAGACATGGTAAGACTCAGAAACACAATAAATGTGGTGATTTATAAAAGAAAGATTATATCATCTTTCTTATCTAAAAATGTTAAAAAATGAGTTACCCTGATTGTCAAAAAAGGGATTTTCTATGGAACAATTCCATTACAGATGCTAATACATCACCAGTTTCTTCTTAATAAATTATAAAATATTTATTAATCTTATTGTTCTCATAAAGTATATTTTTCTTTCTTCTGTTCCAGAAAAATTTGACTATCACGTGGAAGATATACAAAGATTTCAAAATATGCATATATAAACCTCTCATCCCCTTGAAGCTAGCTTTGTTTTTTTGGTATGGAGGTAAGTTTATACTTATGCGAATGTTTACCATATCTTAAAAATGCTCTTTCCCAGCAATTTTGAAAGCTCCTTGCTCTGTTTTAGTGAGTTAGTTATTGCTTCATATGTAATAGATAAACTGAATAAGCTAAATTAAAAATTAGAAAAGATGTTAAGCATATTAAATTTCCTTTGGACTTAAAATAAACAAACACTATCTGCAGCATTCATCTAAACAAAATTGTAGGCAAATTCATGGAAAAGTAGCGGAATAATTTTTGTCTGAATTCACTGAAGCAGAGAAATTTCGGATAATGCATTTTAGAGTCATTAGGTTATTTTGAAGCAGAATATGAGAAACATATGCAATGTTCTCGCCACGACTTGAACATGGACCTCTGGAATACGTGCCGAGGGTGCTAATGCTACACAACGAAGGCATCTTGGAAGGAGTGAGAAAAACACCTTATATTCTCATTTGGTAATTCAGTGCACATTTCTTTGGGTACTGCTCGGCACACAGCTGTGCTGCAGTTCTTTCATTGCAGTGAACTTAGCCATACACAATATGTATTATCTCCATTTCCATGTTCATCAATTGTTCTGTGCTCTCTGTATGTAGTCAGAACTTAAAAATGACAAATGCTGCATTTCATTTGCAGCTCTGGCAAACATAACTTTATACACTCTTTTTAAAGGCGACTGGGGATTAGGGAACCCAGTCGCCAAATTCTGGTGGTGAAGAATTATTGTCCACCGCCTTTCAGTTCGTGAGACGTTTGTAGAGTCATTAGATTATTTTGAAGCAGGAGATGTGAAAAATGTGCAATGCTCTCTCCGCAACACGAACCCAACAACACTCTTGAATACACTCTTGAATACTCTCCGCAACACTCTTGAATACGCGCCGAGTGTGCTACCGTACTACGAAAGCATGCTGGAAGGAGGGAGAAAATCACATATGCCACAATCAAGCTTATTTTTATGAAACATAGAAATAGCTATTTTGAACGTATCATTTGTGCCAATAGAATTATTTTTAAAAGAATTTAGAATATAAAAAAATCAAAGTTTTCATTTTTTAATTCTTTTAACGTTCAAAAGCGTTGAATTTATTAAAAAGTTAAATTTTTAAGACAGGACTCGGATAAAATTCCGGAGGAAACGTACGTCAAGCCGAATGAAAAAACAATGATATTTCTCAAAGAATGGTAAAACTTCTTTTGGAATGCAATACGAGTTTTTTATAGCTATCTGTTGAAATCTGCGATTCTTACCGTGTTTGGCAGTCATTCTGTCACAGAAATTCTCTAGAACGACTAAAATTCTAATTCATATAACCTGAGAATGAATGTAGATGCTTAAAGATCATCTACAGGATATATATTTTAAACCCAACTAAGAAACAAATAATCTAAATGTGTAGAGTCATTAGGATGGTTTTTGAGAGCAAAAGGACTGAAAAATGAGCAATGCCCTCGCCGGGCCTCGAACCACGGACATCTCGAACACGCGCCGATTGTGCTGGCCATTACACCACGAAGGCATGCTAAGAAGACGGAAGAAGCACCTTATAAATGTATATTTAGAAATTAAAATAATATTGAAAAATTATATTTGAATTATAAAAACTAATAATTAAATATTTAAAAAATTCATTAAAACCTGGAAGTGAATGTTTGGGTGTTTTGATTCAGTCATAGTTAACTGACTTTTCTGTTGAGGTGGATGATGGAATTAGGTTAAATTAGTTAGGCATTTTGTTAACATTTATTCTATAAAAGTAAATTTTCACTTCCAAAAGATATTCAAATATGTTTCCTCATTTTAGTTCGTCTTTCATCGCTAATAAGAAATATGCTTTAAAAATAACAACAAAAGGGTTTTCCATTTTTTATAATAAAAATGATATCTGTACTAACTTTCAGAAGCAATATACTATTTTAGATCATTAAAATTTCATATCATCATAGCTCATATTTACTAGAGAAAGTACTTTTTTCTTCGCTGCTATATTTTTATATCTAAATCCATAGCTGCTACAGAAATTTTGCGACAAATAGAAATGACCCAACATGATATTTTAAGTATTAAAAAATAAAAAGAGAAGTAATCTGTCATGGCAGTGGGCTGATGTATGCGAGGGAAAATAGAACACATAGGGAAAATAAAACAAATAACTCCTCTCAATAAAGCTTACTTATCTCCTTCAAGGAAAACAGTAAAAATACAGTCCACGCTAAATAACACAAAATGTATTAATGAAAACGTTATTTTCGTCAAACTAATAAAAACGGATTGTAGGTTTTTGGCTTGCTTTGGGATCATAAATTAATTCCCAATTCCTAACAAACATAAAGCGAATTATTGCTGTGTATGAAATAATTACAGAGACTTGAAAAGGTTAAATATTTTTATTTACCGGAACTTAGAACACAAAATATTCTTCTTGCAATGCAACTTGTGGCGATGCAACTAAAGTCACAGGCAAATTCAAAATGTTAAACGTAGACTAGTATTTAAAGACTACACAACTGAATTTAAATCTAAGTTGGCTCCAAATCTCTCTGCAACAATTCACAAATCCGCAGCAATAACTGAAAGCCGAATAATCACAAAAATATCAGAGCTATAGGAATACGAAACGTGGCCACAAAAAGCAAAAACACGCTATGTCTTAAATTCAAAAACCTCACCTTAAATACTCTCTTTCTCAATTTACACTTCTGATGAGGAAATGGAAAGAAGAAGTTCTAGTATATGTTTAATTTATAAATAAATGATTAATTTAAATAATAGCCTTACAGAGTAACAAGAGATAATTATTAAAAAATAAAACAAAATAATTTAGTTTTTGTTTACTATTCATTTCACACGAATATGTACAAATGAGTACATAGTTTTAGTAATATATACGAGGGCCATCCAGGAAGTAGATTACGTTTCCGTCTGTGTCCGCTAGGGGCGGGGCTAGCGCGGCCATCTTGGGGTCAGAGCGTTGCGCAGCTCAGTCTGCATCTAGCCGTGCTAGTGAGAGGTTCGTGCTGTGCTCCGTTCAGATACTGTGACGGTTTGAAATGTCTGCGTTAATTGAAAATCCCGCGAGCTGCGAGGTGCGCTCAGTAATAAGGTTTCTGACTGCAAAAAACTGTAAACCGATAGAAATCTATCGGCAGCTTCGTGAAGTGTATGGGGACAACATTATCACTGAAGGTGGAGTGCGTCAGTGGGTCATAAGATTTCAAAATGGCCGAACCAATGTTCACGACGAAGATCGAAGTGGGAGACCCAGCATAGTGACCGCCGAACTTCTCGAAAAAGTCGATGCTAAAGTCCGTGAAAATCGAAATTTCACAATAACGGAACTTTCTTTGAGTTTTCCACAAATTTCGCGAAGTTTGTTGCACGAAATCATCAGCGAAAAGCTTGGTTACCACAAGTTTTGTGCAAGATGGATTCCAAAAATCTTGACAGAGGACCACAAAAATCAGCGAATGGCTGCAGCGTTGAACTTTTTGGACGCTTACCATAAGGATGGTGACTCTTTACTCGATCGCATCGTTACTGGTGACGAAACATGGGTGAAACATGTGAACTGTGAAACGAAATTGCAATCAATGCAGTGGGGGCACACAAGTTCTCCCCAAAAACCCAAGAAATGCATGCAAACAATGTCGGCAAGGAAGATGATGGCGACTGTTTTTTGGGACAGAAAAGGTGTAATTTTGGTGGACTTCCTGGAAAGAGGCACTACAATAAACTCTCAAAGGTATTGCCAAACTCTCCAAAAACTCAGAAGAGCAATTCAAAACAAGCGCAGAGGAATGTTGAGCTCTAAGATCTTGTTGATTCACGACAACGCCCGGCCCCACACGGCAAATGTCACTCGTAAAGTTCTTGAATCTTTTAAGTGGGAGTTGTTTCCTCATCCGCCGTACAGTCCCGACCTGGCACCGAGCGACTTCCACCTATTCCCAGCAATGAAGAAGTGGCTGGCTATGCAGCGTTTTGATGACGACGCACAGCTGCAAGAAGAGGTAACGAAGTTGTTGAAGGCGCAGGCGGCCGAATTTTTCGACGAAGGAATTTCCAAGCTCGTACATCGCTACGATGAATGCCTTAATTTGTATGGTGACTATGTAGAAAAGTAGTATTTGAGTGTGGCTTTCATCTGTATATAATAAAATTTGTTTCCTATACTTTATTTATTTTTTTATTCCAAAACGTAATCTACTTTCTGGATAGCCCTCGTATATACAATACCATACAATATTACATTAGTGTTTTCTTGTACTTGCAGATGGAGCTGTCATCACACCATTTCTTACAGTCTATTTCAAGCAGCGCGGACTTGCTCTGTCAGAGCTGTCAATAATATACATGATAGCTCCTGTAGTCCAGTTTATAGGAACAACTTTATCTGGGGTAATAGCAGATAAAATAGGCCGATCTAAACCAGTTCTTATAGGTAATCTAATTCTTACAATGGTTTTTGTTGCTGGTATGCTTATAGTACCAAGAATGAGCACCGAAAGTTGTGAATCATATTCATTCAATTTTGAATGCGATCAACAAACCTTGGGTAGACTGAATGTAAAAACTCGCTCTGAAGTTACAGAATATACTATGGAAGCAAACTTTTGTAAAATTTCATGCCCTGAAAATGTTACACAATCATGCCCTGCAGATAATATCATGTGTATCGAATTAGCAGAAAAACAAAATTTTGTGAATTTGTCTATGTCTGTTCCCATTAATGGTACTTATAGAAAAAATAACGAAACTTTTGATCACCTTCTTTCTCAAATGCATAAAAATGCAACTTTTTCTTGGTGTAATGAGTCACAAAAACGAAACTGTACTATAAGCTGCACGTTTTTATCCGATGAAAAGTGTGCATGGGAAGCTGGATACAGATGGAAAGTCTTGGTTGCGAACATCATGTTGTTTGTTCTTTATCTAACTGCGTACTCCAATTGCTATCGTATTCTAGATGTTACTTCAATGTCTTTAGTGAAGGAACATAACTCTGATTTCGGGCGAGAACGTTTCTTTTCCATTCTTGGTATCTTAGTATTCTCTCCCATTGCCGGATACGTCGTTGACGCAAGCACAACTTCAGGAAATGAAAAGAATTATGCATCTGCCCTGTATTTTTTTATAGGAGTGCTACTTGTAACTTTAGCCGTTATTTGTAAACTTAAAGTGAAAACTGAACCTCCAGGAAAAAATATGCGGAGAAAGACAGTTTACTTGATTCAGAATGTTGATGTGATTTCCTTTATTTTAGTTATTTTTGTTCTTGGCACCTCATGGAATTTTACGAAGAACTTTACGAATTGGTTTCTGGTAGAGCTAGACACACCTGGCTTTTTACTAGGATTAATTCCAGCTGCAAGTAGCTTGTATGGGCTTCCATTTTTACTTACCACTAATTGGTGGGTAAAGAAATTAGGCTCTTCTAACCTATTCATATTAGCTCTTTTAGCGTATGTTGTAAGCGCGCTTGGATATTCTTTTCTGTACGATCCGTGGTTTGCCCTTCTATTAGAATTTACTTCAGTATTCACCTATCATATGTTATGGGTAGCTGTAGTTATTCACAGCCACGATATAGCACCTGAAGGTCTTACAGCAACGGTTATTTCGACAGCTGGAGCTATTCATTACAGCATAGGTAAGCAATTTAATATATCTGTTACAAATAAGGAATCAGTTTACATATTTCTACACTAATTTGAAAATACTAAATATCCCAATCTGAGCTTAAAAATTACAAATTTTTATGTCTCTATTACTTCCATTTTGTTGTCGTTTTTAAGTTTATTTCAAAAATATTAAGTTCTGCTTCAGTATCAAAAATATTTTTATTATTTGTAGTATTGATCACTAGCAGACGTTTCTTCTTAAGAAAATGATACTGCGTTAGTTTTCTCCTTGTTGATCAGGTACATACTCAAATCATTATGGTTGTTTAAACATTTTTGTGTGGACAGACACATTATGTAGTGTAATTTAAGATAAACGACGCCCTTTAAATATTAAGACAAATATGTCACTAAACCTTATGAGGAACATAGATAACATTAAACATTGTACTAAGTTGGCAAGTATGATTTGAAATTGTATAATTCGAAATTGATTAAAGACAAATTCTGAATCATCTAAATTATTATAGTTTAGTTTGCTTAAAATTATATAGGTAAGATTTATTGTTACAAAATTAACTTGTTTTCATCATTTAATGCATCTTTATACCATGCTAACCAAACTTTATTATTTAGTCACTCAAAATGCATAAACTAAATCTAATCTGCTTGGAGATTCAACGAAGACCGCTATTATCCTGCTGTAATAAAGCCGGGGATGTCAATTTCAAAGCATCATTTCCACTGTTCTCCTTTGTAGATGCTATGAGTACATCCACAAGTGTAGCTACCTAAGATATATTTGTAGATTTACTTGTAGCTTATTTATAATGGCAATTTAGGTGAACTCAAGAATTTTAGAAAATTTAGATTTCTTAGTTTAATCAAAGATAGATACTATTTGACAAAATATGACAGCAGACATTGACACATCCTATCCCAAATGAAATCAAATCTCACATAGCTTGTTGAAATTTCATACATCTTAGAATGAGGCAGAGGTTGGCACAAACATAACCAGCAGTTTTCATATCGACGGATAAAGAAACAGTTGCTTCAAGTTCAGTGGTCTGTTTGGTCAACTTACTGTGTTGCTATTTTATTTTCTTCGAAACCTTTGAAATTACTATTTTCACAACGATGTCGTATGTACGAGGGCTATTCAGAAGGTAACTTAACGTTTCGCAGCTGCACGGCGAGAGATGGCGCTAGTATCCTCTTCTTGAAGTCCGAGTGTCTACTGAAACCTTACGCATTCGGTTGTAATCGTTAAGCGGTGTGTCTTGCCTCTGCTTAGTTCACTGTGAATTATTAAAATGTGTGCGGCAGTAGAAATTCCCGCCAATTTTGAAGCGCGATCAGTGATTAGATTTTTGTTCGCAAAAAACTGAAACCATTTGAAATTCATCAGGAACATTGTACAGCGTATGGAAACAAATTAATGAGGGAAAGCGGAGTGAGACAATGGTGCATCATGATAAAAAATAGCCACACTAATATTCACAAGGAAGCGCGAAGTGGCCGAGCATTGTTAATGATGAACTGGTAGAGAAAATCGACGAAAAGGTTGGCGAAAACGGCCACTCCAGAATTTCAGAGCTCTAGGTTTTTTTTTTTTTTTTTTTTTTCCAAATTTCACGAACTTTCTTGTTTGGTGTTGTGACGCATGATCTAGGAAACGCACACCCCCATACAGCCATTCAAATTCGACGCCTCTTGGATGATATCAGATGGGAGTTATTTAGTCATCTACCGTACAGTCCGGACTTTGCTCCTAGTGATTTCCACTTGCTTCCGCACATGAAGACCTGTCTTGCAACATAGAACTTTGACGATGACTAGGAGCTGCATGCAGGAGTCCGTACATGGTTTAAGTCTCAGACGGCAATATTCTGTCACGATGCAATTAACAAGCACGTGTACCGTTATGATAAATTTCTTAATTTGTACGAAGATTATGTAGAAAAATAGCTAAATAATGTGTCTTTCGAATGTAATAAAAATGTTTTCCTTAATTTTTTTTAAATTCTAAAACGTAAGTTACTTTCTGAATAGCCTACGTATATTGCTTATTTCATTTTTAAATACATCCACGCTTTTACGTCTGCTAAGTATTAACTCTCTTAATGGCAAAATTCAGGTGAATTCTCGTATCGACCGCTTTTCAGGTAATTGACTTTATAATAATAAAATAAATAATTCAGCTTTTACGATATAGCATCAAAGGGAAGGGTGCACTTATTTGGCAGTTTCTCTTCAGCAAATATTGAAGGCAATGATTTTTAAATAGACTGCAATTAAAATTCTGGGTAGATCAAATGCATCATTTTGAAATGACAGCGTACTCAAGAAGACTATGTTTTGGTGTCAAATAACAGTAAACGATTCTTTTAAATGGATCGTGTTCAGTTAAAATTTATGGGATAAGAATTTCTTAATTTTCTGCGACTAAGTAATAAAATGTGATCATATTACCTACTATAACAATAATTATCGGTAGAACATATTTCCAATTAATATACTTGTATATATGAATTTGCTACGTATGTAAATATGATTATCCAGCAATAATGAATTAATCTGTTTTCTCAGGCAAGGGCATAGGCAGTCTTATAGGCGGATTGATAATGGATGCTTATGGAGGAAGAACTGCATTTAGAGTTATTGCCATTATTTGCCTGGTTGCTGCAGTTTTATATGGATTTTATGTGTACATACGTCTCTCTTATTTCAGAACAAAACATTACTTTAGTAAGAAAGGTGAGTATCATGTTCAAAACATAAAACATGAAGCCTAGAAATGGTTAATCTTGAATTTCGATGGCAATCTGAAATAATATCAGGTTTATTTTTAGTTGAAAAGAATAGTTAATAATTATTATTCACCGTAATGAAGTGAATATTCTGAAATATTTGTACAGCAACAGAAAATTAAAACCTTGTAATAGAAGAATCAAGGTACTGTTTAGTGCCTGCCTGTTCGTCAGAAAATGTTAATATTTTGTGAAAATCTTCATTATATGACCCCTTGTAACTTTTTAGAGGAAGTAATACCTCGCATAAAATGTGAAAATTCGACTAAAAGAATTCATGAAAATGAATTAAGAAACATGTTTTTTGTACATACACGAAAGAATTTTCATTTCCAGGTTCGAAATTTAGTTAGCCAAAATTGTAATAGTACTTAAAATATATATTGATTTTTTATTTACTTATTAGTACGTGCAAAACAATGATTTTTAACTACGTAGCATATACGTCAGCGACACACTTTTCTTTCCACATTTTAACTTTTGATAATTAAAACTTCCAACAAAAGAAACCAACATGACGTTGAAACGTTGAAGATATAATTTCTAACATTCAAACAGGAAATTTAAATTTAAGTATTTTAGTTGATGATACAAAGAAATCATTAAACTAATTCAACAGCTTTTAGGATTCGAAAATCTTTGCTGAATACCTTGTAAAAATTTTAAATAGATTATATTATTCTTACAAGGTAAAAAATGGGAATATTCTACGAGACCAGTGAAAGTAGATGAAAAAAAATCTGATGTGTACACCACATGACTTCCTTGTACGAAATATTAAATTAAATTATATTATTTTTTTTGCATTTCATTAAGCTTATTAGATTGAATTGAATTTACTTCGTCGAGAGAGCATAACCCACAATAGAATAAATTCACTCTTTAAATTTACTACATTTGCTTACCATAGCGACACTCTGGCGCTAGGTTCATATAACAGCGTTATATTTCGTTCATACTATAACTCAGAATGCACAAAATTTATATCATTTGAAGAATTATCTAATCGTTGCCACATGTTCTATTCAAATACTATAATAAATTTTTTTAATACATCGTTCTAGATTAAGAAAAAAAAAGAAACAGTTTTTTTACAGACGATTCAGTAATTCGCATTCAGTTCTCACTTCGCGACAAGGTAAAAATACATAAAAACTCAAAATATCTAGATTAAAAATTATGAAGCAAATCTTAAACACTTATTTCCTCGAAAAAATTCCAGAAAGGATTAAGCATGATTTAGTTCGCAAAAATAAATGAAGGCATTATCTTTGTTGTTCCGAAGCTTAGTCTCCCTAGATTGGCAACAAATCTACTATTCTGCTGTTTCAAATGTAAACAAACATGTCCACCATGTTATTTATAAATTAGGCTTAAACGCACTTAAACAGCTCTTAAACTGTTGATAATTCTATAAATTGCAGATTTCCTAAAGGATAAAAACCTTAACCGGAAGATAAGAACAACATAATTCAATCATTTTTAAAGCAAAAAATGCACAATTTACAAACATATAAGAATAAAGAAACCGAGATCATTGAGCCGGGTAACAGAGTGGATATATTATATAAGTTTGGTGCGGCCGATTGCAACCAAAACACGAGGTGCACATCTATATGTTATAGCAGTCCCTATATGCAAAATTTCAACGTTCTGAGGCTACTCTTTTTTGAGTTATGCGAGATACATACGTATGTTCGTACGTACAGATGCCACGAAACATTCTCTTCAGAATTCATTTTAAAGCAGTTTTATAATTTTTTTGGAGAAAAAGTCTTTTATTCTGTCCTTACGTACAGATATCACGCAAATACATCGTTAAACTGCATTCTATAGCGGCCAAAATGGATATTTTCGTTGAAATATGCTGCCTGAAACTTTTCGTGATTACGAAACTTCCTTTTTACTTCATACAAGGGAGTAAAAATGGGATTATATTTAAATATTTTTACATATAAATACTCTATCAGACAAACTAAGGTCAGAATGCATCCCTAGGATAAAACTATTCTAAACCAGGGGTAATCAACCTTTTCATACCTATCGCCCACTAACAATATTTCTACACCGCCTACCTTTTCACAGTAATTTAATAAAGTGGAACTGCACAGAAGTTTTTAAGTAGAGGATTACTAAATAAATGTATAGTTAAATATATCCATTTATTTATACTATAATTTAGAATATTATACTTTTAATATGCATAAAATTAACAAACAGCAAAGCCGTATAAATATACGGAAACAGGAGAGCACTGCGCAGATAGGAATGGTCAAGTAGAGAATTGAACTTTAAGGGGTTTATATATCTATTACATCCACGCGTGTTTCGATCTTCCTTGATCATTACGAGACAAAAACCTCCGCTTCCCACCGTGAAAGCTGACCAGGTTGGGTATCCCTGCTCTAAATGAAACAGCGGCATTTTAAGCGATGTAAGAACTGGGAACCTTGATTATTCTCGGTGTACGTTCCGTTGTTAAAAATAGTGGACTGTAAATTAACTTGATGTTACTTCAGTATAGAACCCAAAAAACCTCAGACTCCTAACTTGACCGAAACTTCTTTATTGACTTTCAAATAGTAAGTTAGGCGAAGAGGAACGGCGAAGACCACACAAACTCTGACTTCAGTGGCGGCTTACCAACACAAACTCAGAAGAACCTCTGCTTAGTTGAAACTCCAGTAATTCACAGCAACCTCGAAGCTCTAACCGCGAGCTTTAAAAACCTAACAAATTTGAGTCTGCGCCGCTCCTCGGTACAAAGAAAGAAATACAATTTGCATAACATCGAACATACCCCCAGCCTTGAAGTCCCAAGGGGACTCAAACAATAAATTTAAACTGTTGAACTGCATAAACCTAAAAAAAAAATTAAAGTCTCTAAATCAAGAATTAAATGGCAAAGCGCATAGCTTTGCTATAGGTCGTTTTATTTCACCATTAGACGTGCGTAAACTCACCACTCGAACTTTCTCATCCAGACCGGGATGCACTTTAATAATTCTACCTAATTTCCAACGTAGCGGAGGTAGATTTTCGTTCTTAATAAGAACCATATCACCAATCTTCAGGTCTTGTTGTACCTTGCACCACTTGGGTCTCTGCTGCAATCTAGATAAATACTCACTGCTCCAACGATTCCAGAAATGTTGAAATAACCTTTGCACGTTCCTCCAACGGTCACTGCAGCTCATGGTTTCTTGAATTTGGTTAGATTCTGGAATAGCGCTTAAAGCCGCTCCGGTTAAAAAGTGTCCTGGTGTTATCGCCTCCAAGTCGCTACAATCACTTGAAGCTGGTACTAAAGGCCTAGAATTAAGACAGGATTCAATTTGGGTTATTAATGTCAAAAATTCCTCGTATGTTAAAATAAGTGTTCCTAAACATCTTTTTAAGTGATGTTTCATAGACTTGATACCCGCTTCCCAAAGCCCTCCAAAATGAGGGGCAGAGGGAGGATTAAACAATCATTTAATATTTTCTGAAGAAATATAACCCTGTAGCTGTTCATCACGTTGAACAATAGAAAAGGCTTTCCTTAATTCTTTATTAGCTCCTATAAAATTCGTTGCACAATCACTGAATTTCACACGGTTTGCCCCTACGAGCTATAAACCGCTTAAGTGTCGCGAGGAATGATTTTGTTGAAAGATCTCCAACTAATTCTAAGTGTATTGCTCTTGTAGTAAAACAAATAAATAGACATACGTAACACTTAAAGATTTTGACTCCTCTACCAGGACGATATTTAACGTTAAATGGTCCTGCTAAATCAATCCCTACACGAGAAAAAGCTCTACTTTGAGTAACTCTTGAAGCGGGTAAATCTGCCATTAGCTGAGTTGCAGTTTGCGCTCTAACTCTACAGCAGATAATACATTGGTTTATACACTTTCTTATAATATTTCTAGCATTCACAATCCAAAATCTATGTCGTATGACAGAAGTGAGTAGCTGCGTACCTGCGTGAAGATACGAGTCATGATAATGCTTAATAATTAAACGCGTAATATTGTGATTCTTAGGTAAAATCATAGGATGTTTCTGATTATTTGAAACTGCAGAGTTTCTGAGCCTTCCGCCTACACGCATTACTCCCGCGGAATCCAAGAAAGGACTTAAAGACAGTAATTTACTTGATGTCTTCAAGGGTTTACCAGATTCTAAACAGAATAATTCTGGAAATTCGGCTCTTTGCATAATCCTAACAATCATAGAAGCAACTTCACAGAATTCAGTAGATAAATAACCCTTTATACGCTCTGTAGGTAACTTGCTACAATTATTTCTAAATCTTAAACACCACGCTAACACCCGACATAACTTTAACCATGACGAAAATCTTGAAAACACACTAGGCTCTTCAAATTTGGAAGCATTTGAACTGAAACTCTTTTTCAATTCCTTCAACATAACTTCACCCTCTAATTCTACACTTGAATTTTGCTGTACATGAATTACGGATTCGTTTAACCACTGCGGTCCCTTCATCTATAACTCACATTGTAGGAATTCTGATGGAATAAAACCTCTGGTCCCACAGTCTGCAGGATTTTCTTTCCCAGCAACATAATTCCATTGAATACCTGGAACAGCTTCCTGTCGATTTGCCACAAAAGGTAGCCAACGGCGAGGTTCGGACGAAACCCATGCCAATGTAACCCGCGAGTCTGTCCATGCGTAAATATTGTTAATAGGCAGTTCTATGCATGATAATACTGCATGTAAGAGGTTTGCTAAAAGTAACGCAGCACACAACTCTAGTCTCGGAAGAGACTGGGTTTTTAAGGGCGCTACTCTGGTTTTCGATGTCAGAAGGCTGACTTTGACTGACGAATCAAGGTCGATTGTACGGAGATAGATGACTGCACAATAAGCCTTTTCTGAAGCGTCGCAGAAAGCATGGATATCTATCACTACTGCCTTCGGACTCAAGACATACCTCCGAAATTGTAAGCATGAAAGTAAGGGTAATTCTAGATAGAAACGCTTCCATTTTCTACTTATTCTCTTATCAACAAGTTCATCCCAACCCAGCTGTAAGTTCCATAACTCTTGTAATAATATTTTCGTGTATATTATTGTTGGCGCTAACCATCCCATTGGATCAAAGATTTTCGCTACTTCTGATAAAATAGTCCTCTTAGTAAACTCTTTATCACTTATGCATACCGAAAAGTGAAACGTATCACTAGAGTTGTTCCAATTAATTCCCAATACTTTTACTTTCTTGTCGCTGTTTATTTCAAGAGAAATATTGGATTCTCGTAAGCACTCGGGAATATTCTCTAAAATAGCTGAATTGTTTGAAATCCACTTCCTTAAGCGAAATCCACCCCTTTTCATCATTTCATTCAACTGCTGAACTAGAACATTCGCTTCCTCTTCACTTTGTGCCCCTGAAAGCAAATCATCAACATAAAAATCACGAAGGGCAATTTTTGATGCTAAAGGAAATCTAACTTGTTCATCTAATGCAAGTTGTTTCATTACTCTAGTAGACAAATACGGCGCACAGGCAGTCCCATATGTAACTGTCACTAATCTAAATGTACTCAAGGGCTCACTAGGACTATCCCTCCAAAGCATTCGTTGCCAATTTGTATCTTCTGGGTGGACACGAATTTGTCTGAACATCTTCTCTACATCGGCACATACTGAAGTTTTGCGAGTTCTAAACCGTAGAAGAATTGGAAACAGCTCTTGCTGAACTCTTGGACCAACCATCAAAATATCATTCAATGAAAGACCCGATGTCGTTTTAGCTGAAGCATCGAAAACAACTCTCAGTTTAGTCGTAGTACTTGATTCCTTTAATACGGCATGATGAGGCATGTAATACGTAGAGTCAATAAGAATCTCTCCCTCAGGCACTCCCTCCATATGTCTCAGCTCAAGGTATTCCCTCATGAAATCCCTATACTGTTCATATATCTGAGGCCTTTTTAGAAGTGAATTTTCTAAAGATTGGAATCTACGCATAGCTAATTGTCTGGAATCTCCAAGCTGAGAAGGCGGAGAGTGAGACGGTAATTTCACAGTATATACCCAACTTTCCTCTCTCGTATATGTAGATTTGAAATAATCTTCACATGCTCTCTCCGATTTAGTAAGCATGTCAAACGTAGGTACAGCATCCAATTTCCAAAAGTCAGACAGCATCTGATCAGTTTCCACTTGTATATTATTAACATAGATAGTAGGATTAATTTCTGTTGAATTATTCACACTACCTGAAACAATCCATCCTAGTTCAGAACGAGAAGCTACCGGTTTACCTTCTTCGCATTTAATTATTTCTCCCTTTAAAAGAGGTAAGGCAATATCTACGCCTAAAAGTATATCAACAGGCCCACTTTTGTAAAATGTTGGATCTGCTAACATTAAATCATTATATTCCTCAACGTACTTCTTATCCAATGTAAAATGCGGCAAAGTTCCAATAATTCTATTGATGATAAATACTGGTGTTTTAAATGACACTTTCGTCGGAAAATGCGGAACGAAGTTTATTTCCGTAATTCCATTAGTTTTCGTATCCAAAGACCCTAAACATGAAATAAAAACTTTGGCATTTCTTCTTGCTAACCCTAGCCTTTGTACACAATCTTCTGAAATCAGGCTTGCTTGACTGCCAGGGTCAAGGAGGGCTCTACACAATTGGTATTCACCCGATGAATCTAACACTTTAATAACAGCCGTACATAATAAAACTTCACTCTGAAAATTAAAGTCTGAAACACAAGATTTAATTACTGGACTAGAACTTGCGATATTCTTCCCTGACCCAGCCGATTGAGCGCGAGGTTCTGGCCCAGGGAAAAATGGCTTAGCCGTCACTGATAATTCATTCGAACTGTTCGAAACTCCTTTCATTCGAACTGTTCGAAACTCCTTTCATTCGAACTGTTCGAAACTCCTTTCATTCGAACTGTTCGAAACTCCTTTCATTCGAACTGTTCGAAACTCCTTTCATTCGAACTGTTCGAAACTCCTTTCATTCGAACTGTTCGAAACTCCTTTAAGTGCCTTTGGTTCATTTTGAACTCTTTCGAAATGCAGTAGTGTGTGATGATTTTTAAAGCACTTTTTACATTTATGTGTACTTCTACACCCGAAAGCTTTATGGTTTGAAACTAAACAATTAAGACAAGCATTATTTCTTTTGACAAAATTAACGCGTTCCTGCACATTCAGATTTAAAAACTCATTACATTTAAAAACTGAATGACCGGCTTTACAATACGTACACTGCGCGCGAATCTCTGAAGCCAATGAAGTTAATTTGTCTTTTGTAACTTGTTTTTTTAACACCTTGCGGTTTACCTGCTTGCAATGTTCTGGCATGAGATTTCAAGAACTCTAGCAGATTATTAAGTGTTGGTATTTCCTCACTCTTTAATGTTCTTTCCCACCATCCTCTCGTCGAAGAATCCAATTTAAACTGTACTATTAACATTAAAATAGTATCCGCGAATTGCTCCACTTTGAATCCTAGATTTTCAAACGAACATACACACTCTCTTACAGTGTCTACTAACGCTAATATCTGACTAGGAATTTCAGATTGTAAATTTGATAAATACAAGATTTTCTTTAATAACGATGAAAGTAATTCTCTCTTATGTGAAAATCTTGGACACAATAAATGCCACGCTATTTCGAAATTCCTGTCACAAATAGTTAAAGCTTGAACAATCCGCAAAGCATCTCCTTTTAAAGAACCCTTTAAATATTGTAGCTTTTGTGCACCTGATAAACGGTCATTATCCACTATCGCCGTTTTAAATAAATCAAAAAATGATAACCATTCTTCAGTACTGCCACTAAATACAGGAAGAGTTAGCTTAGGTAAGCGTATACTCGCTATTTCACAAGATTTAGTTTCCACACTAATGTCTTTAACATTCTTAACTCTGGTTAGCATTAAAATTAACTCATCCACAGTATCTTGTATGACCTGTTGTTCTTCTATAAATACATCAATATCTTTTTCTTCACACACTACAAATATGTTACTAAAAATATCCGAAAGTTCGGTCATTAAGTCATTTAATCTAGATTTAAAAAGTTCCAACTGATCAACATCAGCAGAATCGTAAGTCACTGTAATTTTCTCTTTCAGTTTACTTAACTTAGCTACACGCTTTTTAGTCTTAAGCGTTGTAAATTCCATTATCTAATAAGAAAGATAAAAAAACACACTGACTCACCAAATTTACTGTGACTCCGTAGCCGACGGACCATAAAACATGTACGTTCCGTTGTTAAAAATAGTGGACTGTAAATTAACTTGATGTTACTTCAGTATAGAACCCAAAAAACCTCAGACTCCTAACTTGACCGAAACTTCTTTATTGACTTTCAAATAGTAAGTTAGGCGAAGAGGAACGGCGAAGACCACACAAACTCCGACTTCAGTGGCGGCTTACCAAAACAAACTCAGAAGAACCTCTGCTTAGTTGAAACTCCAGTAATTCACAGCAACCTCGAAGCTCTAACCGCGAGCTTTAAAAACCTAACAAATTTGCGTCTGCGCCGCTCCTCGGTACAAAGAAAGAAATACAATTTGCATAACATAGAACACTCGGTCTCATGTTGCTGTATTCTTTTGTATACATTTCATGTTCCTCTATGCAATATCTCGAACACTTACTTTATAAATATTTCTAATTTATGTTAACTAAAATATGAGTTAGATTTCTGGTAAATTTCTCAAACAAGAGTTGTTATATTAATATGTACTTTTTAGATGAAATTTGAGCGATTTAAGAAATGCATACTCATGCAACGTTATATGCATTGTTTTTGAGAGTTTAGAAACTGAAGAAGGAAAGTGATGAATATCATTCTGAATCTTTTAGTGAATTTACATACAGGAAATAGTTTTTATCTTCTATCCATACAACTAAATGCTAATAGGAATGCTTAAAGCATTTTGAATTTTAATAGTAAAATATAGCACAGTCTCTAAAATTGAAAGGTAATCAATGTTTAGAGAAAATACAATTTTCCCATTTAGTTATTTTGCAGTAACCCTTGTTTATGTAATAATTCTTAGATGCAATATTAATTATTGTACTTGAATATCGTAAAAAAATCCAACTTTTGCAGATGTTAACGGAAGCGCTGGATGCAAGAAAGTAACGAAAGAGTTATACACTCCAAGAAATGGAAGCTAGTATTAAAAGCATTGCTTTCGTATTTATAGAAGAACAGAAGACTGAAGAAGTATTTTTTGCCAAAGCATTTTGTAGTAAATGTGATATTATTTAAATAACTTAGCACTTCTTAGTTCATTAATTTTAAATAAAAAGTTATGTTGATTAATGTCATTATCATTTTTTAAGTTGATTTCTAATAAAATAAGATTATATACATATAGTTTATTATCTTTTCTTAGAAAAAATGTGAATTCAACATATTTATTGTACTTCATTTCTTTAAGTTCCTTGAATGCACTAATTAATTTAATTAATTAACTAATTAATTTTAATGCACTAATTAATTTTTAGTTCCTTGAAAATTAATTTAAGTTTCCAGAAAATCAAAATTTCAATCGGTCATATAGTACATTTTATTAGATATGTATCAATACGTTATAGGTTTTTAATTATATTCTATATTGGTTTAATAGAAGGCAACCTATGGCTACTATGCTAGGCTTGGCACGTGGAGCGTTGTTACTTGGCACTTGGAGCGATGTTACTTGCCACACTGTGTGATGAAATAAAGTCCCATAAAAAATTATATTTTACTTAAATAATAGCATATAATTTTAAGGTATTCCAGTAGCTATATCCCATTTAAGCAAGAATACTTAGCATTAGAAGTGGGGTCACAATATAACTCGCAGATCTATTAAATTAAAGCATCATTCTCCTTATCTTGACAAGCATCGTTATTTGAAGAAGTTGCGTTTTCTCATTTTTTGGATGCTAACGTATTCATGTGCATAAAGTTTGTCACATATGAATGTTGATTTGAGCCCATAGAGAACTAATCTGACATTACAGAACTAATCTAACATCTGTGTATTCCGAATTCTGTAAGAAGTTGAACTCACAAAATATACATATGATGCTACTGAACACTGAATTAAGTATTTTCAAAGCCAAGGGTCTTATTAATTTATTTATTATAGACAAAAGTAGTTAGTGATTACTCTTATTTAAGTTTTAATGAGCTGTTTTAAATCCGATTTATTGAACTGTTTTTTTTTCATTAAACTGCAGAGCTTTATAATATAACATAAAATTGCCGAAATTAGTTATTGAACAATTCAATGTCACATTAGAAATGTTTCAGAAATTTTGGATTCAGTTCGAAAGCTTAATAAATGACTCAGTAAATTTTAAAAAAAATTATATGTCTTGAATCTATTTTGATAGGATCTACAATCATTGTTATACAAGGGTTACTTATTTCGGATATGATATAGTTATGATACAGCTACTGAAGTTTTAAAAGAAAGCCGCTGGGATCGTAAGGAGATCAAACTTCAGTTGCACATGAATAATCTGAAGTTGCACCTTATAGGTTCTGCAAGTAACATAAAATACTAGCTCCGAAAGTTGTGCAATGATACTGAAATCATACAATGTGCAATGATACTTTCCAAATCCAAATCAGAAGTCTAGAATAATTGAGAATAGAGCTTAATTACCACGGTAGTTTGTTATTTTTCCTGTTTATTACACTGATTCCAGATAACATTGCTTTAGAATTTAGCAGATATTATAATGAAGATAAAGCATGTAATGTACCAGAGTTACTGAAATCGGAAATCGAAAACAGAAAACGAAAGTAGGTATTTCAAAACAAAATAGAGGGCGAACACACACTTAAGAAGACTGAATATTTGATCGTTAAACTAAGCATTTGTAATTTTTCATCTCAGAGAAAGAGCGTTCGCCGGAAATGGTGAAAAGAGAATTTTGACTGCTATGATCGTAAGTGCGATAAATGAATTGTGTACATTTTGTGCTAACTCGGAATATAAATTCGAAAACTGCGTAAAGTCACTATAACAAGCAAAACAAAAGAAAACAAAATAAAAGCTTTCAGCTTTTAGATTTTATATTACATCCAACGAGGCGTTTTTTTTAAAGTTTTGTGTGTTACCTTTATTCATTAAACGTCATGGTCTTCGCACTTAAACACCATAAAATTCAGTCCAACAGCAATATCACAAAATATTTTTAAAAAGCATATCTTTAGAATTTTCGATAGACAGCCTCGCGTTCTGGAGATAAAAATGTTCTATTCTATACAGTGTTGCCATTACTCGTTTTGAAATCGTGGAGTTTGTTAATAAAAAATTCGTTAAAGTTTTACGAAATATGAGACAGATAATTAAAAAAAATCGAAATTAAACTTCCAGGTTTCCGGGTGCCTATGTTCAGGTAGAGGATTATGTAATTCAAAATTTGATGGCTCATTGTGTACCAACGTTTTTTACCATGCGAAAAATATGCATACATTCATGTAGATTCTTTATTACTCAATTTCTTTAAATATAATACAGGGTGATAATGTTTGGTGGCAACATTTTGCAAAGTGACTCAGACTTTTAGCGTGATTCCACGCAAAATGTCGTTTCGAGACCAATAGCTCTTTTGGGCTAACGCTCCTTTGGGCTAAAAAGGATCTTAAAAACAACGGAAGTTGTTTTTATTTGTCCAAAAAAAGTTATTTAGCTCGTTAGTGCAAATCCAAAAAAATTTTGTAAACACAAACACAGCGGTCTATTTTATTGCAACTCTGAGCTGTTTTCAAAGTTTAAAGAGAAAGATTTGTCTTTTACTACGTCTACATCGTGCAATGCGGTATTATTACAGAATGACACAGTAGGTATAAACAGACAAGGGAGTAAATTTTATACAAGCAGTAATAAGGAATTTAATACATATTAAAAAACTAAATGTGTTCATAAACTAGGAAAGATAATTTAAGTGTTATAATTGTTTAGAATATGGTCGTCCTTCGCCAACTATTGCTTTAAACTGAAAGTTATTCCTACATGTAAAAATTGTAATGAATGAATCAGGCCACACCCCAAAACACTGAATACTGTAAAAAAAAACTGAAAGTTTTTTCAGATTTTATATAAAGCCCAAACGGGTGTTTTATTATTGACAGACAAATACATGTTTCGAGAGCATTTGAGCCAACATCACATTGTGCTAAAATATTTAAAAACAGCGCATCTTTAGAATCTCCGGTAGATAGATAGTCTTGCACATTGGAGTTAAAAATGTTTTATTCCCTACAGTGCTTATTCGATTTGAAATAGTTTTTTAAAGGAAAAATTCGTTTAAGTTTTACAAAATATGAAATAGACAATAAAACAAACACAGAATTCCAATTTCGGGCTTCCAAGGCCCCATGTTTGTGTGGAGGATTATGTTATTCAAAATTTGATGACTCTAGATGCCGTTTTTTTTTCACTAAGCGAGGAGCATGCAAGCATTCATGTAGATTCTTCACTATTTAGTTCCTTTAAATATAATATAGGGCAAATAATAATAATATAATAATAATAATATTTGTGGCAACCATTTGAAAAGCGTGTCGGATATTTAAAGTGATTCAACGCAAAGTGCCTTTTTAAGATTAATAGCCTTTTTTGGATAACGCCATTTGGGCTAAAAAGGAATTAGTACTGTTTTTAGAATATTTATAATGAAAGTCAAAAGAAATATACTATTCCTAAAATTCAAATATTTTGGAATATTAAGTTGAATTAAGAAGCTTAATTTAATTTATGACTATTAATTACAGTAAAATAGAAAATTAATTTTAAGATTGCATATTTTAAAATATTAAACATGAGAAATCTGTGTCTCGTCCATTACCATGCTTCATTATACTACAAAATGCACTTTTTCTTCCAGTAAATTACGAAACATTGTCTCTTTGAACGGAGAACCTGATAAAATTGGAAGTCATATGCTTCTAAAACTATAATGGATATGCTTGAATATTTATAAGCAGTTTTGAAGCAAAGAAATGAATGGTGATAAAAATCCTAAAATTACAATTATTTCTCAGGAAAAGTTTGCTAATATGTATTTTGGAAACTTACACATGTCTTGCAGATACGAAATTTTAATATTTTCAAAGGGAATTAGGTTAAATAAAATATTTTTAGTAATATTTATAATCGCGATGGTATCTATAAGAAAAGAATAGGAGTGGGATTCTGTTGATGCAGACAAATATTCCCATAGCCTTTTTTGTTTGTTTTTTTATTCCATTTAAATATCCCAGGGTATTATATAATATCTGATTTATTTAAATATCTCAAGCGTAGAACTTTATCTCTATGTTCCACTCTTAAGAAAATTATCTGATAACCCATGATGTCCAAAGGAAGCAAATACTTCTTGGAAGTCACTGCTTGTTTGAAAAATTATCTTAAGGCATCTCTTTGGACCGTCATGACACGTTGCCGATGGGGAATATTCTTGACCTTTGTTCTTCGTTGCATAAACTGAAAATAATTGGTCATCTTAATGCATGATATACTTCTACATTGTTGACAGTATTAAGATATTTTCGAGCTCATTTGAAGGTCGGATTTTTTTGGTTATAAAGGGATTGACATTCGGAATTTAAGAATAAGCTTCGAGCGCAAATGAAATATAATTAACTCTCAGGTACGTTGTTTTTCCCTCTTTTCGGCTTACAAATTTTAGAAGATCTAACAGCCAGTAAAATTTTCTGTATATGTTTCAAAATCATTGATATCAAATTTGACACTTTTCCAAAAATGTTTGCATATGTTTTTGCTTCTGCATATTTATTAAATATGGCTCATTGGCTAAATGAATGCAGGAACTGAAACGCACTACTGAAAACCGGTGAAATTATTTCTTTGCACAAGTCATATTCGAAGCATAATATCACAGAGAAGGAGAATGATAAGTATATTTTGTATAAATTAAATATAATTTTGTTTAACAGAATTTCTAAAATTTTTAAAACCTGCCGTCATATGATAAAAAGAATTTTACCAAGAGGAGTGTTATTCTAAGATTTGTGCTTTAAGATGTGTTTAATCGTATAATTTAAAGGTATTTCTGAATTCATCTTTAATACAAATTATTTTAGTGTTATAAAGTAAATTTTCTATATTTTAATTACCTCTGCTAACGTTTTTCATAACAGGTTATAGCAAAAGATTAGTTTTCGAATGCAGTTATGCGCAAGTTTTACTGGAGTACCTATTTTCTTCAGTAATGCACATACTAAAACATTTGATTTCATAAGTAAAATGTTTCGTAAACAAAAGAAATGTACTGCATTCTGTAGCATTTAACAGTTATGCATACTTTTAATTAATTAAATTCATGAAGGAACGTTTTTAAAAATATCGTGCCATAATCGAATGCAAATGTTATAATTTATGAAATATATTTAAGTGAAAATAATGATGCTTTAGTTAAACTAATTTGTTAAATATGTCTTCTTATGCTCGAACCTCATTTGCCGAATAATTTTCCTTAGTTAATTGTATTTACTTAACTTGCTAAATAATTTCATTTATCACGCAGGAATTCATTCTTATACGCAGGACAAAACAATAATATTGAAATACAACATATATTGATGAATCAGATATAAACCAGACTACAAAGACTGTAAATATAATCATAATGATATCGAAGGAAATAAAGGAATAAGTTACACAAAATGTCTTCATTTTCTAATACAGAGGCCCTAGACTTTCACATATAATTATTGGTTCCTGAAAATATGAGCGAATGTTCACTATTAAAAAAATAAGTAAAATAAATTAAAACTGTATTCTAAATATTTATGTATCAGTATCATTATTTATTTATCAGTATACATAAGAGTTAAAGAGGCATGTTTAAACGCTTTCAGGTGTTTTCTTTATAATTATATCAAGAGCTAGTTGGAATACCACTCATCTGCTTCTTTTTAGTGCCTTCCATCTTGGATTTCATTTAACTCTCGTTGCACGATTAAGTTTTCATTTGACAGCAAGTGAAAGTCTATCAACTCATTAACATCTTCGTTGTTAATGTTCAAGTTTAATTCATTCATTAGGGTAACTAGTATTTATTTTATGATAGTTTTCGGAATTTCTTTATAATTTATAAAATCACTCATTATTTGTGGGTATAATTATTTCCAGGAACCTATCTTATTGTTCACTTTTTTATTTCAGTTCATGACTCCCCAATATTGTTTATTTTATTAATAATATAGTCTTTAAATAAATATTCTTCAAAAAATAATAGTCTTCAAAAAATCTTTTATATGGCCCATATTCCCTTCTAGTAGTCTTAATGGCCTGATTCACTGCCGTCTACATATAATATTGTTTAAAAGAGACTATCACTCTTTCATATAGAGGCTGTATAAGGCAGGTAATACTGGGAGAAAGAAACGCAACATGGATTTCCGAATATAAATTCTGCAAAGATTTGGGGTATTCTGGAGCATTATATAAGATTAAAAGTGCTTTGAATTGTAATCTTTTGTCTTCACAATATTATTTGACTTCCGGTACGAAATGAAAAGTGAACTAATCTGTAATTATTAACGCAGTAACCAGCTCCCCGGTTTGTCTTTCTGCTTTCTACAGAAAGTTTTATGCAGCTTTTTCTCTAAAAAGCTTTTAAAGAAAGAAATTTAAAATGTAATAGCACAAACTTAAAGAAAATGCTTGTGCCATTACATTTTAAATTTCGTACAACTAAGCACCATTAATATACTCATTAACATGTATTGCTGATATGCTCGCACAGACTACTTCTGAATTGAGTTTGGGTCTAGAACCCGAGAACCACTCTTATCAATATAAGTGGCAGCGACTGCATGAGAACGAATAATTTTTGCAATATCGAAAAAAATCTTAAAAAAAAATAGAATTGTTAAAAATTTGCGAAATAGTGAAATGTGCGAAAGTCGAGGGATGCATGTATGTGTTTACCATTAATATAAAATTTTTAAATACTAGCATTTTTAGTTTTTTGATTATATTTTAATAAATCTTTTCATTAAAAGCTGTTATGTAAGTAAAGTCTCATTCCCGGTTGTCCAATTTTACAGAAAACCTAGTCAACTAATACGCTTTACGAAAAATAGAATTTTTTTGCAGGTTTGATATAAGTGTTATTAAACATAAAAAAATTCTTCACACACATAGAGATCCACAGGCAGCAAGCGTCATTGAAAAATAGTAAAATCGTCTTTCGGGAGCCCTAATTCGCGCTTATTCACTGAAAGCTCGCTATTGAATTTTTTAGACCAAAAACATCACTTCTTCTACCTATGGGTATAGGCTTGTGGCAAATAACAAAGATAACCGGAATTATGTAAAAAAAAAAAAAATAAAAAAATAAAAAAAAAAATAAAAAATACGTATCGAATAGCTAAAGACTTGAATACTAATTATAAACAAGCCAAATCCCTCATTAAAAAGATCCAGTATGGTATTGAAATTATAGAAGTGGTAAATATATTTGAAAACGTCTAATGATCTAATTTTGGTATTCTAACTGAGAATTCTTCATGTTTTGCATTTCAACTCAAAGAGAACTCTTTTATTTCCACTTAATTTTTAGAGTGCATCACAGTTCCTACTTCCCCCTTACTATTCATACTGGTATTTTTTGTAGTGCTTTATAGTACCCTTCACAGATGCTAAATAACATGTCTATGAACTTTGTTTGCCAATAGATCACCATTTGCTTCAGACGTATCTAAATTAGATCTAACGGCACTTCAAATCTCATCGTTTTATTCGGCCTTCATTTGCGCTTTTTCTTGCAACCAGCGGCCTTTAAGGGTTCGCAAGTTTAAACTCTAAAAACTGCACGCTTGCAGAACCAACAAAGTACACGAAAGACAAAAGTTTTGGAACCGCTGTTTTAGACGAATCCATTAGTGCTATCTATTGGCGAAAATTTGAATTAAAATCTACATTAGCCCCCAAAATATATCTTTGCGATAAGTGTCGAATGAAACTGTACTTTGAGATAAGGAAGTTTATTGATTTCACGTGATCTTTTAAAAAGTGTTTAAATATATGCAACACTTTAATACATATTACCAGTGCCGATCCTTTACCGTCGGCCGGCTACGTGCAAATTAAAATTGGCCGTCTTGTTTACAAACCTTGTGCTTCAAATATTTAAAATAATAATCATTTTCCGCCCTCAAATTTGTGCGCCCACGTGCCGTGCACCGTGTTGATCTCCACTAGAATCGGCTCTTCATATTACCTGACGTACAAAGAGCTTAAATATAAACTTAATTTATGCAAAAACATTTCTCATAATTAAAGAATTGTTATGATGTTACTGTAATGCGAAGAAAAAGGCCAATATGGAAAACTTTAAGCCATGACAAGGGATAAATATTTTTCATCTCATGGTGTGCACTCGTTTCTAAAGATGTACACAAGTAACAAAAAAAATATTTTTTGACATTCCCCAGGACACAAAACCCCTATTCTTCCAAGTAGCCATAGATTAAAAAGGCATTTTGCTTTTGTCAGTAGTCCGAATATTCGAATGTTTATGCTTATGTAGCCAGGAAATATTAATAACAGAATTAAATTAATGCTTCAAAGGTATATCACGCGAATAGCTATCAACTAAGTCCAGTAGGGGGTGGAAACAGAAGGCAAGTAGGAAGGAGAAAACCGTTGTCTCATGCGCTACGCAACTATCAGTATAGTTAACCCTTTGCGCACAGTGTGTCCGGTCTAGACACACCTAAAAATTTCCTTTTGTACGCACAGAAAAATTGAATGAAAAAGGATTTTTAAGTTACTATAGGTTACTCTGAACCTTCTTTATTTATAGTAGATGGCAGCTCAACATAAACCAGTCCATATATTTTAGCCATATTTAGTTTTTTAAGACCCTCATTTTTCAAAGAAATCTTCCGGGTTTTTTAGGGTATAAAAGGAATTGTTTGAAAAGAAATTTCTATGTTATTTTTTTGGCTGTATGCTAATCTCCTTATTCTATATCAGTTTTAATTTTTTACCTTGAAATCTTGCCTAAAATCAAACGGCGAACCCATGGTGTGCCCAGACCGGGCTCACCGATAATCTAGGACAACTGAGATTCTGTATTCTTTGTTTCACCGCATCTCATCGGTCAGTTCATTGACAACAATACTCGTTTCAGCACTCGTTTCGAAGCTCTATTCAATCAGTGTGGCACTTTGGGCACACCCACAGAATTAAAACGATAAGTGCTATCTTCACAAAATTTTACTTGTGTACTCCTCTAAGCCTAATTCAACTACCTACCCTTTTTTTTTTTTTTTTTTTTTTTTTTTTATCAAAACACCGACTTTAAAAGGTAGCGTTCCGGGAAGGGTTAAAGCAAATCAGAGAGTACGTTTTATAGGACAGAGTAATTTTATCTAGTTGAATACTAATGCAATAAATCAATGTTCTATAACAGGGGTGGCCAAAGGGCGGCTCGCGAGCCTGATTAGACTCTCACAGGCAACTTTTGCGGCTCATGCATATAAAATATATGTATGAAATATGGTAAAATAAATTATTCAGTCTCCAAAAAGAAGTAATTAATTAGATCAAATTCTTTTTACAAAGTTATCAGGGATTTTTACAAAGTTATCAGGGTATTCATATTTAAAATCTCCTCCACTACTTCTATAATAATGTAAATATGAACTTGTGGCTTTTAGAAAATCTAGATGCGGCTTTCGAATATTCCTGAATTCAAACGTCAAATTCTTACTGACATAAAGTTTGGCCAACCCTGTTCTATAATATACAAAAAAAAAAAAAAAAAAAAAAAAATATAAGAAATTAATGTAAAATATATACT
This sequence comes from Stegodyphus dumicola, assembly GCF_044657685.1. Taxonomy (NCBI): domain Eukaryota; kingdom Metazoa; phylum Arthropoda; class Arachnida; order Araneae; family Eresidae; genus Stegodyphus; species Stegodyphus dumicola. Next base: position 209,634,501 of record NC_140770.1, read on the forward strand.
CAATATGCGCAAAAAAATACAATTGGATTATTATTTTTTTCCAACAGAAATTGAAAATTTATTTTATTTTGTTTTTATTATGCATTTTTTATTATATATATATATATTTGTTTTTTTTGTTTTGTTAAAAAAAATGTTTTGCTCCACCATCTGTTTTCAGATTGAGTACTTGGCACACATGCAGTTTGAGTTTGACTCCACTGGGTTATGCATGACAGCTTTTTACATTTTTCAGTCTATATGACAGATTTCATTATAGTGTTCTTCTAAAGAGTACCCTGCTAAAAATGCCCCATAGAAACCAGTAAAACTTTTTATGGGTACCCATAACATTTTATGGGTTTCTATTGACTTTTACTGGTTCTGTTGGTCTCTGTGGGTTTTCCTTACTGGTTTCAAAATGACCCATAGAAACCAGTAAAACTTTCTACTGGTACCTATAGAATTTTTTTTGGTCTCTACTGACTTTTACTGGTTTCTATTGATCTCTGTGGGTTTTTCTTACTGGTATCAATTGACACCCATACAACCAACATTTCAATGGCAGAACTTTGTACTGGTTTGTATAGGTTTATATTGACTTTTACTGGTTTTCTTATTGGTATGAATATAATAATAAATCTTCAGTTGGTTTATATGGGTTTATGCTATTTTTTTCTCTGACGTTAATAGACTTCTTGTAAACAATAAAATTAACAGAATGAAAATATGATCTTTTTAAGACCATCAGAGTAACCTGGAAATCGTTTTAGAGAGGGTTTTTACTAAATATATGCTTATTTATTTGATTAAAAAATTTTTTTAAACAATAGCAGTAATCATATACACCACACACAACGAGGTCTCTCTAAGGCGACCAGCCGCAAATAAAAATTCATCTTTGAAAGTGGTCGCCTTAGAGAGGTGATGCTCAATACCAATATATACTTCCGTTCTCAGAGGTAAGCTTATCTTTTAGAGGTGGTCGTCTTAGGGATATTGCATCTACGGAATGAATCTCTCTAAGGCGACCAGCCACACTTGCAGAATTTTCTTTGTGAATGGTCGCCTTACAGAGGGAATATTCAATACCAAAGTAGACTTAAGTTTTCAGAAACACTAGTCTCTTTCAGAGGCGTTCGTCTTAGAGAGGTGGTCTTTGCTACGAGTTGGTTCTCTGAATACACACACATAAGCACTTACATTTCTGATATTACAAATAAACACCGGTATCAACCAACATCTCTTTAACGCGAACAAGTTCATTCACAATCGCAAAACTTTTCTCCCTGTTAACGCTGAAGTGAGGAAAAAAATTCTCTCTCCCTCCCAAGCTCCCTTCCCCACTCTCAGAAGTTTCCCAAACAAGCAATATGGCGACGCTCTAGTTATTGTTGTGCGATGGTGGTGTTATTTTCTTCGTGGTTGTAGTAATGCAATATATTATGTACTATGATTTACTGTATTACAAATTTTACTATGTTTTACTGTTTAGAAATTAGTAATTAAATAATAAAATACCAGCACTGACTATGAATATACCACTAAAGCCATTCACGTGTAATCGTGTCTAATGTTTGAGAGAACGTTGCTGATAACTGACTACTTGTGAAATGGAGTTTCTGTGCATGAAATTGATTTTCCATCTTTACTTTTATCCCGAAAAACAATGGGCTTAAAGATGAAAAGTGATAATTTCAGACTTGATAATTTGGTTCAGTGTGCAGATGCAGATGTGATCAGATGTAGAAATATAGTTTTTGCATTCTACTGAAACTGTATTTTCGAAAATTTATTTTTTTGATTACATTTTAGAAATACTTTTTTAAAGCTTGTTCATCTAGATGATTTATCATTTGAATATTATGTACTAATAAATTTGAGCATACCTTACTTAAAAATGATCTTGCATGATTCAATTTTCAATTTTTCGACTAATGTGATATGGCAGAGCAAAAAGAACGTTTTTTTTATGTTTTAAAAAAATGTACTAATTATATTTTGCGAGCAAAAAAGGTAAGTTTTATTAATGAAATAAACATTGAAATATTTAATGTGTTTATTACTTATTGAATGGGGTAGACAAGACATACAAGCTTAAGGAATCTTTTTTCCACTACTAAAATTATGTGAAAATTTAGATGATTATAGTAGCTTACATTGTTTTTTAATACTTTAAGTAAGAAAATATAGTTATTTCTTGAACCTGTTGAAAAATAAATCCGTCTATTGCACACAAGAACAATCCCAAATGTAATGTAATGATATGGAATAATTAATATCATGATAGCACTTTAGATCACATTTAGGAAGAGTTTTAAATAATTAGTCCCATTGTTGTAAGTGAGTGAGATAAAATTTTGTTAATATCCTTGAAAGAGAAATCTTGAGTAGAATGTAAAAATGTCTTGTCAATAACACTTTTTTTTATTTATTTATGTTAAAAATCAATTTATGTTGTTGTTTATTTATGTCTATTTGATGTTAATCATCTTTTTATTTTTCTTTACAAGTATGAGACTAGAACCACATTTTTACATTAAATATTTTATGCTATTTTGTTAAAACACATGTAATAATTTTTATGCATACTTTAATTTTCATTATTATTAGTTTGATGAAGAAAATTTCAAATGTGTTTTTCATAAATGGCTTTTGAAATAGAAATAGATTGGCGAATAAGATTTATGTAATATTAAATGTACTCTTAGGAGTATAAAAAGGGAATTATTTATTTGAAAAAATTACATTAAGTTGAAACCTCATATAGTGGTTATTTTCTTAAATGACCACCTCTGATAATGACACATTTGTCAGGACAATAATTAAATAACAGGACTTAGAAAATCACTCATAGTTTTGTCAGGTTACAGGAAACTGGCATTATCTCGAATTGTGGAGTTGATTGTTTCAGGAACATTTTGCTGTATAATCAATTGACTTCGGTGTAGTAATTTTTACGTGGGTATGAATTTTGCAGAAGTAATTGAAAGTTTTTACGAGACAATTAAAACCAAAGCTTTTCGGATCATGAGTCTTATAAGGGCACTGTTATAGCATTGCTTTCAAATATAGTTAGAGTAATATTTAAACATTATTTTCGGAAGCACTTCCACAGAGAATCCGGTTGTTCTCTGCGGATGAAAACCCATATAAATAAATCTTCTGTACAGCCTTATACAAATGCAGTTAAAATTACTGTCATTACAATTAAGCGAATACAGTCAAAAGTCGTTAATCCGGACTCGTCGGGACTAGAAAATTGCAACCAGAAATTGCAACCAGAAATAGTCGAAATTAGAAAATTGCAACCAGAAAACTATTCGATGTGTACTCGTGATATTTATAATGACGAGGAATTTGATTTAAATCATATCAAAGACGGAATACATCGAGATGAAATACTACATTTAGTAAGGAATTATAAGCTGAATAAAATAAAAACATCTGCCCTGAAGATAAGGATAGTGTTGACAGATCAACTTCCAGTTCATTGTGCGCCGCGACGTCCCCCCCCCCTTGCAGAGTAGCGTGAAATTGATAAACAGATTTCGGAATGGTTAGAGAAACAAAAAGGATATGCCTTTACCCATTTTTTGCAGCAATTTCACTGTTTGTTTGATGGACATCGAAACGTACTTACGCTTTGTAGATCCTTTACGTATTAGTAAATATATAACGGAAATTCTATTTGACATAATCGAAAGTTCAAGCTTACTTTTATAAAATTGCTATAACAGTCTGCAAAAAATAATAAGCCCGATCCAATTCGAAGATTAAGGAACAACGCAATCTGCAACATTAACTGAAATAGATAATTTTAGCTTATACCGTCCGTTATACATTAAACGCGCCTGCGTAAGCGTATTATGCGCATGTGCACACGCATATGCGCAGTCGTAAAAGTCTTACGCGCATGCGTCAAAGTTTGTAGCTTTGAGGTCCGGATTATAGATCATTCCGGATTATGGGTGTCCGAATTAACGACTTTTGACTGTATAGCTACATTTGTTTACAAAAAGTTATTATTGCTAAATACTGCACTATATAAATTTCATTTGGCATTGTAATTTCAGAAAATGCTCAGCATGAGGTATTTTTATATTATATAATCTACTGTCAAAAACAATAGCTAACTTTTCAGTACTTTAAATTTTACTATTTAGAATTTTTATGGCTCAAAATAATATTTCTATACATTTTCTAAAGTATTCTTTCTACATAGAAATCTAAATAACTTCCACCTAAAACACTGACTCAAATTTATTCCAATAAAGCATCGCTTTAATTAAATTTATGTTCCTTTGAGATGATATATGAAAAACCTTGTGTAATAATAAATTATTAATCTATATAGGTAAATGGTATTTTTATATATATTTTTTCGGGTAAAGTGCAGAATCGCCCACTTATTTATTTGGCACTTTTTACAAAAGTAAAAAGAACTGGATTTTTGTCAATTTTCTTTTGACTTTTTAAGTGAAAATAGGTCGATGTGTACATGGATAAAGTCAAAGGAGTGCGCAATGCCATTTTTGTGCAATTCTGGGTTTTTTTTAAGTGAAAATAGGTCGATGTGTACATGGATACCGAGTATGTGCAATTCTTAAAAACACGCCAAGCAGTGGACGATTCTACACTTCCGTCATTTTCTATAAGAATTTAGTTTCATTAAATTAGTTATTTAGTATAATTATGTGTATATGAGTATATTCATACTTCTTCACATAGATGGAATTTTTACAGTACGGAAGTTGATCTTTTTTACATCAAGAACTACTTAGAGTATAAATACCCATTATGTTATAGATTTTATTTATATAAAACCTGTGGAAGATTATATAGCACTAAAAGTGAGATATGGAATAAAACATTATACGCTATGAGATATTTCCTTAATACCCGAACTGCGCGTTGAGAATTGGTATTTGTTGAGACTTGTAAATTTTTTAAAATTAGTTTTGTTACAATAAAATTTATTTTATTTTGGGTATTATTAAGTTTATTATATGTTATCTTCATGTTTCATTTATCTTTTGAGAGATACAGGTAACATTCAAAGTATTGTAATAAGGGGTCGGCACAATGTTTGTATATTAGTATTATTTCTTTACTACATTATATTTTAGGATTCATCCTTTCTTCCACGCAAAACATCTATGTGTTTGCGTGTCATAATAAGCTGCAGGGTGTTACTATTAGTGGTAAGCGAGCTTTGTAAAGATAATTTATACAAATATTTTGTAATATGTTTATAGATATTGACGTGCATTAAGAAGGATGGGCTCGTAGGCTTCTTGATATTTTAAAATTTTTATTTATTCGCATTGAATTTTATTTAAAATTACTTTACATGCTTTCTCCGCCATTTAGTTCTGTACATTTCATCAGTGCTAATTGTGTACTTCTGCTGGTTTATGTTTTTATGGAAATTTGATTTACAATTCTATTTTTGTATATTGTTTTTTATAGGGATTCTGTATATGGATACCCGTTCTATGTACGATTCTATGTATGGATACTCCACTATGGTATAATGCTATTGGTTCTGTTTATGGGTTTTTTTGTTTACTGTTTTGTGCAGCGATTTTTCCAAGAGGTACCTTTATTGGTCTGTGGATTTTTGTGTAGTGGTTTTTACAGGATTTGGCGTATGGGTGCCTGTATAGGTGTACATGCTTTTGTCTACTGGTTTTTACAAGGCATAGACCTACGGAATATACATTTTTTAATGGAAATTTGGCCAATGGATATGCATATAAAGTTCCGATTTTTGGCTATGGGTTTTTACTGGGATTTTGTTTATAGTGCCTACAGTTCTACAGGTTTCTACAGAGATTTGGCCTACTCGTATCCGTACAGTCGTACGGGTTTCTGTTTACAGGTTTTTTACGGTTATTTGGCCTACAGGTACCCGTACAGCCGTGCAGGTTTCTTTCTATGGGTTTTTACGGGTATTTGGCCTACGGGTACCCGTACAACCGTACGGGTTTCTTTCTATGGGTTTTTACCGGGATTTGGCCTCCGGGTACCCGTACAGTTGTACGGTTTCTGTCTGTGGGTTTTTATTGGGATTTGGCCTACGGGTACCCGCAGAGCTGTATGGGTACCCGTAGGCCAATTCCCCGTAAAAATTTTATGGGTTTCTACGAGGCATTTTTAGCAGGGTATATATAATACATTTTTATTTTATTCTATTTTTAGGTTTATCACGGTGCGTTTTAAACCCACATATAGTTTTAAACTCTTTAAAAATGTAGTTCGAGATACAATGGAAATAAAATGAATGATTCTAACAAAGAGCCACTTCATCCTGTTATGGATACGGATTTTAAAGATGTAGACCTTAGCTCACGGGACGAAGCAAATGAATGTAATGGAGATGTTTCAGCAACCGATATTACAAGTGAAAAGAAACAAGTAGCAGAAAATGCAAATTTAGAAGATGTAAGTATATTGATTGTATAAAAGTTGTATTTGTTTGCATATTAGGTTCTGATTATTTTCTTGTAAGGTAAAAAATTAATTAATTAATTAATTAATTAAAATAAATTAAATATAAATAAATAAAAACTCCTCTTCAAGTCATTCTGTTACAGAACATTCTTTATAATTTCTGCTATTAGCAGCTTAAACTTGAAAGGTAATTAAAATATTTCTTCTGTTTATAAAACGTGTTTTCACAAAGTACATCTATGTTTAGGTTTTGGTAAAAATATACCAAGCAGGTTTCCTAGCAATTCGTTAGCTTAATAATTTGCTTTAATGCACATATACTTTTCTTATTCAGTTGCATTTTTGTTTCATGTTAGTCGTGTTTTTTAAATACAACTTCCAAAAATATGGCCTACTAGCGGCTGAGCGGTAAAATCGCTGAATACTGGTAATTCGGTCCGGGGTTCGAATCGCGGCGAAAGAGCAGGCTGCAAGAGCGTTTTCGTGGTTTTCCCGATGTGTAATAAGTATACGAGCTAGTTTTCCCTAGAAAGTCCTCCATGGAGATATTCCTTTTTTCAGGCAAATAACCCTCGAATAATTCGCCATAATCAAATAAACCAAACCAAATAAAAATATATGGGGCATCACAAATGTGAAGCATGCATCAAATTATGGTCTAGTTAGTTTCAAAAGTAAACATAAAAAAGAATATCCTGCCTCCTTCCTGTGTTAATTTCCTTTTTGTTGACAGCATTATTTTACTGATGTCTCTTACGCTATTAAGAAAATATATAATTATAGGTTTTTCTGTAATTATAAAATGAATATTAAAGGAAGTTACTGTTTTTTCTTTGAATGAGACATATGCTTTCCCTAAAAAATATTAACAACAGTTATATGATGAAACAGCTGTTCACGAAGGTAATGACAAGAACATGCTGCCTTTGATGTAGAAAACATAAATTCTTCAACGATAAGTTATTTTAGGAAAACATAAATACGTCTTGAATAAACGCAGATAATGAATAGATTAATTAACAACTAAACAGAAACCAGACATAATAAATTAAACATAGCATCAAACAAACGTTTCATCTGTTATCCTTCAGTTAATCACGCAGGAGAATGAAAGTAAGTAATAAAGACAGTTATGTGTCTTAAACTAATACATTTAAATAACAGGAAATAAACCAAATACTTATTCCTCGCGTATTCCAGAAACTAATTTTGCATTTCCTGTTATTAAGCTCATATTTCACTTCGTTACATAACACGTTCTCAGTAAACTTTCAAACATATTTAAGATAATTTTACAGTAAACATTGCATTAAATTGCTGTCGAATAAATATGCAAGTTTTTAATTTGAAGTTAAGAAATATTTTGAAATTTATTATTTTAATTTCCCAAAGGAATAAGGTCTTTAAACATTCCTGTTTGCCTTCTGCATGCATGTCGAAAAATATTTTAAGAGCTTTTATAGAAAAAAAGTAGAAGAAAAAATACATATTTATGCCCTAAATTTATTTTTAAAGCCATATAAATCATACATTTCTTTTAAGTCAATAAATTATTAATTATTTTGTAAAATTTATTATTTATATTGAGGATCAGAGTTTCAGACTTCCTGAGATTAAACTCGAAATTCATTCTATAACTTTGATTATTTTTCAAACGAAAGAAGGAATAGTTTATTCCTAGAAATTATAATAAAACTTGATTTTAACTTTTATTCCTAGAAATTATAATAAAACTTGATTTTAACTTATCCAGAATTTATAATTTTTAATAAATTTGTTCTTAAACCTTTCTTTTGGTACTAATTTTCCTACAATTTTTATCCTGTGTCCATAATAAAGCATATTTTATTTTGATTGCAAGATATGTTTGACTCATACCATGTACTGATCGTAAAATTAAAAAATATATCGAATGCTAAAAGTGCGAACCTCTAAAAACGAGTTTCAGGCTAGATGTGACGAACTTTTGGGGGTGTGATAATAATTTAAAAAATATAGTGAAATGTATCTAAGATGACCACCTTTCATTTAAGCTGCTTTAGATCTTTTCTGATGGTAAGACATGGTTTTTAGTACCAATGTTTTCAATTTCATACAATCTAATGGAAAGCTGGACGCAAGCATCAATATGTTGTTATACATAAGCTAATCAATATACACTGAATTTACTTCTCGTTTATTTAAGTTCTCTAAGAAGCTGGGTGGTCATAAAAAAACTTCTCCGATATATGAACCTCAGAAGCCTATCCGCTCAACTAATCGAAATGAAATTTATTTGACATTTTATTTGACAGAATGCACTCAAGAATGTGATGATTTAAAAAAATAGAGCTCTCACGGTTACGATTTATAGTGAAAATACTTCGAAATTCTCGAATGGTAACACCCACGTTATTCCTAAATAAATTCACCAGTGCATTAAAATGTATAAATGGCGCTGGAAAATTACGCATATGACGAAAATTGCCGGCGGAAATTTGAGTGACAATATAGGAGAGGCGAAGGAATTTTTTTAAAATTGAAATTACAAGTTTATTAGAATCATAAGCACACGATTGTCCCGATCGTGGTCTATCACATATTCATTTAGTTTTTTCGGAATTGTGTGCTAAATCACGTACATTTCTTACGGAACGTGGACCTCGTTAAAGCTTACGATTTCGCAGATAAACATGAAAGCTTCAGCAGCATTTTTATCATGAGATAAAACAACTTTATCAATTCAACTCGTTGTTTCTCTTTAAGTGCCATTTTGTTAGGAGGTTCGAACACCTGATTAAAGCAATAGCCTTCCTATACTGCTTATTAACGGTTCACACATGAAATGTTTTGTGCATGGTACTCTAAGTTTGGTGCTTCTAGCGTTTATCCTTAGGAATTATGCATACTCTTCTTTCTTCAGAAAAGTTTTAAACAAATGCTTGCAACTTTCCACTTTTCCAGATTGCCTGAAATTCAGTCAAATAGGTTTTTCGCAAAGAAGGACGGAAGATCCTTACAGCCCGAAAGTTTATCTTTCCGTTATCGTCTTACGAACAATAGACATACTACTAGAAAAAGTTTTTTATAATAAAGAGTAACACATCATATTCACAAAATAAACAATTATTAACTTGAACAAGTTGGCGTTTCCCCGAGATAATTCATCATGCACGCAATTTACCTTGTCAAAGAAACTTAGGAAGAACAAATATAATGAAATTGCTCCGCAGTACTCAAACCCTGCAGAGTGCATTTGATTCGCTATCGTGACTGGGTGTTCTAAAAGCGCTAAATAAAGTCAAATGCCAGTCCAACTTACTCCATCTAGTTAGAGAGTATTTTAAAAATGGAGCTAATTTCATCCATTATAATAACACCATCATAAAACGACTGCAACAAAGAGACTACCATCAAGACTCACGCATGATCCTAGATGTTTGGAACTTAAATTTTAATTCCTTTACATTCCACATATAGGCATATATCACGAAACAGTGACTGCATTTTGGAGAATATGTTCTCTGGTTATACTTGTGATACAAAACAATAGCCCAGAAACCGTAAATATCTTCAGGAACATCTGTATTGTATCTATCCGTCTCCAGCCCCTCACGTGTGAACGCTGAAACTGTTCTCTTTACCTGCATTGCACTCTTCTACCATTATTAAACCATTGACTCGCCCAACATTCTTTTTTTTCCACCCCTCAGAACTCGTCGAAGCATTCGATCTGCAAGGAACAGACCACTTTTGTGGACTTTGAAAAGGACCGAATGCAATATTTTACTTGCACTTTTGTCAAACATAGGCCTGGTGAGCTTGCAATCCTGGAACGTTTTTAGTAAAATTAGTTCCGTTAGCAGGGTGAACTGGCCGGTATGCTAACTGTCCTAGTGAATCGGCTGTCCCATCATCGGTGGAAAGAAAGCAACATTTGCAAAGAATTGAAATTAATCATTCCCGAAGAAACATCTCAAGCAGTTAGTTTTCATAAACCTCAACAGCCGAACACTCGTAACCCAAAACTTACAATAAGTGGAAAACAATATCGAGATTCGTACGAAATTAAATATTTAGGAGTAATAATCGACAGTTAGATTTCTTATTTTTTCCACCTTAATGAGCTGAAAAAACAAAACTTGATTCATTCTCATGAGCATGCACAGCTCTTATTAGGGCTTGAAACCAGCAATTAAAAAACTATATATAGCCCCATGATAAAAAAAAAGGTCACCATGTAGCATCAGCCCTGGCAATTCCTATGACAGATAAAAATATGATGCTGATTAATATGCACCTTTCCTTCTCAATATTTCAAGAGCGTATAGGACTACTTTTAACTCCATATATTTAAATAGGAATAACAACTTTGTATATCAAAGCACAAGATGAATACTACAGTAGAATTCCTATAACTGAATGTTCTTAAAAATGTTTTCGGTAATAGCTTCAGACCAGCCAGCCATGAGCCTAGGAACTCTTACCTCGATTGCCACTCAGCTCAGAAAGAACTCTCACACTACCAGCAAGACATTAGCATCTCTGCCATCTTACCACGTAGATTTCAAGGATAATTCCAAAATAGAAGGAAATATAGTCTGTGCATATGTGGTTATGAGGCACACTACAATTTTTAAAACATGAAAAGAACACCTAGCGAGCGAAAATAGTACATTCCAAGCAGAATTAACTGCAGTACAGAAGATAATAGAATATGCAAGACCTAGCATAAAAATATTACATATCCAACCAGACAGCAATCAGTACTACATGATGTTACAAATATATATACATCACAGTTGTCCGAAAGTGAACAAAATTCATCAAAAATTAAACAGCATGTGTCAAAAACAGTCATCTCATGTGTCAAAGAACACGAAGGAAATAATAGAAACGAACAAACAGATAAACATGCGACAGAAGCTACACAAAAAACAACAAAAATAAACAACGAGATGCTACACATACCATTACCAAGAAGTCATCTCACTACCAGTCTGCAACAAATATCAATGACCGCATGGCAACAGCAATAGGATATCATAAAAAGGTTAAAGATGACTTTGAACCTGCTTTGTGGTAGATTAGGAGGCGGTCCATGTTATCTGTTCAAATGTCCAATAACAAAAGATTACCACATTTCTCTTCCTTCACAAATAACCCAAAAATATACCGTTTTCCTCATGAAAAGGAAAAAATACAGAAGAAGCATTAAAATAATGAATATGGTGGAAAACATAGGTGGAGATTTATGTTATCCCTGATGAAGAATTTTTCCCTTTGAAGAAAAACATTATTAGGTTAACCATTTTGTTTTTACTTTAGAATATTTGCACGCATAAAACGCCCATTAAGTCATTAGCATTCATTTTACGAGATCTCTTATAAGCTACATTCCGGGCAAGCCATCACCATGGCAAGCATTGCATCAGCATAAATACATAACCACATATATAATAAGAATTCGTGTTCACAAATCTGGCTTAAGCATTAATGCTGGAAAGTAATAATTTTGAAATAACATCAAACTTACAGAAAATTATAATCGCAGGGCAGACTTCTTGACCATATGGTAAGTTACTGGTATTAACAATCAACTATTTTGAGTTAAAAACAGTAATTCCTTTTTTCCAGTTTTAAATTTAAAAGCTTGCGGCTCCTGCATCGCATGCGCTGAGATGACGACGCTGTGTGAAACGCATATTATAGAAATATGTTATGTTTCGAATATTTCGTAATAGTTATCCTCCTATTTATTGTAAATAAATTTATGTGAGAAACATAATAAATTTTAAAAAATGAGGAAAATGTTCCTTTTGGAATGTTTTTGCCTCATATCTTGAAGAAACGAGTAGTCAGTCAAACACAATCTAAGCATTTATCCGACTTAAAAACCTTACTGGACTTCTTGATTATATGAGGTGCAGACTTGGCTTTTGCAAATTTGCTAGAGCAGCGTCCATGACTGGAATGTGATCTAGAATCGTGTCCCAGTGGAAGCATAAGGAACAATAGTACAGAGAGGCTAACTGGTTCTTAATGTGACTGAACAGAATTACCGATTACAGACGAATATTCACATTTATGTATGAATATTTAAGCAGTGACATTTAATACTTTGTATTGTTTATTAATAAACTCTTGGACTGTAAAATAATGCTAACTTTTCAAACAATCCATAATTGTGAAATAATGTTGATTGTAAAATAATATTAAGTTAATTCATGGATACAGAAATAATGCTTTCTCTCTTACGTGCTTTATTGTACCTTTTATTTCCAGGAAACCTTCAACATAACATGGAGACTATATAAAAATTATAAAATAAGTATATGCAAACCTCTCATACCTTTGAAACTAGCTTTGATACTTTGGTTTGGAGGTAAGAAACTTTCATGATTTACCTTCTTATATGTAAATAAGCCTATATTATTTATGAATGTATATCTTTGGGTTAACGCTTTACTTCACCTTCTTATTCAAGCTTATATATATACAGGTTGTCCTGTAAATGTTGATAGAAATTTCAGAGGAAGGAAGAGCACATCGTAAGGATTAAGAATTGCATAGGAACCCATGGCCGAGAAACGTCAATATACGCCGCCAGGAGGTGCTGTACAGGATAGTGGAAAGAGAGGATTGCCTCATTCAAGCGGTAGGCACCATATGTAGAGCATGGAACTCTACACGAACGTAGAACTTGCAGACATGCACTTAGTGTATGACATAGTTGAGGGTAATGGATGAGCCGCTGCCCGCATTTATAGAGAACGTTTCCCCGACAAATACCAACCACAACACTCTTTATTTGCATCAAAATTTGTGCGACAATGGATCATTATGAAATGGCAGGACAAGTGATGGCAGGCGACGATCGACTCGCTCTATCGTTAAGGAAGAAAGTGTGTTGGATATGGTGGAGAGTAATCCAAGGACCAGCATACGTGCAATTGCCTCTCAATTAAGAATGTCTCGCACCAGTGTCCAGCGTGTTTTGAACGCCGAGTCTTCCCACGCCTTTCTTCTCTAGAGGGTTTAGTTACTGCTCCCGGATGAACGTGTACGTTTCGAGCAGTAGTTTCTGCAAGAAAGTGCCCGTGATGTTAATTTCCCAGCTGATGTGTTGTTTACGGATGAGGCCACATTCAATAGGGATAACGTATTCCATTACCACAGTCAGCATTTGTGGGCTCAAGAAAACCCAAGCGTTGTGTGTCACCACACGGCACATCAACGCTTCAAAGTCAACGAATCTCGTGGCAAGACTCGCCTGCGCAGCTGCTACAATCAGAGAAACTCTAGGTGTATTTGAACACGTCCAGCAATCAATAGTTTATTGGTGCCAGGCATGTTTAGTGTCTGATGGGGCAAACTTCGAGAATCTGTTGTAACATTCAAGCTGTCGTACACCATTTGTATTCACGTAAAATAAATGTGTCAAATTAATCACTCTTGTTTCCTTTCCCATCTTCTACCTCTGCTACCACTTACTCCTGACATTTCCGGGCATATGTTCCTATGCAATTCTTAATCCTTATGATGTTCCCTACCTCCCCATAAGTTTCTCGCAACATTTACGGGACACCCTGTATATATATATATATATATATAACCTGAGGCTTCAGACAAAAACATGTATGGAAATAACTTGTGTCCAAAAAGTCCTTACTTGGCCTTTATATTCTCAACCGCTGATGGTGGGCGTATAATTTCCGTTGCAAAAATGTTTCAAATGAAGCAAAAATTCATATGCTCATATTTTTTTAAAAAATATTTCTCAAAATAAGAAATATAACGTTTTACGTCTTCTACCGATCATGAGTTTAGGAACATTTTGTACAAATTTATGAAAAATAAAGCACAAAAATTTTGACACCTATACGACAAAAACTGACCGAAATGTTTGATATTAAAAAAGAAAATTTAGACGCCGTACGTTAATTGAAAACCGTAATGTTTGCAGTGGTAAGTAACTTAAAATAAAATATTATTTAATTTTTGCATGAAGGACATTGATAAATATATTTATTATATTGTTAAGAGATCAAGTAAAGAGCATCACTATGCAAATTATTCTGAAGGACATTAATAAATATATTTATTTATTTATTTATTTTTTCCAAAACAGAGATATTATTCACAGAATCTTATAGAGTTCGTATTGGCATAGTCAACTAGTAATGCGAACTAGTTCTTTGCATTAATTAAAAATTAAAAATATTTAATTAATACAAATTTAAATTTTGCAAATTAAAATTTTTAACTAATTTATTTCCGCAATGAACTGCTTATTATAAATTACTGTGAAAATCCTTTTAACATACCAAATGTATCAAAATTAATAAAACATTAGTAAATCACTAAAGAATAGCATTGAATGTCATTTAAGGAGAGATAATCAACCTTGAATTATTCTAATATATTTATGAACCGAGTCCTTAATGCAAACTAAGTATGACGTTAAAAATCGCAAATTTTGAAATTAAACATCTCAGTCAATTTTTGTCGTACAAGAGTTAAGCTTTTTGTGTTTTATTTTTATAAAGAGGATAAAACTTTTGTAAGTACGAGTATAACGACCGGAACAATGTGTAAAAAGGGAGGTTTCGTATTTTAAGCAAAATTATTAAATTTTTTTAAATACAAAAACACAAATCTTTACATGATTAAAACATTTGTGTAATTGAAACTATATATTTACAACCAGAAGTTGCGGAAATAAAAGCCGGGCAAGGAATTTTGCAGATACAATGCATACTGATTAGCTAAAACATTATGATCGCCCCTACACTGCCTGAAATGATCAAGATGGCACACGAGTAAGTGAAAAAGTTATTTAACGACTGCCTGGGATTCAGAAGACTTATCTGTATATACTAAGAAGCCTGCTGAGTTAAGCGCCTTTGGTAATGGTCCTAAAGATAGGGATGAATATCTCCGAAATGACACTGCTGTTAGGATGTTTGTGAGCTGCCCTTTTAGCACTTATAAAAAGTGAAAGAATAATAATTACCAGTAGTAGATGTCGAGGCGTAGGATGTCCATGCCTGATTTACGGATATAAGCATCGGCGAGTAACTTGCTTCATGACCGCAAATAGGTAACTGCCTGTGGGGCAGTAGGTAAC
Organism: Stegodyphus dumicola; assembly: GCF_044657685.1. NCBI lineage: Eukaryota > Metazoa > Arthropoda > Arachnida > Araneae > Eresidae > Stegodyphus > Stegodyphus dumicola. The sequence goes on from NC_140770.1 coordinate 209,650,045, forward strand.
TGTCTATGGTAACAGCTGAATGCAAGTATGCCTGAGCACATAATTCCTTGGACACTGTTTAGAAGTAGGATTCTGCAGCAGTCGCCCCTCTCATGTGTTCTGCAAACAACTACAGTAGGCCTGTGAACATTATGACTGGACACATCACAATGGAAAGAGCTGCCTGGTCCATTGATTTCAAATTTCTTTTATATCAAGCTGATGGTTCGTGCCATAATATGTTGCTTTCAGATGAAAACTTGATCGCTCATAGGACTCAAACAGGCCTGTGAATGAAAGTATGCTCTGGGGAACATTCTCATAGGAAATCCTGGAACCGATGTGTAAGTTAGAATGAATTGTGACAGCTACAAACTATATGTCCACTGTTGCTGACCAAGTACACTCGTTTATGTCTTTTGAATCCTGCACCAGAAGTAGACCGTTTCAGCATAACAACTTTTTTTGTCATAAGGCCGAAATTGTCCACAATGCACAATGATTGGTAAAGCATACTGATAAAAGAACTTTATATCTTGATTTCCTAAAGAACTCTTGAAAAATTGCCGTATTTTAAGCCTTTTGATCACATCTAAAGTGTTCAACAGCGCGAGCTCGGAGCTTACCGACTTTTCTCAATTTGCTGAAATTTTGTGACCTCTGCTTGCAAATTTGATATGATCTTCTTCCGGAAACTTAGATAACAAATTTGTAGAATCGGTGCTACGACGGACTGAAGATATTTTGCGTGTCAGAGACATGGACCTTATAAGAAACAGACTAACCCAAATGGGTTTTCTCCCTCGTCTGAGACGTTCCCGGCTATCACCTTGATCACATGCGAAGCAGTAGGGACGCCTTGCAGAAATTTAATAGTTGTTGCCTATTGCAGCGTGTATAATTGTCAAGAAAAAGCTGGTTGTAGCGCCTCATTTCACAAATTAGAATTTCTTCATAATTTTATTTTTGAAATTGAGATTGATTTTTAAAAATTTAGCATATTTATCAAGCATAATTAACGTTCCAAATAATTATAAAGCTATTGCATGCTTTCAGGGCTGGATATTTTTTTACCTTTTCCTATCCTGTAAGGAAATTTGTAACTACTAATTTTAGAAAATAATATTTTAAATCTGAACTAACAGAAAATTTCAAACAAGCAATTTTTATGCTTTTTATTGGTGTAAATAAGTAAAAAATACTAAAATATTTAAAAACGAATCTTTGAAAGTTTTGTTTAAAATTCTAAATTGTGCTGCTTTTTTAAAATTATAGATGAATATTATAGCACAATTTCTATAAAGAAATTTTATTTCAATTATATTTCATAATACATCGTAGTAATAAACAATTTTGACTCCTTAATAATTTTTATGCGTTTAATTCTAATATTAAAATTGTATTTAACCGTAATAATTAATTTTGCTTGTATTTTATAATGATTATTTTTTCAATTTATTTTTAGTTCTACATAAGATTTTTTTTAAATTTATTGTTAATTTAATTTGTTAGCCCAAAGGGTCGGTAACCTAGAAAGGCTGTTAGTTTCGAAGCGACATTTTGCGCTGTTCTACTATAAATGTCCGTGTCTCCTTGCAAATTGTTGTTACCAAATATTTTCGCCCTGTATTATATTTAAAGGAATTAAATAATGAAGGATCTGCGTGAAGACATGTATGTTTCTCGCACTGTGATAAAAACGATAGTATCTAGAGCCATCAAATTTTAATTAATGTAATCCTCCATTCGGACATGGGCATCTGGACGGCTGAATTTCGAATTTGTTTTAATCTATTTCACATTTTGGAAAACTTTAAGGAATTTTTGATTAACAATCTCAACGACTGCAGAGAGAGCACTAAACGGAAAATAACAGTTTTATCTCCTGTGCGGAAAATCTAAAGATATGCTGTTTTCAAATGTATGTGGTTTACGGGAGAAGAACATGATATTTAATAAATATAGGTAACACAAAAAACGTTAAAAAAAGGTTCCTTCTGGGCGTAATATAAAGTGCTGAGTGCTTCTAGATTTTATTTTACCTTCCCCCCTTTCATTACACTCAGAAAATTCTATGCTTCGAATTTTATAAATTACTAAAATAAATATTCCACTTTAATGTTAATAAGTTAATGATGATATAATCAAATAAATGATTGTTTTTTAATGTTATTATAGTTTTGAAAATCACTGCCTGAAAATGATCATTAAATTTTTTAAAAAAAGTTTTCAGATCTTGTTCATTTCAAAGCATCACGTACTATCACATACTACTTTTACGTTATTTGTACGCAAAATTAAGTTCATAAATTTTGTGCCTAGAGTTTTTACTGTTTTACCAGAGTAAAGATGTTTGTACAAGAATTACGCGTGAAAAAAATGCGCGAAATGCAGTAAAAAGTGCTTTAATGATATATATTAAATCCTATTTGGAAAAAACTGTGGCTTTCATAATCTCATCCCTATACAACGTATCACATTTAATAATTAAAAAGAGTTATGTGATACAAACGTCTTAGGTTTTCATTGCTAAAGTAAACCAGATCGTCCCTACTCTTTCTTGCCGACAAGTCGGTGACGCGCGCCCCGCCTACTGGTTTAGTCTATCTCTTATAAGGTCCATGGTCAGAGATGGAGAAATCTATATTTGGAGGGTGATTATAATATTTTAGCCAATCAGTGCATGCATAAATGGTCTGATATCGTTAATACTGTTTTATGTCAAAATAAAGAAAACCACCTTACTTCATTTTGACTCTTTGTAAAGCAATAGGTAATTAATTACGTTATAATTAGTTCATTACAAATGAACAACTGAAAAACTGCATATTGATTACAGCGATCAAACGTCAAAAATTTCAATGTGTATGCATTACTGAATTTTAATTGTTGGAGTCTTTAATAAATTATTAAATGGACAGGAATATTTTAATATTCTCATAAAAATTCTAAACTTCCTTATGAAATATTTTGCATAAGATAACACTATAATAATGATGAAATATCACGAATACAAAATATTATTTTCTCTAGCATACTACATTTAATTTCGTTTCGCATATTGACAATTTTGCGTACATGCTGTAGATTATTACTTCGCATACATAATAAAAATTAAATTCAGTTTGTTATGAACAGAGATAGTTTAATGAAAAGTTTAGACTGCAAACAGACTTTAAGCTAACTGGCGACACTGCACATACAGAGAATCACGTGATTACAAGATAACTCTGATTCAGGAAAAGGCGCAGAGCAGTGCTTTTGTGCAACTCGTGCTTTCTGGTGCACCGAAAGTTTAGCAGAGTGTTTCCGAAAAGTCCCCAAACATAACAAATGTTAAAATATGGCCTACAAAGTTTCTGCTGACAATATGTGACAAGAGTTCATTATGAGGTAATCGGCATTGGAAAACGGAAATGTTGGTCGAAAGACACAGAACTGCTCGGAGCCCAGAGAAAGTTTGATTCTGCAAAGGCTGTTGTACTTGCACTTGCTACCCATGCTGTCTGCGATTATCCAATATTGCATTCATTCGAAGCATGGGAATCTTTGCTCGATATATACGGATTATGGCAATGTATTCCCTAACTTGGTTAATCGTTTCTTCATTAATGTCCTAAAATTTTGCAAGGATTGTTGATGCTTTCACATCGCGGACGCCATACGCTGATGAATTTTCGTCCCAAAACAATTTCAACACTGGATACAACGTATTCCAGCATACGACTAGCCCTTCTAGGGATTACATGATCTTATCAAATTACTGTGCTGTCTGGTAAGATTTTAAACATTTCATTTCGCTGAAATTACTCTGCGTCTTAAATATTATAGTAAATTAAAGTGTGGAAAGGACTTTTGAAAAATCCTGTATATTTAGTAAGAGAGGTATGTAGCAATAAGGAAAAAGTGCATTTCTAATTTCGGTTGGAAATTAAAAACTTATTGTTCAAGAGAAAATTTTATCCGACTTCTTCGTGACAGTTACTCGCTGTCAGGCGATGCTATAAGAATGCCTGTGCTCTTGAGAGATGAATCTTATACTGCACAATATGCTTCAATGAAGAAGTGTAATTTTTTAGCAACATTTTTATGTAACTTGTATAAGACATTCAGCAAAACTTCACTTATTCATATCTTTTCATTCAAAATTTCAATCTCGAAAATTTTACAATCTCAAAACTCAAACTAAATTAATTCAACTATTATCCCAGTATGTTAATATTTTGCAAAGTTTTTAACCCAAAATGTATTTCTTCACATTCCTTTCTGGTTATACATCCAAAACAAAAAATATGTTATTCTGATGTAAATCGATTAAAATTACTCACATAAATAAGTTTTAAAAAACATAATAATTTCAATATAAACTGAGTAACAGTTTTAGTATGAAATTTAAAAGAAACTGTGTATCCGATTTTACTCAAAATGACACAGAACTCTCTTCAATGACACAGAGCTAAAACATTGAGTTTTTTTAGCTCAAAAGTAAAATTTTTGATACAAATAATTTTGTTTGATTTAAATGAGCTCAAATTCTTTCAAACTTGTGTAAGAATAATATGTCATTTCCTCTTTCAACAGCTGGATCAATTATTGGATCCTTTCTTGCGGTCTACTTCAAACAACGTGGTCTTGCCTTGTCAGAACTTTCAACGATATTTATGATATCACCATTCGCCCAATTTCTAGGATCAACAGCATCAGGAATAATAGCAGATAAGCTGGGAAGATCCAAGCCCGTTCTAGTAGGCAATCTCGTAATTACCCTGCTAGCTGTTACTGGCATGCTGTTGATGCCAAGAATGAACTCCGAGAGTTGTAATCCACAGCCATTAAATATCAAGTGTCATTATCAAGAATTCTACAGATTAATGGTAAGATCTACTTGCGACATCGAAGATAAGGTCTTCGAAGTAACATCTTGCAACATTCAGTGCCCCGAAAATGTTACTGAGTACTGTTTCGGACAAAATATCATTTGCGAAATTTTGGAGAGCAGTGAAGGAATTGCGAATTTTTCTTTATTGATTCATGTGAATGAGACTTTTAAAACAAAAAATAAATGCTTTTATAACGTTCGTGCTTTGACGCACAAAAATAGAACTTATTCGTGGTGCAATGTGCCACATAAAATGTACTGTAGAATAAATTGTTCATATTTTTCCGAAGAAAAGTGTAATCGGGAAAGAGGATCAAGATGGAGACTTTTGGTGGCTAACATGGTGTTGTTAATGCTCTTTTTCACTACATTTACTACCTGCTACCGTATTTTTGACGTTACTGCTATGTCTTTGGTTAAAGAATATAATTCTGATTTTGGTCGTGAATGTTTCTTTTCTGTTCTTGGTGTTTTGATATTTACTCCCGTCGCTGGGTATGTTGTAGATGCGAACACTTCTCCAGGTGATGAAAAGCACTATGCATCCGCATTTTACTGTTTCATTGGGATGTGCATATTAACTTTAGCAATTATTTATAAATTAAAAGTAAAAATTAATCCACCAGGCAGAAACATGTGGAAAAAGGCTTTGAATTTATTAAAAAATGCCGATCTTATTTCATTTATCTGCATTCTTTTCATGCTTGGTACTACATGGAACTTTATGAAGAATTTTACAAACTGGTTCCTTGTAGAGCTTGATACTCCAGGCATTTTATTCGGTCTGATTCCAGCAGTGAATGGCATATATGGACTTCCATTTCTGTTGACATCTAAATGGTGGGTTCAGAAAATTGGTTCTCCCAACATATTCTTATTAGCACTTTTAGGATACGTTTGTAGTGCAATAGGATATTCATTTCTGTTTAACCCTTGGTACTCCCTGCTATTAGAAGTAACATCAATTTTTACTTTTCATTTGTTGTGGGTTACTGTCATTCTTCATAGTCACGAAATTGCACCCGAAGGACTGACGGCGACAGTTATTTCTACAGCTGGAGGTATCCATTTTAATATAGGTATGTATTCCAGCATTTCTAAACAAATGATTAAGTCTTAACCAGGGCTTAAGAACAGTATTAAACTAGCGAGGAGTTTACAGAAAGTTCTATTTCGAAAGACACTGACATATCTCCTTCTTCTTCAAACAACTGCAGAATCAAAAGCACAATAACAACCTTGTATTTAGCGTACATATATTAAAACACTTAATCGATTTCGAGGATAGCTAATGGTCTCTCCTCATCAGAAGAACGAAATTACTGGAAAGGGGGGGGGAAAGAAGAAAAATAAAGCATTGGCAAAGGAGTCTCAGAAACACGTGGTCGTTATCAGCAACGCACGCGGTTGTAACCAGATTTTGAATCAGAGTTACACTGGCCGCCTACTTTTACTGAGCCAGGCTATCTGATCAAACATAAAAAACATAGACTAAAACGCAAAAAATCAGCGAAGTCAAAAAATAGGGAGCGAGAGGCAACTGCACCTTCACGCATTAAGTCTGAACCTCGAATCCTTTAGCCTCCCTCGAAATCGATTGAGTGTTTTAATATACGTACGCTAAATACAAGGTTGTTATTGCGATTTTGATTGTCACATTGGCTTGTTTCTTTTCTATTCTAACTGCAGAATGTTTTTTGCTTCAATAAGAAGGCAAATGTATGCCAGTTAGCTTCGAAATTGATTAACTATACATATTTCTGAAATTATTTTTTTGGGTTTATTTTACATATTTCATTAGTATATATCTCTTCTATATGATAAATATAGTACTTTGCTTTAAAATAGTTTCTGGGCACACTTTAGAAACATTTGAATAATGTAATAGATTTTAAGTTTACATTTTAAAAAAGAAGAATTTTTGATTCAGTAAATAAAAACCTTTTCTTTTCTTTCCTCCTCCTTCTGTTTTTCCTAGGATTGGCGCTTCGACACACTTAACAGGATACATAAGATCTTTAACGCAGTGATCTAGAGTATTAATTAATTTCATATTAATTATTGATTTTAATTATTAATTAAATTATAATTTATTTTATATTTTTTATTATTAATTAAAATCAATAACTAATTTCATTATTAATTAATTTTATTATTAATTATTAATTAAAATCAATAATTATTAATTAAAATCAATGATTTTAATTACTAATTATTGAGTTTAATTAATAATTAATTATTTTATTATTAATTATTTTAATTATTAATTAAAATCAATAATTAATTTCATTTATTAATTATTAAATAGTAACTATTTAAAGCCTGTAAAGTTTTCTTCGAATTTGTCCATGACTAATTCGAAAGAAAATCAGTTGTTCATAACAGCATAGTCGAGCAAAAACAGTGGATACATAATTATATAAATGATGCGGGCGTTCGTTTCTCTCTTCTGATACCAGTATTGCAGAAATTTCTAATTCGTAAGTTTATGAGTTTGAAAACAAGTTCAAAATTTATAAGGTTCGGTGAGTGAACTCGCTAATCATACTATAAAAATGATCCTATGAAATATGATCTTACAAGTTTATAAGGTATTTCCTTTCTTCTCTCCAGCATGCCTTCGTGGTGTAACGGTAGCACACTCGTCGTGTATTCGAATGATCCAGGTTCGAGTCCTGGCGAACGCATTGCACATTTTTCAGAACTTCCTGCTTCAAAATAATCTAATGACTCCACAAGTTTTTAAAAGTTTAATTTAATTCTACAGTTTTGCGATACGTTAAGAATCCCGACATATTAGTTGGAAACATTAGCCTAATGTACTACTATTCACAAACTTTACCAGATTTGATAGATTCAGTCCTTCAATTAATGAAATATATGTCCCAACATTATGGAATAGTCACATTTGAACAAAATTTGTTCAATGAAGCTTTTATAGACAGAAATTTGAAATTTGTTCAAATACGATTTTAAGGAAAAATTAGCTTTATATTTCTTTCTAAATGACAAGGAATTTTTAGAAATGAATGCGTCCTAGAGTAATAAGCATATTTTTTTCACAACTCTATCGGAAATTTTATGTTAATTTTTCCAGCTATTTATAATTTCTATGTTTACTATAATTTCTCCTTTCCGTATTTCTCACCAGAATTCAAATTAGTAATTTGTTCTCATATATAGCGATAATTCGCTTCACGTATGTTAGGATTCTTAGACGGAAGTAACATTAACAGATCAAATGTTATTCCAGAACTACTACAGCATTGATTTAAAAGAAGTCTTTGTATGAACTTATTCTTAAGATGATTAAAAGTAATGTTTCTTGTAATAAAGGTTAACTCAGAAAATATAAGATAATAAACATCTATAAGATGATAACCTCCATAACTCTTAAAAATAACGAGAGAGTGCGGCATATCTTAAAATAAAACATAATTTAATTAAATGAAAACTCACATATACAATGGTTACAGCCGAAAATGTCACGGCAAATATATTGCAGGCGAAAACGTCGCGGGGAATACAACGCAAGGCGAAAACAACGTGGTACAAAACATCGTGGCAGAAAAGAAAGCAAAAAGAAAACATCGCAGTTCTAAATCATCTTGGTACAAAATATCGTGATCGAAAATAAAGTGGTTCAAAAACTTTTTTTCGCAGTTAAAAAACATCGTCGTCGCACACATGCGTTTTTTAAATCCCGTACTGACACTGACTCTCGTCATAACTAACAAATCGATATCCAAAAAAACTGATTGAACGCTAAACATGAAAATATTCACACTTTAAGAATAAATATATCACTTCAAGAATAAAAAGGACACAAGTTTCATTAAAACGATATCAGAATAACAAATGTGAAGGAAAATAATTTGATAATTAACTAAGCAATTTTTATAGAAGTAACCTCATGAAGTTATTTGTCTCCCTTCTTTTAATCATTTTAAACTGTATTTTCCATAAAAAATTACCAGTAAAACATGATAAAAAAGGTTAATTTATAAATGACGTTTGTTAAATAACTATGTAAATTTAAAATGCTATTGATTTCTATAGGTTGTATTAATTTTCTACTCATTTTCAATTTTTAAATGTTTAAGTTTCCTTCTTATTTTTTCAACAGAAACGAATTATTTTATTCAAAAATATGAAATGTAGAAGTAAAAAGAATCCCTCTTTCTTTCTTGGGCTTCCAAATCATTATGCGAACATGCATTTACAACTTTTAAAACCTGAAAACGAATGTGTGCAATGATTTTGTAAGTATTTTATTTTTTACCACGATATTTTTTCCACGACGATGTTTTTAAATTGCGAAAGTTTTTGAACCGTTTTGTTATCGACTAAGATATTTCTTACCATGATGTTTTAGAACTGCGATGTTTTCTCCTTGCTTCCTTTTCTCCCACGATATTTTGTACGAGGACGTTTTGAAGAAAACTTGCGTAGTTTTCTTCGCGATGTTTTTATCACGATGCTTTCGGAGGACGTCTATACAACATACAGATGTTTACTAACTGTTACCGAACACAGCGAAGTTGCATGTTGATATTTGTTAAAACAGTAGAAGCATAAGATTTCCTCTTTATCCTGAGAACTTTACGTCAGTCCTCGTGACTGGCGGATGGAGAGACGCCATTCGCAACATTTACTCGCCCCATTTTAGTTTACTGGATGGCTACTCAAAACATTAACTAACAATTTCAAATTCAAACTGTCATGTTTCTTTCAAATAGGAGCAAAGTGAGTCTCAGTCGTCTTGGACTCATAGTCATCATTTGGATGCGGAGGTTGTAGAGACATTAGGTATTTTTTGGACGCAGGCAAGATGAAAAATTAGCAATCGCCTTTCCCGGGAATCGAACCACGGACCTCTGGAATACAGGCCCAGCGTGCAGAACCACTACACCACGAAGGCGGGAGAAATACCTTATAAGATTATACTGGCTAGTTATTTGAAAAGCGGAACTTCTTTTGGAAAAGGCTCTACGAGCAAGTCTCTGCTGCTAATCTCTATGAAAATATTATTTGAAAAAGATAAATTAGCATATTATAATGTGTTTTCATCTTCCTTAAAAAAGTAATATAATGTAGTTTTATCTGGTTAAAAGCCAATTTAAGCGGGTTTTTTTTTTAAAATCATCTTCTAATGAGACGATGCCGTCGAGTTATGAGGAATTTGCCGCTGGTTTGACTAAGCTTACCAAAATATTCCTTTCTAAAACGTAACGTCAGATCTTGATTTAGTACGGTACCTTATTCTTTTCGCAAATTTTTGCATCGATCTATTTTACGTTCGCAAATTCAAAATTTCATGTTTTCTTACAACTACGGTAAGGGTCGGAAATATATAACTCTTTCACAATCGCATTTTATGATCACTAATTCTTCATAATATATAAAAATTTATTCTAGTAATCTTCTAAGGAAATCTTCAATAATTCTAGCGTCTCCTAAAGTTTTTCCACTATTTCGCAGTTAAAATGTGTATCGTTTTCTCAATACACGTTTCTAGGTCGTCCTTCTCTGGTTATGAAACTAAATGAAAGCAAAAATGCATCTGAATTCACAGATAGTTTCCATCTCCTAGTTTTCTTCAAATGTTGTCAACTAAACTTAACAATAGTCCTACAAATTATTTGAATTGAATGTTCTGTGTTTCCGTCTGACACAGAAAATAATGCTTTCCAGGAATTTGTAACTTTTATAAACTCCATCGGTATTTGTAACATTAAGCAAGAAACGTAAAGACTTATTCCCTAATTTTGCAAGTATTGGCACCAGATTTACTAGAGTGAATTTTTATCCAATCTAAGACGAATCAGAGGTTGCTTAATTAATTAGTATATGTAATATTTTTTATATGGAATTCAAGGAACACTGAATGCTGAGTATCGGATATAAACTGTTTATAAGTTACTGTTTAACTGAAAATACTTTTATCTCAAACTAAAAACAAATGAATTTTAATTTTGAGCATTTCATCCTTCTAGCTCTTCAATAGTTAATAATATTTAATTCTTAATACTGTAATTTTCAAGACCTATAATGCTAACTTCTAATTATTAAAATAAATAAAAAAAATAACCTTTGCGAAGCAGTATGCCCTTTATGAAAATTCGGGATACACTCTTGACCATATCTCTTTATTGTTTGTTAAATGCAGAAGTAAAGATGGATATCAAGATGGCGAAGTATAAGAAGATTATTGTTATTAAAAAACGACTGAGAAACTGAATGATCTCCAGTTGTCTCTGCAAGGAAAATAATAGAAACATATTTACTTAGGATGATAAAAGTGAAGCTTAAATTAAAGAGAACAGCATACGGAAGGAAATGGTCGAAAATAATTCACTTGAAATGTTTTCGACTGTCGACAGTTTTATACTTGAGAAACATAATTATAAAACTTCATGGCAAAAATTATTATAGATCAGTTAAAAACATTAGAAATACGATTTCACAAATAACATCGAATTTTGATTTCAAAAATCTTGAATTAAAAAATAATTTTTTATTGACATTAACGAGATAAATCCTCTTCCATATAAAACTAAAGAGCAGTCTGGTCAGCTTTCAATTGAATTCAACTTTCTGAAATGTAATTTTCCTGAAACATCCTTGACTGAATTGTGGACCGGAGATGAAACTGAATTTCTGGTGAATTCTGAAATGGCGTTAAATCTTCTTCTGCCGTTCAACACCCCATACTAGTAATATGAGAAGACATTTCAAGCTTCAAAGCTTACTAAATTCAAATATTGTTCAACGATTAAAAATGTTTAAGCTGTTTTATATCTTGCTGTGTCAAATATTGCACCAAGATTTAATTTGCTATGCAGCAAAAAACCAAGCACAACCGTCTCATTAAAACGTAATTTTCTTTCATTAATTTCTGTATACCTGAAACAAATATTAAAACTAATAAAATATGCACATTGTTTACCAAATAAATAAGCTATTTAAGAAAAAGGATTTATTTTTGTATCATTATTTCATATTTAATATCTGGGGTCGCTAAAATTTCTAGATAAAAAGGCAATGAATGAAAAATGTTTAATAAGCGTTGGCTTATAAGAACAACTCTGGATTTCGTTCTAATTAACTGAATTCTTACTCCATGATATGTGACAACGATAAACTTACAAAATAGACCCCTCCAAAAGCATTCAAAAAAAATAATGCATTTCACTGGTTTCATTTATAGGCCTTTTCTGGGATAGGCATTTCAGTAAAGCAAGTATTGAAATCCTTTACAAAGAAGGTTATCGGACAAATGAGCGCCCCAACTTAGTTATGATTTTTACACTTTTTGTACAATGGAATTAAAAGTTTCCTGCAGCAAAGCTAATATATTTTATTTTTTGGTAAACGTTTACTCATTACCGAATCTTTAAAAATTCAAATTGCGTCTTAAGGTTGTAGGGTTTATATTTATTTTAACTAACATTTATTTTAAGTTTAAACTATCTTTCCTGTCAAGCCTTACTTTCCCCTGGAATTGCCAATGCCAGAATATGTAAATTTTGAGTAGAACGCGCAAGGATTCAAATTATCAGCGGAAGTATTCTGATTTAAATAGAAGGAAACAAGTTCGGTGTGAGAGATTCTTACTTAGCGAGCGCGGAGGTAGTTAGCGAGAATTGAAGAACCCCGCGTTGCGGCCTATGTGCTTGGCGGGAAGTAGTGGCAATTGTTCCAGTGAGCTTCAAGTCTGGTGAATTAGCAGCGGTATTGTAAAACGCGGTGAGTTAGTTATTTTAGAGAGCCTCGTAGTTAGAATCTTGTCTTTATTTTCTTTTCAGGTTATTATTTTTATTTTGACTGCCAAGTTGGCACAGTTTGTAAGCGTCAAGAGGACGCAATTGTAATTTATTACGTTGAATAAAAGGGACTTAAACCCTTTACAAGACTCTGTGGTTTATACAAGCTTTCACAGTCACCCTTGGTTGCGTGCAAGTTGGAGGCGCGCAACGTTATAAGGTATTCTTATCTAGATCCTATGCAATACAAAATAAGTTTTGTTACACGTTTTTTAGATGCAAATTTACAGTCTGCATTGCTTTCTTAGTATTCAAACTAAAACAACCTCCACTCATAACCTGCTGAGCGTTTTCAATACAAATTTCCCTTTCTATTACATCTGAAATACCTTTCATACAATTGCATATATAAAACTGCTTATATAGTTTTTATATTTTGAGCAAAACATTGAGCGGCAAACGCGAAATTGAGGCTGCTAACAAAAATTAGCTCGACGCGACTATTCTACAATTATTTGTAGATAACGTCCATACTTGCAGAAGGATAGAAAAATCGCAAATTATCTCGATCTTCAAACACTGTACCTAGCTGTAAAAATGCACTTTTATTTCTGCTGAAAGAACTATTTGATAAATTTGAGACCTATCAATAACATCAGGAATGAGCTAAATCATATTAAACCTCTTAAATAAAAGATCATTTGAAGAGTACCTCTTCTTTTAGATGTGTCAAATACGAGTATAATCCTTACTAAATTGCTATTACTTTTTATAATAGAACGATGAAATAGAAAATGACCACTCTTGGTATTATCTGTAGCCCTTTCATTAATACCAGTTACTCCTCCTCCTCAAATACATATTTATATTAATTACAAAAATTATTTATCTTTCTTGTGAAGGCACATTTTCTTTTGCCGTTTATAAGTTGATTCTTGATTAGAAAGCAATTACCTTATTTCGGTTTAAGAGGAAATCAAAGCTTATAAATATCTCTAGAAATGAATTTTAAACTGTTTTTAAATTGCTCTAACACTCCGTCGTATTAATTTAGAAGTCAAGCAACAAAAGTCGGCGTTATATTTTCAAATTTTCACAGGACAAGTTTCGATGGTTTTACTGAACCATCACCCTCAGCTTCAAAAGCGCAAATCTGGTATCTTAATTACTCTGTCGTACTTTCGTGCTTTTATTTTTCACAAAGTCTGAAGTCTCGATATTTCTAGCCCCATTAACTCTCTAATTGATAAGTTATACACTTGCAAAGTTGTAAGATTTATAGGCATGGAATATATCTTAGAATAATAAACATAAGTTATTATACAATTATTATCACATTTGTTTTCAAATAATTTTTCTATGAACGTAGTCCTAATCTGATTAAAATTATGAAAATATGCACAGTTTCGGCAATTAAGTCAATCAAATAAATTTGGTTAACTTAGGTTTGGACCGCGTATGGCTTTAAACCCACTCAGATCCAGAAATTCAGTGTTGTTGCAATTCCCTCATTTTCAGTATAATTTTTTCTATCAAGTACATCTTATCTATAATTTTAAGTTTAGATAGTTTAGCAGATGGGTAAAAGAGCTTCGAACTTTTTAAAATCTAAATTGCTGATAAAAAATTATTTCCTAGTCTTAGAAGGTACTACTGAAGCTTACTTGCTACCTCAGACAAAATCTGTTTAATTAATAACAAGAATCAAGCAAAACGAATGAGCAGCGTGCCAGAAATCCGTTTCATCCTCTCAATTCATAACTTATATATTTTCATGAGGAGAACAGTTGAACAAATTTCTCTTAAACTAGTCTTACTTGTAACTTTCAACCTCTTCACAAGTACTTAGATAAATAAGTACAGCTGGGCAAGGCAAATAACGGAATGGTTGTCTTTAAGTTTGAACCGATTCTTTGCTGAAGAGTATCTAAGGGGAACTATTGCATTTAACTGCATTATAATTTTTATATTTTATTCCCATGCTAAAAGAGGGAAGAGAGGTTAGCTTCCTTTCAAGTGGTGTTTCATCTGAGTCCTGAAACTTCGCAAACTTAAGTCATACATTCACAGCTGGGCAAGTATACAGGCAAGGCATTTTGACTATGTACTTGAAGTATTAGTCAAGATGCCTTACCATCTAGTAAATGTAAATCATCTAGTACAATGAATCGCCAAGAAGTCAAAATCATATGAACATGTATGCTTTCATTCTTTAAATGTACAAAGCCTGTAGAAAATTAATCCATTTCTAATGAAGTTAGAATGCGACAAAATGCTTTAGATGCCATTATAAATCTGAGTACCTATTATGCATTTACAGTGTGTTGAAATAACGTAAATTTCCTCATAACGGTATTTTGATTTTTCCATAGGCAAAGGTTCAGGTAGTTTGATTGGTGGATTAATAATGGATTCTTTTGGAGGCAGAATTGCATACCGAGTCATAGCCGTTATTTGCCTGATTTCTGCAGTAATGTATGGAATTTACATTTACATACGTCGCATTTATTTCACACAAAATCATGATGTCAAAAACAGAGGTAAATTTTATTTCTCAATAAGTATAAGATTTAAAACTATAACTTGTTCCTTTTCGAAATATGTCAAATCTATACATGAATTTCCTGCTGTTCTCATATATCGTACTGGATTTAAATTATTCCAGTAACAATTACTCAATTTTACGATCAGCTATGCTAATGGTTTCAGAAATAATTATTTTTTCATAAAATAGATTTGAATAATTAAATAATCTTTTTCATTTCAAATGGGTTAATCAACTAGAAATTATTGAACCGTAATATTTGCTTTACTGAACAGAGTTTCTTTTGAATCCATTCAATAATTATTCCCTTTTATAATCTTCCACTGAAGCAGAAAGAATAAATGTTTAATAAAAGCTGTGTTTTGGTAGAAATTTTTAATTGTATTTATACTAGGGAAGTGTAAAAAACAGGTTATAAACTGATGTGGGAAAACAATTATTTATGGGTAGTATCACCATAATTCATACTGAATGAGTAATGCCAGTGCTATACAAAGATACTCCTGATATTGTCCAGATGAGACAGTACGCTGCGATTGAGAAGCCCTGGACGTTTTCAGCGAATTGAGTCACTGTTGTCCACAAAAAACTCCTGATATTATGAAGGTGATCAATACTCTGTGACTCAGTTTGACTGGACGTTTTCAGAGAATTAATACAGTGTTACCCGAAGCTGAAATAGTACACAATAGTATGATGCAGCAATCACTTTCGTTTCACTCCTTTAAAAATGGACCAGAGCACAAAAAACGCATCACAATCCACTTCTCTTCTAATGTATAATCTCTGCAGTTAAGGTCTAGACTGTGGGTTTCTGGATGTGCAGGTCATTTTGTAAGGATCTTAAGTTTTACTAACGTTTATTTTATTTTAAATCTTTACTATCACTTCTTATTTTCTACTTCCGGCCAGAATTATAAGCGTGAAGGTTTTTATGCAAAGTTTGTCTGGCGAACGCCAAGTACTTAAGTTGTGGCTTTTTGCCAAGCAAGAGTGAGGAAGCAGTAAGTCAACGCAGGCCGCTTACCTTAGAAGTTACGCAGTTGCTGTTCGCCTTCCAGGCCAGAGGTTTTAATCCTCTTGATAAATTAAACGTATTGTAGTGTTCACAGTCTCTGTGCTACATACGCTTCCTGTTATTATAAGGCCAATCTTCCACGTGTATTATTCTAAAGTTAAATTAGAGTTTAGTTTTATTTTTTAGAATTTTACGTTAGACCCCGAGTGGTGGGTCAGTGTATTCCGAAGTACGGAAGTTATTGTATATAGAGAAAAATAAAGGGTTTTGTATACCCTTCGTCTGTATCCTGTCTACTTACCACAATTAGTGAACATAGCTTTAGTAAGCTCTCTGTTCCGAGTCAGGTCCGTGTATGTTCCCGAAGAAGGTTAGAAGGAACATTGAACCTGATAGTGGCGCCCAACGAAGAAGAATAACCATGGCCGAGTTTCAAGAAGAACCTGTGCTGCCTGCAGAAACGGCTCAGAATCCAGAAATGCCAGCTGCCGCCCTGGAAGGATTCGGTTACATCGTCCAGACCATGCGCGCTTCGATGAAACCAGAAGCAACGTTTAATGGAAACTCACCGGTAACCAGTTTTTTGGAAAAATTGGATGACCACTTCATGCTCTACCCCGTGCACGAGTTTCAAAAAGTTACCTTAGCTACCAGCGCTTTGAGGGGCCAAGCGCTTAACTGGTTCAAATGTATCGGCAGAAGTCTCTTGGGTCAAGCAGGAAGACCCACCTATACTTACGAAAATTTCAAGACTGCCCTAGTAAAAGCCTTCCCTGTTGTAAGGGATCGTGCGAAATTAGAAACGGAACTTTTCAGCATATATCAGCAAAGAATCGAAAATCTCTCAAGCTTTATTTTAAGAAAAATTCACGTCTTCAAACTCTTGTATGGAAACCGTCCGGATCCTGAGATAATTCAAGTGATTTTGCCGAGGTTACTTCCCCAAGTGCAAGACTTTATTGAATTAAGAAATCCGACTACACTGGAAAAGTTATTTGAGCTAGCAATCCAGTTTGAAAGTAGAAGAACGGCGGGCATTGAAAGAAGACGCCAATATCAACAACGAAACCAGTTTGGTTCGCCAAGACCACAGCAAAGCCAAGCACACGGCTACGGAAGCAAAGAAAATCAGTGGGCAAGGAAACCCGAGCATTCAAAAACAGCCGGCGCACGTCGACAGTTCAATAGCAACCCAGGGAAAAAGTCTCAAGGCAATGGGAAAAAGAAGGAAAGCACGGAAAGGAAAAATAATTTAAACTAAAACGGATTTCTGCTGACGAGAGGGTGCGGAAATCCGAAGGCCACGAAAACCCCTCTTCCTACAAGTTAAATACAGTAATGGTGAAAAATTTGACTCTTCCGAAGATTGAAGTCTTGGTGAATAATATCCCGGCCACCGCACTCCTGGATACCGGCGCGCAGTGTTCCTGTGTGGCAGAAGTCTTTTTTAGAAAGTATTTTCGCAAATACCGCATATATAATGCGGTTAATACGACAGTATTAGCGGCGCAAGGAGAACAATGTAAGTGCGTAGGTAAAGTACCTTTGTATATCCGTATCAAGGACGAACAAGTAAAAGTGATGTTTTTTATAGTAAAGAATTTGCAAGCACACTTAATCTTAGGAATAGACTTTCTTTCAGACGCACAAGCAACGCTGGATTTTAATGAAGCGTCCCTTAAGCTGACGATGAAACCAGTTCGTGCAGAAAAGGCTGAACCGCCGATGTTAAATCTTGACCACCTCCCTAATGACGAGCAAGATAGAATCCGACATGTGGTAAGTGAATTTGCTTCGTTATTTAGTGATATTCCAGGATTTACTCAGGTTACTAACCATAGTATCGACACCGGAGATGCATTGCCAGTTCGTCAAAAACCATACCGGTATGATAAGAATAAGGAAAAAATTATAGAATGGCATATTACCGATATGCTACGTAAAAAAATCATAACGCCCATCTCAAGTAGTTATGCTAGCCCGGTGGTTTTATGTAAGAAAAATAATGATTATCCTTTGGAGCATCCAAAAAGGTGGAGATTCGCTATTGATTACCGTAAATTAAATTCCATAACGAAATATCCGATATATCCGTTGCCGATCATAGAAGAAATTTTAAGGAACATAAAATCAACCAAATTTATGACGACTTTAGACTTAACGACTGGTTATTTTTAAATAGGGGTGAGGCCTGAGGACGTGCTTAAGACTGCTTTTATAACCAAGTCTGGCACTTATGCATTTTTGCGTATGCCGTTTGGCCTTTCAGGGGCCCCGGCAACATTTCAGCGATGCATGGACATTGTGTTAAGACCTGTTCTTGGAAAGTCCACATTTATCTATTTAGACGATATCATTATTACTAGTGATAATCTCGACCAACATATACAGGATTTAAGACAGGTGTTTTCTTTATTAAATGAGGCCGCTCTAAAAGTTAATGTCGAAAAGTGCAAATTTGCAGCCTCTGAATTAAAATATTTAGGTTACAAAATATCTTAAAAAGGGATCGAGACAGATGAATAAAAAATAATCGCTGTACAAAAGTATCCGACTCCAAACACGGCAAAGAAGCTCTCTTCTTTTCTAGGACTTTGTTCATATTATAGGTCCTTTATAAAAGATTTTGCGGCTATCGCTGAGCCATTGTTAAAATTAAAAAGGAAAAAGGCAAGATTCTCGTGGACGGCCGAAGCCAATAGTGCTTTCGAAAAATTAAAACAAGCATTAACGCAAGCCCCTGTGTTGAAATTTCCTGAAAAGGATGAGATCTTAGAAATTTCAGCGGATGCTTCGGATTATGCGGTAGGAGCGGTACTTTCGCAAAATCAGCAGCCCGTGGCATTTTTTAGCCGAACTTTAAATCAAACACAAAGAAACTATTCCGCGACCGAGAGAGAGGCACTTGCAGTTCTGTTAGCAGTGCAAAAGTTCCGAGTCTATTTTGGAAAGGCGCCGATAACAGTGTATTCTAATCATGTAGCGGTAACCAGATTGTACTCAGGGAAAAACTTATCCCCAAGGTTAATAAGATGGGCACTCAAGCTACAAGAATATAATCAAGCATACCCCCGGAAAGGAAAATATCGTAGCAGATGCCCTATCCAGAATAAAAATAGATGAAGAAGGTAATACTGTAAAGAAGGCAATGCTCACAGCATGTACAATAAATTCCCGAGAAACTGTAATAACCGAACTGGGTAAGGATCCTGAGTTTGGAAGCATTTATGAGTATTTAAAGGATCCTGAAAATTTTAGCCACCAAGATATTGTGGCGATAAGAAATAGGGCGGCCCATTACGAACTAATAGATGGTCTATTATTCTACACAAAAACTACGAATTCCAACAACGAATTTCGACCTGTTATCCCAGCTAGTCTTAGATTAAATATCCTGCATGAGCTCCATGACAGCCCTTTAGCTTCTCATGCTGGTATTCGAAAAACTATCCAACGCGTACGCGAGGCAGTCTACTTTCCTGAACTGCAAAAGTTAACAAGGGCGTATGTCTAGTCCTGCCCAACATGTCAAGCCGTTAATTATATTAATTTCCGCCCGGCCGGGTTTCTAAATAGTATTAAATCCGAATTTCCAAATGAAATAATTGGCATCGATTTATTGGGCCCTTTCCCAAAAAGTCAGTTAAATAAAAGTCGCTATCTCCTTGTTATGGTTGATCATTTTAGTAAATGGACCGAAATTGTTCCCTTAAAACGAGCCTCCGCGAAATTGGTTACCAATTCTATTTTAAATAAATATATTTTAAAATACGGGGCGCCCCTAAAAGTTATATCGGATAATGGTTCTCAATTTGTAAGTAATATATTTGAAGACATGTGCCAAAAACTGGGCATACGCCATTTAAAAATGGTCCCGTATCGGCCGCAATCAAATATAGCGGAACGGGTCAATAGAAATATAGTGAAAATTATCCATAGTTATGTTAAAAATTTTCATAAAAGCTGGGATAACTATGTCAATGAATTAGCTTTCGCCCTTAGGACCGCAAAACATGATACAACGGGCAAAACTCCTGCTGAGTTATTTTTAGGCAGAAAGATTATAACACCGTTAGCTAAATTATTTTATGTTCAACAAAGAGCCCCAGAATTTAAAATGGGTGATATAGAAAAATTAATTAAAGAAGCAAAAAAGAACACTGAAGTAGCACAGAGAAAACAGAAACTTTATTACGATATGAAACGACGGGGAGTAACTTATAAAGTAGGATATGAAGTATTAAAAATTAAGCATTCACTTTCTTCAGCACCAGAAGATAAAACGGCCAAATTTTTTCCACGATTTGAAGGACCATATGTCATAGAAAAAATAACTCAGGCTGTAGTGGTGTTAAAAGCCAGGAGGTGAAACATGCTCCGCAAACACTGACCAGATAAAACCATTCTATGACCGTAATAAAATACAAATATTTAAAGATCTTTTGCAGGATCCGGCACGGCAGGCACAAGCTCCAGAGGTGGAACAACGACAATCACATAGGCAAGCCATTAGGAGGCAGGAGCAATTGAAAAGAAAGTTTCCCCGTTGGAAAATTGAAGGTAACAAGAAAAAGAAGCCATTCCACCGACCAGAAAAGAGAGAGCACGAACACCCCAAGAATGAAGAAGGGAGAAGGACGACGTATGTGAAGAGGACCAGGAGAAATGACGACAACTAAAACCCGGCTTTAAAACGGAAGATCTACTCATCCGACAGAACTCTCCGCAGCAAAAGTCGCCGAACTGCGGAAGGGCCATCAGCGGCGGAGGAAAAAGTACAAGAAAAATTTGAACGGCCAACAACGAGGTCCAAGCAGGATCACGACAGAAGTTTCCCGGTTCCGCCAAGACCAGCTGCCATCAAACGGCAAAAACCACAAGCAGAGGAGAAAAGGAAAGTATTCAAGGGTGGCCGTACTGGTAAAAAAAGGAAGCTTCCAGAGGAAAGCACTGAAGGGCGAGCCCGTACAAGAAGGAGGATAAACCAAGCTACTATCTCCAGTACCTTTAAAGACTGGGCCCAGAAAAGGATGTCCGAATATTACAAAGATAAGTAAAATTTTATGTTACTTTGCAAACTTAAGTTAATCTTTCATTCTTACTGCAAGTGGCAGATTTCAAGAAGTTTTACCTCATGCGAGGTCTACCTTTATCGCCAAAAGGGCGAGAAATGAGTTGTGACCGATTTTCTTATTATGTTTTTCAATTACTCGCGCGTAAAACTAAAGTTGATGTATAATAGCGTTGTGTAAAAACTTAAATATTGTAAAAAAGTTATTGTATAAATTTTATTTAAAACATTCTAGCAAGAGAGAAGTTTTAGTCTGAAAGACTTTTTGAAATGTATTATTTCAATGTAGAAAGAATTGGCACTTGCTTTGAAAAGAATAGAAGTTAACAATGTACTACTAATGTATGTTTTCAAATCTGTAAAATTAACGGCATGTTGATATGTTCTTATATACATGTGAACTGTTATTTTAAATGTTAAGAAATACCGTGATATGGTAAAAGTGAAAGTAATGTTAAAATTTTGTTATTCGTGTGACTGTAAAGATTAAATCATGGCGAATATGTGGTAAAGGTTGAATGATGTAGTTAGGCTCTCTGACGCTACACTTTAGAGTTAGCCACTTTTAGAATAGTACCTCAGGGTTTAGAGTTGAAAGTAGGGTGTGTTAAGAGGTCTCGTTATGTTGAATTTTAACACGTTAGTGTTTTGATTGTAGGAGGAAGTGTGGCACACGTAGACAGAAACACATTCGTGTTTGGTGTTCTTTTACAACACATGTCAGAGAGCACGGGGAGAGATAATTAAAATAGTCATGAATGAAATAAGAATGTTAAGAGAAGTATATTCTATATGTTATTTGCAATGTCATTCTGTAACATTTCATTAAACTAGTTTTCCTTCCAGATCTCTGGAAGGAACCAGAATTGAATAAAGCTCCTGTTTAGATGCAGTACAGATGAAAAATAGATTGTTGTATATCCTGGGAGCTGCTATTGTAACAAATTTCTTTGTTTAAATTTTCTAGTTTCTAGCGAAGTTGTGTTTGTAAAAGGTTGGCCTCGCGTTAGATTCTAGAGCTAAAAGTTTTCAACAAGGTCGTTTTAGACCTCAGTTTCAAACTAATTAATTCTGGCGGGAAGTATGTAAGGATCTTAAGTTTTACTAACGTTTATTTTATTTTAAATCTTTACTATCACTTCTTATTTTCTACTTCCGGCCAGAATTATAAGCGTGAAGGTTTTTATGCAAAGTTTGTCTGGCGAACGCCAAGTACTTAAGTTGTGGCTTTTTGCCAAGCAAGAGAGAGGAAGCAGTAAGTCAACGCAGGCCGCTTACCTTAGAAGTTACGCAGTTGCTGTTCGCCTTCCAGGCCAGAGGTTTTAATCCTCTTGATAAATTAAACGTATTGTAGTGTTCACAGTCTCTGTGCTACATACGCTTCCTGTTATTATAAGGCCAATCTTCCACGTGTATTATTCTAAAGTTAAATTAGAGTTTAGTTTTATTTTTTAGAATTTTACGTTAGACCCCGAGTGGTGGGTCAGTGTATTCCGAAGTACGGAAGTTATTGTATATAGAGAAAAATAAAGGGTTTTGTATACCCTTCGTCTGTATCCTGTCTACTTACCACAATTAGTGAACATAGCTTTAGTAAGCTCTCTGTTCCGAGTCAGGTCCGTGTATGTTACCGAAGAATGTTAGAAGGAACATTGAACCTGATAATTTAAAAAAGGTTAGAAAAGAATAGATAATGATCTACATTTTCCTATACTTAACAGACGCAATTATAGCTATTACAGAGGTTCCTGTTAAGAAAATTTTCTGGATGTGGACCATGATCGGTGAGTTAATATCTTAGGAAGGACTTCGAGCTTTTGATTTCTGTACTGAGTTTTAGGAAGAACTGGTGGGTGTGCCAGCTTGTTGTGGCGTCATTCCTCTCGTCTTGTCTCTCGTGGCTTAGATGTTTGTTTAGGATTTGTCGTAGTTGCAATTTTGGAAACTTGATGTTGAGAACTTGCCTTCTTGGAAAAGAGCTGCTTCTTTTCGAAGATTGTCGGCAGTGTCGTTGCTAAAGTTGCAGCTGTGCCCTTTGATCCCAATTATGGTTGATTCAGCATTCGAATCTTTAGAAACTGGATTAATTTCATAAGCCAGTTGAGAATCGTTGTCTCGATTTCAGATGGAGAGTATGGCTACTTGGCTCTCTGAGATAATAGATAATTTGGAGAAGTTGTTTATTGACGCAATGTTGATGGAAGCTATATAGCTGTGCGTATCCCTTTGATGTATGCTGTTGGAGTTGTTTAAATACCCTTTCCATTTTATTTCGGTGTCCAGATGTTGGACGGAAAGAATGCTGCACATGCGACTTTTCTTTCGATTTTTGAACCATCAGTGCTGGCTTCAATTTCTTTGTTTTCTTT
Source organism: Stegodyphus dumicola (assembly GCF_044657685.1). Lineage (NCBI taxonomy): Eukaryota > Metazoa > Arthropoda > Arachnida > Araneae > Eresidae > Stegodyphus > Stegodyphus dumicola. The sequence continues at coordinate 209,673,672 of NC_140770.1, forward strand.
GTTTCTTGGGTCGATATTCTTTCTTATTTTTATTTTGGTATAAGGATCTGTTCTTTTGTATGGAGGAGGACGTTGTTCGTAATTATGTGCAGAATAGATGTAATCCTTGAATCTGATGCTTTTTCTAAGTTGAAGAACTGAACAGTAAATATTTCGAATCGAATGCTTGAAGATGTAGCGGTATAATGCCTGCCAAGACATTCAAAGCTGCAGTGGAAGTAGTCCGAAAGCCGCGCGTGATATTTAGTATGAACTGTGGCAGTATGGATGTTAGAAATCTCTTTTTTCTTTACGTCATCGTTAGGGCCAATATCGCCACTCCATATGTAAGGATTTTTCTGATGATGGTTTTGTATAGAATCTTGGTGATGTAAGGGTTTAATTTCCAGTCAAATACTTGCATCCTGCGAAGGTTTTGTCCAATTTAGGGGGTGAGAATCTTTATATCATGAAGTGATATAAAGATGAATCTTTGTCGAGTGATATAAAGATGAATCTATGATGAATCTTTGGTCTAGTTGTAGTCCATGATATTTTAATGATTTGATGTTTTTAATTTTACTTGTTTCTATTTTCATACAGAATTGTTTTGTAATTTTTTGACTAGGCTTATGAATAGTAATTACTTGAGATTTGAGGATGGAGATTTCCATTTTATGTCTTTTGCAATGATGCCGGAATATATTAAATATTTTATAGCAGTTTGGCTTAAGGATTTTTTGCATTCTTCCGCTGATAGAGAAGGTGACATCATCTGCAAACAGTGTAATATCGACAACGTTTAGCCATTCCACTTTTATAATATTATTGACAGTGCTGTTCCAAAGATCTGCTATCATGCAGGCTTCTTGGATATATCCACGTGTTGTACTGTAGTACCTATTGTGGTATTGTGCAATATAATGCTACTGCGATCTTGGAGGAAGGTTTCCGCGATTTTGAAAATATTGAGAGGCCAGCAGATGTTGCGGAGACACTGGAGGCCGAGGGAAGATTACTTATTTTATGGATATAAACTGTGTATAGGACTGATTGTATGGCATGAGTTGCCGATTTTTATTCTTTGAAATCATATTGTTTGTTGCTAATATGTCCTTCATGATGGAAGTGGAGCTTTAGCCTCCCAGCAACACGGAGTTCTAGAATTTTCCCTAGAACAGGAAGCAGATTTATTGAGAGATAAGCATTTGGAATGTGGGGCATTTTACCTTTAAAAATAGGAAGATTTGGCCAGTTTTAAGACATTTAGGAAATATATTAAATTCAAGTCATTTGCTACGAAGTTGTAGAATAACGTCGGACTGGCTATGTTGGACAGGAGTAACGATTTGGTTGCAGATTCCATTGATGTCTGGGGTTTCTTGTTATTAAGATTTTTTATAATTTGCTTTAATTCTGTCTGAGTGAATGGTGGTTGAGTTTGTAGAATACTTATAACCGCGATTAGTCTTCAAATCCTCTCGATTTCACGGGCTGACCGACAAACGATTCTGCAACTTCCCTGATAGTCCTCAACTAAACGAAACAAAAGACGTAAAACATAGTAAAAAGGCTAAATATTCGTGATTAACTCAGTCTGAAAAATGTACCAGACAGAGCAAGTACAACACTCTGAAATTACCAACTGGAGAGATCTGCTGTTGGTAAGATCCTCACATAATGAGGAAAATAACTGTACTTTCCTTTAGCAACTACGTATATTTCTGGTCCTATGCATTTAAATATTGATTATCAGTTTGTTGTCGATGTTATGATATTCAGTTTCTGGTAGATTTATAATAAATATGTTTGACTTCAATATTGCAGTGTGAACGCCACTAAATCAAGACGTAACTGGAGAATAAATTAATCACACAACTGGAGATGTTTCCATCTCAACAAGGGAAAAAACTTTATAAGAAACTAGAGAGAAATCTTTTCAAGAAGAAAATAAGGTGTACTTGGTGCTAAATTGCTTTACGTTTCTCAAAAGGAATTCAATAGTTCGGGAAATATCTGACATTGATCACAACCACTCCTGAAAGCGATCAGTATTTCAGAGAATATAAATAAATATTGGTATAATATGCCTATTTAGTGGTGCTTCTCATTAAAAAATAAGTAAATTTTTAATTACGTATAAACATTTGTCAGGTGTCGACTGCCATTTAAATGTTAGGTAAATGTTTGTCACTCATCTGTTTGAAATTAAAATTGCACTTTATGCTCGCGCAGCCAACATTATGAATATTTTAACGATATATTTGTAATATAATACAAATTTATACAGTACACTGCTGGCCATTAAAATTGCAACACCATGAAGGGAGCCGATATCGAATGCAAGCAGGCAACGTGCGGTCTCCTGGGACACTCCAGACACGGCCATCAGAACATTGCACGTAGCATGAGCCTCAGAAATCCATTGATTCCATATTCGCATGACAGTAGTTGGATGTCGACCAGTGTGACTGGCGACATCACGGAACGATAATCTACAATTTTGATAGACAAATGATCCTGCCTCTATCGAATTTCGACACTTTCTGGTAAACATTTCCTCTTCTTATTCGAGGCATAACACGGTATTCGGAGCACTTTCCAACCTTACAAAGCACTTTCCGAATGAGAAATCCACTACACAACTTTTCTTTTTTGCGGTGCTTCAGATGTCGTTTCTCCCTCCTGCGTCGTCTACAGCGCTGAAATGCTAATCTTTTGCATAATGCAGCTTCTTCTTCCTTTTATGTGATTTTGACGTTCTTCAGATCATTCGTTTCTGGTGTTGCAGTTTTAATGGCCAGCAGTGTAGTTAATAATCTATTAATACTTAATCACATACCTCTTGAATGTTTCGCTTATTATTTCAATTGTCGAATTTAATACGAATTAACCTGTTTTACAGATACAGATGAAAATCCTGAAAATGCAAAAGAATCGAAAGAAATTCACTCTCTGCAAAATAAAATTTGAAGGCTGTAAAATTTTATTGTTAAAAAAATTTCCTAAACGAATATTTATTATTGAAGTAATTTATAAATATCACAATGAATATGCTGTACTATCCCATGACTACTTTGTATATAAATGTCCTATACTGACTTGGAACAGTGTATTATTGTATATGTACATTCTAAGTTATATATTGAGTTTTATTTTTAAAAAATGTATTTTTCTCTGTGGGACTAACCCTTTTGGAAACTTCTGTGCATACATTATAAGTCATAGAATGTATTTTATTGGAAATTTAAAGACGGTTTGAGAAAACTTCCATTGATATATATCTAATTACGTCTAAAATTCGCGGAAATGTCATGTCATGCATAAAAAATTTTAATAATTAAATTTGGCCGAAGATGTCAGCGTACTCTCTGTAGAACATATGTATGAGATGACATAAGTATAAACACTGAACTTCGTACTGTAGTAGAAAGGGAAGGAATTCATCGCTCAAGATATTTATTTAAAAGAACACAGTTCAAGGTATTTAAATGACTATAACAGATAGTCTGTGGCCAAAAGCAAAATGGTCATTCCAACGTTTCCAAGAATCAGAGGAGCTTTGTATGTATATACACATACACAATCTCTGCTACAAATGTATAACCTTAGTACTGAGACAATACGCACTGCGTGAGAGTGAAAATGCAGTACCATGAACGCGCGTGCAGGAAGTGATAAAAATCGGCAAAAGGAGACACATCGCACAATAATAAGAACTTTATTACTTTACTTTTAACTGGAACGACAAAACGATAAGAATTTTATTGCAACATTATACTGTTTTAAAAAGAGTGTCTATAGAGCATGCACAGTAAGTTGTAAAACTACAGTTGGTGGCTATATAGGCAGCAACACGTCTAAGTACAGATGCCAAAAAAGTGTTAATTGTCTACTGAGGGATAGGAATCCATTCTTTGCTAATCCTTTGCCACAGTTTGTCATCTGAACGTGCGCAAGCGACGTCCAATCACATTTCAGACATATTAGATGGTTGAGAGATCCGGGGAAACACGTGGCCAAGAAAGCCGCTGGGTAAGTTACAGGGCATGTTAGCTGATGCGCGCCGATGCGGTCAATTGTTACATTGCTGGTAAATTGAATTTGGCACCCCTGAATGGATGGAGGATAATATTACCGGATGGATTATGTCAACCACTTGTCATTGGGTCATCATACTGCCAACAATATGGACTATGGTGTTTTGCTATCGCAGACATGTGTCCTGCTATCGCAGTTCTTGCCATCGCGTCTCACCTGCATGCTGCAATTCGTTGCAGGGACAACTTGCTGGTTTCATTTCGATCACCAGAATCCTGATGTACTCATATGTCTGCTGGAAGTTATTCGGTTGTCAGGCGGTGTCTTAGCATTTTCTGTAGTAACGCTTTCTCTGCGACAGAAAACCAATTCTCAAAACGATTACCCTGCCCGATGGAGCAGCGCAACTAATGTCATTTCTGCAGATTCCTACCTTTATTTCTCGCTTTACTTGAGCGAAAATGCAAGGCATTTCGAATCATTTACATAACTCGGTGCCTGTGTCGCACCGATGCATATCTGCATGTCTGCAATATGCATATTTTTTGGAGTATGCGTTCACAATGTTGCGTTTTCACTCAAAATCAATTCAAATTGTCAGATAGTGAATACGGTATTTCATTACCAGGTTACGTATTCGTATGAGGGGTAGTGTACACTCAGACAAGTTGGAAACACATAGAAGGGCGAGGTCGGAAATGACACATACATGTGGTAGGTTATACAGATAATGAATATGATTTTTAATAATAAATGTGTATTCACAGAACTAACGGAATTCAACCAAGGGGGCTAAAGCGTGCTCCACGACCCTGACATTATACACGCTACACAATGTACGGCCCAATTCTGCGGCGCTATTTTTAAAATCCGAATTTATTTAAATTTTTAAAATCCGAATATTTTAAAAATTTTCGGATAGATCTCGGACCTCCTCCGGCAGCTATAACGATGTTTGAAGCCAATCCTTCGGCCATGTCAACGAGGATATTTTCTCATGTCCCAGAAGAAGTAAGCAAGAGATGATAGGTACTATGATAGAGCAAGCAAGTTCAACACACCATCGTATCGGATACATTGTTAGCTAAATGTAATGTCTACGTAGTTGCAAACGTTACAGATGAAATGGGCGCGGAACTCACAATACTGGAACCACAAATAAGACTGTATCGATAAGACTGTGGAGTAACACAAATAAGACTGTATCGATAAGACTGTGGAGTAACACAAATAAGACTGTGGAAAGCTGTTAGTTATTCAAAAGATGAAATAACACGGGCTCCAGAAATGTCAAATAATTGTCACTAGTCAGACGTAAAGCTAACAAATAAGACTCAATGATGTGATCCCTCGCAGTGCCGACCTAAACATTCACAGCTAAACTGTTCTATGCTGCATGACGTCGTGTCGCATATGAGCTCCCTATAGTCTACACATGGAAGAAAGATGAGTTGATGATTCCTTTTCTTTATAAAGCACAATTCATCGGGAGAAACACAGAAGCAGGGTGACAGGAGTCTGTAGCATATTGCTGCAGAAATTACTACGCAAATTTAGGTTCTTTGAGTACGGAGAGCACATAGGAACTATCTGCCTGCGAGTTTGTTTTAGTTTGCTTGATTATGGATAATTTTTTCGACATTTATTAACTTAGAATTTTCAAGCTGCAAAATTGCGTAGTTTGACTTCCTATTACAGTGCAGTGTTGTGTTTCAGTGTCTATGTGCCTTTGGATTACTATGGAATACCTTTATACAGATGAAGGACAGATGAAATACTGCTGCCAAGGTAAGAAAATTTGACTTTTTCCTGTATTCCAGATAGAAATCTAAAAATTCAGCACCAAACGCAGTACTGTACAGAAAACTTAGATCCTTTCCCATACGATGAGTGACACAGATTCCTCCAGTTACTCGAGAGAATTTGCTTTGCAAACATTCATTACCTCGGACATAAGCTATACTGAGAAGATTGATAAACTCACTGACGAAATTAAAAAGATCGCAACTTCCTTTCGAGGTGGCAAAAATATTCTACCCCTAGGCTTGCGAAAGCAACTGATAGACACGGTTGAAGCCTTCCGAATTCTGGCTTTGGGAGTATCTGAGTATATCCCACCTCCGGATACCGTCGATAAAGCAGTCAACACATCCAGTATTTTCGCGTGTGAACTAGCAAGTCAACAGCAACACATCACAGCTGCACCTAATCTAGCGCAAAAGGCAACAGACAATCGAAAGTCCTACGCAAGTGTAACGGCGCAAAAGCCTAAACACACCTTGCTGATCTACCCTAAAGACCCGTCCACAACATCCAGGAAAGTGTTAAAAGAAAAATTGACTGCTGAATTTCCGTTACCCACATTGGGAGTTCAAGTAGCAGCATTAAGATACATCCCGCAGGAAGGACTTGCAGTGGATTGCCACACAAAGGAGGACATTCACGCACTCTCGGAAAAACTGCAGACTGAAAAGGCTAAAGAATTCTTGCAAACCAAGATCCCAAGCACAAGGCTTCCCAGGGTTGCTATACACAATATCCCATTAAGCGTTACACAGGAGGAACTTGGACGAGTCATCAGTTTAGAACTCCATATTAACAAGAATAATGCCAAAATCCTGTACAGGCTCAAAGAAAGGAGTAACACAGTCAAGTGGATTGTCGAATGTAATCCCGATGCCTTCCAACAACTCATGCGCTCCAGAAAACTACTCATCGGCTGGCGGGCACATCGAATCTCAGAGTACTTCAACACTAAGAGGTGCTACCGCTGTCAAGCATTTGGCCATACCCAGCAGGGATGCCAAAATAAAATCTATTGTGCATACTGCTCGGGGAATCATGCAATCAAAGACTGTCAAGCCAGACGAGCCACATGCATCAACTGTGCAGACAGTAACTACCGCAACCGAGACAATAAAGCTTGCGACCATCCAGCATATGATGTTGCCTGTCCAACATACACGAGATACGTCGAACGGATCAAACGCAGTACTATCTATGAATAGTCTATCTGCTACTAATGCTAACAATAACACGTCTGTAATCCAATCTAATAATAACAATAATCATATGCAGATTCTCTCTCCATATACTATACCTCCATCAAGCAGGAACATAGGTACACTAAGCACAAGTATCATCAAATGCCTGCAAATCAATCTTCAAAGGGATGAGGCAGCAACATCTCATGTCCTCACGCAAGTTATTTCCAACGACATAGACCTCGTAATCATGCAGGAACCATACTGTAGAGAAGGTCACGTCGCTAGCTTACCTATTGCATGGAAAATATACCAAAAGGAGTCCCCGACGGCAGATCTTGCTCCTAGAGTAGCAATTGCCTGCTGCAACCCCGCATGGACACCACAAGTCATTAAGCTGCATAGGGATTATGTCGCCATTCTAATCATTTTTGAAAATATGAAATTTATCCTTACTTCGGTGTATTCACCACCAACAGATGCAATTGGCAGCACTGTCGCCCACATAAGCGAAACAAGTAGAAAATTTCCAAACACAGCTCAAGTCATAGGAGGCGACTTTAATGCCCATCATATTATATGGGGGTATAGTACCACAAATCCAAAAGGGCAGGAGCTTGAAGATTATATTGCGGCAAACAATTTACAATTGCACAATACAACGAATGCACCACCTACATTCGATAATTCGTACAATCAAGGATGGCCAGACTTAACGATCTCAACTTATGATATTGCTAACAACATACATTCATGGCATGTCTCAGACTCTGAAAGTTGTTCAGATCATAAATACGTAGAATTTACTATACAAACAGATACCACCATTTCTATAATTAAACGCTATAGGCTGCCAGGTAACAAGGTTAGACAAATGACCCAGGCCTTTACTCGTCTCCTGCAAGCAAAAGAATTGCAGCTAGAATCTTGCAACAACTCAGAACACCTTGATTCCCTTGCACAAGGACTTCTAGAGGAACTTAATGAAATATGTCAACAAATTTTACCCCTCCGTACAACCAAGAAATTACAAGGAATCTCTTGGTGGACCGGCGAACTAAGGCAACAAAGACAAAAATGCAGAGCTTTGCGCCGCAGACTAAGAGGCAACGTGGACGGAGAGACCAAAGCACAGATTCTGACTACATACCGGCAAGAGCGGGCTAAATATAAGAAGAATATTCTCGCTGCAAAAGTGACAAGCTGGCGCACCTTCTGTAACAACAATACGAATCCCTACGGGATCTTACATAAGATTGCAACACAGAAGGTATTCAAACCAGCACAAATTCATGCACAGGTTCCAACAGCTAGTCTCTCAACAAACCCAGCGGGGTTTACAGCTGCCACCCTTCTTGACGAAATTTTTGCAAAGGACAATCCGCATGAAGATACACTGGAACAACGTGCAGTGCGAAACAATACAACTATCCCAGATACGCCAGATGATTATGGTTTCTCAGCAAAAGAAATCGCTCATGTATTTCGCTACCTACCCCTGAAAAAAGCCCCAGGACCGGATGGCCTGGACTATTCAATAATTAAAGTTGCATATAAAGCCAATCCAGATTTCTTCACTAAATTCTTCAATAAATTACTTCAGGCAAAGCTCTTCCCAACCGTATTTAAGAAGGGACAGGTAGTCTTGTTCTTGAAAAAATTCAAAAATCCAGCTGAACCGCGGTCTTACAGGCCAATCTGCTTGTTGTCTACACTGGACAAAGTGTATGAAAAGCTGATTGTCAATCGACTTCGTCATCATCTGCACAAGACCAAATATCTAAGTGTCAGACAATTCGGTTTCCGCATAGGATCTTCCACCGTTCAAGCCCTTTCAACAATCAAGGATTGCATCCAGAAGAATAGAAATGATAATATGCATACGGCTTTCATTTCGATTGACCTGGCCAGCGCATTTGATACTCTGTGGTGGCCAGCAATCAAACAAGCTTTACTCAATGCAAAATGCCCGACCAACATTTATCTAACAATCACAAGCTACTTACAAGATCGTATGTTAATAATGTCCCACGATGCAGGTGTTTCATCCAAAGCCCAAGTGAGAGGTTGCCCGCAAGGCTCTTGCGCGGGGCCCCTCCTATGGAACATCACATTTAACGAAGTGCTCGCTGCAGACTGGCCCGCACACACGCGAGTTGTCGCCTACGCAGATGATGCTGCACTCCTGGTGCGAGGACGCACACGCAACGAACTGGAGAAAAACGGCACAGAAGTCTGCACACTTTTTGCTGACTACTGCACTCGACTTAAGCTTCAAATATCAACAGAAAAGTCAACAGCGTTGATCATTCCAAGGCCAGGAACAAATCCAACACGACGGCCCTGTATTAAATTAAACGGGAGAAATATTGAGTTCGTTAAAAATCTTAAATATCTAGGAGTAACATGGGACTCCGGTCTAACCTTTATTCCTCATATACAAGACCTTCGTGTTAAAACATCTCGAATAGCGAGAACAGCGCGCCAATTTCAGGGCAAGAATTGGGGTCAGAGCCCCCATTTTCAGAAACTGTTATATCTCACAGTTGCAGAGAAAATCGCATTATATGCAGCCCCAATCTGGGCAAACCCAATGGGAGCCAGGAAAATCCGTCAACTATCAGCCTTGCAAAGACCTTTTGCGATAAACCTATGCAAAGCATATCGAACTACAGCCACAAATGCAGCACAGGTACTAGCTGGTATCATACCACTGCATATCAAAGCCTTAATGGAATCTGCATATGCCCAACTGATCCACTTGCGCCGAGATGCGACATTTGGAAACACTACCTATAGCCCAGTCCAATATGAGCATCGGGGCGACGTATTGCGTACACATCCCTCAATAAAAGGGACAGGCATACGCACAGTTAAATCCAACTGCCTTCATCGAGACACCCTCACGAAGATATACACGGATGGCTCGAAGCATGAACATGGAGTAGGTAGTGCCTTTATACACTATGATGGTTCCAACACCGAATACACATGGAAAGAACATCTGAAACCGGAAAACAGCGTCTTTCAGGCGGAAGTTACTGCTCTCACAGCAGCGGTACAACATATACTCAACAACAATATACAGGCAGCTACCATATACACGGACAGCCTTTCAGCAATAAATGCAATAGAAAATCAACACCATGTATCGCCGAGCATCATTAACTTGCAAGACATCCTGCAGCATAATCGTCACACTAAAATTACCATGGTCTGGGTCAAAGCCCACGATGGCAACCAGGGAAATGAAGCAGCTGACCGTTTGGCTAAGGATGCTGCAAGCAATCTCGAAGCACAAGAAATAAATATTCCTGCCCCACCATCCTATATAAAGCGTCATTTGCAGGGACAAGCAATACGACAATGGCAAGAAGAATGGACTAATGCGGAAACAGGGAGGCGCACCTATGAGCGTATTTCAAAGGTATCAACTGACCGCCTTATCGCCATTGCTCTTTTGGTAAACTACATAACAGGTCACGGGCCGTTCCCGTCTTATTTTCATCGACATGGGATATCAAATACAGACATCTGTGTCTGTGGAGAAGACGGAACGCCAGACCACTACCTATTCAGGTGCCCTCTGACAGATACCATGCATCCTTTCATGCCCACGAGCAACATAACTGCCTACCACCGACTGATAATTAAGCACAAGGGAAGCATTAATGCAATATGTAAAATTATAAAATTTATCGCGGCACTAGGTCAGGATATCTGCCAGCCCATTTAATCAACATAAGGTTTTCCACTGCATTTATCCAGGAAACTACAATTTACACACGCATACCTTATATCTTATGCTTAAACAGAACTTAAACTGGTTTGAGAACTCTTGCACAATAGCAAATATTTAATGAACTTTAACGCTGTCATGTGTCCTTATTAGTTCTATACAAGCACAGTATTATGTGCTTTTGTCAGTATTATAACGACTCTGTAGCATGCCTTCCTATAAGCATCATATCAGCTCTCTGTATCATATGTTTCTATTAGCACTTATTACTCATATACTATCATATGTATCTTTGTCTACCTTAATATTTATTTGCACAATGTGTGTTATTCGTATTATATCTGCTTTGCTATTAGTATCATATCAGCTCTGCACCATGTATATTTATTGGCATCATATTTACTTTGTACCAAGTGTATTTACTCGTTCTTCACCTGTACTGCATCTACTCAGCACCATATCATTTAATTAGCTCTATATTTGTTCTGCATCATGTATATTCATTAGTATCATATCTGTCCTGCATCAAATGATTTTAATCGTACTATACCTGCTCAGCGGCATGTGGCCTTTTTTTTTTTTATTTTTTTTCCTCATATCTGATTTGCATCATACGTGTTCATTAGAACTTAAACTGCACTGCATAATGTGTTTTTTTCATGTATTTCTATTAGTATTATATCTGCCCTATGTCAAGTTTTTAATTAACTCTATATTTGCTCTGCATCATGTGTATATACCAGCATCATACCTGGTCTGCATAAAGTACCCTAATATTTATTTGTATCATATGCTCCTATTTGTATTATATCTGCTTTGCATCATGAGTTTCTACTAGTATAACATATGCCCTGTACCATGTGTATCATATTCATGCTTGCATCATGTGTTTCTCATTAGTATTATCTCTGTCCTGCATCATGTGCTTTTAAATAGCATCATCTCTGCCCAAAGTCATGTGTTTTTATCAGTATTATAGTTGTCCTGAATCATGTCTTTTATTTAGCTCTATATTTACTCTTCATAATGTGTATATACTATTAACATATTTGCTCTGCATCATGTACTCCTATCATGTGTTAGCCTAGGTTCATTGTCTCCCCATAAGTATTATTACTCATATACTACCATCTGTTTCATATGTAAACCAAAAGTTCATTGCTAATAATTATTTGCAACTTATGTTATTATCTGTCTTAAAACTGCCCTGCATCATGTGTTTTAATTAGTATACGCGCGTGCTTTATATCTGGCAATGTTACACGCGTGCTTTATATCTGGCATGCACCATGTGTTTTCACTATTATCGCAGCTTTATCTCTGCTCTGCATCCTGTGATCTTACCAGTTTTATTACACGTTTTTATATGTCACATAGTATTACATCTGCCCAGCATTATATGTTCTAACAGCATCACATGAATGCATTATTAGTACTCTACTTAGTAGTCTGTGAGTATGTTCTGTGTATTTTAAGTGTGTTATTATGTGTATTATGTCTTACATTATTATGCCACCTCCACCCCCTTTTTTTTTTTTTTTTAGATTTTCTGTAACCACTGTAATCCTAAAACTTTCAAATGTCATACACATCACTTGTAATGTAGACTATGTCAACCGCCCTTGTATGGCCATGTAACTTTCTCATTAAGATTCAAATATACTCCCGAGGCAGCCTGATGAGGCTCCAGGGAAGTTGCCACTAGATAGTGGAGGACGCGGGGCATATGTCTGTTTACCTATGTTAAACATCAGGCGCCCTCGTCCTCCGTCACCTGTCACCTGATTATGGCAAAGCATGCTAGTGGTTCGTGTTCTCGTTACACATGGAGAAACTACGGGAACTAAATATACAACCAGCCCAATCGCATCGGAAAGAACCTAGTTTGAACACTCAGCACATTCAGCGGTCTAAACGCTTGGCCACTAGTGGGGCAAACTATACGGCATAGCTAGCCGATGCGCATAATCGTCACATTAAACTGACTGAATTGTTACGTTTGCTACGGATACATTTGATTTTCTCTAAGAATCCTCCAGACTCTTTAGCGGGATACCGCGATTTCGAGCACTATATATGTCGTCGTTAATAATAAGGATCCTGTACATGACTCAGCACAGTCCAACTCAGAGGCTGTTCCTTGCCGATAGTTGCTGACTCAAGTTAGCTGTTTGGGAGAAAAACAGTGCAGCTATTTTATACTGTACTGAAAGTATTTTCCTAAAACTTTTCAAACATAGGAATATATTGTCTTTATTGTCGTTCCTATAACGAAGTACAGAAATGTGAATATATACATATTATTGTCTCTCTATATGTAGGCGTAGCATAAAAAACGAGACTGTGTAGCTTGAAAAAAAAAGTAAAATTGACAACAACTGTTTTGGTGACGTCATCCCACACACCTCCTCTATTCATGCGGCCAGTTTCGGTTTAACCGATCACGCCAGTTAGGAGTACTACGTCATAGAGTGAACACGTGTAACTAACTGCATTCTGCAGGAAAAACGTCTGATGTAAAAAACTGAACAGCGAATCAACATCAAGTTTCTTGTGAAACATACGAATTCAGCCAAGGAAACATTTCAAATGTTAACCGAGGCTTATGAAGATGAAACTTAACAAGACGTTGTCAAAGTTCGTGATGTGGTTCGGGGTAACAGAAGATTAAGAGTCGCGCAGTGGCAGAATTGGTTAACTAGGATAGGAAAGCTGTTTGACGCATTTTAACTGACGAATTAGACATGGGAAATATGTGTGCGAAGCTTGTTCCAAAAGTTCTGTCCGATGGCTAAACACAATGCCGTAAAGACCTGTGTCTGTGTGTGGACGTGTTAGAACCAACGACTTCATATAACAGGTAGACGGCTCATTCACAGAGAATTCGTCTGCTAGGCTGTCTCCAATATATACCACGTGACTTATGGTCTTGGCGCTCTTAGGAAGTGATAGCTTAGGCTGTTCATCGCCAGTTTGGCGTGCTTTTGATATGGCAGGTAGTGTTTTTTATTTCCGTCTGCTGGCAGTCGGCAGACAATGACCTCGAATTAGGTTATTCGATTTTTTTACAATTATTTTTAGATATAACTTAACTTCTTTTTTCCTGACTATTTTATCTATATTTTATCTATTTTTATAAACTTAGCAATGTTCAGAAAATTTCATGCAAACTTGGAATCTACTGCCTTAACTGTATGCTGTTATACATTAGATTTAGTAAGATTTCATATTTTGAACATCAGCTGTAAAATGTACATTTCCAAAATAAAATTTTCTTTCTGAATTATAATTTCAAACATGACAATACATATTCTATGTTATTACTGTATCCCAATTAAATAAACACATTACGAAAATGTGCATTTAAATATAGTATTTACTATAAAGTAAGTGGATTTAATTACAAATAAACACTCAAAAATTAAGTAAAACAAAAGTATACTATTTTGTATGAACCCCAATCTTTTAGGGCCCACCAGCAGCCGAGCGGTAAAATCGCTGAACACTGGTAGTTCGGTCCGAGGTTCGAATCCCGCGAACCTCGTGTGTTTTCGTGCATGGGTGTTTTCGTGGTTTTTCCCCATGTGTAACGTGTATACGAGTCAGTTTCCCTTAGAAAGTCCTCCACGAAGGCATTCCTCTCCTTAGGCAGATAGCCCTCCAGGCTTTGCCGTACTTAAATAACCTAACTTAACCAATTTTTTAAACGCGAGCAGGACGCACATTTTGAACAAAAAGCTTTCGTTTTTCACCAGCTGGAAAGGATCCAACTTGCATCTGATGAAGAAATAAAGCTTTTCGTTGGAAAAGCATGTCCTGCTCATATTTAAAAGTTTGGTATTCATACAAAGTAGTGTATTTTAAGTGGATTAATGCTATTTTTTATTTATTTAATTTTTTTTCTAAATTATATCAGGAACAAGTACCAAAAATCACCTACTCAAACTGGTAGTCAAGTATATTCCAAATTTCATATTTTTGATTTGTGAATAAGTAATGAGCTTTTTAAAACAAAAACACACAATTTGACCTAAATATAGAAACTAAACATTATTATATACTACATGAATAACTTTATGAAATACAATACCCTATATATGACTCTGATATGGGAAATTTGACTTATTAAATTATGAAACATTTTTTTTTTGAAATGGTATAAATTTAAAAAAAATTAATTTGTAAAACCATGGAAATTTTTATAGATATATAAAGAATGTGATATTTACTTTTAAAAAATCAATACATAAAACAGTGTAAATAAAATACAAACTACAAATTAAAAATACATGCTTTTATTTTAACAAATACAGGGCTTAAATAAAACTGACTGTTTCACAGGATAGGAAAAAAAAAAAAAAAAAAAAAGCTTTTACGAATAGAAAGTGAAAACTAGTAAAGATATAATGATGAAAGCCTCATTCAAACCTGCAAAAGTTCACTCAGATATAGTTTTGATTTTTTTTTTTTTTTTTTTTTTTTTTTTTTTTTTTTTTTTTTTGACAAACTATATATATACTGTTTGTATGCAACAAAAAGTTAAAGCCTGTTTTCAAGGATTTTTTTTTAAATTTAACTTCTACTAAAAATCTTAATACACACTTAATCCTCATTATAAATTAAAGAAAATTCTATAATTATGATATATTTATGTTGCTAAAAAATAGTTTTAAAGGAAAGGTTTTAAAAAATCTTAAATTAAACAAATATTACTATGAGAGGAAAAACTCTGCAATCAAATATTGAGGTGATTAAGTTATAAATAGATGGCACTTTTACGTAAAGGCAATCTATTGACATTACGAGTTAATACCATTTTATTCCTTATAATGTTTGGCCCACCAGCGGCCGAGCGGTAAAGTCGCTGAACACTGGTAGTTCGGTCCGAGGTTCGAATCCGGCGAACGGGCTGGCTGCATGGGCGTTTTCGTGGTTTTCCCCATGTGTAACGTGTATACGAGCCAGTTTCCCTTAGAAAGTCCTCCACGAAAGGCATCCCTCCCCTTAGGCAGATAGCCCTCGTGTGCTTTGCCATAATTAAATACACACACACCTTATAATGTTTGGTAAGTTCGAATTCACTGCCACTTTATTCCTGCTTTACCAGAGCATTCTTATGCATTAGCTTAAATTAAAAAATTTTAGGATTTATTCATGCATTATTAGCTAAGATACACTAGTATACAAATTTTCAGCTCATTTATAGATTTTGAATTAGCTTTTTTTTTAACAAAGTAAACATACCGCACAATCTTATTTCAATAATTTAATAATAATAACAATTTTTTTTTTTTTTTTTTTTTTCGCAGGCAGTACTTGTTTACGAAACCAAAACGCGTACGACTTGGCGAAAAAAGGTTAGCGCCAATTGGCGCAGCTTTCTATTTCAACGGAGTACACGGAAAAAGAACATAAAATTCAATTATTTGTTCAAGGTGATTCCAATAAATAATCTCACAGTATTTAATACATTTTAATGCTATTAATACATGCTGAAAATGTCATATACAGCGGCAATTTTCTTATACAATATGGCTGAAACTTTCCAACCAATTCAAAAGAGATGGTAAAATGACAAAAATACTGGAAATAAAATAATAAATCATGAAGTTTTAACTTAGCTATGAATGGTTACAGATTCTCCATTTACAAAACTTTTTTTACATACATAGGCGCTGCAGCGAATAACCATTTTTTCTTAAATTTTATGTGACCAAGCAGAGCAGGCGTCTTTCGTCCCATAGAAATGAATGTAAAGTATTTCCGGACTTTCGGAATTCGAGCAGCAATTACGTGACACTAATGTTGGAACCGGTTGGAGGTTGCAGTAAGCTCTCTACCGGTATATATCTCGTTGGTTAGAACGCATTGAAAACGATCCAAATTTGTTGGAATTTATTGTAACATGCGATGAGACATAGATGTTTACCTATGACCCAGAAAGTAAGCTCCAGTGGATGCAGTGGAAGTCTCCAGGAACTCCAACACCTAAAAAAGTACGCATGTCAAAATCAAAATTCAAAGCAATGCTAATTGTCTTCTTCGATATTATGTAATGGAATTGTAATGACTGAATGGGTTCTCGGTGGTCAGACTGTTAATGAAAACTACTGCAATAAAGTACTAAAAATACTTCGTGAAAAAATT
The DNA here is from genome assembly GCF_044657685.1 of Stegodyphus dumicola. NCBI lineage: Eukaryota > Metazoa > Arthropoda > Arachnida > Araneae > Eresidae > Stegodyphus > Stegodyphus dumicola. The sequence goes on from NC_140770.1 coordinate 209,690,562, forward strand.
ATGAAAAAAGACCACAGTTATGGAGTGATGGATGGCTGTTTCACCAGAACAATGCACTCGCTCACGCGGCTCTCTATTTGTCAAGCAGTTTCTGAGCAGCAAAAGCATTACTGTGATGGGGCATCCTTCTTATTCACCTGATTTGTCTCCATGCGACTTTTTTCATTTCCTAAAGTTTAAAGGTTTTTGCTTAAAAGGAACTTTACCTCAGTTGATGAGGTTCATGCAAAAACGGAGAATCCTTTCTTATATATATATATATATATGTAAGAAAAATAAAAAGTATGTAAGGGATAAATTGTAATTTAAATATGCAGTCTAAATTAATTTGCCCTCTGTTTTCTAAAAATAATGATCTGTCTTTGCACTCTGTCATTTTGAGGGTAATCCATGTCATATGACTCTTACATACTCTGATAATGTAAATGAAACTAAGACCCAAACAGCCGATAATAATTTTACAGCAGTATTTATTATTCAAATATAAATGCATTGAGAACCAAACCTAACTAAGTCGGAATTAAGATTTCATCCTGAATATAACGCACTCCCTTTCTGTCTTCGGCATAGCTGGACTGCTATCTGCTGCACTTTTCGTATTGTAAATCTATCAAAAGTGTAAGCATTTCTAAATAGGCACAAATAATGTGGCAAGTTGTTAGTGGGCGCAACATGTTTACTGAAAATAAAATGAAGATTTAATTGCCTCGGCTGCCAGTTTCTTATTCATTATGGATGAGCATTCTTCGTAATAAAAATTCTTGCTCTTCATTACGGATAAAACATTCTACGTTATCAATACTGCAAAATCCTTTTTTATTACATTATTTTATTACCTATATTATATATATATATATATATATATATAATAGGTAATGAAAAGTAATATCATATAGGTAATAAAATATCTATATACCTAACAATATATACATATAGATATATAAAATTAGTTTAGTTTTTAATATCTATATCTATATCTATATCTATCTATATATATATATCTATGTATAGGTAATAAAAATAATTTCATTTACATCATCATCTTTTTCATTTCATATCATAATGTGCAAATTTGTTATGCACACCTCAGATTTATATAGATGATATTTTTAGAACAATGGCAGAAGCTAAGCGAACAGCTAAGCGATAGTTAAGCGATAGTTGGCAAAAGCTAAGCGAGCAAATTAGCGTCGAACAAAATAACGAGAAGAAAGCTGAGGGAAAAATGCGCGCAGTTATTCAACATGGAAGCTCACCAAGAGGAGGCTTCGGTTTAAGTTGCTTCTTAATAGCTATTATGCGGCAAAGAAACGCAGAATGATGCAAAGCGGGGATGTATTTAATTAAAATTTATGAATTTGAAGATCTGTTGTCAACTAGTATTTTATATTTTGTGTATGTGTGTCTGTAATGACTTAGAAGAAAAATTCTAATATTTTCAATCTCGGCCTATGTTGTAGATGATGACGATGGGGTGCAGATGTGTAAATGCAAAATTTCAGTAAGGTCAATTAAACACAATTTGCTTTATTCTTCAGAAACACAATTTTAAAATGAATTACACATCATAATGGGTGCCATCTTCGGACGCCCATCTTCGTCACAGATTTATTTATTCTAGACATTACGACAATACGATCGATGCCGAGAGAGTGTTAAGCGGCAAGATGTTTGCAGGACAGCAAGCCAGCAGCAGGGAAGATTTCGTAGTCCAGAATAAAGTTGAACTCAAAGCGAAGAAAGTTTCAAATCCGAATTTTCCCACTGGATATTACTAAAGACTGACTTGGATATCAGCAGGCAATTTCCACATTACAACATTTTTAATTTTCAGTCCAAAAGTAAAATTCATTTTAGGTTTTAGGGACCCAGTCGTCAAATTCTAGTGTTGTTCGGGTGCTACTGTATACCTATTTAGAGTTATTTGGAGCAGGAAAGGTGAACCAATTAGCTAAACCTTTCTCAGGATTAAAACTCCAGACCTCTTGAATGTTAGTTGAATGTACTTCCAATTACACTTAGAAGACACGTCATAATATGAAGGATCTTCCAAAGCTCTTAAGGGGAAGATGAGTTTAACAAATGCATAATTGATTTTTCATGCCCCAATCCGTCAGTCTTGGTCTTTATATGCTATCTCTTTTGCTAGTGTTGCTAGGTATTCTCTAATTATCCACTCGCTTATTAAGTTTTCCCACATAAGAATCTTTAAATCCTATGCTCTTTGAAAAACATCTTAATGACCGTAAACTTCAACATCTAAACTTTAAACAATTGTGTTGATCTCGATAAAAAGTATTCGTTTCCATATTTACTGCTATTTACTTCTCACTGTCTTAATGATAATTGTATTATTCATTTCCTTCTACGATTCTCTAACTGAATGGATTTTATTGCGTGTTTATTTTATAATTGCCAGAAAATAAGCATTGTTTTCCAGTTTTCCTTGAAGCAGAAGAGGAAAATATTTGTTAAACGAAACAATTCTTGTATGTTCAAAAACACAACATGAAATTGCTTTTACACCATTTTTTTGCAATCCGAAATCAAAGCATTTTGTGATATTCGTACTGCATGCAATTGTAAAGGGCAACGCTTTGAACTCGAGATTCCAAAATGAAAAGTCCAAGTGGGATTTTCATTTGAATATTGCCCCTACCCATCGAGAAGTCCATAATATTCGCGAGTGTAAAAATGGGCAACACTTGCGTGAAATTTGAGTATTATCATTTTGCTAAAAAATTTTAAATATCTGCAATACTCTCTTTTTCTAACAATGCCAGATACTTTCTGGTTCCTATATTGCAGCAGCGTTGCTTTGAGATCATATATATATAACCGCCTCTCGGAATAATTATGAGCTTTGTTCCAGCACCCTCATTATTTACATATAAATTTAAAACAGTTCAATTTCCAAATGTGTTCTTAATTGGCTTTCTACTTGACAGTAATTCTTCAAGCCTTGAATTTCTTTGTATGAATATTGAATATTGCAGTCTCAAAATAGCGTACTTAATCACATGTATCCGACCAAAATAAAAATACATCCATGCTGTGCAAATTTCAGAATAAACATGTCTGCTGGTAGTTTGAATTGAAACACTTAAAATTTTGATTTTCAATCTTTTCTTTTAAATACACTGTTCAGTTCAATGTTGCACCATTTAATGTTTCAAGGTTAGAACAAAACATGATTCACTTGATTGTGAAACCTAAAGTTCAAGTTTTCACCATTTTCATTTATGTATATGCATTAAAATTTGTGTATTAATGAAACGTAACATACAAAATAGCTAAGACACAATAACACGCCGAATAAATACTAATTCAGAAGACAAACAACAAAAATCAGCGCTATATTTACAAAATTTCCACAGGACTAGTTTCGATGGTTTTACCGAACCACCATCCTCAGCTGCAAAACCGCAAATGCCTTTTGCGGATTTGCAAATCATTTGCGGTTTTGCAGCTGAGGATGGTGGTTCGGTAAAACCATCGAAACTAGTCCTGTGGAAATTTTGTAAATATAACGCTGATTTTTGTTGTTTGTCTTCTGAATTAGTATACAAAATAGCTCTTAATCACATTCGCAGTATTTTTTTATGATTTTGTAGGGTGGATCTCTCTAGGGCTAAAGCACATTTTCAACATTTTATTGTTATTACTACATTTAATGTAGCTGAAAAGGATTCTTAGTATTCCTTGGTTAAAAAAAAGTTTGTTCGTATCATAATGCATATATCTTTAACTAAAACTGCACTGTATGAATGCATTTGGAGTGATTCTTCTGCATGTTGTGGTGTTGTAGTGTGACAATCTATCTTAACTAGATACTTACAAGCACTCAATAAATTTACACGTGCCCAATATTTGGGTGCCTAAAATCTATATGGTTAGTGCATTCAACAAGTAATAAAATACTTTACTTACCCATAAACATGCCAAAAGGACTTCCATTCCATTCCATTGACGGAAGACGCGAGCACTGTACCTTTACCATAGGGTGAATCAGTTCAGCACCGCGACCACCAAGATCTAGAGCAGCCAAAGAGGCCACACGAGAGCCGCGCACAGAGAGACCAAGCCCAACGCCAGATCCACCCAGGGCAGTTCAACGAACCAAAGGCCCATAGGGGACCCACACCCCGTCGCCCAGGCGTCAGATTTATAAAAGAAATATTTACATGGCCAAACAAGGGCAAAGAGACATACAATTAAGTACATTAATAATATATCAAGGATTGTACAAATTTAACAATAAGAGGTAAAGATTACAAGATTGCAAGATAAAGCAAGTTACAGGAAAATGAGTACAGAACACAGAAGGCGTGTTATAAGTTAAGGGCATCACGATAAGACAGAATAGGCCTATTACTGGTTAATGACATCCCAATAATACTAAATCTGAATCAAAATTAAATATATTAAATAGGCCAAGAGTACATTAGGGAGGATAAAGTAATGCCATGGGTACATTACAAATACAAATCAAAGATATGAGTGCATGTGAGTAATAGAAATATGAGTAAGTATAAGGGCAGTACACTATAAATGCGTTACCAATTCAGTATAGAACAATTCAGTATATGACAATGCAGTTAATATTAATCAGCACATAACCGATACGATACAAAAAAATAAATAATAATAATATAAAAAGTCAGTATAAATCAGGTGATACAAAGTCAATGCGTAATAAATAGAATCAGAATGGATCAGCACCTAACCAATACGAATAATATAAATATAAATAGTACACTACAAATGACAATATTCAATAGATAACAGGTAAATCAAATTCAATGCCGTAGAAATGCAATCAAGATAAAACAGCACAGAACAAACACGAATAAAATAAATACAAATGCATTATAAATTCAGTATAGAACAAGTAATACAAATATAATAAGTGATACAAATTCAGTGCATAATTAATCTAATTAAGATGAACTCATATAAATGCAATATATAACAGGTAATGTAAATTCAGCGCAGATGCGATACAAATTTAGTATATGAGAGGTAATACAATTCAGTATGTAATAAATGAAACCAAGACGAATCAGCACATATCTAGTATGAATAATATAAATAGAAAGATAAGGTAGTACAAATACAGTATATAACAATGTGAGTATATAACAATTTGTAGTACAGTATATAAATACAGTATATAACAATTTGTAGTACACTACAAATGCAGTACAAATACAGTATATAACAATGTGATCAATAGAATTCAGCACATAACAAATACTGTGAATAGAAATATATACAGATTCAGTATATAATAGACAATACAAAGTCAGTGCATAATATATGCAATCAGGATGAATCAGCACATTATAAAAATGAATAATATAATATGAGGATAAGGACAGGACACGACAAATGCATTACTAATTCAGTATGTGACAATGCAATCCATATAAATCAGCACATAAGAAATACAAATACTATTAAATATGAATGCAACACAAATTCAGTACAGAACAGATGCATATATTATGAACCATTACTTAACTAATACAGATGATATAAATATGAGTACAAATGCAGTATTTGAATATGAGTGCAATATAATTCTATATGCTATTAAATATGCTATTATAATATGCTATTAAATATAAATGCAACACTAATTATTGAAGATAAATGCAACACAAATTATTGAAGATAAATGCAACACAAATTCAGTACAGAACAGATGCATTTATGATGAACCAGTACTTAACTAATACAAATGATATAAATATGAGTACAAATGCAATATAGAAGAAACTGCAAATTCAGTATGCAGTAAATTATATGTGCAAGTAATAGAAATCACAGATAAATTGTGTTACATAGTGAAGCATAATTCGTATTACTAACAGTATTGAAACAACACTAGAAAATAAATGACAACATACTAATTCAAAATGCAAAGGATATGGTAACAATACAGCTAAATTAATTGATAAATGCAGTAAATGAAACAATTTGACATATAATATAAAAGGTGTAGAACAGCAAGTAATTAGACAGGTTGACATAAGTCGGTACCAAGATGCATAAATTTTGACATGATGGCAGTCAGTTTCCGAACAAGATGTCGATGTTTGATTAAAAACTTACTAAAAGCCTGCTGATGTTGAGCAGGAAAAGGGATATGCAGTTCTCGTGTAAGTTCACAAGAGGATACATAATGCTCGGGCGTACCCGCCTGGCCACAAACACATTGATCAGTTGATGTGATGTTAAAGCGGGCAAAATATACGGGAAAAGGCCCGTGACCTGTGACATATCTTACCAATTGTGTATTGGCAAGAAGACGAGTCTCATCAACATAGCCCAGGTGATAATGCGCTCTGCGGCCAGTATCCTCTGCATCCCAGAGGACCTGCCATTGCATAACTGACTGTAGGTGCAGTTTCCGAAGAAAATATGATATGGGCCAAGCTAAAGGAAAATTAATAGCATCATCGTTCATGGCCGCTTGCTTAGCTAATTCATCAGCAAGTTCATTTCCAATTGTGCCCATATGAGCACGTGTCCAAAAATTTGAATATTAAGGTGAGCACCTAATCGAAGTAGTTCTTGAAGTTGCGAAATTATTATTGATGGATGCACAGGATTCATTGCAGCAGCCAAGACCGACTGACTGTCCGTTACAATGCAGCAGTTCAATATTTGATGTTCCAGAATATATTTAGTGGCATTGACGATGGCAAAGGCCTCTCCCTGAACGCGATGTTATGTCCATGGAGATGTGCTTTCCATTGATGCAATAAAGTGCCCTGGTGAAAAACTGCAAAAGCATAACCAGTATTATCTTCTATTTTTGACCCATCAGTGTAAATGTAATAATCACCATCAGGCAGTTGAGTAGATTCACGTAATGTTACATGAACACCAAGTCCATAAGCAGCTGGATGGAGACGTAGTCGATTGTAGGGTCGTTCATAATCTTCAGGAGAATAATGTTCGCCATAGAAGGTGACCTGTTGATTTAGCAATTTAAGTAGTTGTCGTGCTCCCTCCTGTTCCGTTCGGAGATGGAGAGGCAGAAGACCAGTTATTAATTGTAGGGTACTAGTTGAAGTCGTTCGAAAGGCTTTAGATATATTGAGAAGAAAAGAACGTTGGATTGATTGGAGAGACCTTACTTCACGGCCCTGCATTGGTTGACTCCATACAGCTGCCCCATAAGTCACAATGGGACAATAACCGTTTGGTACAGAAGTTTCTGTATATGGGGGTTAAGCCCCCACTGAAAACCACTCATCTGTTGGAGCCTATATGCTATGTTATAAGTTTTCTTTTTAATGTTGAGCCCAGTTCAATTTATCGTCAAAGACGATGCCAAGGTATTTTAACTGACGAACAATTTTTATTCTTTTATTATTAATTTCGATGCGGGGTCGACGTGCCAGAGATCCACCCTTTTTCGGGATCAGGAGTATAAAAGATTTATCTTCAGAAATCTGTAGATTTATATTTAGACATAGTGTAGAAAAAAGGTTGCACGTTTCTTGAGCATGACGTTGAAGCTCTTCTCTTGTTTTGCCACGGACAATAAAAGCGACATCGTCGGCATAGGCATTAGTAGAAGTATGTGCAGGCCATTGTGCAGCTAGAATTTGATTGAAAGTGAGGGTCCATAAGTCAGGGCCCGCACAGGAGCCCTGTGGACAACCTCGATTCTGCAAACGATGGACTTGACCATTATTATGGACAAAAATAAGAGAGCGTTCCGACAAATAATTGCTGAAGGTCTGGAAGAGATTAACAGGGCACTTGGCTTGTTGCAAGGCTTGAATAATGGCCAGCCACCACAAGGTATCGAAGGCGCACTTCAAGTCGACACTGATAAAGGCCATGTGGTAGCCAGCCAGTTTATTCGTATATATGGCATCGGTAACACCCTTCAGAGCATGTAATGTGATCTTACCAGCACGAAAACCGTACTGTCGATCGGAAAGAAAATTGGTGTTATGAAGATGATGTTTAAGGCGTTGTACTATTAGCCGTTCAAACACCTTGCCCATAGCAGACAAAAGGCAAATAGGACGATATGATGTTGAGAGACGGGCATCCCTGTTCTTCAAAAAGAAAATAACTTGACCAACCTTAAATTCAGGTGGAAACGTACCAGTGCGGAAAATCTTGTTAAAGAAGTCACGGAAGAAGGATAAATTAGATAGGATAATAACTTTAATAATGCCATAATCCACACCATCCAATCCAGGTGCTTTCTTCTTTGGAAGATGATTAACTACATAAGAGATTTCTGAAAGCGTGAAGTCAGGGTCTGGTGTATTATTAGGAGGAGATGTATACCGGCGAATGTCAGCTTGAAGATGTGTATCTGCTGAAGCATCATCCATTGGGAAAATGTCATCCAGAAGGTTAGAAATCATTTCCTCCGTAGAGCAGATCGTAGGTGAGGCTTGTGATGGTGGAGGAAAATGCAAAACCGCAGGTTTGAATAATTTATCCGATGCTAACTTATGATGTAAACCATAAAATTCGGTATTATTGGTGCAAAAATCACGCCAAGATTGAAGCTTAGCCTCTAGAATCATTTTTTTATATCGGGCGCGTTCGCGCCGGTAAACTTCTAATACTCGGTCTGAGGTGCCGAGACGTCGCAATTGCTTGAGCTTCCGTCTCAGAGATCTGCATTTCTGCTGTTGTTGTCCTAAGGAAGAGTTCCACCAAGTAATTGATTGCAATTTCTTTGTATGTCGTTGCGGCAAAAGATCATTACAAATTGCCTGTATCGATGTCATTAGATGGACTGTGAATTCATTCAACTCCGTTGACGTCGTGCAACGATGCAAATGTGGAACTAATTTGCGAAGACATGCAGTAACACGACGACGAAAAACAGCAATTTTATGCCCAGGCAGCCGATAGCGACGGACAATAGATGTACTGGTTGTATGCTCTAATTGAAAGAGAATATATTTATGATCTGATAGACCACTGATATCATCAACCGTCCAATTTTGTACATAGACAGCTGTTGGAGGCGTGGATATAGTGAGATCAGGCCATCCATATGTAGAAGCATGTTCAAAGGTCGGAGGAGCATCAATAGTGTTATGAAGGACTAGGTTATTTGAGTTAAGAAAATCCTCTAGAAGACGACCTCTAACATCTGTTTGAGGATAACCCCATATTGTACTATGGGCATTAAAATCGCCCGCTATAATATTATGTGGCACTGGGTAATGTTGCCGGATATATTCTAGAAACAGAAGTGCTGATTCCAATGACGCTGTTGGTGGAGAATAAATGGAATAAAGGATAATTTTAATATCAATTAATTCCAGTAATATAGCCACATGGTCACGATCAGTCTTGAGAACAAGTGGAGACCATAAGGGATTAAGAATTACGATTGCTGCTCTAGGAGGCTCTGCCTTATTTACATGTTGATATATCGACCAGCGTAGTGGAAAGCCCACAATCTTACTATCCCTCGTGTAGGGTTCTTGAACAATTAATATATCGGCTTTAGCATTAACTGCGTAATCAACAGCATGTGCAGTAGCAGCAGGAGATTTTTGTAAATTGATCTGGATAAAATTAATACGTTCAAGAGCTGGAGTAAAATCTAGATTCATGGCAGAACTTTTGACACCAGAAGGAGTAGAGGAATTAGCATTACCGTGTGAAGGCAGTGTATTAGAAATTGTAGAAGAAGAGTAGTTGGCCGGAGCATTATTCATACTTAGTGCTTCTTTTGAGTCTGGTGACATATCTTCCGTATGTGGGGCATGTGAAGTCATATGCAGGGTGTGCGCATGGGGTCCTGGCATGATTGCGGTAGTTCCAGTCGGCACAATTGATACAAGTTGCCTGTCGGGCATTGCAGTCCTTGACTGTATGACTGCCTGAGCAGTACGCACAGTAGGTCTTATTACGGCAGTTCTGCTGTGTGTGCCCGAATTCTTGGCATCTGTAGCAACGCCGGGTATTGAAGAATTCAGATATCCTGTGTGCTCGCCATCCGAGATATAGCCGTCTTGATTGCATAAGTTGGTGGTAGGTGGTGGGGGCACATTCCAGGACCCATTTGACACCATTGCCCCGGTCCTTGAGTCTGTACAATACCTTAAACGTGCTATTGCTCAAATGGAGTTCTGAGTCTAATGTCTTTTCTATCGTGTCCTGTGAGACGTCTGGTGAGATGTCGTGTATAGCAACTTTGGGTAGTCTAGTAAGAGGAAGTTTGGTGGTAACTAGTTGCTTGCCCTGTGTGCTTTGCAGTTTTATGTTAAGCTTCTCCACGTCTTCTGGGGTGGCACAATCAACAGCCAAGCCTTCTTTTTGGATGGGTCAGAGTGTTGTGATCTTTACCCCTAATGTAGGGAGCGGGAATTCTGCACTCAGACGATCCTTGAGTTCTTTGCGTGTGAGGTTCGTGCTCTCCTTTGGGTACAGAAGGAGTACTTGCAGAGGGCAAGTTAGAGATGGCAGAGGCAGAAGGTGCAAATACTGTACTGAGTACAGAGTCAGTATTGGTAGCTGTGCTGGTGGTGTGAGACGGAGTGATGTCTGTTGGGCCTCTTTCCGCTAGGTCCTTGAATGCTTTCAGGATATTTAGCAATTGCTCCCTCAGTTCTAATGTAAGCAAGTGTCTGCCTCTTTTATAGGAGACTGCAATTTCTGAAGCTTCTGCGTAGAGTGAGTTGATCTTTTCTTCGTAACTTAAGTCCTCTGAGTTGAGGATTAAAGTTGCGTCAAGTTTTGGTTGGTAATTAGATGCGTCAAATTTACGTTGGTAAGCTGGCGTGGCTGCATCAATAGACATTATGAAGTGTACACTGATGGCAGTGCACTGTTAATAGTGCAATACGAGCACTGTTGGTGATGCACTAGGATATGTGGGCAGCAAATAAATGATGCTGGGCAGCGCTGAGAGATAGGACTGAGTGGTAGGGATACGTAGGGAGAAGTGGATACCAACTGGTTACAAGGTAGAAGGCACGATACGTACATTAATCAAACATATAACAGTTATAATACAATATGAGTATGCTATGGAAAGTGACATATATTCTTCAGTTTGAGTACACTTTGACAATACTGCAGTGGCAAAGTATGAAAGTGAGAATACCAGTAATATTGAAACAACTGGTATGATCTCACTGGAGACACTAATAACACTATTATCACACTTTCATATCACTCTTGCTTAACTTTCACTTTTAATAACACACTTGGCTTAGCACTCACTGTAGAAACACAGATCACTTCTTTAGAAAACCCTCTACTAAGGCACTTATCGGTATGTAACACTGTATGCCAACACTAATATCACCGCGCTAAGACAGTTTGAGTAAAATATAAGCACATAACACAATTCACATTAGCACATTGAGAATTAAAAATGTTACATATACTAATATTAAACAATAATTACATAAGACTTAATTAATCAGAAAAATAATTACTTAAATCAAAGCAAAATGTGACACGTAACAGCACTTCTTAATTATTGTTGTAAACTATCAATTGCTACCTACGCAGCGTAGTAAATCACAGGAGCTGCGTCACATACAACTGCAATTTTATTTAATTGAGAAACTTAATTACAAAAACTAGAACATAGTAATAATACTGTAAATTGAAAGATTAGAGTCTCTACCGTAACTTTAACACTGTACTTTACGCTATTGTAATTGTACTACATGGAAATTAGAAATTAAAAATAAATTAGAAAATTAATTAATTAAAATATTAGGTGTGATGGAACCAGTAAATTAGTAGCTTACTGTCTTTATAAATATAGCTGTCAAAATACCAACAAAATGTCCTTGACCAAGTCAGAATAAAGGGCACACTTCGAAAGGGAAAGTGCCTGCTAATTAGCTGACCTCACTACTAATTAAATCCCGAAATAAAACAATAAGTGCCTACCTTGGCCGTTAAATCATCATCTGTTCCTCTTCTGTGCTTGTCAGGAACGGCGTAATCCAGATTAAGATACAGACACTTGTTTAAAAAATAAAAATAAAATAATAATAATAATAATAATAAAAACACTCGCACATAAACACAAACCGTTGAATAAACAGAATCTAAGTCCTAATTAACGCGAAATTAATAACTCCAGAAATAATCATCCGTAAATTACAAAAATTATATCGCCGTGATCCTTGTCACTAGTACATGCTAAAACTAAAGGTCCCAATGAGTTACACTAATTAGATGCGTAATTAGCAATTTGTACTTCTTATCTGCAGTCCTTCTTTCTTCCTTTGTTCGGTGAAAGGGAATCACCGTCGACAGGGGGTCGCTGGAATGCGGCGGCCTTTGAACAGGCTGGAAAGGTCAGAGGTCACCGGACCTAGTGGCTGGAAGATTAATTAACTTTAAAAATTAATTCTCTCTGATGATATAAGTTTCGAAAGGTGGCGAGCTTCGACGGCTTTACGGCGATTACACAAAGCACATCTGCTGGGCGCAACCACGTTGTTCACTGTACACTAATACTAATTAGTCCGTAACTAATCAACCGATGATCACAATGACGTAAAAGTGGTATCCATGTGTCCGCACGCGTATCCTTTATCCGATACAACAGAAATTGGTACCCCAAAAGGACTTCATAGAACAACTTGTTAGCTCAATTTCATTTTATTGAATTAATTATTGATATGCAATCTGGGTTAGATATTCAATTTGTTAACATAGCACACAACTACAAGAAACAAAATAGAAGAACATGAATACGGAAAGACGGAAGAACGATAATACGAAAGAACTGCGCCGTCTATTGAAGTTAGTAAGTAAGTAAGTAATTTTAGGCTTCCCTGCCCCGTGAACTAAATCACACTACAGGTCTACTTCTCCTTTGGGCACATCGTGGAGGTTCAACCTCCACTATTACCCTCCAAGGGAGCAGCGCACCACCTGGATAAGACACCAGGCAGCACCGGTCGTCTAATGCTCCTACCAGTCGCTTGGGCGAGCCCGTCGCAGCGGGACATTACCCAGCGAACCCGGGGGAAAACCCCCGGGCTACTAGTACCACGCCGCGCTAGGACGTGCCAGACTCCGAGGCCGGCCAATAAGTGATCTTTCCCAGAGCCTTCAGAACCACCAAGTTCATAAATTTTATACCCGCGTGGCCGAGACTGCCTAGGTACAGATCCTAGCCAGTAGCTTCGCAGAGTTCTCTACGTCGACCCCCGGGGGGGAGTCTATTGAAGTTAGAACACGAATTTTAAATTATGTTCACATCTTGCACTTTGCTTACTGGAAATATTTTTACGTTAATCATACATATTGCAGATAGAGCTTTACACACGTTCAGATATGTCTTTTTTACACATTCTTCTGTTCATTACAATGTGACCACACGAGGAGATAAACTGATGACACAAAATGGTAACAGATTCTTGATGCAAATAACACATTAACACGTTACTTCTATGCAGGTTGCATTATCATGATTTTCCAATATGTATTAATTTTCCACCCAATCATTTTCTGCTAATTTATGCAATTTTTAGGCAGCTCCTTCTTTTCCATCCAAAAGAAAGACATCAGTCCATGAGTGTGATATATGCAAGCACGTAGCCCCGCGTACTCGTGCGAGCAGAGGTCAGCCAAGAGAGAGAGGGAAAAACCCGTTTGACTGGTATTTATATATGCACGTGAAATTACACGATTACGATTACTGTTACGATATCGTCCCCGATGAATGCGCTACGTGGTGTGAGAAATTTCCATTCTCACATATGTATATAACGTCCGTAGTATACACACAGAGATAAATTTTTGGTCTCTGAAGTTTCTCATACCTGCATAAATTTCCATTTTCACGCAACATGAACATATAATGTATTGTAATTTAGCTGCCTGAGGACACAAACAATGATGGAATAGAAATTATACTCAGCGCTGTCACCTTAAGTAAGTAATGTCTTGATACATGTACCAAATAATTTTTGAAAAATCAGAATATTATCATTGTGTTTATGTATATGTGTATTATATGTATGCAGGCAGAAAAACATGGGAAAATTTACAAGCTTCAGAAAATTTTATCCCAAGTAATGTTGTTGTTGTTGCTTTTCCTCCGGTTTCTGACGAAGTCAGACCAGGTCCAAAAGACCGTCGACTCTAATAAAGTCGAGCACAAGGAGGGGATGGGATAAATATCCTCTCTTAAAGTCCCAAACAGCCTAATATGTGCTCGGCAGACGCTTGATGTTCTCTGCATTTGGAGCATGTGGAAAATATTTTCATGTTCTTCTTGAAAGAGAGGTTCAAGATATGACCACTGGCAATACGGGAGAGCACAATTCGGGAGCTCCTGTCACACTCAAGGGTTAGAGTCCAACCAGGCTTGCTACCTAGACACCAGAGATGGGGGGGGACCAACCACTCCAACATTATTTGTGATGTTTTTCAGAGAATATAATTCCAGATAGGTAAGGGCGGAAGAGGAAAGAGTTAAAAGACCACAGCCCTCCTTTGCTAGTTTGTCTGCCATTTCGTTGCCATGAGATACTATCCACTGAAAATAAATATCGTAATGCTGCGAAATTAGATGTAGTTTTTATAGGACAGAAATACTAGTCTTATCGTCTACGTAAATTCAATTACTAAGATGTTGAAGTCAGCTTCGGCTATCAGATAAGATCCATAGATCTTCAAACTTCTTTTCAGTTAGTACAGCTTCGAGTCATAAGTTGATTGGTATAAGTTCTCTTCTGAAAATTGAACAGTCATCTGGATTACGTTAACGGAATGTCATTTTTACTTGAAGGGGGTCTCAATATAAATGCCGCTATCCGCATAGTCAGGAATTTTGCTGCCATCTGTGAAGATTTTGGAAGCAGTTTTGAGAATATTGTCTATTACCTCCAAGGCGAACTGTATAAGGTAGTCAGTAATCTAATCTTTCTTATTTATAGGAGTGGAAATGTTACAGCGAAAGTAAACCCTGGAGAGTCCCTCCGATGGGTTTAAATATCATTGTAGTGAATGGGCTCTCAATATTGCAAAATAGTAGGCTCTTGGAACTAACTAGGCAAAAAAGGGGTGTTTTTCTTTGTCGGTTTCTCCATTTATTTGGGCACGCAGAAGTTTTGTTGCATTGGCCATTACTAGACTGTTTGTTAAAGTATTTGACAAGACCAGCTAGTCTTTTAGTCTGAAGAAGCTGTAAATCGGCCTCAAAAAAGGCTGTTTCCATAGGGCAGCTATGCCTCAACCCAGTAATAATACGGGCAGCACTTAACTGAACTTTTTAATTCCTTCAGCTTGGAATCAGAGGCATAACAATAAATTGGAAACTCGAATTCGAGTATTGGGCGATTGAGTGTCAAATAAGTAGTTCTGAGGGTAGTCGCATCTACTTCCCAGTCCTTACCTGCAATGTATTTAGGACTATTTAGACGCTTTCTATTTTCAGAACAATGTGTTCAAAATTCTTGTGATATGAATTGAAGGTCTAGCATAATCCCCAGATATTTAGGGTGCTTCTCGCAGGTAAGTTCCTGATTATAAAAGGTAAGTAAGTTCCTGATTATTATGAAACCTGGCAACTTCTCGCATAGGCATAACACTTTATTATTCGGTTGACTCTTAACACAAGCTATCTAGCTTTTTAGTACTCTTTCGCGAATTCAAATTCGAAATGCGTGAAAACGTACGCCTAATTGAACCTATTTTGTAACTACTTGTAAATTTTTAAAGTCTTCTGTCAACTGGTGTGACCGTGACAGTACAATGTTTTACTTTCATGCATTGATACGGATTACCTTTACACTTACACTGATAAAACAAAGAAAAAATTACAAAAATCTAAAAGCTGACGGCTGCAAAATAAGCGCTTTATTTACACTAAAGTGTCTGTTTAATTTTGAATAAATTCCTGTAGGATTAGCAATAGAAAGTGGGCGAATATCATCAACATTGAGCCACTGTTCAAACATTAATAAGTGTACATAATAGCTAGACTACTGATGCAGTGTATTCTTTGCTAAGAAGCTGTAACGGATTCATTGGAGAGTTTGATTTGGAAAAAAGTTCTGCGACTGAAAAGATATGACAAATATCTCCCAGAAAGACAGAAAAACTATTTTAAAACATTATGCATAACACGTTACAAAATATTTATAAATGAACAGACTAACTATTAACGGAAAGAGCTCGAGAGTTATCACTGTATACAGAAAGTCTTTGTGGAGGAGTTTCTAATGGAAATTGGTTTTCATTAACGAATATATAACGAAACCCTTGTGAAATCAATCCTCTCACTTCTTATTCGAATTCGAGGCGATACACCATTTTTCAAACTTCCCATCCAATAGCTCTCTAATGAACCATGCCCACGTTAAAGAAAGGTATTAAGCAGTGTTCTTTTACTTAATTTTAAAGAGAAAGGTAAGTAAATTAAATTATTATAACATAATAATTTTATAATATTTTAATATAGTTTATATTTAGTATAGTTTTGTAATGTAAAATATTTCCAGATATTAAGTCAATGGAATACAAAGTGTTTCATTTAAACTTTCAGCAGCTAAAATCCTCTTATTTTTCTGTTAAGCATTATTGCATTTTAAAAGTATTTCGTATTATTTTGTTGACATTCTTTGCTGTGGATCGTGCTTATGCAAGGAAACAGGAAGCTGTCTCATTTATAAGTATTACTTTCTCCAAATTATGTTGATTTATGATACGGAAAAGAATTCATGAAAGATTTAGCTTAACCGCAAGAAAAAATGTTTTACTCAAGAATAATTTAAATAACAAAGTTTTATTCAACAGTTATTAGAATTT
Source organism: Stegodyphus dumicola (assembly GCF_044657685.1). Lineage (NCBI taxonomy): Eukaryota > Metazoa > Arthropoda > Arachnida > Araneae > Eresidae > Stegodyphus > Stegodyphus dumicola. The sequence goes on from NC_140770.1 coordinate 209,707,356, forward strand.
AAACTCTTAGTATATTTATTTAACAAACAATATTTTTAAAACCCATTTTTTTCCATTCGCATTTTTTAAAATCTTTGTAATTCTGTTAAAGAGATGACATGAAAACTTCTCATGGGCTGAAATGCAACATGAAAAATTTTTGCAAACCTCATTCCGAGATAAAGAGATTTAAAAGCAAACACCTGAAATTGTCAATTTTTGATAGTAAATTACATTTTTATCTTATAACTGTATTTGATACAGCATATTTTTATATCTTCCTAAAACAAGTTTGTTTTCATTTCTACGTTTATTAAAAGAGACAATTTTATAGCGTGTTGGCTTTAGGTCAGGGATAGTCAACCTGCTCAGTAGTAGACAATTTAGGCTTGAATGGTGAGCGGTAGAGGATTTTGGGCATCGTATGATGAAAGTCCGTTTTCCTGCGTGCAGCTCTCGCTCTCTCTTGTTCCATCAATATATTTATAAAAGCTTTGCCATTTCTCTTAGGTGTAGTTCTGGGACTATAGAGCGTATAATGGGATTATCACATCTTAACAAAGCGTGAGGCTAGGATAAATTTTCCGATATACAAATTCCTCATCTTCCTATAATTGAAGGGTTCCTAGCCGAAGCAGTTTCGCTGGAACCGATGCCCCGGCTAGCTAAGCGGGACATAAATTTTCTGTATATTATAAATATAAGTAAAATATAAATGAATGTTTTGTTTTGTTTTGTTAGGGCGTAGCCCATTTAACTATAAATAGTTTTACTAAGCCTCCACTCAAAACATTACTTTGCCTTTAGGCTAAATTAAATTACTGCAAATCCGGTGGGCGGTAAGGAAATTTTACTTCCTACAAAGTAGACAGTAGTTGTAAAGAGGTTGACTACTCCTGCTTTAGGTTTTGAGAGAAATAGCGGAAAATTAACTAATGTTTTTTATGATACGCTATAATTTGCCATGAAATATGGTTGCAGAATTTCAGTTCGCATCAGCTGTCAGTAAGCTTCAAAGTATGCGGATGCTAAGAAGTGTTGCTTTCTGTTGAAAGGTAAAACAGCCGATGCGTGATTAGTGCCCCTTCAGCTTCGACAGCTAATGCAAATTTCAATAAGCTGCAGCCACTGCAAAACCGCAACATTTTTCGGTTTTGCAGCTGAGGATGGTGGTTCGGTAAAACCATCGAAACTAGTACTGTGAAATTTTGAAAATATAACGCTAACTTTTGTTGTTTGACTTCTGAATTAGTATTTGTTCGGCGTGTTATTGTGTCTTAATTATAATAAAACATATTTGAACGAAACGGTGTTTCACAGCTTATTGTGTTCCACTATAATAAACTGAGCAATTAAGACGCTGAATACTACTACCTGACCGCTGATTTCTGAGCTGTGCTCGAAACTAGGAGAACAGGCTGGCTGCCGAGTTTCTGCTCGTTGTTTTTCCCATGTGTCATATAATTAAGAAACAGATTTCCTCAGAAACTTATTAAAGAAGGCATCTCTTCCCTTAAGCAGATAGCACTTTGCAATATTTAAATATCCTTGTGTGCTTTGCAATAATCAAATAACCTAATTTAATAAAATTTATTACTGAAATACTTAATAACTTACATAAACAAACCTTAAGTAGTCACACAATTCAACAGAGATTTTAAGAGTTACTAAACATTTCTGAAATTGTTCATATTCATCTTGGAATTGAAAGGACTTTTCAGAGCTGGAAGAAGAGAAAATTAGAGAATCCGAGAGCCATTACCGACTGAGATAAAAATTGATTGGGTAAAAAAAAAAAAAAAAAAAGTTGATAAATGTGGTCATATGGAGTGTACAGCTGATGAATCTTGGGAGTTTTATATACGTTTTAAACATTTTTAGTGCAAATATTATTTCAGGTTAAAATGAGTTTTTATTGGAACTCATTTTAATCTGAGTTTTTATTGACACTCATTTCGATTTTTTTTTATTGAAAAAGTACTTGCAAGCCATACATAGAGATATAATTCGATGAATGAGTTTAAGAGATCCAAAAGCCATTATTACCTAAATTTCTAAGCCCTAACGTACACACACATGCATGACAAACAAATTTAAAACATGCCTTCATTATAAAGTGATGAATGGTTATTTTTGTTGGATTATATGCAATATTTTTTAGCAACTATTCGTAAAAAAATAAGAATGACCACGAAAAAATTAGACTAAAATTCCATTTATTTTTGAACTATTTTGATTGTTTATTATTATTTTGAGGATAATACTGTTTTCGGACAACCCATAAAATTTACTTTACAACTTTCAAATCCAGAAGTAGCAGCGCATCATACCTGTTGATCGAAAGAGCACAACGCAGAGCATTTACGTAGGTATAGTATTTGGAAGTGTGGTTTCTTTATGAATTGTTTTCTTGCAATAATTAAGAACATGATACTATATTTGGCTTAATCAACAGCAATGAGACCTTCTCAATAACGGATTCGATATTTTTCCTGATAAATGAATATATATGTGTAGAACTTTTCTGTTCAGATTTTGGGATGCCATCTGTAGAAATTTCAACAATGTCCATTGGTCATATTTTTTTTTATATATTGGACACTATTAAATTAATAACATTAAAATCCTTGTACATTACTTACAAGACGTACAAGTGATTTTTATGTTTCAGAAAATAATAAAATTAAAGAACGTTTTAAAATTACTCTATAATTACCACATGCAAATTACTTTGAATGTCTGCCTGCTTGCGGGATGGTTATTTCAATTTTAAAACTTTGCTGGGTTGTAGAGACATTAGTTATTTTTATAAGCAAGAGAGACTGAAAAATTAGCAAAGCCTTCGCCGGGAATCGTACCCGGACCTCTGGACCCAGCGTGCAGACCACCACACCACGAAGGCATGCTAAGAAGGCGGGAGAAATACCTCATAGGGTGTACAACGAAGGTTCATTACATGATGTACAGACGTAGATAAACATTGTTTAACAAACCTTATTAACCTTAATTGCTCAGCAATCCTTTGCTAGCCTCCTTCCACGTAACTTTATTATTCTGATTGTCATCTTCATCCTCTCTCTCCTCCTCATCTTTCTACTTTCTTAGTAGATATATGATTACTTTTTGTCATTTATACAGAATATAACGCAAATAAAATTGTCAACATCCTTCTAAGTCTGCATCTCCACTTCGCCAACAGTAATATTCTCCGAACATATAAAATATAATTCAAGGTTATATAAATTTAAACATAATCCAAGATTTCGAAAGCGGTCGCCAGACACGTTGTAAAGCCACGAGAATCTTTGTCACTCGAAATCTTCGCCCTCTGCAAACATGATTATAGGCAGCAATTTACACCAACAGCGACAGAAAGTCTTGCCCTTTACATCTTTCCAGGCAAGAGCAAAAGTAAACATTGGTTTTTTAGTGTCAATTGTTTCTGAAAGTCGGACAGAACCTTTAGAGTTTCATCGACGCATAAAAAGAATTGCTAGTTAATCTTTACATCTTGGATAATTTATTGGTTGGACAAGATTTGTTACGTTGGGAGGAAGAAACCTAATAGACACTTTTTTCCCATTTAAGTTTTCAGATCGCTAGCCCATTACATGCTTTTTATTTCATAAGCCTAAAATTTAGATTGAAATGCAAAACTTTCAAATGTGCCTCTATTTTGGTACTGCCTATAAATTGTGTTGAAATTACGAGAGATTTTGCTATAAATAATGGAAGCAATCTACTAGACAAAGAGAATTTTAAAATTATTTATTTTACTCTCCAAAACTTTGAGATCACAATTTTTAATGAAAACTCATTATATTTATGTACCTTTTAAAAAATGGTACTATAAAATTGATTAAAATTTCATATAATTTGTTTCGGTAAATCACGGATTCAGGTTCACTTTTCTCCTTGCTTCGATTAAGACGGGTTTTATTACGTACTTCCTATCTTTCATATGACAAAAAGGAACTAAAATGGTGAGTAAAATTTCGGTCAATAATTGCAACTCTTACATAATTTAAAACTGCTTATCTCTTAGCAAAAATACAAAATCACATTTTTGGATATTGAGTTTGCCAAATTTCATAAAAATAGATGCTTCGCAATTCCATTAAAAGATTCCATTAAAGATATAAAAATTAAAACTAAAACATGCTTTCGATTTAAGTTGCAAATAATTTTTCAATTAAACTCCTGCTTTTAATTCTGTTTTACATTCTGGCATCTGGGCTTTTCTTCTTTTCTTCTTTGTTTTTGTATCAGCGTCACTTTAATTTCCTTCACAAGAGTAGAAAAATTTATGTAACTTTATCTCCTGATTTATCTTATATAAACTTAATTGCAATTGAAGGAATGAAGATATGGACCACGTGATAGCGTTTCTGGAATGATGGGTTATCCAATTACGGCTGATTAAACCAGCAATTTCTTTTAATTGATAAATTGTAGGACCATTGCCATTTCTATAACAGTGATAATTTCTTCGTCATCATGTTGGAAACGAAATAGATCAAAGAATGATTATTTAAAGAAACATGGTATCAATTTACTGCAGCTTGAAGCGCATGTTGGGAAGCTTATTTTTCTCTGAAAGAAAACATAAGAGTTATCATAATCGCATTTCCAGTCACATCAAAGAAGGCCCATTGAGCATCGAGACGAGTTTCATTTCCAATTTTTAAAACTTCGGTAATGGTAATAAGATTTTCACTAAACTCACATATTCATTCTTTCATTATGGTAGAGGAAAACCCAATAATCCAATCCAATTTATTTTGCTAATAAGGAAATGGAAATTTCAAAATTTTTTAACATTCCATTTTCAAATTATTTTAATAGTTGTAGAGGTATTACGCCCAAAAAACATTTTCTAACTATCCAGGCACATGGATTTCAAAAATGAAGCATAAGTTAAAAAGTACACATCAAAGTAGACTTCAAAACGTGAGGTTTCAAAAAGTCAACTTTAATTCACATGTGTGGCTGTTAAACAAACACAGAATATTCAGAAGATACACTTAATGTTTTAAAAAGGTAAACATTCTCCAGTAAGGAAACGCTCTTTTAAGGTAAACATTTTCCAGTAAGGAAACGCTCTTTTAAAAATAAGCATGACTAGCAATCTAAAATTTCCATAAAAACTTTCCATCGAAAAGCTACTTTGCGTTTCTGTATCCAGTAAAGCGTCTGAAGGAATACCATTTAAAATAATTTGACTATCCTTTTGTGACAGACGTTTAATTAGTACCATATATAATTGAAATTGAGAGGCCTTTGCTTTTATCTAGACTGACTGACCCACGCTGATCCACAGTACTACCCCTAGCTGCTTTAAATATTTCTACTTATTATAACCCAATTTCCTTTTTTTTTCGATTTATCTATCATTAACAGCCGAGAAGAATTTTGCGTTCCACCACAACGTCTCTTGTCATCAAATTGACGACCCCTTTCGGCTACCAGCTTCCGAAAAGTTTTGTTTTTTCCCGTGTTCCCGCCTACGCATGTTCACGGACAGTGACAGAGAAATTTCACTGCTAGCTCGAAAAGCTGTTATAGCGTACCAAGGTTTTTTAACTGTAGAAAATCTTGGATATGGGGCAAAAAACTGGGTAATATTAAATCCGTAACTTCTGCATGGGTTTATTGTCCATATAACAACCACATCATGTGTATTTTTCTTAGAAAAAAATCGTTTAAGTCACCCTCATTAGAATATTTACCACGAAGTTATCATTCTAACTTTGCTCTACTTTTAACCACGGGGAACGCTTTGAGAAGTATCGTTATAAATATTTCAGACTTATAGTTCTCGCTCCCTGTCTTTCTTAGTAAATTTTTCCAATACAGTAAAACTCCGCTTAACGCGGGGATTACGCTCCATCAAAGCTGCGTTAAACGAGGTCATCTCATGATGTAAATAATTGGGTTAGGGGAAAATGGGTGTAAAATAAATAAATTGTTCAAGTACTTTGTTCTTCAAGTTCATTAAATATGCTTTTTACAAAAATTTTAAAATATTGAAACGACAAAGGAATATTTAGAAATAAATAAAATTTTATATCAACATTTATACTAAGACAGTTCGTACATTTTAAAACGAATTTCATTGTATTTATAGAAATAATTTACATTTTTGTGTTTCAAATGTTCCATTGGTAACCCTCATTTTTCGATATCTTTCTACACCGTAATTTGCAAGACAATAAAGCTTTTTTCTAGTGTCGAAAGAGATATTTTAACCCAATTCTCTTGAACAGGTTTCCAAAGAGTTCTCTTGAACAGTCCAAGGCGAGTTGTAGGTCTACGTCTGGACAATCCGCATTTTATAAGTCTAAAAGAGAAAATATTCGTGTATGATATATGAGGATATTTAGTAGGGATACGAGTGAAGGATATGGCCTTGATACACGTTTCTTGTCACATTTTTTCCAGGAAATTAACAGTGAATTTTTACGTACGGCTGCTTGCTTTGTCTTGGTGCAGTTCTGCTAATTGATGGCACTGTGAGTAAAGAGACATGGGACAGAAATGTATGTTTGGGCATTCGTTTCCAAAACGAGCCCGTTTCATCGACATTAAAAACTAATTCTGGAGGATAGTTTCCTCGTTCAATTATTGTCTTAATGTCCCTCACCGCTTTTATATCTCCACTTGCTGCTTCTTCTGTAATCTGTGTGTTATGAAGATTATTTCGATGTTTAAATCTATTAAATCATCCTAGATCTGAAACGAAAGTTTCAGTTGTGTCACCTGTTTCAATGTAAATGTGATTACAAATTCTTCTCGCTTTTTCCATAATAATAGCTTGGCATAATGGTATATTGCGTTCAATTTCGTCGTCAATCTATATAGAAAATCGTTTTTAAAGCTCCTCTATCATATTATTTACTAGAACGGGTTATTCTAGTTGTAGAGGGTTTTGTAGTTATAATTGCTGATGACGCTATTTTTTCTTTATTTTTGAGAATTGTCCTTATCGCTGAAGTTGACAAGTTCAATGCAACATCACTGTCTACTCTTCTAAGCACTTGCAGTTTAGTTTCGAGCAAAATGCTTTTTCTTATTGCTTTATTTTCGTGTTTCTTACTACCTAAAACTCAACTAAACTCAGCACACAAACAGCCCATAGAGAGCCATGGCCGGCAGTGCAATGATATTTGCTGGGGATCGAGCCACAGATCTGCGGTGCTGCTGCGCGACGCGCTAGCCACTGCGTCACCGGGCTTACGTTTCTTATTATCACCCATTATCAAAACTAAAAATTGTAATATTTATCACTATATCAAACATTACATTACATAAATTTATACTTACAATAACAGCAACAAATGCTTGAAATAATAAAAATAAGTTTGTGAAACACTACAGAGAAGAAGTAATGCAGATAAAGTACTTTCGATATCCAGAAAGTCTGATGCTGCGCGTAGTTTCCAGGTATCCCACTATTCCAATAAAACCGAAACAGCGCTAAACAGACAAGCGTTAAGAGGAGCCTTACTGTACTTTTGTAACAGATTAGAGCTTGACCTCATAGCACAACAGTTGCACCCTTTTGAAATTCTTCAGTCGGACATAGTAAAAAAATGAGCTTCTAAGCTTTCAAAACTGACTTTTCACATTTGCCTGACAACCAATCATTTTTATACATTGGAAGAAAACACTAAATTTTAAAGTTATTATACTAAGAGAGATATATGCAATATATGATGTGCCGTTTATGCAAAAAATATTAAAATTTATTTATCAAGTAATATATCAGATAATATAAAAAAATAATAACGTTTCTCTAATGGGAAATGGGTACAACTTATATTACACAGGACAGGATTATAAACAGCAGCATTTAATAATAAAAATAGCAATCTATTTAGACGAATTAAAAAGATGGATAAGAATAAATCACTATTACATTAATAATGATAAATTATCAAGAAAATAAAATGCAAATTAATATGCCAAACATACAAAAAAGCCAGTATTAAAGCATCAGAATATTACAGGTACACAATGATTGCAAAGCCTAATGAAAATGAACATAATAGGAGAATTTTCTTTAATATAGAGTGACAAAGGAACTAGGAATAAACCTACAAAACAGAAAGCAATAATAAAACTGCAGATGGGAATGATAAAGATTTTATGAGAAAGTTGCATAGCACGAATTTAGTATGAACTACTGTAAGTGATGAAGGCAAAGCAATTCGAGGGCGCTCTCTTTATAAGGAGGCATGCCTTTGTGAAGGATTTTTATGGGACAGTGGCTTGTATCCACTTTGCACAAAGGGAAAACCACGAAACCTCATAGGCAACCTGCCCGTTCGGTTGGGATTTGAGCCTGGATCGAAATACCAGTTTTCAGTGATTTCATCGTTCGCCGCTGCTGGACCTAGGAAGTTGGTAAATTTTATAGTAATGTTATAAAACAAAACGCGTAGGCTTTTATTAGGATTTCGATGTGTTGGGTTTCGTTTATTTGATTACGGCAAACCACTCGAGAACTGTTTCCATAAACAGAAGGCCGACTTCGTGGAGGCCATTCTTAAGGGAACTGGCTTGTATATACGTTAACCGTGGAAGAATCTACGAAAACTCCTATACAGCCAAGCCTGTTCACCTGAAATTGAACCAAGGTCGAATTAGCAGTATTCAGCGACTTAAACTGTTTGGCTGCTGGCAGGCCTAATTAGGATTTGGAATTTTTCCTGTGGGTTATATGGCAGCCATAAATTATGTTTTATGCATAAATTATGCCAACTGGAAGATACTGAGGGTACGACGAAGGAAAATAATATTTTGAATCCTCACTCTCATTGGAGGAAATAATACTCGTTATAATTTCAAATTAAAAAAATGAACTTTAAATATAACTTTTCAGAGATTATAATATAAGTAAGTTGAAAGCATGTTTGAAGCAAACTGTAAGAGATTATTTATTCGAACACCTGTAAGAATCATTTAGAATAAGCTCAGTGAAGGTTCACCTAGTTCTGACTTGCGGAAACAACTTCACGCTATTTTGTTAGAAGTAGATTTTTTTACAGTATAGTAAAACTGTTTTGCATTTTTCTCAATGGTCTTTGTACTGCGGTGATAAATAGCCAACTTTAGCTAAACGCGATTTATCTAATGCTTTGAGTACTGAATCATAGTTGTGCACTAAAGGCTCGAAATGTGTACAAAAAAAAAAAAAAAAAAAAAAGACAAAATTTTTTTATCAATATCTTTTATTTTTTGTGTTAACAAAAAATATAAAATGAGTATAAATTTGTAAACATTTTTAATTTCTTTTTATGTCCTTGAATATGTAATTTGCTCTTTACGGCACTTAAATTTTACTTATAATTAACCTGATATTTATGCTCTCTTTTGTCTTAGTATTTATTAGAAATCTTCCTTCTTATATTTAATTTAGCTTGAGATCGAACTAAATATGATTTTGCGTCAAAGTTTTATAAATTTTTATGTATTGGCATACTATTTAAATCTAACTGATTGCTAATACTTGAACTTGATTTAGTTTTAATTCTTTAGTTTGTTGAGGCATATTTATTTTGTAGTATTAAGATTATACAGGGGGTAGTTCTTGTATTTTAATAAAATCTTTAGTTTTATGATTTAACATAAATTAAAATTATGAATAGTTTTTATTTCAAACATTCTTAAATAATAAAAAAATTTAAAGTTTGCAGAACTAATATGCTCTTAACTTAGATTTTTAATTTTATATATTTTCTGTTTTCATTTTAATTTATGAATGGTGACTTTTATGACATTTATGACATTTTTCAAGGTGTCATTATTCCAGATTTCTTCAGGATATCATTACTCTCAAAGAAACTTCCAGTTCATAAAGAAGAGTTATTTCACATTTGTGTACAATGATAGACTCTAATGAAAAAAGACCCCACCAAGTCATAGACTTTAAAGTTAAAAGCACCCAGATTAATTTACAAAATCATATGAATGTGTCTAATGGGACTGCTCTAACCCGCACGAACGCAAGTGTCAAGAAAGAAGTGGAAGAAACTATGGATCAGTTAAACCCAGTAAGTAGTGTTCAAAGGTTTTTAAATGTATTTAAAACACTGATTTTTAATCCATCATATTACTTAAAAGAATAAAGTTGTACAATTATTTTATCGAGACAAAGTATTGTTCGATAAAATGAACAATAATTTTCCTTTTGTTCTTATAGGAACTGAAACTGTTAGAAGACAAATATCACTTTGCCTTCTATTTGCCTGTGGTAAAGTGATACTAGCATTTTATCGAGAAAACGTATACAGCACTTTGCTTCTAACAATTTCAGTTCCTACAACAATTCGCATCCTTGCACATTCCAGAATATTTTAATATTAGCTGTTTCGTATTCTTTTAAAAGTCTTCTTATCTTCAGAGTTTGACATCATTTACATTGCGAAAAAAAAAGGAGAAATTTCTGGACCTCGCGTTTTATTGGGCCGATTCACAAAATTCAAATTGCGTTTTTCATGTTTCGAAAGCGCGACTTAGGATATGTATTAGAATTTTTATATAGCTTATATAGGTATTTTGACACAAAATCGGACCTTTTCTGAAATGACATACCAATCGTTTTCCATATTTCGATTCTACTACTCAAATTATGATTAAATATTAAATTTTGTAAAATTGGGTGACAAATTTACGGAGAAATTCAAAAATTTACTTTGGCGCATTTCTTTGTTTTTCAGTTTGCGCCAAGAATAATTCCCTTTGCAAACTTCTTCATTTATAGCAACCTATTTTCCTTTTCTTTTTTTTCCATTGTACAACAGCAGAAAAAAAAAATCTGATGTGTGCACCACGTGACTTCCTTGTACGGAATATTAAATTATACTAATTTTTTTCTTGCATTTCATTTCAACTTATTTGATTGAATTAACGCTACCTCGTCGATAGCGCATAAACCACAATAGAATAAATGCATTCTTTAAAATTCACTATATATTTTTACCACAGCGACAGACTGACGTTAGGTTCACTAAACAGCGTTATATTTCGTTCATATTATAACTCAGAATGCACCAAATTTATATCATTTGAAGAATTATCTAATCGTTGCCACATGTTCTATTCACATACTATAATCTAGAACGATGTATAAAAGAAATTAAGCAAACAAAATTAAACTGCATTCGATAGTGGTCAAAATGAATATTTTCGTTGAAATATGACCCCTGAAACATTTCGCGATTACAATACTTCCTTTTTACTTCGTACAAGGAAGTAAAAAGGTCATTGTTCATACTTTGAAATAATTTTAAGAAAGTGGGTAAGAAAGTGCGCTTATAACAAATACGCCAAATTTCAAAATGCACCAATATGTAAATTCACGTATATCTTTGGAAATTTGGAATAAAAAAATCTAATGTTTTGCAGGTATGCTTAGAAATACACATACTTTAAGGTGACGATAAAAATTTTGTAGGTCATAATAAAAAAATTTTCAAAACATCTATAAAAATATTTTAAAATACAAATTTTAAAAATAAATCATAAAAATGGACGAATTTTATTTGGTATGAAACCAAATTTCGAAATGTGAAAGAAGGAATCAAATACGTTTAAGGGGTCAGATACCCTTTGAGGGTGAAAAAAACCAATCATTTTTTTTTTTATTATTTTATACTAAAGAGGTAACTATAGCAACATTTTAAAACAAACCGTATAAAGAATTAGAATGAAAGATATCGAGGAAGAACCGAAGCCCAGTTTTCAAAAGTCAGGATCGAGGCGATTGTTTACCTTTTTTGACAGCTGGATATTTACAGCTGCGCTCGTGAAGAGTGGTGATAAATTCTGTTTATAAAAGCAATCTAACATTTTAGATGCCTTTGGCCATTTTCCTTTTGGTACCCCTCTCACGTTTCCTTTCTCCGTTTTATCATCGGAGATGTTTTCCATTTATAGAATTCTTTGTCATGTGCCCTTGGGCTTTATTTAAGAACCGGCAACGTTGCGCCTGCAATAGCTCGGTAATATAGAACTAAGTCGAGCATTTTTTTTTCTTGCAGTGACTTGGAAAGAGATACATTTAATAATTATTTAACTTTCGCTGCTTTTTCTAGAAGAAAAAGCAATATATTAACTTTAATTTTCCCTCATTCATGCAATTTGTTTTGCTTGCGAATTTTACAACGTGTTCTATATTCTGTGAGAGATTTCTCGATACATTTTCCTTCATTTAATAATATAATTAAATATTTATATTGAAACTTCATTCCTAAGATTAATATGAATAGGATAGAAGGGAGATTGAAGCCTAAACGATCATCTGGCAGTAGAAATGAAAAGAGAAAATTTACTGGTAACATCCACATGCGAAAGCATTGCGAGTCGTCTACTGCACAACTGAATGTGAGTGCTTCTGCAAAGAAAATAAAACTTTCTAATAAGCAGTTGGAAAATGAAACTAATGATGATTTTAAAAGTTTTAGGATCTTGGATTTGAGTGTAATGATTTCCTTTTTCGAAAAGGAATTGTGCTGCAAAATATGGGGCAGTGATGTCATTATCAAAGAAGAAGTTGTGTGTGGCTAAGTTCTAAATTTTCTTTAAATTGTAGAAATTGTATAGAACTGTGTGCATTTAAAAGTTCTAAAATGATTGATAAGAAGAACAACTGTGCTAACATTAACATACGTTATGCTTATGCCATGCGAACAATTGGAATGGGCTACTCAGCAATGAAACTATTTTGTGGTATCATGGACCTTCCCCACCCAGTATCGAAAAAAAGCATACAATGTAAAGAAGTTTATGTCGTGCTCAAGTAATGTGGCACAACAATCGATGAAAGATGCTGCTTGCGAAGAAGTTCAGCAAACGGGTTCTTCAAATGTTGTGGTTAGCGGCGATTGTTCATGGAAAACCAGGGGTCGCACATCACGAATAAGTGTGTGTACCGTTATTGGAGACAAAAAGTGGTAAGGTTATCGACACAGAGGTTCTTTAATCTTTTTGTAAGGCATATGATACATGGAATTCCATGAAAGGTACACCAGAGTATGAAAACTGGCAAATGAAACATGAGGCGGAGTGTCTTATGAATCACATTGATTCTGCGGGTAAAATGGAGGTCGTTGGTATAGTTCGAATTTTCCAGCGGCCAGAAACGAAGCATGATGTGAAGTATGTTGGATACACTGGCGATGGAGATTCGAAGATTTTTCAATCTATAACGGAGGCCCAGTCCTATGATTCCGATGTGTCCGCTTCTAAAACCGATCGTGTCGGTCATATTCAGAAGAGACAGGGAACGCGGCTCAGAAAATTGAAACTGAAAGGTATTAAATGTGCAAATGGAAAATCTATTGGAGGAAAAGGACTGATACACAAATTGACTGTTTACTATGGTAATGTGATTCGAGAACACAAAACTTCTTTGGCGGAAATGCGTAATGCTATATGGGCAGTCTATTTTCACACATGGTCAACTCATGTTGAACCGTTGCATACGTTTTGTCCAATAGGTCACAATACTTGGTGTAAATACCAGAAAACTGTAGCTAATGGAACTGTCAGTGAATTCAGACATAAATTAACACTTCCTTTTTGTGTTATGTTTCTTATTAAAGCAACATTTAATAATTTATCGCAACCGACACTGTTGCGTAGATGTCTTAGCGGAAAGACACAAAACTGCAATGAATCTTTAAAAAATTTGATTTGGAAATTGTGTCTCAAGACCCTTGGTTCAGGAAGAAGAATTGCTGAAATAGCAACGAATGAGGCCCCAATACTCTACAATGAAGGTAATCAAGGAAGATTAAAAGTTATGGCGGAACTTGGGCTGTCAGTTGGTTCGTGTGGTCGAGCATGTCTATGTAAATTAGACGAGCAACGAGTGAAAACTAGTGAATTATGCCTTTTGCAAAGCACAAAAGAAATGCGTAAGAAAAAGATAAATAAACAAAGTATTGAATTGAGAACGTATTGTTACATAAAGGCAAAACATATTCACCTAGTGCATTTTAAATATATACGCTTTAATTTTATTTTTGTTTTTAGAAGATAACTTATATTATCCATTTTTACAACCTGTCTTGTATAATTTTAGAGAATTTTAAGTAATTTTATTCAAATACCACTCAGTATGAAAAAAATTAATCTCCAAAGGACTAGCCTGAAAAAAAAGTGAATTCGTGTAAAAATTGTAAATTTTCTGGTCAGTGCGTTAAAGTTTTCGTTTCATATATTCACGAGTTGTGTTAACTTATTTTGTTTTTAGATGTTTTTATACTTAAGTATCCATATATAGATAATTATATCATGTATCTGATTTAATATGAACACTTATTTTTCTTAAATAATGCATATTTGTTTGATAAAAACATACTTTTATCTTTAAAGTCAATTTTCTTAAAACTATGATTTTACTCACTGCGCGCAGCATTTCTTTGAAACGGCTAATGTAAAGGGCACCAAATTTTACATGGATGCTTATGTGCTAAATATGCTTAATATGACGAACCAAAATGGTCCTTATGTAAAAACGTTTAAAATTGTAGTTAATTTATGCCTAAACAATTTGATAAAAATAAAACAATTTGATAAAAACGGAAAATATAGAATTGTTCCACTTTTTTTTTTTTTTTTTTTTTTTTTTTTTACAGTGTACTTCTTTATCTATGCCACCAACAGTCAAATAACTTAATGCAGACTCCAATAATTACTCAAGTTCAATATTTATTTGTTCTCTTTATCCAATTTACTCTTTTCAGGCATACTAATATGAAGAACATCAGCAGTAGAAATAAAACAGAGTAAAATACTGGGGAATGCATGATATAGTATGAAGATTAGAACTACAATATTAGAGCTTAAATGGTATGAACAAGCATGAAGAACTTGAATTTTCATATCTAATAAACTTCTTCCATACACAGGAATGACTTTGTATGTAACTATTCAGATACTTCCGTACGGAAATTTGAATTTTCAAAGCCTCAGACTGAAGTCTCAGAATTGGGATATTTACTTGAAGAATACAAGTTTGAAGCAAAGCATGCTTTCTTCTAAAGTAATTTAAATTAACAGTAGGAGTTAATATTTTCAGCTTTATTCGCAGACTCATTCTTCCTAACCACCTTACTGCAAATTAAATAATACAGCTGCTTACATATTATCTACAAATGTCTTTACCCCAATTCTGCTTGATGACTTGATTTCACTTCAGACACCGAAAAATAAACTCTGCAATTTCGCCGCTTGTTTTCTATCCGAAATGAGCATATGCGTTTTGTCTTTGCATAAAGAGTTCGTTAATGCATGTGACAGGTAAAGTATCTCATCGAGGACTAGTTTCTCCTTAAATTCGACGATTTCCTACTTTTGTCAAACTTAGTCTTTTTAACAACCAAGATGCTTCTTGATGTTCTCCTTTTTTCTTATAATTGTTATTGATTTGCTTATATTAAATTTTTAAGCTTATGAATGTGTTTCTATAGTATACCCCAAATTCTGTTTATCTTTCAATTTTATATAAATTCTAAGACACATTAGATTCCCGTAACTATTTATTATGACGTCAGGTAATAATATATTTCGAATTTACAAGGATGTTCATAAAGGATCACTTTCGCTTCCCTCAGTGAAAAGCCAGTCATGGGGACAGGCAGCTAAAATGTGTTGTGAAATAGACTTGTTACATATATGCGAAATTGTCAGAAAGTAGGTAAATGGATGCGGCGGCTTTGTAAAACGAAAACTTGACTTAAAGCATTGGTATCTTTATTGCTTAAATGTTGCTTGAACTATGATGCAAATGGAAGAGTAGACAAACGTATTGTTATCGTAACAGTCGTTTTCTAGGAGTGTAACATATCTCGGAGAATTTCCCACAGCGAATCGAGAACAGGAAAATGCCCTACTCGTCGTTCTTGGGACGCTGTCCAACTGAGGGGTGATTGCATCTGAAGATGCTGTTTAATTAATAATTAGGTCTGGAGTTATTGGTCAGAAAAAGGGACTTTTTTGTTCTATTTGGATTAATTTTGGACTTACTTTGACTTGGATGAGGAGTTAACGAAAGTGGAGGAGCAAAGAAAAAAAATGAGAATATTTTTAAGGTTATTTAAGGCTATTTATTTCGGTGAGGAGTAATGGTAAGGAGTTGTGTAATGTGAACAAGAAACAGGAAGGACAAATTCCAACAGATATCCTTACAGAGTTTAACAACATGAAGAAGAAAAAGAAAAAGAAAAGAAAAGAACGTTAAATAGTAGAATGGAACTACAGAGAAGATAACTAGTATAAAGTTGTAAGGTTTTTCTTGAGATGTAGAAAGAACATTTCAATTCGCGATAACTAGATAACTAGTAGAATGTGACAATGGAGAATAGAAAGCAATGTAATGCGATGATGACTCTCGAGCGTATATGAGAGAGAAGAAAACTTTCGAAACAAGCCTTGGCCTCGTGGAAGATGATCAGCTGCAACTGAATGATTAAGTGTATGATGTAGGAGAAATGCATAAACGCATAAATCCTCTGATAAGTAAATGTGGTGATCTATGCGATGTTCCCGGCGCGTGTTTCTGTTGCCGAAGTATAAAGAGACTGTTTCGGACTCATAGAACACCGCCTTCTAGTTCCAAATGATGGAGCGAAATTATCTCGGCGTTGTTTACTGTTTTTCAACGGGTTATAAAAAGTCTATTTGCATCATTTGCCCTCTGACTCTCGGAAAGTTAACCTTCAGCACTGTGTAAGTTTGTTTTAGCTTCAAAATTCCCGAAGTCTTCTCAGTGTAAGCACTCTTCATCTCCTCCTTGCATAAAATGATGACTGATAGAAAAAGTGAGTGGTTTTTTTTTGTTTTTTTTTTTTTTGTTTTTTGTTTTGTTTGTTTTGTTTTGTGAATTTAATGTGTAATGTGGTACTTAGAATCTTATATTAAAAATGGGAATATTTATCCGAGAATTTAGTCGAGATCAGGATAAGTTGTATTTTATATTTATTTTCACGTTATATTATTGTGGTACCTAGGAAAATGTATAAAAATATTAATAATATTGTAGCTAAGATTATGAGGTTATTTAGAATTATGGTTTCTACAGTTAAAGAGTTGTAGTAAACTGAAACAGATACAGTTAAAGAGTTGTAAACAGAAATATGTAAATCGAACCATGGATTAATTAACTGCTACTGTATTTGTACTTGATTGTCAAAATGTTCAACATTAATAATTTTCAACATTAATAATTTAATATGCAATTGTATTTTGGAGATACGATTAAATATTGATTTTATCAATTAAGTATTTAATTATTGTGCGTATTTCCTCCTAACATAACATAAGCGTATGAGAACTAAAAGTATTTATAAATTGTGCAAAATTTCAGAGTACTTAGTGGACAAATACGAGTGCTATACATACAGTAAAATTCAGTAATAAAATAAATGTAGTGAAAAAAAGAGAGACCTTGTATTTAAAATGTATTAAAAAGAGAACTCGCCTTCTTAATCTAAAAAATGTTTAAAAATGCAAATATTGAACTCTGAAAAATTGTAATTTCCCATGGAACAGCCATATTGCAAATGTGTACATAACTCCAATTTATTCTAGATTTAAAAATTTACTATTTCTCTGTTAATTTTCACAAGAGGAGTCAATTTTCGTGAAGGATAAATACTAAAGTATATTTTTCTTTCTTTTGTTCCAGAAAAATTTGAATATCACATGGAATATATACAAAAATTTCAAGATATGTATATATAAACCTCTCATACCCTTGAAGCTAGCTTTGTTGCTTTGGTTTGGAGGTAAGAAAAAAAATGTTTTTCACATTAGCTATGAGAACTTTCATTATATCATTGGCAAGAGTTTTTCTTCCGTAATTTTACCTGAATTTCACTTTATTTCAGCAAATTACTGCTTGATAAGATGCAACAGATAAATTTAGTCATCTAAATATAAAATTAGCACGAAAGTTTGTGAAAACAAATTTAACCCTAGAACCTAGTGGGGTGTATGGTACCCCATTACGCATTTCAAGTGAGCTCGCATGCACAGTATTTCAGCTACACTGCTGCCCTCCCCTGAACTTTTCATTGTTCAGCCTGCTCTCAATGTGTGTGGACGTTTTTTTCTCCATCTGTGTTCTGTCACGTGATATCTTAACTGCGGGGTTCGCCGTACACATCTATACGTTCGTGCATGAAAACCTTTGCTTGATTTGCTCATCAGTACTGGATAAAATGGAGTCATAGAAGGAGGTGTTTGGACAAACAAGAAATACTTGACGCACTACAAAGCAGTAGCGATGAAAGTGAAGAAAATATCCGTGGGGAAAGCGATGTTAGTGGCGAAGATTTTGTCTTCCAAGATTCTGAGGAACACAGCGACAATGAGGTTTCAAGCGATGAATCATTTCAACCTTCCTTGTCTTCTGGACCGTCTTCGCCCGCCACCGGTCCTTCGTCATTTGCAAGTCTAAAAGGACGAGATGGACATCGCTGGTCAACGAAAAAAACCTGGAAGAACTGGCAGAGCTCCTGCAAGAAATGTTATTTCGTGTCCCATGCGAAACAAGGGTCCTGCTAGGACCTGCAAATCGGTCATAGAATTCTGGAATCTACTATTAGCAGATGAAATACTGGAAGAAGTGGTTTTGCATACGAATGAAGAAATCGCTATCAAAAAGGAAAATTATGAAGAACGAACTGGATATATTGCCCCTACAAATAAACTGGAATTGAGAGCCTATTTTGGGTTTCTCTATCTGACGGGAACTTCGAAAAACAGTCACCTATACGTTGAAGGGACTTGGTCACAAAATTTTGCAACATAATCGTTGATATCCTGCTTTGCGATCTATTTGCGAAACAGTATTGCCCAGGTTTCAAAACCAATTACTTTAAGTAGGTGCATTAAAAATGTTTCTCCTCTCGGTATTTATTTTTATTTCACTACACACTTAAGAATAAATTTTTCATAAATTTTTGTGCGTTTTTCCAAAGCGATTTAAAATTTTTCGCAGCATGCCTGTTAAACGAGGTAATTCGTTGTTATACACTGCTCGAGGGCGGATGGTGTCCTGAGGGATGGCTCTCCATTCCCTTTCAAACATTTGCCACAGTTCGTCTTCTGAACGAGGCAGGGGCAGAGTCTTCAAAGGGTGTCCACACATGTTCGATTGGTGACAGGTCAGGAGAGTACGGTGGCCAGGGAAGCATCTGTATACCTTGCAGAGCATGTTGGCAGATGCGAGCACTGTGTGATCGGGCGTTATCCTGCTGAAAAATTGCATTAGGCAGCTCCTGAAGGTACTGCCACCGGCCGCAGTACATTATCCAAGTATCGTTGGGCCATCATAGTACCCTGAATACGAAGAGGTGACCTGGAATCATATGCAATAGAGCCCCAAACTATTATGCCACGTTATCGCGCGGTGGGGCGTTCCACAATTGCTGCCGGATTAGATCTGTCTCCACGTCGACGGCACACACGTATGCGGCGACGGTTACTGCATAAACAGAAGCGTGACTCATCTGAGAACACGACGTGTTGCCATTCTGTCATCCACATCGCTCCAGTCCGGCACCATTCTAAACGTTGGCGTCTATGCTGTGGGGTCAATGGCAGTCTTCTTAACGGACGCCGTGAGTGCAGGCCGCGTTCAACCAATCGACGGGAAATGGTTCTGGTCGACACGGGAACATCCAGGGTATCTTGCACATGCTGCAGAATCGCGGTACAAGTGACTTGCGGGACCGCCACAACTTGTCGGCAGATGCGTCGATCCACGCGTGCTGACGTCTTTCTGACTGCATCTGCACCCTTCCTTCTTCAAACATTTCCTTTTTCCAACCATGTTCGCCATAACCGATGCACAGTGCTCGCTTTCATGTGGATATCAGCTGCGATTTGACGTAAAGACCAACCCTCCTTTCTCAGTCCGATCACCATACCCCTCGTAAAATCGTCTATCTGCTGGAAGTGCCTTCGTTGACGGTGGCCTGGCATTCTCTCCGATTACACGTATCCTCCGGGATAAAAACTAACTTTCTTCGATAATTCGTCTGGCAGAAATAACGGCACGAATATTGCCCATTCTGCACGTTCCTTCCCTTATATCTTACTTCACGTGCGTCGGAGAGCTGCGAATTTCACATTATTCGCATAACTCAGTGACGTGCGTCTACTCTAAAATTTGCATAAATTTCTGACCACTCCTTCTTGGTGTTGTATTTTCAATGTCGAGCAGTGTAATGTAGCTTAATTTCAATTCTTCTACAATTTTCGAAGCCATCTGAGCCTAATCGAAGATTTCGAATGGCGCTTACATTACTAATTCACTTTTATTTTCAGTAACTTGTTTTATTCATTTTATTTATTTATTGAAACAAGGTGAGTTGTTTCGTCATTATAATGAAGTTTGAACTTTGTGCTACTTACACAGTTTTCTTCCATTTCACCTATATTACGATTTCTTAAGTATTGGGCAGTTTAATTTTTTTTTCTTTTCCACTTTAAATAAAAAAATTAAGTATTTTATAGATACATGTAATTAATTGTTTTAGTTTATTCCAAATTATTAAGGGTCTCTAAAGTATACTTTAAACAGTTTCTTTACAATAGAACAGCATTTATGTAAACGTTCTTTATAAAAAATCAGTAAAAACATTAAAACTTAAAAAAGAGAAAGAAAGAATGAAAGAAAGAGAAAAAGTGAAAGCTATGCTAAACGGATAAAATATACAAACATTTAATTTAATTTTACCATGACTGTATGAATGAGAGTAGGCGGCTTAAGTGGAAAGAAATGAGACACAGATAAGGAAGAGAAATAATTGTCTGAATGAAGAGCCACATTCCATAAAACATTAAGTAACTATCTTTCTGAATCATCTTTTATCTTTCTTTTATGTCTTAGCGTCACTCGATTCTGCTTCAGGGCTTCTGTTTCACTTAAAATTTTTTGTCCAATATTACTTGCTCTGTTCTTATGCTTTAAAATGCTTCGAAACAGAGACGTGGCAATGCCAATGAAAATGCTTATGCTGTAGCTGCTACTGCTTTATTAGAATGGTATCATTATATTGAAATTTATTTACCCAAATCTGCGCAACTTCTGCGAATCAAAGAACTTGCTTCGCTTCCTAACTCCTGAAGGAATTCGGTCCAGTATCGAAATTTTTTGTTGCTTCTGAAATCGTCCCAATTCTTTCTTGTTAGACTCTAGTATATGGTTTGCTAGTTTTTCCGTATTTTCACTGTTAACTTCCAAGATCATACTTTCGACTAGAGGAAAAATATCTTAGGTAATAAAAATATCCTTAATATCAAAGCCCTCAAAATATCGGCCTGCTATACACTCTAGACATATTTTCCTCCAGGTTGAATTTATAGACATGTATGTCGTTTGCTGCGGGCTGGAAAATCATAGTTAAGCAATAGAAAATATTAACATGGTATTTACAGACATGCGTGGTTGTTAATTCAGTGCTAAAGGCTGCCTCTAAACGAGCACTTGAATTTATTGCCATTTATTGCCATTCTGTGTATTCGTAACTAGAAACACCTTTCGTCATCCGAGACTTTTTTGTTCAGATAATTATTTCATGTTTCCGTGATCCGAGGTTTGTCTCTTCATTTTTCCACCTAAGAATAATAATAAGAAACAAATATAGCATAACACAAGATTGGGAGAATAAATTTTAAATTTAAAATAGTTCTATACAAAATACTAGGACTATCGTGAAAGTAATCAGGAATCCTCTTTTATAAAACGTGTAACAGGAAAAAACTTGCTTTCACTTCTTAAAATTGTTGATAAACAGTGCAGTTCAGTTCATATTAACTTATTTAAATTCATACAGTTTCGATTTTCATTAATTTAGAAAATTTATTCAAATTTCAGAACAAGAAATAAAAGTTTTAAATTTTATGAGCAAGCGATTAGAAGCTAAATCTCAAATCTTTTAATGCTGCTTGAATAAAGTTGTAATTATATTAAGCATCAAACTGTTCACATTGTGCAAAAACAGTACAACTATATGCTAATGAATAAGTGCAAAAGTTTAAAAATGAAGACTAGCTAAATAATGATATGTTGATTTCGTCATTTTCAACATATGATAGAACAATTTTCAGAAATTAAGCACTGATTTCTGTCTTAATAGATGAAAGGCGTAAATTGCTCATAAATTTATAAATTGAATAATTAGACGAAGATAGGCTGAAACTATGCATTAAAATGCTTTGGCATGCATTAAAATGCTTCGGCATATTATCTAATACATAACCATTAGTATACTTATAAAATAATATAATAATTTTAAATTTATCACATAAAGTTGTTTTATTTTTCGAATCAAAGCTTTCACTAAACTTGTTATCAAAATGATAATTTTGAATTTCAGAAAATATTTATTGTAGCAATCTTTTATATAGATGATTAAAAAAGAAATATCTCTTAATATGCTTAGAAAGTGAAAATTTTCCACCAGTTGAGCAGTGATACGCTGTAATGCTCAGATACGGGTATATCATAACTCTGTGAGTATAAATTTCTGTTCTGGATATTGCATAGTTTGTTACTGGAAGAAGATTGTGAATCTGTATGTGTATGAGATATACGCACAGATCGACCAAAGTTTCTCTTTGCCCGGTTGACTTTCTTTCTTTTCACCATCGACGAAACAGCTGGCCCACTGGGTTAGGTGCTTTTCAGTCTCTTGGATCCCGTCGATGGAATTAAAAATAAATACATCAATAAACATTAATAAAGAGCTTAGTACTGTGTCCTCCGGGGATTGGCCATGAAACGAGAAACATGGAAAGAAAGTGCATGGAGGGAACCGCTGAGACTAAGCGGAACACTTTTCACTATTATCATACATGTAGGGCATACAGTTATATTAAGGACGTGCTATAAAATCAGGTACAGATGTAAAGATGACCAAATACATTACAAACTGTGGAATACATTAAATGAGTTCTGGATTAATCATAATATTAAATATAATTAAAAACAGCAAAAAAAAAACACAAGACATTAAGTAAATTAATATATGTAGAGAGCAGGCTGCTGACGGTACAGTGTCCAAGGAAAGTAGTCACTCCAGGTTGTCAGCAATGGTTTTAGCAATGGTAGTGCAGTCTCTAATGCAGCTGAGCGCATATTTATTCTTAATTGTGTTCTTGAACCATGCTGGCATACTGATTGCAGTCGGTCTTTTTAAATGCGAATTCCCTGTGTGCGAGCAGTCAAACAATGCCCGGTTGACTATTATTTTTCTTGTCATTGTACGTGATATACTAGTTTTCAGCCAGAGAGGAGTTATTTTTTCTTAGTTTGCTATTAGCACCAAAAGCTTGTATCCCAGCTACCAGAAAAATATATCACTAATTAACTTACATAGAATATTCAACATAAGCTAACAGAAACTTCAAGTTACCTAACAATATAATAATAATATACTAAGATAGTTAATTGTATCTAACTTCCAGACAACACAAGAGAAATATAGCAAGAAATTTTGCTTACTTTCGCTTTATTGGTATTTAGTTACAACTATGGACTTTTCAGTAGGCAACTTAGAGCTGTTTTCCTAGTTCATTTTTAACATGTAAATTATACATAAATACGTGAAAATAATGCCTCCTTTTCTTTCGCTGCTTAGACCAAATAAAATTTAATTCAGCTTGAAGATTATTCTGCAGACATAATACACATTCTGAAATATTTCTCCTCGAGCGAGTTTGCTGACTCGCCAGTATTTCAGGATGGGATTCGTTTGGTGGTGACCGTATCTCTGTATGGAGCTGATTCACGCGGATTCCATCCATGTGACTGTGAAACTTCTAACAGTCCAAGTATTTTACTATATTTTAAGAGTTAAAAAGTTCTCAAGTTCTGCTTGAGAATGACAAGACGTGCCAGCTTTGAATTTCTGAAAACAGAGTATATCAGTCCTCTTTTGTGGTCAGCTTTCTCTTGGAAATGCGTGAGAAGCAATTCTAAACTCAAAATGTTAGAAAATATAAACCATATTCTAGAACTCTGCAAGAGCTCGGGATATCGTTTAAGTTATTAAATCATCCCATGCAACGACTCATCAGAGAATCTACAACAAACTCAAGGATTTATCAGGTTCAATGTTCCGTCTTACTTTCTTTGGGAACATACAAAGACCTGACTCGGAACAGGGAGCTTACTAAAGCTATGTTCAACAAATGTGGGAAGTAGACAGGATACACAGGAAGGGTATACAAAACCCTTTGTTTTTTCACTCTTTACAATAATTTCCGTATTTCGGAATACAAAGACCAACTACTTGTGGTCTGAACGTAAGAATATAAAAATATTTAAATAAACTCTAACTTAACTTTGGAATAATAAACAAGGAAGATTGGCCTTATATTAACAGGAAGCCGTATGTAGTACAGAGAACTGTTAACACTACAATACGTTTAAAATTATCACGAGGATTAAACCTCTGGCCTGGAAGGCAACCAGCAACTGAGTAAAACTTCTAAGGTAAGCGGCCTGCTTCGACTAACTCCTTCCTCTCTCTCGCTTGGCAAAAAGCCACAACTTAAGTACTTGGCGTTCGCCAGACAAATTTTGCATAAATAAGTTAACGCTTTTAATTCTGGCCGGAAGTAGAAAATAAGAAGTGATAGTAAAGATTTAAAATAAAATAAACGTTAGTAAAACTTAAGATCCTTACATACTTCCCGCCAGAGTTAATTAGTTTGAAACTGAGGTCTAAAACGACCTTGTTGAAAACTTTTAGCTCTAGAATCTAACGCGAGGCCAATCTTTTACAAACATTTCTCACTAGAAACTAGAAATTTTAAAAAAAAAATTGTTTTTACAATAGCAGCTCCATGGACACCCAATTTTTTCATCTGTACTGCATCTAAACAGGAGCTTTTATTCAAATCTGGTTCCTTCCAGAGATCTGGAAGGAAAACTAGTTTAATGAAATGTTACACAACGAAATGGCAAGTAACATGCATATTTATATTTCTCTTAACATTCTTATTTCATTCATGACTATTTTAATTATCTCTCCCTGTGCTCTCTGACATGTGTTGTAAAAGAACACCAAACACGAATGTGTTTATGTATACGTGTTCAACACTGCCTCCTACAATCAAAACACTAACGTGTTAAAATTCAACATAACCAGACCTCGTAACACACCCTATCTTCAACTCTAAACCCTGAGGTACTATTCTGAAAGTGGTTAACTCTGAAGTGTAGCGTCAGAGAGCCTAACTACATTCATTCAACTTTTAACACATATTCACCATAATTTGGTCTTTTTACAGTCACACGAATAAGTTTAAAATTTTTGGCATTACTTTCACTTTTACCATATCACAGTATTTCTTAACATTTAAAATAACAGTTCACATTGTATATAAGAACATATTAACATGCCGTTAATTTTACGCGTTTTAACATATACATTAGTAGTACATTGTTAACTTCTATTCTTTTCAAAGCAAGTGCCAATTCTTCTACATTGAAATACTACATTTCAAAAAGTCTTTCAGACTAAAACTTCTTTCTTGCCAGAATGTTTTAAATAAAATTTATACAATAACTTTTACAATATTTAAGTATTTACACCTTCCTATTATATATCAACTTTAGTTTTACGCGCGAGTAATTGAAAAACATAATAACAAAATCGGTAACAACTCATTTCTCGCCATTTTGGCGATAAAGGTAGACCTCACATGACGTAAAACTTCTTGAAATCTGCCACTTGCAGTAAGAATGAAAGATTAACTTAAGTTTGCAAAGTAACATAAAATTTTACTTATCTTTGTGATAATCGGACATTCTTTTCTGAGCCCAGTCCTGGAAGGTAGCGCAGATTCTGGTTTGATTTATCCTCCTTCTTGTGCGGGCTCGCCCCTCAGTTTCTTCCTCTAGAAGCTTTCTTTTTCCTCCAGTTCGGTCACCCTTGAATACCTTCTTTTTCGCCTCAGCCTGTGGTCTTGGCCGTTTGATGGCAGCTGGTCTTGGCGGAACCGGGACACTTTCGCGTTCCTGCTTGGACCTCGTTGCTGGCCGTTCAAATTTTCCTTGTATCTTTTCCTCCGCCGCTGGTGGCCGTTCCGCAGTTCGGCGACATCTGCTGCGGAGAGTCCTGTCCGATGAGTTGATCTTCCGTTTGGGAGCCGGGTTATAGCTGCCGTTATTTCTCCTGGCTTTCTTTGGATTCGTCGTACTTCTCCCTTCTTCATTCTGGGGGTGTTCGTGAGCTCTCTTTTCTGGACGGTGGAACGGCTTCTTTTTCTTGTTACCTTCAATTTTCCAGCGGGGAAACTTTCTTTTCAATTGCTCCTGCCTCTTAATGGCTTGTCCTTGTGCTTGACGTTGTTCCACCTCTGGAGCTTGTGCCTGCCGTGTCTGCCGTGCCGGATCCTGCAAAAGATCTTTGCAAATTTCCATTTTATTACGATCATAGTAGGATTTTATTTGATCAATGTTTGCGGAGCACGTTTCACCATTTCTGGCTTTTAACACCACTACAGCGTGAGTTATTTCTTCTATGACATGTGGTCCTTCAAATCGTGGAAAAAATTTGGCAGTTTTATCTTCTGGTGCTGAAGAAAGTGAATGCTTAATTTTTAACACTTCATCCCCTACTTTATAAGTTACTCCCCGTCGTTTCATATCATAATACAGCTTCTGTTTTCTCTGTGCTACTTCAGTATTCTTTTTTGCTTCTTTAATTAATTTTTCTATATCAACCATTTTAAATTCTGGGGCTCTTTGTTGCACATAAAATAATTTATCTAACGGCGTTATAATCTTTCTGCCTAAAAATAACTCAGCAGGAGTTTTGCCCGTTGTATCATGTTTTGCGGTCCTAAGGGCGAAAGCAAATTAATTGACATAGTTATCCCAGCTTTTATGAAAATTTTTAACATAACTACGAATAATTTTGACTATATTTCTATTGACCCGTTCCGCTATATTTGATTGCGGCCGATACGGGACCATTTTTAAATGACGTATGCCCAGTTTTTGGCACATGTCTTCAAATACATTACTTATAAATTGAGGACCCTTATCCGATATAACTTTTAGAGGCGCCCCGTATTTTAAAATATATTTATTTAAAATAGAATCAGTAACTAATTTCGCGGAGGCTCGTTTTAAGGGAACAATTTCGGTCCACTTACTAAAATGATCAACCATAACAAGGAGATAGCGACTTTTATTTAACTGACTTTTTGGGAAAAGGCCCAATAAATCGATGCCAATTATTTCATTTTAAAATTCGGATTTAATGCTATTTAGAAACCCTGCCAGGCGGAAATTAATATAATTAACGGCTTGACATGTTGGGCAGGACTGGACATACGCCCTTGTTAACTTTTGCAGTTCAGGAAAGTAGACTGCCTCGCGTACGCGTTGAGTAGTTTTTCGAATACCAGCATGAGAAGCTAAAGGGCTGTCATGGAGCTCTTGCAGGATATTTAATCTAAGACTAGCTGGGATAACAGGTCGAAATTCGTTGTTTGAATTCGTAGTTTTTGTCTAAAATAATAGACCATCTATTAGTTCGTAATGGGCCGCCCTATTTTTTATCCCCACAATATCTTGGTGGCTAAAATTTTCAGAATCCTTTAAATACTCATAAATGCTTCCAAACTCAGGATCCTTACCCAGTTCGGTTATTACAGTTTCTCGGGAATTTATTGTACATGCTGTGAGCATTGCCACCTTTACAGTATTACCTTCTTCTTCTATTTTAATTCTGGATAGGGCATCCGCTACGATATTTTCCTTTCCGGGGGTATGCTTGATTACCAGATTATATTCTTGTAGCTTGAGTGCCCATCTTATTAACCTTGGGGATAAGTTTTTCCCTGAGTACAATCTAGTTACCGCCGCATGATTAGAATACACTGTTATTGGCGCCTTTCCAAAATAGACTCGGAACTTTTGCATTGCTAACAGAACTGCAAGTGCCTCTCTCTCGGTCGCGGAATAGTTTCTTTGTGTTTGATTTAAAGTTCGGCTAAAAAATGCCACGGGCTGCTGATTTTGTGAAAGTACCGCTCCTACCGCATAATCCGAAGCATCCATTGAAATTTCTAAATTCTCATCCTTTTCAGGAAATTTCAACACAGGGGCTTGCGTTAATGCTTGCTTTAATTTTTTGAATGTACTATTGGCTTCGGCCGTCCACGAGAATCTTGCCTTTTTTCGTTTTAATTTTAACAATGGTTCAGCAATAGCTGCAAAATCCTTATAAAGGACCTATAATATGAACAAAGTCCTAGAAAAGAAGAGAGCTTCTTCGCGGTGTTTGGAGTCGGATACTTTTGTACAGCGATTATTTTTGATTCGTCTGTCTCGATTCCTTTCTGAGATATTTTGTAACCTAAATATTTTAATTCAGGGGCTGCAAATTTGCACTTTTTGACATTAACTTTTAGACCGGCCTCATTTAATAAAGAAAACACATGTCTTAAATCCTGTACATGTTGGTCGAGATTATCACTAGTAATAATGATATCGTCTAAATAGATAAATGTGGACTTTCCAAGAACAGGCCTTAACACAATGTCCATACATCGCTGAAATGTTGCCGGTGCCCCCGAAAGGACAAACGGCATACGCAGGAATGCATAAGTGCCAGACTTGGTTATAAAAGCAGTCTTAGGCACGTCCTCAGGCCTAACCCCTATTTGAAAATAACCAGTCGTTAAGTCTAAAGTCGTCATATATTTGGTCTATGTTATGTTCCTTAGAATTTCTTCAATAATAGGTAACGGATATACCGGATATTTAGTTATGGAGTTTAATTTACAGTAGTCAATAGCGAATCTCCACCTTTTTGGATGTGTCAATGGATAGACATTATTTTTCTTACATAAAACCACCGGGCTAGCATAACTACTTGAGATGGGCGTTATGATCTTTTTACGTAGCATATCGGTGATATGCCATTCTATAATTTTTTCCTTATTCTTATCATACCGGTATGCTTTGTGGCGAACTGGCATTGAATCTCCGGTGTCAATACTATGGTTAGTAACCTCAGTAAATCCTGGAATATCACTAAATAACGAAGCAAATTCACTTACCACTTGTCGGATTCTTCGTTGCTCTTCATTAGGCAGGTGGTCAAGGTTTAACATCGGCGGTTCAGCCTTTTCTTCTCGAACTGGTTTCATCTTCAGCTTAAGGGACGCTTCATTAAAATCCAGCGTTGCTTGTGCCTCTGAAAGAAAATCTATTCCTAAAATTAAATGTGCTTGCAGATTCTTTACTATAAAAAACATCACCTTTATTTGTTCGTCCTTGATACGGATATACAAAGGTACTTTACCTACGCACTTACATTTTTCTCCTTGCGCCGCTAACACTGTCGTATTATCTGCATTATATATGCGGTATTTGCGAAAATACTTCCTAAAAAACTCTTCTGCCACACAGGAACACTGCGCGCCGGTATCCAGGAGTGCGGTGGCTGGGATATTATTCACCAAGACTTCAATCTTCGGAAGAGTCAAATTTTTCACCATTACTGTATTTAACTTGTAGGAAGAGGGGTTTTCGTGGCCTTCGGATTTCCGCACCCTCCCGTTAGCAGAAATCCGTTTTAGTTTAAATCCTTTTTTGTTTCCATGCTTTCCTTCTTTTTCCACTGGCGTTGAGACTTTTTTCCTGGGTTGCTATTGAACTGTCGACGTGCGCCGGCTGTTTTTGAATGCTCGGGTTTCCTTGCCCACTGATTTTCTTTGCTTCCGTAGCCGTGTGCTTGACTTTGCTGTGGTCTTGGCGAACCAAACTGGTTTCGTTGTTGATATTGGCGTCTTCTTTCAATGCCCGCCGTTCTTCTACTTTCAAACTGGATTGCTAGCTCAAATAACTTTTCCAGTGTAGTCGGATTTCTTAATTCAATAAAGTCTTGCACTTGGGGAAGTAACCTCGGCAAAATCACTTGAATTATCTCAGGATCCGGACGGTTTCCATACAAGAGTTTGAAGACGTGAATTTTTCTTAAAATAAAGCTTGAGAGATTTTCGATTCTTTGCTGATATATGCTGAAAAGTTCCGTTTCTAATTTCGCACGATCCCTTACGACAGGGAAGGCTTTTACTAGGGCAGTCTTGAAATTTTCGTAAGTATAGGTGGGTCTTCCTGCTTGACCCAAGAGACTTCTGCCTATACATTTGAACCAGTTAAGCGCTTGGCCCCTCAAAGGGCTGGTAGCTAAGGTAACTTTTTGAAACTCGTGCACGGGGTATAGCATGAAGTGGTCATCCAATTTTCCCAAAAAACTGGTTACCGGTGAGTTTCCATTAAATGTTGCTTCTGGTTTCATCGAAGCGCGCATGGTCTGGACGATGTAACCAAATCCTTCCAGGGCGGCAGCTGGCATTTCTGGATCCTGAGCCGCTTCTGCAGGCAGCACGGGTTCTTCTTGAAACTCGGCCATGGTTATTCTTCTTCGTTGGGCGCCACTATCAGGTTCAATGTTCCGCCTTACTTTCTTTGGGAACATACACAGACCTGACTCGGAACAGGGAGCTTACTAAAGCTATGTTCAACAAATGTGGGAAGTAGACTGGATACACAGGAAGGGTATACAAAACCCTTTATTTTTTCACTCTTTACAATAATTTCCGTACTTCGGAATACAAAGACCAACTACTTGTGGTCTGAACGTAAGAATATAAAAATATTTAAATAAACTCTAACTTAACTTTGGAATAATAAACAAGGAAGATTGGCCTTATATTAACAGGAAGCCGTATGTAGTACAGAGAACTGTTAACACTACAATACGTTTAAAATTATCACGAGGATTAAACCTCTGGCCTGGAAGGCAACCAGCAACTGAGTAAAACTTCTAAGGTAAGCGGCCTGCTTCGACTAACTCCTTCCTCTCTCTCGCTTGGCAAAAAGCCACAACTTAAGTACTTGGCGTTCGCCAGACAAATTTTGCATAAATAAGTTAACGCTTTTAATTCTGGCCGGAAGTAGAAAATAAGAAGTGATAGTAAAGATTTAAAATAAAATAAACTTAGTAAAACTTAAGATCCTTACAGATTAATTGGCAATATAAATGATAAGAAATCAAAACGCGAGCTTAATTGACTGTAAAGAAATTATATATTACATTGGTTTTTTGTTGAGAAATAGCGCTGAAAATCAACATAATTTCATAATTTTAATGGAAATAAAACTCGGTTAATAAATAAGTGCCGCTGTTTATTCTTATGATGGATTATAAGCTTCTGTAGGTATTTCTTAGACGTGCCCTTAATTGCATACTTTTTAATCTGTTAAGATTCATTATATAAAAATTAATGTTCTCTGTGAAAAGGTTCAGATATATATTTCTATTTTGCCTCTCTTGGTGTCCATTAAGCAGCTGTTTTAAAAAGAACAATATGCAGAGGTTCCAGCTTTTGTAATAAAAAATAACTCTTTATTAACTTAGAGAAACAATGTCTTATATTTCGTTCTTGAAAAATCTCGTAACTTCTGAGTCGTTTTTCGTTATAAGAAAATACTTTTCTCCTTCGCACCTATATCTATTCGTACCTACAGACAGATTAGAAAAATTTAACTCCAAATGAAAACGATCTAAAAGGATTTTTGAAGTAATCTGTCGTGGAAATGCGTTGACTTATCCAAGAAAAAAAAAAAAAAAGAAAGAAAACATGTGCGTTAAAACAACAGTTGCAT
Organism: Stegodyphus dumicola; assembly: GCF_044657685.1. NCBI lineage: Eukaryota > Metazoa > Arthropoda > Arachnida > Araneae > Eresidae > Stegodyphus > Stegodyphus dumicola. The sequence continues at coordinate 209,739,052 of NC_140770.1, forward strand.
TCAATAAAGCTCGTCTTTCTAATTCAAACTAAATAATAAAATAAAAACAATGCTTTCGTGTTGGTTCTTTACATTTCTGTCATCCCGTGGTCGTAATCCAATAATGGAACTTCTTTCACACAATATTTATTTATATATAAGATCCAATTAATTAGGTTACAAGTTATTTACATATGATTAACCTTAATTAAACTGGAGAAGTACACGCCTGCATACTATCTTGTAGTTCTATCAAAACTTACGGTGAGTGCACGCCTGCGATAATCGTGCAGCCACCCTCGGCCTTGTCCAAGCCCTAACTGACCCTTCTCCTGCGGCAATCAATCGCCAGAGCGAGTTGTACAAGCTTTTTCCCTCGAATTCAAGAGGCAGGAAGGTATCAAACATTAAAAATAATAATTGCACGAAATTTAACATTATAATGGTATTTTAGGGGCAATAACAAAACGGAATAACAAGATATATAACTACTTAAAAGTAAAACAGAAAAAATTAAATTTAATTTAATATTTATTTTACAGGACATTGTGCAAACGAATGTAAATTGCTAATAATATACAATATTTTATATATATGTCATAATAATAATACACACACACACACACATATATATACATTATATTATATCAGCAATTTTTCTTATTTACAGCTGGAGCAGTTCCTGCACCATTCCTTGCTGTATACTTTAAGCAGCGTGGACTTGCTCTATCGGAATTATCAACAATGTACATGATAGCTCCTATAGTTCAGTTTATAGGAACAACTTTATCTGGAGTAATAGCGGATAAAATAGGCAAATCTAAACCAGTTCTTATAGGCAACATTATTTTGGCAATACTCTCTTCCGCTAGTATAATTTTGGTACCAAGAATGAGCACTGAGAGTTGTGAACCATATTCACTGGACTGCGATCAACTAACGCTTCGAAGACTAATTGCAGGAACTCAGTCTGAAATTAGAGAGGATGTTATCGAAGTAAATTCTTGTAAGATTATATGCCTCGAAAATGGTACACAATTGCACAGTGGAGATTTGACTATATGTAAGAACATAGAAGAAGAACAAAAATTTGTGAACTTGTCTGTATCATTTAATTTTAATAGCACTTCTAAAATAAAAAATGAAACTTTTTACCATATCCTTCCTCTAATGCATAGAAATACAACTTATTCTTGGTGCCATGAATCACAAAAAGACCACTATACTATAGTTTGCACATTTTTATCCGATGAAATGTGTGAATGGGAAAAAGGATACAGATGGAAGCTTTTGGTTACGAATGTCATGCTGTTTGTTGTTTATCTAACCGCCTACACCAACTGCTACCGTATTCTAGATGTTGCTGCAATGTCTTTAGTAAAGGAACATAACTCTGATTTCGGCCGAGAACGTTTCTTTTCTCTCCTAGGTATCTTAATATTTTCTTCCATTGCCGGTTACCTAGTTGACGCATGTACAGCCCCAGGAAAAGAAAAAAATTACGCGTCTGCTCTGTACTTTCACATAGGATTGCTGCTGGTATCTTTAATCATTATCTGTACACTAAAAGTCAAAATTGAACCTCCGTCAAAAAATATGTGGAGAAAGTCGTTTTATCTGATTCAAAATGCTGATGTTATTTCTTTCATTTTAGTTCTTTTTGTTCTTGGTGCCACATGGAATTTTACAAAGAACTTTACGAATTGGTTTCTCATAGAACTAAACGCACCTGGGTCTTTGCTAGGATTAATACCAGCTGCAAGTAGTTTGTATGGATTGCCATTTTTATTGACTAGCAAATGGTGGGTAAAGAAAATAGGGTCTTCTAATCTGTTTATATCAGCTCTTTTAGCATATGCTGTAAGTGCAGTTGGATATTCATTACTATACAACCCATGGCTTGCCCTTCTCTTAGAAATTACTACAGTATTAAGTTACCATTTGTTATGGGTAGCTGTAGTCATTCACAGCCATGATATTGCACCTGAAGGTCTTACAGCAACTGTTATTTCTACAGCAGGAGCTATTCATTACAGCATAGGTAAGCAACTTAATATAATTGCTACAAATAAGTAATTATTTGTTTTATTTTGCAGTTGTCTAAAAACCTAGATATCTGAATTTTAGCAGATTTATATACTAAAAAGAAATTTTTATGTTTATATCATAACCCTTTTTTAGAAGTTAATTTTAATTATTTCAAATTGATTTTTGTTTATTTCAAAGAAGTCAAGTCTTCTTGAACTAAGATTGAGAAGTATCCAGTTATGCCTTATGATATTAGTCACTATGATATTTCTCATGTTATCGCCATCATAACTTTTAATGAATTTCTATGACGAATAAATAGAAATGAGGGCAGCACGAGTTGTATCAGTAGTGTCCAGTTGTTCCATTTATATTAATGTTATAAACGTTTGCACACTACTAATGCTTATCAAATGAAATTAAAAAACAAAATGTTGTAAGAGCTATCCTACATCGATCTGATAAACTGAGAATACAAAAACCCAAAAACATATAACGCTTCTTAAACGACATAATTTTTAGTTGTTGACCTATTACATGATTAAATCTTTGTCTTCATTAATGCATTCTTCTGTTAATTACCTTCTATGATTAAGTTCATTTAAGATGAACAGTATGGTTTAAATAATCAACAAAAATGGAATACAAAATCTCAAAAAGAAAATAATTTAAACAATGAAAAGAAAGAATAAGGCCGAGTCAAACAAATTATTACAGTTTGACTAAAACTGTAAGTGTTAAATTTATTTTAAATAATTCACTTTTTAAATAATAAATAATCCTAACGCATGTTTCCATTTTTAACAGTAATTCTTACAATAATATAAAATGCATATAACTACTAAATCTATCCTACATGAAAGTTCTAGCAAGGTGTCTGTCATCGTGCGGTCAAGAAACCATATTTCTAAACATTTATTTACTATTCCTTCTCTTTTATTGAAGCTTTGCGTAAAATTTAGGACATTTCTTTCTCTGAAAGTATTAAGGGAGGGCAAAATTACGCGAATATTTTTTTTAATTTCAGAAATTAGCGCTCAAATCTAGGGCAAAATATTCGCAAACAAATATGTTAATGCAATTTTTCTGATGTTGTATCAAGTGAAAAGATGTAATTATTTCCTTACTTTTTCATCAGCGAGTAAGCAGGACAATGACTACTAAATAGTTTGCTATTTGGCTATTGATAATGCAGCCCATTTTACAAATGACTACCCAATTAAAACTTCTGTCAAACAAATGTTGAGTAAATGCCCAATTTTGAAATACTTTCTACCATCAACGTGTTCAAATAGACCAGACAGAATGCTAAGAGCTTAATTGTTTTCTATACTTTCTGATTTTTTTCATCGCCAGCGCGTAAATTAGGTTGAGTTTAAATGGCGAGTGAATTTTTAGCGGAATGAGAGAATTGTGGCAACCTGCCAAAAATTTATTAAGCATTGATATCTCTAGATTTCCATTTTGGCGAGTAATTTTATAGTTTTTAAAACGCAGCGCTAGAAGCTGCGGTAATTGAAACCAAGGTCAGAAGACAAGCAAGGTTAGGCTCTTAGCAACGCTAACGTCGCTTACCTAAGTGGGAGAAACGAAGATACAATGGGAGTAATTGTTTTTTGAGTAGACTAGGAGTCAGTGACGTCAGACAAGAGCACTCCAAGTAGTATGGTAATCGTCGCTTTGAACCGTGTTAGTGAGGGTTGAAAATTATTTTCTGATTTGTAGGTATTTAAATACTTGAACTTAAACAATTCACAAATATCCGTGGCTTGTTTGCTCAACTTTAATATTATCTGACGTAATTTTTAATAAACGCTTCAGTTAAGTTTTATTTCTTGTCGGTGTTCCTGGATTTATAATTACAGACAGTGCAAAAAAAATTATCTAAGCACAAAACTGTTAAACAGGTATAATTGTGATAGCTAACAAGCTTCTCAGTTTCTGCCTTTGTTCTCGAACTCCAATAAAGGCAACTATTTCAACTGGGTTATATTAATAACAATGCATTTAGTGCAATGACTGAGTATCCTGCTTTCTTATTGAAGATGAAATTGTTTTGATTTCTCCTGATTAGAAAATAAAATATGATCATACGTATTATATGAGAGTATAATGTTATCATATTACCTATACCACAGTGATAGTTTATTGGTCTGAGAAACTTCCATTCTATATATTTGTATATATAATTTTATTATATGCAAATGTTGTTGTACAGCACTAATGAGTCAAAATTTTTCTTCAGGAAAATTTACAGGCAGTCTGATTGGTGGACTGATAATGGATGCTTATGGAGGAAGAACAGCATTTAGAGTTATCGCTATTATTTGCCTGGTTGCTGCAGTTATGTATGGACTTTATGTGTACATAAGCCGCTCTTGTTTCACAACGAAACAGGATTTTAACAGCAAAGGTGTGCTTATCAGTTATGAAATATAAAATGTAGTGCATGGATCCAAGAAATTACTAATATTGAATTTTTATGGCAATCTGAAACATTATCAGCTTTACGTTTCTAATTGGAGAGAATAATTAATAATAATTATTTACCGTAAGGAAGTGAATTTCCTAAACATTAGATGAAGCTTTCATCTAATGTTAATATGATTTATGATTTTATGATTTTTCTAGAAGATATACTACGTGGCATGGAATTTGAAAGTTCGATTAGAAGGACTCAGCAAATGAGTTAAGAAACATAATTTTCTATACGCAGGAATGAATTTCGTTTTCCAAAATCATATATATTCCAAATATTTCAGCAAAATTGTAATACTTAAGATGCAGATTAGTTTATATTTATTTATTAAGTCACACATATAAATTGAAAACAGTGATTTTTCCTAAGGAACACATTTATATTCTAATGTTTCACGTTAATAAAATATTTTTCTTTTAAAATATGTTTCGTGACATAATTTTTTGTGATAGTTAAAAAACAGCTAAGGGAACTAACAAGGTATCAAACCACTAATGATAACACATCTAACATTTAACTAGGTTTATTAACTTAAATTTTTTAATATTTAATGACATTTATGTGCTAAGTAATTCGATGATTTTTTAGAAAAGGAAATCTTAGTTTATTATGCATTACAAATATAAACAGACTTAGATATAAATTATCAAGATGTATATTTTTCGATTCTGTTTTATATTCGTTTACTAGACGGAGCATAGGCAAACTATAGCTCTCGACCCAGACTAGGCAGATGGAGGGATATTCATTGCCATTTCTGAGTGAACTGAAATACGATGATTATATTTTCGTCTCATAAAAAGCGAACTTTTAATTAAATAGTGGCGTACAATTTTCTTAAGATATTCCAAATTTTATATCTGTTTCAATCTGTTAATCTTTAGAATAAAATCTCAAAACATGACAAAATTTAATTGTTTAAAGCATATCGAAAGATGGTTGAAGGAAAAATGTGCAAAGTTTCGAGAAGAAAATAATATGTTCCCGTCTAAGAAGATTTAATTAAGTTCATTAAGAAGATTTACTTAAGTTCTACTATTATTTAAAGAACTACAATACTAAATAAGATTATTTACACATATTTATTAAAAATTTATGAACTACTACTACAATTTTTAAGTAATAGTTCATAAAATTTTGATAAAGTGAAAAGTGCCGAAAAGTTTGTAGAATCTACTAACTTAAGTGAAGGGGAAGAATGATTCTCAGGAAATAAAGATCTAAAGAAAACGAGGCTTATTTAATGCATATATAACTCTGGAAGAAAGCGAGACAAAAATAACGTAATGTGATTAAATCAATGTTGCTCTTTTCTGTACTATAATATTTTTGCATCTGCCCAAAAAAAACTTTAAAAACTTATTTGGAAATAAACGATTTCTAATTTATATTCGTGGAAAATATACGAGCTAGACTTCAGACAGTAATTAACTGAAACCAGCGTATTTAAACTAAAAATTAATTGTTAGGTATAATTTAAACGTTGTACCAAATATTTATTTATGTAATGTTATTATGTAACATAAATTTCATTTTACATTCAGTGATAAATACGCTACTAAATTTAAGGATTTTGAAAACGAAAGAAGAAAAGAGATAAATGACATTATAAAATTTGTGTGTAAATTTACATTGAATATTTGGTTTCTATCTATCCAACTAAATACTTAAAGCATTTTGAAATCTCAAAACAAAATATCTCAGTCACTTATATTGAAAGACAATAGATTTTTAGAGAAAATTTCTTCCTCATATTTAGTTCTGAAGATAACCCTTCTTCCATGTAATAATTCTTGAATGTAATATAAATTATTTCATTTGAATGTCTTTATGAATTGTATTATTAATTGTTACACTTGAATGTCTTACATAAAACCACTTTTACAGATGCAGCTGGAAGTACTGGATGCAAAGATGTATCGAAAGAGATATATACACCAAGGAACAGAAGCTAGAGCAAAAAGAAATTCAGGCTTTCAGAACTAATGAAGTACAAAATTATTTAGCGGTTTTGATTGCTTATGCTTCCTGCTTATTGCTATTATTATTTTGTTTTAAAAAGAAAGTCTTTAAAAATGTCGCATGCTATGCATAATATATTCTATTATCTTTCTTTTGGAAGAAATAAAAAATCAATATATTCATCATATTTCAATCTTCTCAGTTTCTTGAATGAAATTTTGAGTTCCAAGAAATACAGAATTGCTGTCGGTTCTCTAGTACATTTTATTAGATATAAATTATCAAGATGTATATTCTTCGATTCTGTTTTATATTCGTTTACTAGACGGAGCATAGGCAAACTATAGCTCTCGACCCAGACTAGGCAGATGGAGGGATATTCATTGCCATTTCTGCGTGAACTGAAATACGATGATTATATTTTCGTCTCATAAAAAGCGAACTTTTAATTAAATAGTGGCGTACAATTTTCTTAAGATATTCCAAATTTTATATCTGTTTCAATCTGTTAATCTTTAGAATAAAATCTCAAAACATGACAAAATTTAATTGTTTAAAGCATATCGAAAGATGGTTGAAGGAAAAATGTGCAAAGTTTCGAGAAGAAAATAATATGTTCCCGTCCAAGAAGATTTACTTAAGTTCTACTATTATTTAAAGAACTACAATACTTAATAAGATTATTCACACATATTTATTAAAATTTTATGAACTATTACTACAATTTATGTATTTATTCAGTCTTTAACTACATCATTAAGTATAATTTCCAACTACATACAGCTTCACTGCATACAGCTTTACTATAAAGAGCTATGAGACATGATTTGACGTGTATTTTTTGTTGCAGTGGTCACATTGTAACTCATGTATAAGCAGTGTATTGTACCTTTCATTTCGTACGGCTGTCGTGCTTGGGGACATGTTCTTGCCAAGAAGGTTAACAAAAGAAATTTAAGAAAGATTCAACGGAGAATTCTTCGTATTATTAGTGGTTATAAAACCTTAAGCTATGAGGCTACTTTTGTTCTTGCAGGAGTTCCGCCTATTGATTTTGAAATTGCATATAAGAATAATATTTTCGAGTCATTGGCAACTGATGCTTTGGAAGATGGTATTAATGGAATTGTCCCCTTCACTGATCTTCCTCATCCCGCTTCTTTAGAACCCATAAATTTCTACGATTATAAAGAGACTGCTGAAATAAGTTTTCATATGGTTTTCTTTACAGATGGCAGCAAGATGAACAACAAGGTTGGCCTTGCATTTGTTCTTTTTGAAGGCCATTCAGAAGTTTCTTTTTTTAGACACCGTATACGGAATGAATGCACAGTTTTTCAGGAAGAACTTCTGTGCATTTATCTTGCCGTCAAATGGATCCAGAATAATGGGACAACATCCTCGAAGTACCTTATTTGTTCTGATTCTCTTTCTTCTCTTCAACTTTTGAACAGTATTACCAGCTGCGATAAATTAGTTATCGAAACCCCAGTAACTGTTAGTTCACTTAGAATTAGAGGTATTGATATCTGCTTTGCTTATGTGCGTGCTCATCATGGTTTCTACGGAAATGAAAGAGCTGATTTCTTAGCTAAAGATGCCTTAAATTTACCCATTGATATCAACATTAGCATTCCAAAGAGTTATTGGAAGTCCTTTCATTATTAAAAACTTTTAGCTATGTGGAATGAGGAATACATTTCATCTTGTAATGCTGAAGTCACCAAAAAGTTCTTTCCTTCTATTTACCATAGACTGAATTCCGAGTCTTTCCTCTCGTTAAATTTTAAAGTGTCTCAGTTTTTATCTGGTCACGGTAAATTTGCAAGTTACCTGTTTCGTTTTAATCTACGATCAAACAACTTATGTGAATGTTCAAAAAGAGTTCCTCAGTATGTGGAACATTTGATTTCCTCATGCCCTACATTTGATGGCCCTAGATTATGCTTACAGAACGATTTGAAAATGTTCGGAGTGACTTGGCCAGTGAACTTATCTGATTTCGTTAAGTCCAGACTGCTGTTTTTTGCTTGTTCGCTTTATTTATGCCTGTAACTTTTAATGTTTTAGTTAACTTATTTTTGTAAGCCCCGTGTTGTACGTATGTGGTGCACGGGGAGTCTGTATGTTCTCAAAGGAGGGAAAAAAAATGTCATAGCGATGTATTTGTTGTTGCAGTGGTCACATTGTATATTGTCTGCAATGTCATCGAGACGTCGCAGTACTATGGATCAGAAAGAGCATTTGCGACCCACAAAAGTTTTTCGTTTTATCAATGAAGCGGTGAAAAATATTTCATCTCAACACAAGAGAAAAATTTGGTTTGGACCATTTTAAGAATTCAGTACTTTTTTCCACGGATTAGTTATAAAACTGCACGTATTTTACAAAAATCTATCAAGAAAATTCAGTCTAATATTTAGAGCCAGTATTCCTTGCCAATGTGGCTTAAAGTACTTTGATCAAACTAGCAAAATCTTGAAATTTCGCCCTAAGCAATAAGAGACATATGTGGAAAAGATATAAATCCCCCAGTGCTCAGAACTATTGGTCAATAAAATCACATTTGCCATCTCTGAGCAAACAAAATTATTCAAAAAAGTATTTTGTTTAGTGATATGGAACTCCTAGAAGCGTTTCATATTTATAAAAGTCTAGAAATTTTCTTATTGATACCAATTCTAATCTGCTTTGCCTTCAGTTTTCACTGAAATTATTTCATAGTTGCTTTCATGTTTTTGTCAATAGATGGCGACAGTGTTTGCTCTTTCTTAGCTGGAAACTTCTTGAATTTTTTGTCTATAATTCCTGTGAATACAAGTTTCCCATTCTTCATTTTCACTTCTACAGCTGAAGAAGATTCTAGAAACCGACCCACTATAGCAAGCACGGTTTATAATGAATCTCTGGATATAACGAACGAATTTTTTCGCCCATCCAATTTCTTATAAAATTAATTTTTTATACGATATTTGCGAAGTTCCAAATGTATAAGATTTGGCTGTAACGAAGTTCGTAAACATCACTGACTGAATCTTTTTTGTATTTTGCAAACTTTTTCCAGAATTTCTTCTCTGTATTCTAAACCAAAAGTTACGCGAGGCAGGAGTAGCCAGAGCCTCGACAGAGTTGAATCAAGGGAGACAATTGCCTCAGGTGAACAATTTCAAATTTTTATCCTCCGTAGCTCCAGTACGGAAAATGAAAAGCTACGGAAATTTAGAAGTTCATATAAAAGAAGAAATTACAATTATCAGATTTCAGCTAAGGAGCATATCAAGAGGTGTCAAAAGAATCCTCTGTTATAAACAATTGAGAATCCATTAAGAATTAAAAGCATTCATTTATCCTAAAATATGCTGAGTACTGCATAACACAGTATTATAATTTTACTGTTTTCCAACATTAAAATTAACTAATGTATTTTCGTTAATTCGAACTAAAACTATTTCTGCTTGTAGCGTCATAACAAGCTTTCCTAAGTTCACTGAGTATGGATAACGTCGCAAATGAAGTTCGTTGCAAAATAAAGGCCTGTATTAAATTAGCAATGGAAAACTAGCGGTTGCTTCATTTTTTGTGTAAAATATGAACGAGATGCATGATTCGAGGTTTTGTTTTGATGCATCTGCATAGTTGCACTGCTTCGTTAAAAGTTATTCCTGTAGCGCTTACAAATATTGTCGGTCTGTTAAATGAATCAGCAGATCCGTCTTCACTTTTCCTCTAGGCTGGATGTAAACGTGTATGAGGTAGGACACGACTTCTCTCTTTCGAGTTTTTCTATTATTTATAATGAAACAATGAAATGTATTGTTTATTATAAAAGGTTTAAGAAAGAAAGTTGAAAATTGTGAATTTTTTCGTGGCAAACTTTAGATATTTCAAATATAACCAATATATATATATATATATATATATATAATAACGTATTTTAAATGTTTAGTTTCGTTCCGGTGATTCTAATGCACGGATGTAAAAGCCTATTTATAAAAAAAATATTCTTCCCGCTTAAGAAATTTTATAAAATACCGTAACCGAAAGTTGTAATTTAGAAGCAGGAGAAGTAAATGAATGCGATACCACTGTTAATTGAAAGGTTAAGAAAACCTGACAAAAACATAAAAGCCAATTAGATCAAGTGGCAAACTTGTTATTTCATTGAATAAAAATTAGTCTCCAATACTTTTCATATGCATAAGACTTAATGCTTTGAAGCTAAACTGAGGTAAAGTTGAACATCACAGTTTATATGGTAAAAGTAAGTTCAAATAAGACTTGCTATAAGAATTCATTTAATTATGAAATGCACATAGTTTTAAAACTCTGGTTCATTAATTAATCTATTTATTAAAGTATGCAAGGCTATCTGTTATAGAAGCGATGCTTCGTGGAGGATATTCTAAGGAAATTGTATGGTATTCAAAGTCTTGAAACTATATTCAGCAGACTCGTTTCCCATGAACCATACCTGCACAAGTTTCTGGAGTTACCACCGGCAAGTTGTGGACCTGAACGAAAGCACCAGGAGCACAGAATTATTATGTAATAAGTTGCTAAGGAAAAGTTTCAAAGTCAGGAATATTTCTTAAAATAAAAATAAGAAGTTTATTTTGCACGTTGGAATAAATTTGTAGATCTATATTAAAGGTGGATAAAATTGAAATTAAGAATTTAAAAAATTCATTGCAATTAAAGAATTCGAACCAGCCATTGTAAGAAATTAAGATAAGTTTAGGAAAGCCAAATGGTTTCAAGAGAAAATTATATTCAGTTTACATCAACGCTTCTGTCTACATAGGTCTCTCAGTGTAAATAAAGAGTTACTATATATTTTGTACTTTAAAAAAATAAATTGTTGCAGAAATTTATTTTAAAATGTTTATAACGAAACCATAGCTTGTATTAACCTACGGAATTCTTTCGGTACAGAGCACGCGCTAAATAATTTTCTAGGGCGAGATGTATGTGAGAAGTGTTTTTGCTTATTAGCTGTCGATATATTAAATATGCAAAACTTGAAGAGACATTAGGTTATTTCGAAGCGGCAGGCATGAACAATGTGCGATGTCCTCGCCGGGACTCGAACCACGGACCTCTTGGATACCCGCCGAGTGTGCTGACCACTGCACCACGAAGGCATGCTAAGAAGGCGGGAGAAATACCTTACACATTCCTCCTTTTAAAGGACGACTGAGGATTACGTGCCCCAGTCGCCAAATCCTGGCGATGGAGAATCCTCATCCACCACCTTTCGGGTGAGACTGTAGAGACATTAGAATATTTTCGAAGCAGGAAATGTGAAAAATGAACAACGCCTTCTCTGGGAATCGAAGCATGGGCTCTCGAATCCGTGCCGAGCGTGCTAACCACCACACCACTAAGGCATGCTAAGAAGGACAGAGAAATACCTTATATACTCCCCCTTTTAAAAGGCAAATATTATTAGGGGACCCATCACATGCTGGTGGGGAAGAATCCTCATCCACTAACTTTTTTTTGTTCTGACGCCACTGTAGAGACATTAGGTTATTTCGAAGCAGGGGACATGAAAAATGTGCAATGCCCTAGCCGGGACTCGTACCACTGACCTCTCGAATATGCGCTGAGTGTGCTGACTACTACACCACGAAGGCATGCTAAGAAGCCGAGAAAAATACCTTATAAACATACTTTTTATTATTAGTAGTACTCATATTTTCAAAGTAAATAAAACGTATATGCTATGGACTTCAAAAGCAAACGCTGGTAAAAAAACATTATCTATAAATATCCAAAATACATCAGTTATCAATATAATGCATCGCGATATTATAAATCAAATTACAAATATTGAAGAAAAGTGAAAATATAGCATTTTGAAGCAAATCAAATTTTACTTTTTTGTACGAAGTAGAGGAAGTATTGTAATCACGAAAAATTCCGGGTATCATATTTCAACGAAAATATCCATTATGACTGCTACCAAATGCAATTTAGCGATGTTTTTGTGTGACATCCTTACTTAAGAGCAGAATAGAGGACTCTTTTTTTCCCAAAAGAATTATAAAACTGATTTAAAATGGATTCCAAAGAGATTTTTTCGTGGCGTCTGTACGTACGTACCTGCGCATGTATATATTTCGCATAACTCAAAAACGAATAGCCTCACAACGTTGAAATTTTGTATATAGAATTGCTATAACATGTAATTGTGCAACTCCTATTTTAGTTACAATCGGTAGCACCAAAAGTATATATATATATACTCGGCTTAGTCAGCTCAGTTTTTTTAGTTCTTATATGTTGGTAAATTGTGCATTTTTTGCTTAAAAATGATTGAATTATGTTGTTCTTATATTTTTATGCCTTTAGTTAACTCTTCATGCAATAGCTATGAATAATCAACAATTAAAAGTTGTTTAAGTGCGACTAAGTCTAATTTTTCTTACCATAGCATCCACATTTGTTTACATTTGAAATTTAGCAGAATAGTAAATTAAGCCTTTCTGCACCTTCAGTGTCTTTTTACCGAGAGGGACCAAAAGTAAATTCTCGGTTTTGTGCATCGAAAAATCTGCCTTCTTACCCTCTGGCTGAATTGCTTGTTTTTGCGTAGAAACTCTACTTTAAATTGTAAAAATTATTTTAACTGTATTTGGTGTTTTATGTTTTCCCACATCTTTCAATTTTAATGAAAGTATTTTGAGTTTTCATGAATTTTTGCTTTGCCGCGAAGTGAGAACTTAATTAACTGAATGAGAAATATATCTCTAATGATATAAGTTTAAATGAAATGCAGGAAAAAATGCGTATAATTTAATATTCCGTACAAGGAAGTCATGTGGTGTTGTACACAACAGATTTTTAATTTTCCTGAACGTTATCAATGCAGAATTTAATACAACGAGAAGCGGAATACAGCCTTTTAATTTAAAGGTACAAACTTCCTATAAAGTCGCACAGTTAGTAGAGGGTTATGTCATATCAATCGAACACGAAAACGAAACGTTAAGAAATCAGATTGTCCAAAATCAATTGATAAAAAAACAAAATTTCAGAAAAATATTTTTTTCATGATAGAAATCAAAGAAGTGCTAGGTATTTCTCCACTGAAATGAATATAAAATTAAACGAAATATATTACGATTTTCTTTTTTATTCGACGAAAACCTGATGTCATTAGATTTAGGCAGTTTAAAAGCAGTAGTTTATAACTAAGTCCTTAAATATTCGAATAATGTAAACAACGCAGAAATTCCGTCAAATGCTATTGAATTCCCGAAATTCCGTGAATAACCCTAGTTTTAAAAACAACGCTGTTTCAGTAATTCCGAAAAATAAAGCAGTTATAAGTTTAAAAATAATTCCCGAAATTAGAAATAGCATTAAGAATGCATTTAGCATTGCCAGTCATCTTTGGTAATGGCGAAAGAAGCTACGGAAAAGATGAAATAATAAAAATTAGATAAGATCTTTCTCTTGGTGAGGAAAAATTTTCAAATACTGCTGCACTTTTTGTAGAACAGATGTTAATTGATCAAGCAGATATTGCTTCGTTAAAAACAAGAAAAAATTAAATTATTGAAAGTGAGTTACTGATAGTGCTTGAAAAATTAGTGCAATACCTTTTATTACTTTCACACTATTTATATTATTTAAAGTTACATGCCGTTTATCGAAAAGCAAATTTTTAATAGTTTTTTTCAGAATCGCAGTTTATGATATATACTAGCGGGGAGCGAAAAAAGCAAAATTCATAAGTTCTATGTACACTGGAAAAGAAAATATATGAAAACACTTTAATATGAATGAAATTAGTTCATTCTTCATAAGCGACAACCATTTCGTAAATAAGTTTTTGTTGCCAAACCAGAAAACAAAAAATCTTGGCACTTCAGGTATGCGTATGACGTCATGATTTAAATTTAATGTAATATAACAGATTTTTCTCAATATCAATGAAGGTATTTACGCGGCAATAACATAACGTGTCAAGTACCCTAACCTGAAACAAAGAAAAGGTTGCCAACAGCAGCTATTTATTTAAAATGCTGGCATTAACGAAACATTTTCGTCATGCATTGACGATACATGCAATCGCGTGCTTTCATCAACATCATAATATGGCATTATATATTAATAACCTTGTTAATGTTTGGCAATGCTATTTTTATTTCATATATTGTAAAACTTAAAACTTCTTTTATTAACAAACTCTAGGATTTCATTCGAATCTTAACATTAAACCCATTGATGTTGTTATTAAAAAAAAACTTTGTAGAGACATTAGGTATTTTTTGGAAGCAGGCAAGATGAAAAATTAGCAACCGCCTTCGCCGGAAATCGAACCACGGACCTCTGGAATACCGGCCCACTGCGTGCAGAACCACTACATCACGAAGGCACGCTAGGAAGGCTGGAGAAATACCTTATATACTCCCCCTTTTAAAGGGCGACTGGGGTTTTTAGGGGACCCAATCGCCAAATCCTGTGTGAGGAGAATCATCATCCAACATACTTTTAGTTCAGATGCCACTGTAGAGACATTAGGTATTTTCGGAAGTAGGCAAGATGAAAAATGCCTTCGCCGGGAATCGAACCACGGACCTCTGGAATACCGGCCCAGCGTACAGAACCACGAAGGCACGCTAGGGAGGCAGGAGAAATACCTTATAACTTAGTCAAAATTTATTCCTCAAAATTGAAGAGACTGATAACTGTGCACTTCGACAGTTACCGGCCTACAATCCTGCTATTCGCGGCTCACAGAAGAGACCTCGTTCCATCATTGGACGCGAATACGGCATCTATCCTCCAGCTAAAAGCCGTAGACACGCCCCTCTCTTCTCAAAAAACACAAATCCAATGTGAGAAAATACAATTTTTCCTCGGACTTTGCTCGGAAACGAACTACATTCTGCCTCTGAGGACATAAATCTAATTGGAATTAATTATGAGGAAGTTAAATCTGTCCATCAAATCATAACTCAAGACGATATCATAGTACCAGGAAGAACAGAAGTTTTATTTTCTAGATCCAAATCTGGAAACACAAATTTTCCGATACGGCATGATGGAATATCATAAAATATCTTACTCCCTGCTAGGAATACTACTAGCCTTGGCACTCGTCGACCTATCGAGGACCGTTATCCCGATGAGAGTTGCTAATGCAACACGTTAGACGAAAGTTATTAGGAAAGGTGAATTGGTTGCAGCATGTACTCCAGTAAACAGGGTTGAAAGAAAGAGTAACATCCCAGAATCCGTGTTTTCTGAGATCATTGCAGAAGGCACAATTGAGGAAGAGAGTGCTGTCTCAACTGTCATTCAGGAATTTCAATATGTTTTCTAGTGTCTTTCTGCTGATGTAGGTTTAACCAGTTTGAACAGCACAGAATCGACTTCGGGGTGATTCGACAATCAAGCAACGTCTAAGATGTCTACCGATTTCTAAACAGGAAGAGGTACGGAAACTACTAAAGGACATGCAAGAAAGGGGCTTCATCTTTAACAAGTCCATGGGCATCTCCCATGGACCTCGTTGAAATCTCCCATGGTTCCTCGTTGAAAGAAAGGCGCTTAAACTAGATTTTTCGTTGTCTATCTCCGGCTGAACAAGGTTATGAAGAAAGACAGTCACTCTCCTACCTAGAATTGACGATATTCTGGACAGTCTGTCTGGAAGCAAGTGGTTTTCGACACTTTATTTGAAGAATAGTTAATGGCAGATAGATATAGACTGTATGATCGCGAAAAGACGGTATTTACTACCAGACAAGGACTTTGGAAGTTCACGAAGTGTCAGCATTTAAAGACTAGAGACGCCCCAAAAATATCCATTAGCTGAGACGTTTCCTGAAGCTTTGCCCCCAGAAAACGTATGATTTATGAAGGATTTTTCTTTCATCACAAGGCCCCTTAAAGCAAGCAAGAACTGAAGGAACTTTTCACATCTGCTCCATTGCTGACGTATCCTCAGCTAAACAAACCGTTTATTTTCAATACGGATGCGAGGAATGAGAGTGCCACTGCTCTTTTGTCCCAAGAAATAAACGGTCAAGAACGTGTCATTGCCCACTGGAGCAAGTGCCTATCTAAACCGGAGAAGAATAACTGTGTCACCAGGAAAGGGCTGCTAGTTAAAGCAGTAGAACATTTCCCTCATTATCTCTAAGTCAGAAAATTTCTGCTCCGCATGCATCCTTTATCTGGCTCCTAAATTTCAAAACTCTGAGGGTCAAATAGCCAGGTGAATACAGAGACTCCAGTAATATGACATAACTATCCGTCATCAGAAGGGATGATCACATGGAAATGCCGACGCCCTATCTAGAATATCCTTCCAGAAAGCTGCCAATATTGTTGTAAGGTCTAAGTGAAATACGAGCTACTTTATCCTGTTGCACGTCAAGTTACGAATCCAAAATCGTCTGATCCAAACATATGGAGTGACGAAGAAGTCAGGAAACACCAGTTGGAAGACAGCGACATCAAACCTGTAGTTGAATTAATAGAATCTTCAAACAAGAAACCTACCTGGTAGGGAATTTTCATGTATAGTCCTAAGAGAAAACAATACTGGGCTCTCTGGGATTCACTCCCTGTTTGAAACGACATCTTGTACCGGGAGTTCAAATCATATAATGGAAAAACATTCCGATGGCAGCTGATACGTCCAGAATCCGTGATGCCGGAAGTAATGAAAGAACTTAGTCGCCAAATAAATCGCCATCGCCAAAAGTCGCTAAACTTGACGACCGTTTTGGGACATTTTGGTCCCGTTCCTGTATCACCATAGTAGGTATTGTAACTGATCACAGTAATAGCCGTAACCGTAGCTCAACCCTCATATTACTTTTCAGTAATTCCTAGAAGCAGAAAGTACTAGAAATATCTTGGCGGCCGGGTAAAAACTACATAAGGCCGGTGAGAGCATCTGCTCGGAATTTTTGTTCTTAGCTGGTAGCTCAGCGTGTGTTCTGAGCACTATCTCCAGTTTAGCTTCGTTCTTTAGCTGCGCTTTGGATTGCGTTCATAGTAGTTCGAAGTGCAATTACGAATTGTAATCTGTGATATTATGAAGAGGTGTATGACTGTTTTGTGGAAATAACCTAATTTGGTAAAACCGTTTTATTAATGAAGCGCGATCTTGTAAACTTATCGTCACTGTGAACAACAAGCACAATGAAAACAAAGTCTCTTCCAACTCCAACTCTAGCTATATGCCGTGATTAGCACAAAGACTTCGTTCTGTGTTCCGGCTGTCTTAACTTCTGGTGCCTTAAAATAGCGCTTCAAGTAAAATGATTACCGAAATGTAGATCCAGAAGGACAGAATGCAGGATGGTAGACTGTCGTGATCACTTTGTCACGCGTGCAGCTGTCGACATCGCAACTGGTTGAGTAACATTTCAGATAATTGCGCTGAAAGTTACAAATTGGTACAAATAAAAAATAAAATAAAGCAAAATCAATAATTAAATATAGTACATAAATACGTCATCATGAGTAAAAATGAAAAATCAGTTTTTAAAGTTCAGTGAAGATAGGGTAACAGTCACATGATGCACGTAGTCAGTCTTTCTTAGCAATAAGAATGAAAAGCTTATGCAGTCCTACTAATTTCAAAACAATTAATATGGCATATCAGTGAAAGAAATAATAAAAATTTCTTGAGTATACATATCCCAGCATATAGTTCAGTAGCATCAACAAGCGTGCAATACACAAGATTGCTGGTTATGTGGGTCTCATGGGAGGTCACCCAACCAAGTAGTGACTCTAGCCGTGCTGCTTAAGAATAGAGTTAAACTCAGGTAGTCCTTCGTGGAAATAATAGTTGCAATAATGAAAATAGAAGCACATAATCCAGTAGATGAAGAGAAGCAAAATTCATATATATATATATATATATATACATCACACACAGTTCTGCAGTGATCACGGTGCAAAATACATGAAGGAAAAGTCACGTGAGGTGGTCCCCCACCCAGGTCGTGGCTCTTAAAGTTGCTGCTTAAGTTATCCAAGTGCAAAGACGTCCGTTTTTTTTTGTAAAATTAATCAGTAATTAGTAACACATTTAGGGAGATTAGTTCTGGTTAGCACTTAAAACATAAGTCACAAAGTTTCCAGGAATGTTTCAAGGTTTTATAACAGCTGTTGCATTACGTCGATAAAGATTTACATATTTACTGCAGGTTTTTTAATTAAAGCGCCCTCCGGTGACGCTATTTGTAACTTTTTTCCTCTCTGAAAAACATTCTTATCCCTTCATTAAGTTCGCCACAAAATTTCACGATTTTCTGATCGTTGGTTTCGCTTGTAAGCAGCTTTAAACTAGAGTTCTTTAATTATAGACATCCTGTATATTTGCTGTAAATACTGTGTTTTAGAGGCCTAGAGATATGGACTACAGTTATGTGACTGAACGACAAATTTTGAAGGAAAAAGGTCAAAAAGAAGCAGTTTTACCGAAGACATCTGTGAAGAAGATAGTGCTTAGTACTTTTCATACAAAGCTACAAAATTTATCGGAATAGAAACGCCATTAAATGTAAGCCTGTAATAAGAAATAAAGTTTATAATTATTTACATACAAACAAAATATGCTTTTTTTGTATGTGTCGAAGAAAACTTTAACAGATAAAAAAAAGAAATTAGGTTGTCATTTGTTATTTTTAAGTTTTGTCTGAACGTTTTGAAAGTTCTCATAATTTATTAAGTTAAAATTAAGTTATTTATTGCTTAATTCATATATTACAATTATTTGATATAAATTTTAGTCTGTAAATTTAATATTTAGCTGTCAGTACGTTTAAATTACAAAATGTAACCAACAGAAATATCTTTCAAACACCAGTCTTTAGAATTTAGATAAAAAATAAAAATAAATTCGAGTTTCTTCTGCGTTATTATTACTATTGTTTGTGTAAATTTTGATAAATGTCTAATCAGTAAAATTCAGTACTTAGTTATAATGTACTTTCTCCCTTCTTTCAGGATGCTTTCATGGTGTAACAGTAGCACACTCGGGACGTATTCGAGAGGTCCAGCTTCGTGTCCGTACGTTTTTCTCCTTACCTGCTTTAAAAAATTAGTGAAACATTTCAAATTTTAAATTGCGTCCAAAAGGAATTTTTTAACGTTTTGTGATTTACCTTTATTTATTAAATATCATGTTCTTCGCACTTAAACCATAAAATTCAGTTCAACAGCAATATCGCAAAATAATTTTAAAATGAGCATATGTTTAGAATTTCCAATATACAATTCCGCGCGTTGGAGATAAAAAAGATTTTTTCCCGTACAATGTTGCCATTACTCACTTTTAAATCGTTGACTTTGTTAATCAAAATTCGATAAAGTTTTACAAAATATGAGAGAGATAATAAAACAAATTCCAAATTTGGGCTTCCAGATGCCCATATTCGGGTGGAAACGCACTTTATTCAAAATTAGACGGCTCTAGGTACCGTTGTTTTATTACAATGCGAGAAACATACATACATTTACGCATATTCTTCAGATTAATTTAATTTATTTAAATATAATATAGGGCGATAATATTTGATGGCAACAATTTGAAAAATGAATCGGACATTTGTAGCAACCCAATGCAAAATGCCAAAACGAAAATAATAATCCTTCAGGGCAAGTTTCCCCTTTGGACTTAAAGAAATAAATTTTTTTTTGTTAAAAAAATTACGGCCTGTCAGCTGCTATCAGAATGTGCAGTCAGCCCTTATGCAATTTGAGTTTGAAACCATTAATGTGGAGAATGACTAATGTAAATAAAGAGTATTGATACCCAAAATGACATGAAAAGATAATTAGTTGTAATAGGGAAGTTCTCACAAACTATTTAACCTAATTCATAATCTCACTTCCAAAGTATGTCCTTTATATTTAAAGCCAAATTAACAAGAGAAAATATGACCTCAGTTTTCAAGGTAAAGGATGATCTATAAATAAAAGAATAGCCATCGTTTCTTCTTCATGTCATTTAGTGCAATCAAAATCTCATTATATTCGTGCATCTGCGTATGCCAAACTGGTTTTTCAGCTTGCTGTTTATTCTTCGGTTTCTTTACCGGACTCATTTCATAGTTCCTTCGCATTGGTTCGTTTCCCTTTGCAAAAGTTTTGAGCAAATATGCGTTTGTGAATTAATTATCCTTGTTTCCGTCTGAAATATATATGACATATATTGTTCCTGGCTAAGTTCCAGGGAAACATTTCTATGCAATATATAAAATAATTCTCCTTATTAAATGCTTTTATCGACGTTTGCAGAGAATAATATTTTAATATGTCACTAAAGTAGAATGTACACATTTGTTCTTTCACCGGAATACTCAAGAAGCCTTGTACTGTGGTCAACTCACAGGTAAGGTTTATTATACGTTTATTAAGTAATTGTATTAAGTACCCAGTTCCCATTATTAAATGGGATTATTAATTATTTAATAATCATTCCATTATTAAATGATAAATTCCCATCATCTTACCTATATTAAGTACCTACATATCCATTATTAAATATAAATATTCCCATATTAAGTAATATTTTGTCTTTTACTACTTTCATCAACTAAAAAATACATGCAGGTAGGAATTTTTTTTAAACTTTCTTCATATATGAAATGAAGAAGAAAAGCAAAATATTTAAATAAATAATGGATTTATAAAAAAATTAATTTAACAAATATTTAAATTAATAACTAGAGGATCAAAACGTTAGTAATCAAAATTCAAAAATTATTCACTATATATTTACTACAATGGGTGGGCACATTAGTTTCAGTACATACTTTGTCTCTGGATTATAGTACCAATGAAGTATTGTGAGTACAAAAACTTTTGAATTAAACGTTACAGGAGGAAAAGTAAATTTGAAGTAAAATAATTAATTAATTGGAAACAATTTTGTAAAATGAACTGAAATAATCTGAAGTAAAATTTCAACAGGCTATTAGCTATTTAATTTGAAAGTGCGTTTGAAGATATTGTCTAAAGTAAATGGTCATTAAACCATTAAAATGGTATGCTGTCGCCTGCGAAGTCGCCTGTTCACGTACAGGGCACAAAATGCCTCGGTCAAAGATAAACCACTTTCCGTCTTGGTCACCATATATTCGTTAGAAAATTAGCATAAAAATTTTTTTATTCCACAAATTTTTAATACTATTGTAAAACAAATTCTTCCTGAAATATCAACATTGTTTGTATTGCCGATCATCAGTAGATGTGAGCGGTGTTTGGGAGGTTAAAATCCATTGAACAGTGACAGTCTTCTGAATTTGATTATGGTGACAGAATAACACAAGTCGCACATCGCCGAGACTGAAGCGATGGTGTTGAGACATATAATATTTGTATCAGGAGTAGCATAGTCATTGGGAGTGACGTATAACAAAAGTACTTTACAAACAGGTGCATGGGAAGTGACATCGCAGTTATCAAACTTGTCAAACACAATTCAGAGGCGATCCAAAAGTATATGTTTTTTAAACATTGGCATTAAGATATTCTTAATTTGAAGTATGTTTTAAAATTTTAAATCAAACATTTTTACTGTTTCTTCCTCAGATATTTATCTAGTACTAACGTTTATTACTTAAGAATAATTAGAGATACATTAAACTGACGCAGGAATTTCAGTTAATGGTTTCTCTACTGAACATATTACACATAACTGTAGCCCAAAATGTTTTATTTTCTTTTGGGGGAAGTTTAATTTATTTAGCTAAACTAAATACTGTTACATACAGTAAATAATTGAATTGCTATATATCAGTCGCAATATTGGGAGAAAATTTTTAAACGGTAGTACATTTTTTTAATCAGAAAGCGGTGGGTCTATGTGTGTAGTTCAATTGATATCAGTTTTGTGACCCAAAGCAAGAGATCAATTTGTGACAAATCATTGAAAGGCACGATTTAAGGGAAGGAACATCTTCGTGAAAGTCTTTTTGAATGACGCTGGTAACACTTGGATTTACGCATCAAAAAAAAAAAAAAAAAGCGTTCAGTAACAGTCTTCTTTTTTACTTTTTGTGCGTTTGTAAATAATTACTTTTACACAGCTGAAAGATTTTTTTTCGCTATCGCACACAGGAGGTAAAAAAAACTCTGCAACGGAGAGCTATATAAAAAATACGGAAGAAGTTGAATGAGTGCGTTAATAAATTCGATATACAGATAATGGCTGATATAGAACAAGTAAATGAGTCAAGACCAGCCGCTGATAAAATAGTTGAATGATATTTTCACTATCTTTCATATAAAAGCTTTCGTAAATATTCTTGAGCCAAAGTTAATATTTCACCCTCGCGAAATAGCCAGGTTGTTGATCAGCCTCCTCGCAAACAGCTCGTAAACATTATCAACTAATTTTCAGAGAGAATGCATTTAACTTGCTACTGTACTATTTTTCCTTCTCAACAATATTATTAGAAAATAATTAACAGTTGTGTTATGGGTAAGGTATTTATTTTCGTTATTTTCTTCTTTATATTTCATGTTAATCATGATATCTTACTCAAGTTTTTAACTGTGGATTTACTTATATTATGCATAGTTAATTGCTTTCCTGCTTTCATAAACATTTTTTAATTAGCTCCAATTTAATTTAACTCTAGTATCATAGACACAGACATTAACCTAAGTTCATAAACATTCTTACTAAATCATGCAAAAACCTACCATGGTCTTAGTCGAAGTAATTTTTCAAGAACTTTCTTTGAAATTTTTTATAACATTGTCAGCTTACAAGAGATCGTTTATAAAATATTGAGTCTTTTGGATCCTTGATCCCAGTGACCATTGTTTTTGCTTTCATTTGAATCAATCGTTGATTTGGTGAAGGATTTCATGAGTATTTAAATACTGTTTTACAGAAAGAGTTCTATTGTGATGCACCATCTGCTCGAGAGTAGAATAAGCATTACGACGTCTGCGTCGTAATATAAAAATCATACTTAGCGTATCAAATAAACTCATATATATCATTTCATTAGTAAAAGTCCACTTTCTATTTAAACTACACCGAAAAACGCGGTACCGCTATAAAGGTATTTTAGTAGATGAATATGAATTATCTTGCACAAAAGCATACTGTACTGTAATGATAATAGCCAACGCTTAATGTAATGCGATTTGTAGAATGCTTTTAGTACTAAATCATAGCTATGTACTAAAAGGTTGGAAATATTCTAAAAATAAAAAAGGTAAAGCTGTTCTATGAACTTTGTTTATTTTCTGTGTTTCTAGAAACTTTATAGAGTATAAATTGAATGAAGTTTTTTAACAGTTTTCAGTATGCATTTCGTTCTATTTTTGTTCAATATACACTAACTTTTACATAAAATAAACACTGCATTGTTGCATTCTTTTGCCTTTTATAAACTCTCTTTATTTTTTAAAAAATCTTTATTCTTACATTTAACACAGTTTGAAATAAAAATAAAAAAGCTTTTGCTTCAAACATTTCAAAGCATTCATTAATATCTGAAGCATTAATATGGTGAATCGAACTGGTTATCAGTATTTGAATTTATTTTCATTTCCATTTTTAAATTTGTTTAAGCATTATTAACTTGCAATACACAGAGATTAAACACTATTTTTCCGAGTGGTGTTATATTTAATAACAGATTTAGTCTTATGATTTAATAAGATTTGGAATTATGAACAGTTTCTGTTTTAAAATTAATAAAAATCCTAAAAGTGTAGCGTATTAGAATGTCATTGACTTACTATTTAAATCCTCTAAGCGTCAAGGCCGTATATATACGGCCTAGAATACTTTTTGCGATATCGGTAAGAACATATATATATACGTGCATATTAAAATGTGTCAAGGAAATTAAAGCACTATATTAAACGTACACAAATCCAGGTATGAAATACCATCAGAGTTTTTACATTAAAATCAAAAAAATAATTTGTTCTCATAGCAGTTTGGGGAAATTTGTGCTTTCTTAGCGAAACCCCTGGCCACTCAGATGTTTAATATATCATCTTTTCTATTTTTATCTTTATTTTAATTTCTTACCTTTTATGACATTTTTCAAAAAATTATTCCATATTTCTTCAGGATATCATTAGTCCCACAGAAATTCCCAGTCCATGAAATTCTGCTATTTCATAGTGGTTTAAAATGACAGACTCTAAAGAAGAAGGACCTCAGCATGCCGTAAATATTAAAGCTAAAAGTATCGAAAATAATTTACAAGAAGAGAGTATTTTATCTAATGCTACATCTACAACTCCCACGAATGAAAATAACAAGAAAGAAGTACAAGAAGCTATAGATCAGTCAAATCAAGTAAGTAATGCTCAAAGATTTTTAAATGTATTTAAAAGGATAATTTTTAATCCATGATACTGCTTAAAAAGTGGTACTAGCATTTTAATGAGCTTAGCGTTCCACTTTATAAAAACCGTGAATATTTTAACTAATATTAACACAATAAAAACGTTGAAAAGAGGACGTAACAAAGCATTATCATTATAGGTCTCTTCTATGAAATTTTGAGACACATTAAACCAATCTATAGTTGAATATCGTAAGGAAATCTGTAAAAAGTATTTTTGCGATCAGAGATTTCTCTAAAATCTTTATATATTTGCAGTGTTCTTAGTTGTAAGAAAAGAAATGGCTAAAGACGAAACGTTTAACTACGATGAAGCATACAAGAGCTATCTGCTTCAAGACAGGAATTATATTTTTTTAAAATAATTCTAAACCTTACTTTCAAGAGAGTAAAAATTGACTATTTGATAATTAAAATTAAAATGCAGGCGAAAATGGCAGACGTGTAGTGATAATCCTTATTAATATTATCAGAATCTCCCACTCTCCGGAAAAACAAACTCACAGCACACAAAGGATATCTTCATTCGCACATTTCAACAACGGTTTCTCAGCAATACACATCGCTCTTTTGACGGAATCTCCTGATATATTAAGAAGCAATCATAAAAGTTATTACCTATTCATATGTTCTGTAATTCATTAGAATTCCTGATTTGTTTCATGCTCAGTACTGAAACGTATGAACTACAACAATTACTATGTAGAACGGTACGAAAAGGTGAAACTCTGGAACTTCAGTACTAGAACTAAACCAGTAGTTTTGATATGGAATTAATTTCATGCATACAGAGGAGTAGTTTGATTGTATTCATCCCTGTGGAACCCTAACTTAAGCATGAAATAGAAATTCCACATGGGATCCTTACAAGAAGAAATACTAGTTTAAAGAAAAACATTTTTAAAATTTAAAATAAAAGTAGAAATTCACACATTTGCAGTTTTGTCTATTGCCACATTTTTTTCAATCATCTTATCGCAAATCTACTACTTATGCGGCTGATTACGTATCTGACAGGTGTCCCTGCAACAATTCTGCTTTACTACTTCATTACACTTTAGACACAAAAATAATCCTTAGAGTTACGCCACTTGTTTTCTATTCCAAATTGTACAATTTTCGGTATTACGTTTTGTTTCCACAAAAGTTACAGTCTTTTCATAAGTAAGTTAATGCAATTTCGATCCGTTAGCTAAGTGTTTCAAAGACAAATTTCTACTTAAATTTAATGTTGTTTTAAGTCTGTCAAATTGACTCAGTTCTTGGTTAGAAATCCTTTGGATAAAAAATTATTATTATGTCAATAATCCTTTAATCTGTTCCATTAAACAAAAGCATCAGAAGCTAGGTTACAAAAATAAGTTCCTATAATTATTGGTAAATGGCCCAAAAATGTTTAATTAAATAGATGGAAAAGTTAATAAGCAAACGTCAACAGAAGCAATCGATTTCAAGAACTGGTGTGTGTCGAATTCCTACTGAGATGTACTGTTTCCTCTTATATATAAATATTAAACATATGCAATATAAATTACAATTTATTTAAATGGTTCTAAATTATTGAAAATATAAGTATTTTGTATGGGAAAGTATTCATGATTTACTTCGAAATAGTTTTGATGATAAAGAGAAGAGCATAGATGGTAAACATAAACATACCTAAACCTACTGTATACACCATTCTAAACACCAAAGTAAAAAGAAAGGTTTCGTACCTTTATGTAGTAGCTTAGAAAATATGTTCAAGAATTCATCTTAAATTACTCTCCTATATTAAGGAGAGGAAGTTTCTCGTTCTGTTTTGATACTAATCAAAAATGTATAATTAACATTTTCTGAAGTACTTTCTTGGGAGAATTTGCATTCGCATAGCCATATTTCCTTTCCTTCCATCTTACAATAAATTATCTGTAGCTTCAGAGGTTATTAATTGCTTTCGAGCTCTAATGTAAATGTATATGCATCTAAATATATATATATATATATATATATAAATACGACAGTGAATGAAAAACATCAGTTCCGTAGATGTAGTAAGACTGACATAATAAATGTAGTGTTTTATAAAAAAAAAGATGATATTAGTTATCTGATCTAGAAAGGTTAACGAATAAATTAACCTAAAGGAATAAATTCACCTAAATGTCGAAAAAGGGGATTAAAGTTCCTTTCGAAATATTCCATTACAGCCGCATTGATTTCTTAGCTTTATTCTAGACTTTTAAAATATTTATTAGTCTGATTAATTTCATAAGATTTCTTTTCTTTCTTCCAGAAAAATCTGAATATCACTTGGAAGATATACAAAGATCTCAAAATATGTATATACAAACCTCTCATTCCCCTGAAGCTAGCTCTGTTGCTTTGGTTTGGAGGTAAGAAATTAAAAATTATTTCCGTATTTCCGTGAAAATTTACTCTTTGGCAGGAGTCTTTTTCCTGCAAATTTGAAATTTCTGTAATTTTGAAAGTTCTTTGCTTTGCAACAGAGTAACAAAATCAGCCAAATCTAAAATTAGCAGAAACATTTACACCAAAAATGTTAAGCATATTTAATTTCTTTTGGACTTGAAATAAACAAGCAATATCTGCAGGATTCAGCGAGATAAAACGATAGGCAACTTGATGGAACTGGAGTACTCGTAGATTAATTTTTATCTCAACTAACTGAAGCGGATCAATTTCAGATTTAAAATCCGATCTTGTTTTCAAGCTTGTTTTGTAAAATACAGAAACAGATAATTTTTAACAAATCATTTTTTTAATAATATTATTTCTCAATGCATTTATAGTCAAAAGAATCCGTTTCCATTTTTGACATAAAAATGAATAAATCCCAGTATGTGCATAAAACACTTTTACACTTACCAGAACATTACATTTCGTGGCAAGACTCAGTTAAAATTAACTTTTTCGAACGTCATGCCGAATAATATATAAATGACATTCCTCACAGAATGCCAAATCTTATTTTGATAATGCAATCTAGACTTTTCTTATTAATTTATTGAAATCTGCGATGCTTCCGGTTTCGGCAGTTTAAACTGTGTTTTATTTCACTTTAATAGTAACAGAAGCGTAACTAAATTTTAGGGACTAATATTTCGCTATCTTATTCTTATCGCTACTAAGTCAAAAGCCTTTTAAGTTTACCAAACGCTTATTCTAAGCTAAATATCCACAGAATTAAATCTTTCATCTGGAATGATAATGCTAAGTCATAAGACTTAGTTCTGCTTGAGGGAAAATTTTTGAAACTGAAGTCATAACAGCAATCGAGATACAGAACTAAGAATATAGGAAAGTAATCTATTTAAAAATTTGTTCTAACTGTCTATTTCAGCCGATATAATTAGTTGTAGAAGATTCATTAATTTCTTTCCAAATTACTCCAGTATAACGTTTTTCCTAATTATAAACTACAGTTTTTCTCTTCCAGCTAGGTAATCACCTTTTAAAGAATATTGAGTTCCCAGTATAAGAAATTTACTAAACAGATAATTTATAGAATCTTCTTTTTTCTTTTAATCCAAAGGGCCAATTTGCCCTGAAGGACTGTTAATTTTGTTTTGCCATTTTGAGTCGAAAACTTTAAAAGGTTGTATCCCTTTTCAAATCGTTGCCACCATATATCGCCCTGTCTTATGTTTAAACAAATTAAAGAATAAAGAAGCTGCATAAATGTATGTTACGTATCTCGCAATGTGATAAAACAACGGTACCTAGAGTTATGTTACGAAGGCATGCCGAAAGAAGAGAGAAGATACCCTTTTCAAAGGGCGACTGCGGCTCTAGGGGACCCAGTAGCCAAATGGTTTTGGAGACTGGGTCCCCTAGAATAGTCGTGAGCCCCCCCCCTTTTAAATCGATGCTAAAGGCAGTCTTTTCTTCTTCTTTTTTTTTCCGATGTCAGGAAACTGAAGATATTTGCAGTATCCGCGACAAGATCCGAACTCCGAATTTCCAGAATACATGTCGACCGTGCTTCCAGTTACATCACGAAGGCATGAGGAAAGGAGAGGGAAAATACCTTACAAATTAATTGTGAGATATTTATTTAAAGACAGTAGTCAATCGTGATTATCAAAGCATTTTTCGTTTGTTTAATAGCTTTTTTTTTCAAGTTTTTAAATATTTTAGTTTATCTTTTAAATATGCTAAATATCATAATTTAGGTATTTTACAAAATAATTCTAATTTCTTTAAACAAAACCTGATAATTCTTTCGAAAGATTTAAATTTAGATAGTATTTTATCCATCGATAAAAGCTTTTAATTCATTGTTTTCTATAAATTCAAGCATTCATGCCGAAGTTCCATAGCTATGAAAAACTTGAAAAGTTTTCATAACATTGGTCTAAGACAGACATTCTTCTTCCTGGTAATGTTTTAGTAAACAAGATTGCATTATATATTTCCTGCTTTTCTAAAAATGATGTAGTAAAATTCGATCTTGATTTGCACAGTTTAAAATAAAATTTTTATACATTTGAGAGTTTTCTCAAAGCAGTTTCTAATTTTTCATAGCTCGCCTTTTAAACCAGGTAATTTGCTACGGTTCAATAGTTCAACTTATATTCTCCACAATCCGAAACAATCTGAACCAATCGTAAAACTTTAACAGTTTTTCCGATTTGATTCACTTGCTTAGCTTTCATTTGCAATAACTTTTACTATTTTACAGAAAATGAAATTGTTTTTTTCACTCATGACATTTGAGTTTTTTAGAGACATTGCATTGTCTACACAGTTTCCCTCCCTTTAATCTATGCCACGATTTCTTATGCAATGCGTATTTAATTTTTATTTTCACGGGTGGGTATTTTTTTATTTATTATTTTTATTTTCTCTCTATTTAAATAAAAGTCTTCAGTATTTTTTGGGTATAGATGGTTAATTATTTTATTTCATTCCAACTGATTAATGTTATCTATGGCACATTAGAATCAATTTCTTTATTATTACTTTTATTTGTTCAAGTGTTCATGTTTTATTAACTACCTTATTCTTGTTCAGTGTTGAGCATATTTTTACTAACACTGACTTGTAAATATATTTAAAACTATGTAAAAAGGCTACTTTAGATTGGCGTATATTCTGTATGAAATTCTCTCTATTTCGGAGGCAATCAGACACAGGATTCTCTTCTTTAAGAGCAAAAGGATTTTAAAAAAATAGATAGTTAAAAAAAGCTGACTTCAGGCTAAACCTTTACTCCTGAAATCGATTCTAAATTTAAGCTAAATTATTTCTGATAGATAAACCTAATAATCTATAGAGATTTATTCAAAATCTACGTGTCAAATTAAGATTTCTTTTTTGTAATTTTTTAACTATTTCATTAGCCTATTTCGTTTCCATTTAAAGAAAATATTATTTGCTGAACATTTTTCTTTAAATTAAGGTTCAGTAATTTCGAAAATAGCACCTGAAGGAATTAAGCAGTGTAATTATTTAAAGACTCCTCTGCACTTGCTTTCCGAGCATAATAGTAGGAAGCAAATCAAGTATAAAAGAAAAATTTAAACAATTTTATTGCAACTACTAGAAATATCGTGAAAGTAATTAATAAGTCTCATGTTACCGAAAGTTAAACGTGTAGTTAGATATATTTTTTTTTACTTCCGGAGCTTGCAACAAACAGATACAACGCGTATCAGTTTATATTATTAAATACTAATTAGATTTCCGAAAAAATTAGAGAAAGCTTTCAAAACAAGAAATAAAACATATTTAATTTTAGAAGTTAAATCACAGCAAAATTTCTCACCCGCAGTTAAAAAAGGCGTAGATTCATAAACCAGTATCAAGCTCACAATGTATAAATAAAATATAACTAGGTCTGCTATTAAAAATATGAAAAAGGTAAAAAAAATGTAGATTAACTAAATAAAGATTTTTAGTGTTCCCCAGTCTTAAAATATATTCAAATATTTTCTCAGGAACGCAGCATAATTTTTTTTCCGAATAGATCCAAAACATAAAATTCGTAAGCTTTAATCATATGAAGGACGATATGATTCATGCTTATCATATTATGCATGCATTTAAGAATTATCTAGGCAAATAATTTAAGGCATAACAGTTAGGTACACGTTTTACAATACAATGATATAAATAGCTTAAAATCCACCACGAATATTTGTTTTACATTGCACAATTAGCCCACTTTTATTAAAATGGTGAAATTTATCAAGACTTTGCCAAAATGATAATCCTGAATTGCAGATAATTTTTACTAACGAAATATTTTATATCGGTATCTACAAAGACATACTTCATGTGCTTTCCTAAATAACACAATACAAATTTTCACCAGTTGACTACATTTTAACTCATAAAATGGCCATCAGATACCAAAGTATCAAGTTTCTGCAGAAAGTGATTTACTTTCTGCATATTGCGTACCTTATATTCGAAGAAGTATCATATCTGAATTATATGATTAACTCGTATGGAGTGGAGATAAATCGGCTTGAAGATTCTCTGTGAGCCTGATTGACCTTTTGTTTACCTTTTCATTGGGGTGGCGTATTAGTTTGTACCAGACAAAAGAATTTTTCCCCTTTCTTAATTATTTGTCATGCTAGAAGTTATAATTTCTTACTCATTTACTATGCTAGAAGCTGCAGATAATAAAATATGCTTTTCGTACATGCTTTCAGACTTAACTTTTTTTCTTTCTTCACTTTATATTTTTAGTTATTTCTGGAGAGAGCTTGTTCGCTCACAGGTATTTCAAAATAGAATACATTTGGTTACAATAGTACCACTATATGGAGAAGCTTCATGCTGATTTCTTCTATGTGACAGTGAAAATTACAGCACAGCACTCCAGATATTCGATCATATTTCATAATCAGGAAAGTGCGCATGTTTTACTTGTGGATGACAAGGTATGTCAGCTTATTGGGAAGATTTTCTGGAAGCAAAATATATCAGATCTCAGCTGGAACAGCTCCTTTCCCGCTTTAAATTCTCTTGAATTTGTAAAACAATAAATTCAACTAACATGTTAGGAGACATCAGTCATATTCTGGACCTCTGGAAGTTTTGGAAAAGCATGAGAGGAAGTCTAAGACTTTCAAAGTAAAGCTCCAATTGGACAATATTTATGTAACTCATATCAGATAACTGTATGGAGTCAAATTTCTCTGCAACCTTAAATATCAATGAAATTGCTTGGGTATACTTTGGTACTAAGCTTTATGATTATCGTAGTACAAGTATTAATTTTGTCCGCATTTTCTACCTTTGAGCTTGACCTTCTGCAAATATGGAAAGTACTTCCAGCGAAAGACTAAAGAAATGCGAAAGATAACTTTAATTAGATCGAAATTAGATTTAAACAGAGTTATATTTCGTGGAATACACGTGATGCGAATGTTGGTGTCTTCTGTAGGATGGCACATAAAAATAGCTTAAATCAAAGAGTATTTTACCCTAAAACTCACAAAAAATAAAAACGCGAAATAAATTTATTATGTAGGAATCATACATTATTTTGGACCTTCTGTTGAATAATACCGCTGTAATAAAAATATTTTAAGATTTCTAATGAGAACATAAATAATTACATTAAATAAATGTCACGATTTGCTTCTACTCTAGGTCAGAGTTTCTGTAAAATCTCCTTAAATCTTTTCATAAATGCTCTTTTAATTTCTTAAAAACATTCTATAAAAGCAAATTTTCTGTTCGAAAGTATCTTCATACGTATATGTCTCTCCATTATAATTAGTCTTTCAATGCTGATAAAAAGTCTATTCTATATATGACAATGTACAGGTTTTTCAGTTTTCGTAATAAAAGTCGCATCTTTATTAGCTTACAGAAACGATGTGGTACAGGTCCTTAAAAATTGCATATAATCTCAGATTTTTTTTCTACTACAAGAAAGGATATTTTATTACTTGCCCTTACACCTTTCTTTTCAATTCTATAGCTAGATTGCAGATATTAATCTCAAATGACGATAACTTAAAAAGGAACTTAGTGTAAAAAATAAATTTGAAGTAAACTGCTATGGCAGTGCGTGTACATATCCAAAAGAAATCAGAATATGTACTAAAGCGAATACTTGCTTTAATTAAAGCTTACTTTTCTCCTTCAAGGCAAAGAATAAAGATAAAATTCATGCTAGTTGCACGCCATGTAATATTTTAAGAACTCATAATAAGAGAGATAACTGTAATAGAGATTAAAATAGATAATGGATATTAAAAAACTATAGATAATAGAGATTAAAAATTAAAAATAAAATTTTAATTTTGATTTAACTTTAATTTCACATGCATATGTACAACCGAGTACGAGGTTTTGATAATACATACACACACATATATATATATGTATATATAAAGCACGAAGTATTACATCAGTGTTTTAATCTATTTGCAGCTGGAGCCGTCATCACACCGTTTCTTACGGTCTACTTCAAGCAGCGCGGACTTGCTCTGTCAGAACTGTCAACAATATACATGATTGCTCCTATAGTCCAGTTTATAGGAACAACTTTATCTGGGGTAATAGCAGATAAAATAGGCCGATCTAAACCAGTTCTTGTAGGTAATGTTATTCTTACAATGATATTTGTTGCCGGTATGCTTATAGTACCAAGAATGAGTACCGAAAGTTGTGAATCACATTCACTCAACTTTGAATGCGATCAACAAAACTTGGGTAGACTGATCGTAAAAACTCGCTCTGAAGTAACAGAAGATGTTATCGAAGCAAATTCTTGTAAAATTACATGCCCTGAAAATGTTACACAATCATGCCCTGGAGATAATATCATGTGTATCGAATTAGCAGATAAACAAAATTTCGTGAACTTGTCTACGACTGTTCACATTAATGGTACTTCAAGAAAAAATAGTGAAACTTTTGATCACCTTCTTTCTCAAATGCATAAAAATACAACTTTTTCTTGGTGTAATGAGTCACAAAAACGAAACTGTACTATAGGCTGTAGGTTTTTATCCGATGAAAAGTGTGCATGGGAAACTGGGAACAGATGGAAGCTCTTGGTTACGAACATCATGTTGTTTGTTCTTTATCTAACTGCGTACTCCAATTGCTATCGTATTCTAGATGTGGCTTCAATGTCTTTAGTGAAAGAACATAACTCTGATTTCGGACGAGAACGTTTCTTTTCCGTCCTTGGTATCTTAATATTCTCTCCCATTGCCGGATACGTCGTTGACGCAAGCACAGCCGCAGGAAGTGAAAAAAATTACGCATCTGCCCTGTATTTTTTCATTGCAGTGCTGTTCTTATTTTTAGCTGTCATCTGTAAACTTAAAATCAAAATTGAAGCTCCAGGAAAAAATATGTTGAAAAAGACATTTTACTTGATTCAAAATGTTGATGTTATTTCATTCATTTTAGTCCTTTTTGTTCTTGGCACCACATGGAACTTTACAAAGAACTTTACGAACTGGTTTTTAGTAGAGTTAAACACACCAGGCTTTTTACTAGGATTAATTCCAGCTGCGAGTAGTTTATATGGGCTGCCATTTTTATTAACTACCAACTGGTGGGTAAAGAAAATAGGCTCCTCTAATTTATTCATATTAGCTCTTTTAGGATATACAATAAGCGCAATTGGCTATTCTTTCTTGTATGACCCATGGCTGGCTCTTCTCTTAGAAGTTACTTCAGTATTCACTTATCATTTGTTATGGGTAGCTGTAGTCATTCACAGTCACGATATAGCACCTGAGGGCCTTACAGCAACGGTTATTTCTACTGCAGGAGCTATTCATTACAGTATAGGTAAGCAACTTAACATAAATATTACAAGTAAATAATTATTTTACTTACTTATAAATTTATTTTAAAATCCTAAATATTGAAATTTGAGCATAAAAACTAGTAAAAATAAATTTATTTTTATGTTACTTCCATTCCTTTTCAGTTTTATTTGCTTATTTTAAAAAATAAGAATTAATATTCGTTTTCTGAATCAGGAAGTACTGTATTATTCTTTATTTAGTCGCTATGAGGCATTTCTTCTTAAGTGAAAGATATCGCATATTATTTCCTTCTTGACGAGATACATAATTTTATCATTATTTTCATTAAAGCATTCTTTTGTGGATGGGAACGTTATGCAATTTCATGATATTACATAATTAAGAAAAATGGGTTACTAAACTTTGTAAGGAACATACATATGAATGATCTAAACATTTTAAGAGCATTATCGAGGAGGCAATTATAATATACACGATGATAACATTTCAGATAATTTTCAGCATCATTGTTCTATATTCAGCTCATAGTAGAAAATTATTTTTTAGACTTAAATATGCATACACGTAGCTGAAGAAATTTAATTTTATATAACGCTAATTTTCAGAGTTTCTACATTTCAAGAAACTACCACAGTCTGCCTTCTTCAAGGCTGCTGAAGCAGACAGAAAAATCAGAATAAATAGCCTTAAAATTAGAAAAAAAAAGAATTGTTCTTTCGCTTGTAGAAAATAATTTTTAATTTGGGACTCATTAAAGACTAAATTTGAATGATATGGATTGTTAAATTTTAGCTTGTTTAAAGTTATGCTCATTCGAATTGTTAGATAATTCACTTGATTTAATCAGCTAATGCATCGGATGCGAACAGAATTTTCCTCAGTCATGCAAAATATATGAACTAAATTTATCTGTTTGCAAATCTAACTAAGATCTTTACTATTCTGCTTTTAAGAAAGCTAAAAAGGAGCAATTTCAAGTCATCGTATTTACTGCTCCTTGTCTTTTGTAGATGTTATAAGTATATCAACAAATACCTATGACACACTTGCATATTTACTTATGTCTTATTTTATTAAGTAATTTATTAAAACTCAATAATTAATAATTTTAGAAAATTCAGGCACATTAGCTTAAAGAAAATTTATTAATGAATAAAATATGACAATAGAGATTGACATATTCTTTCCCAACCCAAACAAATGGCATATAACTTGTTTTGACCGGCAAAGCCGTATATACAAGGACTAGATTATTTTTTGTGGCGTCTTTCATGTGTGCAGTACAAATGCGTACGTCTTATATACGAAAGTATAAATATCTTGAAATATGTCCAAGAAATTACGGGATTATATTAAAAGTACATAAATCCAGCTATAAAGTATCAGGCGCATTTTGGCATTAAAATAAAAAAACTCTTTTTCTGTAGTTTAGAGAAATTTGAGTTTATTTAGACAAACTCTCCGTGGCGATAAGAAGGTAAATTTTTGTAATTTAAACTTTGTATTTCTGTACAAACCTCACTTCAACTAATCAGTTTTGTACAGCGGAAATAAATTATTCAGCTTTTGTGATATTGCGCCAAAGGCAAAGGTGCTGCCTATTTTTTCATCAGCGAATAGTTGATTTAAAAGTTAAGACAATCGCTTTAAAAATTAAGGCAGCAATTTTTAAAGCGATTGCAATTGAAATTCAGGTTAGAAAAATGTATCATTTTGAAATGCCAAAGTACTCGAGAAGACTGTGTATAACACTGCTTTTGGTTTTCAAATTAATAATGTTGTGAATTTTGTACATATATGGATAATTTTAGTGAAATTATATGTACATTGTTGCATTTTTCTATATAATGTTGCATGAAAATCTAGAGGATGCTCTGCGGGAAAAATAAGAAAACAAGGGCAAGTCTTTTAATGTTGAATAAATCGCTTTCTCGCTAATTTGGCGAGATATCGCCAAGCTTATAGAAAGCTTTGTCTTTTAGATGCACTTTACTTGCGTTGTGTTTAACATTCTTAGTAGTTTGAAATGTACCTCCGTAATATCTGTACAGTATTTCTGTGGAAAGGTCCAGAACTCTGACGTGTTTTATTTGATGAAATAAATTTTATCAGCCTGCTATCAGAGGTGTGCGCATTCAATCTATTATGAGCCCGGACACACGCAAAAATAATGATAAACAACAGTATTGAATTATTTATATTCAGTTAAAAGTTATGTGATAAGCATGTTATAATTCTTTAAGGAAGAAGAATTTCTTAATTTTCTGTGATGGGGTAGTAAAATATGATGCCATTATATAGTAGAACAATTGTTTTTGACAAGACAATTTTTTCTTGTCAAAAACTATTGTTAAGATGGCAATAAATATATTCGAACACATGAATTTATTGCATGTGTAAATGTGATTTTGTAACAATAATAAGATAATTTATTTATTCAGGCAAGGGTACAGGCAGTCTGACTGGTGGTTTGATAATGGATGTTTACGGAGGAAGAACAGCATTCAGAGTTATAGCTATTATTTGCCTGGTTGCTGCAGTTCTGTATGGAATTTATGCATATATACGCCACTCTTGTTCCTCAACGAAACATGACGTTAGTAAGAAAGGTGAGTTTATCAAATGAGCCATATAAAATATAGTATATGAATTCTAGAAATAATTAATCTTGGACTGTTATGGCAATCTAAATTAATATCAGCTTTACATTTTAACTGTAGAGTACAATTAAAATCAAATATTCACCGTTTCTTTTTAATTTTAGCCTATCTGGAACTAATCTCCTAGGCTTATATGACATAAGAGGGCCTACTGTTTAAATAAAATAACACTTTCGTTAAGATTAGGAAGTTTCGATAGCGAAGGATAGTTAGACAATAATCTATCGTGTGCACTATTTACAGTAATTATTTTGATAGAATACAAACGTGTCTTAATGATACTACACTTGATTTTTTAGTTAGTTTTTAAATCATTAAGTTTTCTATTGCTTGAATTTGTAAACCAAAATAATGTAGAAAATCAGATCCAATAATATTCGTTGACATACTTAAAAATCAAAATTTAAATTGTGAAGAAGGCCAAGGTCGACACTGAAATGTTTTTTGTTTATAAACCGAAGTTCCGTTGGCAGCAGAAAAAAAACCGAATAGTTGTATGATGTGTTTCTTTTCTGGCTGTTGAGAAGAAACTGACACCTCAGCCAATGTGGCACAAAAAGATTTAATTTTTTCCGTTTCTAATAAAAAGGCGACAAGACTCAGAGGGTAAGGGAGAAGTTACCTTTACTATTTCCCCGTTATAGTCCTTTTCATTGGGTCGAATATGGAAGAGCACATTTTTTAGCTTTCTTGTTAAATTAACGACGGTACCAACAGCAGGAAGAATTCGAAGCAACTTTAGACGAAGGGCTTCGCTTTTGTTAACACGATTTTTAGAAACACTGCGTGATCATCGTCAAGACAATACTTCTTTACGTAATTCGCTCACTTTGTTCCAACAGGTTTAGAATTATTAGCCTCACTGCTGATAGAGCTGAAGAAACTGCGCTCACCTGGCCGAGTGTGACTTCTAATAACCAATACATAATGCTGGCGGTATTCGAAGAATCAGGCGGTCGAACAGACAGAAGGATAGATTGGATGTGTGGCGGCATTTGTTGAAGAAACAATCCAATAAAAATGAATCGTATATATTGTGTTTTTCCCCACGTCTTTTAATTACACGAAGCAATCCAGGTATCTGTCTATGTCTAAGTTGCTCACCGCTGAGTCATTTCGGATTTCTTGGGTACTATTTTCTCCATGACGCTCGGTAATGGCGGCTTTCAGGTCTTGGTAATAAGCATCAGTGCGCTACGGAAGTATGATATTTCGAACCAAAGAAGCGGTCTCCGGCGTCAAATACTTGACGAAATGGTAGAATTTCTTTTCAGGATTCGCAATAGACCTAGGTGTAGATAAAGCGAAAGTTGATTAGCACAGAGCCAAACGACAATATAAAAACTATAGGACTGAAGATCGGTATCTTTACCGCTGCTGTTTCTTCCAAGGCTCAAGCGCAGAAAACGAAAGTCTT
The DNA here is from genome assembly GCF_044657685.1 of Stegodyphus dumicola. Lineage (NCBI taxonomy): Eukaryota > Metazoa > Arthropoda > Arachnida > Araneae > Eresidae > Stegodyphus > Stegodyphus dumicola. Next base: position 209,777,700 of record NC_140770.1, read on the forward strand.
GGAACTGCGAAGTTTTGAAATGAATTTTAAGCTCCATGCACGTAGACGGGTTCCATTGTAAAGAATTTTAGTGTGGCTCAGTGTTGGTTCTTTACACGTTATGACTATGCGTTATATAAAACAATCAACTTTATAAATACGACTAATTCGCAAAGAACACTGAAACTACTATAAGATACTTGAATTTAACAGAACGGGGGTAAAGACGATGCATCGTCAGCTGATGGCTTGCGTAGCTATTGTAAAACAATATGACGTCGGTTGGCGGCGTGCGCAGCTGAACATGAGATAACCACAAAATAAAAAACACAATAGTCCATACATCAAATGTTAGAGGACTTCGCAGGAAAACGTTGAAAATATATATATGCAATACAGGTAAGAGTCTTCATTTTTTTTTTTTCTTTTTTTTTTTCTTTTTTTTTTTTTTTTTTTCTCAAGGAATGCAATGTACGTTTCAAGGTATTACTTCTTTCCTTTTCTTGATAAAGTTTCACTCTTAGAAAATCATTGGAATAAAAAAAAGAAAAGAATTCCTTCTATAAAATAACGGATGCCAAACTTTGTTTTAGTAATACCTTGAGTTGATTTTAACAGTTTTTCCCACACTTCTTATTTTAAATTTCCCATTGTAAGAGAGTTTTGTTGCAATCATAAACCATTTATTGAAACTTTCTTTGCATTGACGAAACCAGGTATGTACAAATTTTTCTCTTCGTTTTCAATAGTAAATAGATCTTTTTTAGCTGCAGTTATTTGGGTAAACCTATGCTTCATCAAGGTTCACAACGTATTTTCATTTATCTTCCGGTAAATAGTTTTCATACAGGGTTCTGCAAATTGTTCTGCGTTGAGCCACATGCCCGCGCAAAAGCCGATGAACATTTTTAGCCTTTTTCAAACTTTAAATCTTCGTTTATTATTTTATTTATTGTTGCTAAAGATGTATTTAAAGACTTTGGAATTGATTTCGCGTCGGCGGATTCCCTCTTGTTAAAAAGGATTTAACGTTAGAAACATTGGAAAGAGTACGTACCTTTTCAATGGTATACATTTGGAGTTTTCTTTCCATGCACACGTAATTACTTAATGTTCGATTAATAATGTTACTTATTTTGCACTTAGAAATTTTAATACTATGCATTTGGAAAATGTTTGTAAATTATGGAATAAGAATATTTCTCTTCGGAAAGCGCAAAAACATATCATTCAATCCAAGCTTATTTATATGTAACATTTTGAAAAAAGAATATATTTGAAAGTTGCAGTGCCAGAAAAGTTTACACAAAAACATTTGCTTTATTCTAATTCTTTATCGAAATCATTCTAAAAATAGGTAAACACCCTCCGTAGTAGCAAAATAAAGAATGAAAACACGTTCTTCGGGAAAAAAGTCTCGGAATGACATTAACCGGAGTCATTTTAAGGCATAAAAGAACGGGAGAAAACGCGACCAAGAACAATTTATTTCCCTAAACTTCAAATAATATAATGTTACTATATCCTGTTGTTTAACTTTAGTGCTGGTCTTTAGAAAACTTCATAAATTTCCTTGAACTTCCCAATATAAAAACTTCCCAATATATATTAATTGGAAATACTAGCTAGACTTCTGATAAATTTCTGAAATACACAAAAGCATATTTAAATTAATACATATTTTTAGATATAACTTAAGCTATCTAACAAATATATATTTAAGTAACTTTATATACTTGAGTTTAATTTTTTTACTGAGTGATGGAAAGCATAAACAGAAGAGGGGCACTGGTAAATGACATTCTAAAAAAATCTGTTTACAAACTTGCACGGAAGAACTAGATTTCATCTTCTAACCATACAACTAAATACTAATGGGAATGCTTAAAGCATATTGAAATACTATAACAGCAAACGATATCACAATTGCTAATATTGAAAGGCAATAAATTTTTGAAGAAAATTTGATTTCTCCATTGAGTCATAAAGAAGCAAACCTTCATCCATGTAACTCAATCTTAAATGTATTGTCAATTACTGTAATTGGATGTCTCAAAAAAACCATTTTTTTTTTTTTTTTTTTTTCTTTTTTTTTTTTTTTTTTTTTTTTTTTTTTCAGATGTAACTGGAAGCATTGGATGCAAGGAAATATCGAAAGAAATATACACTCAAAGGAACGGAAGCTAGTATAATAAAATAATAAAGTTGATACTTTAGATTTATTGAAGAAATATTTATTACGAAACTGTTTTGTATTTTGTAGTAATTACAAAATTATTTAAAAATATTCAGCATTTTTTACTGTTTTTGTTTTAAATAAAAGTTTGTGCTGCTTGCTATTGTTATTATTCATTGAAAGTTGATTTTAATAAAGTAATATTATATACATACATATATTCTAAATTTCTTTGTCTTAAAAAATATGAATTCAAAATATTTATGGTGGCTTATTACTGTCAGATCCTTTAATACACTTTTAAATCTATTTAAGTTGAAAGTAAAAATATTATCATTATATAATTAGATAGAAGTTATGAGATTATATTTTTCGACTAAGTTCTATAGTCGTTTAACAGAAGAAGCATAGATAACTTAGTCGTACTCGGTTTGGTACGTGGAACGATGTTACTTGTTATACAAGGGTTGTCTGAAAAGTTTCCGACCTTAATATGCAGTTGGCAGCTCAAATCAACCGAAATGGAGGGGCTGAATGGAGGCAGCTGAATTTAAACGTGGCCATACCAGCTTGGATGACGATGAACATTCAGGACGGCCAAAAACTGCAACCACTGACGAAAACATCGCTAAAATCCACCAAATGATGCTGATGACCATCGAATCAAGGTTAGAGAGATATAAGAGGTTATTAGCATGCCCAAAGAACCTGTTTTCCCGATATTAAGCCAAGATTTAGATGTGGTCAAGCTGACTGCACACTAGGGGTCCGTTTCCGCACTGTGGACGAAAAGGTGTCCGAATGAACATTTGCACCGTTCTGTTGACTCAATAAATCAGTTAGTCGTTGTCATTAATATGCTCCTTGCTGTAAAGGTTAGCTGAACTATATACAAGTGGGAAATGTTGGATATAACTTAGAATATATCCAAAATATCTAAGAATAGTGTGAATAGGATACCTTAAAACATTTTCTTGTGGATGCTCCATTTATGAGTTAAATGCGTCATGAATTTAGTGCATCTGATTGAAAAGAATGAGTTAGAATATTATTATTATCAGTGTCTATGATAGGCAGGACACACGTGTTTTATTTTCATGTAATGGTTATAGGATTTAGCAAACATACTTTAAATAAAATCAGAATTTGTAAAAGTGAAATCTGAGATTTCGCGTTTATTCTAAGATTTGTATCGTAGCAATTTATCCCAAATCATGGAAGAACCCCTGTTAGTAATACTACAATAATAATTAAAAGATTCTTAACTACATTTGGTTAAATGCTAGTAGCATGAAAATAAATGTAATAGTTGCATAAAAATAAATAAAATACTCTGTGTTTGTACCAGCTAAACTTGGCTAGAAGGAATCTGTATCAGTTTAAGATGAATCAAAATGTATTTGTGTCAGTGAATTATACATATAATTCAAGTACAGTGACCTGACATTCAAAGTAATGCATGTACAGCAAACTGGCATCGTGTATGAGTTAACATAAATTTCTCTCAAGTGTGTAGGTGCAACAATACTTATCAAAAGTGAAAAATAATTTCAAGAAATTAATTTTTAAATTGCAGTGGTTCCTAAATGTTTCTGTTTCAATATATTTTTTTCTTTCGAAAACAAGGTCACGGCATCATATAATGTGTAAGATGATATTATTGCTTAACTTTTGATATCTAAACGCCAGCTCTGTTTTCGTGTGTAAACAAGCATTCAAACAGAAGGCCTCTTACTCAGATCCATTAAGAAATGATTCTGGAAAATTAGACAACATAAATAACTGAAAATAAATAAATTTTGGACTAAGATAGAATGAAGTAAATATTTTGATGTTAAGATATGAATTAAATAAACAGAACTAAGATTTTTTTTTTGATACGAAATAATGAAAATAAATAAAAGAATAATACAAGTCTGGATGAGTTCAGATTTTAACGATCGCCCTAAAGGGCACTTTTAAATTTTAACATGGTTTATCAGTAGAAATGGCTAGGGGGAATAGCGAAACATTTTTTAGGCTAGTAGATGAATATGCATTTAGATGAACGTGAGTTAAACTAACTTTAGAACTTTATGTATATTCTGTGTATTCTGTGTTAAAAGGAGGAGGAAATATGCAATGTAACTCTGTGAATATATCTGGTTGTAACGAAAGTTTTCCGCTAAAAAACGTTTTTTGACAAAGGACAAAGTTGAACCAGTTCAATGAACCAAGTGGGTAACGCCGCTTGTTGCAATCTGGTAGTGTTTGGTGTATTTAATTATGGCAAAGCACACTAAGGCTATCTGCCTAAGAGGAAGGATGCCTTCGTGGAGGACTTTCTAAGGGAAACTCTCTCGTATACACGTTACACATGGGAAAAACCACGAAAACGCCCATGCAGCCAGCCCGTTCGCGGGATTCGAACCTCGGACCGAGTTACCAGTGTTCAGCGACTTTACTGCTCGGCCGCTGGTAGGATGTTGCAATCTGGAATGAAGTCATAATAACTAAAGCATGCGGTGGTCGTCTGTGAGCGCCTCAGGCTTCTCTTCTCCCTGTGTTCCAGAATGTTCACTTTCTACCTACTCAAAGGAGATGTTTGACATCAGAACATAATTTCGAGTGCATTTAGGCTAAATATAATCCCTTAAAAAACTAATTTTCTCAATTAAAATTAAAACATAAAAGAATCCAACTTATCTTCACAGTGCTATTAGTCTGGAAAGTCACTTTTTATCCGTATCACTTCTGTGACCGATTCACTTTTCAAATTGTTGCCACCAAACGTTGTCGCGATGTGTTATTTTTTTTAATTAAATGAAAATTCTCTATGTATATGTGTATATTTTTTGCATTGTGGAAACACTATGCCATCTAGAGTCGTAGAATTTTCAGAAAGCATATTCCTGAATCCGAACATGGATACCTAGAAGCCCAAATTTTAATTTCCGATTTTCTTTTTGATTTATTTCTTATTTTGTACAAATTCAAACAAATTTTCTTTTATGAAAGCGCGAAGTGGCATCACTTTGTTCGAAATAAAATCTTTTTATATCCAGTTTGCCGGTGTTGCGTATCCAGTGAGTTTTGCCTTTCTGTGAAATGTAAGATATTTATCATTCAATTTTAATCAAATTAAGCTTTTGAAAGTAGTGTGTTGATCGTGCCAAAATAGAATACTTGTTATCCCATGTCCGTATTACATGGAAATAAGCAAAACGAACTTTCAAAAGCGTTTCTAAAAACCAGTTTGACCACTATAACAAAAATTGTGGACCAATTTATTGAAAATGACCAAACTTTTGGCAGGAGTTCAAAGGCAAGATGGGGTGTTATGGATGTCTTATCATCTTACCCAACTTCTTACAGAGCGCAAAAAGAAAGCGCAAATTACATTAGATACCTTCTTGACAAAAATGCGGAAAATTGGAAATACAAAAGAGACTGAATGGTCTGAAATATAAACATACTGACTTAGAATTTTATTTATTTTTATATGTATATCCGTTTATTATGTTTCTATATTTGTAAGAAATAGATTTTTTTTATTGTTATAAAATACATCATTAATAAATTTAATGGTAAAATACCTGACCAATTTTATACCCACCTTCCCCTAGCCCCATTATTTACATGATGTGTTAACCTCGTTTAACGCTGTTTCATATTACGCTCTAATTTTGATGGAACATATACCCCGCGTGAAGCGGTACTTAGAGTGACCCCCATGCCGCACCGACAGTATACATTTACAAACATCCATATGTTATTCGAAATCGGGCTTTTCGGTACCGCAGTAGGCTTCCCTAACCACTATATCTTCTGGGCGACTTATTTAAACTTAACGAACCAAATAGCTCTTGCAGTAAAACATAAGTCAGAGCTTTTTGAAAGATTTAACGAAACATAAACGTTAACATGAAACTAAAGTGATTAAAATATGAAATTCACAAGACAAAGCTCTATTGTAAGGTTTGACTGAGGCTTCTTAATCACGGCAGCAAAACACAACTAGGAAAAGCTAAAGCTGGACAAAAATAATTCGGAGGACAGCAGCCACTTTAATTTAATTAGCAGCCTTTAATTTCAAGAAGTTTGTTCTTATATACGTTAATCAATAATAACGAAACTAACAGTAAAGACGAAAATAATAAGATAATGTGTTAATAAACATAAAACTCAATTGCAATAAAAATAATTTTATTGCAGCAATTATTTTATATTTAGGAGCTTTTTTTCCTTGTCTTGGATTATGTACTTGACATTGTCCTTGCCACTAATCATTAAACTGAAGAGAGAAAAACGATAACACAGCTAGTAAAACTAACTGCCTTAAAATCTTCACCTGAAAATTAGTACTTGATTAATTAGATGATTATAGTGGCTCCTTTTGATTACAGAAACATTTGTTAATAATTATATCAAAATATATCCTTGATGGTATAAAATTTAATCAAACTTCTAATGTCAGATCGTAATTATTCCCCTAAATCATGCTTTTCTCGAATAAGAGCAATACGTTTTGTAGAGACATTAGGTATTTTTCGAAAGTAGGAGACATGAAAAATAAGCAATGCCCTCACCGGGATTCGAACTGCGGAGCTCTCGAATACGCGCCGAGTGTGCTAACCATTACACCACGAAGGTATGCTAAGAAAGGCAGGGTAAATACCTTATCATTTTACATATGATAGAAATAAGAAAAAGTTTCATTCCTCCAGACAAGCCTTTCTCCTAATGGTGTATTTCCTCAGCATATATTTATTTGATATATATTTACATACCTACATTTGTAGCAGAAAATACAGTATTTTCCCCCTTCCTCAATAATCATATAATTATGCAAACTGCCTAATCAGTAACTATGAGAAAGAAAAATATGTTAGTCATTGCAAAATTTGAAACAATTGCTGGTATAATAGTTTTAATTTTAGATTTCAAATTGTTTTTCTGTAACTACCTATTCTATAGATTGTTACTTTAAAATAGGAACTTCAGGATTATTTTCTGCCGTTCGATTTGATTCGTAACCATGGGAACAACAACCAAGAAAAAGCCGATTAACTTAATTTTTTCCTCCATTTTGCTTCCGTTAAAAAAGCGTTTTTAGCTTCATAATAAGCACGCGAATGAAGGATGACTTGAATTGCAATCTCAAATGACGCTGAAAAACAATTGCTGTGTGGAGATGATGATACATGTTACGATCGCGAGTAGTAAATTATGGTGAAGTGCGTTGCCTAAAATCTAAAGTATTATTAATACACTATAAAGAAAGAACTTTTTTAAACAATTTTATTAACGAGAAAACAGAATTGAAACAAATATCAAGTGATTTTTTTAAAAAACGAAATTCCAATGATTGTTTATCTTTCGAACAGTCTTTTTGTGATGTTATTTTACGAAACTTAAAACGTGCAGAAATTAATGATAAGATGAAGAGGAAATATAGAGGACGCTACACACTGCCTTCCCAGTGAAAACGATTAGGAGCATAATTCTTTAAATGAGACGGTAACCTGACGATTCTTCCACTGCGAGTGGTATGGTTGTGACTGATTAGGTTGCGAAATTTTTCCCCGAGGTTCGTACTATGTTGTGTGGATCTGGATAATCCACGTGCCTGTGCGTTTCAAGAGGCTGCTTATCGTTGTCTTTTATGATAAAACAAGGTTTCAGTCTATCAATTGAAATTCCTTTGACAGTTCCATTAATTTCTATGTCAAAATACATTGCTGCTTGGTGTTTGACAACATAAAGCCCAAGATAAATTGGTTCCAAAGACGAAGTGGCCGCGTTATTATCGACGAAAACATGTGAGCAATTCAAAAGATGTTTTCAAACGAATGCGGTTGTATTGCCATGGGTAATCGTTTCAGAAGGTTTCGTGTTACGGGTAATACTTTGTAGCCTTTGCACGAACTCTGAGTATGTGACATTAAGGATCGTAGTGACGAATTCTCAGGGTAAACAGAGAGGATATCGGTAAAGACGCTCGGCTGAAGAGTTTCCTATATTTCTTTCAAAGCAGAGCGTAATCCGAGAAGAACCAAAGATAAAGCGTCTACCCAAGATTTACTTTGTTGTAAACGGCATTTCAAACTTCCTTTATAATCCTGTATTGTCGCTCAGTCAATCCGTTCGATTGTGGATGATATGCTGCTGTTCTGGATTTTTGAAAACCGAAGTATTTGGTCAAAGATGAGAAGAGTTGACTTTCAAATTGACGTTTTTGATCAGACGTAATACGTTGTGGAATTCCAAAACGAGAAATGAAATCCAGGTTGAGATCATCCCATTTGCAACTGCTTCTACTGATTGATTCGCCATAGGAACGGCTTCAACCCATCTTGAAAAACCATCAATCATCGTTAATATCGAAAGTTTAAGGGGATATATGGGCGGTTAAAACACAATAACACGCCGAAATTGCTGTGAAAATTTTGTAAATATAACGCTGATTTTTGTTGTTTGATTTCTGAATTAACATGGGCGGTTATTGTTGATAAAGACATCACATTAAATCGATTTGACGGTGCCTGGACTGGTAATCTGAACCATTCTCATCCTTGGGTTGTTTTTTAAAATTGTCAACTCTTCATCATCTTGAAATTCTACAATAGTTGCGTAATCGACTGGAGACGGTATTAATTATCAAAAGAGCATCTGCAACAACGTTTTCGTTTCTCTTGCCGAAGCGAATATTCGTTGAAAATTGAGCAATATAACTCAATTGCCTTTCTTGTCTGGGAGAGCCTTTGTCTAAATATTGTTGAAAAGCGTAAGTGAGAGGTTTGTGGTCCGTATAAATGTTGAAAGACCTTCCCTCTAATTTGTACCTAAAATGCTTTATTGCAGTGTAGATGAACAAGAGCTCTCGATCATATACACTGTGTGTCATTGTGCGATCATATACTACTTTCTCTGTGTGTCAGTTTAAGAAGAGTGAGAAGAAAAGTAATGGACGCATCTCTCTCTGGACAATTTGATGAATGATGGCTTCTGATAGCTGTATCTGAAGCATCGCATGTGAGAGATATAGTAGCATCAGTTGAACGATGAACAGCATAGTAGACTGACAAAGCGCAATATCTAGGTTTTCGAATGCATTGCGAGAATCTTCGGTTCATCATAGCGGTATTTTACATCTTCCACTAAGTAGTGAGGTTAGAGGTTATTGAAGCTTGGCACACTTTGGAATGAAAAGGTAATAAAAATTAATCATCCCTAAAACCCTGCGCAAGTTAGTAGCTGAAGGGAGTCCGGGTATGTTTTGTATAGTCTCAAATTTCGTCGGAAGAATTTTTATTCCTTCAAGGTGTGATTTCATACCCCAAATAATTAAGTTTAGAAGTGCCAAAAATACATTTTGCAACATTGATGCATAAACCATAGTCGTTTAACCTTTGAAAAACCATTGCTTACGGTGTGACTCTTCGTCTTTAGAAGCGATTAGTATGTCATCTAAACAGCAGAATATAAAGTCTAATCTTGATAGTACCATAGTCATGAATCACTGAAATGTCTGTGCCGCGAAGCGTAAACCAAATGTCATGAATGGGAATTCACACAGCCCCAAAGGAGTTATAATGACCGTTTTGGGGATGTTGCTTTCGTGCACTGGAATTTGCTGATAAGCTCTATGTCAATGGATGGAAAAATCGTCTTTCCGTGTAGAATTTAGCCACAGTCGGTGATAAACGGTAGAGGATATCGATCAGGAGTGGTGGTATTATTAAGAGCTCTGTAACCTCCATATGGCCTCCAATCAGCTGATTTCTTTAGGGTGAGATGTAGAGGATTGGCCACCTAGCAACTTTGTGAAGGCCTGCAAAGACCTTTTTACAACATATACTCAAATGTGGTTTTTGCTGCTTTTAATTTTTCGGCTGAGAGTCTTCTGACCCTAGTGGTAATAGGAGGGGTCACCAGCAGAAGATAATGAAATGATACTCTCAATTAATTTACGATTTTTGCTGTTAGCCAAAAGGTGAAAGTGAGATAAAAAGTCAATACCTATTATTGATTTATTAACATCAGTTATGACAAAAAGTCAATGGAATGCTCTTCTCAGTCCCAAATCCAATTTTAGCAACTTTTGCACATACGTCTTAATTTTGGTTCCTTTTCCAGCGAAGATTTCCAGATTTGCAACAGCTCTTTTTTCTTCGATAATGGTGGAATCACGGAATTTCGGAGCCATTATCCATTAAAAATTGGGTGGCGCTCTCCCCATCACGAATAAAAAACGACACATCTGTACCCCTTGACCCTCTGTCGTCTGCTAGAGTCGGGAATTTAGTTTTCCTGCGGATGAACATTGGTTTTGATAGGCCAGTCGTAAGGATTATTGAATTTGAAAGCCTTTTCGCCAAACCTTGAGTGATAATAACATACACTTTTATTTCCACTACTACGCCTATTAATAGAATTACTTCTAGAGCGGGATCTGGATTGTTGACGTCTAGAATAATGCCTTTTATTCAGTTCGCTAACTTTTAGGGATAACTCTGAAATCTGCTCCTGTAATTTAATTAAATCATTGTCATCTGTACTGCAAGCTACAGCGGCATTCTGATCTATGGTTTCCCACATTTTATCGGCCATTGTCGCCAGTTTGGTTAAATCATCGCCGCTGATGGATAAGAATGCTCGAGATTACCGTGGGTAATCTTTGAAGCCAGAGAGTTTTAAGCGAAGCTCCACCTACCTTATCTGAAGCTAAATTCTTCATTTCGCACAATAACAGTGAAGATTTTCTAACTCCCAATTCCACCTCAGTTAATAACTTTTGGGTCTTTTTCGTTTTGGTTTCGGCGAAGATTTAAATCAGTCTGTCTTTAACAGCCGCGTACTTGTCGTACCTTGGATTGATCAGAGTGTCTGTCACTTGTGATAATATTTTAACGTTAATGGAACTCACGATATTTTATTTCATTTGCTCTATCGTAATTGCAGCATTTCAAAATTGAGCTTCCAATTGGAGAAACCATATCTTTGGGTCCGGTTTACAAAACGCTGGTACTTTAATGCTAAATCTAGCGATCGATATCGAAGTGCCGCTAATGTTTCCGCCTTCGTTTGCCATGTTTTTCTTTTTAATTAAGAAAGCCGCATTCCGAGAGTATTTTTAATTTAACACAAGCGAAGCAGTTGTAACACGAGTATTACTTCTATTAAGACTCGTCTGTTAAGTCACATTACTTCTATTAAGAACCAGTACAAAGTTATAAAAATTGCAGGGTATTAGAGATTAACACATCGGTCATTAGATGTGATTAAAAACGTGCCACCCATATTACGAACATCTGTCTACGATTAACATTGCCTGATATAGTTCTTTAAACAACATCAAAAGACGTTTATTATCTAGCTCTGAAATAATTAGCATAACTTTGAATATTTTCACATATTTTGCTTAATTTTTCATATCTCCATTTCACTTACAAGCTCAAAATATTTAACACATCTTTAACTTACTTAACTCGTGCCTTCGTTTTTCATTTTCGATTCGTGAGTAACATGTCTGGTAGTCACCAGTGAAGTGTGTTGCATAAAATCTAAAGTACTATTAATACACTATAAAGAAAGAACTTCTTTAAACAATTTTATCAACGATAAAACAGGATTGGAACATATATCAAATGACTTTTTTTAAACGAAACTCCAGTGAATGTTTATCTTTCGAATAGTCTTTTTGTGACGCCATTTTACAAAAATTACATAGTACAGAAATTAAAGGTAAGATGAAGAGGAAACATAGAAGACGCTACAGTGGCAACGGCCTTAAAGTGTTTAAAGTAACTGACTACTAAGTAACCAATTAGGTTCCAGAGCTTAAATGAAAACTAAGGTATATATACTCAGTTTTCAATGAATAAATGCACTGTTGTTTTTAATCTTCAAATTTCATACTTTATTGATTTAAAAATATCATTTCTGTCATATTTCAACTACTATAAGCTCTCAGTTGTCATTTTTTTAGCAATAGGATATATTAACTAATATACTAAATTTACAGATGGGTTATCCTGGAGCTAATCAGCATAATTTGTAACAGGAATATTTCACTAATTGTTTTTAATATATTTACAGCTCATAAAAACTTCAAAATCCTACACTAAAAGAATTCCTTTTTTCTTAATATGTCTGCGGCGGAAGTCAATAGAGGTAATAGTAAAATCCGCCTAATATTTAAAAAATAAGAAAATCGATTTAAAGTTTACAGCTTTACTAGTGAATAAGAAAGTAGAAGAAAATTTTAGTTCTTAAAAACCTTTTTTAGTTTGAAAACTTTTAAAATTACGCAAGAAGCCAACTGGAACACATCACATTCCTTTGAGTTTTATGAAATACTTACTTTTATTTTCTAGTTTGAACAAAAAGTTTTGATATCGATTATCGAATTTGAATTACGAAATTACTTTGTTAGCTATTGAGTACTCAAATTCTAAAACTCCAAAAATTATTATTAAATTAACACATAATTAACATATTTTTAAATTAACACATTTTTCAAAAAAGATATGCAGAATAATTAATATTTTTGAAATTAATTGTCAAATTTTTAAATATTAATTGCTTCCATGAAGCAAAATTTCAAATAAAACAAATAAGTTTCTACAAAAGAATTACTTTTCGATGTGAGCTAAACAGAAACAACCAATAAGTGGTCAGCGCAAGGCATGCAATTTAGGAACTATTTATGCAGGTTTATCAAAATTTGTTTATAAAATTTTGCTGTCTTTACCTCTCTGCCCCCTTTCCGAAAAGTATTGTAATGTTACGGAAATGTTTAACTGTTTCGAAACAAATGAAATGTTATTTCTCTTTTCCCACTATTTTTACTAACAGAACTGACAAAAACTTTTATATTTTCGTCCAGTTTGTCCTCGTTCTTTGTTGAATAAACCGAGAAAAGCTATTTTCGCTGAGCTATTTTTTTTTTTTTTTTTCCAGTAACAAATTTGGGAAACAATCTCCTTTTCCATTCAGCCTTGAATACCCTGTAATTTCCGACACAGCACAAAGTAAATAGTAGTCTTTTAGCTACCTTGCATGCAAATCCTTTCTCTGTTCTTTTTCCTATCTGTGCAAAAGAAAGGCCTGTCGAGGAGGCTCCAGTGTAAAGATTTAAATAAATTATCCTGGACGTCATTCGAGGTGAAGATCTCAGAAAATTGTTTCAGTTATTTAAGAGGCTTTAAGATTACACGATTCACAAGCATCTAAAGGCAATGCAAGTCTTAGAGTTTAAACAGATGTATTTAAAACATTTTAAAATAATTCTTGAAGCCTTCTAGCACATAGTACCCCCATAAATTTAAATAGCTCCATAATGGTTCAAATTTTCTCGGACACTCAATTTGAAAATATATTTACATACAAATTTCCTTATGTACATTAAGTGCTTTTGAAAATGTGTTACTATGGCGCGCACAAATACTTTAAATTTTTAGATTAATTTAGATATGTTTTGAATGTATTTTTAAAAGCACATACATATTTCAACTTTCAGGATAATTTCACATTACCCGTAATTTTAGCTACTTATTATATATTCATTAATTTACTCTCATCAAATCGAAATAAAGAATAATTAAGAAAATGAGATTTATTTTAAAGAATAATTATTTTATCAAAATTGCGCATATACTAAATATAGTACTAAAAATCTAAGTAAAAAGCGTTTGACTTCCCCAGTAGTAAGTTTTACATTTGTCGTGCAATGTCTGCTTTACATTTGTTATGCGATATTATGTTTGTCGCGCAAGACTCCTGTCAATGATTTTCTTAACCTGGATTTTGATTCATCTTCGGTTTAAAGATGCTGACTAATTCCTTCGTTTTGTTGGTGGTTTCTGATGTTGAAAAAGACTGCGAAGTAAAAAATCAAAATCCTGAAGTTTTCAATTTTTAATCAATTTTTAAATAAAATAAAGGGGAAATATATTGTTCTAAAAAATTAATGATTTTTGAACAACTTTATTCATGAGTATTGATTAGAAGTAGGGAATTCACGTCAAGTTTATTTATTTAAAAAAATGAGAAATTTGAACGTGTTTTACCATGCTTATTTATCCTACAGCGAACATTTTTCCAATATGTAATTTTTTTCAGTGAATTTTGAAGAACTGCCTCTTTGAACCTAGACTCTGATAAATACCGAAATGTTGTTTAGCTCAGTTACATACTTCTAAAACTATAATGGATATGCTCGAAAATTTGTAAATAACTTTGAGTTAAAGAAATGGATGATAACGAAATCTAGAAATTATAATAATGTTTTAGGAATTCGTTGTTATGAGTATTTTATCAATTTACGTATATATCGGGCATATCCGAAACTTCTACGGCTACGAAGGAAATTAGGCCAGTTAACTAAAACATTTTTAGTAATCTTTGCAGTCTTATTGGTATCAATGAGTTTCCAAAAGACCTTTTATATGAGTTTTGAGTTTAGAGCTGACGATGCAGAAATGAAGTGAAAATATTCTCACAGCTATTTTCTATTCCATTTAAATATTCCAACCAATTATAAGATCTTCTCTATTTAAATACTCTAGCGCAGTACCTTATCACTATGTTAAACGCTGACAAAATTATCTGATAACCCATGATGTCCAAAGGAAGCAAATACTTCTTGGAAAGTTATTGCGTGTGACCCATCTCCAAAAATTATCTTAAGTCATCTATTTGGACCGTCATGACACGTCGCCGATGAGGAATATTCTTGACCTTTGTTCTTTGTTGAATAAACTGAAAATAATTGGTCATCGAAATGCATGTATACTTCTACACCGTAGATAGTATCAAGATATATTCGAGCTCTTTTGAAGCTCAGATGCTTTTAGTAATAAACGGAATAATATTTGATGTTTAAATGGAATGCAAATGAAGTAATTAATTCTGAAGTAAGTTCATTTTTATTTTTTTCTTATGGACCTAAATGTTAAAAGATTCAATATCCAATAAAATTTTGTGAGTTTCAAAATACATCAGTATCAAACTTAACTCTTCACCGAAATGTCTGCATATGTTTTTGAGTCTATGCATTTGTTAAATATCACTCGTTCTGTACATGAGTGCAGCAACTGAAAACCAGTGCAGAAAATTCGTAATAATGTTTTTTTGCATCAATCATGTCCAAAATATAATACCACAGAACAATAAAATGTTCATTTTTGTTGGCATAAATTAAAAATAAGTACAATTTTCTTATTAGAAATTTTAAAACTTTAAAAAAGACTCTCATTATCGGATAACGAAATTTCACCAACAGGATGTTACTCGAACATTTGTTTTTAAAAAATGTATCTGATCGTTTAATTTAGAGCCCTTCTGAATTCATCACTGATAAAAGTAATTTTTTACACTTGATTTATTTCTGCTATTTTAATTATTTGTTTAATTATTTGAGTTAATTCTATATTTTGGTAAATATTAGTTCTCGAACTTTAGCTATATGTATATTGTATGAGTTTATGAATTTCCTTCAATCATGCACACAATAAAACGTTCAGTTTCACAATCATTTGTTTCACACGCTGTGTTTAATAAACAAATGAGTTACAGTACCAAATTCTTTATCATTTAACAGTGATAAATTAATTTAATTCATGAAGGCAAGTTTCCCTAAACTGATGTAAATATCATGATTTAATCGAATGCAAGTGATGTAATTTATGAAATATATTTAGATGAAAATTATTATATAATAGTTTAACCATTGTATTAAAATGTATGTTGTTATGTTCGAGCTCCATTTATTAGTTCTTGCTTAGTTAATTCTATTTAGGTAAAATGCCAAATACTTTCATTTGTTACTCAGAAAGATCATTCTTGTATGCAAGACAAAACAATACTATTATAATACAACATACACTGTACAAGGAATGTAATTTCGAGCATAACGATATTAATCAAAATAAACACATAAGTTATATACGTCAAATTGAAAAACATTTTATCTGAAAAAAACAGCTGCTATTGGTTAATAATTTAATCTAATCTATCATTCTTAAATGTTCTGATGCAACTTTTAATTTTGCAAATGTTGGCTGTCAACAAATTCTTCCAATTACAAAACTGCTTTAAAAAAAAGGAATGTTCATGTTATAGCAATTTTAAATTTAAAAAATTGTACTTTGGGAAAATTGCAAAATCTAAATTTTTATACATTCTTCAGTCCCTTTAATTATATTTTGTAAAAGTTTATTACAAACCATTAGAAAAAAGCAAATTCTTACGTAAAGGACTAAAAGCAGAAAAAAATGCGTGAGATAGCAGCTGTGTTAGCAAGTAATGTTACTTGTACAATATTTAGAAATTGTTTTTAACAACAGTATGTAACTTAATTTTATATAATATGGAGTTACATAAAAATTGCTATAGCATATATTAAAAATCAAATGCTAAATCATAAAAATAAATGTACAGCCATTAATCTGCTGCTTCCCTTTGCCTCGTACCGAAATACAAGAGTAATATAAACAAAAACATTTTTTTAATTTTTTCATCTAATTTCTTTCTAATTTTTATCATATTTTGAATACCGATTTAATTTACAAGCCCAAATGAACTTATTCTCCAAATTAAATCGTTTAATAACACTGGTAAATTTTTCAAATACAAGATCTTCTCTGTTAATTATAATATAAAGCATGTCTCTTTCCTATATTTTGAATTAACCGTTGATCACTTTAACTGTTATCGGATTAGCTGCAATCAATCTCCCATATTACTCCAGTTAATCTGGATACTGTTGCACCTAACTGTGAGAGACGGTTGTGAAAATAAAGGCCGCTTACGACCGAACGTTTAGAGACACTGTGAATAATGCTATCAAATCCAGATAATATGCCAGTCCTTGGACTTAAGACTCTTATAATGAGGTGTTTAAGGTGTTCATTCTTTTATATATGCATATAAATTTGTTCATTTTCTGTTTTCATTGTTTGTCGCTGGTGTTGAAGAAAAGTTTTTAACAGGCCCATCGTCGACGTCCAAAATTCGTTATTCACTTTGTATTTTTTACAGCAAAGTCTGCTTGCTTAAAATACTTTAAGACAGTTTTTCTCGAAGTATCATTCTAGCGTTTAGCGTTCTAGCACTATACTAGCCACATTTTCACTGTCATCTTTCAACCTACAAGTTTGGACAACATTGGACTTTTAGCCATAAATCATGCTAATGAATAACATTTTCATTGTTATTTTATACTCATTATCATCATGCAATAAGCTATATCCATACTTAATTTCATTTATTTCTAGCAAGTATTTCTCTCGAGATATTTAGGAAAACGTGTTCTACCTCTTAATTTTGTCCACCAGTGTAGTATTGTAATATGCTCACAAATGTAAATAAATAAATGGCACATAATCCTACTATTTATTGGTAAAACTATGAGTTAAAATATACCTTATGCCTAAGAAAACTTGTCTCTGCAATACGTGTTTAGGTGCAACCTGTCCTGCTGATTTCATATGATTTTTTAAATGTATCTAAATATTTATAGGACACGCTACAAACTAGCTAATGAATAGAGAGCTTAAACAGACATTTCATTTAATTTAATTTGTGTAAAAAACTTTTTGTACTTAGAGAAATCATGTGATGCTAATATAATGAAGGGTCAAACGATGGTCAATATGGCAAACTTTATGCCACGAGAAGGGATGAATATTTTCCCTTCTAGTGACTAAATAAAGGGGCACCGAAAACCAGCTTAGGCCTGCATGGTTAATTCCTCACCCTTGGAGGTGATCCTCTTTGGTCCAAAGACTTATAAGATTCAAATAATCTGGGTCAGCATACAAGTCGGAGGTGGACCGCAACGCATTCACCTACAAAGAGAAGAACATAGTAAGGCGTAGTCCCTTCTCAGTTGTTGACCCAGAGGAGCCAAACCTCCAAGGACAACCACTGGAATTAACCCTTTGGCTGATCATTCCGCGATTTCCACGGGCAACTCAAATGTAGCAAAATTTGCTCATCCCGCGATTTCTGCGGACATATGTTTTCCTTCCTTTTATTGAGGAGCGGATCCCGTTTTTTCCCCGTTTAACCATTGAAATAAACTATATACAGTATTAGGCGTTTAGTTTACCTTTTGGCCAAAAGATATCGTTAGTTGTCCACTAAATTGCGGCATTTGAAGGCACGTGGTATTAACGCTAAAACTTCACTTTTTGCCGCTTTTTCTTACAGAAATGGCTGCTAGAAAACGTTCAGCGATTATCTTGATTTTTTAATTAAATTATTTAATTATTAATTAGATTTATTGATTACATTAATAATTAGATTGATTATTAATTGTATTTATTGAATCTGGTGCAAAAACTGAGAAGCTGGACTTTGCCTTGAACCCTGTTTTGAATTCTATCATACTAAACTGCATTTCTAAGGTATTTTTCCCTCGGTGCTTTATATTTTCTTAAATTTTATACATTTTCCTTTTTTATATTATGCAATAAATAGAAATTAACTGAACTTTGTTTAAAAAAATATTTTTTTGTGATAAAATCTGAAATTGGTTTTTCTGGCAACTTAGTTTCTCATGATAAAAATCTATATAAAAAATATTTTCTAGGAAAAAAGTGTATTTTTCAATTATCCAATATATATAAATTAAAAATAAATAAATAATAATAATAATTAAAAAAAAAAAAAAAAAAAAAAAAAAAAAAAAAAAAAAAAAAAAAAAAAAACGAAATTTTGGAAGCGATTTCGGTCTACAAATTGAGCAGTCAGAGGGTTAAACCCACAACCAAGGAGCAGACAAAAATAGTACCATATGGTTCCTGCCGAGCCTGAACCTACCACCGAATAAATGATGATTCTAGTTCTGTGAAGACTGGTTTTACTATATCCCCGTGGTCGATACTGCCTAAATACAGACTGCCTACGCAGGTAAAACCTGTGAAGCAACCTGCGTTTTGAACCCCCGGAGGGGGCAGTAATTCCATACAATTTGCACATGAACCATGAACGCCAGAGCAACAGCCCCTGCACTGGAAGGATTATACCTCCCTTTCAAGGTTTTAGAACTGAGACTTCAGGACCTGTCCGAGAGACAGGACCTGTCCTGGTGGAGCCTGCACCACCCCTCCCGGTCGCTGCAGAGGGAGAAAACTTCCCTCAACAATTTGATTCATCGGAGAAGAGACCGACGGGCGACCATCACATAGAGATCCACAGGGCCGATTTCAACTCCGACTACTCAGCACACAGAATTAATTCCCACGAGCGGGGTCACCACTTCCTCTCGCGATACTCAAACAAGGACATATAAAAGCACGAGATCATACATCATAGCACACCGACCAAGAGGAGCCAATCCCTCTCGGGCGGTCATCGCAATCCAGCTATGTAAATTCCCCACGGCCAAGGTCCCAGACAAGGCAGTACCAGTACGGTCTCTGCCAAGCCTGAACCTACCATCGAATATACGATGGTTCTAATCTATGTGAAGATTGATTGTTTGCTCTGCAAGCCGAAGATGTCTAGACGCAAGTCTAGCCAGTGGTCTGGAAGAACCCCGGGTCTCCTCCCAAAAATGGTAGGTTCTGGCAATTCCGCCCAGTAGGACCCCAGAGTTGTTTGTCCAGCACCGTTAGCTTATGGCAGCCGAAGCCAACATATTTACCAGCGAGCGCCACGAGGAGGCCGATGCTGAACTGAGGGAGACGTGGCGAACCACCTCCCTCGGCACCCGCACCCTTAGATCAAACCCCGGGTCTCACACCGCCAGCAATCGGTTCCGGAATATCCAATTGGTATGATTTCACTTAAAAAATCACTTCACATAAATCTAGTAATGCGCCTAAAATGATACATATGCAAGGCATGCATACATTTTAGGAAATAATCATTTTTCGGAAAAATGGTAATGCATAGTTATGCACAAGTAAAATAAGTATGCTAAGTACGCTACGTTTTATTTGATTTAATTTTATATGTCCTTTCTGAGTTCGTAATTGACGCCATAAAGCATTATTATAGTGTCTAAAAATCAATACATTTAATTTGGACCAAGAGTTAGTTTTTTCCATCCTGGTAATATACTACTAATTACAATTAACAGTAGTGGCGGTTCTAACACCGAGGTGTCATCTGCAGTGTTCTAGTCAATTAAGTTTCCTGGTTCGTTAATAATTATGACTACTTGATAGCCACAATTCATGCTGTATATTTGACAATTCAATACATTTCATTTGCATTTTTATTCCTTTAATTTCCTTTAACCTTTCACATACTATCTGTTCCTTCTTGTGGATACTGAAGAGCTCTTAAAATTCTTCCTTTATTAGCCAAATGAGCACACTTATTGTTGTTTGCCCCTGTTAAAATTAATGATCCTTCCACAATTGGAAACTGTTGAGACGAATTCGGCAGAGGGAGGAAAACAGTGTACTGAAAATACATGTACATAATAATACGTTTTCTGTAGGAAGCATGATAAATTCAGAAACACTACAAATCTATGCCAGCTACACTCAGGTTATATCCGAACATAAATTTAAAATTCAAATATTCAAAAAGAAATTACTTTTTTTGAAAGTTTCATAATTTATTTTTAAATCACCAAGTATTAGTCTCAGGTTTGTGCTTGAAGTTGCAGATACTGGAAGAACTTTATTTCTCAGCTAAGTAGTTTTTTAAATCTTTTAAACATGCCAATAACCGAGAGGTGTATCCGTCTGTTTATCTATTTCTATAATTACATGATGAAAAGTATTTTAGTCGAAATTTTTACTTGCTCCAGATAAAAACAAAAATGTGTCTTTTGTGGGGTCTAATTTATTCCTCAAAACATCATTGAAATACATGAGCAGATTATGCGAAATTGAAAGTTCTACCAATTAAGCTATAAATATCGTGATTCTTTTCTGTGCGACTGAGTTATTTACGTTATAATAAAAACAGAAAAAGATATTTCTACGCTTGCCTTTCTTAGCAATAGAGAGGAAGAAATATTTATGACTTGTTCTTGTAAATGATGTTATTGAATATAATTTTGTACATGTTGTGTAAAATCAAAAATCAAATTAGTTTACCATTTGCTGTCTTGAGCTGTAATATTCTCTTTAAATGCTGCTCGTAAAATTTTAAGGAATAACAAAAGTTTCTTTCATACGCTTTTACGATGCAGCCGTAAGCATGGCCATTAAACAGTTGATTTATCATTTGTTTATTAAGAGTTATCATCAGTTTCGTTTTATCGTTAATACAGCTGATCAAGGAAAATTTCTTGCTTCTTGAATTCTTGTTACGCTGACATATGCAACAGCATACGAAGATTTAATTATTGCCTTGATTTTAAACAGTAAATAAAGTGGGATCATTGTCTATAAATTAAGACGCTTGCATTATATTATTAAGAAAATTGGGTATGATGAAAATTGGGTACCACGAGGGGTATTTTTCTCGGGGAAGATGTTGACTGAAGGGATAGGGGGATGAAGAAAGAGATGCTTTCATGACGGATGTTCGAAGAGAAACTGGCTCCTACTCCCGTTACACAATGGGGAAAACACCCATGCAGCCAGCCTATTTGGCTATGATTGAACCCACATCTAACTACCACTATTCAATGGACTTAGCTCGGTCAGGGTTTGGAACCACTATTTAAATGTAATACTACCTAGAAATATCGTATAAGCGATCGGAATGCATGACTTGTCATTGAAATAAGCTGTAACGTTAATTTTAAGAATTATAATCGTTTGTATAGGCTGCAAAAGGGAGTTTTCTAAATCAGCAGTTCGCAACCGCTGGATACCGTGAAAAGTTAGTAGTCAGTTACGAAATAATATATTGGAAAGCTACAGACGTATTTTAGTAGCAGGCTATATGTATGTATATGTAATAAAACGCAGAATAATAATGAACTATACAACTAAAATTTAGCTCAGCTAAGATTCAAATGATTTAATTTAAAAAAGCATTTAAGATTAAAATAATTTAACTTAAAAATTGTAGATTGTTCAGTCCGGATTATTTGTGGAAATAATGGTGCGTGAAAGAACTACTATTGTAAATTTACTGGCTTAAAAAAAAGTTTTTTACAAAAAATTAAAAATTTTGTTCATGGCTAAAAATCGTTTTTTAGGAAAAAAATAAAGCTCAAATTGAATTAAATAAGAAAACAATTGATAAGAAAACAATTGTCGTATTATGTTCAGTAACTTTGTACAGACATTAAGTATTTTTTGAAAGCAGGAGAGATGAAAAATGAGCAACGCTTTCCCCGGAACTCGTACTAAGGACATCTCGAATACGCGCCAAGCGTGCTGACCACTACACGACAAAGGCATGCTAAGAAGGCGGGAGGAATACCTTATATACACCCCTTTTAAAAGAGCGACTGGGGATTAGAGGACCCAATCGCTAAATCCTGGGAGTGGAGATCACCATCCACCACCCTTTTAGTTCGGGCGCCACTGCAGAGCTATCAGGTTATCTCGAAGCAAGAGAGATGAAAAATGACAATGAGCAACGCCTTCACCAGGACTCGAACCACGGCCCTGTCGAATACGCGCAGAGCGTGCTGACCACTACATTACGAAGGCATGCTAAGAAAGTGGGAGAAATACGTTATAATCTCACTACTAGTATGGGACCAAGGTCTCACTTGGATTCCGCATATCATGGAAACCAGAAACAAGACGTCAATTATCGCCCGCATAGCAAGACAATTTCAAGGTCGCAACTGGGACCAAAACCCCCACATCCAAAAAGTGCTATACCTCACAGTTGTAGAAAAAATAGCTTTATACTCTGCAGTGATCTGGGCGCAGCCAATGGGTACGCGCAAGATCAGGCAACTTACAACGCTACAACGCCCCTTCGCCCTGCAATTAAGCAAAGCCTACCGCACAACCGCCACCAGTGCAGCAACAGTTCTAGCTGGCATATTACCACTCCATATAAAAGCAGAGATGGAGGCAACTTTTACTAAATTGATCCACCTACGCAAAGATGCAACTTTCGCAAATACCAGCTACAGTCCAGTCCAGTTCAAACGTCCCTCCACTTCTACCCATACTCATCCAGCTCTCAGAGGAAGTGGAACCCACATCAAAATTGACAAGCAACAGACTCACACCTCGACACACGCACCACGGAATGGGAACCAGATCTACACAGACGGTTCAAAGCAGGAGAATGATGTAGGTAGTGCTTTTGTGCACTATGAGAATGGCAAAACTGTACACGACTGGCAAGGACAACTTCGCACTCACAATAGCATCTTCCAGGCGGAAGTACTGGGAATTACGGCAGCAGTGCAACATCTCATAGATTGCCAGATCCCACGAGCAAATATCTATACCGATAGCCTTTCAACTTTACTTGCACTTGAGAACCATCATCATGTCTCACCTCTCATACTCAGTCTCCAACATCTCCTTATGCAACACCCTCATTACCATTTCAATCTAGTCTGGGTTAAAGCCCATGCGAATAATGAGGGCAACGAGGCTGCTGACACGTTGGCCAAAGATGCAATTTCCAACCCGACAGCCCAACCCATCACCGTACCTGCGCCCTGCTCTTATCTAAAGGGCCTCCTACGAGAGCAAGGAATGCACCAATGGCAACGTGAGTGGACCGAATGCGAGACAGGCAGACGGACTTTCACCTACCTCCCGAAAGTTTCCGCCGATCGACTCTTTGCCGTAGCACCTCTCACCTACTTCATCACGGGTCACGGCCCGTTTCCCAGCTATTACAATCGCCACGGCATCTCAAATACAGATATCTGTGTCTGTGGATCAGAAGGGTCACCAGACCATTACGTATTTGAATGTCCCTTGACGGCTGCACACCATCTTCCGCTACCTACAAATAATAGGAACGCCTATCACCGGTTCCTTATAACGCATAAAGGAGCGGTTAATTCAATCTCCAGCATCATGAATACCATCGCGGCATTGGGCACAGACCTTTGCCTACCGTGCTAAAATGACGCTATGGTGTACTGACGATAAGCTCTAAGACTAGTCCAGTGAATTTTACAATATCTGGGCTTCACCACAACTGTGTGTTTAAGCTCCCCTGCCCACAATCTAAAGTGGCAATACTAACAATTCGCAAATATGTGGCATCTCCTTAGAGAGATGTGTTATGCCTCCATAATGATACGTGTGTAATCCCTTCAACAGCATGTGAACAACATCTTCTTACGCAGTGTTAGTGAACGCTTGTGTGCCTCACGGTGCACACATTGCTGGGGCACTGCCCAATAATTAGTGTTACAACATCCTCGTGCCTTTTATCAGTGTTTTTATCTATGTTCTTAGCGATGCTACAATAATCAACGCCTTAGCAATCTAACCGCACTTTTCTTCTGCACACATGAGTATTCATGAACTCATCATTCATCATTCAAGATGTACTTGTATTTATATCCAACAGAACTGCCTTACACTAACATTGTGCTCCAGCTTTCATGTGACTTCATGTACTCCATTTATCTTTTTGTGCCTTAAGTGACTATGTGCATGTACCTGTTTTTTTGTGCTCTCTGTTTATGCATTTTACGCATTGTGCTTTGTGTATTGTTGCCTATGCATTTTTATGTTTTTTTTTTTTTAAATGCGTCTTATTATCCAAGTATTTTTAGTTTTACTACCTACTATCTGTAACACCACAGCTTTCCTCTTCAAACTGTAATACAATCCTACTAATGCCCTTGTAAGGCCATGTACTTCCCTTTGACAACCTCAATAATCTCCTGGTGCAGCCTCGTGTGTTCCAGGAAGCTTTTGCCGTAGTTAGAGGAGGGTTTGGAACACATGCCTGTTTACCTCTGTTAGACACCGGGCGTTCCAGTCCTCCGTAACCTACCTACCTACTATTGCGTAGGCATTATGATGTATATATCTCATAACGAGATTTGGTAACATATATATACATTTTAAAATTAACTAAGTTCTCTTTGTATTAGAGAAACAAAAACACTTCTAAACTGCTCAAAATTTGATTTTTAATAGAGTTATTTCGCTTCGTTTTATTTCGTACATGGTTCATGCAGACAGAACAGAACATGAATAAATGGACAGGACACCAGAATTTCACCATTATATGTTATGTACAGTTTCCCTGTCCTAGCTATACAGTTCAGCTGCTGTTTTGATGAAGAGCAACCCTGGGGGTCAGTGATCCCTGATCCAGGGACCCCGATCGAAGGATCTACCTTTCCACTTCTGTAACCACCAAAACACTTCGGTTCGCCAGTATTTTAAGTACCTCCATACCTTATTTACATTATACACATACAATTACTCATGGCTTCTCCTGGATTCGAACCCGGGCTCAACAATGCTGTAGCCAGGGTTACTAACCATTATATAATCTGAGCAGCAGTACAGGAAGACGATGCTAACATAAAGAAAAAATTTCTGTTTTCTATGAACTGTGCAATTAATGATTAATTCTTAACCATTTGTGAAAACGGACTACTGTTCTGCTGTATCCTAAATGATAGAGTGCTATCGAGAATCTTGTTTATGCTTATCAATTATAGCATGTATAATACCATCCAGTTCAGCAGAAATTAATATAAGTTTTCTTATCAAAATTTATTAATCACTTTTGCTAAGTCCACACGGGCTTAATCACTTAATAGGTCACTGTCAAAGTAGATGCTCCAATTTTCTATATAAAATAGAGCTGTGTAGTTCCCAAATGGTCTATGATTTGTAGCTTTCAGTTAAAGCACGATAACTCCATATTAGTTACTTCCTCGATTTTTAGGTTTAACCTGTCTTTAGTTATCTGTTAGATTCTGTTTTTTTAGCGCTTTCTTCTGAAGTTAAAAGTTCTGAAGCCCTATGAAAGACCGTAGAAAAGTTAAATAAAATTAAGACAGTAAAATAATAAATAATAAGCAATAAAATTTATATAAGAAATTAATAAAATACATGAAATTAATGATAAATAGTTAAATAATAAATTAAAATATTTGAATTCATCTCATTTTGGGCTCTCCCTGGAATTATGATTTTATTAAATAAGAATGGAGCTTCTAGAACTAAGCTGCGAATGCATCTAAGCTTTCGTTTTTTATATAGATTCCGCACATGCTCCTTAGCATTGCTCATTTTTCTTATTGACTTAAAGATTCAGATCTTTCCTACACAAATTCGAAAAATATGCAGCGTATTAAAAAAAAATAACTTGATTAAACAGATTTTTCTTGTCAAAGATAATGTTTTAGGCTACGAGAATTTTTGTAACAAGATACCTTCTAAAAAAAATAATCAGAACATTTACATGTACTATGTATGTAAATAAATGTCAGGAAATGAAATGCTTTTTATGGCTGATAGCTAGCAGAAAACATTTTATCATCATACCGTCAAAAACAATCGAGATACTCAAAACTTAGATGCGCTATACACAAGTATTTTTAAAAACATGTTAAATTTTCAAATCGAAATATTTAAAATAATTTTTACACAAAATGAACATCCTATAAAAGCATAAGTTTCAAATTTCTATCTGTAGAAGTACTGAAACTCCTCATTCTATACGTTGGAAACAAAATTTTAAATTATCCTTAAATTCGTCATTTTGTAACTGAATGACTGCAACAAATCCTAAAATTTTTCATTATTTTCAGAGTTAACTTTGCATTTAATGAAACTTTTATTTTCATTAAATTGAGCATTTTATTAGGTGAGAAGCAGTTATTCATATAAATATCTTTTTAGAAAGCTAGTATAAAAATTTAATTGCTTTACATTTTTACTGAAAGGTTTCATGGTATTAAATTTATCACAGCCTAAAAAACCTATCTTAACACAATATTCGTGTGTTGTTATGTTTTATAACTATTATCTGACTGAAACTTTTATATACTACACCTGAATAAACTCAAACTTGCTTCTTTGAGCGTTTAATATATGTTTTGGAAATGCTTTGCTGAGAATTCAATATTTTTCAAATAACTTTGCTGGAAGAGCATTAATTCAATCAGTAAGTTTGCAAAAGAAATACTAAGTAAAGAAATGAAATTTAAATCATTTTTTGAAACCTAACTAATTTTAATAATTTTTAGGTACGAGCAGTACTG
Source organism: Stegodyphus dumicola (assembly GCF_044657685.1). Classification (NCBI taxonomy): domain Eukaryota; kingdom Metazoa; phylum Arthropoda; class Arachnida; order Araneae; family Eresidae; genus Stegodyphus; species Stegodyphus dumicola. Next base: position 209,804,924 of record NC_140770.1, read on the forward strand.
TGTTTTAAAATTTTTGAGCCACGTGATCCGTTTTCATAATTGGTAAATTTCTAACTAAATGCAACACTTATTAGCGTAATATATTTCTTTAGGGGTGATAATTGTGAAAATGGATCATTTTAAAGCTTCGTCTTTAAGATGATACTGACGCTTCTCACATTCCAGAATTATATTGAGTATAAATTTACGCTTTATTTCGAATGAGCAAGGTCGAGTTTTATCTTAATTTCTAAGTATTCCGTATGTACAAAAGCTGAATTCCCTAATATGTACTCAAATCTGCTGTATCGTTCACTGCCTGTGAAAATGTTACCAAAAGATGAAAAATAAGAACACTTGTAGGTTCGTTCTTAAACTAGTTAAAAACAATTATTTCCTCTTGTATAACATAAATAAATTGTTCGGGTCATATTCTTTATGAAATAGCTGAAAGAAACTGAGCAGAGAAAAGAACTAAATAAATGTAGCTTTATATCGGATTAGGCTTTCAGAGGAATGAAAATGGATGCAAGTTACTTTTATGACTACTTAATATGAGTGAACAGCTTCTTTGAAATGCTGGCTGTCAGCGAAAGTTGCCTTTATCTAGGAGAAAAGTACTGCTTAGCAGCTCTGTGTACATGAAACACTTAGCTTATAACTGTCATGAAACCTATCAGATAGTTAAGTAACACATTGTTTTAATTTGAAAAGTAAACTTCAAGTCTTATCCTGGTGGAAAATCGGCAGTTCGCAAAATTTTCTAATTTGCTGTATTGATTAAAACGTGGACAGCTTACTAGTAACATAACATAATGTAAACTCATGAGACAAATATGAAACATTTTCTTCGCATGAGTCAAAGAAAGGGTATCATGAAGAATAAATAAATCCTCGTTTACTTTTCTTTTCTGCTCTTTTATGATTCATAGTTTTTTTATTTGCGCCTCATTTACTTTGTAACTTAACACAGTTCATTACAATCCGTATTTGTTTTGTCATTAATGTGATCTATCAAGTTATTCACTTTGTGGGTTAAATTTTGTATAGGAACTCAAAGTTCAACCATAAATATATTTATATAATGAAAACAGTATGGTACATAAATATGTACCATACTGTTTTCATTGTATCATTAGAATACATAGTCTACACAAAATTCCTTACACGACTTTTGTTTTCGCAGCTGTAACTTGCAAACAAGTCCAGTTACGGTTGAGAAAATAAAGACGGAGTTAAGGAGATTTGTGGACGCGCAGTGTCACTTTGGAAAATAATTTAATTACCCTGTTATGCTCAGTTGCATTTACTAATATCTCTCAAATACTTCCGCATAGAGATAAATGAAAGAAATAAAATGGAACTCATTTTATGAGAAAGCCGCCGTTGGCGGTCAGACAGAAATCTCTTAATTTTGTCAGTTTCTTTCCCAATTACATTTGTAATTCCTGGAAAACCGATTTTTTGCAAAGTGTACTTCTCCATAGTGTTTTATAATTTAACTTCTACGTGATTTTCTGTAGATTTTGCTGCAGGATCACATAGCAGTTCCTGGCACAGCTTTAACAAACAGAAATCTAACTTGTAGGATTGTGTAAGACTGATAAATACATCTGCCTAACCAATTTGGTAAACGCAGGGATTAATCAAACTACTTATTCTTTTAAGTCTATTTCCTCCATATTGTACGCAACCATATAGACTGGAAGACCTCCTGGGGCCGCCAGATAAATTGTACAACTTGAGAATTAAAATAAAATAAACAATACATAAACTTTATATGGAATATATTTTACGATATACATATTAGACAAATGTACAGTACAGTAGCTTAAATAACCTTTAATTAGATTTACAGCAAAAATATTATATAATGTAATACAACCCGTATTACAATTAAAATACATAATTACGTAATACATAAACGATATACCTTTATCTCCAACAAAGTAACTACAATTATTTTAGTAAACTTGTCTTCAGATTATTTAATCTTATGAAGTATAACGGCAGTTCGTTTATAATTTCAGAGAATAATAATAATTAACATGTAGGACATCTTCATATCTTGTAAACTCTTTAAAAATCCTTATTAAACTTAATTTTGTTATCTCATTTTGAAATAGTTTATTTAAAGGCAATGGTTTTCTAGAGAGCAGATAAAAACTCAATCCATATATTATTAAACTGCCGTATAATATAACATGTTCAACATTCATATTTCCACATTTACAACTTACTGTCTTAACTGCAAAAAGATTATAACAAGCTGGAACATGGGCATGGTTTGCAAGAAATTTATTTATAGCCATGTCCATTACACCTCTTTTTATCAACTGTCTTCAAATATTTAAAAGTATGTTATCCTTTATTTTCATTTGTTCACAGTTCCTGCCAAATTTCAATAATTTTACTTATAATAATTCCTTTGAAACTTTCAAAAGGAGTTGGTATAACTGCATCTACAGAAACATGTTCATTAAAATCCGAATATATATGTTTTTTAATTTTAAAATATCTTGCAATCTACAGCTAAAGTTTTTAAGTTCATATTTTATGGGAAAATGGCTGTCAGATCCCCATGGAGGTATGACTTCTATTTCCACCCCAGTTTTAAGGGAAAGCACCCTGGGGTGTGGTCTAAGGGTCAAAATCTAACTTGCTTGAAGAACAAGAAAATTAATGAAAAATTAGTCACGTATTCTACACTACAAAGACATTTGTACATTTTAACGAAAATTAGGTACGTTGCAATAAACATCTGCTTTAAAACTTAGCCATACTGTATTCTATAATTAAGAGCAAGGACATTCCGCACTCCAGCTTATTATATTAATTGAGAAAGGATTACATCTCTTCGATGTTTGTTATTGTTCCACGCTACAAAAAAAGAACACATCCCCCCGGCAGGAAATTTTAACGGAAAAAATGTACCTGTTTTTGTTTTTCGCTTTTCTGAGTTCATATTGATGTCGACTGCGTGAATAGAACCTGTTTCTGAGTTGTGTTTATTTATTGTTGTTTGCCAAATACATTTTTATTACCCACCTGTGGTAGTTTTATTACTCACTGCAATGCTCCTTTTAATAACGCAGTTACTGTCTTAACGGACAACGCAGTTCTAGCTTTTTGGACTTTTTACATATAGTATTTCCTTTCTTTCCCACGCTCACAGATGCTAAGATAATGAAAATAAAAAGTTTTTATAAAATACGCTTTTGTTTAAAACTCATTAACGAACTAAGAGGAGGAAAGTAATTTATCGTATAGTTTAGTAATTCTCGTTATAAATTCATCTACTGTTTTATGTCATAAATAATAAACTCGTGGAGCATTCTTGATAAATTTATAAAGATAATGGCTTATCATAATCAAATACGATTACTTGATTTCGTTTTTAAAGATCCCACACCTTTATATTCGTGATCTAAAATTTATGATAAATTTTGCAACGATAATTATATTTCTTTTTTCCATTAAAGTATATATTATTTTTCTTTTAGTTCATAAATGATTTTATGAACTTCATATAAAGGCTTACTTATAAAACTCTTTTATTTGTTGTTTTTTTCCCTCGTTATTAGTCCAAAGGGGCTTTGTCCCTGAAGGACTATTGCTTTCGTTTTGCGATTTAGCATTGAATCACCATAAATGTCCTTTTCACTTTTCACACTGTTGCCACTAAATTTTAGAGTCCTGCATTATATTTGAAGAAATTAAATAATCTGCATAAATGTATGTATATTTTTCGCATTATGATAAAGCAACGGTACATAGAGCCAGCGAATTTTGAATGACGTAATCCTACTGCGAATATGGGCATGTGGAAGCCCAAATTTGAAATTTGGAATTTGTTTTATTATCAATTTCATATTTTGTAAAACTTTAACGAACTTTTGAGTAACAAACTCAACGATTTGAAAGCGAGTAATGCCAACAATCCACAGGGGGAAAAAACCTTTTTATCTCCAGCGCGCGGAACTGTGTATCGGAAATTCTATAGATAGGCTCATTTTAAAATTATTTTGCGACATTGCTATTGAACTAAAATTTATGGTTTAAGTGCGAAGAACACGATATTTAATAAATAAAGGTAGCACACAAAATGTTACAAAAATGCCCCTATGGACGTAATTTAAAATCTGAAACTTTCAGATTTTTTTTCAATAAATTATCTTGTATGATCTGAAAATAATTCTTCATCAATGAATATTCACTCTTTTACTTTCAACAGCTCCTTTTATGTCAATTGGTCGAACGAATTCAACAATTTTGCCAAAAATCGGAAATTAATTTAAGATCTCACATCCACATTATTTAAAAGGTTTTTCTACGCGAACCGATGCCAAAAATAGTAACATTCGAAAAATTTTAATTTGTCTCATTAACGAATTCGTGTACGAAAATTCATTTCAACATTAAATTTTCAAAAATCTGAATTAAATTACAGAGTTTGTCCTTCTTTGGTTGTATAAACTAGCACCAAACTCCTAACAGACTTGGAGCAAATTATCGCAGTTCCTGAAGTACCGAAAGAGTTTTGAAAAAACATTTTAAACAATCTTTTTATCAAAACAAAACCTGAGTGTATACGTACCTCTTTGTACTTGACGATATTAATCCCCACTGGCTGTAACATAAAATAATAATTAAATTGAAATTTAAAACTAATAATAAATTCTAAGTTCACTAAGAAATTTTAACCAGCATAGGAATTAAATATCGACACCCTTATTGCAAAGCCAAATAATTACAATCTTATCAGAATTACAATCTTTTTATGAGTTTTTTTACGTTTGCTAATTAAATTCTTGAACCAAGCAAGTAATTAATAATTTATAAACATCACTAAAACTGTTTCGAGCAATAGCCATTTAAAAATAACTTCTATAAATAATTAATTGAATAGCATTCCTTTAAACATAATTTTTTTTAATTATAACGCAATATATTCCTTATACTTACCATTTTTCAGGTAAATAATGGTTTTGGCATTTGACAGAAAATTAGAGAGAATGTTTCTCTTTGCTTATGGATCTAAATTTCTTCGTCATAACACTAAGTTTTAAGAGTTAGGAAGAAGTTTAAGGATACCATTGACTTTTCAGTGAGTGAGTATAATATTTTATTATAAATCTCTTTTCAGTTAGTCAGTGAAACCATTTATTATATAACTGATTATTAAACTGAATACAATTTCAGATTTTGAAAAAAACATTGAACGAAAGGAAATCTTATAATTAAGATGATTGCAAGTATGTAAATCGTGACGTTTTATAATTAAGAGCTAAATTAGAGAGACAACAAAGTCTCAGACAATGGTTATTTATATTTATGGAATTTTCCCTTATATTGCCTGCAGTCTGTCCTTTTAGAATTTGAAAGTTTTTACACAGCACCATAGACATCTTTTTAAAAAAGAATAGAACCATAGAATTTTTTTTAATTTTAGGGATGCACTGGACAGCAAAATTTAGAGAGGGCAAAATTTTTAGAATTTACAGAGCCACCGGGAAGTAAAATTTAAGACCCGAAGCAATTACACCGGGGGGGGGAGCAATATGCCTAGCTCCATCTCTATATAAATGCGAGTCAATTTTCCTTTTAAAATTCTGTACGAAAGTATCCCTTCCTTAAGTAGATGTGCTCTTTGTTTTGTCGGCTTCAAATAAACAAAAACCCCAAGATATATTTTTTAATTCTAAAAACTATTCCTAACAACTAATCATTAATTTCTACAGTTCTAGGTTTCCAGTTTGTGATATCCTATGATCGACAGTGTTAAGATCACTGACTGCTGGTAACTTTATCCAGGTTCGGATCCCTGTGAACGAATTGAATATGTAAAGGTTTTCCCTGTGTATAACATGAATGCGAGCCAGTTTCTTTTAGAAATTTCCCTACGAAGCAGGCCTCCTATGTGTTTGATCCCTACGCAGCTTTTCATGAATCGAAGATGCCAACTTTGAGTATAGTTTTATTATTAACAGGAGTTCTGTAGTTTAATATTTCATCTCTCCGCGCACCATTCGTCGTCGGTTGCACCGTATGACTTCAATGTATTAAATTTTATGAATTTCATATGTAGTTCAAGAATAATTTCTATTCAAAACGTCAGTTGCGACACCACACCCCTAATTTCCTCATTTTCTCTACCTACAAGCTAATATCATTCTGAAACTATAACTTTTAAATCGGTTTTAGAAAAAGAAGTTTTTTAATATATTATTTTATATCAGTTAACCTTAAAATCAGCGAAATGAAATTTTAAAATAAGTTCTTTTATAACAGTTACCTAAAAATTACCGGAATCGAACTGAGCTTTTAAAAAAAAAAGCTCTTTTATTTTCAATTATCGTAGCAAACGCATTTATCTTAATTGTTCCAAGATAAATTTCAAAATAATTGTTTTTCATTTCTTTGATATTAAATGTTTTTATTGCTTCATATAAACAACAGAATAAATCAGAAGAAATCATGTTTTACTTTATTTCTTCGCATGCTAGTAGTTCTTCCATACTAAGATGTTTCTTTCCACAATTTGCAGGGTTCTTCCAAAACATTTCTAATGGTTCTTCAAATAAAATTACCATTTCTGGCAGCCTTAACATAGTTTTAATTTGAACTTATATGAAGCGAATGCGAAAATATTGCTGAAAATTATTATTGTAAACGAATACAAAAATATTACCTGTTTACGCAGTTCCATTTTAAATTTAACCCACTAATTCAAAAAAATATCAACGGAATATCTTCTGTTGCCATTCCGATAAGAAACAACTTTTTCTTTTCGTACGAATTCGCGATTTATTGTCTACATTTAAAGTTCATAGAACACTACACTGATCCTCAGAGAAAATTAAATTAAATTGCGATTTGCTCAACAACCAACAATAATTATAAATTTCAGTAGTAATCGCAACAGCTCAAGTTCGAAATAAAATATGGATACGATAGGACAAAACTCTAACTATGAGTTTCATTCAGTAGCAAGTAATATTCAAAAAGGGCGAAAGCAACTGATATACGATACTTTTTGCGTTCAGTATTAGGCAACCATTTAGATATTCATAACAGAAGGTAGACATACAATTAGTTAATTTAAATTTAATTAATTCTGTATTTATATGTTGACTCTTCGGTAAGTAAAATGGAAATTGAGAGGCGGCAGCGTGACTTAGCTGATGACTTGGAAAAATGATTAATGGAAACCAAATTGTTAGCTGTATATTCCATTTGCAATACTTTCTGGAAATAACAATGGAATGATTCCTCGAGTATCTTTTCTGGAACAAGCTGTTTTCTTCATTTCTGGAATAGACTTTCATAACATTTTGATATCATATTGCAAAAAAGTCAAAGACATTAAAAGCTCGTTCTTAAAAATAAAAACATATATATTTAGTTCTTTTAGCAGATGATGTTTCTCATTATTTTATATATTTCACACATAGGTCAATTTTTCAAACTTAGCAAGTCACTTTCGGCAAGCTTGGGAGTTACTAGACATACCACTTGTCCAGAATGTGATGATAGGTTATTTAAATATCGCAAAGCAGACAAAGGCTATCTACCTAAAGGGAGGGATGCCTTTATGAAAGACTTTATGAAGGAAATTGGTTCCTACCTTACAGGAAAAACCACGAAAATTATTCACGCAGCCAGCACGCTCGTCTGGGTTCGTACCTGGGTCAAATTACTAGTATTCAACCATTGATGTTGACGGAACCCAAGACTTAATGAATGCGTTCATCTTGAGCACCGCGTTTTCAGATATCAATTTGTTCTGGTGTTCTAATCTCAAAAGAAAATCTATGAGATGGAATAGGACACAAGGTAGATTCTTTATTCCTTAATTTTAGTCTAAAATGAGATGGAATAGGACAAAAGATAGATTCTTTATTCCTTAATTTTAATCCAAAATTTAAAGGCAAGGACATTGCTCATTTTCCCGCATGAAAACATACCTAATGTCTCTACAATCTTATCAGGAAGTAGCTTAAAAATTGATGGCAGGCTTGTGATCATAGCGACAATCTCCATGAGTGAACTAAATAAAAGCTTTTAAATATGCTTGTAAACGGTTATTATTTTTAAGCATGCAGTTCTCAGAGATTAGTCATATGACTTAAAAGTTAGTACTTAAAAGTATCAAAAATACCTGTTTCGTTATTAGTAATCAAATTCTTTAGAACAAAATGGCGGGAATTTTATTAACCAGAACTAAAAAATTGGTATGAATGCCAATTTACAAAATGGAGAATCTCCCTTATGTATTAATAAACGTCTCATTTTCTTTTACTTGTTTATCTATGAATGATATGAATTATTATTACATGCTATTTTTTGCAGTCAATAAGCATAATTCACAGCGGAGAAAGAAAAAGAAACCGCATCTCAAAATATTATCAGATCGAACTGTATGTATAATACCAACAGCTTATGCTTATTCACTGCAAACAATAGCATATAATTATTATTATATGCTATTGTTTGCAGTCAATAAGCATAATTCACAGCGAAGAGCGAAAAAGAAACCTCATCTCAAAATATTATCAGATCGAACTTTATGTATAATACCAACAGCTTCTTCCAAAAAAATAAATCCAAATATTTTGATCACTGAATTCTGCCATGAGAAAATATGTAATCTCTATAACGGACATTTTTTTTAATCTCCAACTAGAACTAGTAGGTAAGTATATCAACTAAATATTACTCTAGCCAGTGTAACAGTCAAAGTGACTAATTTGACTAATACATTGGTTAGAATAATCACATTTCGAAAGCTCAAAATTATTAAAATTTTCCCCGGAATTACAAATCTTAACTTATTTGTCTCCGGTTTAGAAAACTTGCCATTTCAGTAGTAATGTTTCATATGAATTTTGCGTGTTAAAAATATTTTATGCTTATTGGAATATTTTGATGTTTCCTTTACCAATCTATAACCCTCAGATTCCATTTTTATCCATAATGAATATTTTTATTCGTTAGCATAAAATGTATGATTTTTTTAGTCTTTATCAGCCTGTACGAAAAATTACATTTTAACGTTTCTCTGAATAGAATAAATAGAAAATGATAATAGAACTGAATAGAATTAATCATTAATTATTACATTATTTTACTTTTAGGTTTCCCGCAGTATGTTTTAACCCATATAGAGTTTCTAAACATGTTGTTCGAGATTCACTGACAGATAAAATGATTGATTCTAACCAAGAGCAGCCTCAGTCTATTGTGGATACGGATTTTAAAAATGTAGACCTCAGTTCACAGGATGACACGAACGGATGTAATGGAGCTCTTCCAGCAATTGACATCACGAGTGAAAAGAAAGAAGTACCAGAAAATGTAAATACAGAAGTTGTAAGTAAACTATAAAAATATTTTCATAGTTTATCATTATTTGTTAGTAATATAAGTTATTCTATTTTAGAAAATTCCTAATAATTTCTGTTTATTACGTTAATTAGTAAATTAAACGTGGATAGAAGGGAGTTTTAATTGATAAATTAGTTCTTTTCATAAAAAGTGCTTGTTTCCAAAATTTATACCTACATTTAAAGTGTAATAAAAATATATCAAGCAAATTTTCAGCTGAATAATTTATTTGCTTTAACACACGTATGTTTTCTAATTCAGTTGAATTTTTATTTCCTATTAGTAGCGTTTATTAAACAGAGCTTCCAAAAATATAAGTATAAGGGATCAAGTATGAAGGATACATCAAATCAGGTTGTGATTAGTTTCAACAGTAAACATTAATAAGATACCACGCAGCCGGATAGTGGTTAGTGACTCTGACTGCCGTAACGAAAGACCCGGGTTCGAATCCTGGAGAAGCAATGGATGTTTGCAAATGCATAGTGTCTGTGCGGGATGCGAGCACTCTAAGGCGAACGAAAAGTCCTCTCGAGAGCTCGGTAGTAGGAGAAGAGAGGTAGGAGCTCCTTGGACCCGTCCTTTAGGGGCGCTCTCCATCAAAACTGGGGGCCGGAAGTGAGCAAAATCATACTGTCACCTGTAGAGTGCTCAAGGCTCTTGCCAGCGACAGGCGCAATCTTGCAATCCTCGCCACAATGATTTTTGTGGTTTTGTGCTAATGTTACTGTCAGACAAGCGAGGTAAATCACAACAATAACATTAATAAGATTATCCTACCTGAGAAAATCTTGAACACTTTTTCAACGTTAATTTCCTTTTTGCAAAGAAAATATTACTGTAGTTTTTTATAAAATGCAAATTAAATTAAATCGCTGAAGTTCTTTGAATTAAACATGTTTTCTCTGAAATAAATTGAATATTAACGAGAATCGTGTATTAAAACTGTCAGCTGCTGCGAAAGTAACGAAAAGCCGCCTTTAATGTAAAAAACAAAAATCCTTCAAAAATGAATTAATTTAGAATAGCATAACTACATCTTCAATAAACATAGATGACGACTGAATTACTTAACTAAACTGTACCCAGACGTAATAAATCAGACCTCACATTAAACACAAATTTTATCTGCTGTCCGTCAGTTATTCAAGGAGAATGAAGGCAAGTAATAAAGAGAGTTATTTGCATTAAAATGACTTGTTCAAAAGATAATAAATGAAAAAACACCTATTACTTATATATTCCTGTAAATTAATTTTGCATTTCCTGTTATTAAACTCTTTCTTCACTTTGTTCTCACTAAATCTTCAAAATGTGACAGTTTTACTGGAAACGCAGCATCGTGAGCAAATATGTAAATTTTTCATTTGACGTTTAGCACTATTTAAAATTAATTTATTGAATTTTCTAGTGTAGCGAATGATCTGTTCAAAAATATTTCTGTTTACCTTGCGTATGTACGTCGAAAGAATTTGTAAGTGCACTACAGAAAACAATGGAGTAAATTCATATTTACGCCCTAAATATATTTTTAATTACAGAAAAACATGCATTGTTCCAATTAAATATATCATTACCTTATTTCGCGATTCTATAAACTCTGCTTTTTATTCTGTGTCAGAATTTCAGATTTCCTGAGATTAAACTCGAAATTCATTCTGTTGGGTCATCCTTAAAGTTCTACGGTTTCTCAAATTGAGGTGCGTTTTCTTAGTTTTATTTTGTTACAGCTGATAAGCAGTGATCTCAATTGACGCAGATAAGTAAATACTGCTTTTTACGTTAAAACTGCGTAATTATATGATGTGTTGTGGCATAATTTATTCTTAGGTATTGTGTTAAGAATGAGACTGAATACTCTCCGGATGACTCAATATACTTTTGCTTTATAGTTGGAGGAGGAAGAAGCTATCTTCACAAATCATTCACAACCCTTGGATTTTAACTTGTTCAGAATTTAGTATTTTTATATTACAAATGATAAAAGCTTGGCACCTAAGTAATGAAACCGCACTGTTAAAAGTATAAGCCATTATTTTTATAAATTTATTAATTGCCCTTCCCCACACTGAATTTAATTCTCTTCTTCCCATTAAATCCACAGTGAATTTGATTCCCCCACATTGAATTTATTCCTCTTGTCCCCATTAAACCATATGATTAGTTTATTTCCTCCTTTTGGTCCAATAATTGTTCTATGAGTTTTTAATAAAAGTTTAGTATTCTATAAAAAAGTTATTTATTTAGTTAGTTAGTTTTTAATTTTGATATAATTATTTTTGTTTTTCGAAACTTCAAAAAGCAACGACACAAATTTTTCTTTCGGCAGTGGTGTTTGACATAATAACTTTTATAACAGGGTGTATTTGGATAGCTGAAATATCCTTAATTAAGAACACTAAGCGGACATTTCTATTTTTAAATGCCTGAATAATAAATTCTTTTTAATTGTTTCTATTGCCCTCAAAAACAAGTGATTAGTCATTTCTGGAATTCCATACTCAAGATTACCAAACTGATATTTTAGAATTAAAATCAAGATAAATAAGTCTGATGAAAGTGTAATTACCACACTTACACTTATCTTCAGTACTATCTTCAACAATGCTCTCATTTTGAAGGCGACAGGCACTATCCTCTTTCGATAAGGAAAGAGGTTAAGTTGTCAATGAAGAGAGATTGATGGTTATCTGACTAATAATTTTTTTTAATATTTTATGCTGAGATGCACTATCAATCATTAAAAAACAGAGGAATTTTAAAGTACAATACAGCATTAAGTATTTTCACTCGTTTGGTGCACACGGAAATCTTTATTCTGCTTTCGAAGCTATCACATATGTGTAAGATTTATATTTTAATTAATCGCTGATCATACTAATAGCTCAAAAAGGCAATTTGCCGGGAAGGGCAATTTATTTCGTTTTGCCATTTTGCGTTGTTTACTATAAGACGGCGTTTCACGTCTCAGATAGTTGCCCCAAATAGCCATGAATTATATAAGAAACTAAATAATGAAGAATCTGCGTGAATACATGTATGTTTCTCACAATGTTAAAAAACAACGGTACCTAGAGAAATCAAATTTTGAATAACATAGTCCTCCACTCGAATATGGGCATCTGGAAGCCGAAATTTGTAATATGTTTTACTATCTATTTCATATTTTAACGAATTTTGATTAATAAACTCAACGTTTTGAAAGCGAGCAACGACAAAACTGTACGAAAGAAAAAACATTCTTATCTCCAGCACGAGATTGTGTTTCAGAAATTCTAAAGATATGCTATTTTTAAATATTTTATGATATTGCTCTTGATTTGAATTCTTTTGCTTAAGTGCGAAGAATATGACATTTAAGAAATAAAGGTGACGCACAAAACGTTAAACAAACGCCCCTTTGGGCATAATATAAAATCTGAAGGCTTTCAGATTATTTTCGGCTTTTCTATAACTTTTACTTTCGTCAACTTCCTCCAGAACGCTGATTAATTTGAAATATATAAAAGCTACTAATTTCAAAATTCATCAGAGAGTGTTTGTTCAGCTGACCTTTATTCTACTTTAGATTTCTATTATTGTATCTAACTTGCCGGCAAAGGTTTTGGGAAACTTTCTTTGCGAATAATTAGTCAAGGGGGAATCATGTTTTAGGTTAAATTTTGTGACTATGGTATATACTACAGTCGATTTACGTAGGCTGTCTGAAACGTTTCCGACCTAACAAAGAAAAATAATATTTTTTCTCCAAAATTACCTTTACGTTTCGACATAGTCTTCTTGTAAGTCTATACATTTCTTCCACCGATGCTCCCATCCTTTTAACTCGCCCAAATAATAAGTGGAATCTTTCTCTGCAAAAAGTCCTAATTTGAAAAAAATCTTTGTCCTCCACGCGCTTCTTTAGCTTAAGAAGCAAAAAAGACACTTGGTACCAGGTATGGTGACTAGGGCAGAAGGTCAGGCAGTTCAAACCGTAATTCATAGATTTTCGCCACTGCAACCGATGAGGTGTGAGACGGAGCAACGGAGCATTGTCTTGGTGAAACATTTGTTTTTTCTTTTGAAAATGTGGCGTTCAGCTTGTCAAGTAACGTCGCATAGTATGCTCCTATAATGGCTTTTCCCTGTTCAAGATAATCTATCAAGATAATCCCTAGAAAACGGTTGCCATCTTTCCCAGAAAAAGGAAAAATTTTGCCTTTTTTGGAGCCGATTCTCCTTTTGCACTGTACTGTTTTGAGTGCCTTTTTGTTTCTGGGCTGTAATGATGAATCCAGGTTTTATCTACAGTGATTAAGAGTCGAAAGATCTCCGATTTATTTCGCCAACAGAACGATGCTAATGCTCATTCGGACACGTTTTGGTTCCAAAGTAAGAAAACGCGGTACCCAACGTGCAGCCAACTGGGCATATCTAAATCTTGGTTCAATATGTGGCAAATACATTCTTTGGATATGGTAATAGCCTCTACGATCTCTCTAAATTTACTTCCATGGTCGTTCACACCATTTGGTTTATTTTAGCGATGTTTTCATCAGTGGTTGATGTTTTTGGCTGTCCTGAACTTTCATCGTCACCCAAGTTGGTACGGTCACGTTTAAATGCAGCTGCCCAAAATTTCACAATAGTAAATGATTGATGCACAGTCCCCGTACACTGTATCCAACTCCTCTTTAATTACTACCTTTTTTATTACCTTTCAAAAACAAGTATCTAATGACAGCACGGTACTCGATTTTTCTATTTTTGCAAAAACGGTCACATCAGCTCACAAAAGTAATTGTCAAACAAAAGATTCAGGTTCAGAATAGCTGAAATCTTGATTAGTAGTCATCAAGTGATGCCCAAACCTCTATATGCCAACTACATATAGAGGTTAGACAGCCCCCGTAATTTGATACTATGAGGAATTCGAATCTTCGAAGCTGTTATTTTTACCCTCAGGTTAGCGGAGTGCTATTTCTGTTGTTTGTCAATTTGTATAACCGCAATGTTATTTGAAAATAGTAAGAAGGCTATGTGCCTAGGGAAAAGGATGCTTTCGAAAAGGTGCTTCTAAGGGAAAATGTCTTTCGTTTTCGTTAAACGTTAGGAACCATCCGTGCGGCCACTCTGTTCACATGAATTTGAAAACAGATCAGATTCCAATTATTCAGCAATCTTAACCACTCAGTCAATAATGGGATTAATATGCCTAGGAAGTAATGTACGTTTGTGTCCTACTGGAAGTATAAAGTACAATTAGTACAGAAGTTTTAATTGTTTCTAAATATACCTGATTATAATTATCGATCATTCATAAATATTTTCATTCATGTGTGCAAATTTGATCAGTGACAATCATTTAACGTTTTGCATTGATAACTAATAATTTCATTTATTTTGATTTTGAAGTAATGTTTCATATCTTAAATACTTTATTACACATTTTTTTCAGGAAAATTCACATATAACGTGGAGAATATGCAAAAATTATAAAATAAGTATATGCAAGCCTCTCATACCTTTGAAATTGGCTTTGCTCGTTTGGTTTGGAGGTGAGAAATTTTTCTGATTGTTTTTCTTCTGTCATGTTTGTAGTGCAGTTAGTTTCATGAACATGTTATCAGTTTCAAAATATTAAACAATTCTGAGTTTTATTAATCTAGGTTCTTCTAATAACTAAGTATGTTAATGTTACAACCTAAATTCAGTTCAATAAAGTAGTTAGAATTAAGCTCTAACATGTTAGAGAGAAAATTTAAATAACATGTATGTCCCAGACACATTTTTAATAGTTTAAGGTCACATTAAACGTACATAGGTCAATATCTAATGCATTACATTCTTTAGAATAATATAAAATCATAGTAAAAGGTAAATAGTAATCATAGTAATAGTAATTCCGAAGGTGATCCTCAAGTTTACACACATATAAATATGACAGTCTTTTATATGATAAAATGCTCCTAAAATTCGTAACAGTCACATAACTCTCATTTACTTATAAGTGAATGAGAGTTCTTCCTTAAGGATTACACATTCATTGCCAAACGCTAAGACGAGGTGAAGAGTGCTTATGTGAGCAAAATTCAGAAATCCAGAACACATCATAGGCAGAGACACATTGCCCGGATCATCATACATTCGTCATAGTCGGAAACCAAGGTTCTCATTCATCTTAGAATGCTATTAACACGTCCGTGTTCTTGTCCGTCTCGAATAGCCTTTCTATAAATCATCATTCAAATGGAATATAATCAGAATTTCGCCCCGCTGAACACATCGTCGATAAGAATACAACACAGATCGTGGCATCAACGTAACAGTTGGAAGCCGATACGCTTCAGTCGCTAAGTTTGGAATTGATACTTTCACGTACTTTTCTGTCATAACATTTTGAATAATAGTTTTGGACAGCATTTCAACGAACACTCTGTAGCTATTCAATTTCACAGTTCATCATACATGAGGCCGATACATTTTCAGTAAATTTTCCTCCATCCAGCGCATTCTTTCCAATATTCTCTGTCCTACTCCTGTCACTGTCCACCATTATTTCCACACTGCTATAAGACATCCGCATTTCTTTTCCTTTCTCCGATCTTCTGCCTGTTGTTAAAACTCATTAAAATACTTCACTTAGCTTTTCTCCTTCCTTCTTTTAACTGCCTTTTCACAGCCTCATAATTTTGTTCTCCTTTTCGAGAATATCTTTAATAATCTAAGTATTAACTAAAACTGACTTCCCACACGAACGCGCCTCACATTTTCTTATAGTGTTCAGCAGCCAGCCACCACTTTTTTAAACCAAATACCAGCAGGCAGCAATCAAAATTATGACTCACGTTTTTTTCTACAATGCCCCAAAAAATAGATTTTTTTTTTTTTCCGTTTTTGCTTTTCTTCACACAGCGAAAAACAGACGAAGCGTCTGGTAAGTTTAGGCGTAGTAGACAGTCTCTGTACGTTTTGTTTTTTTAGCAGTCCAAGGGTCGTTTAAATAATAAAATGTCGTTATCGTAAACCAAGTCGTGGTCAATGATCAATAAATCAATAAATGCAGTGATCTAAGTCAAGTTTTTTAAAGCTACTGCTATCTCGCCTCCCACAACGAATTTGTTTACTATATATTTCAACATGTTTTTAATTTTAGCTCTTCTGGTTATTTTGGAAAGTCACGCTCAAAGGAACATTTTATCTCAAAGCAATGTTTTTTCAAGTCAACGTTTACTTTGAATCACCTTTCCCCACGAGGCATGAGACGATTCGGCAATTAAGCTACAGGAAACGTTTCTTTCTTACTCCAAGGAAAAAGAGATTTTATTCTGATGCACATGTTTACATGTGCGTTGGTCCGGTACTTGCAATAAAACCAGTTTATATCAGTTGTGAGCGCATAGTTTTGTATTACAGCATAGTTTTATATTCTGAATCAAGTGTTTTAAATATTCTAGGGCTTCAGTCAAAAAACATCGCACTTGCAACTTATTCAAAGTTACTTGCCGTTCCTGTCATTGAACTGAACAGATAGTTAAAAATATGCCTAAAGCCAAGTCGATACATAATAAGTTTATAGCACTTGTGATCGTATAATTTTTTGATTAAAGATTACCTTCACCTTCTCAACCAATTGTTTCAAACATTCTAGGGAGTCAGTCAAAATCATTTATTGCATGGAAGTTCATATACTGATATGCAATAATCAGCGAAGACATTATAACCACCTCTACACTGTAAGAACTCTCTACACTGCATCCAGATTATAATGTAAACATGCTAGGATCGAATATCTGCGAAATGGCACTGTTTATCGACTGTCCGTGAGTTGCTTTTCTAGCACTTGTGAGAGATAGAAGAACAGTGATGCCAGTAATAGGCTCCAAAGCGTTAACTACCCATACCTGATATGCGAATGTGGTCATCGGAGTGCTTCGTCAAGGTAGATAGACAGACGTATATGGCTCAGTCAACAGCGCACTAGAAGGTAGAGACTCCCAGACCTAAGCTGCGAAACAGCCCTTAATATGGTATGACACCTCTAGAGGCGATTCACGGGGGCGCAAAACCCTAGTGGTGAAGCTCAGGCAACAATGAGCAATGTCAGGCTTAAGCTCATGAATGGTCGAGCAACAAGGTCAAAGTAATGAAACAGTGAACAAGGTTAGGTATAAGCTCATGCAAAATGGAAGAACAGTGAGTGATACCAGCAATAGACGCTGGTATAAGATCAAGTATAAGCTCAGTAAAAACATGAATGCAACGCAGGTTCAAATACAAGTCTTTCTATGCACAGAATTTATTAGATTCTGGTAGATGCGAGATTCTGCAAAATATGCTCCTCTCATGTACCTCTGTTAATTAAGCAACTTCGATATTTGCAACTACAGTGGGTCTGTGAACATCATGACTGGAGTATACAACAAAAGAAAAGTGCTGTCTGGTCCGATGAATTACGATTTGTTTTATATCAAGTTGATGGCCGTGTCAGGATAGGTCATATTCCAGACGAAACTTTGATTGCTCATATACCACGAGACGTAAACAAGCCGGTGGCGAGCATATTGCTCTCTGGAAACCGTTCTCCTAAGCACCCTGGAACCGATGGCTGTGCAAGTATACAACACGACAGCTGCAGATTGCATGAACATCATTTCTAAGCCTTCCTCCTTCCCTACTAGAAACCAAACCTTTCAGCAAAACAGCTTTTCTTGTCACGTGGCCGAAATTGTCTAAAATAGTAATTGAAAAATCTTGAGAAATTACAAATGATGTCCTGCCTTCTTAACGCTTCGCATTTCAAGCCTATCGAGTTTCGAGTTTTTTAATCTTATTCTTTAACACTAAACGAGTGCGAGCTTAGAACTAGATAGGATTAAAGACGTTTCTGGTGCCAGAGGTAGAGCACCGCATTATAAGGAGTGTGGTTATATTTTGGCTGGTAAGTGTATGTATAAAGGTACTGATATTTCTAGTAATATATCTGTTAAGAAAAGAGAATGCCACCTTTCTGCAGTTTGACTCATCATAAAACACTAGGTAATTAAGCACATTATTCTTAGTTAAAGCAAATATAATAAAACCTGAAAGGTCTAGATGTAAAACATAACAATCATATATGGCATGTACTCCAATATAGACTCAACACTAAATTTATTTATCCAGTATATACTCAACTTATTTTTTAAATTTCTTCAGTTTGTTAAAGGGACAGGAATATTGTATACTCCCATAACAAATTCTAATATTTCCTAAATGTTTCGCATAAAATAATACTGGAATTATAATAAAGGACCATGCGTTAAAACTATTGTTTATGTTTACTGGTATATTTTTATTTAATAACTGCTTACAAATTGAGGATTTTTTGCGTATTCTAAGTTACCATTCAAACCCATAAAAAGTTACGGGAAGTATAATACCATGAAATCTCGAAAAGAAATCGCATTTTTCCTGCTCATAAGTAATGTAACAGTTACTATTTTAAAGTTAATCTCTCAAATGCATGATTTTACGTAAGTCCTTCTCACACTCAAATTCACCATATTACGAACAGAGATATTTCAGTGTAAAATTTGTCCTTCTCAAATTTAAATTCACTATGTTACGGACACCGGTATTTCAATGAAATAAAGTTTGTACTAACATTAGTTTCCAAGTTTAGCAGGCAACACAGCACGCTGAGAGAAACACATAATTCCAAAATGGCATATATTCAGGAAAGAGCTCAGGTCGGAAATCGGGCATTCAGGTTTATCAGCTTAGAAGAATGTATTACCAAAGACTCCGGACATACAAAGCTTCAAGAAGTGGCCTTCAAAGTTTCCGGATGCAATATGTGACGAGAATTTACCGTGAAATAGTCGACCGACGACACGCGTAAAAAGGTTGTCCGAGGGGAGACGGAGCAAGATACTTCGCAAGGCTGCTGGAGTTGCAAGTGTAAAAAATCCAGAATTTTGGGATAATCTGATATTGCATTCTTTCGAGGCTGATGGCTGCACAGCATCTGTGTGCAACATGACAAGGTCTTTTCTCACTCTTAACAGAGTGCAAGCAAGGCTGTTCTTCGTTCCTGTTTCTTAAATATGATAATTCCGATTTACGTAATATTTCTTGATGGGATTTACATTTAGGGAACATTTTGACAACACGCCGCTGCATTTCGACACACCAATGTACGATTTCTTGCGCCATCTTGGGATGACGTGGCCCTCTCAGTTTCAAGAGTTGCCAACTAAGACCATTAAAGTATGTGATAAAGAAAAACCTTTACTGAAGTAACTTTGTTTTTTAAAATGTTAAAGTTAATTTAAATATGAGAAGGAATTTTTTGAAATCCTGTATATTGAGTTGACGAGAACTATAACAATAATAAAAATAAAATGATAGGAAAAGAAAATGCCCTTTCTAATTTTCATTGCAAAATATAATGTTTGTCGCTGAAGAGACAAATTCATCGTATTTCTTTACGATTAGTTGTATTTTTTGCTGCGGTTTTCTAACATGGACTACTCATACCCTCAAGAAACAGGAGATAAAAGTACTAGGAGTTTGGATAAGGAATAGTAATGTTTTGGAGAAATGAATCTTATATAATGCTATTTACTACATAAAGTTTTTAAGGGGTACGAATACTGATCATCAGAATTTCGAGTATTCGAACACATCAACTCGAAATTTTCAGACTCAAACTCCATGAATTTAAATTTCAGATTTCACAATATTAAATTTTCAGGAAGTCGAACTGAATGATTTTAGCAAAAGAAACTTATCATATAACTTAAAATGTATGATTAAGTCGAACACGTTTCAAATGTCGCCAGAATTATTCTTTTCAAATTTCTTTTTGACAATGCTTAATGAGGTAACACATTATTCTGGTATTTCGATTAAAATTACTCAAGTAAGGCTGTTTCATTTAATATAATAATTTCATTGTAACTTAAATAATAATATTAGTAAGAAACATAACAGAAAATTGCTGAAGATTCACTAAAAATTAATAGGGCTCTTCAGTGAAACAACGCAGAAATACTGAGTTTGTTAACTCTAAAGTATGACCTCTAACATCAATAACTTTGTATGTTTGAATGTACTCACATTCTCTCAGCCTATGTAAAAGTAATGTATTATTTCTTTTTTCAACAGCTGGGTCCATTATTGGTTCCTTTCTTGCAGTCTACTTCAAGCAACGTGGTCTTGCCTTGTCAGAACTCTCAACAATATTTATGATAGCACCCTTCGCCCAATTTCTAGGAACAGCAGTATCTGGAATAATAGCGGACAAATTGGGCAGATCCAAGCCCGTTCTAGTAGGAAATCTCATAATCACCCTGCTAGCTGTTGCTGGCATGCTGTTGATGCCAAGAATGAATCCTGAGAGTTGTAATCCACAGCCGTTAAATCTCAAGTGCCATTATCTAGAATTCGACAGACTAATTGCAAGATCTGCCTGCGACATCGAAGAAGATATCATCGAAGTCTCATCTTGCAGCGTTCAGTGTCCCGAAAATGTTACTCAATACTGCTTTGGACGAAATCTGATTTGCGAAATTTTGGCGAGGAATCAAGAATTTGGAAATTTTTCATTGTCGATTCACGTGAATGGGACTTTCAAAATAAAAAATAAATGTTTTTATAATGTTCACTCTTTGACACACAAAAATAGAACTTATTCATGGTGCAATGTGCCACATAAAATGTATTGCAGAATAAACTGTTCATATTTTGCAGAAGAAAAATGTAATCGGGAAGGAGGATCAAGATGGAAACTGTTGATTGCGAACGTGGTGCTGTTCATACTTTTTCTCACTACATTTACTACCTGCTACCGCATTTTCGACGTTACTGCAATGTCTTTGGTGAAACAATATAATTCCGATTTTGGTCATGAGCGTTTCTTTTCCATTCTTGGTGTTTTGATATTTTCTCCTCTTGCTGGGTACATTGTAGATGCAAACACTTCTCCAGGTGAGGAAAAGCACTATGCATCCGCATTTTACTGTTTCATCGGAATGTGCATAATAGTTTTAGCAATTATTTACAAGTTAAAAGTGCAAATCATTCCACCGGGTAAAAATATGTGGAGGAAAACCTTGAATCTATTAAAAAATGCCGATGTTATTTCATTTATTTGTGTTCTTTTCGTTCTTGGTACTACATGGAACTTTACAAAGAATTTTACCAACTGGTTCCTTACAGAGCTTAATACACCAGGTGTTTTATTCGGTCTGATTCCAGCAGTGAGTGGCCTGTATGGACTTCCATTCCTAATGACTTCTAAATGGTGGGTTCAGAAAATTGGTTCTCCCAACATATTCATATTAGCACTTTTAGCATACGTTTGTAGCGCAATAGGATATTCATTACTGTTTGACCCCTGGTACTCCCTGTGTTTAGAAGTAACCTCAATTTTTACTTATCACCTCTTGTGGGTTGCTGTAATCTTGCATAGTCACGAAATTGCGCCCGAAGGTCTGACGGCGACTGTTATTTCTACAGCTGGAGGTATCCATTACAGTATAGGTATGTATCCCAGCGATTCTAAAAAATTAAAGTGTTTTACCTTTATTCATTAAACTTTATATTCTTTGCTTTCAAACCACATAAAATTCAATTCAACAGCAATATCACAAAATATTTAAAAATAACATATCTTTAGAATTTCCGAGAGACAGTCTTGCGCGTTTGGGGATATATATTTTTTTTTTCCGGTGCAGTGTTGCTTTGAAATAGTTGAGAAAATCCTGTAAAGTTTTAAGAAATGTGAAATAGATAATAAAATAAATTCGAAATTCAAAATTCGGGCTTTCAGATGTCCATGTCCGGTTAAAAGATTACGTTATTCAAAATTTGATGGCTCTAGGTATCGTAGTTTTTTCACAACGCGAGGAACATACCTACATTCCTGCACATTCTCTTTTATTTAATTTTTTTTAATAACGCAGGGCGATAATATTTGGTAGCAACAGTTTGAAAAGTGATTCAAAGCAAAATCCCGTTTCGAGACTAATAACCCTTTTGAGCTAAAGCTCCTTTGGCCTAACAATGATATTATACTAGCGTAAATGTCATAAAAATTCCATGTCAAAAGTAACCGTCATAGTTCCTCCTTCTATAACAAATGTAGACTTTTTTCCTACATTAAAAGGGCGAAGCATAGCAATCGGCCTCGAAATCTTAAAAAAAAAAAAAAAAAAAAAAAAAAAAAAAAAAAAAAAAAAGTACATTCACAAATCTAAAATTGTATTTTCGACTAATTTTATATATTACATTGGCATACATCTCTTCTACATAATTAACATAATACTTATTCAGAAGTCAAACAACACAAATCAGCATTATATTTACAAAATTTTCACAGGACTAGTTTCGATGGTTTTACCGAACCACCATCCTCAGCTGCAAAACCGCAAATGAACAACATAGGAAATAATGATTAGATAAGATAAGAAAGACTGGACAAGAATAAGCAAGTGGCGCCCGTAATACTTGTCTAACATAATACTTGTCTTGATAGTGGGTTTAGAAATACTTTATAAACATTTAAATGTTGCACTTAATTATTAACAAAGGAGACTGTCTTATCAGGTGCATACAAACATTTTTCGGTCGTCTCACAATTAACTGGACACGTCTTAGGACACAGTGATCTCAAATATTATTCATTTTGAGTACAACTGTTATTATCATTATTATAGAATGTTAGTACTACCACTGACCAATAATTTTGAACCCTATGGAGTTTTCCTCAGAATTTTCCCATGATTACTTCGATGGAAAATTAGTTAGAATCGAGAAAATACAGTACATACATAAATCATCTAAATGATGGTTTCCTTTCTTTTCGCCAGGACAGCTGGCGTACTGGGTTAGGTGCTCTTCAGCCTGTTGAATCTCGTCGATGGAATTTGTTTTTTAAAAAAATGAGCTTGGTACTGTGTTCTCCGAGTATTGGTAACATTTAGAGCTTAGTGCTGTGTCCTCCGGGAGCTGATTATATTTACAGCTTAGCGCTTCGCGTATTGACTACTTCAAGTGAGGAATACTGA
This sequence comes from Stegodyphus dumicola, assembly GCF_044657685.1. NCBI lineage: Eukaryota > Metazoa > Arthropoda > Arachnida > Araneae > Eresidae > Stegodyphus > Stegodyphus dumicola. Next base: position 209,828,326 of record NC_140770.1, read on the forward strand.
AAGAAGGACCAGAACATGGATAGAAAGGGCATGGTGGGGACTGGGGTGGTGGGAAAAGTTTTCACTATTATGTTACATGTTAGGCATACAAACATAATAAGGACAGAGTATAGACACAGGTACAGATGTAAAGATGAAATCTGAACAAATATATTACAAATCATGAAATCGATTTTTGCATTTTTAAGTATTTGCTCTTTTGCATTTACTGTTTGAAGAAATGAGACTTATCTCAAAATTATGTTTTAATTTTTCCATAGGCAAAGGTTCAGGTAGCTTGATTGGTGGACTAATAATGGATTCCTTTGGAGGTAGGATTGCATATCGAGTCATAGCCATTATTTGCCTGATTTCTTCAGTAATATACGGAATTTACCTTTACGCACGTCGCATTTGTTTCACAGAAAATCATGACATTAAAAATAGAGGTAAGTTTTGTTTCTCAGTTAGTAAAAAATTAGATTTCTAATTTGATTCTTTTGCAAATATGTCACATCTACGCATGATTTTTTCTTCTAGTTTCATACATCAGTATTGAAACCGAATTATTCCAATAACAATTATTCAGCTTCCGATCAGCTAGACAGAGCATTGTGGTAAAAAGTTATATTTTCCATAAAAGCGTTTTTGAGCAATTAAATAATCATCTTCCATTTCAATTGAATTAATCAGTTAGAAATTATGAAAACTTAACATTTTCTTAAATAAAAAAATTTTCTTTAATTCAGTATCAGTTCCTTCATATTCTAATGAAAGAAAGAATAAATATCATGTGAAAGATGTGCGTCGGTAGAAATTTTTAATTTGATTTATACGAGAGAAAGTTAAGGGAAAAACTATAAACTGCTATGGAAAAACAAGAAATCATTACTGGTATCATTGTGGGAGTTAAAGCAACAAGAATCCTGTTAATATTATGCCGATTCTTGTTACTTTAACTCCTCCAACAATCGTTATTCGGCCTTTTTTTTAGTTCAAATGATCATTACAGGCAATTTCAAAAGATATTAACACTATCATAATTCGTACACGCTCAATGAGCAACGGCATTGCTGCCCTAAGACACTTTTGAGTCGACGTGCGGCCTGAGGCCTGATATTGTCCCAATGGAACAATACGGTGTCACTCATAAGGCCTGAACATTTTCAGGGAACTGATGCAATGTTTTCCAAAGTTGAAATATTACACCATAGCGGGATGCAGCAATTACATTTCCTCTACAATTTGCTTCTGAAGATAGATTAGCAATATAAAAAACGCATCACAACCCATTATTCTTCAAATGCGCACTTTTTTAGCGTGATAGCCAGTTTCATACTACCATAATATGCTTTCACTGATCAGTAGTGATGCACAACCGGTGGAATATGATAGTATGACTTCTAGTTTATCCTTTATAGAGTCTGGTTTCCTGGTGGCATAAACTCACAAGGTCTAGAAAGACTGTACAGGAATTATTCTCAGGTATTTAACAGTAAGCAGGCAAAGTCAGAAGAAGGGTATAAATAGCCCTTTTATTCGATCACAAAGAATTGACAGTCTACCCCACTTGGGTTTACATAAGCCAACAACACTTAATATAAAACAAGTAATGTTGCTTAGTCAGTACAAGTAATGTTGCTAAAGAAGCTTAACATAAAACAAGTAATGTTGAATTTTAAATAAAATGTAATTTAGACTAGCGTAACGGCTCAACTAACGCTCACAGGATAATGTAAACGCGCAGGAAGGCTCTGGCTCGTAGAAGTCGGCGGAACAAGCTTAGCGGCTAGAAGCACTCAGCGCCACAGAATCAAACCGCTATTTAGTCACGGTTACAACGGGGCCTCAAGCAGGCAAAACACGCTCTAAAATCAACTTGCGAAACCTTCGTTTAAATGGCACTTCTTTCTCCCCTAATATGAATAAACTCGCGCTAATTTGTATACTGGCATAGAAAGCATGGGTGAAAAGGAGAGTGAAAAGAAAAATTTAATTAAAAATTAACTATTAGTCAAAATAAATAAATAAATCCTCACACCTTCATAAAAATATTTTGTTACAAGATGCAAAAGTATTGTAAGCAAGAAAGGGTTTGTTCAGTTCTATATAATTATAAGGGTCTTTGTTTTCATTCTCTTAACGAGAATAATTTTACCTGTTAAAGCATACGCAAAAGAATTATAAAAATGTTATACATCTATTCATAAAATTGTATCATACACGATATTCAGGATAATTTGTTGTGTTTTTCTTTCAAATAGCACGTTTAATGACAATGATGATGAATTTAACACTAACAAAGATTTATAATAATAGCAATTTCAAAACTTTGTTTTCCAAATTTCAGGTTCGAGATATACAATTTGTATAAAGTGAAGAAAAGCTGCACCGTAAAATCAATATTATCTTTTATTCTTTACTCTGAGGAGAAATATGAGACGACGAAACATGTACATTTAATATTTCTACATAAAAGTATATTATAATTTAATTTGAGAGAATGGAAAGAAAACATGTTTATCTGAGGAAATTAAATAATCTTACACTAGTCTGGGTGAGAGAAAAACTATTTAAAATTGCTTCACATATTTTACATTGGCATACTAAAGTGATTATAATGTTTAATTATATTCATATACGTAACAATGCATGTGTATTGATATATATTACAGTGCTTACTTTAAAACAGTTTTTACCAAATAATTTTAACCGTATTAGAATCTCAAAGGGATTATTTAAACATTAAAAATTCTATGCAAATACTTATATACAGGAAACTTAATCTCTTGAATCTCAATATTTAGCTTTTAGCGCTTTTCTCCTCGCAATATTCAACTGAAGTTCAATGGTTTAATAATTTATGTTAATTATCTGCACTCAGGGCAAAATTGGGCTTTCGCATAGGTTAGAGCATGACACGTGCGTTTTGCGCAATGGACATACGTTGGAAATCAATTATGTAATGTTATTTAATGGTTAATCGTGTTTCAGACAGTAATCAGTATTCTTTAGTTATGACTCAAAGGTCTCATTTAAATGAAAAGCAAAAATGGAAGAGCATTGGTAGGCTTGATGGAAAAAAACATAAATGGAGGTCAGGCAAGATCTGAATACTGCTCAAAATGATGCTGAAGAGCTTAAAACAGCCCTTGAAGCAGTAATTTTGTAGTAAGCAGCCTGGGCAAGGGCGGGCAAGAGAAACAACTGCATTCAAAGAACTGGCTCAAAGACAGCATCTTGTAACTATATGAGAATAGTTTTAAATTTTCAGGCTGAGCCGTTCTGATGCTGCACGAAGGCTTCGCGAGTTTGGTACATATTTATGTGAGGAAAACCAATGGTTTGTGTCCTTTTCATTTCATCTTCCAGAGAAGCCTGTTTAGAGTGGTATCATTTTCATGTTCAGTGGAATGAACGGAAACCTGTACTGTTTGCTGACCAGCCTTGAACTTTGATTTTAGCCTTGTGCTGTTCTGGAAAGAGAGAGGGACACAGAAATTGCCTTTCCTTGTGCATGAATTCGTTTCCATGGAAAGGGTTTTATAGCCTGGGATAGAATTATGAAAAAATGGCAACACCGGACGACCGCTAAAAACAATTAGTATTTCTGAGAACAAAAATAATTGCAGATATTTAACATCAGGGGTATCATTTCCATTTAATGTGGCTTCTTGTTAATTAGTAAATAAATGTTCAATAAATACTAAACGTTTGACAGGTATAGACTGCAATTTAATGTCAGACAAATTTTTGGCAGTGGCAAATATATATAGTCGGAATTAAACGTGTTTTCTAGCTTGCTTCTTAGACATTCTGAAAATTTTAAATAGATATTTTTGATATAATAAATATTTATATATCATATTATAAGTAGTTAATAATCCATTAACACTTCATCACATACATTTTAATACTTTGCTTTTTTCAGTTATTAAATTTAATATGAATAAATTTATTTTTCAGATATAGATGAAAATCTGGAATATGAAGAAAAGTTGAAAGACATCTACGCTCTAGAAAATAAAATTGTACAAAGTTTGTAAAAACTTTGCTGCTTCAAATTTCCTAAAGGAATGTTATTTATTGAAATATTTTTAAATATCATAATTTTTATGATAAAAACTTTTGTATATTGTACTACAGCATGATAACGTTGTAAAGTCCTGTACTGACTCGGATAGTGTATTATAATATAAGTATATTCTAAGTTATATATTGAGTTTTGCTACAAAATAAAAAATTTCTTCATTTGCCGAAGCAACTGTTTTGTAAAACTATGTGCATATATATGTTACAGATAGCGTTTTATTAGAAAGGGGCTTAAGAAAATTGTATGATATATCACAAATTATTTCTGCCCAACTATCATTTAAGTTTCGTTGTTTGGTTCAAATCTTCTGTTTGTTCAAATTCTCGAAAAGGTGCAGTGCAAGAAAAGCTTATTAAAATATGGCTGTCAGTGGGCACCTGTCCACTCCCTGTACGTACGTCGAAAGGTATCCTTCAGAAGAAAGATATGAAGTGATATCCTTCGAAATAGCACAGTTTGTAGTGTAATATAAACGGAAATAAATCATCAATCTGTGTGATGTCGCAATTTGTGAAAGGGATGTTTGAGGGAAGAACCGTGGGTTTCCTTTATCAAAAACTGTTTTCTGCTATATCTTAATCAAGATATTTGTCAGATTTCTTCCTTCTTGATCTACTGCTCTTTTTGTTAATATGTTTTTATGGAAGTCAACATTTTCTGGCAGTTTAAGTTAGTTAAAAAAACATGACAACCAGTCTATGGCAGGTGTAAAAAGAGATATTTCACAAGTGCTTCCAGGTGTGATAAGGTGGCATAAAGGTTCTTTGTCTAGGATGAGTTTTCAGAGTGGAATAATTTTCATATCCGCAGTGAAATCCTGTGCTTTTGTTAACGATTCCGGTTGCAGCCTCGAAGGTCGCTCCAGTGGACAAAGAAGTAAAAAAAGTCTTTTCATCAGGGTCAGGAGATGGACACTTTGTTAGGTATGAGTGAAAAAAATCTTCCTTCCCCTTGAACGTTCAGCGCAAGTAAACACAGAGAGATATATAAGGTGGTTTCCTGAGAAGAGAATGCAGCCTCGAAGATCGCTCCAGTGGACAAAGAAGTAAAAAAAGTCTTTTCATCAGGGTCAGGAGATGGACACTTTGTTAGGTATGAGTGAAAAAATCTTCCTTCCCCTTGAACGTTCAGCGCAAGTAAACACAGAGAGATATATAAGGTGGTTTCCTGAGAAGAGACAACAACTTTCCTGTTGGGAGCTATGGGCATGTTGGCCTGCTAGAACGATCATTCCTCGTGTATGATGCGATAGAGCATTTTTCCTGCAACAAAATTCTGAAATTACGGGACTAAATGTATCCAAGTCCCATACTGTCAATAATTGCAACTATTAATGTTTTATTTTATTATATCCATGTTATTGTTAGAACTTGAGTCTCCCTTCATTACAACCCGGGTTTGTGTGGCGGTTTCGGCCACTACACCACACAAGAAACTCAGGAGTGCTGGAGTGTGTCTGTACACTAAAATGAATATTACTTGGAAGGGAATAGATAATAATTTTTTGCACTTTAAACAGAACTGCTCTTCATGAACTAATCTATGATAACGCAACTTAGCCAATCTTATATGATATATTAAAAAAACGCGTTTATATATTTTCAAAATCTTTCCCTATTTCTTCGTGCTGTTCTCCCCCCCCCCCATACACATCGATCTGTTTTCGTTTAAAAAAATCACAGAGTTGCACAAACTTGGCATTGCGCAGGGGCTATCTACTAAACTTATTTCATCATTGCTACCTTTAGCGATGTTTCGGCAAAATACTATATATTCCTTCAGACTGTAAGGTCTCGCAGATTTCATAGGTGGCAAATTTCTCTTTATTTTAAAATTGAATTAAGTAAAAAATATAACGATTTGCCTATAAAAACTGTTGAAACTTGAAGTGCAACTAAAAATGCATAATGTTATGAATTCTGCATTCACGTGATATTTTAGAGTTTCTTAGTCGTGGTACATTGTTAGAACTTAACAGAGAGCTGACTGGAGAAAATGATGCAATCACTTTTTTAGTCGAAACCAAGATGATTGTAAGAGAGACGTAGTTTGATGTCAGCTGCGTAGTAGATGAAATGATAAAGTTCCAGACAGATGTGTCAAGTTAAACATATAAGCATCTCTTCGCTCAACCGCATTCTTCCATTGTTCTAAAATATCGGGTTAGTCCAAAAGTTCGTGCGCATTAAGAGTATACGTGGAATTCACTATGACACATTCACTAAAACAATACAATTTTGAACTTGTTGAAACTTGTCATCGTTTGACTAACATATTATTCAGTTCATCACCAACTTTCGTAAATATCGAACGCATTTTAGTACCCATAGAAGATGAATATAGATAATTAGTACAAACGTGCTGTTCTACATTTTTTATTTTCGTGTGGTGAATCTGCTAGGTTTGCAGAGATAAAAATTAATAGTGAACATGATGAATGGTTTAAAAAATTTAAGGTTGGGAAAAGCAGCATTGATGATGAACCCCGTGCAGGACGTGTTCAACTGTTAGAACCAAATCAAACGATTAATTCAGAAGTTTACAGTGAACAACTTTGCCGTCTAAACTCAGAATTGATTAAAAAACGCTCACGATTGGTGAATATCAAGAAAGTGTTGTTTCATCATGATAACGCTAGACCACATACGGCTCGAACAACGATGCATAAAATTAGTGAATTTAATTGGGAGCTTTTGCCACATCCTGCTTACTCCCCAGATATTGCCCAAGTGATTTTCACTTATTACGTGCATTACAAAATTTTTTACCGGGAAAAAAATTAAATTCTAAACAGGATGTGCAAAATTAACTCTCAAGTTTTTTTGCATCAACACCAGAGTCTTTCTACAGCAATGGCATAAAAAAGCTGCCTGTAAGATAGCGAGACCTAGTAGATGATGGAAGAAAATATATAATTGATTAAAATGTTAAACTGTGTTTTTTTATATTATTTAAAAATTTACCAGAAGATGCGCACGAATTTATGGACTGACCAAATATAACTGCGTATACAAAATTGTGGTGGGCGTTTAGCCCGTCTAGTACTGTATGAATTAAGAAAAAATGTATTTCTAAAAAATTATTCCTGTTAAAAAAATGAAGTTTTAACTGTGAATCTAGTTGTCATTTTTTCCCCAGTCTTCATCTATGCAGTCTTCTCGGCCATGATTAAAAAGGGAATTGGTGCATTCCCTACTCAGGTTCTCCTAATATTAAGTTTTCTAAAACGAAGTAAATAATCCCATACATGTAAATCATTTAAGTTAATTACATATAAACTGCAGTAAATTATTACATATAAACTGTAGTATCTCATGCATAGCGAAGTCTGAAAGGCTTTAGAATGTCAAGAATAGCCGAAAAATTAAGGGTACAGGTATAAATCTAATACTGAGATAAATGGCTATCTGGACCAATCGGTGAGAAGTTGTCTAAAGACGCCAAGTTGGCGTCATTTTTGTCTGTGTAACTGTGTAATTGTACTTGATGATCAACGTGTAACTGTAATTGTATCCAACACTATGTACCGTGTATGCCTTCCAGCAATTTGGAGAAAACTAACTACTGGAAATTTCTGTTACGAACCGTACGCATGTAATGATGAAAATGGCGACTTTGCTTGACTGATGGATTGTTATGAGCATGATTGCCAGAGTTTGGCACATTCTGAAAATTGGCGATTTCTTTAAGGTGGTTGCGACAATGTGTAAGTACGGAAATAAAAGAAAATATGTGGGGAAAAAAAAAACATTTCGGCAATGTTTACATTTTTACAGTCGGTGAATATTTATCGCAGGATGTTTCTGTTTTTTCCAAAGGTGGCAACAGAGTTCAGCACCTCTTCACTAAAGAAATAATACTTCTCAGCATAGTTGCACCTCTTCCGGCGGCGCAGTGACACAGATCTTGGTATATGCATCTTGGATTTGTATCATAATTGTGTTTAGGCTTTCCGCTATATCGGCTTTTACCTGTAATTCGTGAATGCTCTTGGCAGATGGCGGTAATTTTAAAAAAAATTTAAAAAAATAAATAAAGAAAAAATGGCTGCGGCACAGAAGTCGGTGAAATTTCTGATCTGTTCCAACTGAGATATGATTTATTCTCAGCAGGCGAAAATGAGAAGGCACGGTATGCTGGCGCCATCTAATGGCATGAAATAGTACAAAATCCATGAAATTTTGAAGTTTCGCAGTAATACGACGTAGGAGAAGAATTCAGAATGTGAAGTCATGAAAATCATAATCAGTGGCGACTCGTAATGAGCACTGTTTAACTGCAGCACCCCCTATTTACACTTATTATAATTTTTAATATTGAATATAGTGTGCGCTTTAGTCTTTAATTCTTTCTTTATACTTTTACAATACATAATACTTAAGCTTAATGTCAGTAGCCATCTCCCAGTTGTAAAAAAGGCACGAAAGTCTTTGGAACTGCGCGCTTCAACACAGAAAGCAGCACGCCGAGCCAGAGAGAGAGAGAGAAAGCACTGTCGCTCTTGCAGTGCCGAAATTCTTGCGTGTTGTTGGGAACGTGATTTCTTTTTACTCCGCGCGTGTCGTATTCCTCCACAAAGTGGAACTTCATCATACGGACCATAGACAGAGTTCATGAAAATTTGCAACCTTTAAAAAATTGCCTTACTGAAATTCAATCAACATCAAATGCAGATCAAACTATTGCAAAAGCGACAGCAATTTTAAATTATCTAAATGATAATAATTTCTAGTTTTGGTTAGAGCTTTTTTATCAGATTATGCCTCATGTTGAAATAATATACAACTAAATGCAGTGCAGAGAAATTAGTGTGTTTAAAGTTAAATTTCCAAACTGCTATTTTAGAATTTAGAAACTCAAAGTACTGCGATAATTTTTAAAAGACACTGATGACAGAAGCTAAGGAAATATGGGATTTTATACTATATATTGGTATAATGCACAGATATTCTTCTACTAAACACTTAGCAGCTGCTAAATTGTTTAACAAGAAATGCTTCGCTAGTTTTAGGAATGAACATCCTACAGAAGAAATAATACTTACCACTGAAGCATATCCAATGATTGACAAAGAAAAGCTTGAAACTGAACTAAAAGTATTCTATTGCAGGTCTGATATCCATGGATATTGCAAATTAATTGAGCTACTGAAATTTATCTTCGAAAATAATCTAGATGATGTTCTTAGTGAAATTACGAAACTGATAAAAATTCTCTTGAGAGTTCCCATGACTACATCAGAGGCAGAACGCTGCTTTTCAACATTGAAAAGAATGAAAACTTTTCTAAGAAGCACTAGGAATTCGGAAAGACTAAATGCCCTTGCATTGCTTTCAATAAAGAAAAATTTCCTCAGTTGTCATCCAGAGATCAAGGAGAAAATTATTGATCTTTTCGCGCAAATTAAAGCAAGAAGAATGGATTTCATTTTTAAATAAATAAATATAGATTGAACTGTAACAGTTTAGGTTAAAGTAATTAAGAAATGTTTAATTTTTTTCTAGTAAGCTTTCAGGGTGTTTCAAAATAAATTTTCTTTCTATACATGTTTGCTTCCTTTTACATAATTTTAAAACAAAGGTTAAACGTTTTTAGAACATCCCCCCCACTGATCATAATCTTGAAACTGAATACAAATTTTGAAGTAAACCTTAGGAAAAACATAAAATACGATGAAAGTAAACAAAATATAGTATTCAAGAATACAAAAGCACGGCCGGATTTAGACTTAAGAAGGCGCTAAGCTGTGTGAAATAGGGGACCCTTTGTAAATCCAGATATTATATGTCATTGCCAAATATGATTTTCGAATACCTAGATTGTTTTTGGGCGTCTCCAAGAAAGCGAGGGGCCTAAGCTATAGCTTGTGTAGCTTACACATAAATCCTGCACTGGTGCTATGTACACTCAGATTAATACACTTATTGACTCAGACGTCACATAACAGTGAATTATTCGAACCTTTTTGAACACATATTCTACCGTTGGGTCATAGTCTGCAAGTTTAATAACATGGTCAAAGGTTGAAAACATAATTTCGTGAAAACGTTAAGTAAGCTTGAAAGAATAAAATATTGTTCATGTGGCATTTCAAAATCTTCATGTAGTTCCTAGTTTCTGATAAATCAATGGCGTATTTCTTATTGATCTTAGAACCTTATTCCGATGAACGATTAATTTTTCTGTCGGTTTTTAAAGCTGTAACCCATACAGATATCACATAGAAAAGTTCAGGTCTTATTAAATTGAGATAAAGTTCTTTTGACGGTAAAATTTAGATGTTTCTCTCGATGAGATTGTATATAGCCGTAAAGACTGCATTGGCTTTGCTTAGCGCATAGTTCATTTATTCTTTAAAATTCAGTTACACATCTAAGATAACGCCAAAATATCAAGTTGAATTTACAAATATTTTTAATACTGCCTCTAAATTCGGATGTGATCGAAATGAATTATGTTCACGAATTACTTTAAAGGATCTAAACCTGTAGATGTCTCAACACCCGGAGTTGTTGAAAATGAAATCTAGATAATTTTTGTATTATATTTATGCAGCATTTATATCATTCAAATGTTTACTAAGTGCTAAATTTAATTCTGTTGCCTTTAAATTACCTAACTTCAATGCCATTAGTTTTTCACCAGAAAGAAACTGAAAGTATTGCATCTGATTTCCGTAGCTTCATTTCAGTTTTAAGATAAAATTATAAGGTTATTTTCTCTCTCCTTGCTGCATGCTTTCGTGGTGTAATGGTGAGCACACTCGGCGAGTAATCTAGAGGTCCAGGTTTGAGTCCTGGTGAGGGCATTGATCATTTTTCACGTCTCTCAGCATCAAAACTTATAATGTCTGTACAAAATAACTAACATTTCTTTAAATTTGTTTGTAGGAGAATAGTTTTCTTACCATTAGATTCTTCACAACCTGATATAATAATCTTTCTTTCTTTCTTCTTTTCAAATTCTATTCAGATATTTAACTCTAAAGCTAAATTTTTACATTTCTCAAAAATACTTTCAGAAATATTAAAGAAAGGTATATTCCCTCTATTAAGCATATGGCTTCAAATGTAATTATAGTTTTTGACTCCAAGGCTTTATTTGGTTTCTCTGTTAACTGAAATATTAAATTCTGTGCATATAATACGTAAAAAAGTTTTAAATGATTTGTTTCAAAAAGCTGTTATTTTCACCACTATGGCAGGTACCTACAAGCGGTCGTGCGGTGCGGTAGAAGTTTGTGAGCGCTAGTCATTCGTCCTACGCTCATTTCTAGACGAACGGCCTGCTTACATAGGCGGTTTCGTGGTTTTCACCATATGTAATGTGGATACTAGCCAGTTTTCCTTAGGAAGTCCTGCACCATGGTATTCCTTCTTCTCGCACAGGCAGGCTTTCCTGTATTCATGTAAATCAAACCTCTGTAATGTAATGATTTATAGTCTTGGTGCCATATCTTCTAATAACTAATGTTCTTCAATTATTTGCAGATCTATTCTTTAACAGCGTTTGCTTTTGAAGTCCGTAGCATATACGAGTATCTTTGAATGTTATTTTAAGACGTATGTAAATCCATCCCATTAGTTCATAAGATACAATAAGAAAAACTTATAGATCCTCTGTACAATTTAAAACATATATATATATATATATTAACACGTTTGAATTGACATTTTTGTGAACTAAATTTAAATTATCAGTCGAATAAAAATTGGTCACTTCTTTACTAAGCTACTAAGACACTAAGCTGTTTTTGCTGGGTTTCTACTACACTGCTGCAGTACTTTCCAGTAGCAATGAGAGAACTCCCTAGTGATCTGGCTTTGTGGAGAACTCAAGTGACTCTTTTACTAAATAATGGCTTGTACAGCTTTATACAGTCCAGCCATACTGGTCCCACTATCATATCCTTAAGATAGAACTTGAATGTCTAAGCCATATTATGCAACTCACAAACAATTTCGTTCGCTAAACTATCAGGAATTTTCTCTCTTATTTCTATAAAATCGCTAAAGCTTCCTTCAGTTGGGTATGTGTTCGTTTCTTATGTGACATTATGATGCAATTGTTCGTGATGCGAAACATGTGGTGCACAATCAAAAATGAAGGAAAAATATTTCGCTTTTTATTTTTCAGAAAGCAATTTCAAATCTGCTACCTCAACCGTGGTGAAATTTTCTTTACATAAGAAATTGTCTTAGTTTAATTATCTTCATAAATGAAGAACGAAATGGAAAGATCCACGTTACAAAAGCTTTTTATTGACAATATTTGCTTTGAAAACAACACCGTTATAAAAGATAAAAACAACAAAATTTTATTTATTAGTGTCTAACAGGCCCTTGCATCTTTCTTCAGAAAATTATTTAGCGTGTGTCTTTTTATAACGGAAAATATCCTGTTGTATGTTTTCATTGGTGGCTGAAGTTCTATTAAAAGCAATGAATTTTACAGGTATTTCATTTTCTTTTTCTTTATACTTAATAGACCAACAAAATAATCCCTTTCAGTACGATTAAGAAAAATTTGCAACTTTCATTTTAAAAGACACTCCTGACTCCGAAACTTTTACTCAGCAACTAGTAGATAATAATTTTAGTAGTTACTTTGTAGAAACATTAGGTGCTTTTGGAAAGCAGAAGAGATGAAAAATGAGCAATGCCCTCGCCGGGACTCGTACCACGGACCTCTCGAATACGCCCCGAGCCTGGTGACCACTACACCACGAAGACATGCTAAGAAGGCCGGAGAAATATCTTATAACTTAGCATAATACATACTAAATAATAAATAGCAATCTGATTGTTTTTTCATTAATGTTCGTTTCCCAGAAGTGGCAGCGTGAGCAATACTGGCTGCTTATCTTAGTACTGTCCATGACGAACGGGTTGACTGTATATAATTTTTAGATATTCCCATGCGTAACTTGAATACAAAACTGTTCGCTTGGAGTATCCATCACGAAAGCATCCCTCGTAAAGCAGATATTTACAATAATTGATTAATCAATGAAACAGTCTTTAACACTCGCACACCTTTTGTCAGTTAGATAAATTTTCATTGCAAGAAAGACTTCTTTGAGCTCGAGCAAATCTTTTTTGTCAGCTAACTCTAATTTAAACATGGCTAATAGATCGACTGTCATATAATATTTTTATAAATTACAGTTTTCACCATATCTTTACATTATAAGTACAATTTTAAAGTTAATAAGATTTAATCAAGTATAATGTTTTATCTTTACTTTTACTCGATCTCATCAGTTAGCTCAACGGTTTGAATGTGTTAAATTTAGCGAACATGATATATGTTTGTGACTAATTTGTATTTGCAACAATAAAATAGTTTATCACACCTGATCTGATTGTTTTTGATCTTTTAATTTCAGTTTTTTTAATCAACAGCTTTATCGCGTTCGTTTATTTTCTTTCACGTTTTAATCTTTCCAAAACTGTAATTTTTTAACTTTTAGTCCGATGTATCTTTAATAAATACTCCCTCTGTCCTATAATAATAGTAGCAGTTGATGAATTTAATTTGTCTCATAAATAATAGTAGCAAACGAAAGTAACTATAAAATGAAACATTTATTATCGAAAAACTAGATTAAACTCAACAATAAATTTAAAATATTATTCCTAATTTTTATTTTGAGTGTTCAGATAGTTTCTGGATTTTTAAATAATTTCCTTACTGCATTTTAAACTTGTAGGTAGGATCCCTTGGCTGCGAAGCTTTGCTTTCCCTATATGCGGGAGCTTAAAATTATTGGATCTATCCATCTTGGTTGCTTTCAGCGGAATTTGTCGAAGTGACAGAAACATATTGTTTCGAGCATATAGGTTCGTAATAGATTGAATGCACACAGGTCCGATGATAGGTTGATAAAATTCCTTTTATCAAATGAAACACTTCAGAATTCTGAAACTTCCCACAGAAGTATTCGTACAGGTAGGTGTTCACCGTAATACAGAGTACAATCTGTAGTTACGATTCAAACTTCCAAGAGCGTTAAGCACAGTGCAAGCAAAGCGCATCTAAAAGGTGAAGTTTTCAGTACTATATAGTCGCTCTTAACTAACACCTCACAGCAACAATAGAGAACAGATGCTCTCTCCGGCCTTATATAGTTTTCACCCGACCGCTGAGATATTTCTAGCACTTTCTGCTTGTAGAAATTACTGAAAGGTATATTAGGACTGAATATAGTTACAGTTACACACAAAATAAATTAGAGTTATTCAATTACAATACCTGACAGGTATGCAGTGACCTGACAAAATACAGTGACCGGTGATACAGAGACCTGACTAAAATGCCGCCAAATGGTCGCCAAGTTTGGCCAAATGTTTTCGAATAGTTGTCTTCCAGCCGCTGTTCTAGTATCTTCCACTTCCTGAAATCACTGGAAGGCATATGAGGGTCGGATACTGTTACAGCTACATATAGCATCAATTACAATGCCCTTTACAGTCATAAACGGACCGGATCAAAATGTCGACTAAATTTGGCGCTTTTGATGATTTCTCTACAATTTCTGGCGAAAAAGATTAGTCGCCAAAATCATCGCTAGATTTTCGAGACCTCGCTAAATTAGCGAGATAGTCATTTATTCAATGTTAAATAGACTTGACCCTGTATTCTTACTTTTCCGGCAAGGTTCGTCCTTTAGATTTTCATATTACATTATACAACAATTTCACATATTTTATTTCACTACAATTGTGTACAAAATTCGTAACAACATTGTCCAGCGTTCCGGGAGAAATATTATCAAAGGTTACGTTTATTGCTTCTATGGTGCTCCTTCCGCTATGTTTAAGTTTTTCAAGTATTTCTCCATGATCTTCTCATTAATTTCCACAGTTTCGTTTTTTCAAAGAATCGACAATAGTAAAAGATTCACCTTGATAATAGTTTTCTGAAGCACATTTCCAAGTGACTTTTTAAATACCTTTTTTCCCAAGTATATTTTTAACCGAGTGTTTTTTCCACGCATTCCGTTTTTAAGTATTTTGATGTAGTAATGACCATATGAACAAAATGTTGTTGCACTTAAACTGCTTTGCAACTAACGTAATTGCACCTTTCTGCAACTTTTCGTGTCACTTTTGATGTGTGGGGAATCGTTCCATATTCCTCCAGCAGATGGCAGCACGATCCACGAAACTTGATGCGTTTTGGTTTTTAGAGAGCGTTCCATTTTCTGGCACTGTTTTGAGACCAATATGTGATCTAACTTCTTTAATGGCAAAAGCAGTAGGGAATAATTAAAATTATGTATTTGTTTATAAATTGTGTTATAAGGCATAAGATCTTTTCTTCCTTACACAAGAAGCTCACGCAACCGATCTGATTATAAAAATATGTGAAACGCAAACACCGTCGTTACTACATCCGACGACCCGGTCGGTCTAAACCAAAACTGCCTCCCAGAAGTGACTTACACCCTGTAAGATACAAGCAAAGCTTGCTTGATGCCAAAAAAATAACTCACACAGTGTCTTGTTCACTTCCAGGCTTCAAGTCGGACAATGAACAATGATTACGTATATAAACAGTACAATCTGGGGGAAGGAGATTACTTTGCAAAAACAAACATCTGGCCATTTCACCTGAAGTACGATTCATGCATTCAGCTCTCTAATTCTGTTTGGAAAACATGGGTGCCGAGAATTCTCGTTTAATCCCGCATTATTAAAGGTATTAAAAATTCTTGTCCCCAATATTCGAGACCGTTATCAGTACGAAGGATTTTTATTTAATTCCCTAGATGATTTCGACCTCAGCTTTGTATTTAATGAATGCATTTTTCACCTCATCTTCCGTTTTAAGAAAGCTAACATCGACATAACGTGAATTTATCATCTATGAATGTAACAAAATAACGCGAATCAACATGGGATGGGACCACATATAGGTACACACAAATCTAAGTGAATCAAATTCTGTAATAAATAACTCTGAAATTTTGATTCTTTTTTAAAAGGCTGAACAGTTTGTTTACCTCGAATGCAGTCTTTTAGAAATCAAAATTTAAATTTCTAACCATGTTGTCAGTTTTAAGTCTTTTAAAATCAGATTCATTTAAATTACCTAAGATGCCACTTTACAAAATCACTTACCTGTGCTATTGTAGCTCTTTCGATGCTTGGATATACGTACTGTTACGAAATGTCCATCACGCATGGACCTTATATGAGATAGACTAACGCAGTGGGCGGGACGCGTGTCACCGAAATGTCGGTAGGGACGATCTGGTTTACTTTAACACTGAAACCTATGGCGTTTGTATCACATAACGCTTTTTAATTATTAAATGTGATACGTTGTATAGTGATAAGATTATGAGAGCCACAGGTTTTTCAAAATAGGTTTTAATATATCTCATTAAAGCACTTTTTACTGCATTTCGCGCATTTTTTTACCGCGTAATTCTTGTACAAACATCTTTACTTTGGTAAAACGGTAAAAATTCTAAGCACAAAATTTATGAACTTAATTTTGCTTACAAATAACGTAAATTAAATAAGATTGATAGTACGTGATGCTTTGAAATAAATAAGGTAAAATTAAACAAGATGTGATAATTTTTTTTTAATTTAATGACCATTTTCAAGCAGTGAATTTCAAAACTATAATAACATTACAAAACAATCATTTATTTGATTAGATGATCATTAACTTATTAACATTAAAGTGGAATATTTATTTTAGTAATTTATAAAATTCGGAGCATAAAATTTTCTGAGTGTAATGAAGAGGAAAAAAAAGGTAAAATCTAGAAGCACTCAGATTTTATATTACGCATAAAAAGAACCTTTTTTTAACGTTTTGTGCGTTACCTATGTTTATTGAATATCATGTTCTTCGCTAGTAAACCCTATACATTTGAAAACAGCATATCTTTAGAATTTCCGCAATGGAGATAAAACTGTTATTTTCCGTGCAGTGCTCGCTATAAACTCGTTGAGTTTGTTAATCAAAAATTCGTTAAAGCTTTCCAAAATATGAAATAGATTAAAACAATTCGAAATTCGGCCGTCCAGATGCCCATGTTGGGGTGGAGGATTACATTATTCAAAATTTGATGGCTCAAGATACTGTAGTTTTTGTCACAGTGCGAAAAACATACATGTATTCATACAGATTCTTCATTATTTAATTTCTTTAAATATAATAGAGGGCGATATTATTTGATAACAACAATTTGCAAGGATTTAACAACAATTAAACAAGATAATTATTTGGTAACAACAATTTGCAAGGATTTAACAACAAATTTAACAACAATTTGCAAGGACATTTATAGTAAAAAGTGCAAAATGCCGCTTCGAAACTAACAGCCTTTCTAGGCTACCGCCTCTTTGGGCTAATAAATTAAATTAACAATAAATAAAAAAAATCTTATGGAGAACTAAAAATAAATTTAAAAAAAATAATCACTATAAAATACAAGGAAAATTAATTATTACGGTTAAATACAATTTTAATATTAGAATTAAATGTATAAAATTTTTTAAGGAGTCAAAAGTGTTTACTATGATATATTATGAAATATAATTGAAATAAAATTCCTTTATAGAAATTGTGCTATAATATTCATCTATAATTTTAAAAAAGCAGCACAACTTAGAATTTTAAACAAAACTTTCAAAAATTCTTTTTTAAATATTTTAGTTTTTTTTTTTTTTTTTTTATTTTTTTTTTTTATTTACACCAATAAAAAGCATAAAAATTGCAGGAGCAAATTGCTTGTTTGAAATTTTCTATTAGTTCAGATTTAAAATATTATTTTCTATAAGAAGTAGTTACAAATTTCCTTACAGCATAGGAAAAGCTAAAAAAATATCCAGCCCTGAAAGCATGCAATAGCTTTATAATTATTTGGAATGTTAAAAAAAAATCAATCTCTATTTCAAAAATAAAAATATGTAGAAATTCTAATTTGTGAAATAAGGCGCTACAACCAGCTTTTTCTTGACAATTATACACGCTGCAATAGGCAACCAACGTTAAATTTCTGCAAGTCGTCCCTACTCCTCCGGATGTGATCAAGGTGACAGCCGGTTACGCCTCAGACGAGGGAGAACACCCATTTGGGTTATTCTATTTCTTATAAGGTCCATGCCATCACGCGATAAGATAGCTTCCCCGCAAAGCAGACTTAGGTTGCCAGAAAATAGCAAGGGAAAGCAGGGTTGCCAGATTTGGGGTGAAATCGCCCATTTGTCGTCAAATGGGCGATATGCCGTGGATGGATGGAGAAAATTCTAGAACGAATTCTTACCGGTTTGGCCCAGAATGTTCTCAAACGCAGGCCAAAAGCTATATAAACCCTGTTCGTACGTGGAGTAGTGAGTGTCTAGTCAGTGGAGTAGCGAGGGGGGCAAGGGGGTGTATGATGCCCCGGACGCCGTTCGCAGAGGGGCGCCAAATGGTCTCTAAACAAGATTTTCCTCATACCGCTGTGTTTTTTCGGGGAGGCGGCGCCAAAAATGTATTTTGCCCCGGGCACCAGTTATGCTCGTTACTCCACTGCTCGTAGGCTATCGAATTGATCGTCAGTTTAGTGTTGCGGTCAGTGTATCGCGAGTTCGTGCATCAAGAGCATGCATCGTTGAGGCTATCGAGTGTTCGTTCGTTCGCCGCCGACCAGGCTTCCCTCCTTAGGTGAAACCTATTGGTATTAATACCTGATCAGCGGAGGTAAAATCTACTTGTACAACCAGCAGCCACCATAACTAGGTGGCCTGGCAGATCAGCGACGCTTATTTTGTATCAGCCAAAGCAAATTGTTACAAAAGTTAAAGAATACATATCAATTGCATCTTTGCACTTTGTGCGACATATGTACAAATGATATATTACAAAATTAAAATTTGCATACGAGGGATAAGCAGTAATAACTGCTGCCTTCAACTATATTTATTAAAAAGAATACAAGTTTGAAAGTTATTAGAAACGTCTTAAAATCGTAAAGTCTTGAATTCATATTTTGTTACAAATCTTATTTTGTTCTTAGCTAGTTGGGAACGGCCACACAAATGAATCCAAGTCGAGACAATTAGATCATAATTACATAAAAATGTGGTCACTATTTAAATTCATTTTTCATAAATTCTCAAGTCTAAAATCCAAAACAATAATAAACAATTAACAAATTATGAAATTGCATTATTCATAGTTAATATGAAAAACAAAGCAGTAAAATTATCGTCGAGTGCATCGCGAGTTCTAGCCATGGAGGTAGGAAATGAAGGAGGGGCCAGTCGGCACTAGAAGTGAAGCACTACTTTGGAGCTTGGGTCACCAGATGGGGTGTTCTTTGTTCACATTCAGAAGCTCGCTTGACACGGTTCTGATAGTATTTCGACACACGACAGTTCCATACAAATCGAAAAAGGGGCACTTTCGCATGAAAGAAACATTCATAGTGTGGTGGATAATAGCAATTTGTATAGTTTAGTGACATTTACGCAAAAATCACATCTTGGTTATTTTTCGATAACTAACAACAGCGCGATTTTGATTATGAATTTGTTTTATAAAATTCTAAGCTGTTGAACTACAAAAATATAGATTTTAAGAAAAATGTTATGCTTAAAGAATGAAAAATACCTTATGGTACATTTAAAACTGTATACGTCTTTCGATACCCTTGATAGAGTATTCGCTACTTTTATTTTATTTTCCAAACGCCAAAATATTTTAAATAAAACAATTTTTTTTCACATCCATATATTATTGTTGCATATTATTGCAAAAAGCATGTATTTGCCTTTGACAAAATACATAAATATTCATTAAATTATTTATAAATGTATTTGAAATGAAGAATTTATTCGCTTATAAACAACTGTGAAAGTACTGTGAAGAAATCTAATTATTAAATGTATCTAATTTATAATGATTATAAATGTTATCTAAATATATAATAACCTTAATATTGAATTGTAAACATAAATTGAAATCCTGTTGACAAATACGTTATAAAACTATTTAAGCAAGAATTGTTCGTACTGGAAAGCAATCTGTTAAAAGGTATTGTAAAGCAAATGCTATGAGATGCGCACTTAAGAAAGTAATAAAGAGTTTTGGAATATGTATTGTTGAAATGAAGGGTAAAAAAAATCTGATAAGTATAATTAAAAGAATTATTCCCCTTACATTTTATAATAACTCAGTTACAAGTTTTAAATAATACTTAAAAAAAAAAAAAAAAAAAAAAAAAAAAACTTTAAATGAACTAAATAGAGCATTAATTATAAATTGACTTGACATTTTTCGATTTAAAAGATGCCTCAGAAGCCAAAAAATCACGTCATATTTAAGAAAGTATTTTAGGAAGAAGCTCTATAAATAGAAAAGAAATAATGCATAATTTTAATATTAATAATACGATAAACTTTGATCTTAATTTTTGTACCTTAACCGAATAAAATCGAATTACCTTAATTTTTTTTTCTAATGTAATTAGCGAAAACTTGTGAAAATATTTCATTCAAATTAAACCATTCTGAGAAAACTGTCCTGTGAAAAGTGTCCTTAATTCCTTTCAGAATGAAATGTTGTTTAAAAATATGTTGTTTTCATATACTCGTACTTAGGACTCTGAAGTGTTGTACAAAAAGAAAATATATACATTTATATGTATATTTACGACGTAATTACAAAATATTTACATCCGAAAGCGTCAAATCCCATTGAACTCAATGGTAAATGACCCAATGTTTTGGTCACCACGTAGGGATCGCCGGTGCTTCAGATCAGGGTACGGGAGAAACTTGTTTAGGGCAACTCCATCTTACTTCCTACCTCCATGGTTCTAGCTTGGAGAGTCTCGAGAGTACATTGAGTTCCGAGAACGACCGAACAGAGTCGGGAGCCGTACTCTAGTGCTTTGCCGTGAAGCTGTCTTTACCGTTATGCCTGATAGCTTGAAAGCTGTGTTGCTGATTGCTTCATCGCGTTTCGACGACTGTAAACGTGTTTTTGAAGCTGTCCTGAAAAAATACTGGCTAATAAATTTTGTTTTCATTCTTCATTAAGTGTTGTCGTTAATCACTCCAAATACACGAACCTGTACACAAACGCAACAGTATAATAGAGATCACCATTAGGAATAGCTTGCACTAATGTAAATCTATTCGGTTCTATTATTTTACGATGTCGTTCTGCAAAAGCCACAGAACGATTATTTGCGGCACCTTTAGATGTTGACAGCAAATTACATTGTAATTGCGAGACACACAGCACATTTCTGTGTGTGAGGTTAGTTGCGGCATTTCCGTTAGGTGCTATTGTAACGACAGTTCCAATTCCTGTAATTTTTGCTGTTTGGTCAATTGCTAGCTTTATGTTTGAATTCGTTCGAGCATGAAATTCTAAAAATGACTTTCTATCTTTGCAAATATAAGATGTACAGTCACTATCTAAGCACCATCAGGACGTCTGCTGATAAGCATTAATTAATGTTAACTAATCTATTCTTCATCACTAGTAGCCATCATAGAACCTTAATTTCCCTTATTCGATTGCGCATATTTTCAGTCAGCTATTTGCTTTCTACATTCAGATGCCTTGTGCCCAATTTTTTAACTGTAATTACAGTTCAGGTTGCGATAATTTCTTTCAGCAGGAAAAATTTTGTTTCAGTTTACCCTGCATTTTTCATTTTTCTTCTGTTCTTTTATTTTCAGTAGAGTACACATTATGTGAATCTTAAGACCATTTCGCTTTCCTTGCTTCCCATTCTTCTAGAACTTTGATTTTTAAAGATTCGGGATTCGATAGGTAATTCATCTCTTGGTTCAACGGCTTATCTAAAATTTTCGAAGTTTTCTGGAGCACCATAGAGCAGAAGAATCAATAACAAATCATCAGATATGTCAGCTTCAATTTCTTTAAGCTTATCAATTATTTCAAAGAAATTGCTCAAATGTTCACTTCGCTTTCCAACTTTTTTTAAGCAAAAGCTATTTTAATATGGTAGCGTTTTTCGCAGGTCCCTTCTATTCATGCACTGCTTTGAGTTCATTCCACCCAGTATTTGATG
The DNA here is from genome assembly GCF_044657685.1 of Stegodyphus dumicola. Taxonomy (NCBI): domain Eukaryota; kingdom Metazoa; phylum Arthropoda; class Arachnida; order Araneae; family Eresidae; genus Stegodyphus; species Stegodyphus dumicola. The sequence continues at coordinate 209,850,456 of NC_140770.1, forward strand.
TCACACAATGCTTTATATGATTCAGCTCACTAGGATTGAATGGCAAGATTTTTGTTCGAGTGAGCTTTTCGATTGGCTTGGAGACCTTTGTTTTTGTCTTCTGTTCTTTCAGCAGGTTTCAGTCCTTTACCTGTCACGTAATCCCAGTGGTCATTTTTAATCAATACAGCTTCTATCTGTAACTTCCACTTGTCAAAATTGTCTTTTCCGAGCTTTTGTGCAGTAGATAAATGCGACATCATGTAATACAGTCTCTCACAGACAAAACAAGACTGAGCGATTAAAAAAAGGTTTAACAGAACTCTAATCAGTTCTTACTTACGATTAAGCTTAAGAGTTCAAAGCTCGAAAAGTCCATTTTAAAGAAGATATCTGGTTTTAACTAAAGTTTCCCCACCCGCAAAAAGCATCTGCGCAAACAGTTTGCGTTGGCGGGTTTAGTCATATTTTGTCAAACAATTTTTGGCATTTGAAAGGGAGAGACTTGCTTTAAAACTCTGTGCTGTGGAGTTTGTGAAAAATATCGTTAAGTACAAGGTGTTTGAATGTAACTATCACGCTACCAGATTAGAACCATTATTTACGTCACATTCTGTTGCAAAAGTTCAGCTACAGAATGTCACCAAATGAAGGTTTAGTTCTGAAAGTTCAAAAACAAGGACAATTCATTCAAGAAGCAGAGCCCTACTGATGCTCATGAGGTTCGCTTGCGAGAACTTGTGGAAGGATATCAGTACAGAACCAGTCGAGAGCTTGCTAAGAAGTTAGTGCCATGTCTACTAGTCGCATTATGCATCGCATGAACATGACGTACAAGTTGAATCACTGGCTGCCGCATGAGCTGACTGAAGCAAATAAGGACAGACATGATCGGGCCTGTACTAATCTCGAATATCAACACAAGGACAAAATTCTGGTCTGAATTGTCACTTGTGACGAAAAGGAAACAACACAGGCTGACAAAAGAGTTGGTCTGCTCCCGGCAGCGTACAAAGTGCAATTTGACTAACAAAAATATCATGCTTTGCATCTGGTGGGATTGCCGTCGTATTATCCATGAAGAGTATCTGAAAAAGGTAAAACCCTCGATAGTAAGGTGCACAGCGAAATGCTAGTCCGTGTTGACGCTGCTGTCAAGGAATAACGTCGAAATGACTTCTACGGGAAAAGGGGAACGTTCCGTCAAGATAACGCAAGGTCACATGTGTCTGCATTCACCGGCTGGACACTGTACGGATTCAAATGGGGTGTTTTGCTACACCCACCATATGACCTCGACATCGCTTCTTCGAACTTTTACCTTTTTTCACACCTGCAGCTGCTATCTTCCGTTCTGCATAGGACGTCTGAAATGAGGTTGATCTGTTTTTTAACTCGGCGCCGCCAGGTTTCTGGGCCAAAGGCTTTGAAAAACTACCAAAACGTTAGCAGAAAATCATAGATTTGGGTGGTAATTACTATCCGCACTAAAGGTACTGTTTTCACGGTTTTTTTTTTTTTTTTTTTTCAAATTTTATTAAGCAAGTTTTTTGGCGGAAAACTTTTGTTAGAACCAGATATTTTGTTATTTAGGCGCAGGTAAAACATTCCTGGGCCCATATCCATTGAAGGACAAAAAAACAGCCAAACAGATTGTAACATCAATCAACATTTGAGAGAAATTAACTTATATATGATTTCGTACAGGAAAGAAAGCGGAATCCCCCTTCCCAAAAAAAGAAGAAAAGCGTATATGTTTACTTGTGAACATTCGATCTTACAACGCATCCACCTTTCTCCTTCCTGCATCTGGCAACAGCTACAGCAGCGAGATACTTCTTTAAGCTGCTTGAGGAAATTAAAAGAGACTTCCATTCCGATGAGGTTATGACGTGGCGATGAATGTAACTGAACTATGCCGCTCGACAATGTTGCTTGATGATGTAATTCCGTTTCATGATGAATAGAACTTTTTATCTTACTCCCTTTCACTCTGTACATATCGTAATCATGTTTTTCTTTCATCATTAAATACCTTTAAAATACCACTGCCTTCCTCTATTTTAATCCTAACCTCATCCCACATGGGGGCTCGGCCCCGCGAACTCTTTCGACCCCTTGAACTGAAATCTGTTCTTCCCTTCAACTTTTTAAACACCCTAGACTACCATATAACATACCGAGTATAACTATAAATGATGGACTACTGTTGAATAATATCGCAAGATCCCCGTTGTTGTGATTCATCAGCACGTAAGTAGAGCTAATTTTATTTGATGAAGTAATACTAATCAGGAGATAATATTCTTTCAAGTTATTATAAATATTTGATGACGCCTTTTTATGAAGTTTTTTTGAAGAAACGAAAGGCATTTGATTTTGATGGAAATACATTGCTGATTATTTACAGAATTGTGATGTATTAAAAAAGTTACTTTGTTTACTTTCGTTTACGAATTGGGTGCATAAATTTCTTATTTCTTGTGATGCCCATATTTTACAAGGACTGCATAATATTATTTGAAGTTATTAATTTTGATATCTTAACGTGAAATTCTATTTTCCATTCTTAACATAGTCTTATATGAAGATTTGTTTGACGATATATTTTACCATTTGTTTGAATCATATTGTTACGAAATGTCCAGGCGCGGTAAGATAGCTTCCCCGCAAAGCAGTTTTAGAGTTGCCATAAAATGACAAGGAAAGGCAGGGTTGCCACATTTGGCAACAAAATTGGCGATATGCCATGGACGGATGCAGAACCTTCTGGAACGAATTTTTACCGATTTAGCCCAGAACGTTCTCGAAAACAAGCCGAAACCTATATAAACCCTGCTAGTCCGCAGTCAGTGTGTGTGTGTGCTTCGTCAAGAGGGCGACTGAGAGTGCCTCGTAAAGTTTGAGATAGTCAGTATCGAGTTGGTGTCTCGTCTAACGAGTCAATCCCTGTGGAGTCGATCGAGTTGACAGCCGGGCAGCGATTGCCGAGTAGGTCGTTGAGTTCACCGAAGGAGTCTCTTAGTGTATCGCGGTTAGTGCATCGTTGAAAGAGCGAGCTGAGCTCCGGGAACGACTGAACCGAAGAGTCGAGAGCCGTGCTCTGTGTGTCGTCGAGTGCATCGCGAGTTGTAGCTTTGAGAGTCTCGAGAGTACATGGAGTTCCGAGAATGACAAAGCAGAGTCGGAAGCTGTACTCTGGTGCTTTGCAGTGAAGCTGTCACTACCTGATAGCTTGATAACCTGAAACCTGTGCTAATTGTGAAGCGTATTTATAGTAAATCTTCGACGACTGCAAAAACGTGTTTTGGAGCTGTCCTGACAATACTGGCCAATAAAGTGTGTTTCGATACTTCATCAAGTAGTGTCGTCGTTATTCACTCCCACACAAAACCCGTACGAACGTGAAGGAAGAAAATAACGTAACAACTGGTGTCAGAAAAAAAAGAAAAACGCAACAATATGTTCACAATTTCATTTATGATTTTTGAGTGTTTTAACATCATAGTTATTGTGTAATATAGTAGGAAGAGTTAATGTTATTGTGGATAATAAGAAAAATTAAGAATACATTTTGTTGTGATAATTTCTGAAATCAGATAAATAATATTTGATGAAATCGAAACATACATATTTTGTGAATTTCATATTTGGTAAAAACGAAACTGATAAATAATGGCTACACTTAACGATTACCCCAACATTGCACAGTCATTAAAAACCGCCAGTACCAAGCATGTCAAGCTTTTACATCGTTTAGTTTTTGGCTCAGATGGTGATCGGCAGAATCGTGCTAGGTTACGCAATTTTTCTGGTTTCCCAAAGCATTTAACTTTGAAGATACGAAACAAAAAATTATCAAAGCATTCTCAATCACAGATTTAATTTCCGTATGTAACTTACTGTATTTAGAACTTTCCACCGATATTGAAAAGTGTGCTGACACCGTTCTCACAAATCTTGCTGACCACAGCGACCTTGAAGCAGACGCTTTGGTGCAAAGTTCACCCTCGACGCATAGCGTCGCCCAAACGAACATTAATCACACTCCAGATGAATCTTTATGTAAACCAATGGAGGCGAAAATCTCTCTTAATAGTGAGCCTGGAAATTTATTGCTTTCACAAACACAGACTGTTCCGTTTCAGTGTTTTGGCTTAAAAGACATTGTTGGTTTGATCAAATCTTTCTCCTCTCAGGATAATTACAGCGTTGAAACTTTTATTTCTTACATAGAAGATATTTTTAAACTCTATGAAATCACGAATCCTGTACACCAAGTAATTTTTGTTAAAAAATGTCTTACCGGTCCAGCTTTAACATTAATAAGATCAATTCGTGGAATTACTAATTGGGAACAATTAAAACACCATTTATTAGATGAATTTTCGGATAAAATTAATAGCCTTCAATTACATAAAATAATGGAATCTCGCCACATGAAACAATTTGAAACCTTGCAAGAATATTTTTTTAGTTATGAGAGACCTCGCACACAAAAGTCCTATAGATGATTCTTCTTTGATTGAGTATGTTATAAATGGTATTCCTAATTCATCAAACAATAAAATAAATTTATACGGTTGTCAATCCTGAATTTAAAGAAAAACCGAAGATTTATGAAAAACTTTTTAACCATTCAAAACATTTGAAGCAAAATACTCCAAAGAAATTTACAAATTCCTTTCCCAATGCTAAAATTGATGCTAAACGTACATCAGACACTCAACCAGTATGTTATTCCTGTGGTCTAAGAGGACACAAACGCATTAATTGTACAAATAAAAACCTAATGGCAAATTTTGTTATAGCTGCCAAAATTATGGTCACGATCATTCCAATTGCCCCAAACGTTCTGGTAGTTCTACCACGGAATCTGCTCCTACATGTTCTACATCTGATAGTACTGTAAATGCACTTTTTACTCAATTTTTTCCTAAACAACCGATGCATGCTGATATTCAAATTAAAGGAACTCAGTTAACTGCTCTCTATGACACTGGATCACAAACAACACTAATTAATAAGCAAGCATACCGCAAAATTGGTTCTCCACCATTACATCCTTCCAGAATTACATTCTCAGGACTTGGCCGACACACAGAGTAACGTATTGGATTCTTTCAAGACTACATTCAAATTCAAAACACTATTTTACCTGCTAAAATCCATGTAGTAAAAAACTATAGGATTCCTCTTGATGTCATTATCGGAATAGACTTTTTGCAACAAACTCAGTTTACATTTGATAAAGACGATATTCATTTATGCAACAATAATGATAATCAAATTTTTATTACTGATGTTACTAATGATCACACATTTCCACCTGATCTTTCACACATCTCAAAATCTGAAATTCTCGAAGAAACTCAACATATCTTTACTTCTCACAGACAACACCAAGTTAACGCTGCTATGGAAGATTTTCAGAAAATAACAGAAAATGAAAATCAGTTCAAGAACGCAAGTAAGGAAAATGATGACGATGCCCATGGCGATTTAGAATTGGTTTTTAGATGATGACAAATTGGATTTGGATGATCACTATGTCAAAAATGATGCTGATACCAATCAAGGAGCTCATGACGTTGATGTTGATGAAGATGATGATCACGCAGACGACGACATGGATCAAGATCATGATATTGATGATGATGACAATCATGAAACTAATGGTGCTGATGATGATGATGATGGAACTCATGAAGCTAATGAAGAGGGTGATAATGATGTTGATCAAGATGACGTTGCTGTTGTTGATGAAGATTATGTCAAATGAAGATGATGTTGATGACAACGACGATGATGCTGATGACAGTCATGAAGCTAATGATGATGTCGATAATGATCCAAACGTGCAGAATGCTGAAGGAACTGTGAAAAATCTATTGAATCAGTTTGAACAAGGATGTGCTGATTAAGCCAATGAGAAAACACTTGCTGAAAGCGCAGAAACTCCCAAGGAACAGGAAGAAAGGAGATATAACCCAAGAAAATTCTTTCTCTCTGACATTCCAGTGGATAGTACAATTTCTCAAATTGCTAAACTTTTTCCTAAAGCATCTCAGATAACTCTGAATTTATTACCTGTACATCCAAATGTTACCGTAAATTATATACAAGAAAATAATGTAGTTGAAGCTTTTGAGGCAAAAAAGAATGCTGAAATATTTGGAAGAAAAATTACTGTTTCATACACTTTATCTGCTTCACGCCCAAAGAAACGCAAGAAGAGAGCCTGGAAGCATAAACGAAGAAAATTTAAACGAACTTCAAAGACAATGACATTGCTGACAAAGCAAGATGATGAAAAGACTGCATTATGCATTGAAGCTCATCGGAACCTCCTCCGTTTACAGCAAGCACATATACGACAGTATAAGAAACGTCGCAAATCTGCCTGCAAATATAAACATGGACACCAAATGCCAATCCAGCCTGAACTGAAACTTCCACTTGGACTGAATCTTCGACTTGAACTGAAACTTGGACTTCAACTTCGTCCCAAATTTGTCGGTCCTTATGAGACAGTTCCTCCCTCTGATTGTTACGAAGTACGAAAGATACGCCATGAAGACACCATTATGATGTCAACCTGTGCTGATAAGATGAACCGGTGGAGCACAAAGCTAACATTCGCCACCTGGACACTGATATTTTTTCACTTTCTCTGCTTTTTTTTTTCCTTTCTTTTCAGATCAACCCCCAGGCGAGGATGCCCGGCAAGGCAGAATGGCCGTGTGGACATTCGATCTTACAACGCATCCACCTTTCTCCTTCCTGCATCTGGCAACAGCTACAGCAGCGAGATACTTCTTCAAGCTGCGTGAGGAAATGAAAAGAGACCTCCATTCCGATGAGGTTATGACGTGAAGAAGAAGCTAAGCTTCTCAACAAAGATAACGCCTTCTTTTATTATAGCGAATTAAATCATGCCTTATCCATTCTGGAATTTATTCGAGGAAATAAGTGCTTAAGATTTACTTCGCAATTTTTAATATAGATATTTATAATTTTTATGTATTTTTGCCTTGTCGCGAAGTGAGAACTGAATTAATTGAATGAGAAATACTGAATCGTCTGTGAAATCTGTTTTTTTGGAGGGGTGCTTAATTTCTTTTATATATCGTTTTAGATTTATTATAGTATTTTAATAGAATAACGATTAGATAATTCCTCAGATAATATAAATTTTGTGCATTCTGAGTTATAAAATGAATGAAATGTAACGCTGTTAAGTGAACCTAGCACCAGAGTGTCGCTATGGTAAACAAATGTAGTGAATTTTAAAGAGTGCATCTATTCTGTTGTGTTTTATGCGTTATCGACGAAGTAGATTTAATTCAATCCAATAAGTTTAAATGAAATGTAAGGAAAAATGCGTATAATTTAATATTCCGTACAAGGAAGTACACATCAGAATTTTTTAATTCATTTGGACGGTTTTAAACACAAAATGTATATGATACTTCTAGATGTGTTTTACAGTTGAAAGTTAATGACGAAAACTACTTTTTAAAAATGAATTTCGAAATTCCGCAGCGAATTTGGCGTCCTCTTCTAGTTATTTACCTGAGGCAAGTGCTGGTCACGGCTCTATATTGCACTGACATATTTTTAAAAATGACATTTTTTTTACTAATTTTACATGCATGGTCGCATTAGGAATGCAGGAATATAAACGATTTATTCATAGCGTCCAAGGAAAACGAAATTATCCTTCTGCGGTCTACAACGGTGCAAAATATTTTGTTCACAAAATGTAATAATGCATACTTATCTCAAAATTCCTTTTTCATTATTATATTTTAATATATATTTTTCAGGTAAGTACTTTGGTTTTCTAAAAATGTAAGAAACATATTGCTTATCTGTAGGCTGTCTAAACACACAGGGGCTCTGTGCGTGGGTCGCTTTCTATGGGAAATTTGTCCACTATAACTCCTCCCCCTTCTTTTTCATTTTCTGTTTCTTTCACTTTATTATTATTATTATTATTATTTCAACAACTTTCCAACGCAGGACGCTTGCGCCCCCCTGCAAATGTAAGTTTCTATAGATCAGAGACTCTCACCAATTTTCTTGTATTGATTCCTTTTAGAGGAATGCTTTCTTCATCGACCCCCTACATATTTTTAACTATAATATACAGTATACAACATATCCATAATACAAATAATTCCACATAAAAAGATTAAAGAATAAGAATTAGAACTATTAAGGCCATTATATTAAGAATATGAACAAAAGATTTGACAAAAAATTGTTTATTGGATTATATGTTTAATTATTTTTGTATCATTATTATTTTTCATTTTACAAGCATAAACACGTTTTCAGAATCAAAGTCACAGATTCTGATTACACAAAAGTTCGGTTTTAGCTAATGCGATAGTTTGTGCTATTAATTACATTTTACTAATATCTGGCGTAAAATTGATTCATTTGATTTTTAAATCACATCATTCAAAAATATTCAACCTCTTTCTTGTTTTAGAGTTGTTCGTATTTTTTCCTATTGCATTTTCTCTTGTTCCTGCGTTTTACTGTTTTATATTGCATTTATTTAAAAATATTGTTATTAATTATGTATCTTATATAAAATATATTAATGCATTTAGAGTATTTTACATTTATTTTACATGATTTCTTCCTTACTACATCGTACAGCTTTATATCCATAAAAATTTAATTATAATTTCTGTTAAGGATTTTTTTATAATCAATGGGATCTTGATTATGCCAATTAATTGCCGATGCATATTCAGCTATCGATCCCCAATCTACTTTTTGATCATCATAGAGCCCCTTTAAACTTTCATCGACCCGTAAAAGGTTAATACCGATCCTGTTGGGAATATCGACCACAGTTTTAGATAATTAGGCTACAATTTTTACCCAAGGTGTTGTGATGGTACCCTACATACTTGTTACTGTTCAGTCCTATGGATAACTGCTTCGTACTCACGTTACACATTGAAGAAAATCAAGCATACAGCCAGCCCATTCGCCTGTGATCGAACTCGGTCGAACTCCCAGTATTCAGTAGTCTTAACTACTTGGTCACTGGTGGGGACTGAATTTAAAGAAAAAAAAAAAGATGTAAAATTAATCACAAAAACGGTAATATTGTTTTCGCTTTGCAGCTGTCAAACGTGTACAAACTTTTTTCTTGGTGCAAAATTCTTAAATGCATTTACCCTATATATGGTTGAAAGAGAAATACATCAAATTGTAAACTAAAATTAGGCTATATTTTAGTTAATATTGATAGTATGTAACGTAATGAATTTGGTATTAGACTAACATTACATATGAGCAAAAATTTCAGAGTTAGAAAATCCGAAACACTTTAATGATAATATTGAATAATAATTAATAGATAATGTTTAAGTATAATGAAAAACATAACACTTTTCATACCATGCCAGTCATGACAACTATCATGACAGGTTTTCGCAAATTAATTTGTTTTAATTTTCCTCTAAAATGTATTACCAAAATGATTTTTAAAAGGAGGTTATTTCTAAAAGGAGAAAATATTTTTAAACATCATAAAACTAAGCGGCTATTGAAAAATAGTTTCATTTTTAATTCATTAATGCCTGAGAAATATTTTACAAAATGAAATTAAACTAAGATTTAAGAATGTGGTTTAGTTCTAAAAAGTTTCAACTTAATTACAAAATTTTGAAAATAAAATTTTTACAGACAAACTATTGAAATTTGTAATTTGCGAAATACGATGAAGTATGTTTAAAAATATGTTCAAGAAATATTTTTGAAGGAAAGGAAATCTAATTTATCCAAGTGGCTGGCTGAGTTGACTGATTTCAATGAAACGCACTGAAAACCATAATTTAATAATAGGTTTCTAATTATTCATTTCGCTACTATAAAAGACATGTAACTTTACATTACAGATACGTTACGAGAAAACAACTTGCAGACAAGTCCACGTCTTTTTATACGTGCAAGAAATAATTAAGATTCAGAAATTAGCTCCTAGTATTGGTTGATCATCTTTGTAAGCATACAAGCCCTCATCACAATCACTAAACTGTTCAAAAAGAGGAAGATTGATCTTTTAGATAATTGAGCGCACTTTTAAAGGACAAAATATTTTGGATCTGAATCACTAATGAAGCATACTTTCTGCCATTTTTTCTTCTCTATTTATTGTAGAGTCCTCGCTATAAAGAATTATATTTCTCTTTTCCATTAAAAGCCATTTTTAAATATCCACATTATCAGAAAATCATAGAAAACCTATTTTGGGATCCGTAGAATTTCTTTTTCCTGTTGAAAGTTCTGTTCTGTTTTATTAGAGCAGAGATACTCAAACAGGGGTAAATCACATCCAGAGGGAAATATATACTTTCAGGGTTGGGGGAATGCGGTCGGCCTTTCATTCACCTGCTGAGTATTTATGAATATAAAAAATTAATTTTATTCAAATATTGGTATTACCAACATTTTCCACACTTTCTACTTTCTGTCGTTTAACTTACAAAATACATTAAAATAATCTAAATCTAAATAAATGTATATCTATTTTTCGAGTTTGAGAAAGGAGAGAGAGAATATCTTCTAGCATGATAAAATGGATACATTTCGTACAAAAGTGCAAAGAACCACTGTTCAAGACTTTAAGGGGTTACGATTATGAAGCATTATGTTGTTTCAAATTTGGATAGCAAAATGCATGTACAACATTTCTAAAATCTAAATATGAAGATATTTATCTTGTCGCTGTTGAATTCTAGGAATCAACCTCTGCGACTGCTTAGTTAAAATATACACAGCAGAAACTCAGTAAATATGCAGATTTCCAATTCTTGTATTTAAAGGTTACGTAATAGCGTGAACGTGAACTATTTTTTATTTTAGAAACATGGTCTTGATGTTTTTACATTCAAAAGGATTATAGAACATCTGAAAGACGGCCTCACAAGCAACACAATTGTTATGGAGTGTGGAGTATAGTCTTGGGTGTGGAGTATAGTTTACTCTGGGTGTGGATATGGAGTGTGGAGTATAGTCTACTCTGGGTATTGGATCAGTAGCCGAATGGATGAAACTCTTGATTATCGATAGTTCGAGACGGGCTCAATTCTCGGCAAAAGGGCTGGTTGAATGCGATTTTTTGGGAATTTCGCCCTTTGTAGCGTGAATATGAGATAATTCTCTTTCAAAAGTCAACGTAGGTTTAAACAGGTATGTTTAATGAATGAATTCAGTGAATCCAAATCAGGTAGAGACTTCAATTGATCCAAATCCGATACAGACCTTGAGTATTATTTTAAACGACTGGAAAGTATGTGTCAAAAAGCACTCTTTCGTTTTAGATTATAAGAATTCCGTCTTTAGTTTTTTTTTCCATCAACTAGCTATAAAATATTATGCACTTTACATAAATTCAACTTTCGGGTCGTTTTCTCTTCTGCCAATAAAATTTGCAGTCCCATATTTAAGGACCCCATTCTGGATACAGGATTTATTGCCATTGTGGATTAGTTTACATTGATGAAATTAGGAGAGCATTAAAATTTCGCGCTAAGTATATGAGGCGTATGTTAGGAAAAAAGAGAAGCATAAATATTTTTTTGCGCAAATCTGTTGATCAGAAAATCATATTTTCTATTTTCTGCAGCCAGAATTATTCAGAAATTATCTTCTATTGGTAAATTAGATTTTCTAGAGACGTTGCACATTCATAAAATTCTTTCAGTTCTGGTTAACTATGCCAATTCCAATCCGTCTTTACCCTCACCCTCTAAAGAAATTCTTTGATAGTTGTTTTTATTTTTCATCAACAGAGGGGGGGGCAAACAATTTGACTTCCTTCCTCTCAATCTTATCACCTTATCTAGTCTTATCACTGGCTTCTCTTTCGTCATTACTCTTCTAAAGCTGAGAAGGGAGTTCTATATTTAAACCTTCGGAAGTAGTCCTCCAAATTTAGGAATCTGACGCTGGTTCTTGTTGCTTAAATTCCTCCAATAATCTTTATTCGGCGCGTTATTTTTAATTCAAATTTAACTCAGACTGAAATGTGTTTGAAACGTATAGCAGATTGGCCATCTTTTAATGATATACAAGGAAACCAATGCTTAGCAGTAATAGCTAAAGACAGTCGATGCTATATAATCAGATGATTTGCAGGTTGCCTTTGTAGCAGCATCGGAACGGGGATATCTAGTCAAATCGCAGCTTAGCGTTTAAACAACGTAGGACAGTATATATGTGATGCTAACTAGACGAAGGCGCAGTGGTGTCAAATGCACCAAACCTGGACGACGCAGCAATGGATCATTGCTTTGTTCTCAAATAAGATGCGATTTAATCTGAAAATAGGATTCTTATTATCTGTCTGTCTGACATGAAAGTTAAGGCATACTAGTAGACAAGTACATAAGAAAGATGGCATTATGGTCTATTGGGGAAAGTAACAGGTTTAGGAGTGAAAGTGTTTTCAGCCGCTTTGAAGAATAGTGCATAAAATTAGCATTGTTATTAGGACAAACTTAATACTGTTTCAGCATCAAGTAGGAAATGCATTTTTTGGGCAAAATAACACTTTTGAATACCGCTTATCTCACGCAACTTCCAATGCTCAGAATTCGTCAATAGGGCTCACCATTTTTAATTTAGTTGTTCAGGTGTGGCATTGGATTGAAAGAGCTGTGTTTCACGGCAATCTCCCGAAAGAACTGCAATTGAAATGCATACGGAATTTCAGAGCTCTTGAGATAAGCATTTTAGAACGCGGTATTCCACATCTGTGAATACATGTTGTAGATAAATTAGGTTATTTTGAGGCAGGAGGGTTGAAAAATGAGCAATCGCCTAAGCCGGGAATCGAACCACGGACCCCTGGAATACCAGCCCAGCGTGCAGAACCACTACACCACAAAGGCACGCTAAGAAAGCGGGAGAAATACCTTATAATGTGATGTGCAATGAATAAATTACACCTGGTAGTGAAAGTATATTTGCTCATCTTACTATGTTTTAACTCTGAATGAAATTACACTTATCTTCTTGAGTTTAGAAACTGATCTGTTTACGCTATCGTATTAATTGAAAAATATTTACTCAGACAGTTTAGTTATCAGTTTCAACTGGTATACAATTGCCTTGGAAGATAACGATGGCTTACGCTGGGTCATTCATTGGGAGTGAAAACAAGAAGTAGATCCATTTATAATTCTGGAAGGAAAACGGAAACCAATCACTGTTATTTTTAGCCTGCGAAAATACAGGACGACATCCATCGATTCTGATGTCTATTCCTATCAAGTACTTATACATAATCTTTATCAGCACATTAAACCGCTGACAAAGTCATTGGATAACCCATGGCACCCTAAGAAGCAAATATTTCTTAGAATTTATTGTGTACGATCCATCTTGAAAATTATCTTAAGCCATTCATTTGGGCCCCACGATGTGTCTCTAGTGAGGGAATCATCTTGATCAATACCATCTTGATTATCAAGACCATCTTGATCTTTGCTCTTTCTTGTATAAACTGAAAATAATTGGCCATTGCAATGTATGATATGCTTCTACATCGTAGATAGTAGTAAGATTTTAAGCTCATTTGAAAACCGGGATGGTTTAGTAATGGAGGAGCAATTATTTTCGCCTTTTTGAGGCGAAAATAATTTTTTCGCCTCAAAAAGGCGAAATTTCCATTTCATATGCAATGTACAAGTAGCCCTTATTTTCAGGTATGTTTTTGCTCAATAATTTATTTACTTTTGAAACTCTAAGAGTCGCGGAAAATTTGTTTCAGTAATTAGTGTCTTACTGAAACAAATTTTAGTGTCTTACTGAAACAAACTTTAGTGTCTTACTTAATCAAATCTATACACTAATATCAAATCTAATACTTCTAATGGCTTCCACGAGGTATCCGTATGCGAATATATGTCTGTATGAGTTAAATTCAGATGATTATAACTTACATGCAGGAAATGGAAAATAATATAGAAGATTTACGATACTTTCCCCAAGTGTAAGTTATGTCCATTAAAATGTCAAAATAATAATGATTAAATTTGGTAGTTTAACATTGTTAAATTTTGCTGTAAATGTTTGCTTTCTCCTTCATAGAATTTCTAATATAGTTTTTAGAAGCAAATCTCTTAAATCTTGTTGATTCATGACAGCAATTTCATCAAGAAATTCCAGCTTGAATAATTCGTTTCCTTTTTCAAATGTTTATAAGGTATCAGAATACCTTCGGAAAAGATTTTTTGAAATTATTTGAAATTTGTTTTTCGTTATTCATTAAATATCACTAAATATTTAGAAACTTAATGTGGGAAAAAATATATCCATTATTTTTTTCAATTCTGAAATAGAAAAATAGGTTCATAATACGAAAATTAACTTTTCCAGAAACTACGATGGTTCAAGTCTCAATCTATATAATTTTATTCTGTAAATTTTATTGTGATTTTTATAATCTTCTTTTAGGTATGATCAATTATCTCTTATATAATCCAGCAGCTTAAAATGTTATAGATGTTAAACTTGTGACAACTGTGAAAACAATTCAAAAACTTAGAAGAACTTGTAATTTGTGTCTAACTAAAGACTCCAGAATCCTATAAATGATTTGTTTCATTGTTCAAATGTTCCTTATTTATAAATTTCATAATCTGTACTATCTAAAATATTCCTTTCTTTATTACTCTCAAAATTTTATACGCGTGTTTAGAACAGGAATAGCATGTTGCTAACAGAACGTTTTATGGTCCTTCAATGCGAAAATTATGAGATTTTCTATGCTTAGTTGAGCTAACATTTTCAAGCAATGCCGAAACCAACCTTTATGTTTATTAAGTTCATCATACTCAGATAATTTCAGTTCGAAAGTAAATATCTTTCAGATAACCGTGAACCACCATTAAAACTATCAGCTGTGTTTTGAATTTCTCCCTGCAGCTATTTTCCTAATAATTCTCTTCAGCTTCACACTACGTATACTGGTTTGATGATATTGAGTACAGCTGAAACCCATCTTTATGTCAATTAAGTTCATCATACTCACACAATTTCAGTTCGAAAGGAAATATCTTTCAGATAAGCATGAACCACCATTAAAACTCGCATTCGTGTTTTGAATTTCTCAATGCAGATATTTCTCTAATAATTCTCTTCAGCTTTATTCTATGTATACTAGTTTGATAATAAAGCACTTAGTATACTGCAATATTTTCTTTGAAATGGATTTCTGAATGCAGGAGATCGATGCCAGAAAACTAAAATCTCATAGATGCTAACAAATAAAATAAAAGGGCCCAACCAGCGGCCGAGCGGTAAAAGCCGTTGAACACTGGTAGTTCGGTCTGGGGTTCGAATCACGACGAACGGGCTGGCTGCATGGGCGGTTTCGTGGTTTTCCCCATGTGTAACGTGGATACAAGCCAGTTTCCCTTAAAAAGACCTCCACGGGGCATCCCTCCCTTCCCGTTATCTCTTATATTATCCCTTTAAGGGCGGAGCACGTAATAAGTAAAAAACAAAAAAATAATAAGAAGATAAAAATCGCACATTTATTGCCAGACATCTGAACAAGACTTATCTCGGATATGAATGGATATTAGGATAAGATTAAGGATATGAATCTTTCCTTTTTTTTAATCAATAATTACTTTTATGCTCATATTTAAGGAAACTACATCGTCAATAATTATTAAAGCATGCTTCCGGTTAGCAGAACAATACTTCCGGTCTAAAATGTCATCAAGTTGAATTGAAATAACTACGATTCATATTTTAAAACTCAGAGAATGAACTTAGCAGCTCGGGAAGGCAAAAAGTCAGACTATAAGATTAGAAGAAAAATGGAAAAGCAATATTTTGATTCAAAATCGAATTTGAAGCGGATTCTTATACATTAATAGTGAAATGTAGAATTACCAGTACTACAATTACCACATTCAATATATATTAATGTTTCATTAATATTACCACATTGAATTATCACTTAAAGAGTTTAATATGAAATTAAGAATTTAAAATTGAATTTTGAATATTTCGAAATTTTCTTTCCATTGGATTATTGAAAGCCTTATCATGTTCCATAAAGTTTATGTTAGGAATGAAACATTCGAAGTCTGCGAGTCGAAAATGTTTCGAGATTTCGAAAACTCGAATCTTCGCACTTGTTTCGATTGTTAGAATCCTTCGAATTCAAACCAATAATCTTTAAACTTTTTAATTCACAGCTTTAGACAGGTTAATCTTACAGATTTCTAATAAAATCTTTCATCGAGAAACAAACACGTTTTCTATTTTCTTAATTATTTCAAGTTAAACTTTACTCAGGTATTTACTCAAAATAAATCTAAAAATACGTTTTTGAATTGTTTTAATTTTCTGGAGAACGTTTCGCATTATTTATGCATATTAATTTTTGAAACAAGCCGTAATCCTTTTCCCATGTTAAGTGCAATAAAACAGAACAATCGCACCACATCTCAATCAAACTACATTGAGAAAGTAAGCTTCTGATTTCAAAAGTTTTAATTATGTATCTGACTTGAGAAATTTCCTTTTTATCTCTTTAATTTATAAAAGAATATTTTTAGAAACAATATTCTTCAGTTTGTTTTTGATTAAACGTAGGTTTCCAATTTTGATCTTAATAAAAATATTCAATAGTATTTAAAGTTTTTTTTTCCTGATTCTTATTATTCCGATATAAAATGTTCAACAATATATATATATATAAATGTTTAATATATATATAATGATATAAAATGTTTTGAAAGATTCGAGAAACTTTCATGATTCGGATTGGAGGAAATTTAGGATTCTTCTGTCTCTAGTTTAAATCTTCCTCTTTCTTGAGAAATGAGTTTATACCTTTGCATTATGAAATGGATTTGATGCAATTAAATGCTCCGGAAAATTCAAGAAGGTTATATAAGTCCTAGAAGAGGAGATCAATAAAAGACACAAGGAAATTCGAAAAACAAAAGTTAAACTAACGATTTTTGGAGAGACAGACCCTATTTACAAATCTCAACTCCTTTTTACAGTCACGTGTTCATTGAAGAATCAAGGATATATATCAGTTTCCTGTGAATAAACGCTACTATGACGCAGTGCTTCTCTGCTCTTCTTGATGTGGTCAAAGTTCGACAGCTTTTCACGATGTCCAGTCTATGCGTGAAGGCGGTGAGGGTTCGCGATGTGAAATCCTAACCATCACAATCCGGCGCGCGTTTTTTCATTTTATGTCCTTATTTCAATAATTTGGCCTTCAAAATTCAAGGATTCTGGCATTTTTATTTACATATACGGTTTGTTCGTTAGAAAATGAAACGGCTGAATAACGAAACTAAGTTTGATAACTGAATACTATATTGCTTCATAATTTGAATAAATAAAACCTGTTATTTATTTACGATGTTGTTGTGTTAAGATTTAAAACTTTTCAAGGTAAGTAAAATAACTCAGTTTTATAAATTTGCTATTTTATAAATTGCTTCTGAAATTGATTTTTTTTTTTTTTTTTTTTTTTTTTGAAACATTTAGAAATTAAATCTTTCGGACTTTGAGTGACATTTCTAAAAGTCTAATTTTACCATTCTGAAAAACATGAAGTCTTTTTTGAAAAATGTCTCGCGTTTGAATTTGTTTTCCATCATAAGATTTCATTGATATTTAAAAGCGAATTTTATTTGCATATCGTTACTTATGTTACTATGCAGTAATTTATAAAAATACAAGATAGGAAATAAAATCTATAAAAATAAAATTTACGTTATGAGCAATTAGTACTTATGCTTGTATTGTTTGTTATCCGTATTACTATAATTACCATGTTTGTAGTTACCAAGTTTACAATTACTTTTTTTATCCTTTGTTTTTTAAAAAAAAAGCATTTACGATCCTCAATTTTTTTTGCACGAAAATAAAAGGAAGAAACGAAATTAAACCTATAAAAAATTTATACATCTGTCTGGGATTGTGTGAAAGTTGAAACTTTGTTGATATCCATGCGTATATGTATGTAAATATATACATATGTGCGCATGTGTGTATGTGTTCGTAAGTCGTAAATATATCAGAATACATAAAAAATATGAATAAATATTATGTATATATTATACTAATAATATATACACATTTTGATGAATTCATAAATAAATTCTTTCAGATACAAGCTTGCATAATAATTTATAATTCATATTTGAAGTTTAGGCAGCAATAAATAATAATAATAAACTGTAATAAAATACAGTTCTTTATTTTATTACAGTAACTTTAGTAATAATTGCAATAAAATACCATCCTGATAAAGAATAATTGATAAAAAAATAAAAAAATTCGAAAAACAAAATCTGACAGTTTTCAGATTTTATATTACGTCCAGATGGGTATTTTGTTTTTCATTTACACATACGTACATGTTTCAAGAGCATTTCGGTTAATGCCCCTTTAAGCTTAAAATATTTAAAAACAGCATATCTTTAGAATTTCCGATCCACGCAAAATGCCGTTTCGAGACTAACAGTCCTTCTGGGCTAACGCCTCTTTGGACTGATAAAAACTAAGGCTTTACTTCCATGTATTATGAGTTTGAATATCCGCGTATTATTTAATGTTAACAGTATATCTGATAAATTAAAAAGCTCTTTGAAACAATATGTATAACTGAATGCTCTTTGAAACAATATGTATAACTGAATGCTCTTTGAAACAATATGTAAAGTCTGAAGTTATCTTAATACAAGATATTATATCTTGTTATCTTGTACAGTTATCTTGTATTAAGATAACTTCAGAATTTTTATATCAGAATTGGAAATCTTTTATATAGGTCAATTGATAGGCGTAATACGTATTTAGTATCTCACCTTAGCATTTCTTCTTTATTATAATACCCAATATAATACGGGCTGATATAAAGGAAGTTGCTTTCTTAAATACATACATTAGTATAAATAAAGAATTCGTAGAACTCAGAAAACAAGTAAAATATACAGTACAAGTATATTTTAGTTGTTCATAAAAATATTTATAAATTAATATTCTAAATTTAATTAATTGAATTATTTGAATTATTTGTAATGTGATATATTTTATGTAAGCGGAATTAAAGTACAATGGTGGTAATATTTATAATAAGTGATGGAAAAATTGTAAACTCTTCATTCATCACACAGTGATGGAAGAAATTGTAAATTACTTATATAATGAAATATGATAAAACCAAAAAAACATACCACTCATATTCCATTCATAGAAGTTAATCTACTAAAATATATAAAATTGTTTTTTACCTACCCGTAGCATGGATTTTTAAAAGTACTCTCAAAACCAGAATAGTTCATAAATATTAAAAAATTTTTACCCTGCATCAGCTATGTTCTTCATTTGGTTTCGGATTTAAAAAAAAGTAACTTTAATGCGAAAACAGTTGTGCCATTTTATTAATATATTGTCAATCATGTTTGAACACAGATTCATTTTATCATAAAATATATATGCATACTATTATATTACTCTGTAAAGAATTTTCGCTTTTCTTGCTACGTGCTTTCGGGATGTAAATAGAAATGCGGCAACCAGGAAACCCGTAGTTCAAATCCCGGTGAATGTCTTGCTGATTACTGATTCAAACTCGTCAATCACTTAATTCATATCCATCTAGTTTTTACATAGGATCGATCAAAAGCCTCTATCAGGTTGCTGTCTTTTTTATTTCATTAACATGTCATTTCGTACATTTAATCAACTAAAACACAGTATTGGTTTGTTTGAGTAATTTAAGTGAGTGTAATTCTTTCTAATTAAATCAGTTCACTACATCTGCTTATCGAATATAATAGAAGTAATACATCTCCTTTGTTTCTAGACAGAAATAATATTAATTAAATGCATCCAAAATACTTCAGTAAATGTTATTTTTGAGTGAATACATTTATCTCGCTTTGTCTAACTAAATCAATGTAGATTAAATTTCCATTAATTTCAAACAGACTAGTTCGATGAAACACTTCTATTTTAAAATCTATTAGGTGTTTTAAAGCTAGAAAGAATGTTCCTTCAAATCAGGATCCTCATGATTGAAAACATGGATTACAAATTTCTGGCTAGATGAACTACCCAATTGCAACCAAATCCGAGTAACAATTAATTATTATCAGACAGATTTCAATTCGGACACCAATTTAGGGACAATTAGGCTCTTCAAACAAAAGTAAAAAAAATTAATTCTGTCCTCACTGGAATTCATGGATCTTCCAATTGCTAAGTAGGCGTGCTACCCGCTTTTATGATGAGAGCCTGCACAAGCGAGATAATTCCTTACAACAGCAATGTAATGTCACAAACTCAAGAAATAACATATAAATCAATCTTTAAAAAATCACAAAAATAAGGCATAAGAATAAAAATGTTAGGTAAATTAGAAAATAACCTTTTTGAAAATATTAGAAATTAATGGCGCAGAATTACTTCCTTTATTAAAGGAATCTGAAGTATTATTATTAAAAATGTATTCGATATTTTAATTTTAAATGTTAGAACTCTATCTGAGAATACATCCAAGGAACTTCTTTTTGCATAAATCGTTCTGCCGGATTGCTGAATCGAGACAAGTCTCAGATTTAGCCTACTTTGTTGCAAAGTATAATATGAAGAGTTTCTAATTAAACCTAAAGTAAAGTGCACCACTGAAATTAAAAAAAAAAATTGCATAAATTTAATGCTAATAAAGCAAAATTGTGACGTTAATAGCATAATTGATTTATGTAAGGACTAATAAGGTAATTACGATAAAATTAATTTCAAAGCGTTGTAAGGCGTATCATACTTAAAATTTGCACTAGTTAATATGCATTGCATAAGACCAAAGCATTAATAAATACAGAATGAATTTATGTACAATCATATAATATCATTGAAATAATTTGGATGCCTTTTCGCTTGAGAGAAATTAATGTATATAACAGAACGCATATAACGCTTAAATGAACATTTAATTTGAACGAACAAAAATATGTCATACCTGAAGAAAAGTTTCGATGTTAACAAAACAGAGGAAGAATAAGCACAGAATCACGATTTTAAACTATTAAGAAGAAAATTCACTTTCTCTCTTATTAGTTCACGAATTTATTTAGATATACGCAGCATTTGCTTCGTAATAATTAAACTAGTAATACCCATGATTAATTTCAATTATCCAGAGCATAAAGGTCACTTCTTCTAATAGGTAGACATCAGTTAAAAATAATTTTACATTCAGTTTTAATCACAGAACAGTTGTATTCAGGTTAAAGTAGCACAAAATCTGAGTATCATTGAGTTACAGAAAATAAAAGTCACTGTCATCCACTATGTTTCAGTCACTTCTGCGCATCAAAAGCTAGATACAAGAAGAAAAATATAGAGACGCTACTTTTACGAATTCTGGATAGCACGTAGAATTCGGTTTCATATTTGTTTCCTTGTTAACATGTATTGTATTCTTATCTCAGATCGAATAGTACAGCAACATAGATTTAAAGCTGACATACAGCCTCAAAAGATGTTCAACAAGTGAAAGAATTCCTTCTATTTCATAGCGTCATAAATCAACTATCTGAAGTAATATGTATGCAAACAGACAATAAAGAAAATAATCAACGCTTTTCTTCTATAATGGAGTATTTTTTGGCAAGAAAAATAATACATATATTTTACAGGAGAAATGAAACCGCTGAAGGGAATTTTAGGCATCGTAGGAAAACTGAATCTCGCTAGACACAAATTTAGATCTGGAGTTGATTTATTCCCATATATTCCTTCAATATTTGTATGTTTATCACAGATTATGATCTTATCAAATTATCATACAAAATGTCTTAATATAGTTCATCGCAGTGTTGTTTTTTTTAACACTGGTACTGATGTAACTGTAACTGACGGAGGTGGTGTTTCCACTACGAATGTAGCATCCGCAGAGTTCTGGCCATTTAAACCTGGTTCGTTGGAAATGACTATCGCTCGATAGCCGTTGATATCTGCTGTATACTTAACTATTCTGTAAACTCCGTTTGCGTCTTTATACCCGTAACTGCCTTTAATTACTCCTTTACCATCTGATTCTTCCTGTCGGTGCTGATAAACGTCGAAACCATCCTTCAGTTGGTAGCCAAATGCATAAGGGCCAGTTGCTTCTTTTAAAATCACAGATTCTTCCACAACTGGAACTACTAAGATTGATTCTGCAGGAACGGATACAGAATCGATGTTAAAAATGCATATAGTCAGATAAACAAAAACAATATTTTCTACGCGAAACATCGTGAATTGAGAGTCATCGTACATACCTGAGACCAGTTTTATATGCGAGTGAAAATGCTATTTGTTATCTTAAGTATGCAACCATAACAATTGTACAAATTCTATTTCGTCCCTAATCGGTTACCTCAAATCAAGAAACGTGCCTTTAAAGGCCGCATTTATATGCTGATATAGCATTTTGAGAATTCAGACTAGAGTTTGTAGTAGAATATGAATTGTATACCACAAGTTGAGGAAGTCTTTCATCAAGCGAGTCTTTCTCTTGCGCTCCAAATAAGAATGAATAATTTATGTGGCAAGATTTTGTTGAGAAATACGAATAAGTTATTGCGAAACTTAAAGTTCTACCCGTTGAGCAATGAATATATCGCGGTTCTTTTTCGTGCGTTTCGATGCAAAGGAAAACATGTTCCCACGCTCATGTTTCTTAGCAAACTCTTAAAAAAGAGGATTCAAGACATATTTTCATAACTAATGTGGTTCATGATAAAAATTATTTAATTGCATTTATTAGAAAATGAGCAAAGATACCTCTCGTATGCTTTGCCTTAATCAGTTAACAAACTAGCAAACTAGATTTCAAAAAACGCTGAAATCACTGAATAAAATTTAATTGCGTTTATATTAGTATATACCAAAAACTACCCTCCTTTATTTTAACAGCTGGCTTTATCTGCATTTCATAATTATTTTAAAACATTATATATAAAATGAAATATAGTATGCAATGGCTGTATATTCATTTTAAATTCAAATGTATCTAAATTACCGTATTTGATGGCATATAAGACGCACTGGTATATAAGACGCACCCTTATTTAGAAGGCCACACACATGTAGATGTAGAAAAAGTTATGTGTGTCTACATCTTTATCCGGACTAAAAATAGCATTCAGTATTGAAAGTTAACCTGTGTCCTTCACGTCACATTATGGAGGTAGCGTACGTACTAGTTACACGCTTTCCACGACGCTCCGTCTTTTGTTTTAATAACTGTGGAAATATTGCGATTTATATTTCAAAAGTAGTTGCTCTGTATAGCCAACATCCCAAGGAATGCGGGTATAGCAAATTTGTGATGCTAAGTGCCTTATTAAATTAATTACGAGTTAATTACGTTTTCTACACAGAGGATTACAGTGTAAACCTATCTACACGACTACAAGTGCCCTCCCAGCAGCCGCTGCTTGCCGACGTGCCTTGTGTCTTATACCATTGGATGAGTAATATCTTCACGAGTAATTTGCTACTAGTTACAATTTTGTAGCTGAATTTGAAGTCGAGTTATTAATTTTTAAACATATTTCGTGTGTAATTCCGTGAACTTTGACCTTTCTGCAAAGTCAACGGTCGACCGGATGCAATCTACCCCCCCCGTAGCATTCGATTCCCATTCTACTAACAAAGGGTGAATACTGGCAAGTGGAGCATTGTTTCTTCGGTGATTGCGCGGGAAATAATTAAGCCAGTTCTTCAGTTCCAGCATCATTGTTCTAGTCACTAAGAGAGCGACATAAGTTTCAAAATGTGGTGAAATTTGGACAATTAGTTCAGAAGATATTATTTCCATCTGCAATTTTTCGGACTTGGTAAATTCCGTGATGAGTGACAACTATGTATGCAGCACATAGTTAATGAATTTGCATATTTCCATACATCAATTTACGTTTTTCCGATTACTTCAATAGTGTAAGCTACATTAAGTGCTTGAGAGATTCGCGCCTGAACTACCAGTGTCTATATTATTCAGTACCCTCAGTGTTTCTCCGTACGGTGTGATTAGTGCAGCTCTGTGATTAGTGTGTTATTCTTCAGCTATTGTGCCTTTTGGATTACCATGATGTTTTGCACAGATGAAAAACAGATGAAGTTATAGTGCTCAAGGTAGGAGTTCATATAACTTCTTCAATAGTTCATTATTCTCATTTTTAATTAACTAATAACGCTAATTAATAACCAATAGAAGGTTTTCCAAGGACGAAACATGGGAAGTGCCTATGTGGTCATGCTGCAAGGTACAGTCATAGATCAATGGAAGGGTCAACTAAGGCAATTTAATAGCGTTTTTCAGGGAGAAGCAGTGGCAATTGCGCAAGCAATCCGCTACCTGCAATCCCACCACTCCCACAACGCTACAATAAAGACAGACATTCTTTCTTTGCTATACGCAATAGGAAACAAAGACCCCCCATCCGATATTATTCAGGGAATACAGGAAGATCTGGGAAAAAAATTCCCAACTCCATACAAGACTTGAATGGATCAAAGCGCATGCCGGCCACCACGGCAATGAGTTGGCTGACCATCTAGCCAAAGAAGCTGCCACAGGAGCAACATCTCAACAAATCAACATCCCATGGCCAATGTGTTACCTGAAAGGAACATTGCGCTTAAAGGCAATCGGGAAATGGCAGCAGACATGGGATAACAGCGATACCGGCCGACGGACTTATTACCATGTCAGCTACGTGGACACTACCAAAAATTTTGCAAACATGCAATTGGTAAGATACATTACGGGTCACGGACCATTTCCCGAGTACTTTAACAAACACGGGATAAGTAACATTAGCCAGTGCGCCTGTGGACAGACTGGCTCTCCGGAGCATTATCTGACCTCCTGTCTCCTTACAGAAGGGCTACACGTCAACCTTCCGTCGACCAATCGACAAGCTTTCTCTAAGTTTTTTATAAAACAGAGGCACTTGGTTAGAAAAATAGGGCTTTTAATGGATAAACTGGCCGACTTTGACACAGACTTGTTCCATACTTAGTCAGCCCTATAGACGAATAGTAATCCAGTGTCTAGCACCAACTACCAACGCCACAAAATAACTGTGAATTATCGTAAGGAGTATCCAACACTCCTAGTAATATAGCAAGAATCAACTATTTAATCAATTTGCATTATGCCAACCAAACGAATTATGTCTATTATCTGTACCGCAATATGTAAATAAGGACCATCTATACCTGTTTATAAATGTATCTTAAGTACCATCACCATCTAGTTATGTTTTATGTATGTATATGTATAATGCACCCAATGATTCTATACTCAATGTAATTATGCGTCTTGTATTTGTATATATATGTTCTAGTATAAATGATACTGTATTGATCATTAACTATATTAATCATTGCTGCATTATTGTATTAATATTATTTGGCGTCATCAAATTAATAGCACCAATTAAACCTTATTACGTACTTTCAAGTCTACGAGACTAAGGTACTATGTGCATTAAGATTGTGAGCCCAATGATTACTATGTGCCTAATACTATGTATATATATCCTCGTATGTATGATAATGTAACCATGCATCCGAATATAACATCACGCAACATGACACTTTACCGCATAGTGTTAATCTAAAGTCTTAATTCTAAAAAATCCATTGCATTAACTAACTTCTATAGCATTATTATTATTATATATATTATATATATTTGTTTATATATTATGTATCGTCTGTATATGTACCATGTATATAATGCTTATAAATCCAATGATTACTGCGTGCCTAATAATTGTGTATACGTGTTTTAGTATGTATATCACTGAATCCATGGCTACGCGCATATCATCCTGTAGCATGGCACTGTACCACACAGCGTTAAACTAGGATCTTACACTAAAACTAACAGCACCAATGAATTGTTCCAGCATTGTACTAATTTTATGTATTATGTACGTATATGTATAGTGCATCTAATAATTATGTATCCTATGTTAATTATGCACCTAAATATTTGTATATTTATATATATATAGTATTAACAAGTAGAAATATTACTGTATTCATGCGTCAGTATTTAACACTGTGTAACATGAAGCCGTTTCGCATAGTGTTAAACTAGAATCTTACTATAAAATTAACTGCATTTATTACTTTCGATAGCACTGTATTATGAATCATCTGTTTATATATGTATATGTATACCATGTACCTAATGTCTGAGAATCTAGTGATTATTATGTGCCTAAAAGTTGGGTATATGTATATTAGTATATATATTAGTTTATCCATCCTATCACCTACACCATCATGTTACATATAAAAATAACAGCACCAATTACTTGCCCTAGCATTGTATTAAGAAACTAATATATGAATATGTATATGTATATGCACCCAATGACAATTACGCACCTTATAATTGCGTATACATGCATTATTTTTAAAATACTATAAAAGTAATTGCATAAATTATCCTCAACGGCACTCTACAATGTACCATCTGCTCATGTATATAAATGTGCCATGTACCTATTGATTATCAAATCGAATGATATAAGCATTGTAAATAGGTATAGCATTGTAAATAGGAAAACAGTATAGCATTGTAAATAGGAAGCTGTACCCATGCATCCGCATACATTTCTACGTAACGTGACACAGTAAGGCAAAATATCAACCTAGTGTCTTATGAAATTAATAAGCACCTATTACTAGTTATAACATTATTTTATGGATCTAGAGTTTAAGTATATGAAGTAAGTACCAAATGTTTATGTCACCAATGACTATTATGTATCAAATATAAGCGTATATACGCTTTTGTCTATATGTAATTGTGTATGTCCTTGTTTATATGTAATTGTACCCATGTATCTACTAGTGTTATCACATATCTTGGCACTATGTAGTTAATATACATCTATTACGCACTGAAGAATCATGTATCTAATGTGCCTGTACACAAAATGTCTGTATATATGTATATGAATTTATGTTCTGTATATATAATGTAACTATGCATCTGCACATTTTATCCTGTAACACGGCACCGTATCGCAAAGAACTAACTAAAGCCCCACTCTAAAATTAATTGCACCAATTATCTGTTCAGCATTGTATTAAGTACCTATTGTTAATGTATTTTAAAGTAGCACTTACCTAACGCTTGGGTATCCACTAATTACTATGTACCTAATACACGTGTTTTAATATCTTTGTACATTGGTTGATGTACCTAAGAAATACGTAGTATGAATAATTCAGTAGCAAGACACTGTACCACACAGTACTAATCTAGGGTCTAACTTTTAATTCACTGTACTAATTACTTATTCCAGCATAACATTGCGCACCTAATATTTCAGTATGTACATGTCTTCTGTAATCCAATGATAATGCTTCAAAGGATCATAGTGTACTCAACATATGAGTACACACGTTATGTATATATGCTACCGTATCCATGCTTTTGCATACACCTTGTAACATGGCAATGTATTATACAGTCTCTAACATTAATTAGCTTTAACGCCACTGATTTAAGTACCAAATTTGTATGTATGTTTATGTATTAGTATGTTAGCACAATGAACACATATGGTTATCTAGATAAAGGTGGACGTGGCGCTATACCGATTAACCGTATTGGTAGAGGGGTGGTGCCCATGTCCTCCGTCGCATGTCGCATGTGTCCTTCATGTATAAGACGCAGGTAACTTTTTTGAGACCAAATTTAGGAAAAAAAGTGCGTCTTTAATGCCGTCAAATAGGGTACAACCCAAGGATACAATACAGACCATTGGAGATTCTTAACTCTTTTTACTTCATGCGTCCCTTTCATTACTGTTAGCAGTTCATCCCCCTTTCCAAAACATGAAAAAAAAAAGTATGAATTTATTTAAATTTAAATTATTTTTAACGAGTTTTATTAATTAAACAAAAAAGTACAGAAAATATTGATAAATATTAAAATTCGAATAAAAGTAAGTTTTTATATTCATGAACTAAAACAACGTACTGAACAGCTAAATAAAAGTTTGATCACATTCCCCCTGACCCCATGAAATCCCCCCCCAAGGGGAATTCCTTCCTGGCTGAGAACTCTTGATATAATCGACAAATGAATTTATTTTAGATATGAAATGTATTATCACATCTTCGCATATTCAAAAGTGAGGTCTGTATAGTAAACTATTTATATCTGTAAAACTACACTGGTATTAAAAAATATCAGGAATTTCACTTTTGGTAGAGAAAGAACTGATAGACGAATTTTAATGAAATTTGGCATCTACCATGTTACATGCTCACGATCGTGCAAAGTCTTATCGGTGCTGTAAGGTCTTAAACAAAGGTTGTAAGATAGAACAAAAACGAGGCTCTCACAACCTGAACTCATACTAGAAATGAGGCTGTTTAGGAACTTTTTAGAAATGAGGCTGTTCTTAGAACTCCTTGTTCGAGTATAATCCAGACTTATAGATCTTAGAACTCCTTTAGGATCTTTCTACTCCTTCAGCAAAGCTGTTTTCAAATCCCAGAGGAATCTGAGAACGTAAAAGCCAGATGCAGTTACCCTTCCAAGAACACCTCAGACATGTTCAATGGGATTTTGTTCTAGAGTTCTGGCTAGTCGATAAATTCGGTTTCTAGAATTCGAACCTAGGGCTCTATCATCTAGTCTTTTTGCAAGAGAACCTGCTGTTCTCCTCTCACTCAGTTCTGTACTCAACAGATTACAATTAGCATGGTACTGGCAGAGAATATCGATTTTGGTCTAAACATCGGTGGGCGCCATTCTCTTCACAGATGAGTCCCAGTTCAGCCTAATCACTTATCTTCAAAGTATCTTTATCTAAAAACAACCAGAGGGACCTGCTACCTGTCATCCAGCGTCCTAGGCAAAGAAGATTTTGATAGCTTCGGTAGATTTTGATATCATGGATGGGTCCTCAGGTCTTTATTATAGGCTCTATGACTTATATATATATATATGCGAGATATAAGGAAGAGATCTTAGAACTCCTTGTTCGAGTATAATCCATACATATGACCGTCATGGGGTTTCGCTAAAAAAGCCCAAATTTCCCAAAATTCTCGTGAAGAAAAAGAATTTTCTTGATTTTTAATTGAATTCCAAAATGCCTTTGCACCTGGATTTATGCACTTAATTGGATAATTGTATTAATATATTGTCTTAATTGTTTGCGCCTATTTCAAGATGCACCTACATATACTTTTTTAATTATTTGCGCCTATTTCAAGGCGCACCTTTATATACTTTCTTAATGGCGTCATAAAAATATTCTAGACCGTATATATACAAACTTAACTTTTCGAAGGATAGAGCCCACCTGATGCATTTTTAAGACCGCTAACGTTCGCTCACATGCTCACATGCTGGATAATTTCTTAGAAAGTAGTTTTACCGGATGGTTGATCGGCAAGATCTCCAGACCTAAATCTCATAGAACATGTGAGACCCTGTTGAAAGGGCAACTGCAACCTGCATTTCCTCTTCAGAAACCTCAAGGACTTGAAAATAACGTTGTTGTAGGAGCGGGAACGACTGCCATAGGGCGTCATAAACTACCTCATTTCCAGTATGAGCTGTGTGACTGCTAGAGGAGAAGATAACCTCATATTATCCCTACTTTAGTTCGAAACTGCAACCTTTGTTTTTGACCTTCCTGCACCACTAAGCGTTACGCACGATTATGCATGCAGTACCATGACTCTTAGGCGTATAT
The DNA here is from genome assembly GCF_044657685.1 of Stegodyphus dumicola. Lineage (NCBI taxonomy): Eukaryota > Metazoa > Arthropoda > Arachnida > Araneae > Eresidae > Stegodyphus > Stegodyphus dumicola. Next base: position 209,880,251 of record NC_140770.1, read on the forward strand.
ACCATGACCATAATATAAATCTTTATATGATATCATGCAAAGTCAATACTAAATTTCATTAAATTCTGGACAGCATTTCTGTCAATAATCGACCAAATGTAAAAATTCTGTTAATTTTGAATGTCAATGTATTAATGCCTATCGTGTAAGTTTAGTTAAATCTAAGTTCAAAATCACGAAACTTTTCAAGTATCAGTTTTACAGAATTGACGAGAGTTGGGAGTGGTCTATGCACGGCATAATAATGTGAACAAACCTTTGCTTCTTGCACGGAAATAAAATTTTATCCTTATTAGTATAAAATATTAGAATATATATAGACTAGATAATTATTAAACATTAGAATATCTGTCTATATTAGAATATCCGTAGCTAAAGCGATAAAAATCTAGCAGAATATCTCATGGAACATCTTTTACTAAAAATATAGGAAGTTAAAATTTTTATATAGCTGTTCTAAACAGAAAGTGCTTATTAACAAGTTTTCATATCATAGTAACGTTTCCCATCCAAAGGAAAAAGCACTATTATGTCATGGATTTTAACGTAATGTCCGGAATTAACCCTGATAAGAAGTTTCAGAATTATATGACTGAAGTCACTTTCAAACGGACTCAAAATTTCAGCTCGAAGTTTTGATCATTCCATTTACGGCCAGTTGCAGTTATGAAATGGATGCTCATAATTCGAGTTTAAGGATCATATGAAAAGTCAGTTTCGTTTAGAATCAAAATTTTGAATTTTAGCCCTGCTGCAAATGAGAGGAATGGGAAACCCTTTCTTCTACATTATTTTTAAACTTTAAATTAACGCCATAAGCTTGACTTCTAAAATTAATATCCAAATCTGTGTACTCGTGAATGACTTTGAAAATGTATAGTTAGTTAACAGATTTGTGATATCTTTGAGGAGTCATCACAAACTATGGTAGAAGGATGACATACATATTTATTCGACTGATTCGGCTACAGAAAACACTTTTCTCAGTGACAGCTGTTCGTGCGACATCTGCCAAATAAATAAATAAATAAATAATTTTCGTACATATTTTACTAAATTGTCTCATTTATTCAAAATTTTGTCGAGCTTATTTGACTAATTTTTTAAACTGTAAATCATGGATATAAAACCATATTTAAAATTTGTTTCAGAAACGCCTTGCATAATAAGCAATATTAATCAATATTGTTAATTACTCCACAGTTGTATTTCATGTAATTTTATCATCACTAGCTTACTGCGCTATCTCAGATGCTCACCAGGTTTCGATGTGTATCTTAATTTGAGCATCTTTAGTTCGGATATATAACTGTCACTACTGCGACACGTATTAATTTAAGACTTAAAAGGATACTGATCATCAGTAGCCATATCTTAAATTGGCCGTAAGACGGCACTTGTTTGTTTTCTAGATTCCATTTTCTATAGTTGAAACCGTTAAAGGCAAGAAGCGTTTATTGTTTTCACAGTGCTTCCGTCTCAGCCTACACAATCTTATAGCTTATTGTGGAAACTGGAATTTTCAATATATCATGTCTCTAAGTATGGAAAGTTTTCTTCTTTAATCTCGGTTTTAATTCAGGGATGGTTATAGGACTAATGCGGCATACTTTACTTTTAAGGTGTCCCTCTAGAAACAAATGGCAAAAACAGATATCAGAAAATCTCGGAGGGCTTGGAATGTCAGTTTTACGTGAAATGACGCGCATTCCAAACCACTAATGAATGGCTTCCATCGATTGTAAAATGTTATGAGACATGACTCCGTCCTAGTTAAAGCACATTATTTCAATATTAAGAAAGCAAGAGTGGCGCAATTGTCGCTCGAATAAACTTTCAAGCGAAGTATACCGAACTCATGTTACTATCGTTCAAGTACTGTACTCATTTTGAAACAAATAAGGGCCTATGACACAGCACACCATACTGCAACCTTGATTTTATTTAATGGATGATTTTCTCAGCTGAGACAGATTTTTCTTTTGTCCAGTAACGGAAGTTATATTTGTTGATGTTGACGTTGAAGAGGAAATGAGCTTCATCGGATATGCACACTTGTTAAGAAAATCGACTTCCTGGTTAACCTTAGCCAATACTCGTTCGCAAAAACCCATTGCGAAGCACAGGATTTCGAGGATTTAATTTCTGCACAATCTGTAACTTACAAAGTAAACTTTAATACATGCAGTATTGTTTTTACGTATCTTCGCTCCAACTGTAGCCCCGATCCATAAAGTCGAACGGACGAACGAGGGCTTCTTTGAAGGCGACTCGAGCAGCTTACATTTTTTATCGTTACGCACCCCAGAGATTTCGTTTTCAAGGGTGAACTCATTTCTTCAAAATTACACACTCATCTTGCAAGCGTATGAACCGATGTGTCATGACCACGACGTTAAGTTGGTAATGATGCTGAAATAATCTTTGTACAGCAGCCACACTATCATTCTGCTTCTAAAACGTTTTCACAGCGAACAAACGTTCCTTTCCACTGCTCTATTACTACTAGATGTCACAGAATGCTCAATGATGTCACTTGGGTCTCACCTTTTAGTGTTGCAGCGTTGCTATTATTACATTCAAAATAGCTCCTTTCTCTGCTCTATACTGTATATATGTGTTTGCAAATTTGTGAGCGTAGAGATTTCCCTCGATGGTATCCTCCAAAACGTGGCGAACGAAAATGCGGTAAAAACAGCGCAAGGAGAAATCATCGTAGGAGAGAAGAAACCAGGGAGAAAACATCACATTTCTAAAACACCCCGATCGTAGAAAGTACAAAAATTCAAATACTTCACAATTAAAAATATTGTCGTAGAAAATATCGTGGTATCGTATATCGTAGCAAGTACAAATTATCGCACAATATGTGTTTTCAGACCTTTAAAATTTTAAATGCATATTCGCACCATGATCTGTAAGGGCATAAAGGAAGGGGAATATTTTTACCTCTATATTTTACATCTTTGAATTTAATAAATTTGTACTGAAAAAGTAACAAAGAAGCTTAATTTAATAATTGAAGATGAGTAGGTGTTAATGTTTTGTTTAATATTTCACAGAATTTTAAACTTAATGTAGTTAACAATTTAAATTCCTTTGTTTAATTAATCTCTTTTACAAAATTCCAGTAGTAATTTCTCATAAGAAGTTCAAAGAAATATAGAAGTAAAAATGTTCCTCATTCTTTCTTGCGCTCACAAATCATTATGCGAATATGTATTTAAAACTTTTAAATTCTGAAAACATATGTATGCGATGTTATCACAGTGTAATGATTTGTAGGTGCTCTATTTTTATTCACGATGTTTTAAGTCTGCGATGTTTTTGAACTATTTTATTTTCTATAACGATGTTTTATACCCCTATGTTTTAGATCTGAGATGTTTTCTCCTTGTTTGCTTTTCTCCCACGGGTTTTGTAGGTGCGTTATTTTCTCAGAGACATTTTCGTTCGCGACGTTTTCACCTGTTTTTTTGAGCATTCCACCTAGCGAGAGATTCAATGGATTGTTTCAGAGAGTCTACTATTTCCAAAACAGGGTTACAATTGTTTTAACTTCAGTTCTATTGCAGTTTTCGATGAAATTTTGGGTTTTGTTGTATCACCCGTGTATTTTCATTTTTTATAATCATAAAGTCTTCTATTCAAGTGGAAATAATATGTTGATGTTTTCATTTAACTCTGCATAAAGTATCTATGGAGAGCATTTATTAATCTCTTTAAGTATTTATATTAATATACGTTATTTTTTCAGGTTTTTCCGAAATTACTTATAAATTATACAGATCCTTTAAAAATAATGTTCAAGGTATACTGATAAATAAAATGATTGATTCTAATAAAGAACGTTCTCAGCATATTCCGGATTTGGATTTTATAAACGTGAGTCTAAGTTCACATGACGAAGTAAATGAATATAATGGAATTGTTCCAGGAACTAACACCACGAGAATAGCTAAAAAACCAGGAAATGTGAACACACCAGAGGTAAGTGTCATTTTTATAACAGACATATTTATTTTTGCATGTTAAAAACTAATGGTTCTCAAGTTATTTGAGCAGTCATTGTTTGAGCATTGTTTTAAGACATCCTGTTACAGGATATTTTGAAAACCATAGGAATGATTAAACTTACAGTATTCAAAGCTTTAACATGTTGCACAGACGTCTTCATTAATAAATGTTTTCTTCCTATGTATTTTCATCGAGCTCCTAAGAACATCTGTTTTTTCAGGTAAGCAGAAATTGTAAATGATAAGTTCTTGATTATAAAAATAAGAGTAAATAAGAGGTATTGTCTGCATCATCATCCATTTCAAGCTGTAAAGTTTATCTTAACAAACTGCAGACCATATAGTGATGCAAGCGATAGTAAAATTCATTATAACGCAAAATGTTATTTTGGGTGAACTCCAGATTTCTAAAGAAGGGTGTACATTAAGTTCCCTTTCATCAATATATTAATAATGATATGTTTAGGTATATTTTGACCTTTAAGATTTTGTATCACACATCATCATTTCGGAAAAGAATTTCATATTATTCGCTGTGAAAGTACATAGAACGTAACCTCTTCTAACTCTAATCCAAATTTTTATCAATGTTTAATTTCTTCAATTCTATCCTCCAACGCGGGAAAGATAAATGACTGCAAATAATTGCAATGAAAAAATTTGCAGTTTAGGTAGCAGTTTAAAACATACCGGTGCATTCTATGGACCTCGATTTGTTGAAGACACTGCTAAAGGAACTGTGCAGACTAGAATTATCATCTATCAAACGAAAATCTGACTGCACCGCCAAATGTTGATTTTCAAGAATTAGAGCTTAACCACGATTGTAGTTACTCTAGAGCTATTATTAGTTCAACGTCAGTGCAATATCCAAAACATTTCACTAATTTCTTGCAAAGAAATTTCACAGCGTAATACTTCAACTAATAAATTCGAGGTTTGATGAATAATATTTAGCTAGGGGCGTGTTTCTTGTTTCCTCCAGACCCTAACATATGTGTTGTCCAAATCTAGAATAAAATCTTTATTCATTCTTATAGAACACGTTGGATTGCTGCTTTTCTATCTGAGTTAAACCTTAAGACAACATTTTAATCCTGTTTCAAAGGTCTTAGAGCAAAGAGAGACTTATGATGGTGGACCACAGTGTAATTTCGTTCAAATATTAGATACTGAAGATTGTATTTGGTCAGTAATTAGCTATTTTTATCAAACATTTTGAAGCATTAGAGTGACACGCGATGAGGTTTTGGATGCAGACTACATATTTGAAACGCAAAAAGAAATCATGGAATCTCTCGCACAAAAGAAACTGTCTACTTATTTAATGGCCTTTTCCTCCTGAAGTCTTTCAAAATCACATTCGAGTTAAGATGTGATACGAGACGATGTGTGGGTGAAATGGATGATGATGTCTTCACAAGCTTTTTTTAGTCTACGTTTTGTACATTTAAATGATTTGTCTGCATTCCATTTTCAGGGATGTGGGTATTGACAGTGGCTCGTTAATGGAGCAACTCCATATAAGGATTGATTAAATAATCGATTTGCATTTTGGTTAGGCTGCATGTAACTTACTGCACACATAACTAAAAATACATTCATTATAAATCTACGAGAAGATCTACTAACAGTACAATAACGACTATTGTCAAATAATATTAAATGCATAAGTAAGATAAGTATTGTCTTCAGTATGTGAGGATGTTGCTTGATGCAAAAGTCTTTCTAGTCGACCGTTTCAGAGCGTTCTGGTATTTTGCTCTGTCTGAAACAATGTGCAAACTGAATTAGTCACGTCTTCATAAATGTTTGGTTAGTTTACGTCCTGTGATTCGTTATAGTGGAAGATAATAGCACAGTAGCTATAGGGGTGATCGGTTAGTCAGCCTTCTGACTTTGAGAAGCCTTGATGACAGACGCAGTGCTAATCCTTCAAATCCCGTGACACTAGTCAGGAAGTTATGACTCTTATAATGTCAAATGGTGACATTACTGAATAAGTTATTGCTCCAACAATGTCACAGCATGTCGTGTCACACCTAGTAACAGCTCGGGACCACACACATGAATTTATCTTTGTGTTGTCCGCCATATCTAATTTGTAAATTTTTGTGGAGCAGATAGTTTTTGTGCACATTATTTGATGTCTTGGATAACCTTCGCCATAAATCTAATCTAATAAAATCCATTACTTGAGAATTCGGCATTAAATTTGGAATGCAATGTTAATTTTGAATCTAAGTATAAAATAATTTTTAAAAAGATATTTTAAAAAACAGAAGAAAAATTCCTCCTAATAATGTAAGTCATTGAATAACATTCATGCGATAGTTCATGTATCAGTTCCTCTTATCAGTATTTCTTAACTGCAAAAAACTTCAGCAATCAGTAATAAGCAATCATAAATGAAATTCTTTCATAAGCAGTATTTTTGCAACTTTAGTGTATCATAAAATAGAAGTGGGTCGTGAAGTCTTCCACTGCCCAAGCTAAGATTTATTATTATTATTTTTACCGACAGCACAGTTCTTGACGCAAATACATTTTCGCAATTTTCTGCTGATTATGCAGGGGACAAAAATATATTGTGCCGAGCCGTGCAGCTGGTGTGCAGAATTAAAAACGCATATTAAGGTATTTTTAAATATCCTATAATGCTCTTTATAACTTGCGTTGACTTTTACTTCACAGAAAAACCTATTTGCGTCAAAACCATAAATTTCATATTCGTGTAATCTGGCACTTAGTCCCTGTATTATTCCATCTTCAGGCTGTTTGCCGTATAATTAGAAATAAATTGAAACACTATTTTGAAACAGAAGAAGTTCTTTATTCTCCGATGCAGTCTTAAATATGTGCTGGAAGAAACACATAGTCCACTCTGCTCTTCCACATACATCTTAACTGATCTTAACTGAATCACTTCATCGTATATTCAGAAACTGACACCTACTGGAGTACAGGAATTAGTAGTTAACAACAGTTTTGTTTTAATTGCAAGTTAATTTTATTTTAATGCAGATTGTGATGTATAATGTTGAGGCATTCCTTTCCAAAAATATCAAGCGATAATCTCTACAGAAAAAGTCTATGAGGGAGATAATTCTGTGCAATTTTTAAATTTAATGTTTCTCTTGGATGCTGGATGTTTTTTTAGAGAAGGCAACGGGAAGTTGGTTAATTTATTTATGAGGATAATAAATATTTGTATTAAAAAATATTGCTTATTTCATTGTAATTTTTTTATATGTAATATTTATTTAAATTTGTGTCTTTTGTGTGTGTGATAAAGTTGTTCTGCAGAGTAAAATTCTGTGCAGTTTTTAAATTGAATGTCTGGTGTTAGGCCCTTTAGGCATTTTCCCGGTACATTTAAAAGCTAGAGGAAGGCAGGTCGCGTAGCGGCTAGTTAAGAATAAAGTACCAAGCAATAAATTAAAGTGGCAATACAATTTTTTATGATGCAAAACAAAATTTTCGTAAATTAGTTGAAAGTATATATTTTACTTTTTACTTTAAAAGTTCTACCTTCGAGCTGTTAACAGTTCAATTTTGCCCTTATTTTCATTTAAAAATAAATTTTTTAAGCTTACAGTATGAAAAAATTTAATTTCACTTTACAAGCTTATTACAATAAAGAAATTTTATTCCCATTTTCGATACCAATTTAAAGCTTTCTTGTTTAAATTTGATAAAGCCTGATACTATCCGTAACTCAAAGTTTACGAAAATGGTGTCAAAATCCATATGAATAGGCAATATACTACTATTTTTGTGGATATATGTAATGAAGGGGAAACAGATGTTGATTTTTTTAAACTTTCGTTTTTTCAGAAATAAAAATTCAAGGTAAACATAAAATATCTATGCTGTTTGAATAAGGAAATGACAGTTCAAGCAATGTGCTTTGAATTGTCGTTTCCTTATTAAATGCTTGCATTTGATTCTGCAAGTGAATTAGTGAATTCTAACACAGACCGAGTTAAACTGTTAAAGAATGCAAAATTATCGAATTTTTTATATTAGTGTAAAGATAGTCAAATAATTTTTGCATGGTGAGAGAAATTTCGTTTATGGATATTTATTTTTAATGCTCATATTAAATTCAGTTTTTAAAATATACATATTCATAACGGTGGTACATATTGCAGATTTTATTTGAGGTTTCTATGTGACTAGGAAACATATTTATTCTGCATTGCAGCTAATAACGTATCAATTAATCACAAATTACAATATTATTATCAAATGAATAGTAAATTACCATATTCATGATTATTATCAATTAATGGCATATTTAAACAGTATGTTAATATCAATCAATATGTTATGAAATTGCATTTATTGACGCAGATTTTCGATAAAACACCATCGTTTTCTAGGGCAATATGTCACAGGTTCCTCTTCTTCAAGAGCAAAAATTCTTCTCAAGCAGAGGGACCAAGGTCAGAGTTATTTATTACCTATTAACAAAACCTAAGTGTAAATTTAAGTCTTCGATCGTAGTTATGATTTTACACAATTTTTACACCACTTCAAAGCGATTATCAAATTTAAAATGCGAATAAAAGAATGCTAACATTTATGAAGATCTGAAATGTTTCCCTTAGTTTGTATTAAATTGCATCAACATTTATAAGGTATTTCTCCCACCTTCTTGGCATGCCTTCGTGGTGTGGTGGTCTGCACGCTGGCCGCGTATTTCAGAGGTCCGCGGTACGATTCCCAGCGAAGGCGTTTGCTCATTTTTCATCTCTCCGGCTTTTCCAATTAACCTGATATCTCTACACGTTCATCTACGGAACTAACTTGTTTTTCCCCGTTGACTAGTATACGTACGACTGTGACAGCAGACGTATTCATTTTGTGACAACTCCGGTTAATGCCTAGATTAGAGCAGCAGCGTCAATTGGCCATTGTATAGGAATCACTTGATTATGCATTCCATTTATTACTGCATTAATTTATGAACAATTAATCAAAGTTTCAAATCACAAAATTCTTCTGTGCCGCACTCCGTACCGTACGGCACAGAAGCGTAATATTACTAATCTCTCTTTTATGAATGAATACTTCTCAATGGTTTACTCGAGAAATCCCAGCTTTTTCATGCTAAGTCTTAATGCTATGGAAAAAAATAGAGTTGGTGATCATCAAATGTCAAACTAATTAATGAGTCCATTAGTTAGTTTGACATTTGATGTAATGTAATTTACATCATGTAATTTACATCAGAATTGTTAGGTACCACTTGCCTCAAAAAACGCGACCAGATCAAGGTTAAATAATGAAACTTTTCTACCTTTTGCGGAGGATTCTTTGTGAAAACAGGGCTGTAGTTTATGTAACAAGAGTAACGTTCAATTTGTTTTAAATTTATTTATTTCTCTTAGAGTACCTCCCAGCAGGTATAGTGGTTAGTAAACCTAACTACCGTAACAATGCATCCAGGTTCGGATCCCGGAGAAAGCTTGGTTGCAATTATCCGTTCCTTCATAGGAGGCAACGGCGGTCACCTATTAGATGCTTCCATAAGGAAATGGCCACCATTTCTTCCGGCCCTTGTAGTAGAGCAAGGCTAATGGCTATTAAATAGAGCGCCCCTTGGATTTCAAGTAGCCATGATGATAATTAACTTTGCAGAAGCAAAATAGATCAGTTCCAGTTATCAGCACCAGATGACGACAGACTAAACTCACAGTTAACCCTAAATCTCAATTTCAAGATCAGTTCCAGAAACCAGCATCAGATGGCGACAAGTTCGACCGCCAGCTAACCCTAAATCTCGACTTCGGACTCACTTTTCAAGGCTGACGAGAGATGGCATCACCCAAGCGGCTGCAAGTTCATGCATTTTCAAGAAGCTTTAGCTTTCCCATCTTTTTCACTACTTTTCTTCGCCCACCAGTGGCCGAGCGGTAAAGTCGCTGAACAGTGGTAGTTCGGTGCGAGGTTCGAATCCCGCGAACGGGTTGGCTGCATGGGCGTTTTCGTGGTTTTTCCCATATTTAACGTGTATACGAGCCAGTTCCCTTAGAAAGTCCTCCACGAAGGCATCTCTCCCCTTAGGTAGATAGCCCTCGAGCCTTTGCCATAATCACACGCACACACTTCTTCACTTCCACCGTCTTCAGAGGGCGACCAGTTCAGCAATTTTTCTCTTTTTCCTTCTAGCTTCCTCCTGATGATCTCCTGCCACAGGATCCACCTGAGTTCAGTACAAAGCCAGGTCCTTCGGAAGTCCCTCCTGTTTTTTTTACTGGGAAGTACTGCCACAGTGTAGTACAACCCAGTATATCTCTTTTTAGTATCTTAGTATCGCCGCCCAGTCGGTATAGTGGTCAGGGAAGCTGACTGCGATGCCGAAAGGCCTAGGTTCGAATCAAGAAGGCATGGTTGTAACTGTCCGTCCCTTAATAGGAAAGGCGATGGTGGCCCACCTATTATGTGCCTCCATAATAAAGAGACCGCCACATCCGGCCTTGTATAGATTAATGGATTAAATTTAATTTATAATTGTTCACACTCTGACATTGAAAAAAAGTGTCTTAGTATCTTAGAGCGCATGCTCGTTATTAAAAAAAAAGTTTCTTTGAGAGTGAATTTAGATAATCTTTTAGTTAAATTAATCGTTTTAACAGTGGTAATTGCACATGCTTGGAATGAATTAATATTATTTTGAGTTACTAGAATCTTAAATCTTTTGGTTCGAAAACCATTTTATATGAATCAAGTACAGCAAGTTATTAGATACTCGTTTAATTTAAATTGTTAATAATGCAGCAGATAATTTGAAGACGCAGATTCAAAATTATCAGTCTTCCTAATGGTTATTTTATTAAAAATTGGCTTTTTTAATAAATACACACATTACACTACATGTTATATTAGATACACCAATTTAACCGAGAAATAAACGACGTAATGAATTCATAATTCAGTTGCCATTTGAAGATTCTTATTTTATATAAAGTGCAAAAACATTTTTAATATCCTATCACCAAATGTATCTACACATATTTCATGGTTAAATATCAAAAACAAAGTTAAGCAAGTTTTGTGCCTATTTTATCGAAACTTACTTGTCTTTGACATGCGTTTAATCATTTTTAATGTTCAAATATTCGAGTTTTCTTAAAATTAAAAATAAGATTTACTAGCAAGGTTAATTTTGTTAGCAGTTAATACACATCTTTTCATAGTATAGCACTTTTTTAGAGATATGGAGATGCCATAGTTACTAGTTATTGTTTAACATAACCTCTAATGCTTAGTTATCTATGATGCACTAAGTGAGAGAAATTTTAAGTTCTAGTTAACAATATGTTATTTCGACTTAATGTCATAATTCTTCATATGTTTTCTGTTCCATTTCAGGAAAATGTGAACATCACATGGAGAGTATGCAAACGGTATAAAATATCAATATGCAAACCTCTCATACCATTGAAGCTGGCTCTTCTATTTTGGTTTGGAGGTAAGAAATTTTAATGATTTTCCTCTTCATGAGTAAGATATCTATCATTTATAAATATCTAATGCTTAAAAAGTGCTCCTGTATAGCTAAGGCGTTTTGAACAACATTTCTCACGCAGTCAAACTTTCCGATTGGTTATGTATCGTGCTACATTTGATCTTTCGATATCGCTATTAACTATTCAATTTCAATATTTTTATTATTCCAAAATTATACTTGCGCTGAACGCGATTAATTTATTTTAGAAAAATTATAAAAATAATTAAAAAGTATTATTAAAAACTTTGTTAAGCCCGTGATCAAGTTATTGGCTTTTAGGATCAGCTGACACTCATTTTGGGTAAACACAACGGATTAAATTAATAAAAAGAACAATAACGATTAGACATAGAAAACCTATTTATTCCTTTTTTTGACTTACGATTCATGTATTTTTAACATAAAATTTCACTTCTCTCTTAGGTTGGTTAATGTATACGTAAGGAATGCGGTAAGTAAAATAATCAATTTTCCAAGATTTAATTAACGAATTACTTTCCAAATTAGCTAAATACGATCTTTTCCCCTAACTCGAAAAATAACATTTACAAATTTAGCTTTTAAAATTTTATCAAAATTGTATAAACAATTAAAGGAACGTTCAAAATTCATTCTTAATTATTTATATTGCTTGAAATTATCATTAAACAATAGTTAAATTAAATAAAATTTTCACAATTAATAATTAACTGACATTAGAAATACTGAATGACTGAAACGAGCATAAGACTTTCAAACAAGCATTGAAGCTAAGTATATATAATTATAGAATTTCCTGTTCTAAAATTTCTTATTGTTTATTACGTGTAATGTACTTTATTGGTAAACAATTATAACTATCTTTATTGTCTTCTCTTTGCAACTCTAATATCAAACACCCCCTCTTCTGTACTTGAAGGCAACGTGACTCATTAATAAAACGATTAAATCATCGACGGGTTCAACCAACCCTAACGAATGCTTAACGAGGAAATACAGGGCAAGGGGAGAAATTCTTAAATATTTTAGTTTAACAGCTCTGACAAAGGTAATTAAAAGAATTTCTGAAACTTTTATTTTTTATGTAATATTTGTTTATTAAAACATCTGCGTTTATAAACACTGTTATAAAATTTTGGAAACAATATTATCACATAATAACAAGACTGCTATTAATTTCACAAGGAATAAAAAAACAGCACAGATACTTGCTATGTAAGCAACTGATTCTAAAGGACTGATTCTAAAGGACTAATTCTGAAGCGACTGATTCTAAAAGATAGTTAAAAAAGCTTACTAATAAAAATTTCTTCGGAATACATATTCAAATTTGTCAACAGTCTTGTGATTACTATTGATGAATTACATAAGCATTGTTCAATGTTGTAAGAGTTAACAGAGAGAAGTTGAAAAATAAATTAAATTAATTACAAATAGCTTATGATGTAATCGATAATTTTATGATGTGATTAGGAAAGATGAATCAAAATATTATTTCTCTACATTAAAAATGATACTGCTTAAAAACTGGAAGAAGTCATGTTGGAATCTCCTATAAAAGAAACTAAGAAAATTCCATTTTAATACATGAATATCGATATGCACTTGTATTTTATAGTCTGCTGATTAATATATGTGACACATATTTGAATACTATTGATTTTCTTTAATTTTTATGATTTTTATTCAGTATATAGATATATAGATATATATGCATGTACCAATAAAACCTCGATCGAGTTTTCCTTGCTTTAACTGCATAAACTTGTATCAAACTCATAAAAGACTTCGGGGAATTATCGCTGCTTCTGAAGTAACAACATAATTTTGAAAAAATTTAAACAATCGTTTTATTAAAACAGAACTTCGACATAAACGCAAGTTTCATCCTCACAATAATCCGCCACCACATGCAGCGATCCAACTTAAAGTAACAGTCAAATTCTAAATCAAAATGTAGGCTAGTAGGCAAGTAAATTTAAAACGAAATTAGCTCAAAACTTTAACCGGCGTAACAATTTAAATGACGTCACCTATAATGCAAAACTGAACAAAACATTTTTTAAACATTAATTTTGATAAGAAGACAGCAAAGTAGCAATCACTAAAGGTGATTTCATTCTTGCGAAGACCTTGCCGATACGAGGGTTAAATAGGATAATGAGAAAATACGAGTAATTGTGACTATTTTTAGGATGAAGATTTTATTTTTAGCTCAAAGGACGTTAGCCCAGAAGGGCTATTAATTTCGTTTTGGCATTTTACGTTGATTCACTATAAATATCGGTTCACTTTTCAAATTCTTGATTCTTGAATTCTCGATTCTAGAATTCTTCTCTTCAAATTCTTTCAAATTCAAAATTAATATCGACCCATATGTGTTTCATTAGTCCAAAGGGGCTTTGTCCCTGAGAGATTGTTTTCGTTTTGCGATTTTGCATCGAATCATTCCGAATGTCTGTTTCACTTTTCAAATTTTTGCCACCAAATATTATCGCCCTAAGTTGTATTTAAAGAAATTAACTAATAAAAAATCTGCATAAATGTATGTATGTTTCTCGCATTGTGATAAAACAACGGTAACTAGAGCCATCAAATTTTGAATAACGTAATCTTTCACCGAATATGGGCATCTGAAAACCCTAATTTGGAATTTGAAGTTTGTTTTATTATCGATTTCATATTTTGTAACACTTCAACGAATTTTTAATTAACAAACTCGACGATTTCAAAGCGAGCAATGGCAAAACTTTACAGAAAAAAAAAAAAAAAAAAAAACATTTTTAATCCCAGCGCACGAGAATGTGTATCGGAAATTGGAAATTTTAAAGATATGATCATTTTAAAATTATTTTGTGATATTGCTGTTGAATTGAATTTTACGGTTTAAGTGCAAAGAACATGATATTTAATAAATAAAGGTAACACACAAAAGATTAAAAATAGTCCCTTTGGGCGTAATAGAAAATCTTAAAGCTTTACGTTTTTTTGGGGGTGGGCTGTAAAACAGTACACAAAAAATCATTATCAACAATGCAAGGCGAAAAAACTGATAATACTCAGTAGCTATTTATCAGATATTTAACTGGGTAGAAAAAATGATTCTAAAGAAAAAATTTTGAGAATGAAACATAACAGTAAAAATAAAAAGTTTTTTGTTTTTGTTCAGCACAGTGACAAAATCTGGAGTCGCAAGGGAATTAGACATTTTTTTTTCCTTCTAGAAAAGAGACTAGGCGTCTATCTTTAAAACTAGCATCAATTTGCGGCTGAATTTGCTTTAATTTCATTTTGGAGTCCTTCTTTTCCCTATTTAGCTGTAGCATACTTCAAAATCGTAGAAAGAATTTCGTTACGATAAAAACGGCATTTCCTCGTAATGCGAATATCTGTTTTAGTAACAGATGATTTATATTGGACGCACACCAGAACCCTATATTTCATTGCATCAAAATATATACAGCTTTTCTTTTTGCACTAACATTAAGTTGAAATTTACCTAATTATAAAAGACGCAGTTAATTCATGCCTTTGAAAGTATGTAAAAGATTTTTAAAAAATATGTTCTGTAATATATTTATTTTATTTTATTTTAATAGCTGGATCAGTTATTGGGACGTTTCTTGCTGTCTATTTTAAACAGCTGGGTCTTGCATTAACAGAACTCTCAACCATATATATGATAGCACCTATTGCCCAATTTCTAGGAACAACATTGTCTGGTATAGTAGCGGATAAACTGGGCCGGTCCAAGCCGGTTCTGGTAGGCAATCTCACGATCGCTCTCCTCGTTGTCGCTGGAATGCTCATGCTCCCAAGATTGAATCCCGAAAGCTGTAATCCACAGCCATTGAACCTCAAATGCCATTACCAGGAATTCGATCGTTTAATAGCAAGATCAATCTGCGACATCGAAAACGACATTATTGAAGCAACATCTTGCAGCGTTCATTGTCCCGAAAATGTTACTCAGTACTGTAGTGGACAAAATCTGATTTGCGAAGTTTTGACGAGTAATGAAGAATTTGAAAATTTTTCTTTATCGATTCACTTGAATGGAACTTTCAATAGGAAGCAAAAGTGTTTTTATAATGTTCATGCTTTGACACACAAAAATACAACTTACTCATGGTGCAATGTACCACATAAAATGTACTGCAAAATAACATGTACATATTTTTTAGAAGAAAAATGTAATCGGGAGGGAGGATCCAGAGGAAAATATTTGATTGCTCACATGGTGTTGTTCATCCTCTATCTCACTACAGTCACTACCTGTTACCGTATATTCGATGTTACAGTAATGTCCTTGGTTAAGGAATACAAGTCTGATTACGGCCGTGAGCGATTCTTCTCCATTCTTGGCATTTTAATATTCACCCCTCTTGCTGGCTATATTGTGGACGCGAGCACCGCTGTAGGTAGTGAAAAGAATTATGCAACTGCATTCTATTTCTTCATCGGGATGGGAATTTTAACTTTAGCACTCATTTACAAACTGAAGGTGCGGATTAATCCACCAGGCGAACAAATGTGGAGAAAAACTTTAAATCTACTCAAAAGTGTTGATGTTATATCATTTATGTGCATTCTTTTTGTTCTTGGTAGTACGTGGAACTTTACGAAGAACTTCGCGAACTGGTTCCTTGTAGAGCTTAACACACCAGGCGTCTTATTCGGTTTGATTCCAGCAGTGAGTGGTATGTATGGGCTTCCATTTCTGATGACTTCTGAATGGTGGGTAAAGAAGATAGGTTCCTCCAATATATTCATATTAGCACTTTTAGCATATGTTTGCAACACAATAGGATATTCATTTCTATATAACCCTTGGTACTCTCTCCTGATAGAAATTACGTCAGTGTTTACCTATCACTTGCTGTGGGTTGCTGTAATTCTGCACAGTCATGAAATTGCACCCGAAGGACTAAAGGCGACTGTAATTTCTACAGCTGGAGGTATCCATTTTACTATAGGTAGGTACGTCACTATTTCGAATAATTTAAATAACTTTTTGTTGTATCACTCCTGCTTGAAGTTTTAAGAAAATTTTGTATAACACATTTAAATATATGCAAAGAAATGATGTTTTACTTTTGCTTTGCTATAATTTTGATAAATTATAAGGAGCTTCATTCCATTTAATCATTCATAAATGATTTATCTGCCACAAAACACGAAGAGTTGCTATATGAGAATAGATATCGAATATGTGTTCAATAAATTACTTAAATATAAGTTTGGTTTCTATTCAAGTACTCAGTTAAAAGAATCACAGCTTTATTTGCACTTATGGCGTAGAGTCATTAGGATTTTTTTAAAGCAGAAAAGATAAAAAATAACAATGCCCTCTCCGGACTCGAACCTGGATCTCTCGAATACGCGCTGAGTATGCCAACCGTTATATCCCGAGGGCATGCCGAAAGAGGGGAGGCAATGTACCAAATGTCTATTTCTCTTAGGGCATTTTACCATTAATATAAATATTATAAAAATAATCCAAATTGTCATTATAAGATTTCAGTTGGAGGAATTGGTATTGCAAATTTATTAGTCCAAAGGGGCTTTGTCCCTGAAGGACTATTGTTTTCGTTTTGCGATTTTGCGTCGGAGTCATAAACGTCGGTTCACTTTTCAAACTGTTGCCACAAAATGTTAGAGTCCTGCATTATATTTGAAGAAATTAAATAATGAAAAATCTGCATAAATGATTGTCTATTTCTCGCATTGTGATAAAACAATGGTACATAGAGCCATCGAATTTTGAATGACGAAATCCTACTGCGAATATGGGCATCTGAAATCCCAAATTTGGAATTTGTTTTATTATAGATTTTATATTTTGTAAAACTTTAACGAATTTTTGATTTACAAACTCAATGCTTTAAAAGCGAGAAATGGCAACGTTATGTAGAAAAAAAAATACTTTTACCTCCAGCTCGCGAGACTGTGTATATCGGAAATTCTAAAGATATGCTTAATTTAACATTATTTTGCGATATTGCTCTTGAACTGAATTTTATGGTTTAAGTGCAAAGAACATGATATTTAATAAATAAAGGTAACACTCAAAACGTTAAAAAAACGCCCCTTTGGACGTAATTTAAAATCTGAAACATTTCAGATTTTTTTTTTTTTTTTCTTAAGCATGTAAGGCTTCAAGAAACTAGGTAACTGTTAACTGATTATTCTTCTCAATAACTGAGAAAGTGATCGTGCTAAAGGATAATGAAATTCATGAACGAAATATCGTACCAATAAATACTGTATGTTTTTAGGAAGAGCTTTTTGAAAGGAAGTTTATAAGGTATCTTCGTGGTGTACCTGGAAGCCCGCTCGACGCTTATCCGGAAAGTCCGGGGTTTGAATCGGGCCACCAGCGGCCGAGCGGTAAAGTCGCTGAACACTGGTAGTTCGGTCCGAGGTTCGAATCTCGCGAACGGGCTGGCTGCATGGGCGTTTTCGTGGTTTTCCCCATGTGTAACGTGTATACGAGCCAGTTTCCTTTCGAAAGTCCTCCACGAAGGCATCCCTCCTCTTAGGCAGATAGCCCTAGTGTGCTTTGCCATAATTAAATACACACCGGGGTTTGAATCCCGGCGAGGGCATTGTGGATTTTTTCAGTTTTCTGACATCGACAAAAAAATGTAAATGATTCCATAAGTGACGTCCGAACTAAAATGTGGTGAACGATAACTCGTCAACACCAGCATTTGGCGACAGGGTCCCCTAAATCCCCAATCGCCGTTTGAAAGGTAGATTATAATAAGGTATTTTCTACCTCCCTTTCGCATGTCTTCGTAGTTAGTTAGTTAGTTTTAAGTACTGGCTCCCAACCCACCTAGCAGGCGAAACCTGCCATATGGCTACGAGGGCACAGGCCAAGCCACAAAGGCATAACCAAAAAAAAAAAAAAAAAACGTAAAGTAGATACATACATTCCGACCACTCCCGGGTGAATTAGTATATATAAAGCGTCGTTTCCATTTCTGACTTTTTTTCTGAAGTTTACAATCTTTATAAATTTTACTTTCAATTAGTTATTATTATTCAAATCTTCTTTATATTATCAAAATTCATCTTAAATTTACAAGTTACGTCAATTATTTCTGTTTTCAGTAAGATTTTCTGCTTTGTTATATCTCGATTCCAATATTCTTCTTATTCTCATTCACCGTTTGCATAATATCTCTTGCAAATTTTCTAAACAATTTATAATTACTAAATAAATCCTCAAACTTCGAAAATTTATATTTTGCTCTCACACTTCCAGTCAAGCAACAGTCCTCGTTCGGTCTCTCGTCGCCCCGCAGCTGAAGAAAATTATTTAAATCTATAATCCTGAAATTTTACTCAAGTTTCACCGATTCCTATTGTTTATTATCCCAGTTGTTCTAACGTGAAACTCTTATATCACTCGTCATATGCAAGTTTTAATGAATACAATATAGTGATCCTTTTATTTATCCATTTCATATTTTCCCATCAAAAAGATATATTATATAATCATCTTATGTGCTTCTCAGAAACAGTCTTCAAGTAAAATTAAGCAAATCTCATCAAATAGTTTACGAGAATTGATGAAAAGGAGCAATTAAAAACATTTACTGAAAAAAATTCCTTTTCTACCAGAAGCGAAGCTGGAGGAAGGTATTTTCATCGCATCAGTCACGAACTTATCATGAATCAAGATTAAAAGAAAGCCTGAAATATGGTATATACCTAAAGCTTTAAGTAATCACTTGAGTCTTTTTCTCTGTAGCCGTAAATGAAGTTATTGTTGCGATTTCTGCACATAGGTAGATGATTTTAGTGCAGTTGTGTGTGAAATTCTTGCATTTTTTCTGAATTATGTAACTTAAAAATCTAACGGTGAAAGCTTGTCGGAAAGAAAGAACACAGCGGCAGGTGTATTTAACATTAAGTAAAAGGCTATCTCGCTGAATGCAAAAGGCAAGATATCACCAAGCTGTCAATGGTTTTGGCGACCAATGTTTCGCTAAATTTGATGAAAAATCGCCAAAGGTCGCCCAACTTGGTAAACATTCAGTGACATTTTGGTTTGGTCCCTATATCATCCACCGTTATAGGTATTGTAATTGAGCAAATGTAATTGATCACTATATTAACTGTAAACGTAATTCAGCCCTCGAGTGCCTTTTAGTAATTTCGAGAAGCAGAAAATACCAGAAATATCTTATCGGCCGAATGAAAACTATATTAGATCGTTAAAACCATCTGCTCTCAGTAGTAGTTGTTGTTGAGAGTTGTTACTTCCGAGCGACTTCGGAGTATTGAAACTTTGCCTTTTAGATTTTAGATGCGCTTTTGCATTGCAATGTGTTTAACGTTCTTAGTAGTTTGAAGCGTACCTAGTGATTGTACTCTGTATTGTACTCTGTAATACTGTGAACATCTGTAAAATTATTCCTGTGGAAAGGTCTAGAATTCTGAATTGTTTCTTTTGATAAAATACATTTGGTCAACTTATCATCGGACCTGTGTGCATTCATTCTATTGCGAACCCGCACGCAGGCAACAATACATTACAGAAATTCAATTTTTTAGCCTGCTGTATATAGCGAAATCAGAAGAAAAATTATGTATGGATATATATATATATATATATATATATATATATATTTTAATTTTTCAACTAGAATTTTTTAAAATATCTTGCTACGGAAATTTTCGAAGAAGGACAGTGTTTCTACCGAGACATTAAAAAAGGAGAGAGGATGGGATATGATTACAGAATGTAGGATGTTACTCAAGTAAATACAGGCTTGGCATAGAAGAGAAAACAATTAATGCAATTCAATTAACGCTTAAACAGAGGACAGTCTTTGATTAAGAATTATTTTTATGCATACAATTATATTTTAATATTTTCCGTTCTATTTTATAATGCGTTTTCAAATGCAATTCTATAGCAGTAAATACCGCAAAAGAAAGTATTTGACTGAATATTAAAATCAATCACTCTGTTTTACTTGATATTTTGTTATATCAACAAATTATGTGAGTATAAGAATTAGTCCAACAGGAAAATTATAAACTGCAATGAAAGTCTTTATGACGGTAAACCAATAAAACAATTTTTTCGTATTCAAAGTTTCAAAAACCTGTAAATTCAGCATGATTTTTTTAATGTTACCAATTAAAAGTTTGAAGCTCTAGGTAACTAAACACATTTCTACATTATCTCTGTTTCAAAATGCGTTTAGATAAAAATTATGATTCTATTTTTAGACGAATATGCATACAAAATTTGCAAATGTTGGACATCTTAAATAACATTTCTTACATAGAAATCTTGATTTTTCGGCCCTGATTGCTCCTTGAACTAAAAATAATTGATTGATAAAAGTATGTAATTTTTTTCACAGGCAAATGCTCAAGTAGTTTGGTTGCTGGTCTGATAATGGATTCCTTCGGAGGAAGAATAGCATATAGAGTCATAGCCATTGTGTGTTTGATTTTTGCAGCAATATATGGGATTTATCTCTACATACGTCGAACTTGTTTTAGAGAAGAGCATGACATTAGAAGTCAAGGTAAGTTTTATTTCTTGATATAACTTAAATCACGACCATTGTAAAATTGGCTGAGTATTAAATAAATCATTTAAAAAATACTTTTATTAAGCTTATTTAAATTTTATTAAGTCAGAAAATATACAAAATGAATTGTAAATTAATTCCATTTCATTTCAATTGATTAACAAGATCATTTCTTTTGTAATATTGTAATATTTTCTTACCAGATTTTTCCCTACGAATTTTTCCTACATATCGAACAAAACGCAGTTTTAATTGGGCTTTATAGTTATCTAAACAGCCGTTGTATGTTGCAAATTCATTAATTTCAAATTCTATCATTATTTTTGCTAGTCCTTTAGTCACTTAGCAACCTGAACGCTATGGAAGTTTGAAGGCTTGTGGAAAAATCCCCCAAATGATTTATGTATCGCCGTTAGAGGGCGCTTCGCTTCTGAAAAGGAATGTTAGTTTTAGAGTTTGCGACGTAGTTAGTTAGCAGTGAACCTTCGATGCAACGAAAGTTGCTTTGTAAATAAAATGATTATTTTTGTAGATTGTTGAAGTATTTCACTTCATTTAGAATTAGAACCACCTTTCGCATTATGGTGCATCGGTGCCGAGAACCTTTGGCCAATTTAGAAGTTTGTGTTTTTTAATTTTGGATATCATTTTATGCGAAGAAGCCTGTATTTTCTATTTTTATATAATATGGAAGATCTTATTGCTAAACTGAAATCGAAACGAAAGGTATTGAGGACCGGAGTGTCCAAGATATTAAAGAAAATTGAAACCGAACTGAATAAAGATGATAGTAGTATAAATGTAAATGTATTAGAAGAAATTTTAGACCAGTTAAACGAAAAATCAAAATCCTTGAGCAATTTAGACGCTGAAATAGAACGAGAATTAAAAGTCGAAGAAGACGAATTTGAACTTGAAATCTCATCCGCTTTAGAATATGAAGAGAAAATTCAAGTGTGGCAGTTTAGAGGAAAGAAAAAGTTGAAAGAGTTGAATAAGTTGGAAAATTCGGACAATGCAAATAGAGACATTTCTAATGAAACCGTTACAGAATCCCAAAACGAAAGTAACAAATTCACTCGTCTTCCAAAATTAACGATCTCTAAATTTTATGGTGATTCTTCGGATTGGTTAGAATTCATAGGTCAATTCGAAAATGCGATTGATAAAAATCCGAATTTATCAAAAATAGAAAAATTAATTTACTTAAAAAGCTTTCTTGGTGGCTCAGCCGCCAAAGCTATTTCTGGTTTCGCTCTCATCGAAAATAATTACGAAGCTGCTCTTGAACTGTTACGTTCCAGATTTGGTCAAAAGAACATCTTAATTAATTCGCATTTAGGACAACTCTTAAGTATTTCACCTGTTAGAAATCCTAATGATATAAACGGATTAAGAAAACTTCTAGATCACGCCGAAGTACAGATAAGAAATCTTGAAGCATTAAAAATAGACTCTGATACCTACGGAAATCTCTTAACGCCTTTAATTTTGAAATTACTTCCTAATGAATTCGTTCTTGATTATAGCCGAAAAATTAAAGACGAAAATTGGGATTTAAAAGGTTTGTTAGCCTTTTTGAGGAACGAAGTATTCAGTAGAGAACGCGCGGCTTCTGTTAATTATAATTCTAGAGAAAAATATTCGCGATTGGAAAAGCATTTGCCCTTCAAACATAAACATTCTCCAGCCATAACGAGCAAGCCGTCTACAGTTGAGTTATTAGCGGCGTCATCCGAATCGCAGTGTCTGTTCTGCGGGAACACAAATCATAAATCTGCGGATTGCGAAGTTTTAAGTGTAGAAAAGAAAAAAGAGATCTTAAAATGTGAATCGCGGTGTTTTTTATGTTTGGGTCGGTTTCACCGGATCCAAAATTGTAAACAAAAAATAAACTGTGCCTTCTGCTTTAATAAACACTCGAAAGCCATTTGTTATTCATTCCATCAGAAAAAAGATAATGAAAAGCCTAAAAAGAAAACGTCGGATTCGAGCATTATTTCCGCTGTTTCGTCATATAATTCCGATGAAAATAGATCTAATAAAATATTATTACAAACGGCTTCTGCATTGATCCGAAATAATGATAAATCTGAAAATGTCAGAATTCTTTTTGATAATGGCTCAATGAGATCTTTCATAACTAAAGATGTATCTACTAAAATGGAACTTCCGATTGTTAGAAAAGAATCACTTTCTGTTTATTCCTTTGGTGATAAAAGTGCGTTAGAAAAAACCTTTAATGTTGTTAGAGCAAAACTAGAAAATGTAAACGATCCTAATCTTAATATATATATTGAGCTTCTTGAAACCGAAAATATATCCAATACTGTTATCTCTCCTCCAGATTTTAACTTTGCTAAGAAAAATAAAATTTTACAAAATTTACAATTAGCAGATTGTTGTAGAAAAAGTGACAAAATTGATATTCTCATAGGGGTAGATTTCTACTATTCTATAATTACTGGTAAAATTAAAAGAATTTCAAGAAATGTAGTAGCCACAGAATCTTTATTTGGGTGGTGTTTGCAGGGTAAAGTAAATAATGATCATAGTGAATTATTAACTATGAAAGTAATTGTAAATGAAAACTTGATATCAGATCAGTTACAACAGTTTTGGAAGCTAGAAAATTTGGGTTTGGAAAGTGATATTCAAAACGACAAAACTGTTGATTTAGAAATTATGAAATCTTTCGAATCTGATATCAGGTATAAGAATAGCAGATACCAAGTAAAATTACCTTGGAAACCGAATTCAAAACATTTAATGGAAGATAATAGGGATATAGCACTTGAAAGATTTAAGAAATTGAGTAACAAATTTAAAATTGATAACTCTTTGTTTGTTCAATACACAGAGGTTTTAAAGGATTACGAGTTAAAACATATTATTGAACCAGTTCAAGAAGACAATCAAAATGATAAGACCCTATTTTATTTACCTCATAGAGCAGTCATCAGAAATGATAGAGCAACAAGCAAACTAAGAATAGTTTATGATGCTTCAGCCCATAAACCAAAAACACTCTCTCTAAATGACTGTTTATACACTGGTCCGAACCTATATCCTGATATTTTTGATTTATTGATAAAATTTAGACAAAATTCGATAGCCTTTACAACGGACATTACACAAGCATTCTTACAGATAGAGTTAAATGAAGAAGACAGGGACGTTACACGATTCTTTTGGAAAGATGATCCTAATGATAACAATGAGAGTTTGAAAACCTTTAGATTTACAAGAGTTTTGTTTGGAGTAAAATCTAGTCCCTTTCTCCTAGCTGCTACTATTAAGCATCACCTTAAAAAATATTCAGAAATATATCCTGAAACAGTAGAACTCTTAAACAACTACCTGTATGTTGATGACATTATTGGTGGTCACCAAAATTTAGAACAAGCCCTGAAAACAAGTTTAGAAATTGTGAACATTTTTAATGAAGCTAGCATGTCACTACATAAGTGGCATACTAATTCCAAAGAACTCAAAGATATTTGGCATCGCAAAGAATTTTCGATGCAAGAATCTCCTGAAGTTGTCCCGATCAAAGTGTTAGGAATTAACTGGGATACGGATAATGATAATTTTTATTTTGACACTCAGCACTTGACAAATTTCATTTCCTCGTCAATCAACTCAAAATGTTTTCTATTGCAAACCGCAGGCCGTATTTTTGATCCTGTCGGATTTTATGGCCCTTTCACTATAAGAATAAAGTGTCTGATTCAGGAAATCTGGTCTGCCAAAATTGATTGGGACAATGAACTTCCACCTGATCTTAGTTATAAATGGAAAGCCTGGTACGAAGAAATTGAAGAGCTGAACCACCTCAGAATTCCCCGCTACTATTTAGAAGGAATATTAGATGCAGATGTGAAACAAATAGAACTCCATAGCTTTTCTAATGCTAGTTTGAAAGCTTATGGATGCGTGGTATATCTGAGAATAGTTTTGAACAATGGAACTTTTCAAACAGTTTTTGTTGCTTCCAAGAGTAGAGTTGCACCTCTGAAATCCCTTACACTTCCTAGATTGGAGCTTTTGGGTGCGCTTTTATCCGCTAGATTGAGTGATAAAATAGCAAAATCTTTAAAATACGAAGTAATCCCCTTCCACTGGACTGATTCTCAAATAACGTATTTTTGGATTCAGGGATCTCCCGAAAGATTTAAATCTTTCATCAAAAACAGAGTTTATGAAATTCAGAAACTAACTGAAAGCAATAATTGGCATTATTGCCGTGGGAAAGATAACCCCTCCGACATCATATCACGAGGAACTACTGTTGCTAATTTAAGAAATTGTTCACTTTGGTGGTTTGGACCAGAATGGTTGCAAAACAAACGTATAGACTGGCCAGTTCAACCGAAGTTTGACGTGGGAAACGATAAGCAACTAGAACTCCGTAGTAAGATATCTGTTTATGACGTTGTTGTGAAAAGAGATGATCAACTATTGGATATAACAAAATTCAGTAATGTGCTGAAATATCTCAGAATTATGGCATGGGTTAGACGTTTCGTTGCTAAGGCAAGAAAACTGCCTGCTAATAGTGGAACACTAAGTGCTTCTGAAATTCAGGACACTGAAATATTTTGTGTTCGTAAAGCCCAGATGGATTTCTTCACACCTGAAATTAAGGCTCTTCAATCTAACAAGTCAATTTTTCCAAGCTCTGATATATTCAGCTTGGCACCGTTTCTTGATGAAAATAAAATTCTTCGAATTAAGGGAAGATTAGAAGAAACCGAATATACAGTTGACGAGAAGCATCCAGTTCTTCTTCCTAAAGATTCCAAATTTACTGAATTAATTGTAAAAAGGGAACATAATAAGGTTCTGCATGCGGGAGTTGCAGCAACTTTAGCCAAACTAAGACAGAAATTTTGGATTCCTAAAGGCCGTCAGTTGGTAAAGAAAGTTATAGGGAACTGTTTAATTTGTCGGAAATACGCAGTAAAACCAGCGAAACAAATGACAGCTCAGTTACCTAAAGATCGAATTGTTGAAACTCCACCTTTCTATGTTACAGGCGTGGATTTCACAGGTCCAGTTTACATCAGGTCTGGAAACGAAATTCAGAAATCATACATCGTATTGTTTACGTGCGCTGTTACACGAGCGTTACATCTAGAACTCATTTCCAACATGTCTGCAAACAAATTCATTTTGGCTCTCAGACGTTTCATTTCGAGAAGAGGAAACTGTCGCACCTTTTATTCAGATAACGCGAAAACTTTCAAATATGCTGCCAAAGATTTACAGTATTTTTACAGCATAATTAAAGGTACAGACTTTCAAAATTTTTTAGCAAATGAAGGCTTGACTTGGAAATTTATCGTCGAGCTTGCTCCATGGTGGGGAGCTTTTTATGAACGCCTTATGAAAAACATAAAGGAACCGTTGAAAAAGATATTAGGCAGAGCTCAATTGAATTTTGAAGAATTTATGACTGTGTTGACAGAGGTCGAAAATATTGTGAATAGACGTCCTTTGACCTACGTTTACAACGATTTACATGAACCTGAACCGCTTGCACCGGCTGATTTTCTATTGATCGGACATAAGGATGAATATCCATACAACTTTGCTGAGATCCTGAATAACTCTCCAACAAGAAAGAGTCTAATAAAACGAAAAGAATATCAGACAACACTTATAAAACAGTTTTGGAAAAAATGGAAAAATCAGTATCTTCTTGAGTTGAGAAATGCTCACTTCTTCGGTACACCAGAAGCCAAGAAAAATCTTAAAATTGGTGATATAGTTTTACTTGAAGGAACAACTAAATCTAAGTTCCTCTGGGATTTAGGTCGAGTAATTCAAGTCTTCAAAGGACGTGATGGTCTTGTACGATCATGTGCGGTAAAAACTAAAAAAGGGGACCTTAAGAGACCTGTACAATTGATATATCCCCTTGAACTATCAGACTGAAAATGAACTAATTTTGTAACCTTTTAATTTTACTTCTTGTATTTCATATTCACTAACATTAATTTTAGATAATTAGTTTAGTTATTACTAATAATTTACTGTTTGTAATTTGAATTAATATTTACGTATTGAGTAACATTTGAGTTGATGCAGTTAACTATATTTGTTTATTTTATAGAATTTCCTTTTGCAGTTTATATTTACATCAGTTGAATGTATTTGATATGTAAGTTGCTTTCTTATATTTTATTATTTGTATGCTGAAATAGTGATAATTTTTGCAAAAATTATCAGGTGGGGAGTGTGGAAAAATCCCCCAAATGATTTATGTATCGCCGTTAGAGGGCGCTTCGCTTCTGAAAAGGAATGTTAGTTTTAGAGTTTGCGACGTAGTTAGTTAGCAGTGAAGATGATGATAAGAGTTAGTTAGCAGTGATATGATAAGACATATTTCTTCGATGCAACGAAAGTTGCTTTGTAAATAAAATGATTATTTTTGTAGATTGTTGAAGTATTTCACTTCATTTAGAATTAGAACCACCTTTCGCAATAAGGCTTATTGTCACTCCTTTGAGCTCGATGAAGTATGAACGTTTTTGATTGCACGCTGTATTTACCGATCGGGCACACTTAAAATCCGTTGATATGAATGAAGTGTTAGTAGGAAAAGAAAGACATAAGACCCTCAGTTTATTTCCTCAAAACGCTGGAAGACAAAATTGGAATGGACCTTAAGAATACAACATTCGTATGCTTTGCTTATAACTAAGAAATCCAAACGAGCAAGCTCTTAGTTACTTATCGAATAGCTATGCTTGATAAAGGAATCGATAGATAGGAATAGATATAATATTGGCCTGTAAAAAATATAATATTATAAGACATATTTCTTCTTATCCATTATTAAAGAATCTCGGAGTTAATAATTAAGTATGACGAACACCAATTTATTTATGAGTTAACATACGAAAAGAAATAATAAAAGTGAAAGAGATGTTTTAGCTACATAGCTCGCGCGAAGCGTTCCAAGTCCTAACAGTCGTTGGCACATGCCCTGTAAGAAAAAGAATGTTTATATTTTGGCGAATCTCGCATCCCGTTACCTAGAGCAGATACTCTGTTTTGAAGAATGACTCTGTTACAGTAGTAAAAAAAGGAAATGAAATATATAAAAAAAATATCTATTGGCTTCGAACAGGCTAGACAGAGAACTGGTCTAAGGGCTAAATGGCATTACAGCGAAGCGGTGATCACGAAACGGCGGCGATGAGTACTCCCATTCATCTGAACAACCATCGCAACGCTCCATTTTTGCGCATACATTCTATTTTAAATTCAGCTTATTTCGGTCCCGTCTACCTGTGTTTAATTATTTTATCAAATTTTTTTGAATCATCCCGTATCATACTTCAAATTTTTTTCTTGATGCAAAGCAGAGAATAATCGAAATTTACACAAAATAAGTTATGCTGGTAATAATTACCTCTTTATTTAAAGTAACCAAGAATGTATCACAATGTTTCCTACTACAGCCTTCAGTTTCGCCAGTATCTTCAACATCTTTTCACTATTTCGGATTTTTAAGAGCCCTTTAATTTTCAGAGCTTCAGCTGTGAGAAATTCAGTATTTGTATTTAAATTAGCTAAACCGTTACAGACATCGATGTTTTCTATTTGTTTATTATTCCAAATTAAAAAATACGAGAATTCTTTCATTTGTGTCTACTTTTGAAACAGGGGCTTTTATTTTGAAAGTTCTACAATGTATGGCTAAAATTATTATTATGAGTAGGGGAAGGAATGACTTTTGAAAGGACTTTCTAAAAGAAACTTTATCGTATTCACGTTATATACGGAGAAAATCTTGAAATTTTCCATGCAACTAACACGTTCGACATTTAACTCCCTTCGAACTATACCGGTATTTATATAGCAGTCTTACCATTCGGACGCAGTTAGGACTTATTGAAATGAATGTAAACAAAATGTAGATTTGTTTTATGAAACAAAAACATCTCTAATAATAAGTAAGCAATTATTTTATAAATCTGGAATTAGTTATTATTAGATTTGGATATCAATAGTAACAAGATATTTATTAAATTCGTAAACTTTTCGACAGCATACCCCAAAAATCATAATCATTTGGATTAGGGTTGTATTGAACTATTTATACTAATGTTTATGAAAAATACAACACCATAAAAGAATTGTCAGAAATGAATGAAATTTACATATCGAACAAAACGCAGTTTTAATTGGGCTTTATAGTTATCTAAACAGCCGTTGTATGTTGCAAACTCAATTAATTCCAAATTCTATCATTATTTTTGCTAGTCTTTTAGTCACTTAGCAACCTGAACGCTATGGAAGTTTGAAGGCTGATTGTCACTCCTTTGAGCTTGATGAAGTATGAACGTTTTTGATTGCACGCTGTATTTACCGATCGGGCACACTTAAAATCCGTTGATATGAATGAAGTGTTAGTAGGAAAAGAAAGACATAAGACGCTCAGTTTATTTCCTCAAAACGCTGGAAGACAAAATTGAAATGAACCTTAAGAATACACTACTTGTTTATTTGTACCACTATATTACTGATAGTGGTACAAATAAACAATTAAATTTACAAGACAAAAAAAACTGACGTCGAAAATCAGTACTTTGTGTGTTCTCCACGCTGAGCAATGAGAACCTGTAAACGTCTTGGCGATGAATCTTACAGGTTCTGAATATAATCCTGGGAAATGGCATTCCATATGGCTTGGACCTGGCGCCAAAGATCAGTCTTTAGTGTATGCCCCACCAGCTGTACGAGCGAGTCGCTAACCGATGAAATACCAGACAAGCTCAGAGGGCGACAAATCTGGGGAATAAGCAGGCCATGGATGAAGCGAAACCTGTTGCGCCCTAAAGAAGCCTTATGCAGGCTGAGAAACATGTACACCGGCATTATCCTGCTGAAATTCTGCGCCCGGAATACGTCGAAGTACGGGAAGGACTTCTGGCTCCACAACTTCCCTTATGTAGTGATCACTGTTAAGGTTGCCCGCAATCTGCCCACTAAATGTAATCGACAATTATACCCAATAGCTCCCCACTCCATGATGCCAGGCGTACCAGGATACCACGCACTGTGTTTCCATGCCTGTTGAAATCGGAGGCGTCTGTGATTCCGCGATAGAGAAATCCTGCCTAGACTTTATACTGTAGCAGACGGCGTCGAACCGTGGAGCTAGACAACAGAATACCTGTAGCCGCGCTCCAACGTTGTGCTAACGCAAGAGTGTACGATACGTCACAGCCATGCAGATGAGGTTCTGTCGTTCGGTGCCCTTGTGCTATTGCGTGCCCCACTGACCGGATTTCGACTTGTTTGGTTCTCCTCTATTCGTTTCTTCTAAACATACATCTCTGCTGTGACACGACAGTACGTGATGGCGGCGAATGCTCGATATAAATGTCCACCCTCTTGCATACCGAGGAGGCGGCCTCGTTCGAACACTGTTAGTTGTTGGTATGGCACCCTCCGCCGTTGACGAGGCGTACTGACCATTAATTAAACACTCACCGCAGACACAGGACGATAAACAGATCTCAATGCTACTTGACAATCAAAACAAAAAAAACAAAAAAAATACAGTTGCAATGGAGTTCTGCGCATGCTCGCGTCATTGCTGTGTGTGTTTTCTTGAGCTCTGATTTTCAGCTTTATTTTGCGGTAATTAATGAGTGTAAACTATTTATTGTGTATAATTTTATTTGTGTAACTGCTCTGCTTTATATTTGTGCAAGTTATTTCAAGTTGAAAGAATTATTGTTAATATTATGGCTCTTGCAAGATTTCGGCATAGTTAAGCCTAGTTGACGATTTGTTTACTTCTTTGAGTAGTGCTACGAAGTAAAGGAATGCCAGGATGGACGAAGAAGACGATGATGCGTTTTATAGTGCGCTTAAATGTTGCTATAATAAACTTGAAATGGCTATTGAGTCAAAGTGTAATATGAACCAGAACATTCGTGAAGAGGCAAGGCATGCAATGTGTGAGTTAAAGTGTTTGATTACTAAGAATTTTGAACGTATTAAGTCGTTGGGTTACCGTGAAGCTTGTAGGGAAAGTCTTAAAGACATTTTCGTAAAACCATCGTATGCTAGTGCTGTGCTGCCATCTCCTGTGGACAATGTGAAACAAAGACCTAGTTATGCTAGTGTGGTGGCGCCATCTGATGTTACAAGGATTAATGAAAAGTCCTTGATTTCTTCGGATTGTTGTTTAATTGTAGACTCTGAAAACTGCTCTTCTGACGATGTTAAGAAAGTTATTAAACTAAAAATTAATCCATTAGAAGCCAAGTTAGGTGTATATACTTTAAAAAATATTGGAAAAGATAAAGTCTTGGTTAAGTGTTTGACAGAAAATGATCGGAATAGACTTCAAGCCGAGATTAATGAAAAGTCTCCGGAATTGAACACGTCCTTGCCAAAAAAGAGGAATCCTGTTTTACTTGTAAAAAATGTGCCAAATGAAATACCTAATGAAGATCTTCTGAAAGTGATTTTTGAACAAAATCCCGAAGTTGTTGAATCTGATGAAAACAGAAGTATATGTAGAGTTTGTTTTACTTTAAAAACCTTCCAGTTCACGAGGCACGTTGTGATTGAAACGCACCCCCATGGTTCGTAAACGTATTCTGAATCAAGCCAGGTTGAAAATTAATTGGAGTATATGTGAAATTGACGATTTTATTATCATCAATAGATGTTTTAAGTGTCATCGTTTTTATGTTTAAGTCAACCATCGTGCTGATGAATGTCGTGAGCGAACAGCCTGTTTTAACTGTTCTGGAGAACACAGGGCAAAGGATTGTTCGTATAGGAATGCTGTAGCTTGTATAAATTGCATCCGCTTCAATCATAAAACAAAAAACAGCTATAAAAAAGTGAATGTTAATCACAAACCCTTTTCAGAATGTTGTCCTAGTCATGAATTTATGAGAAAGAACATTCAATCTCGAATTGATTATGGCTAGATTGGCTAGACGCGTTCTAAAGTGTGTGCAGTTAAATCTTCATAAATCCAAATCTGCGACACAACAGCTAATTTTAAATATGGAAGCCGATGATATTGACTGTGCTTTGGTTCAGGAACCTCATTATTACAAGAATTTTCTTCCAGGATATCCTGGCACTTATAGACTTTATTGTGATCCTAATTCTGATAATGTAAAGGCGGCAATCATTATGCGATAACGTGATTTATCAACATTTCTTGATTATAAAAATACGGATTATAATATGGTCACCTTGGATGTTACTGTTGGCTCAACTGTGCTCACTCTTTTTCATACTATTTTGAACCCTCAAGAAACATTGACTTAGATCTTTCTAAATTAGTCAAGTTTTTTTGTCTAAAAATCTTAATCGACTGGTTTGGTGTATGGACTCTAATGGCAAATCTGAATCATGGTTTAGTCCCTATTCAGACTCTCGTGGAAATAAACTGAGTGAATTTATTTCTGCCAACAACCTATTTGTTATTAATGAAGATTATGGACCTACGTTTCAGGCAACTCAGGGTTCTAGCTATATTGATGTTACTGTTATTGGTTCAGATCTTCTCCAGGATGTTTCGAGTTGGCGGCTGTCTGAAAAAGAATCCCTTTCTGATCACATGATGATTGAATTTGAATTTTGTCTCTCTACATTCTTATGAGACACCTCAAATGTTCCTTTTAAAATCTTAAATACAGGGAAAGCGAATTGGGATCGTTTTCGAAAATTTTGTTCTTCTCGCATCACCCGTTTCATTGATATTCTTAACGACTGTACTGACGGTTCTCGCCTAAATACTCTTGTTGAGAATTTTATTTTTGTCAAATTCTTGCATCTCAAATTTCCATACCTGTTAGGAATCATGGTAAGCAATATGTTCCTTGGTGGTCTGCCGAAATTTTTTGTATGAGAAAGAGGCTTAATGCCTCTAGGCGTAGATTTCAGCGTTGTAAAAATCCGCCTCTTAGAGAACTTTATAAAAGTAAATATCTTGAATATAGAAAAGTTTGCAATCTAAAGCTTGCCGATGCTAAATCTCAGTCTTGGAAAACATTTCTTTCGACCATTGATGTTCACAATGTATGGAAAAAGATTTACACGTATGGAGTTAAAAGAGATTTCATGAAAAAAATTGAAATAACTGGTATTTGTCTTTCTACTGGAAAGACAACCAACTCTTTAGAAGAGACAATTACTGCTGTGCTTCAGAAATCTCTCCACTCGGATCTAGAGGAAAATGATGATGATTTGCATAAGGAATACCGCCAAGCTGCGCGTACTGCTTATTCTCCTTTTGTAGATCCTATGTTTTCTTGTGATGAAGTTAATACAGTTATTTCTATGCTGGAACCAAATAAATCACCTGATCCTGACTCTATTTCGAATGAGATTATTAGACAGTTTCATTTAATGTTTCCTCAATTTCTCCATAAACTTTTTAACGTTTGCCTAAATGTTGGCATTTTCCCACGTGTTTGGAAACATGCTCAAGTAATTCTTATTCCTAAAGGAAATGAGTCTAGGATTCCTCACCTAGATAACCTTAGATGTATAAGCTTACTTCCTGTTTTAGGTAAGTGCTTGGAAAAACTTTTTATTAACAGAATTTGCTGGTATCTCCGCCATGGAGACCTTCTTTCTGGTAATCAGTATGGTTTTACACCTCAAAAAAGTCCTGAAGACGCTCTTTTACGCTTGAATGAAATTGTTCAGAGAGGAAAAAATGAAAACTTGCACACTATTTTGGTCTTTTTGGATATTAGGGGCGCCTTCGACTATGCGTGGTGGCCTTCTCAATCTTCTCAACAAAGTGGAACTTCCAATGAATATTTTTTCACTTGTTGCTGATTTTTTAAATGATCGGGCGGCCAAACTGCAATTGGGCTCGGCTTCTTCAATTCGTCACCTTGAAAGGGGTTGCCCTCAGGGCTCTGTTTCAGGACCTACGTTTTGGAATATTATTATTAATGATCTTCTATTAAAACTGGAAAATCTTCCTTGTTGTGATACTATAGCCTTTTCGGATGATATTTTGTTTTGCTTCCAGAGTAGGGACCTTTCTGCTACTTTTTTGCAGACACAAGAGACTTTAAATTTCGCCTCCAACTGGTCAAAAGGTTTTAATCCTGATAAATTAGATTTTAATCCTGATAAAACCAGGGTTATGATTATTGAAAAGCGAAATATCTGTTATGATGCATTTCAGTTATCTCTCGATGGCACCCCTTTGACTGTGGTAAAGCAAATGAAATATCTTGGGGTTTTTCTTGACTGTAAATTTTCTTGGAAACAACACTTAACTTATGTATCAGAGAAATGTGATAAATTACAGCTTGGATTAAGTCGTATTGCACGCAACACGTACGGTATTAATTACAACGTTCATTCGCTCATTTATGAACAAGGAATTGCACCCTTCATTATGTATGGCTCTAGAGTCTGGGGTATATCGCTCAAGAAGAAGATAAATTATAGATATTTATGACGTGTTCAAAGGCGGATACTTCTGCGGGTCATATGTGGACATCGTACCGTAAGTTATGAGTCTGTTTATGCAATTTCTGGCTTTCCTCCAATTGACATTGCCATTCTTCATTCTATTGCTTATAAGGAAAATATTTCTGCTTCTACTGTCTCTCAGTATGATTGTATTTTACCTCTATCTGATCTCCCTCATCCTTCAGAAAGAAATGCTATTAATTTTATTCAGTTTAGCAATAAAATCGTAGATGATTCGCCTGTAACTTGCTATACTGATGGCAGCAAAATTGATGGCAAGGTTGGTCTCGCATTTGTTGTCTTCAAAAATGGTCTTGAATTTGAGCATTTTTAATTTAGAATCAGAGATGAATGTACCGTTTTCATAGCTGAACTTCTGTGCTTAAACTTCGCCGTCAAATGGGTCTCTAAGCAAAACAGTGCTGTTTTGGACTATCTCATTTGTACTGATTCCCTTTCATCCTTGGAGCTCTTAAAATGTATTTCTTCTTCTAATAATATCATTATCGAGATTCAAAAAGAACTGAAAAATCTAAAGGATAAAAATATTTCGGTTACATTTTCATTTGTTCGTGGTCATACAGGTGTTGTTGGGAACGAACGAGCCGATTTCCTTGCTAAGACTGCGACTAAACAGGAAATTGACACTTTTGTCAATATCCCTAATTCCTTTTATAAGGTCATGAATGAAAGCATCGTGGAGTCGTGGAATCACGAATTCATTAATTCAAATAAAGGGAGTTTAACTAGGAGATTTTTCCCTTCTATTAAAATGAGATTGTCATGTCATCATTTCTTCACAAATTACAAATTAACCCAGTTTCTTACTGGACATGGGAATTTTAAAAGTTATTTGAACAGATTTAAGTTGAGTCCTGAGTCTGTCTGTGACTGTGGCCTCGGCGGCGAGGAGAATGTTGAACATGTGCTTTTTCTATGTCCTAAATATGAGAGCGAAAGAAAAGTCTTGAAACTGGGACTGAAAAATTCTAATATTAACTGGCCTCCAGAGTTTTACCAATTTATTTCCGAGAGAAGTGCTTTTAACACTTTTTGTCAATTCATTGTAAAACTTTGTAATCCTTCTTAATTTTATTTCAGTTTTCTCTTCTGTTTATTTTGTATTGTGTTTCATACTTACTTCTGTAAGCCCCATGTGATACTATGTGGTACATGGGGAATTTGTTGTGTTTCTTTTAATAATAAAAAATTAAAAAAAAAAATACAGTTGCAATATACATGGAACAAGCGGCCGGTTCTCATTCCACGCATTACAATGCGTAATCGTTTTGCATTCCTAATCATGTGTACGTCTTAACTCACTTTACATTTCCTGCAAGTTTGTTCAATTTGCCTAATTCTTTCATGGTGTTGCAATTTCCAAAGACATTAGTGTAAATTACGGTAAAAGCATGCATTCGGGAAGGATATTATAAAAGAAAGTAGTATGGGAGGAAACTGGAAAATACTCCTGCAGTTAGCATATTTACCAGGATTTAAACCTGGTTCAACTGCCAGTGTTATCCTTTCGGTCTCTTGATTGCAGATAAAAGATTCTACTTCTACATTTTTTAGTGTTCGATTGTGTTTAAATTTCAGATAAGTTTTATCAATGATGTATATGTCTGTTTAAAATGCGTCTTATATTTCTGTATTCAGAGACAACATACAGATCTGATTCCTATATATATTTTCAGTTCATTAACATTCTACTAAGCTTTCAATGAAGTCAAATTTCATTCTAAATACTTTTTTCGTTATTTCAGTTGTCAAGCTTAATTTTTATAAATATCTTTTACAGACATAGCTGAAAATCTTGGATACGAAGAGGAAACGAAAGAAATCTATTCCCTGTAAAATAGGATCTAAATCATGCAAAAATATACGCATTTCGAATTTTTAAAAGAAATATTTATTGCTTAAATATTTTACTATTTTAATAAAGTATGAAATAAGATCTTTTTGTAAAATTTATACAACTGAATTACAAAATTCGATGAAAAATTATTTTTGTGTGTCTTACGGAACCCTATGGGCTAGTTAAACATAGAATATAAAGATCAATCAATAAAAGCCGAGTTAAAGGCTGAAACACCTATGACAAAGCACCAGCTACCAAGGAAGTACACAGAACTGTAAGAAAAATTATGAGTATGCCTATGTGGTATAAATATATTCTGTCAAAAAATCAATAACCAACTGTTCACGCTTTTCAAGTAGTCACTGTATATGAGAACTGAGAAATAGATTCATTGAAAGAGGAACCGAGAGTTATAATTCTGTTTTCGAAGGCGAAAACATTGCCTTTTATCTGTTTATTTCAGTATCTTATGCTTCTTTAATCGTCTCATTTTTCTTCCCCGTAGAAAAAGTATGAGGATCTGTAACCCTCTGCGGAATAAAAATAGTGTTTCCAACGTCGAAAACCACACTACCACCAAGCTGCAATCCTTTGTTCTGCATCGAATTGCCACTAGAAGCACACTTTTAAATGAAATCGTCTGAGATGTCATGCTATGAGCCGAGAGGATCTGATGTCGAGCATCGGCCTTTTGCATAGGCACTAACACAGCGGCAAAGGAATCGACTTAGGAATCGTAGCGTCGTCGATCGGCAAAGGAATCGTAGCGTCGTCTATCGACTAGCATGGCCATTAACCATTTCAAATGAGCAATCTTCAACAGCAATTGATTCTAGTTACTAAAGACAAATGTTATTATTAGACAAGCAGGTTATATGGCCACAACTCCACTCAGTAAATCTATTTTTCGGCTGTTGTGTGTAAAGACTACTTTGAACCTTCAAAACATCTTTCATTGATTCGAGATCTCCCATCGCTAAGCGATACATGCATTTAATTGAAACTTGAACACTTTCACTACTTGTTAATTTTTCATGATGCCACAAGAACATTTTCTACTTTGCTTATGTCGGCAAAGTCTTGCATGCAGTAAAATTGGTTCCCCAACGTTAATTTTGAGATATACTTCCCAACGTGAAGCTAGAAAATCGTACAAAAAATCGCTGCAACAGCATTAGGAATGCAAGAACATCTGGATAAGGCCATACAGGGTGAATATGCTTTCATTTTTCTTCTTGTGCATCGATGTTTCCTAGTAGAACAGGGATGTCAAACAAACTCATAGGTACACTTGAGCCAAACAAACAAGGTTTAACTTTAGGCGGGCCGCAAAAAAAATCAATATTCATAGAAACGTAGATTTATTTCGAATAATACAATAATAAACATATATATATATATATATATAAGAACAAGAAAACTTTAATATTTACGTCCTGATACTTGACATCTCTTCTCTGCTATTATCTTTCCTATTTCGGGAGAAATTTTACGATTTCTAATAGGAGACTTATTACCTTTCATGGCTGAAAATAACTGCTCGCACCGATAAGGGCTACCAAACATGGAAATAATTTCATATGCGAATTTTCGAGTATTTTCAAACCTGGCTGGTAAATATTTGTAAAATTCAGGCACGCCCACTTCAATGAACTTTGCTTTCAAATTTGAGTTGCACTGAATCGCGATCACCTCCATTTGCATATGGCTGGGTACTGAGTCAATACTTATTGAGAAAATCGAACAAAACAAAAAAATTTGTCTTCGAGGGAACTAAAATCATTAAACCTCGTTTCAAATTCAGTTGTTAAATTTGCAATTTTTTCTGCGTATTTTTGATACGAACAAGTATCATCTAAACTTGATTTGTTCATGTTGCACGTCGGGAAGAGCGTCAAATCTTCATTTTTAAGTTGTTTTTCCCAAGGAACTAGTTGACATTTGAATGCTTTAATTATGTCAAACATGTTCATAATGATATGATCTTTTCCTTGTAACGATAAATTTAAATCGGTTAAGTGTTTGGTTATATCAACCAAGAAAGATAAATCTTGTATCCATATTGGATCGTAAAACAAACTTACGTCTTGATTTTTCGTTTTTAAAAACTGACATATTTCTTCTTTCAAATCCCAGAATTGTTTGAGAATCTTGGAGCAAGATAACCAACGTACCTCGGTATAGTAGGACAAACCCGAACATTCACTATCTAACTCACTTAAGAAAGCAGTGAATTGAAAAAAGAAAGCACTGATTTAAACCTCGAGATCTTATAAAATTTATAACTTTTTTATATATGACAAAACATTCTCCATATTTATTACTTTCGCGCATAGAACTTCTTGATGTATAATGCAATGCATATGATGAATGTTTGAACCGTGAATTTCACTAAGTTTTTTTCTTAGTAATGCTACGAAGCCCTTATTTTTCCCGGTCATTGATGGAGCGCCATCTGTAGCTACAGAATTTAATTTTGCCAAAAGTAGATTGTATTTCTGCAGAATTCCAAAAACACAAGTAAATATATCTTCTCCTGTGGTAGTAAAATACGTTCAACACAGTTCAATATACTTATTCAGTTTAAGTATATTGAACTGTGTTGAACGTATTTTTAGGAGCTCCTAAAGCGAGGAAATTGAATTGCGTAAATATGTGTCTGAGGTGAAAAATTTTTATATCATTTTAAAGCCCTAAAAAAGATACATAAGAGGATATAATCTTTAGGAATGTATCGCCTAGGACTGAAAAGATATTGTCATTCAAAGTTATCAAGTTCGTAAGTTATTAAAATTTAATAATACTCAATGTTAAACTAATATTACAACGACTGCAGCCAAATCATTTAAATAGCTTATTTCTCTGTGAAACTCAACATATTGTATCAAGAATTACAGTACCAGATAGAGCAAATTTTTCTCTTTCAGAATATATAATTTTTATATAAATTTATGTGATATTTTTTCTAAATATATTGACTAAAATATTGAATTTTCACTAATATTTATTTTTAAAATTCATAGAAAACCATTGTTGACATATCAGTTTTAATATAGGTCATGCAATAATTCCTTTATAAGATTTGTATTACATATATTGAGAAACTTTTTATTAAAATATTTCACGTTATCTTTCTTATAATAACGTAACATAACAAGGATATAGACAAATCAACTTTTCTCATGTAATTTAATGTAACATAAACATTAAAGATAAATATTAATTTAATATCTTTAATCCTTATGTATTTTTTACAACAACTGAAACTTTCGGTATTTAATATCAACTGTTTATTTAACATGTATTAATATAAAGTAGATACATAAATAGTCTTATTAAATAAATAAAAAATAATAATAATAATAAAAATATTTCTCAACTGAACTCATAAAGTATTTAAAATAAAATAAATAAGATTTACATTTATTTACTTCTTCCAACCCTATATTAATACAAAAATCTAGATCTTCAAGTTTAACATCACTTGATACCTGTCATTCGACTGATCCAACGGCTGTTCTTCAGCGTTTTAAACTTTCAAGGATTTGCAATACTGATGCTAATTCACAAAGCACAATTAATAATACTGATAATATGGATCAAAAATTCAAAACGCTTATGAGGAATGCATTTCATTACTACAAACTCGAATATCTGGCAAAAGAGGTCTCTCTAAGAATTTATATCTAAAAATCAAATCTTTGATTGATTTTATAAAAGATTCAAAACTTGCTGCAAAAAACTCGCATTCATCTTCACTCTCATGTGAAGATAATGAAATAAAAAGTTCTAATGATGTTAGTCATCATATCAATTCTAAGAAATATATGGATTCAGCAACTTCACCTATTAGCTGTCAAACAAGAAAATTCTATGATGACGTAGCTCTCTCATCAATCAGTTCTAACTATGAATACGAAACCAGTTTACAAAATATATCTTTAAACAAGCAAAGGATTTCAACATCAAACCAAAGTCCTTCTCTGCAACAAAATTATATCCAGGATGCAAACAATAATCCACCCATAGGTTACAACGACATGCAGATTTTACCACGAAATGAAGAAAGTTTGATTTATCATCAAAATATCAATAACGCATTTATATATCCTATATCTCATGACCAAATACAAAAGGAAAGATCCAGATCTTATGCCGAAGTAACCAAAATAAATAAAGATCCAACTAAAAGACAGACTCCAACACTTCTTATTATCCCAAAGGCACAAATGACGAATCGTGAATTGCAAGATAATTTAGAAAAATACAACCCAGTTTCCAAAATTGGTGTAAAAATTCAAAAGATTTCACATATCCGAAAAGGTGGTATTGCGGTTTCATGCAATACCAAAGAAGAAATACTCAAGATTAATTCCATATTGGAAAGCAATAAAAATATCAATAATTTAGTTTCTTTCAAAATACCTTCCAAAAGAAAACATAAATGCACAATAAACAATATACCTAACAATACTGGTCCAGAAGATGTCACTGAAATAATTAAACAAGCAACTAATTTGGATGAAAATGAATTCATACCCTCTTTTAAAATTAATGACAAAAGAAACAATGGAATAAAATGGGTAATTGAATGCTCTCCTCTAGCTTTCAAAATACTAATGAAACAAAATATTATTAACTACGGCTGGAGAAGTCACAAAATCGCAGAAGTTTTTGGATTACGTCGATGTTTCATATGTCAAGACTTTTCACACTCAGTCAGAAATTGCAAACATAGAAACTATTGTGCATTCTGTGGCGGCAATCACAATATCAAAGAATGCCAAGCAGAAAGTCCCTTATGTATAAACTGCAAATTACATAATGATGCCAATAATACGGACCTTAATACATATCACCCTGCTTATGCACCAAACTGCCCAATATGTCAAAAAGAAGTGACCAAAGTAATTACAAGAACCGAATATGACATCTTGGATTAATTTTATCCTTACCATTAACAAGTTAATACCAATTCTTCACTTTAATTCACCAAAACAATATAATTAATATATCACCAATACTAATTAAAAATAAAGAATTTGACTCTCAAAATACAACAAATTAACCTTCAAAGAGCCCACTCTTCTATGACAAAACTGGTCCAAATTTCAACCGAGCTCAATCCAGACATAATCCTCATACAAGAACCCTACTGTGTCAATGGAAAAGTTAGCGGAATACCAAACTGTTGGAATTGTATTCAATATGAATCTTCAGATGAATCTTCAGTCAGATCAGCTATCATCATCAATAACAAATACTTATCTCCAATAATAATCTTTACAAGTAAAGATATAGTTTCCATATTATTAAATAACAAAGAAAATCAACTTATCATCACCTCCTTCTATGCATCGCCATTAGAAAATTTAGAAAATAACATTACAAGCCTTTCTTCAATAATAAGGAAACATTCAAAATATCAACACATAATAGGAGGCGACTTTAATGCCCACCATGCAATGTGGGGATATAATAATATTGATACAAGAGGTGAACATGTCGAAGATTTTATAGCAGAGCATAATTTAGTTCTTCATAATAATGATAACAGCCTACCTACGTATGAAACAATACATGGACGTGGATGGCCTGACTTAACTATAACCTCATATCAAATAGCTAACAAAATTGTATCATGGGAAGTTTTAGATACCATATCGCTATCTGATCATAAAATAATCTCATTCAGAATAGATCTTAATTTTGAAATAACCTTAACTCATCGATTTAAAATTAATCCAAGATCTATTAAAACTTTTAATAAGCTCCTGAAACAAGATCTCTTCAAGATCCATCGGGAAATCAATAATTCATCTGATAAAATCACACTTAATAAATCAATAGAAAACCTTACAATATTCATACAGCACTGCTGCAAACAATCATTTATAACCCAAGAACCAAATAATAAACTTAACTTAAACTGGTGGACTAAAGAATTAAGGATACAGAGAAACAAAACAAGAGCATTCTATAGGAAAATGAAAAAAGCCTCCCTTCAAGAACTGAAAGATAAATTTTACATTATATACTCACAACAAAAAGCAATGTATAAAAAAATGATACTATCAGCTAAAAATAAATGCTGGAGAGATTATTGTACCGAAAACACAGTAAGATATGGAAATATTTACAAGATCTGTATGAACAAAGTTTTTAAACCAACCCAAATCTCCATCACTTCAAACCTCAATTAAACTCAACATCAAGATCAAGATACAACTTTAATAACTCTTTCTAATATCATGGAATAAGTTTTTCTGCAAGACTCCTCTCAAGAAGATACTGCTGAACAATCGTACATCAGAAATAATAATACAGCTCCAGATACAATGGATGACTTCCCCTTTACATTAAAGGAAATCTCTAATATAATAAAAAATTTAGCAAGAAATAAGGTACCAGGACCAGATGGAATATCTAACCAAATAGTCCAACTTATTCATTCTATTGATCGAACTCTTTTCTTAGATCTCAGTAATAAGTGCCTACAATTAAGCCCATTTCCTACTCATTTCAAAACTGGTCAAGTCATTTTGTTTAGCAAACCAAGCGCAGATGCAAATACTCCAAAATCATACAGACCAATCAACTTATTACCAGCAATAGGAAAAGTCTTAGAAAGAATAATAGCAAATCGTCTACGACATCATCTAACAAAAATAGAATTTATCAGCAATAATCAATTTGGATTCATCCCGAATAAATCGACAACGAATGCCATAGATTCAGCTTTAAACCAAATTCATATCAATAACTCCAATAATCTGCATTCTGCTTTTATTTGCTTGGATCTAACCAAAGCTTTTGACTCATTATGGTGGCCATCTGTACTTGAAGCATTAAGAAAAGCAAATTGTCCAAAAAACATATTTAACTTACTTCAAGATTATCTATGTGAAAGAAAAAGTTTTATAATGTACAACAATAAGATCATAGAATATGCTCAACAAAGAGGTTGTCCACAAGGTTCCT
Organism: Stegodyphus dumicola; assembly: GCF_044657685.1. NCBI lineage: Eukaryota > Metazoa > Arthropoda > Arachnida > Araneae > Eresidae > Stegodyphus > Stegodyphus dumicola. Next base: position 209,923,661 of record NC_140770.1, read on the forward strand.
GCCTTAGTGCTGACCTTTGGAACCACGTTTAACTCAATAACATCTTTCAAATGGCCAAACCATACACGAAATGTCGTGAACATTGTGAGTTTAAGAGAAAATAATGAGCGGTTTGTTAAAATTTAGATCAGATGAAAGATCTTTTAATATATAGTATTTTAATACTATTTAGCACAGTGTAATAAGTTCATTTTACAGTACGCAACATCCTCAAAAATGATCGTTACAACGCAGTTCAATCATCCATCTTTAGAACAACAATCTCTCTCGTTGCCATTCCGTAACATAGAAACTTACCTCTCATGGAGTTCGATAGTGGCGCGACATTCTCCCCGCCTTGAGTTTGGGGATACAAACTCAAAACTGTAATATAATGATAATACATACATACAATTTTGAAATAACAATAACGTACATAATAATAATAGAAATATTTCAAAATATTAGAATGCAAATAGAAATCAATATTTTAGAGTTCAAACACAGAAAGTTCAAAAGTTTGTTTAGAAGTTTATAAATCCAGTCTTTTAGATGGTTTTATTTTTCGTCCTGAGCGAGACACGCGAACAGTTTCATTAGAGTTAATATTAAGCTCAGGATTTTCAGCTATCACTTCCGGAACCTTCTGAGGTTCCGATACGACTTGCTCGTAATTTGGGGTCAATTCCACAGGGTACAGTCGTTGGATTGGTCTTAATATGTTTCCCTTTTCAGTTCGCAGTTTCACAAGTCTGATGATTCCATCTTTTCCTGGAAAGAGTTCCAGTACTCTCCCTAGCAGCCAATGGAGCCTTTTTTTATCATCTGTACCAATTAACACTATGTCACAATTTATTTTATCTTCTCTTTTGTTAACTGAAGAACGAAGGAAACCCAGATACTCCCTTTTAAACCTTCGTTTTAGATTTTCACGAACCTTTTGAATATGTCTCCATCTCAAAACAATATTAGTCTTTTCAATTTGATCCAAATCAGGAACATCATTTAATGGAATGTCCTGAAGAAACATTGACGGGGTCAAGGTCTTCAGATCTTGTTCCTCGGACATGTAAGTTAACGGTCTGCTGTTCATGATAGATTCGCTTTCACAGACGAGAGTCTGCAATTCCTCGTAAGACAAACAGGAGCGTCCAAGATTTTTTCTCAAAAGATTTTTCAAAATCCCAATCAAGCGTTCCCAGAAGCCTCCCCACCATGGAGAGGAGGGTGAGTTAAACTTCCAACGAATTTCGTTGACTCTAAATTCACTTTCAATTGTAGTCCAATCTAATTGTTTCAGAGCATTATTTAGTCCTGTAAAATTAGTACCATTGTCTGAATACATCACAGAAATTCGTCCTCTTCTGGCTATAAACCTACGCATAGCTTGGATGAAGTCGTTGGTACTCAGTGAAGGTATTAGCTCAAGATGGACATCTCTAAATACGGCGCAAGTAAAAAGTACTATCTACACCTTTTGTTTAGATTTAGTCATCAGAGGTCCAGCTATATCTACACCTGATACTTGAAAACTGCTGCTACTTCTGTTCGGTCTTTTGGAAGAGGCGGAAAAGGTACCTCAAGATGTTTTACCTTTTGCCTTTTACATGTTAAGCATTCTTTGATAACACTCCGGACAGTTCTTTTCCCTTTCACTATCCAAAATCTTTCCAGTAAAATAGTCAGTAGAGTTAATGTCCCAGCATGCTTGTTAGCAATATGTTCTTGGGCTATAAATCTTCTCACTGCCAGGTGTTTCGATGGTAGAATTATTGGAGAAATAAAATCTTTCGATTCTTCCTCATTTATCAATCTGGACTTCAATCGTAAAATTCCTTCTTCATCTTCAAATATTAGAAGACCTTTCAAATTTTTTCGTGTTTCTTCATTGGAGTAACATTCCTTTTGTATTACACGGAAAATAGTACTTTGTGCATTTAACAATTCTTCATTTTGAAGTTCCTTACATTTTCTTAAGTCCTTGGCCTTTGGTTGAAAACGCAGTATCCAAGCCATAACCCTAATCATCTTTGAAAATCTAGAGAATCTTCTGGCTAACTGTAATGGAATTGACTCTAGCTCTGTGTTACTAGCAGAGATGACTGACTTTCGTTTCTCTATCTCTACTTCTTTTTCGTTAATATTTACAGCTGACTTTGGCCACTGCTCCTTCGGATTCTTCAACCAGGCTGGCCCTTGCCACCACTTGCGTTTCTGAAGTTGCCTAGGTCCACAACCTCTTGACAAAATGTCTGCTGGATTCTGGTCAGTTGAAATATGGAACCAATCTTCCGAAATTGTCAATTTTCTAATTTCACTTATTCTGTTTGTAACGAATACCGACCACTGTTCTCGACGAGTTATCCACACAAGAACTGTGGAAGAATCTGTCCAAAAGTAAGTCTTGATGTTGGGAAGTTTTAGAGCTTGCTTCAAAGAACTAAACAGCCTAGCACCTATGGTAGCAGCCATTAGTTCAAGTCGTGGTATAGTAATAGTCTTCGTTGGAGTTATTCGTGATTTGGCTTGAAGTAATTGAACAGTCACTGAACCCATACTGGATTCACTTCTTAAGAAAATGCATGCCGCATAAGCTGTCTTGCTGGCATCGACAAAAGTATGGATACTTAAATTGGATTCCTTCATCACACTTAACCATCTTGGAATTTTTATATTTTTGAGGTATTTCAGTTGTTTTCCCCATTTTAAAAAATTCTTCTTTATTTCATCATTCACTTCACCATCCCATGATTCTTTGCTCTTCCAAGCGACCTGCAGCAAAATCTTAGACTGAATCATAACAGGTGCAAGGAAACCTATGGGATCAAATACTCGACTAACTAGTGAAAGCATTTTCCTTTTAGTTACTTTTTCTCTTTCATCAAATTTCAAAAATTCGGTGTCTATTTCCAAGGTATCTAAATCTTTGTCCCAAACCAGTCCTAATACCGGTGATGTTTTACTTTCTGAAAATGCAGGAATGCCAGAACTTTCCCATCCTCTGAGATCAAACATTCCTTCTTTCATTACATTAGTTGAAGATTCGATGATTATTTCTAGTTCGTCATTATTTTGTACACTAGTTACGCAATTATAGACATAAAAACTATCTTGTAATTTTTTAAGAAATTCTTCAGAATATTTTTCTTTCTACGTTTCTTTGGATAAATGATGGTCAATAACCGCCATCAGCAAAAATGGACTACAAGTAATGCCAAATACCACACGGGTGTGACGAAATGTCTTCACTCTACCATCATCACCATACCAAAGAAATCGTAAAAAATCTCGATCTCTTTCATTTAGAGATATCTGTAAAAAAGCTCTTCTGATGTCTGAAATCACACCAATTTCATGTAAGCGAAATCTTGCTAGAATAGACGGAATAGTTTCAATCAAATTAATTCCAGTCTCTAAGCAATCATTTAGAGATGGCTGATTAGAAAGCTTTGCCGAAGCATCAAAAACGGGTCTAATTTTCATGGAAGATAGTGAGGACGTTTCCTTAATGACTGGACGATGTGGGAGGTAATGAACAACGGGTAAAGACAACTCCTTTTGGGGAACTTCTTCAATCACTCCTTCCTGCAGCCATTCATTAAAGACTTCATGATACCTTTCACGATATCCGATTTTTTCCAACTTCTTCGTAGTAGATTCGAGTCTTTTCAAAGATAGGTCATAGTTGTCAGGTAAGACTGCATGCTCAATCTTCCAAGGCATATCAACCTCGTATCTACCATTTTCTAATTGACGAACTGTTTCTTGGAAATGAACCATAATAGCTCTTCTTGACTCTTCTTTAGTTTTTTGTTCAACAGGATCTCGGATACCCAATAATTCTAAGTCCCATAACGATGAAATAGGCAGGTCTTCTTGAGATAACATAGAAACTATAGTCATATTTACATTGTGCTGATGTTCGGATTGAGGTACTTTACCCATCAAAGTCCAACCCAATTTTGTTTCTATAGCCACTAAACCTGTTCTTAGTTCTTCTCGTTTGCCAGTAAATAACTTCCCTGCAACGTCTGCCCCTAACAGTACTTCAATAGGGCCTGGATTCCCTTGGGTATCGGTTAAGCGTATTCCCTTATTTCCTAATTCGCGAATCCAAGAACCGTATCTTATGCTTGAAATATCATTACAAATAACATCATGGTCTACAGCATCTAATTTACACGAATATTTATCATCAAGGCTACTCAAATAAATCTTGTAACATTGATGTTTATAAATTTCAGTTTTCTTTCCACCAAATAAAGAGTGACTAAATTCTTCTTCCCATTGCAAGTCAAAACCCATTTCTTCTGCAGTAGACTTTAAAACATAACTTTTTGAGCTACCCGTATCAATCATTAATCTAACTTTACGCCTTTTATTCTTACCCTCTATGTTCACAACTAGGGTCTGAAGGAAAACTTCATTCGTAGCACGCGAATGCAAAGAATCGATTGTTTTCTCTTTTTTCTCATCATTTTACTGGTTATGCATTTCACTAGACTTATTACATTCAAGACTAGGACAAAAAAATTTCAAATGCCTTTTTGAATAAATCTGACACTTAACACTTGATCGACACTGGTTACTGAGGTGACCTTTAACCAAGCATATTCTGCATAAACCTTTCTTTTTTACCGCAGACAATTTTTCATCTAACGGAATATAAAACGCCTTTTTACAATTACGCGTTTCATGATCTTTTAAACAAAACGAACAAGAAGGTATTGCTTCATGATTCATCAAATCCGACGCGGAAGGAATATTTTGGCTAGTTGCCAAGTGCTTACGATCAGACTTAGAAAAAATATCCGCTCTGCTTAATTTTATTTTTTCTTCTGACTGAACTTCGCTTTTCAGAAATTCAATTATTGCATCAAGACTCGAAATGTTTCATTCAGATTCAGTAATTTTTCGTTGTCTTTCAAACGATCGCAATACGTGAATAGGAATAGCACTTTCCACAAGAGGATATAAAATTGTTCCACACTGATCAGTCGTTACACCAAGACTGCTCAGGGCTCTAAGTTGTGTTGAAAGTTTGTTATACAAACTACTCAAAGAATCCTGCTTCCTTTTCGCTGCGTTATCCAAAACAAGTTTTATTAACTCTCGAACATAAAAATCAATTAAAAGTTCTTTACGCCCATATCTCTCAGTAAGGCTTTCTATAGCCAAAGGATAATTTTCGTTCGTCACCGGAAAAGATTCTACAATATCTCTAGCTTCTGATTTAATTTTTGTTGACTGTATCAAATAATGGAATTTGTCTGCATTCGTTAAGTTATTATTTTCATGTATGTTTTTAAACTGATTCCAAAACGTAAGCCAATTTTTTAAATCACCTGCGAACTTATAAAGTTCTACTTTCGGTAGCCGTTGGCACAAAGTTTTACATGTATTTTCATCAGTAACTAATTTCTGACTACTCTCTGACGATGTATTTTGGATTTCGTTTAATTTACTCTTAATATTATCGAGAAATCGTTCCGATTTTAACTGTATCCTAACAGCCTTATCTCGATAGTCCTCTGTTATTTCAAATTCTGTTTCGAATTCTTTATCATCAGTTATGGTATCTAAATAAGCACCGTGCGTCAATTCTAATGTTTCTGCCTTTTTCTTGAACAAATAAAAGCACATTTCTGCTTCTTCATAATCAACATTATCATCATTTAAAAGATCATCTAGTCTTTTATATGCTTTAGTAAAAGCTGAACGTTGCGCAGTTTTGTTTCTTTTCATCACTTCCATTTTGTCTTAAGTTTAAAATATTCAGATAAAAATTAGGCAAGAAAAGTATTTTAAACTTCAGTAAAACAATAATCAATAACTTCAAAACGGAAGTATAAGGTAATCAACTTACCCTATCTATTCTTTCATCCAACATGTTTCCAACAAACACGCCCACCCGGGGGCGCCAGAAATGTCGTGAACATTGTGAGTTTAAGAGAAAATAATGAGCGGTTTGTTAAAATTTAGATCAGATGAAAGATCTTTTATTATATAGCATTTTAATACTATTTAGCACAGTGTAATAAGTTCATTTTACAGTACGCAACATCCTCAAAAATGATCGTTACAACGCAGTTCGATCATCCATCTTTAGAACAACAATCTCTCTCGTTGCCATTCCGTAACATAGAAACTTACCTTTCATGGAGTTCGATAGTGGCGCGACACAAAGTGTTGCTTTTGCTGACGACGCAGCTTTTGTGATCTGTGGTAGAACAAGAAATATTCTGGAAAATAATGTAAATGAAACTCTTCATCTTTTTAAAACTGAATGCAACAAATTGAAACTGACAATAAGTGAAGAAAAATCAAAAGCTATAATTTTCCATGAAAAATCTCAAAAAATCACTCGACTACCAAAATTTTCAATAGAAAATAATAGAATACTATTTTTGTTATTACTGTTGAAAAATAGTTCCAAAACTTAAATTTCTAGGCATAATCATTGACAAAAACCTCAACTGGATTGAACATCTCAAATATATCAGAACTAAAACACAAAAAATAGCAAACAACTTACGTTATGTCCAAGGACTAAATTGGGGACTAAATCCTCATATTCAAAAAAATTGTTCAATACAGTAATAACAAAAATAGTATTCTATGGTGCAGAAATTTGGGCGCAGCCTATGACTGTTCGGAAACAAAAACAACTGCAAGCCATACAACGTCCATTCCTTCTCCGGATCACAAAATGTTATAAAACAACATCAAATGCTGCCCTATGTGTACTTTCAGGAATAGCACCTCTTCATACTTTAGCACAAACTGAACATGCAAAAGCCATAGTTCTAAAATTAAAAAAATCCTGCATATTACATGATGAAATATTTAATCCAAACAATTTTGAAATTTCAGTCAACCCCTACAGAAGACATCCTGCCTCTAATCCTAAAATATATAGCACAATAAAACCTCCAACCAGTCATATATCTCCACCAATAATATATACAGATGGATCGAAAATGGACTTAGGAGTTGGCTGTGCATGTATAATACAAATAGATCAAACCCAGAAAATAACTCTCCAAAATCGACTCGCCAAGGAAAATAGTATCTTCCAAGCAGAATTACACGCAATTCGAATGGCAGTAGAATACTCAATCGATAACAATTTACAAAAAATCAATATTTTCTCAGATAGTCAATCCGCAATACTAGCTCTACAAAATCCCAAACACACATCTGAAATAATCCAAGATATTTTTAACAAAACTATCCAATATCCTCAAATATCACCAAACATTTATTGGATAAAGGCTCACGTCGGAATTCTTGGTAACGAAGAAGCCGATTCAGCAGCCAAATCAGCTACTACCAACAATAATATCCCTTCAAGAAAAATCTCCTGGCCAAAATCATACTTCAAGAACTATCTATGTAAAATCAGCCTCCAAATGTGGGAAGAAGAATGGACAACAATAAATATAGGAAGACAATTACATCAAATAGCACCTCATGTAAATGATACATGTACAATGGTCCATTGTTATATAAACCGCTTTTTAACTGGACATGGGCCATTTCCCACATACTTCTTCAGATTTAACATCTCAAACTCTGAGCAATGTGTATGTGGAAATAAAGGTGATCCAATCTATTATATTACTCAATGTCCCTTAACAAAGTCAACTCATATTAAATTGCCTAATTCAAATATCAATGCCTTCCTTCGTTTTGCAATTACCAACAAACATTTAAAAAATAAAATGAAAATACAATGAAATATCTATCTTCAATAGGCAAAAATTTATGTGAGCACTAAAGTAATTAATGTCAAAACTCATTTTTGAAGCTGCAATTCATCTAAAACATTTCTTATCAAATTATCTTAAAAACAAACCCTTGCAATAATACTGATATAGTACAAAAAAAAAAAAAAAAAAAGGAAAAAGAAGAGGAAGAAGATACAGATTCATAAAATAAACTTTGTCTCAAGGAACTACTATGAACTGTTATAAATTATGACTGTTAGCCTACTATTATTATACCTATTATAACTTCTATAATTATATCTAATAGGTATGATATCAATCAAAATAGCGATATACTATTTATGCTGTTATATTTTGTGTTATATTATACTATGTATTTTTTTTAATATTAACTTTAAAAATAAACCGAAGTGTAGTGGGACTATACCTACATTACTTAAGGTAAACATTGGGTGTCCCACTACATTTCCACCTGAACCTGAACCTGTGGTAGTACCAGGCATCGGTATTAGTTCCAGTAATTTCTCAAAAATGTTAAAATTCTTGTCACAAGAACGAAGTAACACTGCTAATTGAGCTTTGTCACTAATGTCCGTGCTCTCGTCACAGGCAATGGAGAAACTTTCGAAACTAGATGATTTTGCTTTGATCTGATCACTTAAATTCGCGGCTAAATCAGTACTCTTTCCGCAACTGTATTTCGAGACAATGAAATTGATTGAAAAGCCTTCACATTTCCAGGACAAACAATTTCTCCAGCTTTCATTAGGCATTCCTTGATGAAATCACCGTCAGTAAAAGGCTTCGGATGTTTAGCTATCAACTCGGACAAGACGTAGTTTGCATGTACCGCCGCTTCACTTTCTTGCATTACTTTAAACATGGACTGTTGCTTTTTCACTCCTAACTTGAGCTCTTTCAACTTTTCTTCTCTCATTAATCCTTCGTAATTGTTATATTTCGATTTGTGTTGTTCGTAATGACGTTTAATATTATATAACTTTGGTACATTAATAGTATTATTACATATCAAGCAGATTATTTTATCTTTTATTTCACAGCAAAAATATTCTAATTCCCATTTTACTTGGAATATTCTATGTTTGTAAGCGATTTTTCGTTTAATTTTACTACCACTTGGTTTTGATATATACATACTGAATACAAAGGGCTGGAATAAACACGGTTAACGTTAAAAAGTTAACAAAAATTTATTCTTTCCACAAGAGATAAATCAAAATGCTGAAATATTTCTTCAAAAATATTCTAACAATATCACAAAATGTCAAACGTTTAGCAAAAATCAATTCAAAACAGAGAAACTAATTCTATCTCAGAGCGAAATCGCTACAAATCAATCACAGGATTAAGTAAACAAACAGTTCGCTAGAACTACAGCTACTACTGAGATGAGTTGTTTGTTCTCGGCTTTTATAAGCTTTATAATTAATTTCTCGAATATACTGGAAACATCTATAAATATCTGGATTTTTGCGGATGGCAACAGCAATTACGAGATATTTATTTATTAGGAATTAAATGCACGCGCTGTTCTATTTTTAACCTTCCAACGCAGCTGTCTTTTCAAAAATCGTCTGCGTTGCTAAGGCAACATGAAGCAAATCTAATTACAATTCTAAATAAAAAAAAACTAAATAAATAACTATGAAATCCGTAACAATATGAAATAAGTAATAATTAATAATAAAGCAAAGTGCATGGACATGCATGCACCAATATATCGTACAAAACTATGTTTGGAAAACTGAGACCATGAGTTCGGCCACATTCGGCTATCGGGGGATGCGTACAAGTTCTGAGTGCACGTGTCCCCCAAAAGCCGAAGGTAGCTGAACGCAAGCTACTCACACGCATTTGTAGTTTAAGTAGTGTGTGTGTCAGCTCGCTGTAAATAATCTAACAACACTGAATAAATTATCGTTAATTACTTAGCAGTAAACATTTCATTTTTTTCTTCGTCGATATGTTATTTTATTATTATATATTATTATTTGCCGATATATTGGCCGGGCCGCAAAAATATTTGTTGTGGGCCGCGAGTTTGACATCCTTGCAGTAGAAGCTTTAATCTCTCCTGCTGCTGAGCCGTCTAAGAAACTTAAAATTGATTACTCAGCTAAAGCCAACTGTATTGTCCGCTTAAGTAAGGAGACGAAAACGAAAAGAAGTTGAAACAACCACAGGGGGGGGAGTTGCGTCACTTGCTTGTAACACTGGCAGTGATGAGAAAATTTCTGCCAATGAAACTGACTGAAGTCAGCCAAGACTGAAAACTCAATCTTGAAGGTTCTAAATACTTCTACCACTTCTGGGCTAAGCCTGACGTGCAATATAAGGAATTAAAATGCTTCACTGCTCACAGAATGTTTGACTTTGTAGAAACTTTTAAACTTGGCCAAAGGCGACAAAACGTATTTTTCAAAGAAGACTTTGGAAGCCATGCAATTTTTTTTACAAAATTCTGGCACACAGTGTAATCGGCTGCAATTTAGGAAAAGCCGTTCAATAAAATTTACCACCCGTAGATTTTCTCTAAGGTAACCAAAAAGAAATCAATTACTGATGCCTTGTCATCACTTAACATCGCGGTCAAGAAAGTAAAGCAGTTCACGAGAAAACGATTGGAAAACCGAAAAATTGATCATTATCTTCTACGCATGGTCGATGGCAAGAAAATTTGTAAATCTGTACAAGCTTCCCAGTCAGGAAACCTTCACTTTGATTTTGCATGTGTTTTTCCCATTATAAGAGTTATCTAATGCACCAGTAATATGCAAAACGTATTTACACTCAAACTAGCATGTACCAAACTATCAAAAACTACTAAGAATGCTCAAATTCCTTATCTTCTTTTTGTAACAACTGGTTCTTTCATCGATACACGCGCACGTTTATGATTTTTCTTACGTTTGTGATTACTTTTTTCGAAATCGGCTTTTTCCTACTCATAGTTTTTCCAAAACAGCCATTGGTGAATTCTTCATTAATTTACTCATATATAAATTATGCACTTGGCTTTACTAACATCAAGAAAAGTTCTTTTCTGTAAATGGCAAGAGACATGTATTACTGTATAATTTATACTTTATGTACGCTTTCCGTTCAATATTCTGTTTAACTGTAATATGGAAATGCGTTTCATGAAAATTTGATTGCAATTGCTCTTGCATCTTCTACTGCTTCTGGAAAATACTAATTTATAAATCCAAAGAATATTAGATTCCTCCTTGCAATGCGTGCAGATGACAAATCAAAATATGCATTTGTACATACATCAGGCTGTTGAGATGAATATGCTTTATTCTAGAAAGAATCGAAACTATATATGTAATTAATGCACATTACGATTTTTAATAAATGTGGTTTTAAAGGTTAAATGTTAAAATAATACCTTAAAGAACTTATTCTCTACATATAATAAAATAAAGAGTCTGTCTCTCTCTCTCTGTGTTTGTATGTGTGTCTTTCGTTTGCGCTGCGCGTAAGCTAATAGACCCACGGCTACGAAATTTGGTATATAGTGCACCTCGAAGCGATTTTTTCGAAATTAGAATTACAATTTTTTTTTTAATTTTATGTTTTGTGACGAAATCGCGTCATTTTGAGACATAATGGGCTGTAGGAAAGCGAAATTTTACTCTACACACTCCATTTTCACATCGTCATTAAACGTAGGCACTTAGCTATTTTACGAACTTAAAATAAATTTCGTGTTTCAAATAAATCGATTAAATACAAATTTATTTAACTAAGTGAGCTTAACACCTTTTAAACGGGATTTTTTATAAAAACGTTTATTTTTAAAAATGTACAGTTTATTTTTCTTTGATTTTTGGACACGTTAAACTTCCATCCTTGCGACTGCTTTTAAAAAAAGAATTTTGGAAAAATGATAATATTTTGTATTTTTAAAAAAATTTTTAAATGAAGCTTCCGAGTACACTTCTCGCATCTCACATCTTTAAAAATGTGATTTTGGCAATAATTTTCCTGTCTTACTGTTTTTGATAGATTTTTGATGAAATCGCATCATTTTGAATAGTTTCATTATTTTAGAAATATGGGTTTGGCAACAATGTTTCATCGTATTTCTTATGTCACTGTTTTTAAGAGATTGGCATATTTTATTGTCATTTTTATATATATATATTATACATTCTTATTGATTTTTTTTTTTTTTTTTTATAAAGTTGTTCTGTAGAGTAAACTTCTGCGCGGAATTTTATGTTTTTTTGCTTATTTCACTGTTTGTAAGATATTGAAAAGTTTTGCATGACTTTTTTCTTCAAAGGAAAGTTGGTTAATTTTTTATTAGGATAATTAATATTTGTATTAAGGGATATAGCTTATTTCATTGTAATTTTTTCTCTTGAAAATATAAGATAAAATATCATTAATTATACTTTGCTTTTCAGAATTTTTTTTTTTTTTTTTGTATTTTTTTATGCTATTTATTGCTCATTTCACTGTTTTTAAGATATTGAAAACTCTTGAGTGATTTGTTTTAGGAAACAAAGTTCTTAACCTCCTTTATACCATTTGAGTTCTTAAGATTTTGCAAAGGGAAGTTGGTTAATTTATTTATTAGGATAATTGATATTTGTATTAAGGGATATTGCTTATTTCATTGTAATTTTGTTATACATAATAACATTTTTATGAAGTTGTTCTGCAGAGTAAAATTCTACGCAGTTTTTAAATTTAACGTTTGGTGTTTCCTTCAGCCATTTTCCCGGTACATTTAAAAGCCAGACGAAGGCTGGCAGCGGAGCTGCTAGTAAAAAATAAAGTTAAAATAATCTTCTAATCAAGCATACTGACTTATTATATTTTTACTTTAGAATGAAAAATATTTTTTCGGTCTTCAACATTAAGAAACCTGATTCAGTCTCATTATCGATTCAGCTGCTACCTGCCACAAAACCACTTTTTGCAATGCCATTCTATGAAAAATGATAGCTGTGAATTTATTAAAAATGATGATTTAAAGAAACATATAAAAAGATTCTTAATTCTGGATCACAGATACTGCTGTTGATTAATTAACAGTAATAAAATACAAATTAATACTTATTTTCTCCATCTCACTACAATCAATTCCTACAGGGCATAAGAAGCTGCCAGAAAAGTTAATCAATTTCAATCCAAAAGCTAGTGCTTATTAATTGGTGCTCCAAGTACATCAGTTAGATTTCGAGCTTGAATATGTAGAATATGTTTTGGTAAAACGTATTCAACTAATCGGAGTGAAGGCTTTCCATCATATTACATTTAAACAGACTTTCTATTAACATAACTATTAGCGGAATGTCTGGCAACAGATACAGATAAAGCTCTTGGAGCTTTTGCATTAAATTTTAGGATTTTTCTATTTTTATTCATAAAGCTCTTCACTATAAAACATTTAAACACAAAGGGCTTCATGCGATTTTTAATGGGGATTTTTCTAAAAGATAACAACACATCCTTTAAGGGAATATTAAGAGCAGCAAAACATCATTATATTAATAACGCTTGTTGATCCAGCCTAAGGGACACTGTGCATGAAGTTTCTCAAACGTAAATTACAAGCCGAAGGTTTTCGTTTGATCGGAGACATGAAATTGCTTTAAATGGATAACACTACCAATATTGCACAGGAGCAGCCTCTTTCTAGCAATCGCAAATTTACTAAAAGACATATAGTAAATTCTCAGTTGAACTTTGATATACGTCAGAATTTGCAATTTGAAAATTTAAATACGACTTCTGAATCGCATCCAGTAACCTCACCGTGAGATACTGATGCAATACCGAACAGACAAGGAAATCTTAAATTCCAAACGCAGTATATATATATATATATATATATATATATGACAGAAAGATGCTGAAGTTCTTTCCTAAAAAAATATTCTATACTGCCTTGGCATTTTCTCAGCATATATAAGAGCTTCGTTTTCAGTCTTTTTAAGCGAAGGCATCCAGTATCATTACTAAAACTCCATTGAACCAACGTTCCAACTTTTCTCAGTTTTGTCAGCGGGACGAATCATCTAGATAAAACTTCCAGTTAAAAGATATCTATTGGTTGCTCCGTTGATTACTGTTGCTCAACTGATATGACCACGCGTTGCGTACGAATGAATTTATCTGTTTTATTAACAGCTTTTTTTCGCAAAAAATGTAACGTACTTACTCTCTTCCTCCTACATTTAATCACTAATACTTACAAACCATGAAATACAAACCATTTTGTACACGCTATCACAATGACTTGTTTCTAATTAATTTCTTCGGAATATGTCATAGATGATGAGAAGCTATAATTTCTCTGGGTTTTTTAAGACATTTTTCATCACCTTTTTTTTTTAAAGATCCCAAAATTATCTGTTATTAGTAATTAGTGTAGTTTAATTTTAGAAACTCTTACATGATCATTTGATCAGTACTATGTTTTTCCCATATTGCAAATATATAAATTTCAATTATCATTTTCTCGAAATTGGTCTAGTAAGCTACGTCACCGCCATGTAACAAAATTAGTTGTAACTCAAACACGGCTCACGTAAAATTCAAGTCCTCTATTTGAAACTAAAAAAATAATATTTTTTTCCATAGTGCAAATCTTCAGATTAATCGGAAAAGAATACGTTTTGTCCGAGAAAATATTTTCCCTAATTCCTCATTAAAAGTCAAAAGTCAACCAAACTGATATTTTAAGCACTTTAAATTTGCATTAAGGTATGCACTAAAATATCATTAAATTAAATGTGGAAATCGTTCACGATTTTCAAGTAAATATTTTTATTTCCATAAAACATGAGCCTAATACTAAAATTATGTATTATGCATCCAATAGTGTTAAGCGCTTATACGTGCTTTTCAGTTATGCTAAAGAACTATTTAAAAAAAATTAAATCATCAAAGCCTACGTTCAAATATTCTGTTCAGTAAATATGTATTTTCGATATCAGATAAATTTAATGTGAAGTTAAATGCACATTTATTGCTTGAAAAATATTTACGGTTACAGTATTTTAACAAAATTTGTTATTAGTTATGAAATAGGTGCCCAAAATAAACTATATTTTAATAATGAAATACTGCCGAACTATTAACACATAAAATAAGCTTTAAGATCAAATGTGTGGAATGTTTGTGAAAACTCAAATAATTGTCTTAATCGGAAATTTTCAAAATCCATTACAATCTTCACAAAAGTTACATCATAATTAAATATTAATTCCACTAAGTCTTAGAAAATCAATTAAGTTATTTTAAAACAGTTTATAGAAAAGTGTTTTAGTTTAGTCGTTTGTAATTAAGCTATTTGTGTTGACCTTAATAATGTAAATTATCCTAGAAATACGTTTTATTATCATGTTAAGTTTATTATGTTTTATTATCATCATCATATAATGTACGTCATTACGCAATTATTGCATTGCATTAATATTGCATTGCAGTTATACATTTATTTATTGTATTATATATATACATACAACATATGCACTAAGAAATACCCAATTTTACCTTAGCAAAATTATTTCATGTCCTACTTTAGAAATACATAACATATGTTATTTATAAGGCAAAACTTACTGTAAAAATAATTTGTTTTTTGCGAAAGCTTCCATTCCAGAATAAAAGGTCAAATGCTTCTTTATCATTTGTATAAAGATACACATTAAGATACACACTTTCGGCACGCGTGATGAAACTCAGTGCATAAGGGGTAATTTACAAGACAAAAAACAACCTTAACATTCCATTGCTTTTCGAGAACATAGTACTTGGAAGAATCAAAAAATCGGATCCTTTAGGTCAAAAGCTTTATGTTTGAGCACCACGCCAACATATTCCATTCGAAATTCAGAAATAGGTCTTTGTTCTGTGTTCCGGGAGATTTAATGTGGTTTATTCGAGCGATTCGTGTTAGGCGACAGCCGGAATATATATTATCACGCATTTTTACCTATAAAAGTCCGTAGCTATTCTTCTTCTCGCATTAATGTTCTAGTTGTCTTGACATTTCTGTGACTGTGAAAATTTCTTCACCATTTTTCGGCTGACACTGTTTCTGGTGAATCCACTTTGCAGTCGTCTACAATGTTCTCCACTTTCAATTTTATGGCGTTATTTGCTTGTTTATTCTTCAGTGCAGTAAACTCTTTCCCTGGAATACAAAATCAGTTGCAAGAGAAAGATCGAAAGATAACTGGAAATTCGAGACCGGAAAGGATTGAAGTGGAAGTTACTTCTTTTCCTCCCAAGCCTTACCAGTTTGGCTATGAACTGGAAGATGGTTTTGGGATGAGCCAATATCGCAATGAGGCTTCCGATGGCACAGGTGTTGTGAAAGGTAGCTACGGTTACATGGATCCTACGGGAATTTACAGGAAAGTAGAATATACTGCAGATGACAACGGATACAGGGCAGTCATCCGCAGCAATGAGCCTGGAACAGCAAATCAGAATGTTGCAGATGCCTTATTCATCGTTGAGCCAACCCCGACAGGTATTGTTCGACAAGATATACAGAATGAAATATCGCCTAGAGATAATAAAGCTTAATACATTCGCAGTATGAAAATGTATGAAATTTCTGTTAATAGTGCCAATAATATATAGCAGTAATAAAAATCAGAATATCATTTTTACATTGGATTATTATTTTCCCAAAGAAATGAAAGAATGTGGTAAATATTTATTATTCATTGCATGTTTCCCTAAAAACTAAGAATCAAAATATTCGAATACAAGCTTTAACAAAATAAATTCAGTGAAATTTGTATACTTTTATCTTAATTAGTTAACACTATTTTAACAAGATGCATTTGGAAAAAGCATACATAAATTTAATCTTGAAAAATTAATTCTGAATGCAATTAAAATGTTTCAAAATATCGAGCTAAATTTTTTTAAGATGAATAACAATTTTTATCATGAAATTCTTTTAAACTGTTTCAAGTCTGGAAGACGAATTACGTACATTTGTAAAAAATGCATTTATAGTTAATTTTAGCAGCATGCATTACCCTTTAATTGAGTTAAATTACCTGTATGAAACAGTATAGGTCTGCATCTACGGTTATCAACTATCAAATATTGTTTTAGATAATGGTATACTATTAATTTCATACTATTTGCTTCTTTTTTAAAATGAAATGTATGTTTTTCAAAGAAATTCCTACTAATTCAAGTTTGGATAAGGAACTTTTATTCTACAAGATTTTGCCTCCTAATCATAATAAAACATATTTTACGTCTTTAACGCTTTATTTATTAAAATGGTTATGTAAATGAGCTTCAAAAACTTTCTTTCTTACAGATATTGTTAATTATTAACCCAGTTGCTCTTCTTATTGCTAACTATGAATTCAGGAATTGTCTTAATTTTAAAGCAACATTTTACTGGATACTGGTAAATAAATATTTTACTTGATACTGGTAAATATACATTTTACTTGATACTGGTAGCATTATTAAACACTTTTCCATATATTACTTTATTTAAAATTAATTAAAATTTCTGAAATTCGTTCAGAATAGGAACTAATTTCTTATGTGTAATAGAATTAATTTTACTAATTTTTTTATGTGAAGCTATGTTATATTTTCCTTAAATCAATACCATATTTCAAACATTTCAAGTAGAATTTGTATACTTTATACGTAAATATAGAGAGAGTATCGTCCTCTAAATTCTTCAGAAGCCAAAAAAGTAGATGAATCTTATTTATAAAACTCGCGGAAAATTTCTGATCTAAAAAAAGCCAATATTTTAAGAATGTAATACATAAGAAAACCTGGCAATCAGGACATAAAAGTTTGTTTGTATTGGAAAAATAGTCTTGAAACAAATATATTTATAAAATTAAATTACGTTTTCTTTGACTAATTTTTTTTGTTTCTAGCAGCTTAAATGAATAATATAACTATTATCAATTAATTAAAGCAATTAATAAGCAATATGTATAATAACTATAAGCAATTAATTAAAAATAAAATATTAGAGACATACTATATCATGTTTTCTTTTGAAACCTCTTGTATGTCTTCTACATGCAACTTATTTTTCCTAGTTATTTATAACTGCAAATATGAAGGAATGCATGTTTTGAATTCTTTTCAAGGTAAATTTGGATAAGGAGCGTGTCTGTATGCATATATGCATGCGCGACTGTATGTGTGTGTTTAACAGCAAAAACAAATATCTCATGTAGATCTAGATACATGTTAAATTTTTAGAGAACGCACTTTTCGTGAAGTAAAAGAATATAAAGTTTTAATTTGAAAATATTGCTCTGCATACAAGATTTTATTTTTTTTTCTTTAATTTTATCCATTTAAAAAAATAAAAGAATATGTGCATTAATTTTATCAGAACTCAAAACAATGATTTAAGTATTTCTTTGAAGCAATGCGAATGAATGACTTATTGGAGGAATTTCTACACTGTTTCTTATATTTATACCAGGTAATATTACAACGCAGCTTATTCGTTTACTCAGATATATGAAGAAACACACTGGGTTTGTTACATTTTATTATCCCGTGAATATTTAATGAGAAATGGATTTTCTCATTTACATTACATTTTTAAAAAGAGGTGAATACTTCTGAGTTCTTGTTATCTTACATAATTTCCGTTTCTACGAGTTCAGTCTTCAATGAAAAGAAATTTTTAAGTGAAAGAGAAAAACTCAACTATAGATAAGAGACTATCGCATGGACTATAAGCTACCACATGGAACAAACTGAAACTATCACATAGGCACTGTATAGATTATATAATATCCTCTATTTTTTCTGCTTTTTAATTTATTAATTCAGAATTTTACTTTGTACATAAACTTAAAGTTTTGTGTATACATTTTGTAGCTGTGTGGAACAAAAAATCAAAATCACTTCAAAAAGTGTATTCAGCACTATACAATGTTTTATGTTTAAATTCTTAAATTTTAAATGAGAAACTACATTAGTTTTTAGAAGAAACATTATTTAGAAGTTTGCTTTTGAAAATATTTCTATTCTTGAATCTAATTATTCCGTCATTTATATATTTTAACATTTTGGAATAATCATTTTATATATTTTAAAGAAAATAAATATATAATAAAATACTGCACGATTAAATACCTCTTGGGCGATTAGTCATAAAAGAAGGTATTCTTTCAAATTCAACTGTTTCGATCGAATCATTTCATTTAGTTTCATAAGTGTCACGTAGAGAAAAGTATGTAACAAAGTATGTTCACGTAGCAAAGTCCATTAAACAAGAAACATTTCGTATTTATGTGACCAAAATTGCTCCAGATCACCTTAATTTAAGTCGGGAGCACCATATACAAATATCGCAGATAAATATCCGTTTAAACTTTAAAATGAATATTTCTAAAAGTTATATTTTTTATGCTAGGAAAATACACGCATAATAAGGTGTTTTAAATTGCCATTTTGAGAAATGCTAAATTTTAAAATTTGCTATGCAGTGTACTTCAGTTTTATACAATATCCCAGTAATGACATTCTTATTGCGAGTAAAAAGGTTTAAGTTGCATAATTTTGAAAAATTTTCCTCAAGGCTAGTTTTCAGCATAGACAATTTGTTCATTCAATTTCAGCATAGACATTTTGTTCCTTAAAAGCTCTTTAATAGAATAAAAATTTTATTAAACTAAATTATTTTTATTAAATGTAAAATGTGATCAAAATTGTCATAGTCTGAAAGCCTACTTTATTTGATTTATATCTTGAATTTAAACTATATTTATATACATGTATATATAAATAAGTACAATAATGTAAACTGTATATGTACGGCATTACTATGCAATATTACTAGACAAGTAATCAATGTCAAAAGATAAGCAAACAAGTAGAAACAACGGGAAGAAAGGAAAGAGAGAAAGAAATAAAAACGAAATATAAGAAAATATATGCGAAATGCATATAAGAATATGAATTTGAATTTATTTACCACGCACGCCGTTTCATCAGGTGGGGTTGTTAACACGTGCTAGTCCTTGTGTTGCTTCCAAGCAGCTGCTCCAGTTCCAAGCAGCTATTACATAGATAAAATGTATATCGCCGAATTTCGTGTGTCGTCGGTGTGACGGCGGGAGATATATCTAGCTTTATGGACTTATGAATTTGAAACTCATTTCACGAATAATAAATATGACTTCCATAATTTTTTTCAGTCTTTACATCATATAAAAGAAACCTTTCGCAAAGCTTAGATTTTGTATTTAATAAAGATTTAAATAAAAAAATATGTAGCCTTTGTTTTATTTTTGAAAATATTAGCCTATTATTACAGAATATCAAGGTAGAAGATTAAATATTTTTCATCTGGGGGGGGGGTGAAGAGGAAGAAAAAAAGAAAAGAAAAAAGAATAACTTTAATAAACTAGTGTTCTAATTTTTCTATTTAGATTCCAGTTTTATACTTTGAAATTCTTATTTCATAGGAAAATATCGATTTGTGATTCATAAAGCAGTGGTAATTACGCACTTGAATGCTTAGTTTCCAAAGCAGCAAAACACAACGAGCAGAGATATGAGTTCTTACGCAAAATAAATTAGAGCATATAAACCAAAATAATACATATTTAAAAAAAACTGAAAGCTTTCAGATTTTATATTCCACCGAAAAGGGCGTTTTTTAACGTTCTTTATGTTACCTTTACTTATTAAATACCATGTTATTCGCAATTAAACGACATAACATTCAACTCAACAGGAATATCAAAAATTATTTAAAAACAGCGTATCTTTAGAATTTCCGATAGACAGTCTTGCTCGCTGGAGATAGAAATGTTTTTGTCTACAGTGTTGTCATTGCTGGCTTTGAAATTCTTGAGTTTGTTAATCGAAAATTTGTTAAAATTTTACAAAATGTAAAATAGATAATAAACCAAATTCAAAATTAAAAATTTGCACTTCCAGGTGCTCGTGTTCGGGTGGCGGATAGGTTATTCAGAATTTGATGGCTCTAGATACCGTAGATTTTTTTCACGATTCGAGAAACATATATTAATTCATGTAGATTCTTCATTATTTAGTTTATTAAAATGTAATAGAGGGCAATAATATTTGGTGACAATAATTTGAAAAGTGGTTCAGATTTTCATTACGATTTAACTCAAAATGCCATTTTGAGACTAATAGCTCCTCTGGGCTAATGCCCATTTGGGCTAACAAAAGAATGTTTGCTACTGAAATTGTCACAGTATTACTAAGAAGAATAGATTTTTCTTAAACAGGCAAATCAGGAACTCATAATTAGGACCTTTCATCTGAAGATGTTATTTTGTTTCATGCATCTTTTGTTCGATCGCCATATACACACTTTTGCAACTAATAAAGCAAATTTCATAACCTACCGTTACAATGATTTATGACATGACTATTTTCTTTGAACCATTGCGAAGGATAAATATTTTATGCAAGCTGATTTTCTATTTTGATAGGATGAAAATGCTTCATATTGTCTTTCATAGAAATTCCAAACATTTTTTAGATTGTTTTTATTTATTAATTCCTTTTTATTAGTTTCGCTGCTTTAATTCAGAACAAGACTCCAATTTCTTAGGTCAAACTTGTTGGATATAATGTTAAAAGATAAAAAATTAAATACAAAAAATACCAGTTTTTAAGTTATTGTAGATATTAAGTAAAAGAAAGATTCCTTTTAAAGAAAAGATATTCGAGTTTTAGAGCAGGTAGAAAATAACATGTAAAGAAATTTTAAAAAAACATAACTTTGTATGATATAGGTTCCTGGGAATGTTTAGTTATACTGACATATGTAACTTAATGTAATAATAGTAAACTCATTTGTAGGTAAACCGATTGCCCACTCTTGGAAAATGGGAATTATGTGAAATAGTAAACCTATGCTGTAATATTCCCGAAAATCATTAAAGAAATTTTTAATTGCCCAAACTGAAAAATAAATAAAAACCGTTTATTTCCTGAAGAATCGGATCCTTAAATTCCTAGCGAAACATTCTATCAGATAATAGATGCAGGAGTGTAATCAGAAAGGAGAAAAAATTATATTAGTATTATTTAAGTGTTCCTCCCTAAGCCACTATACAGAACAGAGGGATGCCTTCGTGGTGGACTTTGCTAGGGAAACTGGCTCATGTTGACGGGTTACACTATAAAGTATTTCTCCCACTTTCCTAGCGTGCCTTCGTGGTGTAGTGGTTCTGAACGCTGGGCCGGTATTCCAGAGGTCCGTGGTTCGATTCCCGGCGAAGGCGGTTGCTAATTTTTCATCTCTCTGGCTTCCAAAAAATCCTAATGTCTCTACAGTGGCGCCCGAACTAAAAGGATTGTGGATGATGATTCTCCACACCGAAGATTTGGCGACTAGGTTCCCTAAAACCTTAGTCGCCCTTTAAAAAGGAAAGGATATAAGGTATTTCTTCCACTTTCCTAGCGTGCCTTCGTGGTGTAGTGGTTCTGCACGCTGGATTGGTATTCCAGAGGTCCGTGGTTCGATTCCCGGCGAAGGCGGTTGCTAATTTTTCATCTGTCTGGCTTCCATCTCTCAAAAAATCCTAATGTCTCTGCAACACATGGAAAAAACTATAAATATGACATGCAGCCAGCCTGTTCGCGGGATTCGAACGTCGGAGCGAACTACCAGTGTTCAAGGACATTACGTCTTGGCCACTGGTGGGCCCATGGGAAACAATTAAAGCATAAAATTTCTAAAATTATATGTTAACCAAAATTAAATTTGTCTGAGTTTCCAGAAGGAACTCAAAACTTTGGGTGCAGTGGAAAAATTTTGGACTGGAGTTAAAATTAATTGTTAATGAACCCAAAACCTGATATCCTAAAAGAAGAAAATTGTGAAAAATGGAATTTCAAGCTTTGAGATTATTTAGATTGTGGTAATGCACATGAGACCAATGAGCTTTACTAAAAATATTTCTGCTATCAGAGATTTAGAAATAAACACACACAGACAAAAGGAACATGAAAGAAAGATTGCATAAAAATAAAAACACGAAGGCTATCCTGTTTTACATAATGAAGGCATTCTAAAAGTGCATTGAATGAAGAAGAGAAAGAAAGCAAAAGAGAATAGAAGGTGAAAAGTAAAAGTGAGCCTGGTGAATTATGAAGGCATACTAAATTGTGTTGAAAAGATGCTGGACAATGTGGGTCAACAAACTGACTACGAATTTAATAGACCAGAGTTTTACGAAATGCTTTCCAAATTGTGTGATATTTCTCATGAACAAAAGACTTCTTATTAGAATAAAAACTGGAAATCTATATTTATTTTTAGCATTATTTTAATCAAATAATATATTAAATTTTCAGTTACGTATTGTTCATTTGAAACACCGATAAGGAATAGTTATATACAGGCTCGCTTTTGAATACTTGCCTTTTTCCCCCTCCCCTACTTGCTTGTTTACTTGATCATTAGCTCTGTTTTGAGGTCGCTGGTGAGACTGTATACTATAGACAACTTTACAACAACAACAATTTTATTTCGTGGACTGTAATATAACTAAAAATCTAAATCGAAAATGATAAATTCCCGACCATACGGGATCAAAAACATGTATGCTACGCTAGGCGTTCGAATCTTAACTAACTAAAATTGCGTGGAAACAATGCGCTGTACATAACTTATATTGCCGCGTATATAGATATTGCAACATATCGCCCCACGTTGCAATATCTATGATATGCAAACTAAATCTAAGCATACAATTCAATATCAAATGCTAACAATTCAACTATTCATTTTTTTAAGCATTAACAAAAGACTTAAAGTTAATAGATCATTTACAAAATGAAATAAAGAATTCAGAAAATTCTATAAAGTTTGAACATTTGCAAATTTTTTCAATAATTATGGTAAGTATATCAACATTTCAAACAGTAAAAAAAAAATCACAGTTTTTCATTAAAATTACCAAAATATAAGTATAATAAAGAACAATGTATATTTATTAACAACAGAAATTAATCCTTGAAGTTATCCTCAATAGGCAATAAACAAATTTTTGATACTGGCCTTTTAATTGGACCAAACTTTGTGTTAATGACTGCTACTCGTATCTTACCATCCTTACCAGGAATTGTCTGATCAATTCTTCCTAGTAACCATTTAAATGAATGTAACTGATCATCTTTAATAATAACCATTGTATTTTTCTTTATATTGTCCTTTGAAAAATACCATTTCTTTCGTTGTTGCAAGTGATTAAGATAGTCAGTTATCCATCGTTTCCATATAATTTGTATCATTTTAGGTAATTTTTGCCATCTTTACAATCTGCTTTCTGACAAGTCTAAAATTTGAGGTTCTACAATTGAGTTTATAGGTCTACCTATTAAAAAGTGACCTGGTGTCAAGGGTTCGTAATCTGAAGGTTCAGACGATAAAGGAGAAAGAGGTCTCGAATTTAGTATTCCTTCAATTTGATCAATTACGGTTAAAAATTCTTCATATGTTAGTTTTGCATCGGAAATAGTTCTTTTAAGATGAAATTTAAAAGACTTGATTCCAGCCTCCCAAATTCCACCAAAATAGGGGACACGAGAAGGAATGAATTTCCAAGAGATATTTTCAGATGCCAAATACTTACCTAAAACTTCATCAGGGACAGTAACTAAAGAAGCAAGTTTCTTTAACTCTTTGTGAGCTCCTACAAAATTAGTTGCATTGTCACTAAACAGACATGAGCTTTTACCTCTAAGCGAGAAAAATCGTTTTAAACATGCAATAAAGGTTTCATATGTTAAGTCAAATACTATTTCTAAATGAATCGCTTATGTTTCTAAGCAAACAAAGATTGCTATATAAATTTTATGTAAACTACCTTTCCTTTGATTTCTATATTTGATTAGAAAAGGGCCTGCAAAATCTATCCCTGTGTTGTGAAAGGTTAGATTTGGATTTACACGTTCAGGAGGTAAATCGGCCATTAATTGATCTGAAATGATAGGTTTATGACGAAAACAAATTAAGCATTCATGAATTGTTTTTCTAGCTAAGTCCTTGCCACCAATGGGCCAAAACCTTTCCCTAACAAAATGTAACAATGCTTGAGGGTCAGCATGAAAATTTTTCTAATGATAATGAATAAATATTACCTTGGTAAGCTTATGATTTTTTGGCAATAAAACTTGATGTTTAGAGTCATAATTAATTGTGGCATGAGTTAAGCAACCGCCCACACGTAATATATCTTTTCCATCTAAAAATGTATTTAAAGTTTTTACCTGACTTTTGATTACTCTCTGATCTTAAAGTGATTTAATTTCCTGTGCAAATTCTATTACCTGAACCATTTTTATCAAGTGCATTTCCGCATCTTGAAATTCAGTGCTACTAATGGGGCCCGTTTTCTTCACTGGACCTTTCAGATTGGACAGAAACCTAAAACTAAAACTTAAGATTCTAATTCTAATTTAACATAATTATTTGTTAATTCAAAAAAGGTATTCCAAAACAAGTTTAAATTGCAGTTCAAATTAACGTCTAAAGGTTTTTTAAGTTCATCCTGATAAGCAGGAGAATCTATGAGGGTCTTGTCAAGTTCAAATAAAGAAGCATTACTAAGTTCGTTCCGTTCAGGACCATTCCACCACAAGGAAGATGTCACAAGTTCATGAGGATAAGCACCACGAGAAATCAGATCTGCCGGATTATTTGCTGATGATACGTGCTTCCAGTGTCGCGGCTCTACTAGTCTTTGGATTTTGGAGACTCTATTTGCAACAAAGGTCTTCAAAAGATGAGGAGAAGTCTTCAACCATGACAGTGCTATCGTTGAATCAGTACACAGAATGATGTCACCTAAATGCATCTTCAATGAGTTGCTAACTTTCGAAATCAGATGAGCCAATAACAAACATGCATAAAGTTCCAATCTTGGAATAGATAAAGTTTTCAATGGAGCCACACGAGATTTGCTGGCTAGTAGATGAGATGACGAGCTGTGATCTTCATCGACCCAAATCAAGTAGACAACTGCACCATAAGCGGCTTCCGAAGCATCTGCATATCCAATGAGTGAAATCTTGCTTGGATGATTGGAGAGGATGCAACGATTAATTTTTATGTTTTCCACAGTCTTTAAATTTGAAACTATCTGTTGCCATTGTGAGCAATAGTTGCAAAAAGTGGTTCATCCCAACTCAGTTTTTGAACCCATAATTTCTGTAAAAATATCTGGGCTTTGGTGATTACCGGACCAATCAGTCCTAAAAGATCATAAAGTCTGGCAATTGTCGATAAAATGTCTCTTTTAGTATATGATGATTTCTATTCCATGTAATAACTAAAGCTTTAACCACATTATCACTTTTGTAGGAGAATGGAAGCTCAGAGCTTGTAGAAGGGCTATCCAACAGTTCAGGAGAATTAGAGTTCCATTCGTGCAAAGTCATTCCACAACTATGAAAAAGCTGTATAAGCTGATTTTTCAATTCCCTTGCTGAGTCTAAGTTTGATGAACCAGAGATGACATTATCAACATAACAGTCTGACAAGACAGCTTTGGCAGCTTCAGGATATTTATGCATTTCGTCATATGCAACTTGCTTTATGCATCTAATGGCTAAAAATGGAGCACTTTTAGTACCATAAGTCACCGTTTTGAGTCTATATGTCATAGGCGAGTCGCTCAGGTTTCTTTTCCATAAGATTCGAAGTAAGTCTCTTTGGGATTCCTCAACTAAAATTTGCCGGTACATTTTTTGTATATCCGCAATAACTGCAACTTGATGTTTTCTAAATCTCACAAGAATATCAAAAGTATCTTCTTGGACTGCTCCCGCTAAAAGTAAATCATTCAAACTTAAGCCATTTGAGCTTGAGACACTAGCATTAAACACAACTCTTAATTTTGTACTTTGTCTATATACTCCATGATGGGAAAGGTAATATTCAAGTTCCGGTTTTGAATTATCATCGACCCTTTCCATATGGTCCAAATTTTCATATTCTGTTATGAAATCTTGATATAAATGTTGCAATGCAGCGTTTTTGCTAAGACGTTTAACTAATTGGTTGAGTCTAATGTTGCCTAAGTGCTTTGAATCTCCTAATTCTTCGTCTTTTATAGGCATTTTTACGATAAATCTGCCATCTTCATTTCGTCTGTAAGTGTCTTTGAAATGTTGTTCACAGAATTCTTCTTCTTGGATAAGAATTGGCTTTTCTTCACCAATATTTTCCACTAACCAAAATTTTTCTACTAATCTATCAATATTATCAACATTACCGATAAGTCCACAATAATTCTGACAATTTTCAAGGAATGTTTTCAAAGAACCAGTAGCTATATAACCAAACACAGAATTTCTAAAAACGAGTGATTTCGTAGATTTAAATTGTCCATTAATAAAAACGTCATAAAATATTTCTGCTCCTAAAAGCAGATCTATACTAGATGGAGTTGCAAATTCTGGATCAGCTAAACTTGATGTATTAGGAATATCTATATTTTCAATATTTAATTTTGTAGAAGGTACTAAATCTGTGATTTTATTTACAACTAAAAAATTTAATGAAGCAGAGAACGAATTATTTCCATTAAAAATAGAAGTAAAAGTACGAGATTTAATGTTTGAAATTTGCCCATTTAAACTAGAAACGGGAATATTTATTCTTTCCTTTTTTAAATTTACACGCTCACAGAATTCATTTTGTTGGGTAGAGGCGAGCGAACGTTTTTTCTTATGCGCATGCATATGATGGCGCAGCTGTCTCTTCTACCGACACATCCGTCATTCGAGCTTCGAGCGTAGGGAGATGCTGATATGTTGTTTGCTGTGTGATGCTCAATATGATTTCCTGTGTGATATTTTTATTCATTATTCATGTAAATAAAGTGACTTGTCCTACGATGGCTTCTTTACTCTAAATATTGGCCTCTGAACAACAAATGGTAGCAGCTCCGTGGTTTTGTCAAGAAGAATTGGATATAAGAGACCAAATCGAAACTGTCTTAGTGGAAGCCAAAAATGGAGAAGTGGAACGTTCCCGAATTAACTGGAGAGAACTATTTTATTTGCGCATTAAAAATTAAAGCTGCCTTATCACTGAAAAGACTTGACTCGGTAATTTCAATAGTAAAACCAGAAAATTTAGACGAGAAAGATGAAAGATTGTGGAATGAGAAAAACGCTGACGCCGTAGCATATATAAAACTTTCACTATCGGATCAACAGGCGCTGCAGTTCTCCACAGAAGAGAATGCAAAAATTCTTTGGGAAAAAATAAAGTCAACATTTACGGGACAAGCCGAAGATCGAAAAATAGATGCTGGTAATGAGTTAAAAAATTTAGAAATGAAGTTGCATGAGTCGGCTAATGATTATATCGCAAGAGCGAGAGGAATAGCAACTAAGTGTCAATCGCTAGGACTAGATGTATCTTCTCGGGAACTGGTGTTTTACACAGTCCGTGGACTTCGTGGAAAATTCTCTCGAATTAGGGAAATTGTAAAAACTCAGCGTGAAAAAACAATTGATGAAGTACTCGAAATACTCCGTGAGGAAGAGTCCGTTCACAATTCAACGAACGGGAAACGACCTGATGGAAACAACGCAAAGGCGTTCATATCAAGAAGGAATAAAAACTATAAGCCAAGAATTTGTTACATTTGCCGACGACCTGGTCACATCGCGAAGGACTGCTATTACAGAAACAAGAATTCAAAAAGTGAGTTATCCAAAGGTAACAAGGAAAGAATGAAGTTACAACCTACAAGTGTGAACGTTTCATCTCGTTCTGATGAAAGAGAAAGTGTTTTTGCTCTTCAACTTCCGCGTGAAAAAAATGATGAATGTGATAAAATTTGGTTGCTGGATAGTGGTGCAACCGGACACATGGCAAAAGACTTCTTTTGGTTTCAGAATATTACACCAGAGGTGAGGGAAATTTACCAGGCAGGTAAACACTCAAAAATATATTCAGAAGGTATTGGTACTGTTAAAGCAAAAGCTATAAATACAAAGAATTCTAGTTTTATTAATTTAACTATTAGTAATGTTAGTTATATTCCTGATTTAAGAAATAACTAATTGTCACTCACTGCCTTAATGGATAAAGGATGTAAAATTGAATCAAGGAATAATTCTGTATTAGTTTTTAGTAGGTGTAATGAATTACTTTTTAAAGCATTTAAGAATAACGGTAGGCTTGAAGTTAATTTAGAACCATATTATAATTCTGAATCATGCATTGCTAATGATTGTACTGGTAATAATTATGAACTTTGGCATAGTAGATTGTGCCATTTAAATCCAAAATATATGCTTAAAATGAAAGAATACATTGATATTAATGATGTAAGTGATTTTAAGTGTGAAACTTGTGACATAAGTAAAATAACTAGAAAAAGTCATCTAAATATTGACATTAATCAGAGTTCAGAAATTTTAGAATTAATTCATTCGGATCTTTGTGGCCCTGTTCAAACTGAATCAATTGGTGGGTCTAAATATTTTATGATCTTAGTGGATGATTTTTCTGGAATGTATTTTACTTATTTTCTTAAAAGTAAAAGTGAAGTGTTTGACGCATTTTGTAAATTTAAAGCTAAGTATGAAAATTTAACTGGTAAAAGAATTAAACGTTTGAGAACAGACAATGGTTTAGAATTTGTAAATCAACAATTAGATAGATATCTTGCTAATTCAGGTATTTTTCATGAAAAAACAATTCCATATAACAGTGAGAGTAATGGAAAAGCTGAACGAGCAAACAGAGTTCTTTTAGAAAGAGCTAGGACATTACTACATGAGAGTGAGCTTCCGGTAAAATTCTGGGCAGAAGCAATTAATTTTAGTACTCAAGTATCAAATTTAACACCCCGGAAAGGAAAAGAAAAAATTCCTTTAAAAATTTGGACTGGTAAAAAACCCAAATTAAACTATCTAAAAAGGTTTGGATGTGTGGCATACTTTCACATTCCTAAAGTAATGCGAAACAAATTTGACATACCAGGGAAAAGAGGGATAATGTTAGGATATGCTAGAGAAAGAAAAGGATATCGTATTTATGATATAGCAAGTAACAAAATAATTGAAGAACGATCAGTTAAATTTAACGAATCTTTAAAGGGTAGTAATTATATGGGAAAAATAAAACTTTAGAAACTTGGGATATTGAAGAATTAGAAAGAAAGGGAAACGAATTAGATCAAAAACCACACCTCGAATTGGTTGTTACCGAAAATACCCAAGCAAGCGAGTATGATGACTCATCGAATTTCGAAATCGCCGACATAAGCCGTTGTAGCGGGGGTGATGACAGGGGGAATGAAGTCCAAACATCTGATAGCTATGAAAAAAGTAATAAATATGGAAATGAAATACCATTAAGACGATCCGAGAGGCTCAAATCAAAACAACTAGTGTCAAGTGTAATCAGTAATGTTCCGAATAATTTTTCAGAAGCAAAACAAAGTGCTAATTGGTATGACTGGAAATCCGGAATGGAAAATGAAATAGATTCATTACATAAACACGAAGTGTGGGAAATAGTAGAGAGGCCTGAAAAAACAAAATTAGTAGAAAGTAAGTGGTAAACAAAATATGTGTAAATCTCTAATAAATCAGACTGGATCGCAGTTAAAGTAATAAACAGAGGAGCGTTCTTCCACACAACATTTATTCACGAACACCAAAGACGAACTGATACATATACATAATTGACATCACAGTTTCCTTTTACAAACAAACACTACCGCCATCTATTGGCGATCTATGGATACACAATCCTAAACTTAACACTCCCCCCCCATGCATCCGTCTACGGATGCATCAATTTTATTGAACTTCAAGATTATAAAGTCTTTCAATTGGTCTTCTAACAACACCCTTATCCAACTGAATCTCACAAGATCTAATTCTATCATCTCTTCCATGAAATAATTCCTTAATCCTACCTATCTTCCAGTTACAGCGTTTCACATTATCTTCTCGTACAAGTACAACATCATTAATTTTAAACACGGGAGAATTCTTTGGAGTTTTTGAAAACATGACTGATCTTAATTCTAACAAATATTCTTTATAAAACCTTTTCCAAAAATGCTCTAATATTAATTGCCTATGCTTCCATCTTTTAATCAATTGAGATCTTGTAGATTCTAATTTAGATTCAGGTGAAGGTAAAACAGTCAATCTAGATCCAGTTATAAAATGAGATGGTGAAAGAGGATCAGGTTCATTTGGTTCATTGTATACATACGTTATAGGTCTAGAATTAATAACAGCTTCAACTTCAACTAAAACAGTATACAGTTCTTCATAATATAAAGAAGCTTTACCTAAGATACGTTTTAAACAAGTTTTTACAGATCTTACCAAACGTTCCCAGAATCCGCCCCACCAAGGAGCACCTTCTACAATAAATTTCCATTCAAACCCATTTTTACCAAGAAAATTTAGAACCCTTTCATCTTTACATAATTTATACAAATATTTTAATTCACGATCAGCAGTCTTAAAGGTTTTAGCATTATCAGAATATATAACTCTACAAATACCCCTACGTGCAAAAAATCTACGTAAGGCTTGAATGAAACACTCTGCACTTAAATTTGATAACAATTCTAAATGGACTCCTCGAGTCACTGCACAGGTAAACAATGAAATATACACTTTTGTACCACCCTTTAAATACAAAGGGCCAGCGAAATCTATGCCACTTACCTCAAATGGTTGAGCTTTCTCCACTCGGTCAGCTGGAAGAGGAGCCGATATCTCGTGTCCAGCTTTAGCATTATATTTTTTACAAAATCTACAATCATGTAACACAGATTTTACAAAACGTCTGGCTTTTAAAATCCAAAATTTCCCTCTTACTTGCACTAAAGTTTCATTTACACCACTATGAAGTACCTTTTCATGACAATTCAAAATAATTAAACGAGAAAAATAATTATTTGGTAATATTATAGGCTGAATTTCATCGACATCTAATGATGATTTTACTAATCTACTTCCAACTCTTAAACAACCCTTTTCATCCATTACTGGATTTAACCCAAACAATTTCGAATTATGAGACAATGGTTTTTTACATTTAACATCATTCAACTCTTCAAAAAAATACTCACCTTGTGATAAGATAATCCAATAACACATAGCATTACATATTTCATTTTTGGTCACAGGACCAATCACTCCATTCTGTGATTTTAAATTATTAATGAATCTAAATAAATATGACGTGACTCTTAAAAGTTTACCTAAGTCACTAAAGTTTTCTATTTTTAACACAGGTTGTAAAGGTTGAACACTGCTAGTAACTTGAGTCACAACTCTTTCTTCTGCACTATCTACTATGTTACAATGCTCGTTCACTTTAGGCCAATTTATTTCATCTTGATGAAGCCATGGAGGTCCATGCCACCACACTTGATCTACTACAAGATCACTCACTTTAACACCACGTGTGATTTTATCGGCTGGATTATCTGAGCCAGGACAATGATGCCACATGCTCGGGGATGTTTTGTCTTGAATTTCAGACACTCGATTTTGTACGAATGTTTTCCATCGCCGCGGTGAGTTTTTTATCCAATGAAGCACAATAAGAGAATCTGTCCATAAATGAATCTTAGCTTGAGGAAAATGCACACGGACTGTAGTTACAAGTCTTGCACCTAACACTGCTGCCATGAGCTCGAGTCTTGGTAAAGATAATTTTTTCAGGGGTGTCACTCTGCTCTTGGCTATCACTAAACTTGTTCCACAATATTTTAAGCTACGGAATTTCACGTACACTGCTGCTCCGTAAGCACTTTGAGATGAATCACAAAAACAATGTAGTTCTAGTGTTTCAGATGTTTCATCAACATCACGAAAATACCACCGAGGTATCTGGATATTAGGTAGATCACATAGTTGCCTATACCATTTATTCCACTTGTCTTGCAATTCTGGTGGGATAATTTCATCCCAATCAACACCTTTCAGCCATAAATCCTGAAACAGAACTTTTGCTTGAATAACATATGGAGTAAGAAACCCAACAGGATCGAAGATTTTTGAAGCAGCTTTTAAAACACAACGTTTTGTTTGGTCATTTGACTGGATGAAATCAATAACGTCTTGTGCATTAAAACAGAAGATATCCTTAATTGTATCCCATTGAAGTCCAAGAATCTTTGAGGGGGAATCACAGTCAGGCAATTTAAAGCTAACGAAGTTGTCACTTGATTTATACTGGTTTTTTACAGTATCCGAATTAGAATTCCATTTGGTCAAAGTCATTGATGCCTTTTTCATTATATCATTGGCTTCATGATATATCTGTATAGCTTCCTCCTCCGTATCTGATCCACAAATAAAATCGTCAACATACATGAAGTTTTCTAACATTTCTACAGTTCTGGGATGGATGTCTTCAAATTTCTTTATATGATGCTTAATGCAAGCGCTCAGCAAAAATGGACTTGATTTTGCTCCAAAAATTACACGACACATCCGATAAACTTGAATTCTCGGATTGCTCAAACTTGAATTCTCATCAATCCACAAAAATCGCATTGAATCCCGATCTTCAGGTGCAACAGAAATTTGTAAAAACGCTTTCTCAATATCTGACGTAAATGCAATTCGATGAAGTCGAAAATTTATTAAAACTTTCAAAAGTTCAGGAAGAAGATTTGGTCCTTGTAGTAAATTATCATTTAGAGATTCATGATTTTTTTCCTTTGAAGAAGCATCATAAACAATGCGAAGCTTTGTAGAATTATGATCTTCACGGATGACAGCACGGTGAGGTATGTAGTAAGTTCGTCTCCCAGATGGAGTACCAAGATTGACCTTTTCTATGATTTCTTCCTTAAGCTGATAGTCAATCACTTCTTTATATTGCGCATAAAAGTTCAAGTTTGATTTAAATTGTTCGATCAGATTCAAAAATCGTCTTTCAGCATTCTTAAAATTGTCTCTTAAAGTCACATTCTGATCTTTCCATGGAAGTCTAACTTCGTATCTATTACCCTTTTGTGTAATCGAGTTGTTAAATATTTGCATGGCCATTTCATTTTGTTCTTCGTCAGAAACATTTTTAATTCCTATAGATTCAATATCCCAAAACGATTCGACACTTTTTAGAAGTTTCTCTTCTACACTTACGTTTAAACACGCATCATGGATTTCAAAGTCTGATGAAGGAAATTTGCCTTGTATACACCACCCAAACAAGGTTTTCATCGCTACGGCATTTCTGTTTATCCTTTTTATTTCTTCGCTTGCTATTTTCCACATAATGTCAGCGCCGATTAAAACGGAAATATGACTCATTCCACCGGCGCCACCACAGTCTGTCAAAGTGATGCCGAATGCTTGGAGGTTGGATTTGATTTCTACATCTGGTACTCGTATATCGGCATTTGTTATGACTGGTACTTCAATGACTTCGAGATTTATGGATTTTTCAGGGTCATTAATATTCCGGAGCGTAAGTTCAACTTTCTTTCGCCGCCAATGTTTCCCGTTCTTTTCACCGAAGGTATGCAGATTTAAAATAGTTTCTCCTTTCACTGGTAATTGTAATTTTCTTGATAAAACTTCTCGAATTGCAGAGATTTGGCTACCGCCGTCAAGAAGACATCTCACAATACAGTTCTTATTTCTGCCCTCAGCCACAGCATACACTGTTTGAAGCATAATATTAGATCCAGTTTTGGCAGAAGAATTTTGAACAATTTCCGCCGATGTCTCGGTTTCCTTATTTTTTTCACTGGTGACAGCTGATGTGGGATTTACACACACACTTTCATGATGTTTACCGCGGCACCTTTTGCAGGAAAACTGTTTGTTCTTACAGTTGATAGCTAAATGTTTACATCCAAAACACATAAAACATTTTCCTGTACGTTTCAAAATGTTGCGTTTCTCATCAGCGTTCACCTCAGTACATTTATATTTCGTATGATCTTCTTTGTCACAAAATATACATTTATATCCAATTGTTGATAAAGCTGAAGCAGTCGGAACTTTCGGTTTATAATTAGGATAAACTTTCGTGCGTTGTTCATTTTGACGAAAGTATGGTTTCTGATTCGTTTTCGTAGAGTTCATTAAACTTGCAGCTTCTCGACAGTTAACTTCCTTTTTTAAGAATTCTATAAGTTCCTTTATATCAAATCCTGCTTCCATATTTCGACTTCGATTAAATTCCAAATTTAATTCCTCTGGAAGTTTCTGCAAAATGATAGGACAGAGAATATTTCCATAACTTCCAGAAGTAACGTTTAACGATTCTAAACTTCGAATGTTGACTTCGCATTCATCATACAGCTTACGCAGTGCTTTAACATTTGAAATGTTTCCCACTGGTTCAAGGGATAATAATTTATTCATATGCGAGGTGATAACAACATCTTGTCTTCCAAAACGTTCTTTCAATATTTCTACTGCGGAATCATAATTCTGGTCACTTAAAGCGAAACCGGAAATGGCAGCTAAAGCATTACCTCCAAGTAAGGATTTTAGGTACGCAAATTTTTCAGTTTTTCTCAATCCACTATGATTATGAATTGTATTTTCGAACTGGTTCCAGAAGTCTAACCATTTACACGAATCTCCGTAATAAGTTCCTATTTGCAGACGTGGTAACTTCACTGGTTTTATTTCAACTGGAAGTGCAACATTAGCCGTTTGGTTCTGATGAACTGTTCTAGAAGATTCCGAATTCTTCTTCAAAAATCGTTGCATTCTTCCTCTCCATATAACAGTTTTATCCTGGTATTCTTGACTTGAGGTAACTTCATTTTCAATCTCCTCCGAAGTTACTTTCGTTTCTATTTCTGAATCTAAACTTTTCAGTTCATTGATTTTCTCAATTAACTGTTCATATAAATCCTCGATTATCTCAATTTTCTCATTTAGCGGAATATTATTTGCTAAATTCGATTCGACTTTGGTTATCAGTTTCGTAGTTAATTGTCTAACAACCGATCGTTTCTTTTTCAAATTTTCAAGAACGCCCTCCATTTTCGAAATATTCAGTCTGTCGATTTTCTGGCTCGTAATAATCTCGGTTTGCAGGCACCATAAACAAAATATGTGTAAATCTCTAATAAATCAGACTGGATCGCAGTTAAAGTAATAAACAGAGGAGCGTTCTTCCACACAACATTTATTCACGAACACCAAAGACGAACTGATACATATACATAATTGACATCACAGTTTCCTTTTACAAACAAACACTACCGCCATCTATTGGCGATCTATGGATACACAATCCTAAACTTAACAAGTGGGTGTATACTTTGAAGGAAGGAGACTCTGAGGAAGTAAAATATAAAGCGCGATTAGTAGCGGCTGGGTTTAATCAAATAAAAAATAAGGATTATACCGAATCCGTAGTTAACATTGAATGTTTTAGATTATTGCTTGCACTTTCAGCTAAATTAAACTTGACTGTTAAATTTTATGATGTAAAAACAACGTACTTGCACAGTGACTTAAACGAGGATGTGTATATGACTCCTCCACCTGGTTATGAAAAACTGATTGGAGAAGGTAAAGTATGTAAATTGAAGAAAAGTATTTATGGGTTGCCTCAATCCGGTAGAAATTGGTATATGAAAATAAAAAATGAATTAGAAAACTTGGGCTGGTACAGTTAGCATCTAATAATTGTATATTCATTTATAATGATGCCAAAAACATTTTTATATTGTGTTTGTATGTTGATGATTTAGCTGTATTCTGTAATAATAAAGAAATGCTTGAAGATATTGTTTCTAAAATAAAAAATGTATTTGAGTTACATGAAAATACTAATTCAAAATTTTTAGGAATGCAAATAGAAAAACTTGAAAATGGTATATGTTTGTCTCAAACAGAATATATTGAATCTTTATTGACTAAACACAATCTGCAAAATTCTAAAGCAGTAAAAACGCCAATCGTTAAAGGGGCAGATAAAGGCTTTTCATGTACAAATGAAAAAATTGATGCAATTTTGTATCAGGAATTAATTGGGGAACTTTTATATTTAGCGAATAGAACGCGTCCTGATATATCATTTGTAACAACTTATTTGTCACAATTTAATCATGTACCAGAAAAAAGGCATTATCTTTTGGCTAAAAGGGTATTAAGGTATTTAAAAGGTACAAAAAATAAAAAACTTTTCTATAGCAATGATTTTGGAGTTTTAAATGCATATGCTGATGCTAGCTGGGGAAATGCAGTAAATGGTAAGTCATTTTCTGGTGGTACTATTTTACTAGGTGATTCATTGATTTCTTGGAAATGTCGTAAGCAGAGAAGTGTTAGTCTGTCTACTTGTGAAGCAGAATTATTTTCTATTTCTGAAATTTGTAAGAATATTATTTGGACTGTAAATTTATTATCAGAATTAAAATGCAAACAATTTTTGAATGGTGCAGTGGTCTTAAATACAGACAGTCAAGCTGCCATCCAGTGGATCAACTGTGCAAGATCTTCTACGAAATCCAGACACATGAACTTACGTTTCCATTTTATGAAGGACTTAACAAAGGACAATGTTATTAAGATGGAATATTCACAAACTGATAATATGATTGCAGATTTTCTTACTAAGAGTGTCAGTGAAGAAAAATTAATGTATACATTGAAAGTAATTTCCTTAATTTCTTAATGTAATGTGTTATATATTGTTTGTATTTCATTTTTGTATTGAAAAAAAATGTTGCTCGCAGGAGGGGTGTGTTGGGTAGAGGCGAGCGAACGTTTTTTCTTATGCGCATGCATATGATGGCGCAGCTGTCTCTTCTACCGACACATCCGTCATTCGAGCTTCGAGCGTAGGGAGATGCTGATATGTTGTTTGCTGTGTGATGCTCAATATGATTTCCTGTGTGATATTTTTATTCATTATTCATGTAAATAAAGTGACTTGTCCTACGATGGCTTCTTTACTCTAAATATTGGCCTCTGAACAACACATTTGTAGCAAAATTTGACATTGAACCTGAATCAAGGACTATTCTTGCTTTAACGAATTGGCCATAAATATTTCTAACCCAAACAATCGCAGTTGAAAGGAGAACAGTTTTATTTTTCGGAAAAAGGCACGCCGATAAGGCTTTTTCTGTTGATTTATTGCTATTCAAAACAGCCTCATTTTTGCGGTTCTCTGGGGAGGGCGTAGTTTCACTTTGCTTTCCCCCACTTGTTGCAGACGACATGGATCCGTCATTCCGATGAAGAAGTGAATTATGTTTTAATTTGCAAACCGAGCAAAAGTGTCTAGACTGACAGGAAGCTACTTTATGATTCGATTGTAAACAATTAATGCACAAAGAAAACTTTTTAATCATTTCGTATAGTTCCATTGGATTTAATGCTAGAAATGTTTCGCATTTAAAAATTGCGTGATTATCTTTGCAAACCGGGGACACATAAATTTATTATTATTATTCGTTTTTGTCACTAACGATCGAACTTTATTTGGAGGAATGTTTTGTTTTGTTTTTGCAAATACAGTTTTGTTTTGCATATTTTCTAACATCTGGCATCGCTTTTGAAGAGATGTCATAAAAGAATCCCATTCACATAAATCATTACTATTTAATGACATTTCAAATTGCTTACGTGATTCTTTATATATTTTATTGAGAATAATATTAATCAGCAAAGCAATTTATCCATATTTAATTCCGTGACTTTTAATGCTCTTAAATGTTTCTGAACTTTATCAATTAATGAGCGTAAATCTTTAGGATTTTCATAAACTATTTTTTCAATAGAAAGTAATTCATTGATATGAGAATTTACAACCAGTCTCTTATTATCATATCTTTCTTCAAATGCCTTAAATAAGGAAGAAAATGTATCATCTATTGTTTGTATCTGCTTTGCATCACCAATTAAACAAGATTGTAAATAAAACAATTTCTGAGAATCTGTTAATTGTCTATTAGATGAAATTAAAGCTACAAATTGGTTTTTAAATAAATTCCAGTCTTCGAAATTGCCAGAAAATTTAGGTAATGTTATTTCAGGCAATTTATAATTCAGTGAATTACTTCTTGTTTCTGGGATACTATTATTTGCATACTCATTATTTGCATTCTTACAACATAATGAAGTATAAAGACATTTCAGGCTTACCTGAACATTGGTAATATCCATCTCGATTTCTTCAAAAGTAGCTTCGATGTCTCATATTTCTTCATCTTTGCACACTTTGTAATAATCCAAGCGAAGTTCATCAATTTGTTTATTTAACTTGTGCACTTTTTCTTGCAATACTTCTATTTGTTCGAAACCAAAATCATCACTTTTTCCACTGACAGACGACTTTAATTTCCTTATTTGAGCTTTAATGCCGCCACGTTTTCTTTTCAACGTAGTTACAGTGTCTCACAAAAGTGATGGGACACTTGTGCTTTACGAAAGGAAACTGCAATAAAAAAAATTTTAAAAACATGTAAAATTTTTTGTGGGTGTGTTTCATACTTAAATTTAGTAACAATTATTACATAACATACATTTTCTCAAAATATTAAAATATTAATTTAATAAAAATAAAATTGTTTAGAACGGAGCAGAAAATGGCTCACTTAAGTGATGGGACACTTACTTTTCCATCAAATATTTATCCAAAAATTTTACTTTTTAAAAGGTTTTAATATTTTGTTGGATTTCCTTTTACTTTTAAAACATGATTTAATCTTCTTGGGATGGATTCCACTAATTTTTTTGTGATTTCTGGAGTGATTTTACCCCATTCTTTTTGAAGCACCGATTTTAATTGTTGTTTTGAAGAAATGGTGTGTTTGCGAATTCTTGATTCCAATTCTTGTCAAATATTCTCTATGGGATTTAATTGTGGAGATTGTGGGGGTGTTTTTATTATTTCAGGACAGTTATACAGCAGCCAGAGTCTAACGTTCAAAGCAGTGTGCTTGGGGTCATTGTCCTGGTAGAATTTAAAATCGTTATGAAGGTTCAATTTTCGTGCTGAAGATTTCAAATTTTGATTTAAAATGTCAATATACTTGTACTGATCCATTATACTGTCAATAAAAACAAGATTACCAACTCCAGCGGACGACATACGCCCCCATACCATAACTCCTCCTCCACCATGTTTTACTGTTGGCACCAAGTTCTGTTTGCGAAATTCTTCCCTGGGTTTTCTCCACACCAAGATTCTACCGTCAGAACCAAATATATTAAATTTAGTCTCATCAGCAAATATAACTTCATTCCAGTAATCAGAATTCTTATTTATGTTGTATTTTGCGAAAGCCAGTCTGAGTTTTTTATTCTTTTCACTTACGAAGAATTTTTTTCCTGGCTGCTCTACCGTGATATCCAGTAGATCGAATTACTCTTCTAATAGTCTCAGAATTAACAATTACTCCATATAATGCTTGTAAATCATTAACTTTAGGAGCACTCATTCTTGGATTTTTTTTAAATATTTCGAACGATAATTCGCTTTATTCCATTGGATAGCTTTGATGGTCGGCCAGGTCTTCTTTTATCCTGAATCATATGATTCTTTTTATATCGTTTAATGATATTGAAAACTGTTGAATGA
Source organism: Stegodyphus dumicola (assembly GCF_044657685.1). Taxonomy (NCBI): domain Eukaryota; kingdom Metazoa; phylum Arthropoda; class Arachnida; order Araneae; family Eresidae; genus Stegodyphus; species Stegodyphus dumicola. The sequence goes on from NC_140770.1 coordinate 209,963,942, forward strand.
CTGAAGTTAACTGTTTCAGTAGTTTCTCTAATAGATTTTCCACGTTCAATATGCAAATTAATAACTAATTTTCGAATTCCAGGCAAAGTTTCTTTTCGTTTAGCATTCATGGCTGCACAGAACTAAAAAACACAAAAATTCCAAAACAAACTGGAGAGAAATACTGCAGACGATTTTATAAATTATTGGCAATTGCTTTTGAGTAAAAATAAATACCCCAAAAGATATTTTTATTGCTTACTTCAGACGATTTTTGTTGCATAGTACGTAGTGTCCCATCACTTAAGTGAGCCATTTTCTGCTCCGTTCTAAACAATTGTATTTTTATTAAATTAATACTTTAATATTTTGAGAAAATGTATGTTATGTAATAATTGTTACTAAATTTAAGTATGAAACACACCCACAAAAAATTTTACATGTTTTTTAAATTTATTTTATTGCAGTTTCCTTTCGTAAAGCACAAGTGTCCCATCACTTTTTTGAGACACTGTATGTCTTCATTAGCCATTTTTTATTCTAATTAGCTGCGTCTCGACGATGACCAATGTTTTGAGGTCGCTGGTTAGACTGTTATAGACTGTATACTATAGAAAACTTTACAGCAACAACAATTTTATTTCGTAGACTGTAATAACTAAAAATCTAAATCGAAAATGATAAATTCCCGACCATATGGGATCAAAAGCATGTATGCTACGCTAAGCGTTCGAATCTTAACTAACTAAAATTGCGCGGAAACAATGCGCTGTACATAACTTATATTGCCGCGTAGGAGGCAGCAAGCTCATTTAGAGATTATGGAAACTAGGAGTTCAGTTTATTTGGTGATCAGTGTATTATAGTCTTAACATAATGCATAGAATTACACTATAATTAAAGGTTGGATTACCTAAATATATCTCCAAGAAAATTTCCGAATTTTTTAAGCGTTTTCCAGTCGGTGAAATTCATTTTCTTTAAACAGATATAACTATAAAAAACTGCAAATGCGTAATTAGTTCTGAAATATTGTCTGGAAGTTATTTAGCAAATACAGCATTGAGTGATTTTGAGATATAAATTTGAAAAGTAAAACTTAATTAAAATCTAAAAAATTTATTTTTCAAATTATATTACAAAAATATTTTATTTTCATTTTATAAATTGTTTATTTATATAAATATCACACTAGTAAACTTTTATCGCTATATTTTTGCAGATAAGAATAGTAGCAAGTATTTTGATTCTACACACGTACATCTTACAATATATAGATATATAGATACGTCGGATATGCATGCATGCATGAGTATATTTACATGTTTCAAATATGTTTACATTCATTTTCAGTTCACTATCATAACGTGGATTTTGTATGTCCCTTCATTATAAGCTTTACTGATAATTATACGTACATAAAATAACTCTTCTCTGTTATAAATATATATTTATAGTAAATTACATTAAAATCTGTCTATTAGTTTTCAGAAATTTAACAAAATGTGGAAATTCTCTTAATTTTGCCCATGAGTGTATTTTTGCATTTGTATTCCTTTTGCTATATATGTTAACGGGAATTACAGCACTATAGTTAAGAAGGTACTTGTCATCGAACAATATTTACATTTGTGGAAACTCCACTGGTATACAAAATTTAGAGAATTTGAATATTACATCGACTTTCTGAAAAAATAATAATATAAAATTTTTAATGGAATATGGTATGAATATACATTTATAACAGAGAAAGAGATACACTGTTCAAAAGTCATTTTATGCACGCATAATTATCAGTAAATGTGATAGTGCAGCAATGTCCAAAATCCACGTTGTGATATCTAACTGAAAATGAGCCTAATGTGCGGTATGGTCTCTCTCACAGCCAGAAAGGTCATACTGGACAGAAGGCAGCTGAGTGAGCAGAGACGGGACGTTGAGATTTTGTATATAGGACTACTATAACATGTAGTTGTGAACCTTCTATTTTGGTCACAAGCGGCCGAACCAAAAGTATATATATATATAGAGAGAGATAGATAGAATGGATAGATAGATAGATACCCACTCTTTTACTCAGTGAGCTGAGTTTTTTGTATTCTTATATGTTGGTAAATTGTGGATTTTTTGCTTAAAAATAATTGAATATACTGTTCTTATGCTCCGGTTAAAGTTTTTATGCCTTCAGTTAGTCTGCATGTAATATTTGTAGAATTATCAACAACTTAAAAGTTGTTTAAGTGCGGCTAAGCCTAATTCTTTTTACCACAGCAGCTACATTTGTTTACATTTGAAACATAGCAGAATAGTGAATTAATTCTTTCTGCACTTTCAAGTGTCTTTTTGCCGAGTGGGATCGAAAAGAAACTTTTAGTTTTAGGCACCAAAAATCTGCCTTCTTGCCTGCTGGCCGAATTGTTTGTTTTTGCGTAGAAACTCTAATTTTAATTGCAAAAATTGTTCTTTTTTAATTAAAACAATTTTTGCATTTGTTTGCATTTTGCCCATTTTTGCAATTTGTTTTAACTGCATTTGGTGCTTTATGTTTTTCTATATCTTTCAATTTTTAACGAAGATGTTAAGTTTTTATGAATTTTTTGCTATGCCGCGAAGTGAAAAGTGAATTAATTGAATGAGAAATACATCTGTAATGAAATTCGAGGGAATAAGTTTTAATGAAATATAGGAAATAATGCGTATAGTTTAATAGTCCACACAAGGAAGTCATGTGGTGCACACATCAGCCTTTTTTATGTCATTTTCATAATTACTTCATAGAAAATATTCGCTGAAAATTCTAGTGCCCTTCACAGTAACAGAATCTTATCTTCAACATTTATGTAACCATTATTTCGTCAAAAGCAAATTGTCGTTTGAGAAAGTATGAAACACAATATCTCTTCTTTTCGTATTTCTTTAAGTGTTACGGAACGTTGCTACAGCACAAGACGCCATATAACATAAACGATACTTTATAATATAGAATTTAAAAAGAGTCGCTCAAAGGAATGAATTAACCCTTTCTATTTAACCCTGTGCTACTGCACTTCTCACTGCTGATAATAGATGGCGACACGAGCAAGCAAGTACAGCGTGCTCTCTCGCACCACGTGATCAAGATATACGTTGTTTTCTACTGAATGATAATTTTTAGCCTGATTTAAAGAAATCTTTATTGAAAATATGTGAAATCCAACTGCCCTTCTCATTTCATTTAACTAATCCTTGGAGAAATTTTAAATGGCTTACTATGTTCTCTTTGATTTCGTTTGCTACTCAATGTTAATTTTTCTGACAAGAATTTGCAGTGCCTCATGGTCTGCTCGGAAGCTCTCCCCAATACCTTGACCTAACAACGCCTCGCATCTGCTTTCTTCGGCTGTGTTCCTTCACTCATGGCAACATTACGACTTTTCTCCATCATCTACTACTGCCATAATTGCTATATCACAACGAAAGATATGCCTGCCATAATTCAAAAGATCGGAAAGTGACTCTTTCGACAGGGATCGGGCTATTTTGCCTGGCTGCCCTAAAAAAGGAACAAAGTGTTCACCGATGGAATATCTCGGTCTGGTATTTTTCAATTCATGATAAATAAAAATCTAGCTATTAATTGAGAAAAGAATCAGTTTTGTCAGACGGTTTGGAAACAATTATGAAACGGTTCTGTGATCTTAAACTTCGTTTATTTATTTTTGAAAAAAGTACAGAATAGTTATGCAAGTCTTTAAAGCCATTCATCAGTATGAAATTTCAAATTAACTGAAATGTGTGGTTTCCAAAAACGAGCTTGGCGCAGACGCCAAGTCAGGTTTCTATTATCCACAGGTAGTTTCTTTTCTATGTAAGAATTTACTTTTTATTTCTTTATTCATTTTATGATAATTTTTTTAATCATCGATGTAAAGAAACGACCAAATTTACAGAGCAGTACGAGAACTTTAAAGACCTAGATTCCGTATTCAGGAAAGCCACCGTGCACTACGGTAAGAGTTCGTACACTTCATGGGGCATTGAAGCAAACAGATTTTGAAAGAGTGCTTGAGGAACAGCATACGACATAGCCTAAACATAATCTGTACTGGCTGCGGTACGAGTGTCAAAAGTGAGTTGCCGACGCACGAAATCTTAGACACGTTCAACAAGCAACATGTTTGGTGAATGGGCACGCTAAGGGCGGAGTGGGGGAGGAGGGACAGGATTTTTGTCCCTTCTTCGGATGCTGCAAAATTATTATATTAATGCAACAAGTGTCATCTTGAAACACTACAAATTTTTTGAATGGTTTATCAAAAGAAAGAATCAGTCAACGAATCTGCTAATGCTACATAATATGGTGTTTCAAATATAAAACGATCTTAAATATAACATGGCAATGCATTTAGGAGGCATTTTAAGAGCCATTTTGCAATTTTATGTGCTGAAAATGTTCTACAAGTTTAATTCTAAAAGTGAAATTATCTCAGTATATTTCTTAAATGCTACACTGTGCATATAAAAAAGGGTATTGTTTTTGGAAATTCATTTTAAGGAAGGAAACATTTACTTATATTCAAATCTATGTACTATTATGTGTCAAATGATGGAAACAGAAGTTTTCGATCAAGTTTGGATTCTCCAAGCCAATCAGTTGGTCTCGGTCGAAGTTTACAAGTACTCTAAATCCTTTAGCACTTTGTTTAATCGATTATGATACTAATCTACATAATCGAAAAATCCTCGTGATCGATTACGGTATTAGTCGATTATGTTTATCGTTCTTGAGTACTTTGTTTAATTGATTATGACGAAGCATCCTAGTACTATATAGGTAAGGGAATGAATTTATTTACGAAAGACTTTTCTAAAAGATATTGCTTCAGATAAAACTTCGGAAAGTGAAACTAATTTTTAGAAACCGGACTCGAAAATTCTCAGAAGAAGAAGCATTCATAAGTAAAGCAATAATATCGGAATAACAGTTTACTAAGACATCTTAAAACGGGAATTTCGTGCTTTGTTCCATTTTAAAATGATGAGATAAATCTTTGTTAATTAAATTGAAAATTACAAAGTTATTGCCGTAATTGAACCGAACGAAAGTCGATAGAGGGGGTTACCCCCCAAAAAATTTAATCCGAAAATCTCAGATTACTCTCTTATGCTTTGATGGAAAAAATATTAAATTTACAAAGAAGAAATTTCAAACTGCAGTTTTAAGTTTAAGACCCGAAGCGGTTTTGAGTCAAGTTACGAGGGAATACTTATTTAAAAATTAATCTTCAGATATTCAAGACATAAAATATAAAGCATAATTTTTGAAACGAGCTGTTAAAAAGATCCAAATGAGAGAGAGAGAGAAGCACTGTTTGCTATGATATTAGTTCGTAGATTAAAGCAAAGTACACTTATTTAATAGGATTTTTCACGTTCCAAGATAGGTACAAGTGGGACTGGACATCAGAATTTCATTGATCGTGCAAGTATAGGTTCGCTGCACTAATTGTGCTAACTCTGCAGAACAAGCAGAACGCCTCAAAGGACTGTCCCCCTCTTCCCTATCTTCTAATCTACTAATCACTGACTATGGCAGTAGCAATGTGGGAGAACAAAAACACGAGCCTAGAGGTTTCAGAACCCCGCTAGAAGATCGTTCAATACGATTGGACTAAAGGGGGGGGTTGACTGTCCCCAAACTGTGGTATCGGTTGAGGTCAGTCATTAGAACCGTATTCATGTATACCCTCTAGTGCAAGGTTGCCTGCGTAGTACTGGCGGGGGCAGTATCGACCACCAGTTAAGAGTGTCAGGCTTAAAAACGATAGACACACCACCATGGAGGTAAGAATAAACCTTTACTTCCTTCAACTGTGAACCACACCCTTCCAAGAGACTGTCAACCGAGAGTAGTGAACCCCCGGGCCAGTCGGTTTGATTGGAAAGTGAAACTTTTAATACTGTCATGGCAGTGGACTGGGATTGGTGGCAGTTAAAGCGTAACTCTATGTCACAAACGGTGTGCGGAAAAAATGTCACCCGGAAAAATGGGAAACGGAAAGAATGTCCCCGGAAAATAAGGAACGGAAAAAATGTCACTCGGAAAATAAGGAACGGAAAAAAAGGAACTCTAAAATCTCGCCAAATAATGTTGCCGATTGGAGATGGGGAAACCTGCCAAACGGGCAGGGTTATAGCGGGCTCTCTTGAGGGAGGTTTTAAGGGTAAGACGTTGAGTTGGCTGCAGCTGAGCAAGGTCATTTCGATAGCAGGTTTTTCCAACTTGCCTGCGGGAAAATCGTATGTTCTCCCCCGTGGTTTGCTTCACCCGTTTCTTTAAAGAAACCGACCCACCTCACCCGGAAGGAAAGAATTCACGGGGAGCAAATGTTTCTCCTCTGTTAAATAATGATTGCCGGTCTTTAAACTAAATTTCATCCATCCCTAACTGGAAGCTAACAGCTTGTTCACATTAAAGTGTTGATAAATGACGAATTGTCAGTAAAGACGGCACACGAAAGCTGCTAAACAGAACTTTTGGTGTAGTTATAGTCTGTTATTTTTTAATACGGTTTAACGAATCTAGCAATAATATTATACTAAGCATTCCGTTATTATTTAATCTATCCGTAATATGAAATATAATTTTCTAAACACTAACGGTTTATCATCAGTTAATTTATAAAACGACAGATATTTTATAGTGTCATTTTTTTTCCCACATTAACGGTTTATCATTACGTGCTTTTCGTTTTGCGATTTTGCGTTGAATCACTTTTCAAACTGTTGCCACTAAATGTTAGAGTCCTACATTATATTCGAAGAAATTAAATAATGAAAAATCTGCATAAATATATGCATATTTCTCACATTCTCGCATTGTGATAAAACAACGGTACATAGAGCCATCGAATTTTGAATGGCGTAATACTCCTGCGAATATGGGCATCTGGAAGCCCAAATTTGAAATTTGTTTTATTATCAATTTCATATTTTGTAAAACTTTAACGAATTTTTGATTAACAAACTCAACGATTTAAAAGCGAGGAATGGCAACACTATACGAAAAAAAAATTATCTCCAGCGCGCGGAACTGTGTATCGGAAATTCTTCTAAAGATATGCTTTTTTAAAATTCTTTTGCGACATTGCTATTTAAATGAATTTTATGGTTTAAGTGCAAAGAACATGATATTTAATAAATAAAGGTTATTAACGTTAAATAAAGGTTATTAACACAAAACGTTAAAAAAAACGCCCTCTTTGGACGTAGTTTAAAGCCTAAAACCTTTGAGATTTTTTTTTTTTTTTTTTTTTTAAATATGAATGATGGTCCCTCAGCCGACTTCGACTTGACCAGAAGCAGTTGTCACTTTATTATGCAGTCACTTAATAGGTGGGCCACCTTTGCCTCCTATGAAGGGACGAACAATTAGAACTATGTATTCCCCTGGATTCGAACCCAAGCCGTTAGGTATCGCAGTTGGCTCCCCTAACCACTACACCGTCTGAGCGGCATTTATCATTAGTTAGTTTATAGAATATTATATTATATACTAATTAATATAGTTATTTTAAAATAATTAGCTAAACCGGCTTGGCTAGTTCCCCCCCCCAGCCAAATACTTACTTATTCGAGGAAATAACTTAATTATACGCTTTAACGGTAACATATATTTTACACTATATTTATTTTATATTGAAATTTTTCCTATATATAAATGCCCACCAGCGGCCGAGCGGTAAAGTCGCTGAACACTGGTTAGTTCGCTCCGAGGTTCGAGTCCCGCGAACGGGCTGGCTGCTTGGGCGTTTTCGTGGTTTTCCCCATGTGTAACGTGTATACGAGCCAGTTTCCCTTAGAAAGTCCTCCACGAAGGCATCCCTTCCCTTAGGCAGATAGCCCTAGTGTGCTTTGCCATAATTAAATACACCTACCTATATATAAATAGATACGGCCATACACGCAATCGAATCGGCTTAATGTACTTTCATTTATAGAATAATGCACTTCCGAATGTGAACAGTGAACTTTCTTCTGGTGATTATCTTCCTATGATGATCAGTATTCCTGAGAACTTGGACATCGGTGCTGAGAGCTATTTCTCTAATTCGCAAAAGCCCAAAATCTTATGAACCTGTGGTCATCTTAGAAAGGGTTTACTGTACTTTCTGTCTCTAACTCTGGCAATTTATTGGTAAGAAAAAATTTCTTGTAGTAGAATATAATCCATTCATGCAAGCCCTGTTACAAGAATAATTTAATAAAGAAGCAAAATTATCATTTTATTCAAAATTGCATTTTTCGATCGAGGTAGTAACCCACATAGCACAAAAACATCCTTGGGATATCCCAAGGATGTTGCTCGCGGGATATGCGCACATCCTCAGGACATCCCGGAATATCCCGCGAACCTCCTAAACACCTCCTCCCGAGTGCTTAATGTCACATCCCGGGATATCCTCAGGACATCCTAACCAAATCCCATCGACAGCGTGCGGGATGTTATTAGGATTTAAAAGTCCTACTTACTACATCCTCAGGACATCCCGTAATATCCCAATTTCCTCCTAGCGCTTAATGTCACATCCCAGTACATCCTATCTACGTCCCACCGACAGCGTATGGGATGTTATCAGGATTTGAAACACTAGTTAAATATCCCTTTAACCTCTTAAGTACATACTCTCAACTGCTTAGTGTCACATCCCAGTATATATACAGAGGAAAATTCCAGTGAAAGGTGTGATCTAAAACCTACTTTTCTTTACACAGATAGTCTCAAATTGTTCTCCTATGGTTACTATGGAAAAATCAGAAATGTTGAAAATATTTATACAACTTATTTTGTTTTTAAATCTGAATTTGTGAATATATTGAAACTGAGCAAGGAAATTAAAATGAATTATTAATACAAAATATTAAAACTGAAAATTTTGCTTTTATTTTTAAGATATTAAAAATCTTTTGATCATTTTTAAACATCCAATAGCCCCCAAATTGAATTATTCATAATTAAATTATTTTACAAAATCAGTTTCTAATTTCAGTTAATTTGTATTAAAATTGAATAATAAAATTACCCATTTAATAATCTTCACATAAATGAATCATCTTTCTTTAAAACATGTAAGGAATTTATAGTGTTTTGATGACACTGTTGAGAAATTGTTAAAAGGAATAAATTGTATTTTTAAAACTAAATCAATTCCTAGCCTCAGAATAAATAAATATGTTTTCATAACATGAGAATGCTGCAGGCTTTTTTATATATTTAATATTTAGTTGTAAAAATTTGACATTATGTTAACAATTCTTTATATCATTCAAAAGGTAACTCAAGAAGCTCTTCTAAAATTCTATCTTTCTGCTCACACAATTAAAAAAAAATCTGAAAGGCCTCAGATTTTAGCAGTCACTCAAAGAGGCTAAAAGTTTATGAATGCATAGATTATCAATACAGATGGGGCAGTGGAAATAGCAAAACATTTTATAAGATACTGACAACAGAAAGTTATATATCTTCTATATATTTGAAAAATGAAGAAATATATCATGTAATTATGTAGAAATATTAAAATGTTTTCAATTAGATATATCATGAATTAAATGCATTTTAAATCAATCAGATTAAAAATTAAAAAAAGCATTGTTAAGAACTGTGTGTAATGCTTTTAAATAGCTTGGCTTATTAGTCAATAATATATTAGATTTTAAAGGTAAATATGTTAAATTTTGCCAAACGGCAAGACTTGAATGAAAAGCGAAACATGTTTACGACTGACGATATGAAGTCACATTTCAAAACTAATAGCCTTTTTAGATTAAAAAAAAAGTTCTGAAAATAATTTGCAATGGTTCACTGGTATTATTTTACGCAAAATTCAGTAAAATGAAATTTACCCGTTGAAATCAGCACCAAATTAAACTTTGTAAATTCTAGCGCATGTTAAAGGTTGTCTCACCCAGAATTTTATTACTAACCATTCATTTCAGAGCAAAATAAAACAGTAATTGCCATTTATATGACAATCAATATCAAAAATTTAAATCTGCATTTTACGCAACATAGAAACACTTCAAAAGATCTACTGTTTACCATGCAATTAAGACATTTTATTCTGCTATCAACTCTACCAATTATTAATTCCATTAAGTATATTCAGTTTACTCTTTCTGCTCAATATATGCAATGTAAAATTTTCCATAAATTTATTAATTCATTTTATTTTGAGGTGAGCTTTTATTCAACTCTCAATGTCAAGGAGAATGTTTAGTTCATTTTTTTATTAGGTCTCAAAAGAGAAAACAAAATACGTGGATTTATGTACGTATTTATGAATCAAAATACATGAGAAATCACAGTGAGAAAAGCACTGCTACCTTAAACTGTGATTATATATAACAAATGCAGTGAATTATAGTTAAAAAATAGTGAAAATATTTATATTTTTGAACTATTTCATATATAACATTTTCAGTTTTGCATATGTGGCAATTTAAGAACTTTTTTACGTATACCAATTTTTTGAAATATCTGCAAATTTTTGTATCTTCAAGGAAAGCTTATTCTTTCACCTTTAGTATATAAATAATGGTAATTTACCAGATAAAATTACTTAATGGGGAATACAGAAAAATATCTAACCACTTACCTTTGTGACTTCATCTGCAAAGATACTAAAAAAGTAATTCAGCTAAATCTGCTATAATAAATACTTATAATAATGCTAAATTATGCAATATCTATTAATATGACAAATTTTTGTAAAGCTATTTATTTGAATGAAAAATAAACACATTCAGAAATTTATGGCACTATATTATGATTAACAGAGGAAAAACACTTTTCAAAATTCAAAATAGTTTTTATTAATCCAATTTATCACATTTTATTTGAATTCATGAAAAATAATCTTATATCCATGTATTCCTTATGTATATTTATGTATATAAGAACTCTTGATAAATTGGATCTCTGTCATTGCCTTTCACAGCACCTAAAATAAAAAAAACACTCACAATTACTATATGTGAATATAATTCATAATTAAATTTAAACATATGACTATTAGAATGCAAATTAAAGGAAGCATTTAAAATATTTTAACATTTAGTACCTATAAACAGAGTAGCAATTATTTGATTTTTCGATTATAGTAAAATAAACATGGGGGATGCCTTTTAAAATTTTTTATGTCAGAAAATAAACTCAAACCACCAGCTGAACATATGAGCAGTTTTATCAATCAGCCACTGGTAGGTAACCTGGATACTGAATCAACATATAAAGTTGCCAAGATAAAGAGAGAAACAAAATTATGATAATCACATCTTACCTATTCATAAAACTATTTTAAATTTAATGTGTAGGCAAGTCCAAAAAGAGTGAGAATGAATTTATTTTGCAACACAAAGTAAAGTCTTGCAGGAGCAAAAAAAACTTGTCCCATGAGATTGGCAAGTAAAAAATAATTAACTGCATCTAGTAACATTTATCTGACAACACATAAGTAATTGTTAGCTACGTGCAGAAAATAAAATCTGATCAGGGGCATAGCTAGAGGGGTGCAAGGGGGGGATCTGTCCCCGGGTGCAGAATCCGAGGGGCGCCAAACTGATGTTAGAACATTTTAGAATTAAATGTTTTCCATCCTTGGCAAGCAGTAGGGGGTGCGAAATCTTCAGTTGTCCCTGAGCGCTGAAAACTCTAGCTATGACTCTGAATCTGATCATGTTAATACAATTTTAAACTTTTGAATTTAACCACAGAAATTTACCAAAGAAGTACTTGTAACAGTAGTAAATGAAGATGTGGCTAATCTTTACTGTATGGTACACCTTGGTTTCTGTCTGAAAAAAAATCGCAAAGTGGTATTGGTTGTTTGTGAAATGTGGAAGCCCATTGCGTCAAATAAGTTTTTTGGTAACCCTAATGTTGATAATGTTGGCGAAAGTAGACTTTGGGAAAAAAAAAAAAACTTTTTTTTGTCAATAAAAAGGAGTTATTTTTGCAAATATTGCCAACGTGCTGTGATAAATTTAGTTTTGGGCTACTTTTTTTAATAGTAAACCTTTTGTACGGTCCCAGGTTTTTGGTTCTTACCATTCTTTTCAATTGCTGTGTTTGGTTGCACGGAAGTGGTATGGTCTTGTATTTTGAACATGCTATTTATTATTTTGGTGTGGGTACCATCGTTTGAGTATGTCTGAGGTGACTAAGAGACGAAAAATTTAATTGAATTGCTTACCTGGAGGATGGTGGTGGGAAGCCTAAACATATGCATGTGAAAAAAAAGGTATGTTAAAAAATGACGTTTCATTTATTTTTTTGTCTCTGTGTGTTAATTTTTGTTAGAAGATTTGTTGTTTAATGTTTTTATGTTAGGAAATATGTATTTTTGGTAACTTATTCCTCTCTGTGTATTTTTGGTTGTCTGTGTGTTAAGACAGTGGTGAATTTTTTCTGGTAACTATGATATTTTTAACTTTCTGATTTTCTTAAAGTGAAAATAGATCAATGTGTACATGGACAAAGTTAAGGCAGTGCACAATTCCCAGTTTGTGCAGTTCTCTGTTTAAATAGGTCAATGTGTACATGGACACAGAGTTTGTGTATGTCTTTGACTTCTTATTTTGGTTTTGTGTAGTGGCCACCTTGAAATTGGTGCCGATCCTCTTAGGTGACGATCTTGATATAAAAAAAAGAAACGATTCACCAAGGGTTACAGTAGAGTAAATTTTTACCAAAGATGTTCTACCATAATCACCATTTCAGTGGTTTAAACACTAGTGGAGCAGTATGCAGAGATGAAGATTTGAGTACACAGCATGATGGTTTAGGCACTCCAGCCATTACAGTGAACAAAATTATAATAAACATAGCCACAATAATTGTCTATAAATATTGATGTATAACACTGCATTAACTAATATATTTCTTATGCTAGTATATACAGAATCCTTAATCGAAGGGAAAATCAGAAGACTGTGCATGCATTTTCCTTTAACTGAAACATGGATTTGACCATACAAATCTCAGTCTTACGGGACATGCCACACTATGCAGATAGACAATAAAAAGAGCTTGTGTTGTTTTTATTTGTTAGAGGTATGAAATAAATATACTTCTAGATTTTAATTTTTTCTTTTCTTGTTTTACATTTGGATTACCTATCAAAAAGTAAGGAATTTTGATATTATTACAATATCGGAGTTAAAATAACAATTATTGGACATGTTAAAGTAATGAAAATTTTAAATTAGGTTAAAAAGTAACCCTTAATGTGGCATATTTTTGAATTAAACTCTATCGACATTAAAAACAACAAAACGTCCCTCTTTATTAAGGACTTTAATTAACTAATTTTAAATACGGAGCTATGAATGAATTTTTTCCCTTGCATGTTATAATAACTGAAACAAAATTACTCTGATACAGTCAAAATTCCTAAATGCAAGTACATAAAATTTACTTTAGCAATTTAAAGAGATGAGACACACTGAACACATAAATAAATTTCTATCAAAGAATAATTTATTAAATTTGGCCCATTCCATAGTAAACTTTAACCATTAGATTACATTATTACACCATGTTATCAGTTTGAAAAGCAAGTCATATGCCAGATCTTGGATGTAAAAAAAATGCACAAAATAATATACAGATTATTGAAAAATGATGTATACCAATGTTTATAGATATGATTAAATGCAACAGAAAATTTACTGTCACAACCACATTTTTAAGTGAAATGTATTATTTTAACATTTTACAATATTTAAGGTATGGCATTAAATGCAACATTATGTGCCTGGATATAAGTTAGTAAATTTAAAAAAAAAATAATAATAATCAAAGAATGAATGTCATGAAAAATTTCAGAAACAAGCAGAATTTAATTTAGAAGACCTTTAGACACTTTATGATAAATAAATTTGAGAATTCTTCACCCAAAATTAAATTATAATTAACTAAAACCAGTTTGACTGACCTTCTACAAAATCCTTCAGCTGCAATTTTTTCTAGTTTGAAAACCAAATTCTTCTCCACATGGTAATAACATCTTAACCAGTTGAAATTCCTGCAGAAAGTTTGATAACACAGTAATAGAATTAACAGAATAGAAAAATTAACACAAAAGTATAGAACATCATTTAAACTTAACATTATTACAAATTTTGGTGCTTTCTGACTATCTGCAAAGCTGCGAAAATTGGCAAAATGGTTAGTTTATGGTTCATATCTACTGCTCTGTTCACAAGTAGTAATTCAAATAAGCACTTTATAAGAAACAAGAAATTTTAGGATGCACACACACAAAAATATATACATTGGGTCAATATTCACATATTTTTCATCCAATGGAATACTATTCAGAAATAAAGATTAAATATAAAGCATGTAAATACATGTGTGTGGTATGCACATTCATAGTTTGCTATTATCGTGTGCATACTCTTGCTGTTTTAGCATAAGTTGAAGCTGTGAGGGCAGATGAAAATATAAAGTATCAGAATTTTTCATGTATAAGAAAAGATTGCCCTGACAATAGTATCTCAATTGTTTAGCACTGACATTTACATAGCGCATTAGAAATATATAGTAATATATGCATAATAAAAAGGTAATTGCACATTATTAATTCATTTTTTTAAATGCCAGACTTTAACAATTCTTTCACATATAATTAAACAGAATTCTTTCACATGAACATCTAAAATCCATTCTTAACTAAAGATAATAAAACCATGTAAATTTCTTATCAAGCCCATCATTTCCGAAATGTCTACTTCTGAAAGTTCCCAGCGTTTCTCAATATATTATTAAATTACTAAACTAAGCATCAATGATCGTCATGTTCGCTAATGTGGCAATATCTTTCACACTTCTTTGTTACCACAAGTAACAAGTAGGCTTCAATAAATCTTTAACTGTTACATGCTACTTTTGAATCTAAAATTTGTACAAATAATAAAATTAAATGAGCTCTTTATAATATGCTCAAAGAAATAATTTTGTATGAAAATTTGTATGTTATATATTGGCCTGATTAACGATTCAGGAAATAATTCGGGTTTTCAAAGTGCTTCCAATAATTCAAATTTCAGCTTGTGTCAAAATAAAATCTATAACACAAAGATAAGCAAATTTCCTTATGAACAATGCATTTTAACATTATTCAATCACTGGCAATCACACAGTACTGATTGCTTCAATAAACATTACTGCAACTGTGTTATTTAAAAGACTGTAATGTTGTAATTATTTCCTTAATTAAAACATTACAGTCTTTTCCTCCTTCTAACACCAAAAGAAAACCCAGATAAGAAATATAAAAATATCAGTAAAAATAAATTATATTATTGAATGACACTTTACATTAATTACACTTATGCATATATTATTTTATTATAAATTATTTCAAAATCAAAGAAGAGAAGGGGGAGAAACTTTAATATTGACATTTCTAAAGTGATATAAACATTAATCATTTAGTACAGTTTGTTATTTCAGGCAAAAAGAATTCACTTTTCTGGATAGCATTTATATTTCCATCTCACTTTCAATGAAACATTAAGAGAAATGCATATAATTTAAACACCAATTTATTTTATTTATCAGACAGATTATGTCAACTTGAAAAAACCTATCAGTAAAATTCGGTAGTAATAATTCTGAATGTTAGGCAACTTGCAAGATTCAACAAAAATTATCAATACTTTTATTATAATGACAATACTACAGTAACATGAACATAAAATTAAACGGCATATAACTATAAAATAAGCCAGCATATAATAATGGTGCATTGGTTTCTAAAACAATGGGCTCGATGAAAAAATACATGTATTATGGTAGCTATTCATATTCTTCAGCTTTCCTAATATTCTCATGTTCACTTTACATAACTAAAGTATCTAAAATACAATAAAAATGCAAACAATATTTATGAGAAAATGTTAAAAGCTATCATAAGCATTTGATTGAATGACCATATTTTGTCTTCTTGCAAGTCGAATCTTAAAATGATATGCAGTTTGAAAAATGCTTAATCCTTTTATAAAATATTCAAAAAGATTTAAAAAAGATACTGTTCTGTTATCAGGACCGGGTTCAGAATTGTATTTATGTATGCTTGTATATTTGTGTGTCTACATATACACATCTATGCACATACTTACGAACACAGGTTCATACATTTCGATTCTAGTCCCAATAACAGAACAGTACCCCCAAAAAAACTTGAATTACAAACTAGATTAAGATAATGTTTCAACCATACATATTTTGGACAAAACAATGCAAACTCTTATTTTTATACAATTGTTCAAACTATTTAACATAAATTTATTGCTGCAATAAAATAATAAACAATCTGATCACACATATTATTTTGAAACTGAATGCATAAACTAGACTAAAAAAAATTCAGTCATAAACATTTGGATAGCAGGGCAAATTAGATATTTGAAAAGACAGCCAGCCATTGAGATACACGTAATTCACGACAGAATGGTAACAATTCATAAAGCTGTGAAACATTTAACTGTCAAAATGACATAAATAACATAAATTCGAAAAGCAAAAAAAGTAAACATACAAGTATTGCAACTGAACTTACCTTTCATGCAACAAAAAATATCCATACAAGTTAACCTCATGGCGCAGCCATTTTGGATTTCGTTTCAAATCAGACAGATGTTTACGGATTTGCGGAAGAATACGAGTAACTAGTAGTTTGCCGGATACAATGTGCAATGACGCGAAAGAATAAAGTTCTGTAGAACTTCCTACATTATTCCGTAATAAACAGTACTATTTCCTAATTTTTTCTTTATCTAATTAATTAATTAATAGGGAAATAGTTAAATAATGCCGAATTCATTTTTAATGAAATGTAAAATTTTGCATGAATGGGACGACCACATTCCATCCAATATTTCTGAGAATATAAACAAATTTTGGAATCTGAGAGTATCAGTAAATAAATATATAGAATATCGCCTCTCAAACGACAACTTCTGAAAGTGACCAATAGTTCTGAGATTATAAATAAATATTGCATTAGCATTATTTCTATAAGACGACCATCTCAATATAACACCAAAGTTTCTAGAATCTTGGATAGTCATCAGAGATGTATCTTTACTGCGAAATTATCGCACGACTGTAATTCAATATCAATAACAGATCGCGCGATTGAAAAACATTTTCTGTCCTGTAATTAGAGGAAAAAAATTTTCCTTATGAGGTATTTCTCCCGCTTTCCTAGCGTGCCTGCGTGGTGTAATAGTTCTGCACGCTGGGCCGGTATTTCAGAGGTCCGTGGTTCGATTCACGGCAAAGGCGGTTTCTAATTTTTCATCTCTACGGCTTCCCAAAAAATTCTAATGTCTCTACAGTGGCGCCCGAACTAAAAAGGTGTTGGATGAGGTATATCCACACCCAGGATTTAGTGATTGGATCCCCTTAAAAAAAAGTCGCCCTTTAAAAAGGGAAGTAATATAAGGTATTTCTCCCGCTTTCCTAGCGTGTCTTCGGCCCACCAGCGGCCGAGCGGAAAAGTCGCTGAACCCTGGTAGTGCGATCCGAGGTTCGAATCCCGCAAACGGGCTGGCTGCATGGGTGTTTTCTTCGTGGTTTTCCCCACGTGTAACGAGTATACGAGCCAGTTTCCCTTAGAAAGTCCTCCACGAAGACATCCTCCCCTTAGGCAGATAGCTCTAGTGTGCTTTGCCATAATTAAATAAACCACCACCACACCTAGCGTGTCTTCGTGGTGTAGTGGTTCTGCACACTGGGCCGGTATTCCAGAGGTCCGTCCTTCGATTCCCGGCGAAGGCAGTTGCTAATTTTTCATGTTTCCTGCTTCCAAAAAAATACCTAATGTCTCTATACCCAAATTTTAAAAAAAAAATTCGTTTCCGTAATTAAATATATCTATATCTAATTTTACCTGTATTTATAGTAGGGTTTGTAATCTGTAAGTAATTATACATGTAATTTATACATTTTTTATAAAAAAAATATGTGTTATTTAGAATTTTGCAAATATTCTAGAAAATGCTAATCCATTGAAAAAAATCTTTTCCATGACTAAATAAATTTTTAAAAACGTCAGAAAAAATAGCAGTTAAAATTAATAACAAAATAACAAGAATAAATCATCAATCATATCAATATTTTTAATGTACAGCATTTAGAAACAACTTAGTAAAATACATATGAAAAATAAAATAATGTGCAAGTTTCAGATGTGCAATGTCAAAAAATTAAAACTGGTAAATTTGAGAACAAATATCCTCAAAATGTTTGACAACGAAAGTCCTCCGGACAATGCAGAATGAATGTCCTCAGGATGTGAAATTGGTGAACTCCTCAGGACATCTGAGAATCAACATCTTCAGGACATCCTGTCATATCCCGGGACATAGCGACTTAAATAAGACATCCTCAGGATGTTAAATTACGATCTCCTCAGGACATCTGAGAATCAACATCCTTAGGACATCCTAAGTATGTCCCAGGATATTGCGACTTAAATAGGACATCCTGAGGATGTTTTGTGCAATGGGGGAAAGAGTTCTGACTTTCTTATCGGTTAAATGTTGCTATTATTTTAACTTGCTAATTTAACATTTATTTATTTTTTTTTAGCCCAAAGGGGCATTAGACCCAAAGGGCTATTAGTCTCAAAACGACATTTTGCGTGGTTTCACTTTCTGCGTTGATTCACTTTTCAAACTGTTGCTACAAAATATTATTGCCATGCATTATATTTAAAGAAATTAAATAATGAAGATTCTGCATCAATGCATGAATGTTTCTCGCATTTTCAAAAAACAACAGTACCTAGAGCCATCCAATTTTGAATAACGTAGAACTCCAACCAAACATGAGCATAGAAATTCCGAATTTGGAATTTCTTTTATTAGCTATTCCCAATTTTGCAAAACTTTAACGAATTTTTTAATTAACAAACTCATCGATTTAAAAGCGTGCAACGAGAACACTGTACGAAAAAAGAAATGTATCTCCAGCGCCCGAAACTGTGTATTGGAAATTCTTAAATTTTGCGCTTTTTAAATATTTTGTGATATTGCTGTGGAATTGAATTTTATGGTAAAGTGCGAAGAACATTATATTTAATAAATAAAAAAACCACACAAAACGTTAAAAAAAAACCTTTTGGGCGCAATATGAAATATGAAAGCTTTCAGATTTTCCTTTAAATAATGAAAAATCTGCATAAATGTATGTATGTTTCTCGCATTGTGAAAAAACAACGGTACATAGAGCCATCGAATTTTGAATGACGTAATCCTCCTACGACCAAATTTGAAATTTGTAATTTGATTTATTATCGATTTTATATTTTGCAAAACTTTAAAGAATTTTTGAGTAACAAACTCAGCGATTTAAAAGGGAGCAATGGCAACACTCTACGGGTGGGAAAAACCTTTTTGTCTCCAGCGCGCGGAATTGTGTATCGGAAATTCTAAAGATATGCTGCGGCATTGCTATTGAATTGAATTTTATGGTTTAAGTGCAAAGAACATGATATTTAATAAATAAAGGTAACACACAAAACATTAAAAAAACGCCATTTGGACATAATTGAAAATCTGAAAACTCAGATATTTTTTTTTTTTTTTTTTCTCAGTGGCGTGGTAAAATGAATCATTAAAAACGAAGCTGATCTTAATTACATTTTGCAGCTTTAGAATGACACCGCTAATTTGATTATCCAGAACTGGAAATATTGAATAATTTTGAGTTAAATAAAATTCAAAATTAATGCGAAAGAATTTGTTTTAGCAAATTTCGTGAGATAGATTATGTTCTGCTATTCTGTAATTTTTAATTAGGACCGTAAAAGAAATGTTTCTTGACGAAGAGGTGAAAACTGTTGAAAACAGTCAATTTCCTATTTATGAGAAAACTTATTATGACTTTGGAGATTAAAAAGTACATCTAAATATTATAGTTCTCTTTTTTCATGTTTAAATAATTAGTAAGAAACATGGATTCTAATGCAGCAATTGTAGTATAATTCTAAATAAACTATTTATAACATTTTTATCAATGAAGCAACAATCGTATAATTAAAAAAAATGAATGCAAAATTCTATTCTTATTGTTTTGAGCTCAAGATCTATGTTTCAAGAGCTTTCAAGTCTGAATTAATTACTTTTCAGACTTAAAATTGCAGTATAACTTTTGTATTTAAAATTTTGTTAGCAGTTCTAAAATAAATATCATGCAGAATTTTAGCAGTATTAGAAAAGGACTCAAAAAGAGCTGACAAGGAAACTTCCTATCTTTTGGCTTTTTTAATTGTTGAAGTGTATGGAGTCAAAATTAAAGCTACTAACAACCAGTTTTTAAGGTTGTTATTAATTAAAACATCTGTAACATATAAGCATCATGTTTATGAGGAAATGACAATTCAGATAATAAGTATTAATCTGAATTATCGTTTCCTAGTCATTCCTAGTATCATCAGGGCCGGTGCCAGAGCATATGGAATCGGCGCGGCCGCACCGGGCGGCAGAATTGAGAGAACGCAAAATTTTTAGAACTTTGGAAAGAGCTGGGCGGCAGAATTTTGAAGTTGTAAAGCAGACACCGTGCGGCAAAACGTCTAGCGCCGGCCTTGAGCATCATTCCAAGTCTTAGTAAATCAGCTTAGAATAATTAGAACTGATTTATAGGAATTTAGCAAAACTGCGCTACAGTAACATATCATTGATAAAAGTATATCCTAGGAGAAAATATTCTTATTATTATACTATAATGTTCCCTTAAAAAGAATGTAATATTTAGCAATCATACTTAGTATTGCCGATTTTTCAAGAAACACAAAATTCACAAGGTTTTGCAAGCGAGTACACCATTCAATACTTTACAAATGAGTCGCACTTGATCAAACAAACCATAGGCTTATACACAACTGTCCAGGAGTAATTTAGTCAGGTATTTTTTTAAATGTTAATATGCAAAATATAGAATTAATACTAAATATGCATAAATTTTAGACTTGAGCCTCCTTGACGTGCTTTCGTGGTGTAGTGGTCTGTACGCTGGGCGCGTATTCTAGAGATCCGCGGTTCGATTCCCGGTGAGGGGGTTGCTCATTTTTCAAGTCTCCTCCTAAAATTTGGTTACTTAGGGAAATTACTATAAATTAAGCATAAAACAAATCAGTGCGAGAGTGGTTTTGCATACGAACTGAGACACATATTTCAACCACATTTCAACCAGTTTTAACTAGCTTCAGATGTTAAAAAGTTACAGAATTAAGATCTTCTTATTGTAAATGCACAAAGTTTAAATCTTGGCATAAAATTAAATAACTTTGCCATTTAAAGCCCGAATATTGGAAAATATCATAATTAAGAATTTTTAAATTTTTGCAATAGCATACGTACAAAATAATGATCAACAATTGATTCAAGGCTTTCATACGAATACAATAATCAGAATGGAATGTAAAAGATTATTACTATTCTAATTTATATTGAAAGTTGTTACACGACCTTGAAAATCAATATTATAATTTATAAGGCAGACATGTAACTGAAATTATTAAATGCCACAAAAATGCAAATATAATAAGACTTTTCTAATGCGACCACTAACGGCCGCTTCAAGCGATTTTTAGGCCACTTATATAGATGGTTGCATTAGAGAGGCAAATGTATAAAAGCCTGTTTATTTATGTTGTAGGAAACACTTTTAGAGTTCGCCGTCATGAGATTCTCTGTACTTATATGTAAAACAGTTACAAATAATACGTCTTACTAAAACGATTTGACATATTTAGGCTTCTAAAATGATGTCAAAAATTTCAAAAAGGAAATCTAACAGAAAAAAATCCTGATTTGGTTAATTTAAAGCAGTTTAACACATTTATGATAAATAAAACATTAATTAAAGCATCACAGGCTTCAGTATGAGAAAAAATTAACATGATCATCAAATCATATTATTTAAGTTATGCAAAGTACCATAAGATTATCTGCCGAAGTGAATATGGATGCCTTCATGGAGGACTGTTTATAGCGGGTAGTTGACAAAAATTATTTGATACGTCTGATAGAAACTGACTCGTATTTATGTTACACAAGGAGAAAAACACAAAAATTTCCTGGTAAGCAGCACATCCGCCATGGTTTGAACGCCAGTCGAACTACCAATATTCAACGATTTTTACCTCTCGGCTGCTAGTGGTCAAAGGCCATTTAAGTTATTCTCTGAATTTCAAAGTTATCGGTTTATGCTTTATTACACATTTATTCATGCTCAGATTTTTGGAAACAAGAGAAATTAAAAACTGTAATTCTAGATATCCAAGTTAAATAATTAAATTTATTTAATTTTCCGGTTTGATACGTTTTACGTTATGAATACGAAAAGCTCCCACGTATGACTTATTTGGAGCTCAATTTGGAGAGTAGAATGAATAAGCTTCTTTAATTTGGTTTGATTTACTTGACTATAACAAAGCGCACGAAAGGTATCTGCCTAAGAGAATGGTTGCCTTCGTGGAGGGCTTCCTAAGGAAAACTAGCTCGTAACCACGTTATATAGAGGAAAAACCACGAAACGCTGCTTTGCTAGGAATCGAACCCAGATCTAACAACCAGGGTATTCAGCAACTTAACCGCTCGGCCGCTTTTAAGTTTCCATAAGCTT
The DNA here is from genome assembly GCF_044657685.1 of Stegodyphus dumicola. NCBI lineage: Eukaryota > Metazoa > Arthropoda > Arachnida > Araneae > Eresidae > Stegodyphus > Stegodyphus dumicola. The sequence goes on from NC_140770.1 coordinate 209,986,602, forward strand.
TACACGTAATTGTAATTAATATAACTACTATAAGTAAAAATCCTTTCTAAGATATCCATCAGCCATCCATCAGATTTCAGCCTATCAGCGGCCGAGCGGTAAAGACGCTGAACACTGGTAGTTTGGTCCGAGATTCCAATACCGCGAATGGGCTGGCTGCATAGGCACTTTCGTGGTTTTCCCCATGTGTAATATGTATACGAGCCAGTCTCCCTTAGAAAGTTCTCCACGAAAGCATCCCTCCCTTTAGGTAGATAGCCCTCGTGCGCTTTGCCATAATTGAATAATCCTAATCCATCCATGTTTCTAGTTTATTTTTGGTATTCTGTGAAGATCACCACCCTAGAAAGATGATATTCAGTGCAAGCGTTTGTTTATACCCATAAAAATGCCTGTCACTTTTGGAAGTGATCGTCTTAAGGAGATGGTCGCCAATCGTTTTTGGGCTACTAGATGGTCCGGCTCTGAGTAGGTTACGCATTGGTGCATTGTAAAATGCATTAAATCCTCTCTAGTACGATCATCCACGTTTCTAATTATTTTGGTCTTTGGTGGATGTGGTCGTCTTAAAGATATAATGTTCGGTACAAGTATTAATTTCTACTCTGAGAAATTATTTTGGAAGAGGTCGCCATAAGAGGGTTCATTGCATATTAAATGTTTAAATCCAGATCGCGTGGTTATAGGATCCATTTTAATTAGATTTTAAAATTTTAGTAAAATAAAAAATCTGAAAGGTTTCAGATTTTAAATTACGTCCAAAGGGGCCTTTTTTTAACATTTTGTGTGTTACCTTTATTTATTAAATATCATATTCTTCGCACTTAAACCATAAAATTCAGTTCAAGAGCAGTATCGCAAAATAATTTTAAATTGAGCACATTTTTAGAATTTCCGATTCACAGTCTCACGCGCTGGAGATAAAAATGTTTTTTCTGTACAACATTGCCATGGCTCGCTTTGAAATTCTTGAGTTTGTTAATCAAAAATTCGTTACAAAATATAAAATCGATAGTAAAACAAATTCCAAATTTCAAATTTGGGCTTCCAGTTGCCCATATTCGCAGTAGGATTACGTCATTCGAAACTCGATGGCTCTAGGTACCTTTGTTTTATCACAATATTTGGTGGCAACAGTTTGAAAAGTGAAATGGACATTCAGAGTGATTCGACGCAAAATCGCAAAATGAAAACATTAGTCCCTCAGGGACTAATAATTTTGGAGTAATAATTTTGAAATAAACCTCTTAATTTTAATAACTGTGATATTCTTGTTTTCAAACTTAAGTGCAAAATTAAACAATTGTTTCCTGTGCAGATGCGTTACTTTTAATTTAATTTAAAAATTTAGTCCTATTCTTATCGTAAACCGTAACTTGAAATTGCATCTACAACTATTTCTTATACCAGAGCTCAAGATGAATTAGTTTTCTGTTGTGCGTCAATAAATGTTTCACTAAACCGCAGCTTAAGGCTATAACTAGTACATGCGGTGCGAGGAGAGTAATTACTAAAGACCTGACAATGACCGACGCTAGACAACCCGCCTTCCCCCCTGGCTTCCATCGCGAAAGCTTACCCCTATTAAACAACCCTCTATTTTTAACCTTAACGAAGAAACTATGGAGGTAGGCTCCATGGAAGCAACAAGCAGTCAACACATCTTCTTGCTTCTACTCGCACATGTTTTCGGTCATCCGAAGTTACGGTTGTTGAGATAAAACTTTTATCACCCAGCTTGGCGATCTTTCTAAACATGCCTTATATTTCCCATTGCAAACAAAGGGTGACATTTTTTCCGTTCCTTATTTTCCTGGGATATTCTTTCCGTTTCCCTTTTTTCCGGGTGACATTTTTTCCTACAACCAAACAGAACTATTGGCGTAGTATAATCTGTTATTTTTTATTACGGTTTAACGAATCTAGCATTAATATTATATTATGCATTTTGTTATTATTTAATCTATCCGTAATATGAAATATAATTTTCTAAACACTAACGGTTTATCATCAGTTAATTTATAAAACGACAGATATTTTATAGTGTCATTTTTTTTTTTTTTCTAAAGAGACTTTGATCCTGTAGGACTATTCTTTTCGTTTTGCGATTTGCGTTGAATCACTATAAGCGGCGAATCACTTTTCAAACTGTTGCCACCAAATGTTAAAGTCCTGCATTATATTCGAAGAAATTAAATAATGAAAAATCTGCATAAATATATGCATATTTCTCGTATTGTGATAAAACAACGGTACATAGAGCCATCGAAATTTGAATGACGTAATCCTCCTGCGAATATGGGCCCAAATTTGAAATTTGTTTTATTATCTATTTCATATTTTGTAAAACTTTAACGAATTTTTGATTAACAAACTGAACGATTTAAAAGCGAGGAATGGCAACACTATACGAAAAAAAAAAAAAAAAAAAAAAAAAATTATCTCCAGCGCGCGGAACTGTGTATCGGAAATTCTTCTAAAGATATGCTCTTTTAAAATTCTTTTGCGACATTGCTATTTAAATGAATTTTATGGTTTAAGTGCAAAGAACATGATGTTTAATAAATAAAGGTAGCACACAAAACGTCCTCTTTGGACGTAGTTTAAAACCTGAAACCTTTGAGATTTTTGTTTGTTATTAACATTTTTTTAAAATATGAATGATGGTCCCTCAGCCGACTTCGACTTGACCAGAAGCAGTTGTCACTTTATCATGCAGTCACCTAATAGGTGGGCCACCTTTGCCTCCTATGAAGGGACGGACAATTAGAACTATGCATTCCCCTGGATTCGAACCCAAGCCGTTAGGTATCGCAGTTGGCGACCCTAACCACTACACCGTCTGGGCGGCATTTATCATTAGTTAGTTTATAGAATATTATATTCTATACTAATTAATATAGTTATTTTAAAATAATTAGCTAAACCGGCTTGGCTAGTTTTCCCCCCGCCAAATACTTACTTATTCGAGGAAATAACTTAATTATACGCTCTAACGGTAACATATATTTTACACTATATTTATTTTATATTAAAATTTTTCCTATATATAAATAAATACGGCCATACACGCAATCGAATCGGCTTAATGTATTTTCATTTATAGAATAATGCACTTCAGAATGTGAACAGTGAACTTTCTTCTGGTGATTATCTTCCTATGATGATCAGTATTTTTGAGAACTTGGACATCGGTGCTGAGAGCTATTTCTCTAATTCGCAAAAGCCCAAAATCTTATGAACCTGTGGTCATCTTAGAAAGGGTTTACTGTACTTTCTGTCTCTAACTGTGGCAATTTATTGGTATGAAAAAATTTCTTGTAGTAGAATATAATCCATTCAAGCAAGCCCTGTTATAAGAATAATTTAATAAAGAAGCAAAATTATCATTTTATTCAAAATTGCATTTTTCGAGCGAGGTAGTAAGAAGTTCTGACTTTCTTATCGGTTAAATGTTGCTATTTCTGACTTTTAACTTGCTAATTTAACATTTATTTATTTATTTTTTTTTAGCCCAAAGGGGCGTTAGACCGAAAGGGCTATTAGTCTCAAAACGACATTTTGCGTGGTTTCACTTTCTGCGTTGAGTCACTTTTCAAACTGTTGCTACAAAATATTATTGCCATGCATTATATTTAAAGAAACTAAATAATGAAGATTCTGCATGAATGCATGAATGTTTCTCGCATTTTCATAAAACAACAGTACCTAGAGCCATCAAATTTTGAATAATGTAGTACTCCAACCAAACATGAGCACTTGAAATTCCGAATTTGGAATTTGTTTTATTAGCTATTCCCAATTTTGCAAAACTTTAACGAATTTTTTAATTAACAAACTCATCGATTTAAAAGCGTGCAACGGGAACACTGTACGAAAAAAGAAATGTATCTCCAGCGCCCGAAACTGTGTATTGGAAATTCTTAAATTTTGCGCTTTTTAAATATTTTGTGATATTGCTGTGGAATTGAATTTTATGGTAAAGTGCGAAGAACATTATATTTAATAAATAAATGTACCACACAAAGCGTTAAAAAATCCTTTTGGGCGCAATATGAAATATGAAAGCTTTCAGATTTTTCTTTAAATAATGAAAAATCTGCATAAATGTATGTATGTTTCTCGCATTGTGAAAAAACAACGGTACATAGAGCCATCGAATTTTGAATGACGTAATCCTCCTACGACCAAATTTGAAATTTGTAATTTGATTTATTATCGATTTTATATTTTGCAAAACTTTAAAGAATTTTTGAGTAACAAACTCAGCGATTTAAAAGGGAGCAATGGCAACACTCTACGGGTGGGGAAAACCTTTTTGTCTCCAGCGCGCGGAATTGTGTATCGGAAATTCTAAAGATATGCTGCGGCATTGCTATTGAATTGAATTTTATGGTTTAAGTGCAAAGAACATGATATTTAATAAATAAAGGTAACACACAAAACATTAAAAAAACGCCCTCTGGACGTAACTGAAAGTCTGAAAACTCAGATATTTTTTTTTTTTTTTTTCCCCCAGTGGCGTCGTAAAATGAATCATTAAAAACGAAGCTGAGCTTCTTAATTACATTTTGCAGCTTTAGAATGATACCGCTAATTTGATTATCCAGAACTCCAAATATTGAATAAATTTGAGTTAAATAAAATTCAAAATTAATGCGAAAGAATTTTAGCAAATTTCGTGAGATAGATTATGTTCTGCTATTCTGTAATTTTTAATTAGGACCGTAAAAGAAATGCTACTTGACGAAGAGGTGAAAACTGTTGAAAACAGTCAATTTCCTATTTATGAGAAAACTTTATTATGACTTTGGAGATTAAAAAGTACATATAAATATTATAGTTCTCATTTTTCATGTTTAAATAATTAGTAAGAAATATGGATTCTAATGCAGCAATTGTAGTGTAATTCTAAATGAACTATTTATAACATTGTTATCAATGAAGCAACAATCGTATAATTAAAAAAATGAATGCAAAATTCTATTCTTATTGTTTTGAGCTCAAGTTCTATGTTTCAAGAGCTTTCGAGTCTGAATTAATTACTTTTCAGACTTAAAATTGCAGTATAACTTTTGTATTTAAAATTTTGTTAGCAGTTTCTTAGCAGTTCTAAAATATCATGCAGAATTTTAGCAGTATTAGAAAAGGACTCAAAAAGAGCTGACAAGGAAACTTCCTATCTTTTGGCTGTTTTAATTGTTGAAGTGTATGGAGTCAAAATTAAAGCTACTAACAACCAGTTTTTAAGGTTGTTATTAATTAAAACATCTGTAATTTTTAATAAGCATCATGTTTATGAGGAAATGACATTATCGTTTCCTAGTCATTCCTAGTATCATCAGGGCCGGTGCCAGAGCATATGCAATCGGTGCGGCCGCACCGGGCGGCAGAATTGAGAGAACGCAAAATTTTTAGAACTTTGGAAAGAGCTGGGCGGCAGAATTTTGAAGTTGTAAAGCAGGCACCGTGCGGCAAAACGTCTAGCGCCGGTCTTGAGCATCATTCCAAGTCTTAGTAAATCAGCTTAGAATAATTAGAACTGATTTATAGGAATTTAGCAAAACTGCGCTACAGTAACATGTCATTGGTATAAGTATATCCCAGGAGAAAATATTCTTATGATTATACTATAATGTACCCTTAAAAAGAATGTAATATTTAGCAATCATACTTAGTATTGCCGATTTTTCAAGAAACACAAAATTCACAAGGTTTTGCAAGCGAGTACACCATTCAATACTTTACAAATGAGTCGCACTTGATCAAACAAACCATAGGCTTATACACAACTGTCCAGGAGTAATTTAGTCAGGTATTTTTTTAAATGTTAGTCATGTATTTTTTTAAATGTTTTTTAAATGTTAATATAGAATTAATACTAAATATGCATAAATTTTAGACTTGAGCCTTCTTGACGTGCTTTCGTGGTGTAGTGGTCTGCACGCTTGGCGCGTATTCCAGAGATCCGCGGTTCGATTCCCGGAGAGGGCGTTGCTCATTTTTCAAGTCTCCTGCTTCCATAAAATATCGAATGTCTCTGCAATCTAAGTGAAGAAATATTAGACATAACAGACATTTAACTTTTTCTTATAATATAAATTTTGCGTGCGAACAGTTTTACATTGAGCTGAAAATAAGTTTATGTATTCTGAAGTAAAAATTTACATTCATTCAATTAATTATTTATGTGTACTGAAAATTGTTTTTTTCATTTTATGTAAAATTTATCTGGCGAAATCGAATTTAGGAATTTTTTCCTTTGGCTATAATTTTCTTCCTTCTGCAGAGATTGGTATATACGTAAACGAGACATATTTTGTCGAATGCCGTAACAGCATTGCTGTATCCTTTTGTGTTAATATATTCAAAAATTTTAAATGCTATTACGTAAATTACAGCATTATATGTTACATGAAGGGGATTAAATTGAATCCAAATTCAAAATACTTACATGTCTTTTCACTCATATTTCTAACAATTTTATTTCCATAGGGAAAGTTACCAAACACTGATGATATAATAAAATTGACAGTAATTTGTGTTCTATATTCTTAAGCAGAATACATAATGCAGCTCATCAGCGCTCCAGCGGTCGCCCGGGCCGTAGCTAGAAGGGGGCAAGGGGGGCATCTGTCCCCGGGCGCAGAATCCAAGGGGCTCCAAACTGATGTTACGACATTGTAGAATTAAACGTTTTCCATCCTTGGCAAGCAGTAAGGGGCGCGAAATCTTCAGTTGTCCCTCTGCACTGAAAACCCTAGCTACAACTCTGGCGGTCGCTTAACACTGATAGTTCGACAGCGGCTCAAATCCCAGCAAACAAGCTGGTTGCAAGATAATTTAGTTATTTTTTCATGTGCAAGGTAAATACAATCAAGTTTCCCTATCTCAAACTTTGTTAAGTCCTCCACGAAGGCATCCCTTCTCTTAGACAGACAGTTCCCGTGCTTTGCCATGATTCAAATAACCACCAAAAAAGAAATGAGGAGAACATGCAGTAGATACTAGCTATTCAAGGGATAGAACAATTATTAATAGATGTAGAAGAGCATTTTTGAAATCATTTCTTGAGTACCAATTCCGGGGAGTTCTAAATCACCGAGAGTTCTTAAATGTTAAATAACTTCAGTGTCTTTAATTGAATCTGAAAATTGGATTGATGGAGTTGAATTTTTTGAATTTTAAAATTTGAGATTTGCTAGAAAAGACGAATTTTCTGCTCAAGTGCTTGCAACAATATTGAAAACTCAAAATTTGCGAATCTATGGGCGACGTGCGTCATTAATTACATTAAATGCTTCTAATAATTCTTCTAATAACTATTTTAGAGTTTAACATAAAAACTCTAAAATTGCAGGAACTGTAAATAATCTAAAGATTTTTAGAAATACAACAAGATTTGACAGTTGAGGAAAATTGAAAAATACACTAATTATCATAAAAGATGAAGTGAAAATAATTATAATGTAAGAAAGAAAATTTTTTTCTTTTCTTTTTGTTTATTTTCACAATTTAAAAAAAAATGATATAAATCTAAAATTTGGTTACTTAGGAAAATTGCTATAAATTAAGCATAAAACAATTCAGTGTGAGAATGGTTTTGCATACGAACTGCGACTGCAACACATTTCAACCAGTTTTAACCAGCTTCAGATGTTAAAAAGTTCCAGAATTAAGATCTTCTTATTGTAAATGCACAAAGTTTAAATCTTAAAGTTAAAATTAAAAAGTTTAATAAAGTTAGAATTAAATAATTTGGGCATTTAAAGCCAAAATATTGGAAAATATCATAATTAAGAATTTTTAAATTTTTGCAATAGCATACGTACAAAATAATGATCAACAATTGATTTAAGGCTTTCATACGAATACAATAATCCGAATGGAATGTAAAAGATTATTACTATTCTAATTTATATTGAAAGTTGTTACACGACCTTAAAAATCAATATTATAATTTATAAGGCAGACATGTAACTGAAATTATTAAATGCCACAAAAATGCAAATATAATGAGACTTTTCTAATGCGACCACTAACGGCCGCTTCAAGCGATTTTTAGGCCACTTATATAGATGGTTGCATTAGAGAGGCAAATGTATAAAAGCCTGTTTATTTATGTTGTAGGAAACACTTTTAGAGTTCGCCGTCATGAGATTCTCTGTACTTATATGTAAAACAGTTACAAATAATACGTCTTACTAAAACGATTTGACATATTTAGGCTTCTAAAATGATGTCAAAAATTTCAAAAAGGAAATCTAACAGAAAAAAATCCTGATTTGGTTAATTTAAAGCAGTTAACACAGTTTATGATAAATAAAACATTAATTAAAGCATCACAGGCTTCAGTATAAGAAAAAATAGCATGATCATCAAATCAGACTATTTAGGTTATGGCAAAGTACCATAAGATTATCTGCCGAAGTGAATATGGATGCCTTCATGGAGGACTGTTTATAGCGAGTAGTTGACAAAAATTATTTCATACGTCTGATAGAAACTGACTCGTATTTATGTTACACATGGAGAAAAACACAAAAATTTCCTGATAAGCAGCACATCCGCCATGGTTTGAACGCCAGTCGAACTACCAATATTCAACGATTTTTACCTCTCGGCTGCTAGTGGTCAAAGGCCATTTAAGTTATTCTCTGAATTTCAAAGTTAGTCTATGCTTTATTACACAATTATTCATGCTCAGATTTTTGGAAACAAGAGATAAATTAAAAACTGGAATTCTAGGTAACCAAGTTAAATAATTAAATTTATTTAATTTTCCGTTTTGATACGTTTTACGTTATGAATACGAAAAGCTTCCACGTATGACTTATTTGGAGAGTAGAATGAATAAGCTTCTTTAATTTGGTTTGATTTACTTGACTATAACAAAGTGCACGAAAGGTATCTGCCTAAGAGAATGGTTGCCTTCGTGGAGGGCTTCCTAAGGAAAACTAGCTCGTAACCATGTTATATAGGGGAAAAACCACGAAAACCTGCTTTGTTAATAATCGAACCCAGATCTAATAACCAGGGTATTCAGCAACTTAACCGCTCGGCCGCTTTTAAGTTTCCATAAGCTTTACACGTAGTTGTAATTAATATAACTACTATAAGTCAAAATCCTTTCTAAGATATCCATCAGCCATCCATCAGATTTCAGCCTATCAGCGGCCGAGCGGTAAAGACGCTGAACACTGGTAGTTCGGTCCGAGATTCGAATACCGCGAATGGGCTGGCTGCATGGGCACTTTCGTGGTTTTCCCCATGTCTAACATGTATACGAGCCAGTTTCCTTAGAAAGTTCTCCATGAAGGCATCCCTCCCTTTAGGTAGATAGCCCTCGTGCGCTTTGCCATAATTTAAATAATCCTAATCCATCCATGTTTCTAGTTGATTTTTGGTATTCTGTGAAGATCACCACCCTAGAAAGATGATATTCAGTGCAAGCGTTTGTTTATACCTATAGAAATGCCTGTCACTTTTGAAAGTGATCGTCTTAAGGAGATGGTCGCCAATCGTTTATGGGCTACTAGATGGTCCGGCTCTGAGTAGGTTACGCATTGGTGCATTGTAAAATGCATTAAATCCTCTCTAATACGATCATCCATGTTTCTAATTATTTTGGTCTTGGTGGAAGTGGTCGTCTTAAAGAGATAATGCTCGGTACAAGTGTTAATTTCTACTCTGAGAAATTATTTTGGAAGAGGTCGCCATAAGAGGGTTCATTGCATATTAAATGTTTAAATCCAGATTGCGTGGTTATAGGATCCATTTTAATTAGATTTTAAAATTTTAGTAAAATAAAAAATCTGAAAGGTTTCAGATTTTAAATTACGTCCAAAGGGGCCTTCTTTTTAACATTTTGTGTGTTACCTTTATTTATTAAATATCATATTCTTCGCACTTAAACCATAAAATTCAGTTCAAGAGCAATATCGCAAAATAATTTTAAATTGAGCACATTTTTAGAATTTCCGATTCACAGTCTCACGCGCCAGAGATAAAAATGTTTTTTTCTGTACAACGTTGCCATGGCTCGCTTTGAAATTCTTGAGTTTGTTAACCAAAAATTCGTTACAAAATATAAAATCGATAATAAAACAAATTCCAAATTTCAAATTTGGGCTTCCAGTTGCCCATATTCGCAGTAGGATTACGTCATTCGAAACTGGATGGCTCTAGGTACCGTTGTTTTACCACAATATTTGGTGGCAATAGTTTGAAAAGTGAAACGGACATTCAGACTGATTCGACGCAAAATCGCGAAATGAAAACATTAGTCCCACAGGGACTAATAATTTTGAAATAAACCTTTTAATTTTAATAACTGTGGTATTCTTGTTTTCAAACTTAAGTGCAAAATTAAACAATTTTTTCCTGTGCAGATACTTTACTTTTAATTAAAATCAAATGAGAAAAGAAATTGTGCGAAAATTAATTAGCTAAAAAATTTAGTACTATTCTTATCGCAAACCGTAACTTGAAATTGCATCTAAAACTGTTTCTTATACCAAAGCTCAGGATGAATTTGTTTTCTGTTATGCGTTAATCAATGTTTCACTAAACCGCAGCTTAAGGCTATAACTACATGCGGTACTGGGAGAGTAATTACTAAAGACCTGACAATGACTGATGTTGGACAACCCGCCTTCCCCGCTGGCTTCCATCGCGAAATCTTCTCGCTCTATACACCCCTCTATTTTTAACCTTAACGGAGAAAACAGCAGCTAGCAAATTGTCTTGCTTCTACTCATACATGTTTCCGGTAATCTGAAGTTACGGTTGTTGAGATAAAACTTTTATCACCCAGCTTGGCGATCTTTTTAAACATGCCTTATATTTCCCATTGCAAACGAAGGGCGACATTTTTTCCGTTCCTTATTTTCCGGGGACATTCTTTCCGTTTTCCTTTTTTCCGGGTGACATTTTTTCCTACAACCTCACAAACTGGTGACTTTTTGGGCCTGTCTTTCCGCCTTTCCTCCTAATATGAAAGGTAAGTGCAGCAAGACGTGTAGTGCCCTATTCAATGTGGAGAAACACGGTAATCAGTTAAATTCCCTACTATCAACCTCTCGGGGGGACTTTTAGCTCACTGTGCATTTTTAATACCCCCTTGCTGCAAACGCACCGTACATTTAAAAACACTCATGCTTTCTCCGGAATTCAAACTTGGGCCCGCCGGTACGGCAGTCATCGTCACTAACCACTATACGGGCTGGGAGATATGTTACAGGACAATATATGCCAAGCCAGTTCACACTTCTAAAGAGAAAACCTACTTCTGGACTCACCAGCGGCCGAGCAATAACATCTATGAACACTGGTAGTTCGACTAGAGTTTAAATCCGGCCAAATGGGCTGGCTGCATGAGAGCTTTTGTTTTTTTACATGTACAACTTAAATACGAGCTAGCTTTCCTTAAAGTGTCCCTCATGTAGGCTCTCTTTCCCTTAGACAGATGACTTTCGTGTGCAATCCAAATAATCCTAAAACACGCTTTCGTCATGGGCTCACTTCGACAGCAGTCAAATTTTTCTGAACAAGACAAATATATCTCTTAGTCACTTCGATCACCATAGAAATAAATAGGATAACACATTTTAAAACATTTTATTAACAGTTGTTGCTTTCAAAACGAGAGCGCTATTAAAAGAATGCGTGTTTTTGCCTTTATTTTAGCGTCCCCATATGAATTCACATAAATAGAATTAAAGTATCAAGCTAAGTTCACGCACACGTAATCTTTCTGTAGAGAAATTTTTTATACTGAAAGCGAACAGAAATTATTCCATATTTTAACTATTAAATGTGTAAAAATTATTTACAATATCATTTATGATGTAACAAAAAATTTGCATTTAATCGAAACGAAAATTAATTTATAAAAAGCATTTTTACCGGCAGAATTTTATCAAAAAGCCGTTGTGTTGGTACGAAAATCGCTACTATAGTCTTGGGCCCGGATTCAAGTTTCGAAGAAGGTACACTGCGCAAAAAAAAAGTAAAACAGTTCTATTCCTCCCGTTCTACTGGGCCGATTGACGAAATTCGAATTGCGTTTTTCACGTCTCGAAAGGATGGCTTAGTATATATATTAAATTTATATATAGCATTATTCTAACATAGGCAATTTGATCCAAAATCGGACTTTTTCTGAAAAACATATGAATTTGTTTTCCCATATTTCGATTCTATTATTTTTATTAGAGATATTAAATTTTGCAAATTTTCGTGAGAAATTTAAAAATTAATCTTAGCATGTTTTTTTTAAGTTTTCACCAAGAATAATGCTCTTGGCGGAATTCTTAATTTGTAGTAACCTACTTACTTTTTTTTTTTTTTTTTTTTTTTCATTGATGCTCGAGAGGAAAAAAGGTCCATCGTTCATTCATTCAAATAATTTTTAACAAAGTGCATAAACCACATTTTCGTTATTATCGCTTATATTAAATACGCCAAATTTCAAAACGCGCCAAAATGTAAATTCACATATATCTTAGGAAATGGTTAATAAAAACTTTAATTTTTTGCATATATGATCAGAAATACATCTACTTTAAAATGATGTAAAAAAATTTTTAGGTTATGCTACAAAACGTTTTTCGAAAAATTTATAAAAAATGCTTAAAAATACAAATTTTTAAAATAAATAATAAAAATTGTGCGAATTATATTTGGATTAAAAATAAATTTTGAATTACATAAGAAGGAATCAAGTAAGTTTAATAAAGAAAAGAGATATTAACAAATGTACATCAAATTCAATTAACACCCAGCAGCTAAAATTTTGAGAGCTAATTTTTCAAAACGTACTCGTGCGATTTTTACAAAACTTGGCAGTTTGGCATGATTTGAGTCGTAGAATCAGGATATAGAAAATAATTGGCATGTCATTTCAGAATAAGTCCGATTTTGTGTCGAAATACCTATATTAGAACAATAGTATTTATAGATCTAATACATATTCTAAGTTACGCTTTCGAGACATGAAAAACGCAAGTTGAATTTCGTCAATCAGCCCAGTAGAACGGGAGATATAAAAATATAGAACTATCCCCCTACCCCCCCGAAGTGTGTGTTTATGTTTAATGTCTTTATGGCATGGGGCACTTAAAATATTGTCAAGTCGGAAAGCCTCTGAAGAGGTTGGTGGTACCTATTGGAGAAGGAGACCTTCGAAGCGAATTCCCAAAATGTTCTGCTTCAAAATATCACGGAAATTCTCCTTTCTTGCAGGTGCATTTTGGTCACCAGTTGTGGTGAACCCTGAGAAACGTTGTCGGTGAGAAGACGGCTAAATTATTGATGGATTCGGCTATTCCAGACAAACTAGCTGAAAGATATTTAGCCTTTTGGGGAAAAAAGATACATAAAATAATTTTAATAGCACGAGAGCAAACAGAATCGAATGTCTTAAATCAAAAAATCTATTTTCTGTACCGAAACTTCATTCTTCTATCTCTAAGAAAACTAGGAAGACTCACTGAAGAAACAAAAATCTTATTTTTATGCTAGCTATACCTTTCGTTGCGTTTATCGAATTTATAAATAATAATAATAATTACATTTTGCAAAACTATGCTAATGTTATGAAAGAATATCAGAGAAGAATTCAAGAAGAATACGATTCAAACTCAAAATAAATACTCCAGTTATGAAATTTTTTATGTAGTATCTCGAATACAGCTATTTTTGTTAACTAAGCATCAAGTAACTTCATTTCAACCCATTAAACACCATACAATCCAAATCAATATTCTTTAAAGTACACCGTCACTTGTCGTTTATGTTCAAACACATTTCTCCTATACATTCAAAGAAATATTTGCACTGAACAGGAACTTAAACAGCTATTTTACTATCTTCCTCAAGAACAACAAAAATAGGTGAAAAAAATAATAAAACATATTCGAATTTTTCACATGTCCACGAATCGTGACAAACCGGATGGAATCTGAAGACCAAAGCATTTCTCCCATTTTTCTGCTTCTTTACAATTCTTACGGAGAAGCTCCTTTAACAAAGCGTTAAGGAAGGTTTGTTTCATCTCTTGGCGCAACATACCAGGTATCTCTTTGACTTACTAGAGCGATAATTACTCTATATAAGAGCTCACTTTCTCTTCAGATTCTTCAACTCTTCCGTGCTGAGGTGCTCCGTATTTTAGATCTTTTGTGTGCTATATTTACAATGAAGACAATTTCACTTGCGTGCTTTGTGGTGTATTTGCTTGCTGTATGCAATGCTGCTCCCCTACCTCGTGCGAAACGTCAGATCGTTATCTCACCATTTTCGCCTAATTTGTTAAAGCCCTATGAGTTTGGTTACCAATCTGTTGATGAAGTAGGTACAAATCAACATCGCCAAGAGACTTCAGACGGTAACTCCGTTAAAGGATCTTACGGTTATTTAGACCCTCTTGGAGTGTACAGAACTGTACGATACACGGCCGATGCCGATGGTTACAGAGCTGTTATCAATACTAACGAACCTGGAATGGGAGCTGGAAATTCAGCAAACGCAGTGTACATTGTTCAACCTCCTCCACCAGCTGCTCTTCTTTGGCAAGATTCTAGAAACACGCCAGCTAAAAAATGAACTGCTAACTAAGCAAAATGTTAGATTCTTAGGAATGTTTAAGGAAGGTATTTGATATGCATGTTAAAGCAAATCCATTATCTCTGCTGTAAATATACTAGAAGTGAGCAAACTTTTGTTATCAGATATCTGTAATCCAACTACAAAATTCATTCTAAAGGTCTAAGTTTTATATTACTTGAATGGTAGATTTATGGCACTATATTTATTTGTAAATATTCGGCAAACGCTCAGTTTGAATGAAGTAGTAAAATATCTAATATATTGCTAATAAACAAAATTTGCTTGAAACCTGTCTGATTTTAAGATTAATTCTGGCTAAAAAATTAAGTTCTGGTTTCTTATACTATTTATACTATTAAATGAAATTCTGTTTTTTATTTCTGTACTTTTATGAATTTCTAGATGAATTCCTCTAGAAATCTTATCAAGTGTTTGATTCAAAGAGAAACATTGTCCACTTTACTGTACAATTTCGGAAAATTTTCATATGAATAAAGTAATCAGTTAAGTCATATAATTTGTTATAATTAATAATAGTAATTATACCATATATTTATTAAAAATATTCTGCAATAATCACATTTCTCATGTCCGCTATAGTAGAAAATTCGAAGTTAAAATATTTTAGTGTCTCTATAAGGGACAATTTGTATTTGAATGGATCTAAGCTTTTAAATTCCTTTGGATAATATAATATTCTCGTTTCAAAAATATCTTTACTGCCTGCAAAATAATTTATATATTCTGTTCAACCTAAAGGCATTTTCCTATTTCAGGTAAATTCCGACTGATGAAATTTAGGAGTTAAAAAAGATTATATTTTTAGATCCTATTTAAATAACGTTACATATTTTCGAAATAACATGTTCATAATAAATGAATTATACATGGATATAATGTAATCATCAGTTGCAAATTTGGAATATATTTATTTAAAATATCTTATTACTATTTATATGTAAATTCTTGAAACTCGACGTAATTTTTATCTTAAAAATTTAATTGCAAACTCTTAAATGTTATGAAAGTTAAGATGAATTCCTCTAGAAATCTTATCAAGTGTTTGATTCAAAGAGAAACATTCACGTACGAAAGATATTAAGCTATTGTACTCTGATTTAAAAATTTCTATCGTAAATTTAAAATACCATTATAACTATTGAATTCATTTGGAAAATAAAAAAGTTTAAAATGCTCATTCGGAAGAAATTTAAAATGAAATATTAATTTTGCATTTATTTTGACATTCTAAGTAAGGGTTCATGAGAAAATGTTCGTATGCAATCTTCGTAACGTATTAGATATATGATTCGGCAAAAATGGAATCCATTGCAAAGACTTTAAAAGAAACTTGGATATTGTAATATTTTCATACACGCATTTTTCTGAGTGTAATACGTACGTCTATTAATTATGTTACTGCATTATAGTACATTCTTTAATCAGTAAATTATTTTATAAGGGGCACGAATCGTTTTTCAGGGGTCAGTAGTTTAAGCAAATGTTTTAATTTTAGTCTAGTAAGGACACGGTTCCAGAATTTCATTGCTATTCAGTAAAATCATGGATTTTGGTATTAAATGTAAGAGTTTTTACTTTCCTTCGCAATGCAGTAATAATTGTCCGTGGTGATTACCTGCCTTTGAGAAAGAATGCGTCTGTGATAATTGTCCGTGGTGATTACCTGCCTTTAAGAAAGAATGCGTCTGTGATAATTGTCCGTGGTGATTACCTGCCTTTGAGAAAGAATGCGTCTGTGATAATTGTCCGTGGTGATTACCTGCCTTTGAGAAAGAATGCGTCTGTGATAATTGTCCGTGGTGATTACCTGCCTTTGAGAAAGAATGCGTCTGTGATAATTGTCCGTGGTGATTACCTGCCTTTGAGAAAGAATGCGTCTGTGATAATTGTCCGTGGTGATTACCTGCCTTTGAGAAAGAATGCGTCTGTGATAATTGTCCGTGGTGATTACCTGCCTTTGAGAAAGAATGCGTCTGTGAAAGACGTTCTAGGGAATTCAAAACTCTAATGTTATAGATTTGAGTAATTCCAACTCCTGTGATAAAATTCGAATTTACCCTTTTTAAAGAGTCATTCATTCTTTTAGCAGTGCTTTAAACATTAGCTTAGTTATTAGTATTACGAGAGTAAATATAATTTCATGCTTATTTAATAGTTTATAATGATATACATTTATTACATACAGATCAATCTGATTCACGAAATCGTATTCAGGAATATTTATTACTAAAATATTTATTTCTGATAATTATAAATAAAATTAATAAAAGATATTTTCACATTTAATTCTACATTTTCTAAATATGAAGTTTTTTTAATCATTTATGTATAGCAATTGCTTTGCATCATACTCATAAAAATAGCACAGTAAATACATAGTGTTTCATGGCATCATTGTTTTACCTCCTTTGTCTTCAGAATTATAATTTCTTATTTTCTGATGAAGTTTATAAATAATGTAAAACTAGATTTTCTCGGTGCTTACTACTGAAGCTTACTAAAAGAACTTTTAAAACTAAATTATGTAATGTTCTTTTTTCAAGCTTGCCAAACTTCTTTCCCTTTTTGTTTCTCATAGATTTTTAAAAAAATAAATTGTATGTAGCTTTACTATTCCTAAATTTCTCAGGCTCATCAGCAGCCGAGCGGTAAAGTCGAGCTGAAAGTCTTTGGTAGTTCAGTCCGAGGTTCGAATCTCGAGAACAGGCTAGCTGCATGGGAATTCCGTGGCTTTTTCCCTTGTGTAACGTGAATACGAGCCAGTTCCCTTAGAAAGTCCTCTACGCAGATCGCACTCGAGGCTTTGTCGTAATCGCAGAAACCAAACCTAATCTAAATTCCTCCCTAGACATTCCAACCTCTGGATTATCTCTAATCGATTTTTGTGCTCTTGTAGTCATGATGGTATGTAATATTGGATTATTACATTTTCGCTGCACTAAAATAACACTGTAAAAATGAATTAAATTCAAAGATAAATTCTCAGAATTTGAAGTTTTCTTCATCTCTCCATATTTTTATTTAGGGGAAATTTGTTCTTCCTTTCTTCTGTAGATATCTATAATTTCCACTATTCTGTAAATTTTTGTTTTTGTTTCTCTCTTTCTGTTTGAATTTTTTTTTTTTTTTTTTTGTTTTGTTTTTATGTGCTTTATTGTTTCTACTCTAACGGTGAATCCCTACATTATGGTAACTTGGCGATTTTTTGGCGAAAATTTGGCTACCAACCCTGCTACAGCAACCTGCTAGTTTTGTTTTGGACGCCATTTTGTTTTCCCGAAGTAAAGGCTTTTTTAACTCAACATTTTTTCTAACAATCTGCTAGCCGACTTACGCTTATCCTAGAACTTTTATGGAACAAAAATGCTTGATCATGACGAAGATTAGGTGCGAAATTCGGAGAAAGTGCAGAATCGCAAACTGCTTGCCGCGTTTTTAAGAATTGCACATACACGGTATCCATGTACACGTCGACCTATTTTCACTTAAAAAAACATCCCAGAATTGCACAAAAATAGCACTGCGCACACTCTTGACTTTATCTATGTACACATCGACCTATTTTCACTTAAAAAGTAGTCCTAGCTAGTAATCTTAATCGCCTTACCAAAATGTCGCAAAACTACCTGTTACCATATTCTAAAGATTAGCCACTCTAACCTTTGTAAACCCAGGGTTGTATACTTATTGTGCAGGAGAGGTTTTTACTCTCCTTCAATACAATAATAATTGCCTGTAGTGATTCAATACAATAATAATTGCTTGTAGTGATTCAATACAATAATAATTGCCTTTGAGAAAGAATACGTCTGTGAAAGACGTTCTAGGGAAATATGATTTGTATTTTAGTTTAAACATAAAGAAAAATATCGAAATATCATGCGGTTAATCAATTAACGGGAATAGAACCCAAATAAGCTACCAGTATGTCGTGACTCTCGCCCCTCAGCCAATGGTTTCGTTTGGCTTAGTTGATTATGGCAAAGCACTGCTAGGACTATTTGCCTAAGAGAAGAGATACCTTTGTGGAGGACTTTCTAAGAGAAACTGGCTCGTACACAAGTTACACATCAGGGAAACTAGAAAAACGCCCATGCACTCAGCCCGTTCGCGGGATTCGAACTCTAGACCGAATTACCAATGTTTAGCGACTTTACCGCTCGGCCATTGCTGGACATTTGGCTATTAGGAAAAACGTTAAGGAGAAACTTGTTAAGTTATTGCATTAGAAACTGAACAATGCAGGAACTCAAACATATAAAATCTAAAAACCATAATTTAATTCTGAAACGTAAATCGTTTGACGGTTGTATAAAATCATAATAAAGTATTGCTTAAATTTTGTTTATTTTTCATTTATCTTCACCGGTAACAAATTTTTAGGTAAGTCTTCGCATTATGGCATCTACATCGTGAAAAATAGTAAATCCTATGTTATCTTGTCAAATCTATGAAAGGGTCATCTGAATTATCTTTGTTTTAAAAAAATAAATACAAATGAAACATATTATTCATGTAATTATAGTAAAATTTTCATTTATTTGTATTCAATCATCTTTCAATTCTGAAATTTGCTTTGATTTTGTCATTTTACAAACAGCATTTCTCAGTTTTCCCCAAATACGATACGTGAGCAGGAAAAATGTATCAGTGTTAAATAATAAATTATTTTATAAACTACATAAATATAGGGCTCAAATAAAACTTTTCGAACACAGGAAAATATTAAAGTAATTTTATATCTACATGCGAGTTTAGATCATAGACCAGATCTTTTTACCAATATTGGCTCAAGATTCTTGACATGGGCAATTTTACTTCCAAGTCCCACGACAGAGCCGACCAAATAGCCGAGTGGTTAAGTCACTGAACACTGGCAGTTCGACCTCCGTTCGATTCCAAGCAAACGGGCTGGCTGCTTGACCATTTTCGTGGTTTTCCCCCTGTACAATGTGTGTGTACAAATCAGTTCCCCTTACAAAGCTTTGCACAGACATTCCTTCAGACAGACAGCTCTAGCGTGCTTTGTCATATTAAAATAAACCAAACCTTCCAATCCTCCTGAAATTTCGTATATCAAGAAGCAAAAACATCTCCAACCCTTTATATGTACATGCAATTGACACAAAAACAAAGCATTTATATGATTCAAAGACCTTCACAATTTTCATCCCCTTTCCTGGAGGCAAAATGTTTAATTGCCATATTTTTTGAAAAAATCTACATAGGTAAGACGAGATGAAATTATCATTACATAGAGTGAGGGTAAGTACAGATTCTGTTCCTGACCAAGTGTGGAAATTATATATGATATTTTAATTTGCAAAAAAGTTCTTCCTTATTCACATATACTATCCTCATACACGTAATCATTACAATGTGATACTATAATATTTTACTTCTTTTGTAAATTGTAACAAATATCATTAAAACAAAGTTAGTCATTAAGCTGAATCAGTCGTATTAGTTAACTTCTTTTTACATGTGTTTTATATGTTTTATACGCTTGAATATAAATTTGACAAAATTAAGTTTTGAGATTTAATTATTTCACATTTCTAAGCACTTTTTGAACATGTACAAATTACTTTCATTAATACTTAGATATTTTCTATATTATTCTTGCTCAAATATAAAATTAACTACCTTATAATCTATCTGGAAATTAAAAATAAATTCAAAGACATTAGAACCATCTATTTCTATTCAATTTTGATAATAAATTATGTGACTTTTTTTCTCTAAAATACTATATTAAATGTAATATCAATTACACATCCGATTTTTTTTTCTTTCCTACTGAAAGGAACTGCATGGTTTCGCGATATTAAGCCTAGTAATATATGTTACTAAATGCATCAATAAAAAGCAACGCCAAACATTTTCCTTATGGGTTTAAAATAATGTCAAGTGTGTGAAAATAATGGAAAACTCTCTAATTAAACTCGTCGTTTTTACAAAGCGAATCTTAATAACTGCTATCAGCAATCTGATAATTGAATAATTAAACGAAATTTATAAAACCAAATTAAATAAAAACAAATGCATAACATTTTTATGCTCAAAATATATTCCTTTTGCGCCGATATGCAGAATGGCATTATTTAACAAAGCTTAAAGCAACCTTTTACAAGTGCTTGTGAGATACTGCTGAACATTCGATTTTATAATTCTTCAGACAACTTCAGAGAGAGCTTTTTCAATGTTAGCTTCAATTTCGACAAGGCACCATACTCGTCAGAGGACAATTTTAAGGAGCAGAGTGATTAGTTTAACGCTTGTTTTTCTGCAAAAAAATTAACATTCACTTGTTTTTCCGCAAAACAATTTCCAAATAACTGCTGTCTTATATAGCTGGTGTATTATTCTAATGGAGGAACCAACTGCTCTATGCGGAATACTCGGGCTGAACATAAAAAATTTCTATAAAAGATCTCCAAAAATGCATAAATAAACATTATACATTGATATTACTTCTCTCAGAAACAAATTCGGGATGATTAATTTCTCTGGTTTTTGAAAAAATGCGCCAGCATGATCTCTGATCTTGATTTCTTGAAATGAATTTGTTTTTCTTGTAAGTAATGATGATAATTTCCATTCAGAACTTTGGCCCTCAATTCTGAAATACCACATAATGTCATCCGCAACAAAGAAATTTTAATTTCTTTGTTAATCTGGTTGGTATTTTGCTTGATGAAAACAACCATTTTTTATCATCTGACCAAGAGTGTGACATAAGCCAGGAAGCGACCATTCTCTTGTTTTAGTTTTACACTAATATGAAAGAACTAATGTCTCCTGACTAATACCAGACTCGCATTACCTCATCTTCACAGGCAAGTAATAGTCTTTCTGCAACTATTCTTTGAGTTTTCTATTGAATTGCTCCATAACAAGCCGAAGTCTTTGGTTCAGACTTAGCTTAATCATCAGTTATTTGTATTAGCATTTTGTATTCATGTATATCACCTAAATATCTGTACTCGAGATAAACAATTATTTCTGTATTCTTGCCTCATGAATGCAAATACTTTAGTAGCACTTTTCCTGAAATTAAAACAATAATGTGTGTGCTTCTTTGTGCCATACTGCCTGTTTTTTTCACTAATTGAAGGAAATATACCCATATTTTCCATTGTGCTTAGTACGTGGCATTCAGATGTTGCTGTACTATAAAAGAACGTTAGCTTGAATGCTAATCGCTGCTTCATCAATCCAAATTTTATCGTAGTCGTAATAAAATCTCATTTTTGGTTTGTCAGAACGTGTAGATGCAAAAAAATATTGTAATTCCCAACTAAGCAACTTATGCAGCTTTTTTTAAAATGTAAGGAATTATTTCTAAAATTGTAATTTTTGAGAGATTCGTAAATGTACTGTTGAAATGAAACGTGTTTTATTAGAAAAAAATCACAAAAACCAACCATGCAGTCTGCTCATTCTTCAAAAATGTACTTAACTAAAGCTTATTTTTTAATATTTATTCAGACAGTAATAAATAAAAATCATTCACCTTTTTCAGAAAATTTTCACAAAAAACTCAATGTAAGAATCTTTATAAAATGCTTCATAATTTTATCTTGGAGGAAAAAAAGGCTTTCGTTTGGGAACGAAATCGAGGAATCATAAATCTTCTCAAATTTTCGCAACCAAGAAGCTACGTTAACTTTTTCGAGAAGCCTAAAATAATCGAAGCGTTCACATAAGTAAATAATACAGAAATTACAGTCATTGTATATTTTAGACTGATGCTTATCATAATAAACGAGTTAAGTCCTACAAAATCATGAGATCAAGATTTCTGTTAAAATGAATATTTGATTTATAATAAATACTATTTTATAAAAAGATATTTTTTTGCTTTAAAATAATGACAGTTGTCTAAAACGCCTTTGAAATTTAGAAAATGGTTGCAGAAAATTATACCAGTATTGTCTAAGAGTACCAACAAACAACAGATATCAACTTTTCATAGTTTAGAAATGAGAAAATGTATTCCAGATGTTCAGTAAACTTTCCTAATATGCAATTCTTTTACATTCGGTTTATATGAAAGAAATTTACTCATTGGTTCACATATCACAACATCGCTGAACATTGGAATGTCGGGCAAAACAAACAAATCTTTGTTGCCATTTATACTGAAACTAATCGACGTTAAAAATGCCACACGCTTTGAAGGGGCCTGCAGTTATAAGAGAGATGTTTTTAAAATGTATTTACTCGCCTATTCTTCTGTTTACTAAATTTATTGTACGAAAATCGAGCGGAGAAAATTATGTGACTAATTTAATGTCCGAAGGATACGCTTGCAGTAAAAGCATATCAAATAAAATGTATTTATGGATAAACTGCCGGTAATTATTACAATACTATTTTATTGAAAAGGAACTTATATTCCAATTTGGTTTAGTTTATTACGGCAAAGCACACTAGGGCTATCTACCTATTAGTTATGGCAAAGCACACAGCACACTAGGGCTATCTGACTAAGCCCTAGTATCTATAGCACACTAGGACGCTAATAACATTGGTCGAATTTGACTAGTTTTCAGAGTTAGTTTGTATCAATTTAAGAAAAGTACAACGATTATTATTACCCCAAAGGTTGAAGCCAAGAAGGGTTGTTAGTCTCAAAACGGCATTTTGTGGAGTTTCACCATAAACGACGATTCATTTTTTAAATTGTTGCCACCAAATATTATCGCCCTGAATCATATTTAAAGAAATTAAATAATGTAGAATCTGCATGAATGTATGTATGTTTCTCAAACTGAAATACGACGGTACAACCATCAAATTTTGAATAACGTAATCCTCGATCCGAACATGGTCATCTGGACGTCCGAATTTTTAATTGGAATTTGTTTTATAATCTGTTTGATACTTTGTAATTTTCGATTAACAAACTCAACATTTCAAAGCGAGAAATGGCAACACTATACAGAAAAAAAAAAAAAACATTTTTTCTCCAATGCGCGAAACTGCCTATCGGAAATTTTAAAGACA
Source organism: Stegodyphus dumicola (assembly GCF_044657685.1). NCBI lineage: Eukaryota > Metazoa > Arthropoda > Arachnida > Araneae > Eresidae > Stegodyphus > Stegodyphus dumicola. The sequence continues at coordinate 210,010,245 of NC_140770.1, forward strand.
TGTTGTTTTTAAATATCTTGTGATATTGATGTTGAATTGAATTTCATGTGGTTTAAATGAAAAGAACATGATATTTAATAAATGAAGGTAACGCACAAAGCGTTAAAAAACGCTCCTTTGGGCGTACTATAAAATCTGAAAGCTTACACATTTTTATACACTCTTCAAGTATATTAGTATTTTGATTACGCTGGATTTTCCTGAAGTGGGAGTATAGTTCTTCGGCCACAAAAATTTCATGAAATTATTAGTGTAAACAACAGGCAGCGAAATACCGTGTATTTCCACAGTATCTATCCTACAAACAAATCTTCCGACAAATCTTACTTTCTTTTTATCAGAGTTTTCCTCTTTTTCTAAGGCACTGTTCTAATTAGACTGAGAAATTATAGTCAGATGCAAGATGCAATCCTCACTATCAGCCTTATTTAAAGACATAAAAGCGAAACCAAAATTAAGAATTTTACCAGCATTTATATCTATATTTAGGAACACACACAAGTATTAAAAGTTATGCCTTTCAAGCTGATTGTTTTAAATGCAATTTGAAACTTGTGTCTTAATGTACAGTTTTACTACAAGGAAGAGTAAATTTCATTATAGGGGCCCGCCAGCGGCCGAGTGGTAAAGTCGCTGAACACTGGTAGTTCGGTCCGAGGCTCGAATCCTGCGAACGAGCTGGCTGAATGGGCGTTTTTGTGCTTTTCCCCATGTGTAACGTGTATACGAGCCAGTTTCCCTTAGAAAGCCCTCCACGAAGGCATATCTTCCCTTATGCACATAGCCCTCATGTACCTTGCTATAATTAAATACACCAACACCGACACCATTATAGGGCATGTTTAGCCTTGATATTTAAATGCTAGTAATATCGAGTTACATTTAAGAGAGAATACAAGTGTTATACAAAATTGTTTTTTTACGGACGGAATGCAAGTATGTTACATAAAATTATTTTTGTTATGGATTGATTCCGTGCTTACCGAGCATTCAATCAAAAATGCAGTGCGCTATTATAATACAATGCTCAGTTTCAATGATTTACAAATGTCCTACAGAGGATAAGTATTAGGCGAATGGGATGTAATGCTCCCCCAAACAAAAAGGGAGAATGATATACAACGAATTATTAGCTCTGCTGAAACTACTTCCGAAAGAAAAATCTAAATTATTAAAAAAAAAGAGAGAGAGAGAGAACTAAGAGTTTAGAAATCAAAGCAAATTAAGATATCTTCACAAAATATCATTGGATATTTGCTTCAGAAATTGAGATTTCTTAAAAAGAAATTTGATAAAATAGACTTTCAAAGAATTGAAAAAAATCTAAATATATAGAGTTTTTAATGTGGTATCTAGAAGAAAATATGTCACTGAAAAACACTTCAGCGATTTTCTTAAGAATAGCATTGCAATAAAATGAAAGCATAAACAATAATTTTACAATGGAATGAATAGCATTGCGTTTGCTATAGGCAGTGATCAAATACTGTGGGCTTACTGTGGTGAAATGCTGTGTCAGGCGCAAATTTGCCTCCTTGCTACGATGAATTTTGTAGCCTTGATCTGATATTAGAGAAGAGAATACAACACAACAATAACAACTGCACATTTTACAGAGATGCGAACTGCTATAAAGGTTCGGCTTCAAATAAGGGAGATAAAAATTGCGTACTTGTATCCCTACTCCATCACCTCCTCTTATACGTTCCTTCTGCTCAGCGAAAGAAAAAGAAAATAGGTTTCTACCTTGGAACGGACTATCTGCACTAGATTTACATTAAAATAAAATGCAAAGTAAACAATGAATAATATTAAATACATAAAAATATCATAATTCAAAATAGCTGAAAAACCAATGTACCACACAATCCATACAAATATAAACTAAAAAACTATGTGTACATAGTATAATTACACCACCATTGTATCAGAAATTAGTATTAGAAGAATGTATTTAAAGGGGTAACAATTTACATATTCAGTGAGTCGTCATTGCTTTATTAACTCTTAATTTCAATACATAATTTCATTAGCGAGAGTTTAGGAAGCTTAGAAATATTTTCTCCTCCCCGCAGGGGATATCATTGTCGAATTTACCCACACATGACAATAACAGTGAGTCATTGTGCAGACCAGTACGACACAAACTGCTCCAATTTAGCATTGTAACGAGTCCTCCGTCCACGCAGAGATCTTCGTGTGTTACGTTTGCTTTAAATAGCTTTCAAAATTATAAAGGGCCCACCAGCGGCCGAGCGGTAAAGTCGCTGAACACTGGTACTTCAGTCCGAGGTTCGAATCCCGCGAACGGGCTGGCTGCATGGGCGTTTTCGTGCTTTTCCCCACGTGTAACTTGTATACGAGTCAGTTTCCCTTAGAAAGTCCTCCACGAAGGCATCCCTCCTCTTAGGCAGATAGTCCTAGTGTGCTTTGCCATATTTAAATACACCAAATACACACACCAAAATTATAAAGTTTATTGCCCATATAATGCATTTATTGGGAATTTACCTTCCTGTTTCATTATTCGATGCCTAAAATTTAAAAAGAAAGGGCGTCTTGAAAATATCATTCTTAACAAATAGCATAATATAATTCTTAACACATATTGAAGATACACTTAAAACTCTTGCAGTAAAGGAACATTTTTTGTAAATATGAAACAAGTACAAATTTTTAATTTTCAGTCTTTGTAATATTCTTGTATGCAATCTGTGGTTATTCATTAAGTGCTTAGGATTACAAATAAAAGTAAATTTATTAAATAATATTTTCCTACGAATCAATTTTATGCTAATTATTATAAATTTTCGGTCTTATTCTAAACTACTATTTGTAAAGATTGCTTTGTTTAATTTTTGGTAATTTTGCTTTGCTCATTTAACCGTGCTTTCAAATTATTTGCAAAATGTTATCTCTCATGTTAACAAAATAATTTAACTTACCCACACAAAAAGGGAGAATGATATACAACAAATTATTAGCTCTGCTGAAACTACTTCCGAAAGAAAAATCTAAATTATTAAAAAAAGAAAGAGAGAGAACTAAGAGTTTAGAAATCAAAGCAAATTAAGATATCTTCACAAAATATCATTGGATATTTGCTTCAGAAATTGAGATTTCTTAAAAAGAAATTTGATAAAATAGACTTTCAAAGAATTGAAAAAAATCTAAATATATAGAGTTTTTAATGTGGTATCTAGAAGAAAATATGTCTTCTTCTAGATACCACATTAAAAACCTGCTAACTAACAATATAATTAAAAATCGAGAACTTAATTAGATTCGGCTTGCCTTTACGGCATCAATTGATACAGAGATCTAAGTTCAATAAAGAATCAAAGTAAAATCTTTATATTGTTTTCAGTACTTGAAACATACAAAGGAGAAAATTCAACAGCTGAGTTGGACTATTTTAATATGAAGTAATATTTCTTAATATTTCTAACTTTCGTTTTGCTTATATTACCCATGAAAAGGGAAAAACGATTTTTAAAAAAAGAATTTCTTGAACAACTATCAGAGGAATCAGTAAGAATATTCTTACTTAACAGGGGATATAAATTTTCCCAAAGAAGTACAATACGTTTCAAATTTGAAATTTCCAATAGCCTCCTAACTTTATGGTAAAAGGTTTATGTCTGTTTTGAGTGCTATTTCCTGGACAGAGAGAAAATACAAACAAAAATAGGTTATTAAAAATATGACAGAAAGGAAGCTGAATTATTAAACATGCTCTTAGACATGATATCTAACCTTCACATATGATTACTCATGCAAAAACCGATTCCTTTTCATGACTATACTCGCATTTTGGAGACACAATTCGTTATATCAAGTATTCCGTATTCTTCAGACCTTGGCAAAAGTAACCTCACCCAGATATAATTCTTTGGATTTGCTTTACGACAAACGGCCCGCATAATTTAAATTCTAGTTTCCACGGTCAAATATTTCTTGCAAAGAAATAGATGTATATAAAAGTGATATAGGTAGCATTGGCATCACTGAAAGGAGTTCAGCGTTCACCAACGGATCAAATGGCGACTAGTTTTGGATTTGCTCTCTCTGTGACAGTTCTGATTGCTTTAGCAACATCCAGCCCTATACCAGCGCAAGTTTCTCAACTACTTTCTGAACAAGATGTATTGGAATCACCAAGGCCTTATGAATTTGGATACGAATTTGGAGATGGAAATGGTATGACACAACATCGACGCGAATCAGCTGACGGAAACGGACTAGTGCAAGGTAGTTATGGGTACATTGACCAGAATGGCGTTTACAGGAATGTGGAATACAAAGCTGATTCTGAAGGATACAGGGCTATCGTGAGAAGTAATGAACCTGGACTTTCTAATCAAAATGCTGCGGATGCTACTTTTATTGTCGAATCCCCACCACCCGGAATCATTGCTCAAGCAAATTTAGCTGGAATTCCTGCTGAAAGTATAGTAACAGTGGTAAAAAAATAACACCACTTCTGTGTATTTCTTTATATTTACTTTAAGATAATTGCTCTGAATGTTGATGTATACATGCCAATAGTTCTTCCAAGTTCTCATTTAGCTAAAATGTAAGAATATAAGATAAAATAGAGTCTGTTTTTCCTGTTCTGTGTGTAGTTTTAGTTGTTCTTTGCATATGTGTTTTGGGAAGTAACTAAAGCAATGTAAAGGCTATAACACAATATAGTTAATGAATAATGTTTATTAAGTATGAAATCTTCAGTTATCTTTCCTTATTTTCCATCATAAAAGTTTCAAAAGAATAAATATAGAAAATTATTTTGGACTTTAATTTTTAGGTTTCGATATTTGTTTATGCATTTTTTTATTTATTTAATGAAACAGAAGAACTAATAGAAGAAAATTTATTAAGAAATTTGCTAAACAATTTTTTTTTCTTTTACCACTTAAGTATATTTATACATGGTAGAAGTAAAAATCACTATAATAGTACAAGTGAATTAATTTCATTCTTCATTTTGTTAGACGGTATTGACTGTGGCAATATTTAATTTATAAACTGAATTCGTCAATATAAAACATAATTTATGTCTTCGTGGTTACAACCTAATGTAAACTTACAGCAGGACTGATTATGTGCAGTTACTGAAAGGCAATCTAAAACTGAAAAGATAGTTCCGTAAGTTAGCTTTTTTGCTTGAATGAAAATATGTTATATACCTGATACGTTGCTCTTTTTGTCTAACTTTTTGTGAATTTCAGAACTATTCTTTAACAATTTAAACTTTGGAATAATAAGATAGTCAACTAATTTACATTAGACTGTTTAGGTCTGTTAAAACTCTAAAAATAATGGAATACAAAGCCATAGCTTCAATACAACACAATGACTTTTAGAGCCACCTTTATTCTTTATAATATATAATGCTTCCGATGAATTATGCTTATGAATTCATTGAAAAAATAGCTGACATCAACTATTTAAAACAGTTTTCAAGATGTTGGTTCGTCGATGATTGACAGAAAGTGCGACTTACAGAATACAGTGTAACAAAATTTACTTTAAAAATTTAATTACATATACATATTTCTAATTCAGAAATTCACAATTATATTGAAAATTAGTTCAAGAAATATGTGTCATAAAGATACACTTCCTATTTCGAGTCTAGAAAGATAATTTATAAAAATAAAATGATAGATGAAATCAAATTATAGAGCAAGTTTAAAATTCGAATTTCGAAAATATTCAGAAAAATATTAAAATATAAAAACTTAATTTAAACTCATAAGAAATTGTTTAGAGAAAATGAAATTTACCTCAAGTTTTATATAAATATTATATAAGAACTGAGATATAAGCAGGGTTTCTTAAACTTTTTTCAGTCGCCACCCTTTTTTATCACTAAGATTTTTTCGCAACCCCCAGAACCCCATAATATTTACGAAACTTTTGTGGAACTCCATAAGTATTGCGCAAATCCGACACACGCGTGAGTGAAACTGTCAATTTTTTCACTTGTCCTGTAATATACTATTGCAGTTTTAGGTCATTAACTTAAATTTTAAGACATGCAATGTGAAAATTTTAAATAATTACTTATTTACAGTCGAATCGTAACAGACGAAATGACAGCGTCGCGTGCAAAGCAAGGAAAATGAACCTTTATATTATAAAAATAATGCGTCGAAAGGTTTTCGTTTTTTACTTTCTCTGTATTGTCTTAACTTTATCTATTTTCAGATGCATTGTGTAAAAATATTTGGTAATTGTAAAATTATTATAACAAGTTAAAGAAATATCAAAACTGCTAAAATTTTTGGCGAACTCCTGCTGCAGATCCCGCGACGCCCTGGGAGTCCCGACCCACAGTTTAAGAAATCCTGAATTAAAGTATACAATTGCAAGCCGACTAAGATGCAGTGAAGCGGAGTAATATATATTCATAACACATTAATATATTTGAGCTTCCAAAAATTATATCAGCTTAAATGTACTATGTTAACCTTAGACGTATATTTGCACAATTTTTACTCTCTTCAGATTACTTACATTAATATAATACCAAAGTAAACAGATTTATTGTTGTTTTATTTTATGTGTGAGCCTAAATAAATTTCATATTCACAAGAATAAACTATAAATGTTCAAAATATAAATTTTTTGTGGTAAGATGTGCCATAAACGTGAACAAAATTTCGAAAATACTAATAAGTGTGTTCTAAACTGTAATAAAATTTATGAAATTACTCTACATATGCTTTCAAATAAAAATATTGTAATCATAATAGCTCATGGAGGTAGGAAAGGAAGAAAGGGTCAAGTGGCTCTAGAAGTGAAGCACTGCTTTGAAGCTTGGGTCACCAGATGGGGTGTTCTTGTTTACATTCAGAAGCTCGCTTGACAGAGTTCTGATAGTATTTCGACACACGAAGTTCCATACAAACCGAAAAAGGGACACTTTCGCATGAAAGAAACATTCATAATGTGATGGATAATAGAAATTTGTATAGTTTAGTGACATTTACGCAAAAATCACATCTGGGTTATTTTTCGATAACTAACAACAGCGATTTTGATTATGAATTTGTTTTATAAAATTCTAAGCTGTTGAACTACAAAAATATAGATTTTAAGAAAAATGTTATGCTTAAAGAATTAAAAATACCTTACGGTACATTTAAAATTGTATACGTCTTTCGATACCCTTGATACAGTATTCGCTACTTTTATTTTATTTTCCAAACGCCAAAATATTTTAAATAGAACAAATTTTTTTCACATCCATATATTATTGTAACATGTAAATTTTTTAGAAAAGAGGCTTTACTGCTGCTCATTTTAAACTCATCGTTTTAATTTTATATAGTCGTATCTGAAAATTAATCACTTTGGGCTTACATGTTTTACTTATTTGGGTTAATTAAAAATAAAATTACCATCAAATGCTGCAATCCTCGTCAAAATTAATAAATATACACACAGATATGCCAATAAGTTAGCTTTCCCTTGATTTGGAACAACACATTTGTGTAAAATTATGTACAGTTTTACACAAATGTGTAAAACAGAAGAGGGATACATTTGCGAGTTTGGCGGAAGTACCATGTGAGGTCAAGATGATGTGACCATGTGAACGTGCTACATCATTAAGACAGCTTATTAAGAATTTGAAAATAGGGTAATTGACGGAAGTGAAAACATTTGTATATCCTGCCAAAGGAGGTCCGATCATGAATGGTCCTCTTATTGATTCCAGATTGTTAAATGTTTCCCACGCAAGTCTTTTTTTCTCGGTCTTTTTTTAAATGAACATTTGCTTGAAACTGATCCAGTGCATAACCACATTTTACATTTAATAAGAGCAATCATTAAACAATATTTGCAAGTAAGATACGCTTATTTTTGCAAAAATGTTGCAAATAACTCAGTATCTATGCATCAGTTGTATACAAAACTTATCTTATTTCATGGTCAGTGATTAATAGAGTTAGTTTTAAGGGGAAAAATAAAGTTTTCCCTCTCTTTTTTAAAATTTTATTTAGCAACATGTTTTGCTGATTACTAAATGTAATAAAAAATTATGAATGAAAAATCTTTGTTATTCAATACATATACTTGAGTAGTGGTCCTCTATTTTTGAAAGTTTCAAGACATGAAAAAGTGTTATAAATTGGTATATCAACATACTTTGTATATTGTTACCTTCTGGATTACATCACAGTAGGAAAATTTCAGGTAAGTGAATTTAGATCAATTAGTTGTTTTAACTGTTTTAAAAATATGAAGCTATTATGCAGAGTAAGGCAATCAAGATTGCGATCTGATGACAATACGGTTAATTATGTGAATTGGATAGTTATTATTTGTTATATTATCAAAGAATTATTAAACTGTGTAAAATTGCTAAAAGAGATACTGAGTGCTCTGCCAAAATTTATTTTCCAGAAGATTTAAAAAGTTTGAAACTTGATGGCTAAATGTTAATATAAAATTATGTATGTTAAAATATTTGTAATTAGGCTCATAGGTCAGAATAAGTTTCTATTAAATAGAGTAACGCATGCAAGGGCTATCTGCCTAAAGAGAGAGATGCCATTGTGGAGGAATTTTGAAGAAAAACTTACCTTTGAGTGGGTATTAGAAATAATGCATATAATTTTCATTCAAATTATATTCATATATATTTTTTACGTAAAACCTTCGGGTGTATGCTAAATTAGTGTAAATTACTTTACACGAAAAATATAGTGAATGCACAGAAATTAAAGATTTGCACATGCCGGAAATGAAAAATAGGAAATATGTATGGGTATTTATGCATGTCTTTGCAAAAAGCATATATCTGCCTTTGACAAAATACATAAATATTCATTAAATTATTTATAAATGTACTTGAAATGAAGAATTTATTCACTTATAAACAACTGTGAAAGTACCGTGAAGAAATCTAATTATTAAATGTATCTAATTTATAATGATTATAAATGTTATCTAAATATATAATAACTTTACTATTGAATTGTAAACATAAATTGAAATCCTGTTGACAAATACGTTATAAAACTATTTAAGCAAGAATTGTTCGTACTGGAAAGCAATCTGTTAAAAGGTATTGTAAAGCAAATGCTATGAGATGCGCACTTAAGAACGTAATAAAGAGTTTTGGAATATATATTGTTGAAATGAAAGGTAAAAAAAAAAAATCTGATAAGTATAATTAAAATAATTATTCCCCTTACATTTTATAATAACTCAGTTACAAGTTTTAAATAATACTTTAAAAAAAAAAAAAAAACTTATTTTATTCCCTTTCAGAAATGTTCAGAGAAAGTCAAGTACTATTTAAAGTATTTCGCTAATTCCTAATAATTTTCTAATTTAAAATGAACCGAATAGGGCATTAATTATAAATTGACTTACATTTTTCGATTTAAAAGATGCCTCAGAAGTCAAAAAATTATGTCATATTTAAGAAAGTATTTTAGGAAGAAGCTCTATAAATAGAAAAGAAATAATGCATAATTTTAATATTAATAATACAATAAACTTTGATCTTAATTTTTGTACCTTAACCGAATAAAATCGAATTACCTTATTTTTTTTTCCTAATATAATTAACGAAAACTTGTGAAAATATTTCATTCAAATTAAACCATTCTGAGAAAACTGTCCTGTGAAAAGTATAGCATTTAATTCCGTTCAGAATGAAATGTTGTTTAAAAATATGTTGTTTTCATATACTTAGGACTCTGAAGTGTTGTAGAAAAAGAAAATATATACATGTATATGTATATTTACGACGTAATTACAAAATATTTACATCCGAACGCGTTAAATCCCATTGAACTCAATGGTAAATGATCCATTGTTTTGGTCACTATGTAGGGATCGTCGGTGCTTCAGAGCAGGGTACGGGAGAAACTTGTTTTGGGCTACTCCATCTTACTTCCTACCTCCATGTAATAGCTATTAGTTATGTAGCTGGAATAATTTTAAAAGTCAGTCCAACTGGAACTATATTCAGATGAAGATGGGAGCTAAATTCTTGGCGGCATAGTTTTGCAGAAAATTATAATAATAACATTCAGCGATTCGGCTGGGGGGAGGGAACTTCTTCTTCTTCTTCTCGCTCTCTCTCTCTCTCTCTCTCTTTTTTTTTTTTTTTGTTTGTTTGTTTGTTTGTTTGTTGTTGAAAATAATAGAAATTACCAGGTGCTTCATCTGAATGATAAGACTTAAACAAAGGAGATGCAAAATATTCATTTTCCTGTAATCTTAAAAATCAAGTTAATTTTTTGGGACAGCAATACGTTACATTCTAGTAAAGGAGAATGTCATATGATCGTGAAATTCTCGGCTTTTCATAAAATCAAAACATGTTAAACACTCTTCTTTCTTAAAAATCTGTAATAAAGTATTGGAAATGCATAGTAAAATTATTAAAAATGAATATTTTTCTGATGCATAAAAGACGACTGCTGTTCAAGTTGTACCTAAATAGATAACTCAGTCAGGATTTCTTGAAAGTTCATGAAGTGTTTTCAAGTTTTACGAGTATTATTAAATTTTCACGAAACTTTGATAATTTTTTAGATTGCATAAAAATGAAATTTATTATTTTACAAAATATTTATCTGTTATATACGCTTGTGTACTGTTTGCACTATAATTTTCTGGAAGAAATTTAAGGGAAAAATAATGAGAAATGTAATCATCCTATAGTAGTGTGCTCCTTTGAAAGGACATTAACAGAAACTCCTTCTACATTTTGCTTGCTCGGTTTTTCAGATTGCTAAAGAAATTGCTGTATTTTATTAAAAAAAAAAAAAAAAAAAAATTATAAACCCTCGCAACTCACACTAGCGTGATTCATGGATCAAATGCATAGATTTTTTTTTTTTTAATACTAGAAAGGAAGATCTTAGAGAGGATTTTCATATAATATGTATAATAATATGTATTATAAGATTTGTAACCCTCCAGAAAAAAAATGGAAAATTAAGTTTTCAGTATTCAGCATTAATAAGTCTTCTATTTAGCACAAATTTTATTTGGATTCAAATTAAAGTCAACCGAATTTCTTTTCTATTTCAGTATGCATATTCATTCAGGCAGATGACTGAATATTTTGTTCCCAATTTATATAATTAAAATTTTGTATTTTAATTTATATTTACCTTAAATCAATATAACGTATTTCTCGTGGCTTTCCTTCATCATACATTAAGTCTGTAGATCAAATATATATTGCTGCCTTCTGCGGGTTCGTGGATTTGGAGTAATCGATGCTAACAGTTGATGAAGAATCAAAACACAGTTTGTTCGCCAGTACTAGACGGACACGTTTACAGTCGTTGAAAAACTACTATAAACACGCTGAAACAATCAGTAGCACAGCCTTCGGGCTATAACGGGGAAGAAAGCTTCACAGCAAAACGCTAAAGTACAGCTCCCGACTCGGTCGATCGCTCTCAAGCTAATCTATGAACTCAAGGCACACTTTCTCCCCGTACCGGCAGTATGTATATATAGCTTTAACGTACCCTCGAGAATATTCTCGAGAAAACCACTAAAAATGCATTCTAGAATGTTCTCGTTTCGTCAATGGAATATCGCCAGGTTTGTCTCCAAATATCCCCCAATGGGCGGTTTTCGCCAAATCTGACAACCCTGCCTTTTTCTGCGACTTTCTGGTAACCCTAACACTGCATTGCGGGGAAGCTATCTCCCCGCAACTTGGTGTTTCGCAACAATATTATCTAACAAATAAGGTTATGTGCAAATAGCAAATTGCAAAGTAAATCAAAATGCTAATTGTTTTACAGCACTCTGGAAATTATATTTCGGTTTTTAAAACTATATTTAAATAATGTAATTCAAGTCTTGCAATTTTACGATATTAGTCCACTTTAGTAAATAAGTAAAAAGGAAACATTAATATCGCAATCTGCATATACATCAAGCACTTAAAAATATTTTCTTTTAATTCAAAGCAGTTGATGCCGTAAATACAGAAAACTTAAACAAATATTAAGGTGTAATAACTTGGAGTAAAACCTTTGATCATTAACAGTTTAGCTGCAAACTTTAAATACAAATTTAAATAAAATGGCAATGTTGTGTAAACATCAACCTATGTAGGCATTTTATTCTGAAAAAGAAACTCTTCTTGCTTTCAGCAGAAAAATATCAGTCAATTTATTTCCGCTTTACCTCAAATGAGTAGAATGTTTCCATGCGTGTTGTCAGATAAAATCTCAATTTATTCTTGAAATTAAGGTTTTTTTTTTCATTGGATTTACTATTTTCATACAGTTTTAAGTTTTTCTTATTTCCTTTCTATTAAAATATCAGAAGGGCACCTTCCGTTAAAAACAGGAATTACAGGTGTTACGCACGTAAATATAAATGCAAATTAATGCATATGAACTTTTTCAATCTGAAATTTCAAATGATATCGTAAAAAAAACAATTTCTTTTAGATAAAGTATACAAAACTTATCTTTATCGCATTTAGTTAAATTCGTTCACGACAGGAAAAAACTTGATAATTTTGGGAGTTAAGTAACATTTTGTTGTGCTAGTTAACTGGCCATATTATAAATATTTTGATACTTTGTTTAAATCGTTTGGCTCCATATGAAACTTGAAATAGCGGAGTGAAAGCTCTAATAACAAATCAAAATAAAAGATTTGTTCAGAAAAGTTGTAAATGTGCCTGAAATGTATCAAAAATATACTTCAATGAAACAAATGTCTTTCTTTCATTTGAGCAAAACTTTTAGGCGAACATTAACGTTCAAAAAATAGCTTATCCACCTGCAATAACATAACCTTTACATTCTTGACCTTAGTTATGAAAATGTAAAATAGAAACAACACGTGCATATTGTGGTATTCCTATAAAGCTCCTGTATACTTTAACAAGGCTTAAGAATTGAGAAGAATTGCTCTCTTATAATACATTCCTACAATTTTATTTCGGTTTAACACGATCCAACCTAGTGTCTATGGCAGAATTATTGATAAAAACATCATACTGTATTTAAATATAATTTAATTAAGAAATCCCAGCATCAGAACAAAATTAAAAATCATAAAAGAAAGAAAAAGAAAATTAATTGCATTTCACTTAAGCGAACAACTGAGTTAAATGAAGATTCGTTTAAACGAAGCGCAGAATTTAAGATAGAACTTACATAGTTCCATGCAACAAAATAAATGCTTCTTATCTAAAAGCAAACAATTGAAAATAAAAATTTCGGTGAATCTTTACATTATGGTAACTTGGCGATTTTTTGGCGAAAATTTAGCGACCAACCCTGCTACAGCAACCTGCTAGTTTTGTTTTGGACGCCATATTCTTTTCACAAAGTATAGAGGCATTTATTTATTTATTTATTTATTTTTTATTTTACTCAACATTTTTTCCAACAATCTGCTAGCCAAATTACGCTTATGCTAGAACTTTTATGGAACAAAAGTGCTTAATCATGACGAAGATTAGGTGCGAAATTGGGAGAAAGTGCAGAATCGCCCACTGCTTCGCGCGTTTTTAAGAATTACACATTCCCGGTATCCATGCACACGTCGACCTATTTTCACTTAAAAAAACATCCCAGAATTGCACAAAACTGGCATTGCGCACACTCTTGACTTTATCCATGTACACATCGACCTATTTTCACTTAAAAAGTCAAAGAAAATTGACAAAAACCCAATTCTTCTTACTCTTGTAAAAAGCGCCAAACAAATAAGTGGACGATTCTGCCCTTTAGCAGCGAAATTGTTTCTAAGTGCTTATTAGTTAAAATCACGATCGGAATTTTCCGGAAAATGTCACATTATATGTCTCATGATCTCGCATTTCTCTGAGACAAAATAATCTGTGATTCGAACTGTGTACTTCTCAGATTATTGCTAAAGTCCTAGCTAGTAACCTTTATCGCCTTACCAAAATGTCGCCAAACTACCTGTTACCATATTCTAAAGATTAGCCAAAATTTCTTTTTTAATTAAAAAATACGGAAGTCAATATTCCTCCAAAAAGAGGCCCACCAGCGGCCAAGCGGTAAAGTCACTGAACACTGGTAGTTCGGTCCGAGGTTCGTATCCCGCGAACGGGCTGGCTGCATGGGCGTTTTCGTGGTTTTCCCCATGTGTAACGTGTGTACGAGCCAGTTTCCCTTAGAAAGTCCTCCACAAAGACATCTCTCCCCTTAGGCAGATAGCCCTAGTGTGCTTTGCCATAATTAAATACACCACACCACACACCACCACCACCTCCAAAAAGAGCTCAGAAAATTAAGGTATTTCTATTCAAAAAGACAAAAGAAAAATGACCTCGTTTAACTGCCATCGATAGTGATGACGAAGAAAATATTTTTTACCTATTATTATTTACCTATTAATATTTTTTATCTATTATTATTTTAATAAACATACTTATCTTATTTACAAAATACAAACAACATTCTCTTTCCATTTAGAAAATTTAAGCAGAAGCTACATTTGTTTATTCTAATTACTTTTGGAATCTGACAAGAAATTTTTTTATTCTCTCGTGCTTGCTCTCATAGTGTAAACACTAATATGTCTAGCCAGGAACTGGCAAATCCATGGTTTGAATCTTCCAGTATCTAGCTCACATTATTAGGTTTTTCATGTAAAACCTAACACTATTTTTTAATTAACTCTTTGTTTCATATAATGAGAATTCACATAACACAATAGTTTAAATCGTCGCTAACACTAAAGACCGTGTTATGAAAAAGGTGCTTCCATTTTTTTTTTTTTTTCTTTTCTTTTTTTTTTTTTTTTTCCATTCTGGACCCTCCAACTATCGGGATTGTAAGGATAACCTCCTGATAACTAATATGTAGGATTACATGATTCCATTGTTGTAATTCACTGAGCTTCTTAATTTCCTTTACTCGATTTTCAATATAGACTGACAATGGAACATCATTTGTTATCCACGCTAAAGTAAAGGTTGAATCTGTCCAAAAGTATACTTTGAGATCCTCTTCTTTCAGCTCATTTCTGATGAAGGAATACAGACGAATTCCAATTAGAATTGTCATGAGTTCAAGAAGTGGAAGTGTCAATGCTTTAGACGGAGCAACTCTACATTTTTGCATAGGAAGTCTAACTTAAACATTTCTTTCAAATTCTGTCCTTAGGAATATACAACAGGAAAATGCAACCTGTCTAACATCGCAGAATACATGTAGTATATTAGAAGTGTTGACGATTACATGACTAGATATCTTACATTCTTCTAACCAGCTCAATTCTTGTATCCATTTTAAAAATTCATTGCATATGTCAGTTGATAAAATTTTGTTCCATCCTAATTTTAGAAATCACGTTTTGTGAAGTAATAATTTTGGAATCAAGGTTGTAGGAGGAGTAGAACCTAACCAATAGGATCGAACATTTTTAAGTTGAGGATAAAGTGATCTTTTTGTCAAGGAATTTTCTAAGCAGTTTATCATAGGCACGTGTCATCCTAGTTCATCTGTTAAACAGTACCAATTGTTATTTTGGCTTGTGTAGCGGCAGCTTTTGCGCCAAAAATCGCAGCTACACAAAGCCAAAATAACAAGACAAAGAATTGCACAAACTCGGTATGCATGTACACATCAACCTATTTTCACTTACAAAATATCCCAGAATTTCACAAGAAGGCATTGCGCACTCCCTTGACTTTATCCATGTACATATCGACCTATTTTCACTTAAAAAAACATCAGAGAATTGCTCAAACTAGGTTTTGTGCACTTCCTTGACTTTCTCCATGTACACATTGAACTATATTCGCTTAAAAAGTCAAAGGAGCAGCCAACAAAAAAAAAAACATATAAGCTTAATAAACTACATTTTAAATCAAACAATGAAAATAACATAAAAAAGAAAATTCATCTTTTCACTACACAAAGGAAATATCCACTTACCTTATTTACGAATTAACACGTCTTCAGTCAAACAAAATTCCTTAACACCATCCAAAAATTCCTAAAATAACCTGAACTAGAATCTGTATACTGGCGTCGCCACATAAATTCACAATATATCCTCCGTATCCGAGCCAAAAATATCCTCCGTACCGACGTTCAATCATACGCATTTCCTTCCTACAAACAGGACACCTAATAATGGCTACTAAGTCTTCATTTGCACACCAGTCAAGTAATGCTGTTTTCCCCTTTCGTTCTAAATCGTTCGAAAACTTCAAATTAATCTTACCACATTCAGCCATTTTATCGTCTAAACCACAAAACAAGCAATATACTTTCTAACACACCACAAGCCCTTACGAATTTACTGCAATCATGCAACCGATTATGTCATAATAGGGTTTCAACTACTCAGCCTACCATAAATATGAAACAACAACTTGGCGATAAATGAAACAACTTCGCTATAATTCAAGGGGTATCCTTCTCTCTACTCTAACCAAAAATGGAAAGTAGGGAATCTCTAGAGTCTCCTTGTAAAGGTATAAAAACGTTAACAATTAAAATTACAACTAGACCGGAAGGTTAGGGTTATTGCTTTTCATCTTTAGAAGTAACTTTCATTTCCAAAAATGTTCCAGAGAACCCCGTTGTTTAAGTCTAAAGTTTTAAATTTGTTAGAAGAAAACTCCACAAATGTTATCACATACCAGAGCCATAGCTAGAATTTTCAGCGCCCATGATTTTGCACTCCTTATTGTTTGCCAAGAATGGATAACATTTCATTCTAAAATTTCGTAACATCTATTTCGCTGTGTCCGGCAGAGATACCCCCCTTGCTCTCCCCTAGCTATACGACTATCAGAACCGTAGCTAGAGTTTTCAGCACCTGGGGACATCTGAAGATTTTGTGTCCCTTTCTGTGTGCCAAGAATGGAAAACATTTCATTCTAAAATTTCGTAACATCAATTTGGCGCCCCCTGGATGCTGCGCCTGAAAACAAATCTCCCCCCTTGCCCCACCCTAGATACGCTACTGAATGTGAGTACGAACCAGTGTGAATGAATCAGTTTTATTAAAAATAATCTGATATTAGATTATCTTTCTGACGATTTTTCTTACCTACACTACATTTTTCATATTAGACCAATCTAAAAAATTATCACTAATTATTCTTTTGCTTTCTTATACGGAGAATATAACCAAGGCATTAATCTGCAGATTGCTCGAAGTTTTTCAGACATAACATATTCACAGATATCGACAAGGACTTATTTCAGATTTCTGAATTAACGTTGTAAACTATCCAACTATGCTTACATCCACCGAAGTTGTTGTTGATGCTTGGACAAAGAATATGTATTGTTAAGAAAGAAAGCTTCGCAGCAGCAGGAGTGGCTCCTCTTGAACGAAAAGGGAAACAGCTGCGCATGCGTAAAATATCTGTCGCCAAAATGTGCCAAAGCTCGAAGTTGATGTCGAAGTTCAAACAGGTCACGTTTATGAGTTTAAAGCTGTGTGACCAGTTTTTCCCTCCATATTGACGGATATAAAATCAGCCATTAGACTGCGATATGGATAGCTCTTATTTTCACATCTTGTCTCTGCGACACCTTTGTTCTGTTTTTTGTACTTCTAGGAACCCATATTGGACGACAACTGGCAAAAAGCCTGCAATCCACGCAGGCTAAGTCCAGTATAACAGCGGAAAATGGAATGGAATGGATATGGATAATGAAGGTTCAATAGCCAGTGAAAGTGAAATTTCACCTAATTTTCTTACTCATCTTAATTCGTGTTCCTCAATTTCTCCTGTACACGTGACGAAGGAGGAAAATCTCGGCCAGGTGCAGCACGCGTAATGGCAGACCGCACATTTGATGGTGTACCTTTGGGCACGAGGAGAAATACTGGCGACTAAGCAACTCTACGCTAGCTTATTCGGGATCTCCGTAGCAGTCGAGTGATGTTTACAACTGCAATGTTGTGGAACTTTGTTTATTAGTTATTTTAACGTCCATACCAAATGCACTTGCTTATTTTTCTAATATATGTTTCATTTTAATTTGTCAATAACAGTGCATTTAATATTTATTAACATATGCCGTGCGTAATAATTCGTTATTTAGATGTGATTTCTTTACATGTTATAATTCAGTAATGTAAACTGGATTTTTCTCGCTTAGTTTGTTAACTTTTATTTTCTTATTTCAAAGAATTAAATAAACAGCATTAAGGAATTGTAAAATTTCCTCAATATTATTTACAAACACTTGCTATATTCCTCCGTGTTTCTTTACGTATGTACGAATGGAACGTATGGTAAATCCTGAATTGTTTTTATTCCTTAAAAGTATAATGAATAAATTTTCGAGTGTGCAGAATCGCCCAGTTATTTGTTGGGCGCTTTTTACAAGAGTAAGAAGAATTGAATTTTTGTCAATTTTCTTTGACCTTTTTAAGTGAAAATAAGTCGATGTGTACATAGATAAAGAGAGTGCGCAATGCCATTTCTGTGCAATTCTGGGATATTTTTTTAAGTGAAAATAGGTCGATGTGTACATGGATATCGACTATGTGCAATTCTTAAAAGCGTGCCAAGCAGTGGGTGATTTTTCACTTTCCACAAATCTTATTTTAACACAGTAATTACTTTACATTGCACATATACTCTACGAAGACTTAAACGCCAGATTTCTTTACAATCAGATGGCGGTACATATACCATATAGTATTTATCAAGGAGGTTAGAATAGAAGGAGGGAAGGTTCAACTCAAACGGTGAAGCTTGGCGGCCATCTTCCTGTTATCACCGTGACTTGTGCAAGGAAGTCTGTCATTGCAACATTTTTTTCTTTTCTTTTTGAAGCATGTCAGCTTGTGTTGCATATGGATGCACAAATAGATTCTCGAAAAAAATTCCGGGCATCATTTTTCACACGTAAGTATTGATTTTCTTTTTTTATGTAATATGACAACTATGTCAAAAAATATCACAATGCCATGTTGTTTTCTTTCCAGATGTGAAAAAAAAAGAACTTAAATAATCAAAATAAGTTATGTAATATAACTATAATCAAAATATGTTAAATACATTTTAATGTTTCGGTTTATAGCTGGTATCTTCGTTCCTTAAGATACAATTCTATATGGTAGGATTTCAATTGTATAATTTGAACGCTTTAGTTAATTTGTTTTATAACTTTCATGAAAAGTAAGAAATCAATTGTTACTATTTTTATTAATTGTAAAGGTGTTAAATAAAGCAATGCTTTTCTTTATATATTAATTATTATTCATTTAAGTTAAGATATACTGTTCTGTTGTTAAAATTTTTTTGCATAAACTTACAAATTTCTGGGCAGTATAGTGATAAAAGTAAGTAAAATATTTACACAATTGAACATGTGGAAAGATGTATCCAAAAACTTATATAGATGTATTTCTGTAATTCAACTTAATTAAAGGCAGTTTCTTTGAGATTAATAAATATGAAAGCGCATAAACTGAAATCATTGAATTCACATAAATCTGTTTTATTTTATTAAGATTTATTTTCTAACGTAAGCAAATCCGTGAAATGTGCAGAAACATCATTTTTTAAAGGCTTTAATGTTATGCGCATGCATTTAGATTTCGAACTATTTCTTAATAATTTGCTGTACATAGTAAATTATGGATATCATCTTTATTACTTTAAAACAAAAATTCAACAATAGCGAGGCATTTCATTATAAATTTAACATATTTTTACTGGAAAATAAATGCAAGGAACAGCTTAGAAATACGTACATGTCACTACCGTAATGCAATGTTTTGAAGTCACAAACATGGACGCCGCTTGTTCGGTGGAGTTTCATTCCCCGATAGTGGAGGAAACTGCGAACCCTCCCTCCTTCCATTCTAACCTCCTTGGTATTTATCTTCTTTTCAGATCGCGCCAACATAATAATTACGCCAAATTTTTTTCTGGGCATGAGCAGTATGCGACATTCGTTTAACATTGTTCAACTTAATGTGCGGTCTGCCATCATGGACCTTATAAGAGATAGACTAACCCAGTGGGCGGGGCGCACGTCCCCGACATGTCGGCAAGAAAGACTATGGACGATCTGGTTTACTTTAACACTGAAACCTATGGCGTTTGTATCACATAACTCTTTTAATTATTGAATGTGATACGTTGTATAGTGATGAGATTATAAAAGCCACACTCTTTTCCAAACAGGATTTAATACATCTCATTAAATCTCTTTTTACTGCATTTCGCGCATTTTTTTCACGCGTAATTCTTGTACAAACATATATACTTTGGTAAAACAGTAAAAACTCTAAGCACAAAATTTATAAACTTAATTTTGCGTAACAATAAAGTAAAATTAAATAAGATTGATAGTACGCTATGCTTTGAAATAAATAAGGCAAAATTAAACAAGAGCTGATAATTTTTTTTTTTTTTAAATTTAATGAACATTTTCAGGCAGTGATTTTCCAAACTATAATAACATTACAAAATGATCATATTTATTTGATTATATCATCATTAAATTATTAACAGTAAAGTGGATTAGTTATTTTAATAATTCATAAAATTCGGAGCATAAAATTTTCTGAGCGTAATGAAAGAAAAAAAAAAAGATAAAATAAAATCTAGAAGCACTCATATTTTATATTACGCCCAAAAGGAACCTTTTTTTAAAGTTTTGTTTGTTACCTATATTTATTGAATATCATGTTCTTCGCCCGTAAACCACATACATTTGAAAACAGCATATCTTTAGAATTTCCGCACTGGAGATAAAACTGTTATTTTCCGTACAGTGCTCGCTCTGAACTCGTCGAGTTTGTTAATCAAAAATTCGTTAAAGTTTTACAAAAATATGAAATAGATTAAAACAAATTCCAAATTCGGACGTCCAGATGCCCATGTTCGGGTGGAGGATTACATTATTCAAAATTTGATGGCTCTAGATACTGTCATTTTTGTCACAGTGCGAGAAACATACACTGTATTCATGCAGATTCTTCATTATTTAGTTTCTTTATATTTAATACAAGGCGATAATATTTGGTAACAACAATTTGCAAGGAGACACGGACATTTACAGTAAAAGAGCGCAAAATGCCGCTTCTAAACTAACAGCTTTTCTAGGCTACCGCCTTTTTAGACTAATAAATTAAATTAACAGTAAATAAAAAAAAAAAATCTTATGCAGAACTAAAAATAAATTTAAAAAAGTAATCACTATAAAATACAAGCAAAATTAATTATTACGGTTAAATACAATTTTAATATTAGAATTAAATGTATAAACATTTTTAAGGAGTCAAAAGTGTTTATCACTATGATGTATTATGAAATATAATTTCTTTATAGAAATTGTGCTATAATATTCATCTATAATTTTAAAAAAGCAGCACAATTTATAATTTTAAACACAACTTTCAAAAATTCGTTTTTTAACATTTTAGTATTTTTTACTTATTTACACCAATAAAAAGCATAAAAATTGCAAGAGAAAATTACTTGTTTGAAATTTTCTATTAGTTCAGATTTAAAATATTATTTTCTAAAAGAAGTAGTTACAAATTTCCTTACAGCATATGAAAAGCTAAAAAAATATCCAGTCCTGAAAGCATGCACAAGCTTTATAATTATTTGGAACATTAATTATGATTGATAAATATGCTAAATTTTTAAAAATCAATCGGCCCACCAGCGGCCGAGCGGTAAAGTCGCTGAACACTGGTAGTTCGGTCCGAGGTTCGAATCCCGCGAACGGGCTGGCTGCATGGGTGTTTTCGTGGTTTTCCCCATGTGTAACGTGTATACGAGCCAGTTTACCTTAGAAAGTCCTTCACGAAGGCATCCCTCCCCTTAGGCAGATAGCCCTAGTGTGCTTTGCCATAATTAAATACACCACACACCACACCTTTAAAAATCAATCTCAATTTCAAAAATAAAACTATGTAGAAATTCTAATTTGTGAAATGAGGCGCTAAAACCAGCTTTTTCTTGACAATTATACACGCTGCAATAGGCAACCAATGTTAAATTTCTGCAAGTCGTCCCTACTCCTCCGGATGTGATCAAGGTGACAGCCGGCAACGCCTCAGACAAGGGAGAAAACCCGTGTGTGTTAGTCTATTTCTTATAAGGTCCATGGTATTCTCGCATTTAGACTACGCGTACTTTTTATTTTCTCTTAAAAATCAAAATAATAAATTGTATATTATTGTAAATTAATGTTAAATTCTTTACCTTAAATTTACATTTATAACATTTAAGCTTAGGCGTTACTGATAATAAGTATAATAAATTGTTTATATTTAAAATTACCATGATACAGTGAGAGAATTCTCACAATTATTAAAACGATAAACAACGTCGTAGTCTCTATAACTGGTACAGCTTCAATATTTTCAAAGATTTTTATTAAAGCATTTATAGAAATAAAAAAAAGATTTTTTTAAATTCAAATTCATATTGTGGAACATTTCAATTTTATCATTTTTACAAATTACCTTCTTGCTACGTAACGACATAATTGCTTACATACCAATAATTAGACAATTTTCATTATTTTCTAAAAATTTTAAACTTTACTATAAAATACAAGCAAAATTAATTATTACGGTTAAATACAATTTTAATATTAGAATTAAATGTATAAACATTTTTAAGGAGTCAAAAGTGTTTATCACTATGATATATTATGAAATATACTTGAAATAAAATTTCTTTATAGAAATTGTGCTATTAATAAAAAAAGAAGAATATTTTTATTGCATATGAACATCATTACACAGCTTTCATATCAGTTTCTAAAATTCCTAAATCACGCTATATTCTCTGTAGGCATACTAGAGAATCTGCGGATGAAAACCCAAAGCTTCGAAGTTCATTGGATTTTCCTCCTCTCTCTGATGGCGGTGGTGATATTTTAACATCTTCAGCCTCTCGTCTGTATTCTGAAGTTGTTGAATCAATTATGTCGAGGTATGTATATATAATTTCTTTCCTTCTTCCAAATTCAAATACAAAGAAATATTTTTACAGCAAGGCATTAAATCTATAACAAACTTTATTCATTTTTCTTTTTAAAGTAATGAAGTTTGCCAAGTAAAATTCAGTGTCTAAGAATACAACTTATTTATTGTTTTCTGGGGTAAAGTGCAGAATTGCCCACTTATTTGTTTGGCGCTTTTTACAAGAGTAAGAAGAGTTGGATTTTTCTAAATTTTCTTTGACTTTTTAAGCGAAAATAGGTCGATGTGTACATGGATAAAGCCAAGGGAGTGCGCAATGCCATTTTTGTGCAATTCTGGGATTTTTTTTCAAGTGAAAATAGGTCGATGTGATTACCGAGTATGTGCAGTTCTTAAAAACGCACCAAGCAGTGGATGATTGTGCACTTTCCCCAAAAGTTGTTTAATTTGCTATCCAATCACATGTTATTTGAAGGCTAGGAAGCACTTCCGATGAAGTATAATATAGAGCAAAAAATTCACGAACAAAAATTTATAGATTCTGAAATACTTCATGCATGATGCATGCAAGTATATGCAAGTGCATAAAAAAGCTACCTTATTTGAAGATGCTGCTCGTTCTCTGAAGAAGCTTTCACATTTAACTGTAATGGCAAATTCCTGTGGAATAAAATAATTATAATTACATGTTTCTGCAATATTTTTGTCAAATACATTTTTGAAGCATCAAAGCTATCACTTCAATGCACTGCAAACTATTCTGTATGCTATTTTCTCCCTTTATTTTGTTGCCCTTATATGTTACTGTTTAAATACTAATTTTTCATAAGCAATTTATTAAATAGAACGGAACTACTCTTATATGCACCCTCAGGTCGCCAAACATTTTTGGCGAGAAACTCCACGGTGCCATATTACTATCTAAATTTTTTGTCTACATTTCGAAATTTAAGCCTAAAATGTCTCCAAAAACGTGGTTTTCGGACATGCAAAAAACACGTTTTGAACACACAATTTAAGCTAAAAATCTGAAACAAAAAATCTAGATAGCAAAAACGTAAAGTTTCTAACCAAAAATATTTGACAAGAATACCATGTACACAGCATTCTGTTTAAACTTTAAAAAAAATCTACGACTTGCACAATCTAGGCATTGTGCACGAATCAACAAAATAACTAAAATAAATTACAATCAATTCAAATAACAACAGAAATTCATAGTAAAAAAAAAACAATGAACATAACATTCTACAAAATAAAAAACAATAAAATAAAATGCACTTACCATAATACATCCGTGAAAAAGATTTCTCCAGTCACACGTCTGTCAATAAGAAAGCCACGATTTTGCTATATCACATGTCTTTCTGTGATTCAAAATTTCGAAAGTAACGATAAAAACTTCCTCCAAAGTTAACTTACTACATGAAAACCACAATCCAAATCTTAAACTCTGCTGACAGCCACATAATTTACCAGCAAGCATTTGACTGCAAATCCACACAAGAACTATCAGAAACGCCCTTCGTCCGAGTGCTCATAGCAGCTCCTCATTTTGGACTCCGTTTTAAAAGTCCCACAGAAATTCCAAAAGTACACTTCAAACCTCATAAACACACCCGTGAACAAAAGACTTGCTAACAGCTCCAATATTGTACCTTTTAATACTAAATTTTCTTTCTACACAATCTAAAACATGCAACTGAAATCTTGCCACCACGTCTCTAAGTTTCAACTTCAAAAGGGTTGCCATACAAACAGCATCGTCCATCAAACCATCCCACAGCACGGAATCGAGCCAAAAACCAGCGCAGAACATATATCACCACATTTGGTGATCTTAGGGCACATATAAGAGTAGAGCCAATAGAACAGCCACATAGTTTTTGAGGCAATTTTGACAGCTATGCAAAAATTAACGCCATGGGTGATGTTGAGTTTTCTTCCCTCAGCAGAAGATGATCACTTCTGCAGTGACTTTAGGCAATATTTTCAGCAGTCAGAGGATTAACTGCCTAATAGGCTGTATTATGTTCTTGACAAATATTAAATGAGCAAGTGCTAAGTTATAACATATACCTATCTATAAACACACTAACAATAATGCATATAGTTAATAAACTCAGTTATTTATGACATTCATATTTTCAGGAACTAGAACAAATACATACTAATCACTAGAAAAACTGCCATTTATTAAATTCAGACTGGCAAAAGACTGATTCTTTTGTACCAGAATATCCTACATGTACCTATGAAAATTCTCTGTACTTCATCATTCATTTTCAAATTTCCCATTATCTAAATAGATGTGCCATTTGTAGTATGTTAGAATCATAGGACAAGTACTGATTTCAAAGTGATGCACTTTAGGAAGCTATTTATTATAAACGCATACAAATATTTATTTGATTGTAATTGCGAATGAAAGTGATCTGTAGTCACAAGGTTAATGTCTTTTAAACAGCTAATTTTTGAAACAAATTGAGGTTTATCACTCGTGTACTCCCTACAGAACATTTAAGAGAAATAAAATTACAGCACAGCTTTAGTATTAGCCCTTTTTGGCATTATTTGGGCACGATAAATGAAAAATTGTGATAACCTTGTTATTTATGGTAACCCTAAATACTGAGCTGAAAAACATGCCGCCATTTCTGCCCACATAACTTTAACGAATCGGAGCTTTGGTGACGGGAGGATAAATTGCATGTTTTTCTTAAAGTTACTTTCGAGTTAAAAAAGCACAACTTCTAAAATATTTTTAAAAAACCAAAATTTGATAGCTGATGCTTGATAAATTAAAACTGATGCTTGTAATATTGCATCACATGAGTCTTGACATTTTTTCAGATGTCAACTCTGCATATTATAAACTCTCCCAAGGAAAAAAAAAACATTTGTAGTAGCATAAGGTAAACTCTTGGTGTTTCCTTTGCTAAGGAACTACATGCAAATTTAGACTTCTTGCATGTTTCTTAAAATAGGCAATGATCAAAATTACCATGATATAAAAATACATTTTTTGCCTCATTTCTTAAATTAGAACTACTGGGATGTGTAACTGCATGAATTCATAGACCAAAATAAGGTTTCATTATTGCTTTTATGACATTTTTGTAATTTGTCCGACTTAAAAAATATAATGTTGCTTAGATTATGGAATATATTGCTTATAATTTACAGTTCTCAAATTTTGTAAATCTCACAATCTAATAGAATAACCTTCACCGAGTATTATTATTTTTACTAATAGTATGTTGACACAACAGTCGACTTTTTATTTTAAATTTTATGCAAATTTTCTACATTACTTAGACATTTAATCTAACAGAAATCTGAATTTTTTGTAATAAAAACTCTATACTAAAAGCAAGAGTACAATTTATATATAAAAATCTGACTACAGGGCAAGCACTTAGATACTTATTTCGATGTCTTTAAATGTAATTATTATAAAGTTTCGATATACTCTTATTCTATTATAAAGTTTAGATGTACAGAACAGAAAGGCCACTTTGTGCTTACGACTCAGTCAACCACTTGTGGCAAGATAACTTATAACAATTAAGTTCAAATGTAAAATTTAAATTAAAATAAACTTGTAGCCAAATGCTACTCAAATCAATTTAATGCAAAGTTGGTTCAAAACTGGAATTCAGCTATCAGCAATCATAACGCAAGACTGAAGACTATAAAGCTTATCTTATCTAGCAACCTAGTAATATGGTTTCGAAAGGCAAAACACGGTTTATTTTACAAACTAAAAACTTCATTTGGATTCTGGTGGGAAAATGCATGGGGAAATTGACAGTAAAGATCCCAAACATAAAATAACTCTGGTTACAAAATAAAGAAATGTTACATTATACTTTGTTCCCTGATTAATTAGTCACTACATGAAATAGTGTAATGCATTTTTGTTTGCATCATATACAAATTATTTACTTTATTTAAATGCTGCCCAAAACTAAATAGGATTTTTCAAACATATTGACCATATTGTTCGACCTATAGATGCAACACTTCTTCACTTCAATCGACTTCTTCACTTCAATAATGCGAGCGCATTTTTAAAATCCAAGGTGGCGGCCGAAAAATCGCCAAAGGCCGGTTATCTGAAACGTGCCATTTGCGAAAACATGAACTAATTAGGATTTGCGATTTTCCAACTTTCATTTTGTCTTACCGTTAACGTTCCGTAAACAGAATAGAGCTTTATTTTTTCAACTGAAATTAACATCCGATAACGATTTGCGAAAATATGAACTAATTATGATTTGCGATTTTCCAACTTCTATTTTGTCTTGCCGTAACGTTTCCTAAATCTATGTAAACAGAAAAAATCCCTTTTCGTCCTTCAGGAAAATTCCCTGAGTGGGTTGCAGGTTTGTAACGCTTGTCAGGGTTACCATAATCTGGCGCACACGCACTCTTCCGAGATGTCAGGCTACCATTTACAAAATTTAATTCATAAAAAGTATTTCTAAAACTGGTATAAATCCTTTTAATAACAGAATCTAAGAAACTAAACTATGCCTTTATTAACCTTTTGTAAATTTCGTTATTCATAACATAAAAATTAACCTTTTGTAAATTTAAAATATTAGATAATTACTAATATAATATAAATATTAACTACTTAAAATATTAATATTTAATACATTGATAATGTATCTTGTAATTTAAAATATTAACCTTTTGTAAATTTCATTACTCATAACATAATCACTGCCATAAATTCATTTACGGCAGTGTTTCAAGAATTTATCATAGCAGCGCTAGAAATGTTGAAAATTAGAGAAAGACTGTTTATTCTAATCAAAAGCTTATTTTTTAGGATTGTTATTTAGTTTAGTTCAAGTTTTATTGACAATCCGCCATTTTTTTCCCGGTCTAACTTGGCGGCAGAAGTTTGTCGCCAAATCACAAAATCGCCAAAAGGACCAATACTAAAGCTGTTTCAAAATTACTTGCCTAATTTTTATTGTAAAGGGAAAAATTGCTCATTTTCCAAAAAAAAAAAAAAAAAAAAAAAAAAAAGTGTTTATTATCTAACCTACTTGATGTCTTTGTGTACTGTACAGAGAACCCGTTGGCGCTTCGGGAAAGAACCCGTTGGCGCGCGCCGTTGCATTTTTACTCGCCAAGCTCGCGGTTCATCGACGATGAGCCGAGCCGTAAACACGATATTTTGTAAACGTAATTTTTAGTGCATGTAAATTCAAGTTAGCAGACAAAACAATATATTAAGCATATGGTAGTAACAATTCACAGATAATAAGCATGTAGATGTAAAACTAACCGGTTAAAAGTGATATACGAAAATAGATTTGTATTAAATTCAAGCTAGCACAGAAAAGAATATATTATTAAGCATAAGACAATGTATAAGCATTTACAACGTAAATAAAAATTCATGAAAAAATATAAATTATTATTAATATACTGAAATTAACCGGTTAAACGTGATATACGAAAAAAAATTGTCTTAAATTTCAGTTAACACAGAAAACAATATATTCCTTACACTAGCAGTGGTTTGCTAATTTTGATGACCATAGTGATGCATCATGATATTCTGTCATCTTAGATGATCAATAATATTTTTTATTTCAATATAATCATCTATTTATGTTACACCTGCCATCCTCTGAAAGGTTATTGTTAGAAAAGCATTAACAATATATTATCTTGTTAAAATTTTACGCCATAAAAATTGATTTACTCTCATAATTTTAGATGACAATAACCAATAACAAAATCAAATTATTTTAGAGGAAGCACTTCCGCAGAGACCCGGTAAATGTAAACATCGCCAACTTTGGCGATAATAGTTCAAATCTGGTAACTCAGCGGATTTATCCCATTCGCTTCTTCGAAGTTTGCAACCATTCCTCTTGCGTTCATTTTGTTGAATTATCACTGTCGCTGTTCGCATTTGCAGATTTATATTATTCTTCTCTTATTATTATTTTTTAAGAATAGATAGAAATATTTTCGTAGATAGATGCGGGTTCTCGGTTCGGGATGAAGGGAAGAAAATAGGCGGGAGGGGTGAATGCTAATTTGTAACACGGTTGTTCATGTTGTGTTCTTAATTATTAACAGCTCTAAGAACCAGCAATTTAAATAATTAAGTAATACTTTTATTTTTATTATTGGTTATTGTCATCTAAAATTATGAGAATAAATCAATTTTTCTGGCGTAAAATTTTAACAAGATAATATATTGTTAATGCTTTTCTAACAATAACCTTTCAGAGGATGACAGGTGTAACATAAATAGATGATTAAATTGAAATAAAAAATATTATTGATAATCTAAGATGACAGAATAGTTTGATGCATCACCATGGTCATCAAAATTAGCAAACCACTGCTGGTACAAGGAATATATTTTTTTCTGTGTTAACTGGAATTTAAGACAATTTCTTTTCGTTTATCACGTTTAACAGTTTAATTTCAGTACATTAATACTAATTTCTATTTTTAAATGAATTTTTATTTCCGTTATAAATGCTTATATACAGAGGCGTAGCTAGGTTTTTCAGCGCCCAGGGATGACTGAAGATTTGGCGCCCCTTTCTGTGTTCCAAGAACGGAAAACATTTCATTCTGCAATTTCATCAGATCAATTTGGCGCCCCTTGGATGCTGCGCCCGGGGACAGATGTTCCCCTTGCCCCACCCTAGCTACGCCACTGCTTATATATAGTCTTACACTTAATATATTCTTTTCTGTGCTGATTTGAATTTAATACAAATTTATTTTCGTATATCACGTTTAACCAGTTAGTTTTACATCTACATGCTTATTATCTGTGAATTTTTACTACTATATGCTTAATATATTGTTTTGTCTGCTAACTTGAATTTACATGCACTAAAAATCACTTTTACAAAATATCACGTTTGCGGCTCGGCTCATCAAGCTTGGCGAGTAAAAATGCAACGGCGCCAACGGGTTCTCTGCGGATGAAAACCCTTAACTCTTACCTTCTCTTCTTTATTTATGTAATCCACTAGCTACTTCATATATTTATATGATTGCAGCCATCTCTGCCAATTCGAAGCTAGATCTCCATCAAATTTCATCGGCTCTGGTGGTTTTAAACTTTCCATTTTGAAAGCAAAATTTTCCTGACACCATATATTATTATGAGGGTACACTTTTAGCTTTTAGAAACTATTTATTTACAATCTTAGAATGTATAATCACAGAGAACTGCAATACCAGCATAGTTCTATTTTTCATATATATCCAAAGTGTTGCCAATTACAAATTACTAAATATTAAATGTTACCATTTACAAATTATTAAATATTACATCTTCCGTTTTTTTAAAAGAGTTCAAAAGTTTTAACAGTCTAAAATCAGCCCAAATACCTGGCCGGCTTTCTAATCACTCTCCCACTTCTAGTTCTTAGCTCACCGTTCCTAGTTTTATTATATTGGGATTTTAATAGGGCTAAAAATAAATAAAATTTAATAGTGACCATGTAAATCCATAATGACTAAGGTTATCTTATACCTAATTTAGTTACTTATAACTGCTTACTGCTTGCCCTTAACCCTTACCGTAGTCACAAGATGTAAAAATTCATGTAAAACTTATTCTTCGCATCTAGTGAGACTTAAAATAATGCAAAATAACTTATAACTTCTGGTGCTTTAGTGGCTTATTAGAACCTTAAAGTATATTAACTGAGTCACAACCCCTGCAGGTAAGCAGCAGCAGTGACAACAGCGAGTCTTTTGTTGTTCATCATGCTGATTATGATTTTACTTTTCATTTTAACTTAATGCCGTTTGACATAAAATCTGCTTACTATTTACTAAAGCTCTAGACTGAGTAAGTATGTGACAAAATGAGGTATAAAATAAAATCAACATAAAACTAACTGTTAGTAAAACGTAAATAAAATGTCACTTATCTTTCAAATATGTTCAGTTCTTATAAGTGTAAAATATATAATGCTCCTTGATAAATTTCATATATTTTATTCTCAGACTTAATAATAAGTATGTTAATTAAGTCATGTTTAATAATAATGCATCCTACTTACGGATCTATTTTATTTTTAGGCTGGTATTACAAAAGTGAAGTTCAGGCATAGATAATATTTTTAATTGAATTTATTCAGTTTCCATTCGCTCATAGGTCCTTAGTTTTTTTCATTAATGTTCCTTAAAAGTCCTTAAAAGTACTTAATTTCCGTGTGCAGAAATGTGTACGAACCCTGTTAAATTATTATACTTCATTGCATATAAATTAATTCTTTGAACAGAGAATTTCATTTGCTGTTGTTACTCAAAAGAAATGAAAGGAAAATTCTGAATTATCTACTTTGTCGAGGTAAATGATAATTCATTAGTAGTGCATTATAACCATTTGTACCCTAGGGATCATCCATTTTTCATTAAAGTTATTCCTTTTTAGTAATTTTGAGACTGCATGAATTATTAAAGAATTGTTAAAATTCTTTATGTGTAACAATTAACCAGATATTTTCCCTCTACGTTTCAGGAAATCTGCTCATCCAGATCCTAACGGTTGGATTCATGTAGAGCGGAAACGTTCCACTCAAAAAATGTAACAGTGTTGTCAGTTGAGGTGAGATATTGTTTTTAACTTTCCAGGGACTATAAATTAGAGCTTTGGCCAAGATTAATTTCTTAGGATGTGTGTGTATGAAATTACTCATAAACATAATGCTTTTTTTTTCATAGGAAACCTTGCTCGATTTCCCTAAAGCGTGTTGAATCTTCGAACTCTAAAACAGATCCAAGGTAAATCATAAATTCTGTATGCTTAGTCAAACATTATTATTTATGTTTGTAAGTCATTTATATTTCCAGTCATGTACCTTTCATTAAATTAGGAAATTGTTTCACCCTAGCAGTTCTGAGAGCTCATAAAATGCTGCAGGGAATCGTAAAATTGTTTTATATAGCAATTAATAAGATTTTAAATTTTTGGTACTTTTTTGAGGCACCAGTCGGTAATATTGCAGTATGAATAGCCATGCTATGTTTAATGTGCACAGTGTCAAATTTTTGTTATCCTTTTTTTTTTTTTTTTTTTTTTTTTTGGTTCAAAAACATATTGCTTTCTCCTCATGTACACAGTGATCAGGAGATAGCATTTTTTCCCCCGTACAGTGTTGCCATTGCTTGCTTTGAAATCGTTGAAATTGTTAATTATAAATTCTTTAATATTTGAAAAAATATTAAATAGATAATAAAACAAATTACAAATTTTGGCTTCCAAATGCCCATATTTGAATGGAAGACTGTGTTATTCAAAATTTGATGTCTCTGGGTACTGTTGTTTTTCACATTGCGAGAAACATAAATACATTCATGCAGATTCTTGATTATTTAATTTCTTTAAATATAATGCAGGGCTCTGATATTTGGTGGCAACAATTTGAAAAGTGAACTGACTCAAAATGCCAAAACCAAATGAATAGCTCATGTGGGCAGATTGACCCTTTGTGCATAACTAGCCAACTCTCAGAATGCTGCCACTAACAAACCATAAAAATCCTTAATATAATTTTCTAATTTAACTGACTTGTAAATTGCTTAATTAACTCAGCATTCCAAATATGAAAACATACAGTTCCTAATAATTTAAATCTTGATTTGCCATCCTTATTAGTATGTTTGTTAGTGGAGCTGAGTTTTATGTCACTGAGATAGGTTTTAGTTTAGAGAAAGCATGGATGTTTGTAAATAGGTATGTTTTGCAGCATGGATACGCATAAAATCCATTGAGTTAAAATTTTCTTCCAAAAAGCTAGTAAGGAAAAAGGGCTAAAAGACCTGGTCTCAGGATGTTTCCCAATAAAACTGTTATAAATCTGGTTAAAGCAAATCCTACTGTCACTTATAAGGAAGGTACTCAGTTACTCTCTTCCTTTTTGGCTGCAGTGAATTTGTAGACTTTATCTGAATAGAATTCAGTTCAAGAAGTAAGATGCAATAGTAAATATTGATTTTATTTGTTATTAATTTTTAACTGATGTGGATACATTTAATTTTTAATACATCTAGCAGATAATTTTAGTGGACATTTGCAGTATTATTGTAATTAATAAAAGAATCTTTTGTGAATACAATTGCATCTGCTACATATTTGCTAGTAATACGTAGCTTCATGTAATCAATAGTATGTAATATGTAGTTGAATGTAGTAAATTCATGTAGTTTTATTTATTTATTCCGGTTTTCCCTTAATCTTATTCTCAATTTTTTAAAATATTGTCTCATCCGGTATTTTTTCTTGCTATGGAAAACAACAACAGTTTAGTCTTTGCATTATATTATTCTCTGTCAGCTTATTCCTGCAAACTTCTTGGAATTAAAAGCCATTACACTGAAAAGTAAAATTTATATAAAACTCTGACCTTTATCTGAATATCTAGAATTAATTACACAGAGAAGAAATAGCATATTGTAAAAAACAGGAAATTGGGCGAATGAAGATAATTTTAATATAATGACACTGGTATTTTTTGTTTTTGTTAAAAAAGTAATTTAAAAATCTGCTTTTAATATTTTTAGTTTTGTCTAAGTTTTAGAATTTATGAATTCAAAAATTGCCCAAATGAATAACTGGTTTGGCAAAACATGATACAAAAAATATGTTTCAATTAAGTGTTATTTTTCTAGAAATATAGATTTAGTGTTTTCTGGTTATTATCATATAGCTTAACAACTTTCATATATTTGTTAAGAAAATTATTCATTCACAATTCACCAAAATGTTTTTACACATAGTGATCTTCAGATCACAAAAATATTGGTATGTCACCAATTTTATTGATGCACGTCAAAAGAATTCCTATTCCAAAAAAGTTCTGATGTCATTAAAAAAAATAGTAACCCAAACTTCTGCCAAATGTATATCCATTAAATATTGATTTGGTAAAAAATCAGCACATTTTTGTATGTGTTTGCAAATCTGTAAAAAATTAATTTTGTGCCTAAAAATGCGAAACCTGAATCATTTTATAAAATGACAAAACATTTAAAACAGCTAGAGGATGCTTGTTATGATACAACTTATGTATAACATATTATATATATATATATAACAATTATGAATGATCACTTCGTATAGAATTCCACAATGATTGTCAATTGGTGACGGCTGCTGAAGTTTCCACCAGTGGTCAATGGGATAGTACATAAATATCATTATCTTATCAGGCATTATATCCTGCAAGGAGCTGTTTCATGGTTACCTGTGATGATGGTGGTACCAAAGGAAAATGTGAAAGTTTTTGACTCATGCGAGACTAAGAGAGAAGATAACCACCCATACATATAAATATTCCATAGCTGCCAACTCTCCCTGCTTTTCATCACATCTGCCTGTCTCTCGATAGATCACTGACTCTCCCAGTTTTTAATTTTTAGCCTTTATTAAGGAATATGTTTTCCAGCAATAAATGAAATTTGCTGAATTAATGAAACTTAAATTCCACCAATTAAATTTCTCACCCTGGTGATTTTCAGCATAGTTTTCCTTATTAAACTTTATTTAATCTGAACTTTATTTTTTGGTAACATTTAATAGATCTTATTAAATTTCATTTGATCTGATTGACTTAGTCTACTGTACAGAATCGTAGATTTTTTTAATATAAGAATTCAAGCAATATTTAATCAGTTAGTATTTTCATTTAATTTTGTTTGCTTCAGTATATGAGACATTACAGTGTTTATCCACTCAAGTACTATCTGCATTAATTAATAATTTTATTTTCATCATATCTGAAAGCTCTTTGAAAAATCAAAGCTTTCCTTCTCTACTGGGGATTTTTTTAGTATAAAAGTGTAAGAGAGTTAATAAAGGAAGTTAGCCAAAAGAATATATGAATTATAATATCCAATTTAATACTAGTATTTTTTACATCAAAAGGAGTTCCTTAGAAATGCCAAGCTTTTCAAGCAGCTGCCAAGCTGCTTGAAAATGTCGAGCTTCTCCCAAATTTCTCTAAAAAAAAATCTGGTTTTTAAAAGTTGAAGGTTGGCATTTATGGTGTTCTGCTATTAAATGCCATTTTTCAAATAGAGGCAAGCCAAAACCTAAATTTTCTTTAATATTAATTCAAGAAGGTTTAAAAATCTGGGAGATATTTAACCTCTTAAAACATTCATGTAATATGCAATAAAAGTTTCTTAATGTTGAAAAATGTGTAATAAAAGCAAAAACACAAATCTGCATTTAAAAAAGTAGGAAATATAAGACTACAGTTTCTAAAAATACATATATATTTCTGTAAAAGATTCATATGAAATTTAACAGAAGTACGCAATTAAAACTATGAGGTTTTGAGGTTCATTTTCTAAACATAATTTGACTAAAAATATTTCAGTAGCAGTTTAAAATTTTTACATTTATCCAGAAGCTTTTTTTTATTATTAAAAGTGTTTTAAAAAGGTAGATTCTTTGAAGAATTAACAAAACTATGGTAGTACAAATGGAGTAATAAATCCTCTCCAGAAAATGAAGAATGCGGGAGGCTATTTTTACTATTACATTTAGTAAGAAATAAATTTACACATAACGTTAATTTAATTTTCTCAATATTTTGACAACCAGCAACAGTAAAGAAATTGACAACTCATCTTCAATCAGTTTAGATTTGATACATTATTTAGTTTTAATGCAGACTGTTTATTGAACAGTTGCTTCTTATTTTTAAGTATAAATATTTTTATGTGCAAATTATTGATGAACAGCTGTACAAATTTTCAGCTTCCATTTTATTTTTGAAGACTTTAAGTGATTTTTATTATATTTAACATATGACTTAAATACTTACCTGTTATCATGAAAATCTCTGATGTGCTATTTGTCAATAGATGAGCCATAGTCAGAAACTCCATCAGTTGGGTGTGATCAAGGTGATTTTGTTTATTCAAGACGTGAAAATTTTGTAAAGGTTTGTCTGATTTCTATTTAATTACTTTTATTTCTTATATGTGATTAGAACTGCATCCCATCTGGATATTTTTAAAAAATAGAAATATTCACTGTAATAGATAGGAAATTTAATTTGTTGAATTACTTAAGAAACTTTAAAAAAATGAAAATATAAAACTGATTTTTTTCTTTTTTCAATGAAATTAAACATTCAAATTATTATTTATTTGCATAGATGCAAGTAGTATGTCCCTGAAGGATTTTGGATCACTCTAGAAGTGTGCATTGTACTATCGATCATCGAAGAAGGAAAAGTGTTGGCAACGTTTGATCCCAAATCATTTGATATAATGATGGTATGTATAACCACGTTAATATGCACATGAGACTGTTTTTCGTTATTAAGTTTTTATGTGCATATTGGAAGAATGAGACATACTTATTTTTGATCTGTCAAAAAAAGTTTCACTTCTGCAGAAAAAGAAATTTGAAAACAAAAACTCAAGAGAGGTTAAAAAAATTATCGTGTTTATAAAAGCAAAAACGTTTGGCTTTTTCTGTCGAGATGTTTTCATGCATTGCTGACCTTGCCAGTTTGAAAACAAATTAGTTCAAGTAGCAAGTTTTGCATGCATACTGATACGAAAAGAAATATATGTTGTCTGATGACTGTTTATGAATGCTGGTAGTACGTGAGATTTTTCTGCGTCCAAGGCATTCTAGAATAAAATTGAGACCATCAATGAAAAGCAAGTTTTTCATGTTGAGCTAAGTAAGCATTACCCTGTCAATATGCTCACAAAACTTTTTTTTTTTTTTTTTTAATTTTGCTTCTGCAAAAAGAAACAAATATGCAAGAAGGAGAAAAAGAGCGTACTTAAAAAACAGATGCTTAGCTTCCCTACTGAGATGTTGCATGCATCACTTATCATGGCAGTAGGGAAAGAATGAAATTAGGATATGAAGAATAAGAGCTGGAAAGATGAGAATAGACTGATATCAGATTTGAAGTAGAAAACACAAATTCCTTTTCTTGTGGTGTACTGTCTGCAACTCTTCATCGTCTGCTTATGTGAGTGTCTGCTAAAAATGGATACGGTTTCAACCAGTTCATAGGAATAAGTTTGCTAAGACTAAAAAAATGTATTTTAGTGTTTGGTTTATTTAATTACTATTTTTAGAATGTAATAAAAAGAGGAAAACAATTTCCTTAACCTACGAAGACTCCAAAGGTGCCTATTATGAAGTAGTGTAGTGTAGATGTCAGAATGAAAGAAGAGTCTGTGTTTGATCTTGATTTGTCAGAGGAAAATGCAGAACACGCGAAGTAAATCTGTTCCTACACTATTAACTTAGGACAAAACATCCAAATGGAATTAAAAGAATTCAGAGAGCCTATAATGTTGGTCTGGCTCACACGATTGTAACAAACCCAACACAAACCAAAAATAGATTTAGCATGCCGATAACTCAACTGGACATTTTGAAAGGTACTTGTATCCATATGATAAAGGTAGAGGAAAAATATTTTAAGTCTTAATGAATGTAAAAAAAAAAGCATGTTTCCTTAAAAATATAGTTCTTTAAAGTAATACGATGAACTTTAGGGAACAAAGACGGGCACATCACAGGTTTGTTCATTCAGACCAAACTGTTTCCCAGCATCATACAGATCCTTATGTATTGTATGAGGAGATTCGCCAAAAGTTATTTTCCTTATTAAACACTAGTAACAATCTTCAACTCAAGATAATCATATGCATTAGTCTGTTATTGATTAAATAGGAAGGAGTTTCTATTTTAATTCTAGCTGAAAGTGTATTTTAACATGTTCGGACACATTTAATGTAATAGATAATACCTTTCGTAAAATATTTTGCTCCGTTGAAAATTCCATTCCTAATAGTAGTGAATGGGCAATAAAATACGTCAGTTACGTTGGTATACATGTGGGAAATCTGCGTACAATAAGAAAAAGATGCAAAAATGTAGAATTGCCCCAAAAAGTTGAAAAAAAGAAGGTTATTCTGAATATAAGATGTGAGGACATATATGTTTGTGAAATTACATGCTAGGAAAGCAAGTAGAAATAGACAAACAGCATATAGAAATTTCTTGAGATATTTCAGAATATTTCATTTTCCAAGATAAAATTTCCAATCTCATTATTGGAATTGAAAAGTTTTAAAAACCAAATAATATAAACCCCTGAGCATCAAGAAACAATGTCATGTTTACATGAAAAAAGA
Source organism: Stegodyphus dumicola (assembly GCF_044657685.1). Taxonomy (NCBI): domain Eukaryota; kingdom Metazoa; phylum Arthropoda; class Arachnida; order Araneae; family Eresidae; genus Stegodyphus; species Stegodyphus dumicola. The sequence continues at coordinate 210,048,360 of NC_140770.1, forward strand.
TTTGTTGTTTTATAAAAAACCATTCCTTTTTATTTACTAATTTGAATAGACTATTAATTGTTCACAGAGGTATTCATTCTTTTTAAAAAAAAACTGTTTAGGGGATTTTCAAAGAGGAATAGAATTGCATATAGAATTATGCGAAAGGAAAGCGTCACAAAATTAAGCATTCCAAAAAATTAAACGATCGGATTTACAAACTTAAGAAAAATGTTAAAGCATCCCTTTTGTATTTACGGAAATTTTGAGTGCTTATTAAAAAAAGTTTCTCCATCTCTTGGATGGAGAAACTTTTTTTAATCTCTCATAATTTTTTTAATTTCTCATATCCGTTGGATTTGCAGAGTTTCCTGGTAGCTGTGGAACACCATGAGCTCATCAGCTATGCACTTCAGAGGATTATATCATTTTCCATGAATATTTCTCAGGTAAGAATGTAGTACAAAATTTCTTAAAAATCCCATTCATTTCATTACTGGAGTAGATCTTAGTTGGAATGCTGGATTAAAGTATATAAAAATTGAATTGCAACTATTTTAGAATATGAACAATTATATATGGATTGAATCCCAGATGCAAAGAGGGGTGTGTTGGTTGGGCAGACGATGCCCTACATTAAAGATACTTATGACGGAATGTGAGGAAATGAGTGAATTTAAAAGCCTCTTTAACCCTTTCTGGGTGGGGTGTCTATACGAACACCTCTCACGGCCAGGTGTCCCATCCATGCATCACTGGAGATTGAATTCATGGTATGGGCAATGCATATATGCATCTTAAGCTGGAGCGTGTGTTTGAAGACTACTAGATGCCATTGCATGTCCATTATTTTTTAAATGAATACATTTTTAGGTTCCTGACATTCAGTTTGTATATATTCTGCTTGACTTCGGTATTTTACTCATCAACTGTTGCGAGGGTGGCGGGAAAGCATAATGTGAACAGAGCTGGGCTCTTTAAATTGCCACCTGCTAATATAAACATTCACATTTCTGATTTGTATCAGATTTCCTTCTTTATTCGTTTTTCTTCCTCTACTCTGTAAGGTCTTTTAGGGTTACTATGTGGAGTTCTGTTATGTTTTGCATCATCTTCAGATATATTATTTCGGGTACTTTTTATTTCGGAAAGCTTCGACTCCAGTCTATTATAGCACGAAGGTGTAATTTATCAGAGGAAGAACACACTCATATGGTAAAGGAGATAATTACTGACACAGATGAGAGTGATGATTCATTTTTTAAAGAGTTACAAAGTGATCCATCCAGTGATTCTGATACAGACATTTTGTTAGAGATAGAGCTCAGTGAGTGCATGCCTTCATCTTCCCATGAAAGTGCGACTCGAAGATACTTCATCTTGGACTCTCGCACTTGAGGAATTGCATCCCCATACATTTGCTGGAACACCAGAAATAAATTCTGTAGTAAATGCTGAAAGAGAAATTGATTTTTTAAATATTTTCTTTGATGATGATCTACTAAATTTTATTGTTGAAGAAACAAACAGTTTTGCTCAAAACGCTCAAAGAAGTACCCTGTGAACTTCTAAGTCAACCAGATTTTCAGGTGTAAATACTGAGAATAAAGTATTTTTTGAAATGATAATACTGATGGGCATTATCAAAAACCCTGATTTGAAAATGTATTTCAGTTCAAATGAAATATTTGCTATTTCGTTTTTCAATAAAGTTATGCCTAGAGATACGTTCCTTAATATTTAAAAATTTTTGCATTTCACCTCAGACAAGCGTGCTAAAAAGTTGGGAAAACTAGGACTAATAGTAAAAAAATCTATAAAATAAATTTAAAAGAAATTATGTGCCTGAGGAAAATATTTGCATCGATGGATCACATTTTTCTTGGAAAGGAAGTCTTGGCTTTTGACAATATGTTCCATCCAAAAGCTAGTGTTACAGGATAAAAATATATGCAAATCAGTTACTGATTATGTATGAAATTTTTTAATATACTTCGGGAATGACAGAAAAATGCTAAGCAGCAATGGGTCTTGCGGAGAAAGAGTAGTGAAAACATTCATGTGAGAAAAGGTATAATTTATGTTTGGATCGCTTCTTCAGTTCCCCATCACTTGCAGAATATTTGCATTCCATAAAAACGAATGTTTGTGGAACAGTAGCAAAAACAAGAACACTTTCCAAGGAAAAAACTAAAAAAGGGTGAATTGGATGTAATGCAGCGTAACAATGTGAATATCATTGCCTTCCAAAAAAAGATGTTTTTATGCTAATGAGCATACACGGACCAGAAATGGCTAAATCTGGCAGAAATAATAGAATTGCTGGAGAAAACATTTTAAAATCAATATATTATCGACAAAAACGTTGGTGATAAAGACATCAGAGACAGAGTTATGACACATTATTCGTATTTTCGAAAATCAGTTATATGTTACAAAAAATTGTTTGCAGTACAAAATTTCCTAAAAATCCCAAAATATCTGTATCAAAAAACAATTTAAATAATTCCAAAATACAAAATATTATTTTTTGGGCTTTTGGATATAACAATATTGAAATCCAACTTTCTTTTTGACCAAGAACATGGCATTAAAATGCCATTTCTTCAATTTAAAATGAAACTGATTGAAAAATTTGTTGAGAACTGTGGAAATTATCGAGAAGAAAAGCAGTTTGCTGGTAGGTACTTTCCTACTCTCTCTATGAACAAAAAGGGTGAAAAAACCCAAAGAAGATGCATAGTGTGTGTTCATAAACCATGCTAAAACAAAGAAAAAAGCAATAGTCATATTATGCTTATGGATCATGCGGTGTAGGACTTTGCATTTCTCAGTACTTCAACATTTACCATACTTGATCTTAATTTTAAATTTTGTTACTTCTTACTGTAAATAGTATTTAATGTGTTGTTTTATTAATTTTAAATTTTATTAATGAATTTTTTCAATTAAAACTTTGGAAAGTAATGTGGAGGATACAAGCCAGTTTCCCTTAAAAAAACCTCCATGGGGCATTCCACCCTTTCCGTGTAGTGCCTAAGGGCAAAGCACATAATAAGTAATGTAAAGTAAAAAAAAATCTTTGGAATAATTTAAAGAGCGCTTTCAAAAATTATTTTACAAGATAAACAATTTTTTAAATATATTTTCATTTAAAATAAAGAAAAAAGATTATTAAATGCTAAATTTAATATATAATTTTCACCCAACATTATTAACCTTTTAACTGTCATGCCCGAGATTATCTCGGGCACAACACTGGTGTTCGAAAATGTCACGCCCGAGTATTTCTCGGGGTAATTTTTTTTTTTTTGAGTGCATCGTATTGTCATACCCGAATATATATCGGGAGATGTTTATTTCGGCTACATTTGGTTTTTCCAATAAAAAAATTTGAAAATTTGTGTACCCAAATCATCAAAATAACTTGACAGTTAAAGGGTTAATCAAGCAGTTAAAAAAATTCTCATCTCAACACACTAAAAGGCACACTCTAGTTTTAGGAGATTATAAAAATTCTGTTGTCATTCCCTTCTTTCCATCAATTAGCTATAAAGTTGCACATATTTTGCAGAAATTTAACTTTCGGGTTGTTTATTCTTCCATCAATAAAATTCCGAGTTCCATACTCATGGACCCCATTCCGGATATGAATTCCTGGGGTATTTATAAGATTCCTTGCCAGTATGGTTTAATTTACATTTGCCAAACTAAGAGAGCCTTAAAATTTCGCATCAAGGAACATGAGGCATATGTTAGAAAAAAGGAAACACAGAAGTCTTCTGTTGCTCAACATTGTTGGTCCGAAGATCACACTTTCAATTTTTCCGCTGCCAAAATTATTCAAAAAACATCTTCCATTGGAGAACTGGATTTTCTAGAGGCATTTCACATTCATAAAAATCTCTCTGTTCTAGTTAACGATCCTAATTCCAATCCAAATTTGCTTTCGGAGTTTAAAGAAATTATGTTTTAGTTTTGGTTTCACCAACAGATGGCGCCACTTGCTTATTCTTGTCTGGGCTTTCTTATCTTATCTAATCATCATTTCCTATCTTGTTCATTTGCGGTTTTGCAGCTGAGGATGGTGGTTCGGTAAAACCATCGAAACTAGTCCTGTGAAAAAATTTGTAAATATAACGCTGATTTTTGTTGTTTGACTTCTGAATTAATATATAAGAGCTTAAGTAATAATCTAAAACGGCACCTAAGAAAGCCAGTGTTAAAAATTTACCACTGAATCTTGTAAAAAAATTTTGTATAGTAGAGTCATTAATGAAGATAGTGTCAGTACTTAATTACTTCAAAAAAACATGATGTGTGCATGGTGTTACAAAACAAAATTGATCTGTCTGTTTCTGTGACAAAAGAGTTATGAAAGTAAATGAAATAAAATCAAATGCTTATAGGCATAAGAGTAAAAACTATATGGAAAAAAACTGTGCAGATTTACATGCATTTTGAGTTATAAATATATGTTTTTAAAGATAATAAATGGATGCACTTTGAGAAATAAACATTCTGTTATACTTTTTCTATAGTTTAGAAACATAAGGAAGAAAAGAAATGTAAAATGTCAAGATTTTGACCCTGATTTTTTGGTATTCACAAAATGTAAAAATCTTCTTGCAAAGGATTTAATTGATATATTTCCAAATAGTTTTTGTCGATTTCAGTGAAAAAGAAGTCTTTTTCTTGTATATCATAACATTTGTATACAGTGAAATGAGGGAATATTATTTTTAGATCAAAATATTTATGTGTGATGTAATTTCAAAATAAAATATTTCAATGTTATACTTTTCTTTTGTACTGGATATAATATAATCCATATAAAAAATAAAGGAAATATTTAACAGAACATTAGTTTTTCAATGACGATACTTGTTAAAAACAAGCTTAGTGTTTAAAATTTTATTTTGTGTCCTAAATGAAAAATTTAATGTATTAAGAAAAATTGCATTTTCTGCTGATATCATATGTATCTACGAAACAAATATTCTTTATGTAATATGACTATATGTTTTGTATGTATGTATTTATATACAGGGTGTCCCAAAATGACCACATAAACTCTGCACAGCTGGATTCCTCGTTGGAAGTACATAAAAACTGCCGAAAGAAGCATTCCTGTACGATCCATAGTTTACGAGAAAAGTACGAAAAACAAAGCACAGTCAAAAGTCTTTAATCCGGACTCGTCGGGACTTTGGCGATTCCGGATTATTGGTTTTTCCGTATCAGTTTCAATCTGGTAAGATGGCATGCAGAAATTATAAAATTAAAAATATTAAACCGTAATTTATGAAATAAAGTGCAATTATGATCTAAAATGTATCAAAATTTCCATAAAAATCTTAATATTTATTTGTTTACTTTATTAAATATTTCTTTCAATGCGTGCATGCGTAAAGCATACATTACTCATAGTCAAAATTAGAAAATTGCAACCAGAAAACTATTTGATGTGTATTCGTGATATTTATAATGACGAGGAATTTGATTTAAATCATATCAAAGACGGAGTACATCGAGATGAAATACTACATATAGTAAGGAATTATAAGCCCAATAAAATAAAAACATCTGTCCTGAAATAAGGATAGTGCTGACAGATGAACTTCCAGTTCATTGCACGCCGCGAAGTTTTCCCCCTGCAGAGCAGCGTGAAATTGATAAACAGATTTCAGAATGGTTAGAGAAACGAAGGATATGCCTTTATCCATTTTTTGCAAAAATTCCACTTTTTGTGTGATGGACATAAACATGCTTTCGCTTTGTAGATCCTTTGGCAGCTCCAGAATCAGAAATTCTTTTTGACATAATCGAAAGTTCAAGCTTACTTTTATAAAATTGCTCTAACCGTCTGCAAAAAATAATAAGCTGAATCTAATTAGAAGATTAAGGAACAACGCAATCTGCAACATTAACTGAAATAGATAATTTTAGCTTAGCTTATTCCGTCCGTTATACATTAAAAACGCGCATGCGTATTATGCGCTTTAAACTTTCTGTAATGCCTTTATGCATGCACAGAAAGTTTGTAACTTTGAGGTCCGGATTATAGATCATTCCGGATTATGGACGTCCGGATTGAAGACTTTTGACTGTATGATGTCACTGCCGGTGCAAGGGAAAAAACACTTTATTGGGCATATCTTTCCAGACGATACTGGTTTAAAACGTTCGCCGCGCATATTGCGTCATGCATGCACCGTGGAATGACGTTAAGCCGCCATTGAACTGGTATTTAAAAGGCTGCATCTTACAGCTACCGGTAGTCTTCGTATGATGGCCATGTAGTATTTCGTTTGTGACTACTGCAACATATACTTGATGTACGGTCGATGTAAAGGACCTTACGGACTGCTAGGGAGTATGCCGGTCGATATCCGTCCCGCCGTCCTCCTGATGTCAACGTCATCCATAGGTTGGACGACAGACTACGAAATACGGGAAGCATCTTGCCAACAGAAAATTTTCACGATACTGGAAGACCGTGGAGTGGCCTGATGGTAGCACAGGCGGATGCAGTACTGCAGCGGGAAGAAGAGGTGCCCGAGCTAAGCACACGCGCATTAGCCCGTGAGATGACTTCGAGTAAAAGTACTGTGCACAGGCTTGTATGGTCTGAGAGGCTACACCCATTTCGGCACCGTGAAAGGTGTGGAACCAGATGACTTTCAGAAATGCGTGGCCTTCTGTGAATGGCTGTTGCAGAACAGAACACTAATGGTTTCATTGCACATATCCTGTGGGCCGATGAATCATGTTTCACTCGTGATGGAGTTATTCAACCATCACAACAGCCATATGGGGTCCCAGGTCAATCTGCATGCAATCCGACCACAAAAACATCACTCGTGATGGAGTTATTCAACCATCACAACAGCCATATGGGGTCCCAGGTCAATCTGCATGCAATCCGACCGCAAAAACATCAGGAACGTTGGTCTCTTAACGTGTGGGCCGGCATACTCGGGGATTGCCTGCTTGGACCATATTTGTTGCCTGAACGGCTCTCGGGATAGTCGTACTTGGTGTTTCTCAATGAGGTCTTAACCGAGTTCCTCGATGACTTACCATTAGCAGCAATACAGAGACTTTGGTTCCAGCATGATGGGACTTCGGCGCATTTCTGTGCTCTTGTACGTGGTTGGCTGGATATGGAATACCCCGGCAGCTGGATCAGACGTGGGGGTCCGGTTCTATGGCCGCCACATTCGCCAGATCTTACAACGCTGGATTATTTCGTATGGGGCCATCTCAAGGAACTGGTGTATTGAGATGTAGTGACAACACCAATGGACTTATATGCTCCTCTGCATGCTGCTTGTACTTCGGTGGACCCCACGATGCTGCAACGTGTGATGACATCCATTCCACGGTGTGTTCAAGCCTGCCTCGACATGCATGGCGGACACCTTGAACATCTACTTTAAATTGCATATACTGCTGTTGATATGTTCAATAAAGTGTTTTTTCTCGCACTGGCAGTGAGGTCATACTTTGTTTTTCTTATTTCTCTCGTAAACTAAGGATCGTACAGGAACGCTTCTTTGGGCAGTTTTTATGTACTCCCAACGACGAATCTAGCTGTGCAGAGTTTATGCTGTCGTTTTGGGACACCCTGTATAATCTTTGTAATATGGACATGAAAAATAAAGAGGAGTACCCTGAAAAGGGCCTGCAAGTTCACGTCATAGATCGCCTTGTCGAAAAGAATATCAAGTGATCTGTTGACATTAATTTACAAAACAGAAAAGAGGAAAAAAGGAATATTAAGCAAGATATATAGTAAGATAAGCAAGTACTGATTTTTCTTTTTAAAAATTGTTCAATAATAGTGCCACTATGATGTGTTCATATAGTTAGTTGTGTGTTTATGATAGGAAAACAAATGACATGTTTTTCCTTTTATTTAGTTTTGAAAAAAAAAATTAAAAGTTTGCATAGCATTTACTAGGTTGATTAAGAGTACAAGTTCTTGAATGGCATTCATAATTTTTTTTGGGGGGTTACACATAAAGTTTGCAGATAACTTCATCGTCCAACATGATGATGCAATACCCTATTTTTTGTTTACAGGGAACTGTATCAAGAACGTCCTCTCAGAATGGAGATTTTGTTTGCCCATCATCACACAGGCAAATAAATTGTTAACCCTTAAGTACAGATGTTCATTTTATGTTATGTAAATACAGAGGAGGGATCTCTCAGACTGCACTCTATTTTATGCATTTTAAAAATATAAAATTTTAAAATAATGTACTGTTGTTATTGTATAAGCATTAATATACTTTGCTTGTTATGTTGGAGTAATTATTTCTTTTTAAAACTCTAAAATTAATTTTTAAATCACATATAAAAAAGTACGAACACTTAATCAAATAAATAAAATAAACACTACTTGCAATTGCATACAAATTAAAATATTTAATAAATCTTCCATATACAGAATCTGGATTATATAAAACAATACAAAACAAGGATAACATTTAAAGAAAATTAAAAAACTGCAGAACATTATTTGAAGCATTTTCAACACAATTTCACATTCGTAACATACTGGATTCTTGCAGCTAAAACATAGACATTTTTTCTTCTCAGTCTAGGGGGACAAAGAGAGCATGTTTTATGCTTTTTATGGGTATCAGTTACATCTGAGCTAGAATAGATTCTGTTGGAAACTCTGAATGCACATTTTTATTTCTCGGTTCACAGTTGGCTTTTCAAGCCTCCTTTCCCAGCAACCCCCCTGGATACAACATGGAGGTCTTACTTCCTACCTCCATGGAATACAAGGTCACAGCGCATTTCCCAGGAGGAGGTGTGACATCATTGTTAGTAGGGATTGCATTTCACTTAACTCTCCCTGCCCAGGAATGTGATGAGTGGATTTCCGGAGTTTTGACGGTCACTAGGCGTCTATAAGAACAGTCGACATTCTTTCATTTTTTTAGATATTTTAAGACTATTCCACTTTCATATTATTTGTTTTTCAAATTTTTGATATGGTTTACACGTGCTATCTATCTACATGCTTCAAAATTTACGAAATTTTGAGTTTCATTTTTTTAACCAAAGGAATATATAGTGCAATATCAGTGCAATTTTTATATGCGTATATGTTAAAGTTCATGAAATTTGTTTTAATTATGTTTTAATTTAGTTAATTCATTTATAGATGTATGTTAAAAATCATAAAATTCTTTCCCTTCACCCCAAATATATTATTTTCAATTTTATATTTTGTATAGCAGTATGTCAAAGCAATTTTTTTTCCAAAGAAATTGAATATATTGTCATACATATATATACGCATGCATATACATATATATGTATATACATAAGTTAAATGTCATGTGCAATGTAATGTAAAGTGCTGTCTTTAGAAAGAATTTAATTGTAGTCTTTATGAAATATCATGCTGTACATTTTTATTTGATGAAATGCAGTACAGTCAAAAGTCGTTAATCCGGACACCCATAATCCGGAATGATCTATAATCTGGACCTCAAAGCTACAAACTTTCTGCACATGCGTCAACGCATAATGCGTTCAAGCATGCGCGTAATACTTTTACGCATGCGCATAATAAGTTTACGCATGCGCGTTTAATGTATAACGGATGGTATAAGCTAAGCTAAAATTATCTATTTCAGTTAATGTTGCAGATTGCGGTGTTCCTTAATCTTCGAATTGGATCCGGCTTATTATTTTTTGCAGACTTTTAGAGCAATTTTATAAAAGTAAGTTTGAACTTTTGATTATGTCAAATAGAATTTCCGATGCTGGAGATGCCGAAGGATCTACAAAGCGAAAGTATGTTTCGATGTCCATCAAACAAAAAGTGAAATTGCTGCAAAAAATGGATAAAGGCATATCTTTTGTTTCTCTAACCATTCTGAAATCTGTTTATCAATTTCACGCTGCTCTTATAATTCCATACTAAATGTAGTATTTCATATCTATGTACTCCATCTTTCATATGATTTAAATCAACTTTCTCGTCATTATAATTCGCATACGATAGTGAAGAAAGTGACACACAGGTTATGGAAAACGAAAAAATTTCGATTGACAAATTAGTCGGTATTCTCGACACAGCAATTATGGGACTTGAACAGCGGAACTTTTAACTGAACAAGTTATAGAATTAAAGAGAAAGTATTATCACATAAAACGAAGCAACTTAAACAACTTACATTGAAAGAAATGTTTAATAAAGTAAACAAATAAATATTAAGCTTTCTTTTTTTGTAAATTTTGATACCCTTTAGATGATAATTGTTCTTTATTTCATAAATTACGGTTTCATATTTTTAATTTTATAATTTCTGTATGCCATTTTACCAGATTTAAACTGATGATCTATAATCCGGAAAAATCGATAATCCGGAATCGCCGAAGTCCCGACGAGTCCGGATTAAAGACTTTTGACTGTATCAGTTTTTGTATACATATAAATGTTAAGTAAAGCTGATATTGCCAGTTTTGGCCCTAAATGTAATGTGCTCTTTTCAATTTTTTTGTCCAAAAGTAGAGGTCTGACAGGTATTCTGACTATCACATGCAATTTTGTAAACTTCCTTCTATAAGAGACAGTCATAGTGCGAAGCTAAAACATTTTCAATTTAGTACAAGAAAAAGAAACAGTCATTTGTGTTCGTCGGAGAGCGACGAAAATTGCATGTGCACATAAGAAATATGCATGGTGAAAATAGTATTAGGACGTAGTCTAAGCATTTTTTATAAATTATGTTGAGCGAGATCGGCGATTTCATCGAATGTACGATTAATGATTTCCAGGCGGCCCAAATAATGTAAAAAGGGAAAAGGCCTCCATAGTGCAAGGTGGTGGTGGCCCGCACCTAGTATTTGGTTTCCTGGGCCACTGAGAAAAGATAAGTGGCTGAGGATCGTCACGCGGTTTTCCGGAAATAATTTTTTTTCCCTTGGAAAATTGCGCTCCCCTGGGTGGGCTTTAGTTATGCAAAGTTTGACCTGCCTTTGGATCTGCGGCAGCCCAATTAGAAGTTTAGAGTCGCCCACACATAGTGAAGCAGATCTGTGACTTTTGGGGGAAGAATACACCCCAGCTGACACTTTTTGAATATATAGTGTGTGACCTAGTAATTAGGGACCATTATTGAGCGTTTAGACGATGACGTGAGATTTATTGATGGCAAGAGAGAAAGAGTGCAGTTAGTGTTCATTCTAAGTATTCTGGATGTTGTGTGAAGTACCTGCAAGGTGCGAGGTCGGTAGAATTCTTATATAACGAATTCCCTGAGTATACATTTCTTCCGGTAAGTGTAACAGTAGTATAAATTTTCTTTCCTTCTAAAAAGGCGTTCAGCATTTTTCTTTTTTAATTTTTGCCCATCTAAATATTAGATACAATGGATATAGAAATCAGTGATTTGTCTGATGAATCCACATCTGTAATCAGAAGGAATAGACGAAGAGTAAGAATACTCTCAACATCATGAGGCACAGCAAGCCGTGGAAATACTTCGCAGGAAGAAGATTTGGGGTCTGAGGTAGAGGAACAAAATCATGATGCTTAATGACAAAAAATAATAGAAAACAGTACAACAGAGTATTCGGAGGAAGAACAATTTTTGATTGAAAAGATGGACTGTGACGATCCCGTTGCATTATGCAAACTATTCTTCACCGATGAGATACTGGAGATGGTTGTTGAAGAGACAAATAGATATGCAATACAGTGCATATCCATTGCGGCATCTGGCAGCAGAAGGCATCAAGAAGCCTGGAAACCCGTTACGAAAGGTGAAATGAATACTTTTATTGGTATTTTACTAATTATGGGTGTAGTGCGGTTACCCGAAATTAGATTTTACTGATCAAAGAAGGAGATGTATGCGAATGCACACGTAAAAAAGCAATGAAACGCGATCAGTTTATATCAATATTGAAATATTTGCATTTTACTGATAACATTACTGCTAGAACCGAGGATTGGTTGTATAAACTTCAAAATGTTGTTGATAAAATTGTTCGTAATTTCAAAAAAGTAATCAATGAAAACATAGTAATCGATGAAAGGATGGTTTCATGGAGAGGACACCTCAGTTTTCATCGATATATACCAGGCAAGCGACACAAGTATGGGATAAAACTATACAAACTGTGCCTTCCGGAAGGTTATACGTACAGTATGCATATCTATTCCAGGAAGGATGAAGCAAGAATTTTAAAAGCACATTCGGAAGATGTAGTTATGAAATTAATATCGAATTTATTGTTCGAGGGCCGAATATTGTTTACTGATAGTTTTTATACAAGTGTTTCCTTGACCGAGGAACTTCTGAGGAGAAATGCATACATTTGTGGTACTGTAAAAATGAATAAAATGTTCTACCATCACAGGCAGAGTAAAAACAAAAACCTGGCGACATTATGTCGTTTGGAAATCAGAGCGAGGTAAAATTTGTAAAGTGGACCGATAAAAGGTCAGTGTGCATGCTGGCCCACCAAATCACGAGTGTGTTATTATTCGTGGCAAAAATGATAAATTGATGCCTGACCAGACATTTTTCATACAATGATGCTGAAAAGGGAGTTGATCTATCTGATCAAATAACTTCATATTATAATTGTTTACGGAGAACAGTGAAGTGAACAGGAAAATTGTTATAAAGCTGATATGCGGAACTTCTCTAGTGAATGTGTAGTACGTTTATAAAACATCGGGAACTAAGTGTATCAAAATTTTAAAATTTACAGAAAACATTATTGATTATCTGTTGATGGATGTTGTGAATCCCCCTAGTGAAGTAGTAATAAAAAAAAAAGAAAAAAAAACATTTTTTTAATTCGTATGAAGGGTCCGCGAGGAAGATGAGAAAGCAATGCAAAGAATGCTCTAAACGCTTAGCAAGCCTAAAAGGTACTCAGTATGGCACAAATAGAGCAAAGAAAGTAACAATATATTGCGTCAATTGTAAGGGCAAGCCGGCACTTTGCTTAGCCCACTTTAAAAAATTGCATAGAAAAAATTAATAATTTTATTTAATTTAATTATTTATTTAATAAGTTACAGTTTAAGTTATTTGTTTTGTACTGAGTGTTTGATTATAATGTTGAAATATTAATGTATACTGTTGAATACTTGAAATAAAATAAAATTTTGTACTGCGTATTTTTTTATATACAAGTGTAACCTCCCCCCCCCGACAGAACAATCAAGCATGACCCACCGGTGGGTCAGGCCAGCGTCAACGTGTTAGCATCACGCCTGTACATTACCACAGTGTTGAGAATTGTTGCAACTCAACTCTTGCTGAGATCCGATGGCTGAGTGACATCATCTCGAACTATGAGCTCTCGCTACAGATCACGAGAACTCGGGACTGAGAAGTAGCACGCTGCGTCGTGCGAACATTTAAACCTTTCATTATGTAAAATTTATGTAACCGTTAACGTCTTCATTAAATATATTTGTGTTAAGAAAGTTTATCATTTATGGATTATCCCTCTCAAGATTTTGCAGATGCACAGCACAGAGGAACTTCAGCGCATTGGCCCTGGCCGAACCCATTGGAACAAGGTAAGCAGTTTTGTTTTACCTTGATTAATTAGTTAGAAGTAAGATAAGGAATATAAAATAATAATATTGTGGCGCCATAACGTGGGGCCATTGGGTTGAATTTGAACTGAAATTTAATAGATTTTGCTTAAGCAAAAACATGGATTTAGAAAAATTAAAAAAGAAACGATCTGCTATAAGAGCAGTAGTTACGAGGCTGAAAAACAAGATAGAAACAGAAATTGCTAATGAGGGGGATAAAAATGTAATTGAAGAAACGATTGCTCAGTTAATTAGTAAAGAAGAAGAACTAATCTTAGCGGATAATGGTGTTGAAACTTTAATTGATGTAGCAAATTTAGAAGATGAAATAATGTCTAGAGAAGAGTATAAAAGTAAAATTATTGTTTGGAAATTACGCGCGAAAAGATATTTAGATACTAATCCATACAGCGCTAATTCTACTTCATATGGAAATGTCACTGAATCGCAAAACAAAATTAAACTCTCCAAATTGACACTGGAAACATTTTCGGGAAAGGACGTGTGCAGTTGGCCCGGGTTTTGGGCACGATTTGAGACAGCTGTACACGAAAACGAAAGACTACATGCAGTAAATAAATTTAACTATTTAAAGTGAATTCTTACTTCCGATGCGGAAACTGCAATACAAGACATTAACAGCGGAGAATTACGAGAAGGCTGTGAAAATATTGAAAGATCGCTTCGGACGCAAAGAACTAATAATAGATACCCACATGAACAATTTATTAACTCTGACTCCGGTTAAAAGGTCTGGCGATGTGACAGCACTTCGAAAATTATATGATCGTTGTGAAGTACAAATTAGAGGATTAGAATCGTGTAATATTTTACCGGATTCGTACAGTACCTTATTATATCCGATATTAATAAAGGTGATTCCGAATGATTTAGCACTAGAATTTAATAGGAAATATGAAGATGATAATCGGACAAAAATTACGAATTTGCTCCATTTTCTAAGAAAAGAAATAGAAAGTCGAGAAAGTACAGGATTTTTAATTAAGCCAACAGATTCTGAAGTCACTGAAAAGAAATCCCATTTGGAAAATAAGCGGCAGTTTGGAGAACGTTTTCGAGACAGCGAAAGAAATCGGAATTTTAATAAGGCTAGAATTCCTTCAGCGGCAGCGTTAAACACATCACTATCTAATAGCTGTTTATTCTGTTTTGAAAATCATACGTCAGAATCATGTCAAAAAACTGTGCCAGAGAAAAAGGAAGCGTTAATGCGAAGTGGATTTTGTTTCAGGTGCCTCAAAAGACGCCATTTAGCTAGGATGTGCAAATCGAAACTAACTTGTGGTATTTGCGATCGGCGACATCATACATTGATACACTCTGACGAAACGAATGCGTCAGACAAGAGTCCCGTCCAAAGGGCAGTAGTCTCTTCTGTTTCCGATTGCGCAACAGCAAATAACTCATTTCTTCTGACAGCACGAGCTGAAATTATAAACACAGGCGATTGGCGCCAGCAAAGCGTTCGCTTGTTGTTTGATTTAGGATCGCAGCGAACATTTATTAGAGAGGACATCTGTAAGAAATTAAAACTTCCCGTTATTGGCGAAGAAAAAATAAAAATATTCTCTTTCCGCTGCACGACGTCTGAAGCGCAGAATGTTAAAAAAACCAGGCTCATTTTGCGTAATTCGAAGAATCGATATGAAATCAAAATAGAAGCTTTAATTATTCCTGTCATTAATGGATCACATATTCATTCCCCTAGAAATAAAATAGTTAATCTTATTGAAAAACAGGGCATACAACTTTCCGATGAATAAACCGCCAGGGAATAAACCAGGGAATAAACCGCCGAAAATTTCTTTGTTGATAGGAGCGGATTTTTATTGGAAGATAGTTACGGGTAAGGTTCACAGACAGTCTAATTCCTTAGTAGCGGTTGAAACAAAATTGGGTTGGACCATTAGTGGAACCGAAAGGGCTTACGGAATCTTACAAACTAATGTGAATACGATGAAGTTTGTGGTTCATAATAATAAAGATACACAGAACCAATCACTGTCTAGTTTGCTGAAGAATCTCTGGGAGCTCGATTTTATGGCGATAAATTATGATTCGGATAAGGAACTCGAATTAGAAGATAATTTAGTTTTCGATAATTTCAAAAAATTCTGTGAAATTTGAAAACAATCGTTATATGGTGCGCCTTCCTTGGAATCATAATTCAAATGAGCTAGGAGATAATCTGGAGATTTCTAAAATTAGATTTAAGAGTTTAAGTCGTAGATTTCAAAATAATCAACAGTTCTATGACAGATATCGCGAAGTAATTGATAAGTACTTAAAAGAAGGAATCGCCGAAGAGACAAACATTGAAATTGGACCAAAAACGTATTTTATGCCGCATCAAGCCGTTAAGAGAAAACAAGGAAATTACAAAACTCCGTGTGGTTTTTGACGCTTCGTCACATGCGGGGAATTGTTTGTCATTAAATGACTGTTTACATTCAGGTCCTAAGATGTGTCCAGACATACTGGAATTGCTCCTTGAGTTCCGTCAAAATCGAATTGCGTTTACAGCTGACGTCGAACAAGCATTCTTGCAGATTTCTCTTGCTGATGAAGACAGAAACGCAGTCAAGTTTCTATGGAACGATGGTGAATTAAATGGAACCAAAATAAAGGCTCTTCGTATGACAAGGGTAATTTTTGGAGCAACATCTAGTCCGTTTCTTCTCAGAGCAACTCTTAATGTACATGTTGAAAAATACAATTTACAGTATCCGAACGTATTTTCCATGCTAACTGAAAATATGTATGTTGACGATTTAATCGCTGGAGCAGATGAAGAATCAGAAGCATTCGAGGAATCGGAGCATATTAAACGCATACTGAAAGAAGGTGGATTTAACATGCGGAAGTGGAAAACGAATGAAACGAATTTACAATGGGTATGGAACGAAGAAGATTTTCACACGATTCGACTTGTTCTAAAGTATTGGGATGCATATGGAATAGGTCAAATGATACATTTTTGATAGAAATTGAAGAGTTGGTAAAAGATGCCAAAAGGATAGATAACATACCAACTAAAAGGGAAATCTTGAGATTTGTAGGACGTTTCTTTGATCCCCTGGGGTTTTTAAATCCGTACACCATTCGAGCTAGGATTTTATTACAAGATTTATGGGAACAAAAGATAGCATGGGACACTGAAATACCAGAAAATCTCAGAAAGAATTGGCAAAGCTGGTGTGATGAATTAGCTCATATTTCTAGTTTGGAAATACCAAGACATCAGTTTGCAGGTGCTGGGAAAAGGGATATAAAGGATGGTTTACAGTTACACTGTTTCACAGATGCGAGTCAGAAGGCCTATGGGGCTGTTCTGTATTTTCGTTATTCGAAAAATGGAGTCATTCATACAAATTTCATTACATCAAAATCACGAGTAGCACCTTTGAAAAAATTATCACTTCCCAGATTGGAATTGATGGGTGCTTTGATAGGCTCGCGCTTGTCAAATTACATTCAAAAGAAACTTCGGGACATTGATTTAATTGTATATATGTGGACCAATTCTAGTATAACGTTACATTGGATTAGAAGTGATGTGAAAAGGTGGAAGCCATTCGTTCAGAACAGAGTGAAGGGAATACGGAAGAATTCAGATGTCTTGAACTGGAGATATACGCCTGGTGAACATAATCCAGCTGATTTACTAACTAGAGGTGAAAATGTCAAACATTTGAAGCAGAATAGCATATGGTGGGAAGGGCCCACGTGGTTGAAAGAAGAAATGGAACACTGGCCAAAACCGAATTTATGTTCCACAAAGAACATTGAAGATTCCAACAAGGAACTAGGAAAAACATCAAAGAAAGTTTTCGTAAATGCATGCGTTACCGAACCATCCGAAGATTTATTTAAAACCCAAAATTACAGCAATTTACACCGAATTTACCGAATTACTGCGTGGTGCTTAAGATTCATCAGCAATGTTAAAAATACCTCGAAATTATCAGGATGTTTGCAGGTTACCGAATTGGAAATGGCAGAAACTTATTGGATCAAACGTGTTCAGGAGCGAAATTTTACAAATGAAATACGGGCATAGAAGAACAACGATGAATTAAGTTCAGAATCAAAACTAAGGTCCCTCAATCCATTTGTAGACGAAAGCGGTGTAATTCGTGTTGGTGGACGATTAGAAAATTCAAATTTGGATTACAAACAAGCACATCCAATCGTGTTGCCTGACAAAGATCACTTGACTGATCTAATTATTCTTCACAGTCATCAGGTGGTAGGGCACGGAGGAATAGCATATACTTTAAATCAGATAAGAGACAAATTTTGGGTGCTGAAGGCTCGTCGAAAAATTAAAAGTGTTCTGTACAATTGTAGTGTCTGCAAGATATTTCGAACTAAACCTGTCATGCAAGATATGGCACCTCTCCCACCAGACAGATGCCGAAAAGCCTTTCCGTTTGAAAACTCCGGGATAGATTACGCGAGTCCACTGTACGTGAAAAGTGGAAAAGAATTATCTAAGACATACGTTTTACTCTTTACCTGTGCTGTAACCAGAGCCGTGCATTTAGAACTTACGGCTGACCTTTCGACAGAAAAATTTTTGCTTGCATTTAGACGGTTCATAGCGAGAAGAGGTTTGTGCCGAATAGTGTACACAGATAACGCCAAAACCTTTAAAAGAGCGAAAAAGAATTAGAGCTATTGAACGAGGTGATGAAAAGCAATAAAGTTCAAGACGAGTTCTCTAAGCAAGGAATCAAATGGAAATTTATAGTTGAGAGGGCGGCTTGGTGGGGAGGCTTTTGGGAGCGTATGGTTCAGTCTCTTAAAGCACTTCTGAAGAGAATCTTACGCAAATCATCCTTGACATTCAAGGAATTAGAGACAGTCATAACAGAAGTGGAAGCTATATTGAACTCCAGACCTTTAACATTTACATACTCAGATCTAGGAGAGCCAGAATCTTTGACCCCTGGTCACTTCTTAATAGGAAGACGATTACTATCATTGCCACAAGGAAGCTGTAAATTAACTTCAACAAAGGATAGCCTTACACGTCGATTTAGACATCAACAGATACTGGTAGAAAGAATCTGGCGAAAATGGAGGCAGGATTATTTGATGAATTTAAAATCTGCTCATCATTCCAAACTGGCGAAAACAGGAACCTGTTTGAATAAAGGAACTATTGTATTAGTGCATGAAGATAAAATTCCACGGCTGATGTGGAAGATGGGCATCATAATGGAAGTCTTTCCTGGGAGAGATGGCAAGGTGAGAGCCTGTGCTGTCCGCTTGCCCAATGGACATACGATTAAAAGACCAGTGCAATTACTATATCCGGTGGAGCTGGAATGTAATTAGGACAATTACGGCAATTGTCCTTCCGGGAGAAAGCAATGCAAAGAATGCTCTAAACGCTTAGCAAGCCTAAAAGGTACTCAGTATGGCACAAATAGAGCAAAGAAAGTAACAATATATTGCGTCAATTGTAAGGGCAAGCCGGCACTTTGCTTAGCCCACTTTAAAAAATTGCATAGAAAAAATTAATAATTTTATTTAATTTAATTATTTATTTAATAAGTTACAGTTTAAGTTATTTGTTTTGTACTGAGTGTTTGTTTATAATGTTGAAATATTAATATATACTGTTGAATAATTGAAATAAAATAAAATTTTGTACTGCGTGTTTTTTTATATACAAGTGTAACCCCCCCGACAGAACAATCAAGCATGACCCACCGGTGGGTCAGGCCAGCGTCAACGTGTTAGCATCACGCCTGTACATTACCACAGTGTTGAGAATTGTTGCAACTCAACTCTTGCTGAGATCCGATGGCTGAGTGACATCATCTCGAACTATGAACTCTCGCTAGAGATCACGAGAACTCGGGACTGAGAAGTCGCACGCTGCGTCGTGCGAACATTTAAACCTTTCATTATGTAAAATTTATGTAACCGTTAACGTCTTCATTAAATATATTTGTGTTAAGAAAGTTTATCATTTATGGATTATCCCTCTCAAGATTTTGCAGATGCACAGCACAGAGGCACTTCAGCCCATTGGCCCTGGCCGAACCCATTGGAACAAGGTAAGCAGTTTTGTTTTACCTTGATTAATTAGTTAGAAGTAAGATAAAGAATATAAAATAATAATAAGAATGAATAGATTAGTAGTCTACTTTCTCCTTAAAATTTTATTACAAACTTATCCTTTTAAACCAAAATTAATTTTAAACATAAACAGTGATGATGCATCAAGAAAATTATTTTGTTACACTTAATGCCAGATTTGCTTTATGGCTACCTAAAAGTGAAGTAATTGCATAACAATCCTCCCACAGTTTGATTAGTAACTAATTTTCTAAAAGGTCATACCATCTTTCCATAAGCTGTTTTAACTGGAACTACTCTCTTGTTTCCATCGTTTACCTGGATATACATCAATCACCTTAGCCATTGGCCAAAATGTCTTCTGTTTTCCTTCAGTTTCAATCAGGCCGATGTCTCCAACTTTTGCATTGAAACAATCAGGCTTTTGCAGACATTAAATCAGTTGGCCAAGATGCTCGCTCCTAAATTACTTTCTTAAAATATCCTTCAAATCTTTTTGATGTCTTAACTTTTAGTTAAGGTTAATTTTATCACTATGATTTAAGTCACGTACTCCAGCCTCTGTTTCTCCCAGAAACAGTGCTGGGGTCAATGGGATAAGGTCTTTTGAATTACCGGAGATATAGGTGAATGTTTTAGATTGCGTAAGTTTATATAGTTCTATATTTAAGACGCCATTGAAATACTAGTTTAATTTTTAAATCCTTTTTTGATATCCTATGAATTTAACAATTTGGGAATTGCCCATGACGAAAAATCTGCAATAAAATTTTGGGTAAAGTGCAGAATCCCCCACTGCTTGATGCGTTTTTAAGATTGCTTGATGCTTGATGCGTTTATGCACATACTCGGTAACCATTTACACATCGACCTATTTTCACTTAAAAACAAAAAGCCCAAAATTGCACAAAAATGGCACTGTGCACGCCCTTGACTTTATCTATGTACAGATCCACTTATTTTCACTTAAAAAGTAAAAGAAAATTGACAAAAATCCAATTGTTTTTACCCTTGTAAGAATCGGAAAGAAATACATGGGTGATTCTGCACTTTACCAAGAATTTTTTCAAAGAAAAGGCATCATTCATTATAAAAAATTATGATTATGTTTGAACAACCAACGACATGAAATTATGCTTTAGCGATAACTCGGTAGCGAAACAGCGATGCAGGCATCCATTCAGTTATGTTTAGCAATTTTTATATAAATTATTATAATGATTTGAAATAGTTATTTACTCTTATGCTTCCATTCAGTCATGTTTAGCCTTTTTTATATAAATTATAATAATAAAAAAGTATTAAATGAAATTAACCTTTCATCTAAATTAAAACATCAATCTTTAGATAGTTATTTACTATTATACTTCCTTTCTTGCGTTAGGGTTGCCGCAGTTATTTTTGGTAGCATCAACAATAGTTTCGGGATTTTTTACGGCCGTCAAAACCGAATAGTACCTGTATATATAATAATACATAATAAATTATTATTATATATATATATACAGTCAAAAGTCGTTAATCCGGACACCCATAATCCGGAATGATCTATAATCCGGACCTCAAAGCAACAAACTTTCAACGCATGCGTAAACGCAGCATGCGCGTTTAATGCATAACGGACGGTATAAGCTAAGCTCTAATTATCTATTTCAGTTAATGTTGATTGCGTTGTTCCTTAATCTTCGAATTGGATCCGGTTTATTATTTTTTGCAGACTGTTAGAGCAATTTTATAAAAGTAAGTTGGAACTTTCGATTATGTCAAATAGAATTTCCGATGCTGGAGCTGCCAAAGGATCTATAAAGCGAAAGCATGTTTCAATGTCCAACAAACAGAAAGTAGAATTGCTGCAAAAAATGGATAAAGGCTCTTTTGTTTCTCTAACCATTCCGAAATCTGTTTATCAATTTCACGGCGTTCTGCGCGGGAGGGGGGAACGTCGCGGCGCGCAATGAACTGGAAGTTGATCTGTCAGCACTATCCTAATCTTAAGGGCAGATGTTTTTATTTTATTCGGCTTATAATTCCTTACTAAATGTAGTATTTCATCTCGATGTACTCCGTCTTTGATATGATTTAAATCAAATTCTTCGTCATTATAAATATCACGAATACAAATCAAATAGTTTTCTGTTTGCAATTTTCTAATTTCGACTATGCGTAATGTATGCTTTACGCATGCGCGCGTTGAAAGAAATGTTTAATAAAGTAAACAAATAAATATTAAGCTGTTTTTTTGTAAATTTTAATACCCTTTAGATCATAATTGCTCTTTATTTCATAAATTACGTTTCATATTTTTAATTTTATAATTTCTGCATGCCATCTTATCAGATTTAAACTGATGATCTATAATCAGGAAACATCGATAATCCGGAAGTCCCGACGAGTCCGGATTAAAGACTTTTGACTGTATATGATAAAAAGTAATATTTATTGTTTGTCGTTTATAGACAGTTTTGAATAATTCTGAATTGACGGCAAAGACAATTTCAATGATTTTCTTTTTTCTCTTCTTTTCTTCTATTTAAAAAAATCCTTCCTCTTTCAGTTAACTAAATTAAAAATAAGCATGTAAATATTATCCAAAAATGTTTCTGTATTAATTGTTTAGAATTGTAATGTATAATTTAATGCATCTTAAGGGCATTATATTTTGGCAGTTTTATTCATCAGTAATAATGCAATGATGATTGTCTTTTTCATTTGTTGTGTTCAATATCCCAATTTCGGATTTGTTACATTTACATTCCATATAATACTGCTAAATCATGTTATAAAATTTCCCTGTACAGATCAGAGGTTTGCCATATCAGACCTTTATCAGAGGTTTGATATTTGTCATTTAGAATGCAAAATAATATACAATTCTCTCTGTGCAACTAATGGCTCATAATTATGAAAATTTACTTAAATCTTTGCAAGCTTAGTGTTATTTTTTTATATTTATTATTATTCGACAACATACATAAAAAATAAGCTATATTACTTATGCTTATCAAAGATGTTTATTAATCAAAGCATAAATTGTTTTAAGTATAACCTATACGTGCTTTGACGAATAAGCCTCTTTGATTAATTATATTTGTTTTCAATTAATGATTTTATGTTGCACATGATTCCAGGTAAAATAGCTTCCTATTTTAAATGAGGATTTATCTTAATTTTTTAGGATCTATATGTATATCCTGTCTTCATGTCTTAAATCATCTTTCTGTTTAATTATTGCATACAAATAAAATTCCGATTCATTAAGTGTGAAGTTTCTTTCGTTAACAGGAGTTTCTCAGTGATTAAATTTGATAAAAATCAGGAATGATAACTTTTAATGTAATTAAAAGTACTAGTTTTTCCTATCAAAAATATTCTAAAAATAAAAATCTCGGTCCTTTATATTCTAATGAAAACAAGGTATTTTCCAGATTATTAAATATGAAAAGTTAAGTTCAATTTATTTATAAGCCTTTCAAACGGACATTTAAGATGGCATCCTTAAAGTTAGCGAGGACGAAAGTATCCCTACTGCAGTGACGTCGTGAACTGCACACTGTGGCCTTAAGTTCTAGGAGGTGTTGACGTTCCATATGTGGTTTCATTAATTCTGATGATTACTTCATCAAAAAATCAGTTTTTTTCCAATTTGGCACTATCTCTTAATGATTGATGTATTACATGTGCATTAATTTCACTTACATCAAGGAATCTAAAAAATATGCCCATTGCCCATCACCTTGTTCTTTGGCTTGAAGAATGTTTAGACATTTTTCATCCAATGCATCTACACCTACTTTAGTCAAATTGTATAATGTTATTAATTCTGGTTCCTTAGTTTCAAGGTCTTCTGATTTCGAATGATGCATTGAAGAAATGAGAATAACACTTTTTTATTTTTGAGGCACATATGAAACGAGAGTCATTCCAATGCATAAAGATCCTTTGCTTTCCGTTTTATTTGGCAAAAATTCACTTGGTATTTCTTACTTTTTTTCTTAGTACCAATATATGTCAAACCTCTAGAGTTAAACAAACTTTTATCAAGCCAGCTGGCTGAAATGACTCAAGTAGTCTTCTCCTCATGCGAGAAAAAAGTTGTAATAACTTACTTACATCTTCCTTATCGGTGGTTCTTGAGTTCTATTGGCCAAACAAAGACACTTTCCTTTAACTAAATCTATTTAATGAAGAGAAGACTATGTACAAATATTATATACAGATTACAGAGTATCTAGTTTATGTCACTCTCAAACACTCTCATCAACCTCTCAATCCTCTCTGCCGAAACTCTTAATTAGCTAAACATACGGGCGGCGCAGCGCCCTCTATCTCTTTTTTCTACATCACTCCCCACCTGTACTCTTTAATAAGAGTACACAAACTTACTTACATAACAATATCAACATTAATTAATAATGGATTAATACTAAATGGTATGACATATATAAATGAATAATATAAAAGAATAATCTATACTAGTATATAAAAGCCACAAATGAACATAATAATTAATAATATAATAAAACTCAATAATATCAAAAGTTCTATCTAAATTAAATCTCGAAAGGGTATAACATCTGGATCGATCTTCTGAATTGTCCTTTGAGCGTGCGAACAAGGCACGCTCGAACATGTCCATCTCTTCCTATAATCACGTTTTCAATTACACCCATGTCCCAAAGTAGTTTGGATTGTTTTGGTCCTTCTACCAACACAATGTCTCCAGTCTTAATGTCCCGCTCAGTTTTAGGATTAGCAAAGTTATGCGCATTTCTAAGATGGAGTAAATATTGCTCTTTCCACTTGATCCATGTTAATTTTAAGAGCTTAGATTGGTAAAGCTTCCTTCTGGTTAAAGTCTCTTTGTCGGATACCTTGTTAAAAATTTCCAAGAAATGCTCGGGAAAGTTAAATGTACCACGTCCTGGCAATAAAAACTGTGAAGGTGTGAGCGGGCGAGGTTCACCCAGCTCGTTGCTCTCATATGTTAGAGGTCTATTATTTAGCACACACTCGAGTTCAGTTAATATTGTAGAGAGCTCTTCGAAAGTCAGTAATGCTCTCCCTAAGATTTTCTTCAGAGGTTCCTTGATGCTTCTCATCAAACGCTCCCAGAACCCTCCCCACCATGGGGAACGCTCAGGTATAAATTTCCATGTTATCTCTTTGGATGTCAAGAAATCACTCACACTTGGATCTGCTTTGATTCTTTTAAATCCTTTAATTATTTCACATGTGCTGCGGAAATTCTTGGCATTATCTGAATAAATCACTTTGCAGCTCCCTCTTCTTGCTAAAAAAGTCGTAATGAAAAAATGAAACTTTTTGCTGATATATCTGAAACCACTTCAATGTGTACAGCACGAGTGACGGCGCATGTAAATAAGGCTATATACACCTTTTTGTGGTTATCCGCTTTTTCTATAATAGTAACTGCTCCCGTTAAGTCGATGCCTACAACTGTGAAAGGATTACTTTGGACTACACGATCTCTGGGTAACTGACCCGTTAACTGTTTGGCGGGCTTCACTGCGAACTTTTTACATACCAGGCAAGTGTTAATAACTTTCTTTACTACTTGTCTTCCTTTAGGTATCCAAAATTTATTCCTGACCTTGGACAATGTTGCCATGACTCCTGAATGGAATACTTTTATGTGTTCACTAAATATCACTAGTTCGGTGAACTTCGTTTTGGGCAGAATAATGGGATGTTTTTCGTCATCTATTAATTCTGCTTGTTCCAAACGATCTCTGACACGCAAAATACCTCTACTGTCCAGATATGGTGCTAAACTGTAAAGCTTAGAATCTGGTGTTATTAGATTATTCCTCTCTAGTTGTTGAATATCCGAAAAGTAATTCGCTCTCTGTACTTGTTTTATCCAGTACTCCTCAGCTTCTTGGATCTCCAATACAGTAAGAGGACCTTCTTCACAGACACGTTTTCTTAGCTTGGCGACAAACCGCTTTACCCAAGCTGTAACTCTCAACAATTTTTCGAGACTGCTGAATTTGGTAATGTCTAACGCATTTTCTTCTTCTGGAATAGTCACCTGAACATAAGTGCTTAAACGTTCCAAATTTTGAGTATCAGTTTCTACTTTAAACTTCTGCTCAGGCCATTGATCTTCAGAATCTTTCAACCATGATGGACCATGCCACCAGTTATTATCTTTCACCAATGCATTTGCTGTTTCACCACGAGTTAATTTATCTGCTGGGTTTTCCGACCCTGGACAATATTTCCACTTATCAGGCGAGGTACAGTCTTGTATTTCTGCAACTCTATTCGACACGAACTGTTTCCACTCACGCGCTGACCCCTTTATCCACCACAAGCAAATTTCGGAGTCCGTCCACAGAACTAACCTACCTACCAAATCCTGAAACATTTTCAATAAATATTTTCCTAACCTAGCTGCAATTACAGCCCCCATCAATTCCAACCTAGGGAGGGACAACTTTTTTAACGGAGCTATCCTATTCTTCGACATTATAAACGACGCACATACCTCTCCTCTCTCATTCTTATATCTAAAATATGTCACCGCTCCATATGCCACTACTGACGCATCACTGAAAATATGAATTTCAACCGACTGACCTTTATTTAGAACTTCTGTAAAGTAGTACCTCTCTATTTTCAACGCGTTTAATTCCTCAATTTCAGCGCACCACTTTATCCATTTGCACCGTAACTCCTTTGGCAACTCTGCATCCCACTCCAAACCTCTCTCCCATATTTCCTGCATCAGTCTCTTAACTCGCACCACAAATGGAGAAATAAATCCGACTGGGTCAAACACCTTAACTGCTGTGCTTAACACCGATCTTTTACTATTTCTCAACGATTCCAAACTACTCAACAATGATGTAACGTCTACTCTCAAACCATCCTCTTCTAAGTTCCACGCCAAGCCTAACACTTTCAACTTACTCTCTCTCTCAGGCCTACTTTCTTCACACAACCCTTCCTGAACCCACAAGTCATACAGCTCTTTAGAATTAGTGTTTAGCTTTCTCAAATTAAAACTCGCGTCTCTCAAAATAGATACCGCCTCTGATGAAAGACTGAAAGCTGATTCTACACTTTCCCCTCCATAACACAAATCGTCTGCATACAGTGAGCTATTTAGCATCTCGACACAGTTTTTATTTGTTTCCGCATATTTCTTTAAATGATGTTTGATCGTTGCACTCAATAAAAACGGTGAACAATTACATCCAAATAATACTCTGTTCATTTGCATAATTTTAAAGTCCTCACTGTCATTATCAGGATACCAGAGAAATTTTAAATATTGCCTATCTTCCCTTGCTATCCCAATCATCAAAAACGCCTTTTCTATGTCACCGCAGAATCCAATTTTAAATTTTCGAAAGGAAAGAATGATATCCAAAATATTCGGATTTAGGTTTGGGCCCTTTTCTAAGCAATCGTTTAACGATAGCTTTCCTCTTTCGCAACTGCTGCAATTAAATACCATTCGAACTTGAGTGCTTTTTTTATCTTTACGGACCACTGCTCGGAATGGCATAAAGTATCCCTCTCTCGTATCCTCACACTCTTGAATAATGTTGTTTTGTGTCTGAAATTTAATTATTTCCATAAACTGTTCCCTCACAAAGCTGTTACTTTTTAACTCTCGCTGCACCCTTTCGAACTGCCTTTTCGCTAAACCAAAATTATTTTCCAAATGCTCTGGACTCCTATTCCACAACAAGCGAGCCTCATACCTCCCGTCTACATATTTCAAATCCTCTTCAAATTGTTTAATTATTCGCTCATCGCCAGAACCCCTTTCCGACGCGCACTCAGAGATTCCTAGACTTTCAATCTCCCAAAGTTGACGAATCTGTTCCGATATTTTTAATTCCTCTTCCGAATCGATGTGTATAAACAAGCCGGTGGAGTCTGACCCTGAACTTAGCTTCTTACTCTCTCCCCCCACTCTACCACTCAACGTCCAACCGAATATGCTTTCATGCAGTACTAAATATTCTGTTAACCGATGTGTTTTACCCGTTAAGATGCAGTTCAAGTAATCATTCCCTATTAAAATCTGTACCTCTGCCACTTCACTATCGCAGCTGTCAGATAAGTGAAATCCTTGTTGGCGAAGATTGTTTATAATTTCTGCAGATGGCCTGGGTAATGCATTGGAACATATGGTTTTTACTTCGAGTGCTTCGATGATTAGAGTGAACCCTGTCTTATTTTTTAGAGAAAGTCTTTTTCTTTTAAATTCTTGCACTGGCGGATTCGAAGATGCAAATGTATGAATTCTTAATCTTTCTGCACCAATAGTCGGTAAACTTGCTTTTCTGGAAATAGACTGACAAACATAAGATCTTTCGGAAGCAGAATCGCATAACAACCTAACGTTAAATGTGGAATTATTTCCTACCAGTTGACCTCTCAATGTTTGATAACAAATCACGTCATTAGGAATTTGCTTGCTCAGTGTTTCGAGGAATAGTGAACTAACGTTTGTCTCTTTTGTTGCGCTCGCAGTATTTTTAATGGATTTATTTTCTTGCCCTTCTGCATCACACAGGCTCTCTAAATGCGACAAAGATTTGCAAATATTACATTTAACCCACTTTGCCTTACAAAATGGTTTTTTGTGACCCTTTTTTAAACAGCGCTTGCACTTAAATTGATCGTATAGTGCTTTGTGTTTCTCTGAAATACTTAAGTCGCAGTCTTTAGAAAGGTGAGATTTAATACATTTGCGTCGCCGCTGATACCATTTTCTTTTTAATTGGAGCAACACTCTTACGATAGTTGTCGGTATTTCTTTCACTGGTTATCGAAAGTGTTTCTTGTTTAAGACCCAGAGTTAGTGACTTTTCGCGCGCTTCTACTTCTCTCTTTAGAAACAACAATAAATCTGACACTGTTGACTCTGTGTCGACCTCTTGCTCCCTACTAAACTGTAACACTAAATCTTGCGGTATACACTTATATAAAATAGGAAGTAATAGATTGCCATAAGAATTAAAATTAATATCTAATGTCTCTAAACTTCTTGTTTGAACTGTTATTTCATCATATAGTTTTCTTAAACTGGATACATCACTTGGTCGGCGTACTGGCTCTAAAGCTAGGAGAACGTTCATATGCGCGCTAACTAATATTTCTTTTTTCCCAAATCTGTCAGTTAAGATTTCGATGGCCTTTATATAGTTTTCTCCTATTAATGGCAATCCGCTTATAGCTTTTGCTGCTGAACCGGTGAGTAAAGATCTTAAATAGTTAAACTTCTCAACATCTTGAAGCGTATTGTTATCGTGAATGGCAGCTTTATACTGAGCCCAAAATTCAGTAAATTTACATAAATCGCCGCTGAAAGTTTCTAAGGTAATGCGAGGTAATTTAGTATTATAATTAGTTTTGATTTCCGAAACTTGTGAAGTTGTTCCTGTTTTACCCACATTTTGAATATATCTATTGACTTTCGATTTACATCTAATGATGGATTCGCTGTATTCTAAACAATGTTCTACTTCTGTCTCTAATTCCTGAACAGTGCTTTGAGCATTAATAACTTCATCATATTTTAACAAGCTAGTTTCTCTCTCGATTAACACTGAAAGCGATTCCTGCAACACTTCTAGGTTCGGATTCTCGCTTTGCAATTCCTCATCCAATTTCCTTATTAATTTTGTTACACTGGTACGAACCGAACCTCTAATTTTTCTATTTCTCTCGACGGTTTCTTCAAAACTCATTATCAAAGATAAATTGCATGCAGATAAATGAAATGACTCACCTTCCCGGCCGATGCACCAAAAACTTGTTGTATGTAATAACTTACTTACATCTTCTTTATCGGTGGTTCTTGAGTTCTATTGGCCAAACAAAGACACTTTCCTTTAACTAAATCTATTTAATGAAGAGAAGACTATGTACAAATATTATATACAGATTACAGAGTATCTAGTTTATGTCACTCTCAAACACTCTCATCAACCTCTCAACCCTCTCTGCCGAAACTCTTAATTAGCTAAACATATGGGCGGCGCAGCGCCCTCTATCTCTTTTTTCTACAAAAGTAACGTAAATGCAGAGATGAGATCTATATGACCGCAGCCCTATTTTAAAAAAATTAATGGATAGAGTTTAATAAAAATTTAGGAATAGTTATATATTATGTCAACTTGAAAGTACTGATAAGGAGAAGAATATGTAATGTATAGGCAGTTTTGCAAATCTACAATATTGGCACGGTTCTCCTCTGTGTTTAAGGTTTATGTAAATAAAGCATTTTTCTAAACATTTGCAGCAGTAAATATCCATATTCATTTACTTTTTCATACTGATGAAAATGTCGCATCACTTTAGAATTACTCAAAATTTTAAAATAGCATTGTTTGCCAACCATTTCATTTTCCATAGAATTTCTTAATGCACTAGTAATATCTTTAAATAAAACATTATGCACGTGAAAATATTCTGAGCAATTAGAATCATAGAGTAGATATCATTAATGTTCCATGGCTCACTCGCGAACTAACTTTTTCTTCACTTGCTTTACTCATACGTATGAATGCAGTACAACTCTGATTTTCACTGTAAAAGGTATGATGCATTGATTCAATTTGAATATTTTTTTTAACAAACCGTTTGATAAATGCTTGATTTTTGTGTTTATTTGGATGCTTTATTGGATAGCCTTTTTGCCAGTAAATTAATTTTGACATTTTTCAGGCTTTCTTCAGCAATGAGGGGATGCAGAAAAAATAGCAAATAACTTTTGTGCAAACATAAAATATTGAACAGTGGTACTAAAATTTTCTGCTTTGAAACTACCCTCTAAATTTAAAAGATAATTAGTGCAAGGAATATAGATTGCACTTGAACTGTAGTACTGTACAAGCCTGCAATCCTGAGTATTTTCCCGATAACTTTGCTGTATTATCATATGTTTGCTTGCAATAATTTAATGTCAATACCTAATTCTGATAAAGTGGAGCATATGGGTTTTTCCAAGTAAGATGTTGTTTTTTGTTCAAATGGCATAAACCTTAGAACCTTTTCTTTTACATTACTACAAGGCATTGTTTTAAAAGTAAGTACTGTTTGAAAATAAAAAGAAAATGAATAGAATTTTTTAATATGAAAGCCTGTGCTTCAGTGTATTTTTCTATAATTTCCTTCAATATTAAAGCACATACCATCAGTTTTTGAATGTCTTCGTCATAGAAGTCTGCCACTTGATTCGACATCCACTGAAAAATGGTTGTTTTGACATCATCATCATTGTGAAGACTGCCCCCAGATGCTTCTTCAAATGCACAGACAGGAGGTAGTTACTGGGCACTCGCTAGCTCGGGACTATACAGTGGGCTTTCAAATACTGCAGCAGCTTCAACACAATTTTTCAGAAGGAAAGCTGTAATAGCATCTAGATCCTTTCCAGAATACCTTTTGCATTTAGGGACAACAAATCTCACCTTTTTTCTGCCATTTAATACCCCCCCCCCAAAAAAAAGCTTCCTTAAAATATTTAATAAAAGCTACTGAGTACTAGCATGACCATTTTTTATATTTTTCAAATGCCTTACATCTTCATGGTGTGAAGGAAGAGCTGCAGGTTTCCTAAAGTCATCACAGTTGTCTCAGTAAACAATTTTTGTTTTCAATCTTATGATGCCCTTTTGTTCTTTAATTACTTCTTATGTCTTAAGTTTCACATCTTTTTCATATATAAATGCTCCTTTTGTATTATCATTGATATTCTTTTCTCAGATTCTTCAAATTCTTCTGAATCAAGGTTCCGTTTTTCTCTATGCTGTCAAAGAACAGTTTCTTAAAAATCTCAAATTCATCCAATCAAATATACAATCCTTTCGTACTGAGAATAGTAGTGATAATACCAATAAATTTCAGCATGTTTACTTTTGGAGATTAGGACTGTATCAGAGGAAGGAACATCTTTTTCTTTTCATGCTTTGAGAACTTCATTTTTATCAGCAACTAATTTAGTAGGAGGCCACACGTCATCTCATAAATATAAGATGACGCGTGGCCTCAATTACTGAAGTTAAGGTAGTGGGGTTCCTTCCCACTATCTTAACTTCAGTAATTGATGGCTAGAACAATCTCTACTGAGTAGGTTAACAGGATTCAAATCTCTTGGTACATGCCTCTATCTTTCCTTGGAAGTGAAAATTTCTTACTTCTATTACTTCACTGTTTACGAAAGTTTTCTGACTTCTGTTTTAGCATTATTATTGATAGTATGTTGCGCATCGTAGACTTCTATCAGCAACTATCATAACGAGCCTGTAATTGCTTCAAGGTTTTCTTGTAACTTTCTCTCCTAGGAGGAACATTTTTATTAACTCTTCAGCTGATGAATTTTTCTCCATGGCTTGTGTCAAATTTGCAAATTTATCATTATATTACAAAATCAGAACCATATCTGTCTTCTTAAATTGTCCCCAAAAACCTAGCCAGTTTTTTATATTTATATCTAAGTATTTGACGGAATTGTTAACATTGTTGGCGACGAATTCTTCTTTTCTCTCATTCAGAAGACTATACAACTTATTTTCTAATATTCTCCATTTACCAATGTGTCATTCTGAATCATCAGTTTCTTTATCAATTAGCTCATCTTTTTTTTCCAAGCTACGAAATTTTCTCATCATTAGGTAATGTACTTATAATTTTATAAAAGTTATTACATGCAGTGGTAAATACCGGTCTGTTGCGTTTTCGAGACACTTTTAATTTACATTATTCAAATGATTTTTTTTATTTATCAGAGATGTTAACAATATTTTTCAAATAATCAGAGATTTTCTAATATAAAGCTGGGTTTGAATTTTATATTGCTTTAAATGTTTAAATGCATCTTGTAAAATTAAATTGTTAAGAATATTAAATAAAATTAACTTAAAAATTATTAAATAAATATTTACTTTTACACGAAGTAATTTAAGCATACAAATTTAATGTAAATTAAAAATGTTTAAGCATACAAATTAGAAAATTTTTATTGTCTTAATTATATGTTATTGCTTATCATGTTTTGTGACGTTAATAATGTAGCAGAAATAAGTAAAGAGTCTATCTTAATTTCTTAAAGCAAAACCAGAAAAACTAACCCTTATTACAAAACCTAACCCTCAAAAACCATATCTATGTCAGTTTGAGGGAATCGCAAACTATATATGTATTTAAAAGAATGAACCTTAATTATTTCAAAATTTCTATATCTGCTAGCTTCAGAGTCTTAAATATAATGTAGAAAAAAAATATATTCTAATAAAAGAGTTCATGTTTTTGTTTCATAATGCCAGCAATTCAGTGAGCCAGGCTGAAATCTAACTAGTGAGTCACTAGTTTTGAGTGAGTCACATACCAAAAAAGCTAATGTAGGGTAACATAATTTACATATCTGGGTAAAAAAAATAGCACTGCAATCAGTTTTGCTGCCCAAAACTCTCTGTCTGAACTTCCAAGAAGTCTGTTTTATAGCTACATCAACTCATTTACGTTCTGTTTAGAGCTAAAAAAAATGGAATTGCGAGTATAGTTCAAAACCATAAGATAATAAGTTAATGTAAAATACTCTAGAAGTCTACAGGGCCTTTTTATATCTTGGGTAGTAATCTTCTTGTATTTTTACCTGAATAGGAAATTTCTACACCATTTAAAGTTTCTTAAAAAATGATTCGCTGAAATCATGCTCATGATGAGGCAATAAATGCTCCTTTAATGAAAGTCGGGTACTGTACAGAAAAGTCTCTTGAAGAAATTTGCTATAAGAGAATTTGAATATTTGCCCCACAGGATATTTTCTCTTTTAAAACTGGAATGGAGTTTAAATTATCTTGTCTCCAAGAAAATGTGAAAAAAACAGGCTAATAACAGACATCCTCTTCCTCTTGAACATGTTGAATGAATGCAAAGATTGTGTTAAAGCATGAGGGTCTTAGTTACCAACAACACATTTCGTCTGTATCACAGTGTAATGAAGAGAGTAAATGGTTTTATTGACATCTACGTATTTGGCAGTTTTGTTACTAGTAAAAAGCAGGGGGGAAAAGTATGTTATCGCCAAAAATTGGCAGAATAGGCAACATGCTTACTGCTTTCAGTCAAAAAATTTTCTAAACTTGAATGGTTGACTGACTGATAACTTATA
The DNA here is from genome assembly GCF_044657685.1 of Stegodyphus dumicola. NCBI lineage: Eukaryota > Metazoa > Arthropoda > Arachnida > Araneae > Eresidae > Stegodyphus > Stegodyphus dumicola. The sequence goes on from NC_140770.1 coordinate 210,082,214, forward strand.
GCCAGAATACCACTGAGAACAGTAGTTTATCTAGCTCAATCACATTTATGCCACATGGGCGCAATAACATAGAACTATCTTCACATAATGTCCACCGTAAGGAGGAGTAAAGACGCATAAAGGATAGGAAGACAAGCAACGCAAGAGCTCACTAACAAGTAACAGGCCCAGTAAAGGCGTGACTAAGTGGGAATCATAAAATGGGAGTAACAGATGTGAATAAAACTAGTGAAATTAAGAAAATGAGTAAGTACAGTAAATGAGTAAGATACAAAATTAAGAATGCTAATAAACACACTATGTACATTATTTACAAGTGGGCACTAGGTGGGAAAGTTTGTGTCCCTGATAAGGTGGGCCGCAAATGGGCCCAGTTTGGAGTCCTCATTCAATATTTCGTAGGTAAAGATATCAAAATTACTCATGGTCACAGTTCAGAGCTTTCGTGAAGAATTTTCTGTTAGTTTTATTCAGGTTATCGTCTAGAGTGTTCAGTTTTAAGTCACAGTGCAGTGTAGCATTGCTCACAAAAAGTGAGCATGGGTGATAAGCCTTAAGACTGTTTTGAATAATTAATTTGAAGTCTTTTTATATCCTCCTTGGTAGCCGTGCACCACGCCGGCGACGCATAAGTCATCAATGGCCTAATTGCCGTGATATATACTAGCCTCTTTTTCTTGAGGTTAAAGCTAGAATAATTATTCAATATAGGGATGAGACTATTCACAACAGTGAAAACTTTCCTTCTGACCTCTGTAATATGTATATCCCCATTCTAATCTTTCATTTAGCATTACTCCTAAATATTTCGCCTTACTGACTCTAGGAATCTCTTCAGAGAATAGGAAGAGCTTACTATTAATATTAAACCGTGTATTTTTCTTCCTTATCATTAATAATTGCGACTTGCTGGCATTAATAGCAATCCTCCACGTCGTACACCACTTTTCTACCTCTGGCAGAAGTTCCTGTAACTTCTTGATTGCATGGTGTGCGTGTGCAGACTTTACGGCTAATGCCGTATCGTCTGCATAGCACCCAAGAAAGTGATTTCTGTCAACGTGAGCCCTAGGGAAGTCATGAACGTGAAATAAATACAGGACGGGCCCTAAAATGGACAGCTGTGGGGACGCCTGCATTCATGGTGCATAAACTGGAGAAGTCCTTTCCAATAGCCAAAGTGAATTTCCTATTAGTGATGAAAGACATAATTAGCTGAATCAGCGCTTTATCCATAGGGAGATTTATAAGTTTATAAATAAGCTTCTCATACCAGACGCGGTCGAATGCCTTCGCCACGTCTAGCTTGAGTAAGGCGACATTTTGTTTCTTGTGGACCGCATCCCCACAAAACTCGACGAGCCGAACCAGCTGCTTCGTAGTTGAAAGCTTTCTCGGGAAATCAAATTGTACCAGAGGCAGTAATTCCATGTAGTTTTTCAATCTGCTTTAGATTATTCTCTCAAAGATCTTTCCTAGTCCCGGCAGCAAGCTAATGGGTCTGAACCCATCTGGCTTACTCTTATCCTTGCCGGGCTTAGGCAATAAAATAACTGCAAGGCAATAAAATAACTGCAAGGCAATAAAATAACTTTAGCGATTTTCCACTTTGTGGGAAAATAGCATTGACTAAGACACGCATTGACAATGCTCGTGAATTTTGTCAAAACATTGCAGGGCGGATTTCTAAGTGCGTGAATGTTAATACCGTCTATGCCAGGAGCCTTTTTGACTTTAAGCTTCTTTGTGATTTCTTTGATCTCACTGCGAGTAGCGGTGGCCATGTATCTTAGCAGTGTTGGCATTAAGCCTTTACTGCTAAGAGACTTAACAAAGTAGCATGCCTCATAGACAAAATTCATGTCCCTGGGCGCCATGTTAGGTCTGAACTGCTCTTCTAAATGGTCCGCAAGGACCGTCGATTTGTCTTTATTATTGAGAGCAACAGAGTTTTCAGTATAAATCGGCTTACTGCATGTACGCTGCCTTTTCAAGTTTCGCATGAACGTCCAGAAAGTGCCATCATTTGGACTAAGGTTCTGAATTTTGTCCTTCCATATATCTCTCTTATGCTCATCTATTTTCTTTTTAATTAATTAATTTAATTTAATCATGTCTCTTTTAACGTGAGAGCTCCATGTAAGGTGCCACGCTTTCCTCATCCTATACCGATCCTTAATCATCTCTCTAATTTTCTGTGGCAGAACGCCAGTGTTATTATTTCTTCTCGCGTGTCTAGATGCATTTTCAATGGCATTATTGATTGAATCAGTGAGGGTATCAACCGCATCATTTATATCTTTCCGCGAGTTCAGAGTATCGAAGATGGGCGGATTCTGACTGAGAAATTTCTGGAAATAATTTCAGTCAGTCGTGCGGATTTTATTTTCGGCCTCTAGTAGTGCATAGGTGCGTCGTCAAGAGAGCGTGTTGAGCTCCGGGAACGACTGAACCGAAGAGTCGAGAGTTGTGATCGTGTGTCGTCGAGTGCATCGCGAGTTGTAGCGTGGAGAGTCTCGAGAGTACGTGGAGTTCCGAGAACGACCAATCAGAGTCGGGAGCTGTACTCTGATGCTTTGCAGGAAGCTGTCTCCACCGTTATTGCCTGACAGTGTGAAGGCTGTGTCGCTGATTGTTACAGCGTTTTTATAGTAGATCTTCGACGACTGTAAAAAGTGTTGTTGGAGCTGTCCTGATTAATATTGGCTAAATAAAGTGTGTTTCGATACTTCATCAAGTGTGATACGGGGACCCTTCTTTTGAGCTATGGGGACACTTGTGTCCAGGTGGGCTGAAGCCTCCAATTCTTACAATTCTTATTTCATCAAGTGTCGTCGTTATTCACTCCAAATCTACAAACCCCGTATGAACGTGAAGAAAGAAAATAACGCAACAATTGGTGTCAGAAGAATAGGAAAACGCAACAATATCTAGGCCGATCAAAGTCGTACGATGATGAAAATGGTATCGATCGATTCGGAGAATTGTTTGGAATCCGAGGATACGCGTCTCGAATTTCAACTCGGCGCCGTTCCGTAGATATTTGAGGGAAAAGAATTTTGCATGTAGCCAATTTCCTCTAATAGGGAAAACTCAAGAAAGAAAGTGGAAAATGTAGGGAAAAATTAGATCTCGGCTAATTAAAGTACCACGAAGACGCGAATGATCAAAATGGCGTGCCACGGATCAACGGAATCCAGCGGTGTGTTTCGCTAAGCCCTGGATCCAGCCGTTTCGGAGGAGATAATGTTACTTGACCCCATATATATATGCGGCTTAAGTGTCTATTTGTCACCGATAGTTTATTGGTTGCTTGCGCAACTGTACTAGCCAGGGGATTGAGAAGTTGCCACGGCACAGGGTTGCCGTTTTAATTGAGACGTAGTCAATTTCCTGTAAAACTTGCCTTTGCTATGACCATCAATATGTCTCAGCGCCAAACGCTTAAGCGTGTTGGCATTTTTTTTACCTGAGCCTGCATTTGGACACGGTCAACTTAATGTTGCCTGTTCAAGAGTTCGTGAAAGGACGGACGTAAAATTAAAAATAATTGATGGTCCTCTCCAAGGCGAGCTTAAAAATGATGGAAAGAACTACACAAGAAATGTGTACAAAGATATCTTTGACATGTGAATTAACATTTTATTATTTAAATCACCTTTATTTATTGAGCTAGCTCTTAAGAAATGTACCGCCAGTGGTTTCCTGCATTGCACGCTAAGCAAGTAGCAGGGGGAAACCCCGTGGTGAAGTAAGCAAAGGGGTGTCCTCGACGCCTGCCCTGGGTAATTCAGTTTGAATTAGCAGACACCTTTGCACAAATCATTTAAATTACAATTTATAATATCTAGAACAGCGGTCATTTCGTATGACCGCCGGGCTTTCTAGTACGGTTATATGATGATAATATTTTTATATGATAAAAATGCTACTTGAGATGGTAACTTGTGAATGCATGTGTTTGTTATTGATTATATTTTACACCTGATATCTTTTATTTACTGAAACATGAACTATAATCTTCAAATAATTAAAGATTTTTCTAATAGAAAGCTATGTTTGAATTTTGTATTGCTTTGTATGTTTAAATTTAATGCATCTTCAAAGATTAAATAGTTTAAAATATATTTTTTTAAATTAAACAAATATTTACTTTGTATGTATGTTCATTTAAATTAGAAAAATTTTAGTATATTAATTACATATTATTGCTTATGATTTGTTTGTGGAATTACTAATGTCACAAAAATAGGTAATGTGTGTATCTTAATTGCTTAAAGAAAAATCATCAAAGAAAAACTGCATCTGTGTCAGGCAGTTGCCTTTATGTCAATTTGAGGGAACTACTTACTGTATATATTTAAAAGAATAAACCTTAATTATCTCAAAAGTTTAAATTGACAGATTAATTCTTTTATTGATACTGAGAAAAAGTTATTATGTTACATTAAATTTAAATCATGACGTCATATGCATACCTGACGTGCCAAAATTTTTCTTTCCTGGTTTGGCAACAAAAAAATTGTATACGAATTGTTTGTTGCTTGGAAAGAAAGAACTGATTTCATGCATATTGAAATATTTTTATACATTTTCTTTTCATGTGCACATAGAACGTATAAATTTTGTTTGGCTGCAGCCCGCTGGTTAGTTTTTATTTACTGAACTTTTTAATTGGATTGATTTAAATAAAAATACATTTAATACATGATGCATCTAATTAAAAACATTTAATATTTTTAGAGAATTAAGTTTTTTTTTTTTTTTTTTTTTTCCAAATACACAGAAATGTTCCTATGATAGTCTAAATGTACATTCATCTTGTAGCCTTCGAAATGTTTCGCTGATCCACCTAGGCAGTCTCTATTGATAATCTCTACCCATAGATCATATTAAAACTTCAAAAGAGCCTTTTTGAGCAACCGTTAAAATCTGAACAATTTCAGATTCATTTTCATTTTATTTTATTTGCTTGTGCTTAGCAAAGGTAAACATGGCACTTTACCGTTCTCTTGTTCCGCTTGATAGCTTCATTGCTTTAATTTATCAGCGTACAGCTTAAAAAAAACGCAAAAGGAACTGTACAGTTTTCATTTGTTAATATTGCTAATGTCCCCCCGAATTCATGGACACGGGAAGTCTCATCCATTCCCATCAATCTCTAGTCTAGTTTCGTATTATAATGTACTACTGACTGAGAAGTCAAAACTGTAAGATGTGCCCTGATTGAATTATGGAGACCATTGTTCTAATCGCCTCCGATCTTCCAACCTTACCCAAGGCGCCAAATTGAAGTCCATTAAAGTGATTGTTAGTTGATTGAGGTCGTGACCCCGCCACAACAGGGGAATAATGACGGAGGAGTTTTTTAGATTTTTCCGGACCACTCATTAACGAGAAATATTACATCAGTGGCGGACATGATTTGAGAAGCAAGCGATTGTTAGTAGCATTTATGCTGTTTATTAAACAAATTGCCCCAGAGATAATCGGAAGCATAGATGATATCTGTAATTAGAAGAGCAATGAACTTTCCATCTTGTGGGGTCGAAAGATAATTGCTATCTTTTTCCTAAATCTAGGTACTTAAGCGCAAATTGACGGTTTTAATTATGACATGCATCAGCTATACCCCACCGAAACCGATAATTTTGTGGTAATTTTGCTCTTCTGTTTGATTAAAAAATTAACTTTATGTCAAATCGGGTTAAACAAAATTACTTTCTATTTTGCTATATCATTCTCTTTGGAATTCTTTTTTTACCCACTTTAGAGTGGTCCATAGTTAAAACAAGCTAGAGGGAGGGAGAGATATTAATTAAAGCCTTGTCGTAAAGCTATCGGCGTTATACTAAAAATGAAACCACAATGAAAAAATTTGAGTGATTGCATAATATAAATAATCACTTGCGTATGTATTCTAATAGCACTTATTCCTCCTTCCATAGCGAGATGATTGTCCTATTTGCATAAATTATTTGTATCGGAATTATTGTTCTATTTTAAAAAACGATGTTTTCTCTGTAACTAATTTCAAGGCGTAAGTAAAATTTATTAAGTACGAAGCAACTATATTAGTATAATAAGCACTCATTTAACTTTTATTTGACATATATTATATGTTATTTTATTTTTTAAATTATTTTTATTTTCCATGGTTCGCAGTAGCATATTCTGGCACAAGTAATGAATACCAGGAACGTATTTTGAGACTGTTATTTTCATGTTTTTTTATCTTGCAGTTCCAGTTTAACGGCTCCTGAAACACGTTTCGATATACGTTCTCTTTTACTTCCCTGTACGAAGTAAAGGAAGTATTGTAACCGGGGAAAATTTTGGGTATCATATTTCAACGAAAATATCCGTACTGACCATTCTCGAATCCATTGGAACGATTTTTTTTTTCGTGACATCTGTACATACGGACAGAATAAAGCACTCTTTTTTCCACAACGGATTCTAGAGTGTATTTCAAATGGATTCAGAACAGATGTTTTTTGTGACGTCTATACCTACGTATATATGTATCGCGCATAACTCAAAAACGATTAGCCGTAGAATGTTGAAATCTTGTATATGGGGCCTCTATAAGATATAGTTGTGCACTTCCCTTTTTTGCTGCAATCGCTGCACGGAGCCTATATATGTATGTGCTAGGTGCAGGGCAAAAGAGCTTTAAGGTTAGTGAGGGGGAGGTAACTTTAAGATCAGTGAAGTTGAAAAGTTATTCAAAAGAATTAAAAAGTAAAATCCTGCGCAATTGATGCAAAAATATTATTTAATTGAATAATGTTTTAGAAACTTTTTTTTTTTTTCTTTTTTTTTTTTTTCTTTTTAACGTTTAACGTTAACTAAAGGAAATCATCTCCTAGGAAAGGTCGATGTGAAATTTAGAATGCAGTAATCTTCTTTTGTGGCGAAAATTGGCAATTAAGAAAACATTTTAGAAAGTTAATGTGCACTTGCTATTTGCACAATAGTGCACATTAACTTTCTAAAATGCTTTCTTAATTGGCAGTTTTCACCACAATAGCACACTTTTGCATTCTAGATTTCACCTCGAATTTCCTAGGCGATAATTTCCTTTAGTTTCTCTATAACTCTATTGAATTATATATATATATATATAAGAGTAAGAGGGTGTGTGTATATATATAAGATAAAAATATGTAAATCAGAATTATAATTTAAACTAACGGTAACCCCTTACTTCTCCCTCTCTATTATAAAAATTGTAATAACTTGTCTGGATTGCGTCATTTCTAGGTTAATCCGTCTTGCGTAGCCTGCGCAATGCTCCTGACGTAGTTATTTCGGAACCTAAGAACTGAAACATTTCTAACTTAAACCAAAAACTTTCTCTTAACAGACTGCCAAATTTGATAAATGCGCAGTTAGCTTGTAGTTGTGTTGACCCTCGGACGCCATTTCATTTGGCTTGTGCTTTGTCGTACTTCTAACTACGCCGTTATTTAAAATGTGATACTCTGTATAAAATTGTGGTGTGCGTATTGCGCCCATGATCATGTGTAAGGAAAAAAGACGGTTTCGATAATTGCTTCGTGTCCAGCAATAAAGATAATGAATGCTCAATTCGGCTACGTCTTTCTACAAGTGTCTCCTTCGTGTGTCATCATTTTAATTACGCAGCAGTCTCTCCAAGTTTTTATCACATATGTATTAGCCACCCTTTTACCCGGCTCGGTGAGCTCAGTTTTTTTTTTACTCAGAGCCGAGTAAGAGGATGTATTTTTGCTTTAAAAATGACTGAATTATGTTGTTCTTATGCTCTGATTAAGGTTGTGCCTTTTATTAATCTGCTTGGAATAGATGTAAAATGATATGCAATTTAAAAGTGTAAGTGGATTTAAGTGTAACAAGGCGGAATTTGTTTACACGTGAAAGTCATAGTCGTAGAGGGAATTAAGTCAGTTGTTGCATTCAGTATCCTTCTGCCCAGTGGGGCCAAAAGCTAGCTAAGTTTCGCTGCATCGGAAATGTTATCTTTTCCCCCGTTGGTCGAATTGCTTCTGAATTTAATTAGGTTGTTCTGTATTTTACAATTTTTAATTAAGATGTTTTGAGTTTTTATTTATTTTTGTGGTGCATCGGTGGTTCAGTGGTAGAATGCTCGCCTGCCACGCGGGCGGGCCGGGTTCGATTCCCGGCCACATATTACGAAGCGATTAACGATACGAATGCGAAGTTCTAAAGGCGAGTAATAACTCTTGACGATTCTTGTTCGAACGCTATTTTTGTTTCGACGAGTTTGCATCAGTCTAATTTTGATCTTGATTTGGTATATAAAAATACATGACGATATCTTTCATTTATATTTAATGAAAACACGAACTATATCACAGTAATACAGCGACATTGCAACGGCGAACCACAGTTACATAATGTAGACGCACAGAAGAATTCTTTCAGCGCAACAGCGCCCTCTATATTATGAAAAGTTCGAACAAGAACTAATATGACTGAATGAGAAATACATCTGCAATGAAATTCGAAGATAAGTTTAAATGAAGTGCAGCAAACAAATATGTTTAATTTATTAGGTCTTACAATGAAGTTATATGGTGTTTGCATCTGATTTTTTTAGAGGCCCACCAGCAGCCGAGCGGTAAAGTCGCTGAACACTGGTAGTTCGGTCCGAGGTTCGAATCCCGCGAACGGGCTGGCTGCATGGGTGTTTTCGTGGTTTTCCCCATGTGTAACGTGTATACGAGCCAGTTTCCCTTAGAAAGTCCTCCACGAAAGGCATCCCTCCTCTTAGGCAGATAGCCCTAGTGTGCTTTGCCATAATTAAATACACCACACCAAGTTGAACTGATTTTTTTATTTTATACATCACTGCCAGTAGGTCTCCTACTGCAGCAGCAAGGCTTCTTAATGAAGTACGCTTGCCAGGAGGTAACTTCAATTTTTTTCAGAATTTCTTTATGTCGGCGACCTATATGTTCCTTTACTTTTGCTTTAACATTAGCGGGTTCTCCTATGTCGTGTCAGCTTTTGGTTCGTTACCATATCCTAGAAAGAGTTTGGGCCGACACATGTTTTTTAGCGATATCAGCTATAATATCCATGCTTAAGTCTTTTATTGTTGAAGTTTCTCAATAGCTCCTGTAGAATCGCATTTCTGTCTTCAGATCTTAAATTGGGTTTCTCCCGCATAGCTCAATGTAAATAAACCAACATATAGTATCAAAATTATATTTTATAAAAGTAGAAGGTAACGCATTCAAAAACACTTTTCCTATTTCTACGCCCTTAATCCGATAAAAAATTATAAATTGAACAATCATTTCGTACAAATGTCTGGCTTTTGACCTTTAAACCAGTGATCCGCAAACTCATTAGTTAACCAATTATCAACAGTTCAACGACTGAAATCTCTTTCGAGAGTCATACGTTTTAAGCTGAAATTATAGGTAGGTATATTACTATTCACTTAATTACGGTACTCTTACGCTGGCTTTTACAAAGAACGTCTTCAATCTGATCAACGTACGTTCTCTGAGGTCTACCCTCTTCCAGCTCTCCCATCCATACTTGTCTTGTATACTCGTTTCGTGTATCTTCTTTCTTTCATCCTCTTTATATATATCCAAACCAACTTAGCATACCTTTCTCAATTCTCAACACTATATCTTTTTTCACTCCACAGCACTCTCTAAATTTAAGTTAATACTTCAATATTTAAGTCCTAGTTAAACTATATAGGATATGTCGAATAAAACTTGATATTACTCAGTCGTTCTATACGTGTATTGATAAAATAAAACTGTAAGGTATCCAAAAGCTTAAATCATGATAATGACGAACAAAACAGTAATGCGAAAAATGGCCTTGCATCTCCTTGGAAAGTTTGCGTAACTCAGGTTTTGTATGTTGTTGTTTTTAATTTTAAGCATGATTCCAAGTTCTCATCAATAAGACGACTTCTCAATTTAGTCTTGCTAAGGTTCATGCTTGAAAGTGATTATTCTCATGAATATGTAAACCCGAATAAGGAAAGAATAGCAAACGCTAGTTTTTTCAGCTGATTATATGAGTCAGGAATTCTAGTCCATGTGTTAAAAATCAACATATCTTCCTTCAACAGGTCTTTCAAAGGAGGCCACTTGTGGTGTGAACTAAACTCGCAATTGTTTTTCTCCAGTGTTTCTGTATCAGCGCTGAGACGTTCAAATTTCAAATTCCGTAATTCTTTGTTTTTTAAATCCAGCAATTGGATTTCAAAGTTGCCAGTGTATTGAAATATGTACAATGGCCCATTTATCAATACGTCAGTAAAAATCTTACTAGAATCAGTACAATGGCAATTTTAACTTGATACACCAAATAATGTAAAAATGAAATTTCGTGTCAAAACATCTGGGTTTTTAGTTTTTATACATTTCCAATTTGAAGTCTTTTCATATTATACGGTTTTTAGACATTTCCAATTTGAAGTTTTTTCATATTATATATTTCGTATTCATATATTTCAACCCAAACATCGTCTATGTATTTTCTTTTGCCTACATTCAGTTGCTAGGAAAATTTTTGTTTCGGATACTGGAAAAAACTTCGAAAGGTCTAAGACGCTAAAAATCCTGATATTTTAAAACTAAACTACATTTTTACATTATTTGGTTTCTAATTCAAGTTGAAATTGCCATTAACGGTATATTAATTAGTCGAAATCGGTTCAAAAATATTTTCTAGGAATAAACATTGGCGGATATGTTTTCAGTTACTTTTGTGCTTCTGTAAAATTTGACGGCCTTTATGTTGTATTTTCAAGATTTTCTTGCGTTTACGTGGGCGCGCCTGCATGTGCTATTTTGTGGAAGAGTCATACTCAAGGAGCAAAAGAGCCACATTTGGCTCGTGTTATGTCGCGAATTTTAATTATATTAATGTTTGTTTTGAGTATCATTATTCTAGTAATTTTACTTGTACTCGTGTATATTTTAATCTGGTAAAAAGAGTATTATTAAATTGTTAAAACTTTATTTAGCTCGTTATTTTTTAAACTGTTGTGTAAAAAAAGACAGGAAACGTTGCGAGGAGACACCTGGTTTATGGCCTTTTACTAGCAGTGGAAGCAGTCAGGGTGTTGTGTTGTCGCTTTTTTTCCCTGGGGGCCTTTACTAATGGCGCTGAAACGAAAATCGTAAATCGGCTTTCTCATTCTCACTTGCTTTCGCTTTGTTATATTTGCAATGTTTTCTTTAGCAAGTTAGGTAATTGCTTAGTTTCCGCTTGTTAGCTGAGGGGGTCCCCCTTACTTCCCACGTTCAGAGTACAGATGGTTAGGACTCCATTGTCAAATTGCCTTGTTTTTGATTCGTTGTGGGGCTGTAATTTTCTCAGTTAAAGATAAAGTAAAATTCTGGGATTGATGAGATTTAATTTTGTGAATTTTTTATGAAATTTTCGGGGGCGGAGAGACCATTTCCATTGTCAAATTGCCTTGTTTTTGATTCGTTGTGGGGCTGTAATTTTCTCAGTTAAAGATAAAGTAAGGCGCTGATCTGGCTGCAGCCGAGCAAGGTCATTTCGATAGCACGTTCTTCCAACTTGCCTGCGGAAAAATTGTATGTTCTCCCCCGCATTTGCTTCACTCATGGAGGTAGGAAAGGGTTACTTCCTACCTCCATGGCTTCACCCGTTACATTTAGGAAACCGACCCACGTCACCCGGAAGGAAAGAATTCATGGGGAGCAAATGTTTCTCCTCTGTTATACTAATGATTGCCCGGCCTTGAAACTAAATTTCATCCATCCCTAACTGAAAGCTAACAGTTTATTCACATTAAAATGTTCATAAATAACGAATTGTCAGAAAGACAGCACGCGAAAGCTGCTTGTTCGCAGGACTAAATAGCTTAATAATCTGATAAGCTGTAAAAATTTAAACAGAGCTATTGGCGTAATATAGTCTGTTATTTTTTATTACGGTTTAATGAATCTAGCAATAATATTATATTATACATTCCTTTATTATTTAATCTATCCGTAATATGAAATATAATTTTCTAAACAATAACGATTTATCATCAGTTAATTTATGAAACAACAGATATTTTATAGTGTCAATTTTTTTTTTCACTTTAACGGTTTATCATTAGTTTTTTTTTTTTTTTTCTGTCCAAAGACACTTTGTTCCTGGAGGACTATTCTTTTCGTTTTGCGATTTTGCGTTGAATCACTATAAAACGCGAATCACTTTTCAAACTGTTGCCACCAAATGTATTATATTTGAAGAAATTAAATAATGAAAAATCTGCATAAATGTATGTATATTTCTCGCATTATGATATAACAACGGTGCATAGAGCCATCGAAATTTGAATGACGTAATCCTCCTGCGAATATGGGCATCTGGAAGCCCAAATTTGAAATTTGTTTTATTATCTATTTCATATTTTGTAAAACATTAACGAATTTTTGATTAACAAACTCCAAGATTTAAAAGTGCGGAATGGCAATACTATATGAAAAAAATCTGATGTGTACACCACATGACTTCCTTGTACGGAATATTAAATTATACGCATTTTTTCTTGCATTTAATTTAAACTTATTAGATTGAATTAAACCTACTTCGCCGACAGCGCATAAACCACAATATAATAAATGCATTCTTTAAGATTCCCTTTGTTCACCATAACGACACTCTGGCGCTAAGTTTACTTAACACTATTATGTTTCGTTCATATTATAACTCAGAATGCACAAAATTTATATTATTTAAAGAATTATCTTATCGTTGCCACATGTTCTATTCAAATACTATAATAAAGCTAGAACTACAGGGGTTGGACAAAAATATGGAAACACCTTTAAAAAAACATGTTTCTTTGCTTAATATGGTGTAGGAAACCCGTTGGCATCCAAAACAGCTTGCAGTCTTCTCGGTATGGATAAATACAGTTCCTGTATGTTTGCCAAGGGAATATTATACCATTCTTCCTGCAAAACGGTGGCAAGTTCAGATAACGATGTTGGCGGTGGATAACGAGAACGCACTTTCCGTTCCAATGTAGACCACAAAGGTTCGATAATATTCAGGTCTGGTGACTGTGGTGGCCAGGGGAGATGGGACAACTCATCCTCGTGCTCAGAAAACCAGTCCTGGACAATGTGAGCTGTGTGAACAGGGGCTTTGTCGTCTTGGAAGACACCATCACCATCGGGGAACAAAGTTTGTACCATGGGATGAACTTGATCGGCCAAAATGTTCACATAAGTCTTGGCAGTCATGTGCCCTGACACAGTTATCATGGGGCTAGCAGAGAACCACGATATGGCTGCCCAAACCATAACAGAACCCCCGCCGTGTTTCACTCTTGGCAACAAGCAGTCTGTATTATAGGCTTGAGATGGCGTTCTCCAGACGTAAACTCGGCCAGAAGTGGGAAACAATGTGAAAGAAGACTCGTCAGACCATATTACTCGCTTCCACTGCTCTATAGTCCAGGCTTTATGACTTAAACACCACCTTTTCCTGTTACGGGCATTAGCATCACTGATGAGTGGCTTCTCAAATGCAGCACGGCCAGCAATTCCCTGTTTATGAAGCTCCCTTCTAATTGTTTTGGTACTCACAGGGTTCGGTAACACAACATTCAGTTCAGCAGTAACTTTTGCAGCTGCGGTCTTCTTATTTTTCGTCACAATTGCCCTTAATGATCGTCTGTCACGATCACTCAGGACACACTTTCGTCCGCGCTGTGATTTAGCAGATGATGTTTTTCCGCTTTTCAAATATGCAGAATAAATCTTCGATACAGTACCTCTTGAAACACTAAACACCTCGGCTACCTTGCTTACGGAAGCACCTACCATACGTGCTCCAACAATTTGCCCACGTTCGAAGTCTGTTAACTCTGACATAATGCAATGACAACCTCACATAACAGTACTCCGACAACAACTGAACTGTTTAGCACATTTACGAAGTTGTATAGGTGGCGTCAGTAGTCAAAAACGCCAGCGCCACCTACATATTTCATTAAAATCAATCTTTCTTTTCAAACATGCATTTCACAAGGTGTTTCCATATTTTTGTCCATCCACTGTATGTATAAAAGAAATTAAGCAAACAAAACAAAAGAGAAACAGTTTTTCACAGACGTTTGAGTATTTCTCATTCAATTAATTCAGTTTTCACTTCGCGACAAGCCAAAAATACATAAAAACTCAAAATATCTGTATTAAAAATTACGAAGTAAATCTTAAACACTTATTTCCTTGAAAAAAAAAAAAAAAAAAAAAAAAATCCAGAAAGGATAAAGCATGATTTAATTTGCAATAATAAATGAAGGCGTTATTTTTGTGTTGCGAAGCTTAGTCTCTCTAGATTGGCAACAAATCTACAATTCTGCTGTTTCAAATGTAAACAAATATGTCCGTGGCAACAAATCAACAATTCTGCTGTTTCAAATGTAAACAAATATGTCCGCCATGTTATTTAAAACTTAACCAAACTTAAACAGCTTTTAAATTGTTGATAATTGTACAAATATTGCTTCCAGAATTACGAAAGGCATAAAAACCTTAACCGGAAGATAAAAACAACATAATTAAATCATTTTTAAAGCAAAAAATGTATAATTTACAAACATATAAGATTAAAGAAACTGAGATCACTTAGCCGGGTAACAGAGTGGATATATTTATAAATATATTTATATGCGTTTGGATCGGCCGATTGAAACCAAAATACGAGGTGCACATCTACATGTTATAGTAGTCTTATATACAAAATTTCAACGTTCTGAGGCTACTCGTTTTTGAGTTATGCGAGATACGTACGTACGCACGCACGCACGTACGTACGTTCGTACGCACATACGTACATACGTTCGTACAGACGCCACGAAAAATTCTCTTCAGAATTCATTTTAAATCAGTTTTTTAGTTTTTTTTGGAGGAAAAGAGTCTTTTATTCTGTCCTTACGTACAGATATCGCGCAAAAACATCGTTAAATTGCATTCGAAAGCGGTCAAAGTGGATATTTCCGTTGAAATATGCTGCCTGAAGCTTTTCGCGATTACAATACTTCCTTTTTACTTCGTACAAGGAAGTAAAAAAAATTATCTCCAACGCGCTGAACTGTGTATCGGAAATTCTAAAGATATGCTCATTTTAAAATTATTTTGCGACATTGCTATTGATGGTTTAAGTGGGATATTTTATGGTTTAAGTGCAAAGAACATGACATTTAATAAATAAAGTAACACACAAACCTTTAAAAAAACGTCCCTTTGGACGTAATTTAAAAACTTTCAGATTTTTTTGTTATTAAGTATTTTTTTTTTTTTAAATATGAATGTTTGGCTCTCAGCCGACTTCAACTTGGCCACTACTAAGGCCAGAAGTAGTTGTCACTTTATTATGCAGGCAGCTAATAGGTGGGCCACCTTTGCCTCCTATGAAGGGACGAACAATTAGAACTATGCATTTCCCTGTATTCGAACCCAGGTCGTTAGGTATCGCAGTTGGCTTTCCTAACCACTACACCGTCTGGCCGGCATTAATCATTAGTTAGTTTATATAATATTATAATCTATACTAATTAATATAGTTATTTTAAAATAATTAGCTAAACCGGCTTGGCTAGTTTTTTTCCCATCAAATATTTACTTATTCGAGGAAATAACTGAATTATACGCTTTAACGGTAACATATATTTTACACTATATTTATTTTATATTATAATTTTTCCTATATAAATATAGATATGTTAGGGAGCGTTAGACCCAAAGGGCTATTAGTCTCAAAACGATATTTTGCGTGGTTTCACTTTCTGCATTGATTCACTTTTCAAACTGTTGCTACAAAATATTATTGCCATGCATTATATTTAAAGAAACTAAATAATGAAGATTCTGCATGAATGCATGAATGTTTCTCGCATTTTCATAAAACAACAGTACCTAGAGCCATCAAATTTTGAATAATGTAGTACTCCAACCAAACATGAGCACTTGGAATCACGAATTTGGAATTTGTTTTATTAGCTATCTCCAATTTTGTAAAACTTTAACAAATTTTTTATTAACAAACTCATCGATTTAAAAGCGTACAATGGGAACACTGTACGAGGGAAAAAAAATGTATCTCGAACGCTCGAAACTGTGTATCGAAAATTCCTAAATTATGTTCTTTTTAAATATTTTGTGATATTGCTGTTGAATTGAATTTTATGGTTAAGTGCGAAAAACATTATATTTAATAAATAAAGGTACCATACAAAACATTAAAAAGACATCCTTTTGGGCGTAATATAAAATATGAAAGCTTTCAAATTTTCCTTTATTCTCTCTCTCTCTATTTTCATCCAAATATAAACTGTAATATTAACAAAACTGACGTGGGTTTCTACTTACGAAAGGACTTGAAAATTCAATGATTAAGGGGTAGAGGCTTTCTTGCTTTGGAAAGAATGCTTTTATGGAGTGCTTTATAAAGGAATTCTCGTAATTACTTTGCGCACTTGAAAAGCACTTAAACTCTATGCACTTATATCTATAACTTTGGATTACAGTGGTACACATTACCGATCGTGGGCGTCATTTTCGTCGTTACGAAAGAAAGATTTGAAATATTAGAGAGAACTATTATGTGTCCACAAGAGACAAAATTTTTCCTTTATTTACCAATTGTAAAAGTGGGGCACCTGTAACCGAGAGCTGAACTCTGGTAGTTTAGTCTGAACCAATCTCTGCGTATGAGCTGGTTATATAGATATTTTCAAGATTTTGTCTTATGTGTAATGTATACAAGCCAGCTTTTCTCAGAAAGTCCCCCATGATGCAACCCTCCCCTAAAGCACACCTCTTGCAATTCAAACTGTTGCCACTAAATGTTAGAGTCCTCCATTATATTTGAAGAAATTAGATAATGAAAAATCTGCATAAATGTATGTATATTTCTCGCATTGTGATAAAACAACGGTACATAGAGACATCGAATTTTGAAGGACGTAATCATCCTACGAATATGAGTATGTAGAAGATCAAAATTGAAATTTGGAATTTGTTTTATTATCGATTTCATATTTTGTAAAACTTTAACGAATTTTTGAGTAACAAACTCAACGATTTAAAAGGAAGCAATGGCAACACTCTACAAGGGAAAAAAAAAAACTTTTTTGTCTCCAGTGCGCGGAACTGTGTATCGGAAATTCTAAATATATGCTGCGACATTGCTATTGAACTGAATTTTATATTTTAAGTGGAAAGAACATGTTAGTTAATAAGTAAAGGTAACGCACAAAACGTTAAAAAAACGCTCCTTTAGACGTAATTTTAAATCTGAAAACTTTCAGAATTTTTTTTTTTTCCCAATTTCGTGGTAAAATGAATCATTAAAAATTAAGCTGAGCTTCTTAATAACATTTTGCAGTTTTAGAATGATACCGCTGAATTGATTATCCAGAACTCGAAATATTGAATAAATTTGAGTTAAATAAAATACAAAATTAATGCGAAAGAATTTGTTTTAGCAAATTTCATTGGTGTTTTCAGTTATACACTATATTTTTCTTTCTGTGTTTGTTGCGAATGAAACAGGTTATGTTCTGCTGTTCTGTAATTTTTAATTAGGATCGTAACAGAAATGTTTCTTGACGAAGAGGTGAAAACTGTTGAAAACAGTCAATTTTCTATTCATGAGAAAATTTTATTATGACTTTGGAGATTAAAAAGTAAATATAAATATTATATTTCTCATTATTCATGTTTTAAATAATTAGTAAGAAATATGGGTTCGAATGCAGCAATTGTAGTTGTAATTCTAAGTGAACTATTTATAGCATTGTTATCAATGAAGCAACAATCGTATAATTAAAAAATCTGATGTGTACACCACATGACTTCCTTGTACGGAATATTAAATTATATGCATTTTTTCTTGCACTTCATTTAAACTTATTGGATTGAATTAAATCTACTTCGCCGACAGCGCATAAACCACAATAGAATAAATTCATTTTTTAAAATTCACTCTAGTATTTGTTTACCATAGCGACACTCTGGCGCTAGATTCACTTAACAGTATTATATTTCGTTCATATTATAACTCAGAATGCACAAAATTTATATCATTTAAATAATAGAATTTTCTAATCGTTGCCACATGTTCTGTTCAAATACTATAATAAAGCTAGAATGATATATAAAAGAAATTAAGCAAACAAAACAAAAAAGAAACAGTTTTTCACAGACGATTGAGTATTTCTCATTCAATTAATTCAGTTCTCACTTCGCGAGAAGGCAAAAATATATAAAAACTCAAATTATCTATAATAAAAATTACGAAGTAAATCTTAAACGCTTATTTCCTCGGAAAAATTCCAGAAAGAATTAAGCATGATTTAATTCGCAATAATAAATAAAGGCGTTATCTTTGTTGTTGCGAAGCTAAGTTTCTCTAGATTGGCAACAAATTCACTAGTCTGCTGTTTCAAATGTAAACAATCAATGGCCGCCATAAAAAAAAAAGGCTTAGCGGCACTTAAACAACTTTAAAATTGTTGATAATTCTAAAAATATTGCATACAGATTTGATTAAATTAAGGCATAAACCCTTAATTGGAAGATAAAAACAACATAATTCAATCATTTTTAAAACAAAAAATGTACAATTTACAAACATATACGAGTAAAGAAACTGAGATCACTGAGCCGGGTAACAGAGTGGATATATATATAAATATATTTATATACGTTTGGTGCGCCCGATTGCAACCAAAATACGAGGTGCTCATCTGCATGTTATAGTAGTCTTATATACAAAATTTCAACATTCTGAGGCTACTCGTTTTTGACTTATGCGAGATACGTACGTACAGACGCCACGAAAAATTCTCTTCAGAATTAATTTTAAAGCAGTTTTATAATTTTCTTGGAGGAAACGAGTCTTTTATTCTGTCCTTACGTACAGATATCACGCAAAAACATCGTTAAATTGCATTCGATAGCGGTCAAAATGGATATTTTCGTTGAAATATGCTGCCTGAAACTTTTCGCGATTACAATACTTCCTTTTTACTTCGTACAAGGAAGTAAAAATGAATGCAAAATTCTATTCTTATTGTTTTGAGCTCAAGTTCTGTGTTTCAAAAGCTTTCAAGTCTGAATTAATTACTTTTCAGATTTAAAATTCCAGTATAACTTTTGTATTTCAAATTTTGTTAGCAGTTTCTTAGCAGTTCTAAAACAAATATCATGCAGAATTTTAGTAGTATTAAAAAAAGACTCAAAAGGAACTGATAAGGTAACTTCCGCCTATCTTTTGGGTTTTTTAATTGTTGAAGTGTATGGAGTCAAAATTAAAGCTACTAACAACCAGTTTTGAAGGTTGTCATTACTTAGAACATTTGTAATTTTCAATTATAAAGTGTTCGTAGCAGTTATTAATTATGAATAAAATAAATCATAATAAGCAGATTTAGTAGCATTGCCCGCTTTTGTATTGGAATACAAATACGAAAGTGTTGCATTAGGTAAATATTTGATTAAAGGGTATAATTTACAACTAAGTGAGAACCCATGAATCAAAAGTAATGCTATACCATGTCGCTTTTCAGAAATTGTAAGTAGAACAGAATGATTTTCAAGTTATTCTGAAAATGTTTTCTACGACCAAATTTACTTGACAGAGCCATCGCATAAATGCTGCTTATTATTAAATCGTCATTTTGAGGAGATGGATTAGAATTTCATATTTCTTTTTCATCAGTGGCATTTTGTTTTTCACCTTATGTCATTTGGTGATCAAAATATTTAGACCGAGTTTAAACTTTTCGGCAAATACTCAGTGATTGCTATAAAACTTGGCGAGAGAACGGGAGACCACTAGAGAGGAAAAAATAAGCAATGAAAAGAGACACATACACCTCTTAAAATAATTAGAACTGATTTATAGGAATTTTTCAAAACTACGCTACAGTAACATATCATTGATAAAAGTATATCCCAGGAAAAATATTCATATCATTATATAATGTTCCCTTAAAAAGAATGTAATGTTTAGCAATCATACTTAGTATTGCCGATTTTTCAAGAAACACAAAATTCACAACGTTTTGCAAGCGAGTACACCATTCAATACTTTTCAAATGAGTCGCACTTAATCAAACAAGCTATAGGCTTATACACAACCGTCCAGGAGTAATTTAGTCAGGTATTTTTTTTTAAATGATAATATGCAAAATATAGAATTAGTACTAAATATGCATAAATTTGAGACTTGATTTTATTTTAATTATGTTATAAGACACTTATAACATAATATCACGTCTGAATTTCAAAGTTATCGGTCTGTGCTTTATTACTCGATTATTTATGCTCAGATTTTTGGAAGTTAGGGATAAATTAAAAATTGGAATTCTGGATAACCAAATTAAATAATTAAATTTATTTAATTTTCCGTTTTGATACGTTTTAGGTTATGAATACGAAAAGCTCCCACGTATGATTTATTTGGAGCTCAATTTGGAGAATAGAATGAATAAGTTTCTTTAATTTGGTTTGGTTTACTTAACTATAACAAAGCGCACGAAAGTTATCTGCCTAAGAGAAGGGTTGCCTTCGTGGAGGGCTTCCTAAAGAAAACTAGCTCGTAACTACGTTACATAGGGGAAAAACCACGAAAAGCTGCTTTGCTAGGAATCGAACTCAGATCTAACAACCAGGGTATTCAGCAGCTTAACCTCTCGGCCGCGTTTAAGTTTCCATAAGCTTTACACGTAATTGTAATTAATATAACTACTATGAGTAAAAATCTTTTCTAAGATATCCATGCATATTTCAGCCCATCAGCGGGCAAGCGGTAACGACGCTGAACACTGGTAGTTCGGTCCGAGATTCGAATTCCGCGAACGGGCTGGCTGCATGAGCATTTTCGTGTTTTTCCCCATGTGTAATGTGTATACGAGCCAGTTCCCCTTAAAACGTTCTCCACGAAGGCATCCTTCCCTTTAGGTAGATAGTCCTTGTGCGCTTGCCATACTTAAATAATCCTAATCCATCCATGTTTCTAGTTGATTTTTGGTATTCTGTGGAGGTGATCATCCTAGAAAGATGACGTTCGATGCAAGTGTTTGTTTATATCTATAGAAATGCTGGTCACTTTTGGAAGTGATCGTCTTAGGGAAATGGTCACGAATCGTTTATGGGCTACTAGATGGTCCGGCTCTGAGTGGTGCATTGTAAAATGGTAACGCATTCGTGCATTGTAAAATGTATTAAATCCTCTCTAAGACGATCATCCACGTTTCTAATTATTTTGGTCTTTGGTGGAAGTGGTCTTCTTCAAGAGATAATGCGCAAGTGTTAATTTCTACTCATGGAAATTCTTTTGGAAGAGGCCGCCATAAGAAGGTTCACTGCATATTAAATGTTTAAATCCAGATCACGTGGTTATAGGATCCATTTTAATTAGATTTTAAAATTTTGATAAAATAAAAAATCCGAAAAGTTTCAGATTTTAAATTACGTCCAAATGGGCCTTTTTTAACATTTTGTGTGTTACCTTTCTTTATTAAATATCATATTCTTCGCATTTTAGCCATAAAATTCAGTTCAAGAGCAGTATCGCAAAATAATTTTAAATTGAGCATATTTTTAGAATTTCCGATTCAGTCTCACGCGCTGGAGATAAAAATGTTTTTTTCTGTACAACGTTGCCATGGCTCGCTTTGAAATTCTTGACTTTGTTAATCAAAAATTCGTTAACATATTACAAAATATGAAATGGATAATAAAACAAATTCCAAATTTCAAATTTGGGCTTCCAGTTACCCATATTCGCAGTAGGATTAAGCTATTCGAAACTCGATGGCTCTAGGTACCGTTCTTTTATCACAATATTTGGTGGCAACAGTTTGAAAAGTGAAACGGACATTCAGAGTGATTCGAAGCAAAATCGCAAAATGGAAGCAATAGTCCATCAGGGACAAAGCCCCTTTGAACTAATAATTTTGAAATAAACCTCTTAATTTTATTAACTGTGATATTTTTGTTTTCAAACCTACGTGCAAATTAAACAATTGCAGATACGTTACTTTTAATTAAAATCAAATGAGAAAAAAAATTATGCGAAAATTAATTAGCTAAAAAATTTAGTACTATTCTTATCGCAAAACGTAACTTTAAATTGCATCTACAACTGTTTCTTATACCAAAACTCAGATGAATTCGTTTTCTGTTATGAGTCAATCAATGTTTCACTAAACCTCAGCTTAAGGCTATAACAGCATGCGGTGCGAGGAGAGTAATTACTAAAGACCTGACAATGACAGACGCTGGACAACCCGCCTTCCTCTGCCGGTTTCCATCGCAAAAGCTTCCTCGCTAAAACCCCTCTATTTTTAATCTTAAGGGAGAAACAGCAGCTAACACCTTCTTGCTTCTACTCGCACATGTTTCCGGTAATCCGAAGTTACGGTTGTTGAGATAAAAGTTTTATCACCCAGCTTGGCGATCTTTCTAAACATGCCTTGTATTTCCCATTGCAAACGAAGGGTGACATTTTTTCCGTTTCTTATTTTCCGGGGACATTCTTCCCATTTCCCTTTTTTCCGGGTGACATTTTTTCCTACAACCGTTTATTCTGACCAGTATTTTTCCAGTTTAGGTCCTTTCAAGGCATTTTTCCTGGTTTATTGAAGCGTTCCTTATAAAGAAGGTTCCTGATTTAAAAGAAGCTTCCTGATACCAGTATTTTTCTTGGGATCTTGATTTTTTGAAGCGTTCCTGATAAAGAAGGTTCCTGATTTAAAAAAAAGCTTCCTGATACTAGTATTTTTACTTCGGTCTTGATTTTATTGAAGCGTTTGTGATTTAAAAGAAGCTGCCTGATAGCAGTATTTTTCCTGGAATCTTGATTTTATTGAAGCGTTCTTAATAGCCGTGTGTATCATTAACCTGCATCCGGCAAGCAGCACGATTTGGTTTTTGTCAGTTTCTTCGAAAGTCAACGAAATAAGCTGGACGATCTGTTGAACTATTAAAACTCCGTATTAATCACTCGATGATGGCAGCATTCCCGAATTAATTGGAGTAGAATGTATGAACTTCACCCTGTGAGTGATGATTTCTTTTATATCTTGTCTTTTGTATTTACAAATATACCCGAATTAAGTAATGTTAAATTATATTAATATACAGGAATTAAGTAGTCATCATTTGTAATATATTGTAAACTGAGAGGTGATTAGAGAAGTTTGAGTTAATTACCTGTTATTTAAAGTCTGTAAAACAGGTTTAAAGATTTGTTTATCAGCTTAATTAGTGAGCTATTGAATGTCAAAAATAGTAATTTACAAATTAATATCAGTATGTTAATCTTGTAATGAGATATGTGTTATTTTTTATCTTAAGATTTATTAATTATTGTAAGCTGTAATTTGGTGTGATATTGTGTTATTTTGTGCAGTATTGTTATGATAGGGAACTGATCCGTTTACGCAGTTAACATATGTTAGAATTATTCAAGAACGTTAATAAATGTGTTTGTCTTATAATTTATAATTTTATTGCATTTATTTATCTTCTGTGTCTATTTTTTGGGGGTCGGTCTGTCATGTCACTCCATTTGTTTGAGCCGGGAGGCTTTTAAAAAACATGGAGCTTTATTGAATTTGGAGTTATTGTTTTTGATTTTCCCTTTTTACACGGGTTCTCACAATGCTTTATTGTACTACCAGTGTACGATTGTTCTTATGATGAGTTGTTCATTTTCGTTAGTTTTTGTCCGGTACCAGTCAGTCAATCTTAAAGTACAATAGTTAACAACTCGGAATTTTCAGATATACAACACTCGCGAGCCAGGGTTTGTCGACCACTGCCTTAAACCAATAACTGCCCTGCCTCTCAGTACTTCCGGAATACGGAATTAAAATTATTAAGAGTTTAAATGTTCTCTGCCAATGCGGTGTTCTCAAAAGGACAAGCTCGGAAATTCCTGAATCTAATGGATGGGCATTAAGGCAATCAAGTGCAACTAAAAAAAAGAAAGAATGATGCCACGGTTATAGCTCGGACAATCTGGAATAATGTATCGTTTTTACAGGCGAAATTACCAAGCCTTGCTACGTAAAATAGGAAAATTCAAAATCTGATGCATTTAGAAAAGTAAATACATATACTGTGGCATGGAAAGCTTCAGAACTTTGCAAATAATCTCTTCAACGGAATGTTCTCGAAAATTACTAAAAACAATATGAGGGCGTGGAAATAATTTTAATGGAGGAACGTAGCTTTCAAACAAAGAGAGAAGAATCTTACGCTTTCTCGCCGCGATGCCCTGCCTATATAATTTTAGCTATCAAGCAGAATGCAACTGGACAAACAAAAAATTTTCCTGAATCCGATCCGATAGCAATATTAGAACAAACGTGAGGTCTGAAAAAGCGAAAATTTTTATTCCCCCCCCCCCTTATTTGGTTGTTGTTTTCATAGTCAAAGTCTGCAGTGAGGGGTTACTAGCGCTGGATGGTTCATAACCAATATAACCACTTTTAGTACTTTCGGGAATATAACCTTTTTCCTGCTCTCATAATTTTATTGGAGAATAAGCCTTTGACATGTGGATGGGGGATTTTCTTTCCTTAAAAGTCGTAACATCTCCGTCAAAGTGTTTATTTCCCTTAAAGAAACAGGAATGCATTCAGAAATTATAACCGCATATTTATTTTTAAAATAAAATTTGTCCGCTGAAAATGTGTTTCCAGTTACACAAAAAGCGTACAGGAGCTCTTTTATGTAGGGCTGCGGCGCAATTTAAGCTTTGCGTGTCAATAGAAGTATGCAAAATATGTCGCTACAGAAGGGCCTGAAGCCTTAGTGGGCTTGCCTTAAGTTTCCCATTGAATTTCATTTACACTATTGGAGGAATTAAAGCAACAAGAATCAGCTTACTATTCATAAAATTGCAGGACTGGTTTCAAATGTAGAATATTTGCAGGACTAGTTTAATACATATACTAGTTAACCTGCTTCTTCAGCTGCAAAAGTGCAAATGACGAAAGAGAAGCCAGCGGTAAGATAAGATGATAAGATTGAGAGAAAAGAATTCAAGATTGTGGCGTCATCTGTTGACGAAAAGTGAAAACAACTATGGAATAATTTCTTTAAAAGCTAAGAATAAGATGGATTGGAACTAGGATCGTTAACTAAAACTGAAAACTTTTTATGAATGGGGAACATCTCTAGAAAATCTAATTGACCAACGGAAGATGTTTTTTGAATAATTTTGGCTGCAGCAAAATAGAAAATGGGATTTTCTCACCAACAGCTGGGCAACAGAGGATTTATGCGTTTCTTTTTTCCTACTGTATGCTTCATGTTTCTCATGTATATTTACGTGTTTAAACCTTAAAAAGAAAAATGGCTTCTATAAAAATATTATATGATGCAGATAGGGAGCTCTCGGAAATCTAGGGAAAAAAATGGCTGTGATACTGTTTTTAAAAGTTCCCTTAAAATTTGAATATTAAATGAAAACTAATATTTCTGCCTTGATTTATTGCTCGACAAATGTTTTCAGGTAATTAAGGATGAAGGTCATTAGTGGTAGCTGGTGACAAACTGACGCTTAGTCTTATTATGAGCTCTGAATTTCTCGAAAAAGGAGTTGAAAAAGAGTCAAAAATGACGATATTATGAAGTTAGGACCCTCCGTACTCAGTTTTCGGAAATGATTTTGTAGTATTTCCACATGTCAAATTTTCCCCTTTGTACGAAAAATAGTAAATTTTCTTAAAATAATTTTTTAAAGGGTAATGAAATCTTATTCGATATGATTAGTCAGGTAATTAAGAACGTTGTAATCTCTCGCATCACGCAGAAAAAAATATTACATTTAACAAATCTTAAGCCAAAATTTATTTAATATAATCTCATCAACTGAAGGCTTCCATAGGATTGTTATAATGAAACGGTCGTTATAACAAGCGTCAACTGTACTAACATTTCCAGCATGTTTGGCTTGGAATCGAGATAAATATACATTCATTGTTCAAATCAAAGAAAACATTAAAGACGAAAGAAAGCAGTCAGCCATTTTACACGAAGAATGCATGCTTTACTGAAAAATTAAAAGAACCAAAATATTTTTTTAAAATCAAAATCAAAAAAATATTTACGGAATAATAATTTAAGAAACTTTTCGTGGCGTGGAAAAACATGATTAGATGCTGCTCATCAATGGTGAAGCTTCTTTTTTGAGACTTTCCATTAATAATGTAACCCAAAAAAGTTTTCTTAATGTGCATTTGTTTTAGAGAGGCTTTAAAGTATACGCATCAATCAATCAGGTTTTCATACCTGCTCCTGCTAGCATTCAAGCAACTACACGTATGTACACCGCAGGCCAGCAGTTCCTGTTGACCGTGGCTCATCCTTATTATATTGTAATATTAACGAACCGTGTTATACTGTCTAGGGGACCTAGTGTTTGGGACACTAACTGGTTCCGCCATTTCAATAAGAAGGCACTACCGGGCTTGAAATCATTCTGATTGTTGTGCTAGTAATCTAGACAGATATACTGCCTATTTACTGCTGTGGTGGACTTATTGTCCTTTATTAAATACATACATTACAAAACACATTCACATTACAATACATCTAGATTTTGAAGAAAAAATTACATACTGTGTCATTTTGGACCTGTTTCTCTATTTACATTATGTACATTTGTCATATTCAGTCGTCAGGTACGCAGACCTGTTATATTTGATCGTCTAGGAAGATGTCGTATCGAGAGTTGAGCTCGCTGATGATGTTCGAGACTCCTTTCACCAGATGGAAATCTGTGGCTAGGGAGACCAGCGGTAGTTCTTGGAAGTCCTCGGAAAAGTGTCGTTTGCGGAGATCTTGCATCAGCCTACAGTCTAGGATGTAATGAAGGACATCTACCTGATGACCTGGGGTGCCGCAGGCACATGGTACATTGGGATTCAGGAATCTTTGAAAGAGGCTGGGAACTTTCCGTGATTAGTCAATGCCTGGACCAGGAAGTGATTTGCTCTTAACCTTCTCGTACTAACTTTCGGAAGAAACTTGTACGTGTGTCGTCCCTTGTCGTCTGTACTCCAGCGATCTTGCCAGATGTCTACGAGGAACATGGTTACTAGTCGTTTGGCGACGTCTGTTGATAAAGGAACGACTACGTCTATGTCATCTTTGAGTGCTGCTGCCTTGGCTTGAACGTCTGCCTACTAATTCCCTCGAAGTCCCGTGTGTCCTCTAACCAAGTTTAGTTGAACGCTATGGCTGTCTTCCAGTGTTTTCATTATTTCTCTCAGTGTGGCTGCGTGGCCTGCCACTTTCCTCGTTTGTTTAGTGCTTGCAGCACGCTCATGCTATCTGTGTAGAATCTTATTTGATCTTGGTCTTGGTCTCCTGCCCATACGGCTGCCCTTTTGAGGGCGTGAGATTCTGCTTGGAACACAGTTGCTTCGTTGGAGAGTCTTTGCCCCTCTTTATAAAGTTCCTTATGACTATATTAGGAGAAGAAGAAGAATTTTTTACGTGCCCCGTCTTAGACATTACATGTCTGATACCAACTGTAGGACCCCCATATCAGGCAAGGGGCTGGATCCCAGAATTTGGTTTCCCAAGAGTAGAATATACGCTAATCATGCTACCACCCCGGGGTCCCAATTCTGGGTGGCAGACTTTAAAATGGTTTCTATAATCTCGGTTACCGCCTGGGCCCACGGGGTCACCACTTCCGGTTCTCAGGTTCCGCCGAGGCGGGAAACTATCAACTTGGAGATCTGACCGGTCGTTTCAAAGGCTACCCACCAGTACTACACGGGCTGCAGTTCGCAATAGGTCATTACCTAGCAAACTACGGTGCCGTCCCACACCGAGGTGTGATCATCACACCGAGCTACAGAGCCTACTGCTCCGTGACTTATGCCGACCCACCCAGGCAGGCCAACAGAGTTAGTCCTGAGGTATCTCCTCCTGGGCACGTGAAACCGCCAAGTTCAATGATATTATACCCCAGTGGCCGAGACTGCCCAGGTACAGATCCTGGCCAGTAGCCTCACAGAGTTCTCTGCGTCGACCCCGGGGGGGTTATATTAGGAGAAGAACGACTTAGCCTGCTAAGCGAACTGTCTGACACCAGCCCTCAGGCGCCCTTACAAAGGGCAGATAACACGCGCGTGATTTGCAATCTTAAATCTACGTTACAGCGACTTAAATCATCTTTCAGCTACCTGAATATTATACTATAATTCCTCTGCATGCTCATTCCGTGGCAAGCAAGCCATGTTTCTCTTGTCGTCAAATTTAACGAATTCTCGAAATTTTCTAAAGTTAACATCGCCTTCTGAACAGTGACTGTAATTAGATTTGTTAGAAATTCCCAAAGCTTCCAGCAATCAGAAATTTCTCATCAATTCGGACGTCGAATCAACTTCTAAACATTTCTAACCAGTAATGATAGAAACACTAGTTAAAACTCTATGATATTAAATGTTTCTAATGTATTACGTGCTTTTGTTTTTTTGTTTTTGTTTTTTTTCTGCTCGCAGACAACCCAAATTTAGATTCTACAGCTAATAGTAATTTGACATACCATTCCTGTATATGTTCACAAATCAATCTAACGTTTAAAGGTTTTCTTTACTAAATTGCTTTAGAGAATGAGTAAAATATATTTTTTTATGCTTTTGAATAACATTATTTAGTTTTTTAAACTAAAAAGGAATGAAAAAATTACATTTGGACATCAATCAGTTTAAGTTTACTAATAACTTCGTAAAAAATTAAGTACATAAATTAATTAATGTTGGACATTGAACAGTTTTAGTGTACGATATTTCATATACATATTTTATTTGCATAAGAGCCCTATCACTCTTGCTAGAGCCGCGCTATGTTCACTTCTATTCTGTGCTTTGGGTGTGGACAGTACGCGGGAGATAAGCTGCCTTCACAGGACCAGCACCAACGTTCTATTCGGCTGGCGTTCAGGCTCGGCAGGGACTCATAGTAGTACTGTCAAATCTGAGTCGGGTTGTGTGAATTATATTCAATTTAGATTTAAGGTCGATACTTGGAGCTTCAAGCCCCTTCTTCCTGCCTCTGGAGGAAAGTGTAACTCGTGTATGGATTGCTCTGTGATCCGGTCTGAGACTGCAGCAGTTCACAACCTTTTGAATACCATCTAAATAAATACTGAAAAACTTTAGTACCATCGCTGCATTCTGCAATGATTATTTTTCAATTTCTCAACAGAAATATTAAAAAAAGAGACATATTTTGCCATTTGCGCAACCTATTGGGTATTTGTATTTAATATGCACAGCTAAAAAAATACTAAATTAAAAATTAATTACAATTTTAATTATCAAAATTAAGGTATACTACTTTTGTTCGATGTTATGCAAATTGTATTCCTTTCTTTGTACCGAGGAGCGGCGCAGACGCAAATTTGTTAGGTTTTTAAAGCTCGCGTTTAGAGCTTTGAGGTTGCTGTGAATTACTGGAGTTTCAACTAAGCAGAGGTTCTTCTGAGTTTTCTTGGTAAGCCGCTACTGAAGTCTGAGGTTTCAATGTGGTCTTCGCCGTTCCTCAACCAACTTACTGTTTGAAAGCCAATAAAGAAGTTTCGGTCAACGTTATTACTCTGAGGTTTCTTGGGTTCTACACTGAGGGAATATCAAGTCAATTACAGTCCACTGTTTTTAAACGACGGAACGTACAACTTTAATTCTAAAATTTAGTAGGAAATTTGGGCCTGTTTGGAAGATCAATTTCTCTATGTCTGGTCTTATTTTCGCTTAGTTTAAACCGTAAATTAGGATACACTTTTAATTTTGTTCTGTATTTATTTTTCAAATATAACACGGAAGAAATTCTTTGTTCACACAAAGAGGTTGTGGAAAAAGTGCTTTATTTGAAATGTTTTTAAATTCTTTTTTTCGACACAGCCAAAAGTTAACAAGTGTATTATTTTTTAATCTTCAGTTAGAGTTTGATCACAGGAAATTTCTATAAATTGTTCTTTTTCTTCGCGAGATAAAATTTCTGGTACATTTGAAAAAATGGATTTTTATCCAATTTTCTTTTTCATAATTCTTGGGAAAATACATTTTGAAATTATTCATCAATAAAAACAATTATCTCTAAAGATAAACAAATTAACACTTTGTCCCTGTAATTCTAAATTTAATTCATTTAACTTTCCAAAAATATCAGCTAAATATGCTATACGTGTGAACCATAATTCACTAAATAAACATCTTTTCAATTTAAATTTTGAATATCTGGTTGAAGTTCAAAAAGACGATTTAAATCTATGCTTCTCGATAACCATCTTACTTCGAAATGTAACAAAAGCGTTTCATATTCACTGCCCATCTCTTGGCATAAAATCGTAAATATTCTTCAATTTAAAGGTCGGCTTTTAATAAAATTAATGTTTTTCACAGCTTTGATTTAAAACGATATTCAGGTTTTGGGGCATTTTTTTGGCTATTATGGAGGAGTGAAAAAATGTCTTTAATTTAGAAATAATACCGGAATATTTTCCTGTTAAAGTCCGAGCTCCGTCACTGCACATGGCAATGCATTTATTCCAAGGAATACCATTATCAGACATAAAATTGTCAATTATTTTGAAAATTTCATTTGCAGTTACTCTAAGAAGAAGAAGATTCACAAAATAGCTACTCTTCGGCAATTCCTTTATCTTCTTCGAAACGTATGTAAACTAACAACTGAATAAAGTTCGTTATAACAGTACTTTCCTCCAACTGCAATGCGAAATACTGACTTCTTTTTTGAATAAGTCTCTTTTATGGAATTTGCCATTTCATGAATTCGTTAACTTACTGTATCATTTGATAAGGGAATACTATTAAGTTCATTAGCCGCTTTTTCGTTGAATAATGTTAAAACGATATCTTTAGCTGCCGGTAGTTAAGGTTTTCTCCAATAATGTGAGCCTACTCAGTCTTGGTAATTCTTAGGCTTATTAGCTTGTAAAGCTTTTTCACTTGAAGTAAAAACACCTTTCATTACTTGTTGACTATTTTTGAACTCGGATAATTTCCTCTTAAAATATTCTTCAGATTATCCTTTAAATTGACATGCTTACATTCAAGATGTCTTTTAAGAAAGGATGATTTCATACTTTGATTTGATAATAGTTAACCACAAACAACACATTGAGATTGAAGGTCCATTTCATCTCCAAGTAAACCCAAATGATAATAACTTTCCTTATATTTTCTATAAATATATTTTTTTTCTTTTCAGTATTCTTAGCGATAGCAGATTGTCTTGGATCCATCATCTGTGAATTTTCACTTTTCCGCTTAGTCAATCCTAGCCATTTTTCCATTATGAAAATCTAGGTTTGTTTTATTATTTTTTATTCTAACTGAAAATAGGGCCCTGGAATGGTGGCCACATAAAGTGTAGGCATGCTAATAAATCTATCAACTCTAAAAGAATTAATAAGCTAGTATTATTTTTTATAGGAACTTATTTTTATTTCCTATTAAATACAACATCCATATCTATTACTCATTTTAAAAACATAATTTATGACAATTATTTATTGTGTTATAAATATGTCTAAATGAATATTTTTGAAGCTCACATCGCATAAATTTACGAGTAGAGAAGAAACGTAAACAGGATGTTGGGGGCATTTAATTTTTGAATTTAATACTTAAATATAGATCGTTTCTTTGCGTGCCACACCAGTTGAGAATCGCTGTTCTAGTGCAATATAACACAAGTGAGAGCATCAGTTGTTAATTTAGCTCAGAGTTGAGAGATCACTGTGCGAGCTTACGCATTTGAGATTTTTTATATTGCCCTGTGTTCCACGTTCTTAATAGTTTGAAGTTGTGACTAGTGATTGCGCTTTGTCGTACTGAGAAGAGCTGTACAAATACTTTTGTGTGAAAAGATGCATAACTGTAAACTATTTCTGAAAAAAAAAATGAATTTAATCAAGCTGTCATCGATGGGGTTCGTAATATGCAGTCGATCCATTACGAACCCGTACGCACATAACAATCTATAAGACATCACGAAAAGTATTCTAGGCAGCATATATACAACCTTGTCGGCGAGAGGGTTAGAGAAAAAATGGAGTTATTAACCTAGTTTGTCAGACTCTGTCCATTTTCCATTGATAGTTAGCATGCGGGCAGAGCTTAAATTGCGCCGGAGCCCATTGGAACCCGTCTCCGGTACTTCTTAGTTTTAGAGATAAATCATAATTCTAGGCGGAGCCCTAAATAAGAAGGCTCCGGCACTTCTTATATGTAACTGAACAACAAATTCAGTAGAAATTTGGTCTCGAAAATTTTATTTTTTGCAATAAAATTTTATTAAAAATCACTTATTAATTTTTAGTTTATCTCTTTGCATTTTATTTAATTGCTCAAATCTTAATTTTAGTTATTTAATTACACAAATCTTTAATTATTTAAATAAATAATAATTAATTAGTTTTTATTTGATTAAATAATAATTATTAATTAAATAATAATCGATAAAACAGTAATTATTAATATTGACTAAATAATTAATAATTACTTTGATGATAATTACTATTTAATTTTTAAATTATTGATTTGAATAGTCATTTTATTTATTTATTTACTTTTGTTCCTCTTTGATGATGGTCTTCCATAAGGCTCCGGCTCTTCTAATTTTAGAGATTAAGCCTTGCATGCGGGGACAACACATTACCATTATTACCAACACATTACCATTTACCTTGAGGTAAATAATTTGGGTTCTCCCATGCTTCAATCTGAGTAAATACGCGTGAGATTACAGAGACGTTCAGGGTACGTAACACCACTGTTGTTCACCACCTGAACTGTGATGTAAGCTTCAGAAAAAGTTTAATTTCTTCATTAACTATTGACATGAAGAAGTCTGTACTGTTTTACCATTGCATCGATATCTGGCTGGAATCTTTCATTACAAAGGGTGATGAATGCTACCTAAAAAATTAGCAAATTAGCATAAAAGGTGTATGAACTTAGATACAAAACTGCTTAGGACATCCCTTAACCCTTTCCGGCACGCTACCTTTTAAAGTTGGAGTTTCAATTAAAAAAAAAAAAAAAAAAAAAAAAAAAAAAAAAGTAGGCAGTCTAATTAGGCCTAGAGGAGTACACAAGTAAAATTTTGTGAAAATAGCACTTATCTTTTAATTCTGTGGGTGTGCCCAAAGTGGCACACTGGTTGAATAGAGCTTCGAAAAAAGTGCTGAAACGAGCATTGTTGTGAATGAACTGACCGATGAGATGCGGAGAAACAAAGAGTACATACTCTCAGTTGTCATAGATTATCGGTGAGCCCGGTCTGGGCACACCTAGGGTTCGCCTTTTGATTTTAGGCAAGATTTCAAGGTAAAAATTTAAAACTAATATACAATAAGGAGATTAGCATACAGCCAAAAAAATAACATAGGAATTTCTTTTCAAACAATTCCTTTATACCCTAAAAAAATCTGGAAGATTTCTTTGAAAAATGACGGTCTTAAAAAAACTAAACATGGCTAAAATATATGGAGTCTGCCATCTACTATAAATAAAGTAGGTTCAGAGTAACCTATAAATCCTTTTTCATTCAATTTTTTTGAGCGTACAGAAGGAAATTTTTAGGTGTGTCCAGACCGGACATACTGTGCCGCAAAGGGTTAAACAATAATCCGTCTGCGTAAAGTGACTTTAAAGTTGATAGGATTTTAGTAGTCTTGCTTTGATGAAATTTAAGTTTCTTTCAACAGCTGCTCCTGGTAGGCATTCTCATGGCGGCAGACTATATATACTGTTAGAGAAACAACGTCTTTCTGATAAATTCGTTACAACGTATGTATCACAGCGCGGTGCTATTTGATTCCTCTTTAACAAAGTGAAGTGGCATATGTTTGGTGTGAAATAAGCATTTACTTCCAAACATGCTTTAAATATTCACACGTGAAAATAATGTCGTAGAAGATACGTTTCGCAATTAGGTATTTATGGCGAAAGGAGGAAATGAAAAAACACATTTTTCTTGTATTTGATTTCGGAAGCTCAGAAAATGAATCTATATTAAAGGGACATTCCTTAATGATTAGCAGAAATGTATTGGTTATGTCGCTTGTTCTGATGGCTAGAGAATTGCGCGTTTGAGATCTGTAAACAAGCCTTAAAGCCGATAAAAAATCCGTGTGGGTTAGACACGAAATTGTACATCCGATTGCATCTCGCAGGAAATGATCTAACTTAAGATTACTTTTTTTTTTTTTTTTTTTTTTTTTTTTTTAATGGAGGAAATTTTTTAATTTTACGGCGAGGGAAAAGTTTGATTTTTATTGAAATGATAAATCTCTCCATTATTGTTTAAAGTACAACATTTTGTATAATACTGGGTTTCCCAATCATTAGATCAGTTATTCCAGTTGTGATAATATATGAAAATTTGCTCTACGAAATTTCCTTTTGTCCCTACAAAAACTCTACACGAAGCTTTATATTGCTTTAAGCTCATAGCCTTCGTGTTAACGTAGCTTGAAAATAGGATTTAACAGCTACAAATCAATTATTAAAAGTAATTATCTTACCATTTATTAACAAAGAATGCATACATCTATTTAGCTCAGTATTTCATAGTGGGACGCATTTGCCGTTTTTACTTCAGATGAAGAAACACTTTGACATAGCACTGCCGTCTTAACATACGGGCATTATGAGTACTTCTTGAGGTTTCACGAGTAATTTTGGGAAATTTATTACTATTATTGAGGCAACTGGTGTAGGCGAAAGCTGTGACATGTTTAAAAAGTGTTAAGAAATGACATCGCTGCTTAAATAAGCAATAAAGTAAATTACTAAGTAGCGGCAAACTGCCTAAATAAATATTAAAATTCAATTTTAACCCCTATTTGCTGTCTAGGAACCTTTTCTTGCAAGACTGTTGAATCCATCCGCTGTGTGAGGGCACTAACATTTCAAAACCCCAAGAGGCCTCAATTTAGACGACGGCTTTGTGGCTTAAAAGTCATTAAGTCGTTAAAAGTCATAGTATAAAGGTGTAAAAATTATTAAGTCGTTGACATCTGTGCAACAAGGTTTAAGCCGCAGCCAATCAGAGAGGGTAAAGTTTTCATGCGTAAATTTAAAATTAACTCAGCGAAACCGTCGACAGAGTGTCAATTTGTGTTTACTCTGCTAGGATTG
Source organism: Stegodyphus dumicola (assembly GCF_044657685.1). Taxonomy (NCBI): domain Eukaryota; kingdom Metazoa; phylum Arthropoda; class Arachnida; order Araneae; family Eresidae; genus Stegodyphus; species Stegodyphus dumicola. Next base: position 210,117,441 of record NC_140770.1, read on the forward strand.
GTCAGTTCTTATACCAACTTGATAGAAAGTCGAAAAGTTAAAACTTTTAGGCAAAATTTTTAAACCAGATTTTGTGATGTAGCAAGGTCTGGTTTCCCAGCAACGAAGCTCGACTTGTTCTTATGGCCGAAAAGCCTTCGCCTGAATGAAGCCTAAGAAAACCTTGAAGCATAGATATGGTAAAAGATGCAATTTTTGCTGTTGCTTTTCTTTGTACATATATAAAATGTATAAAACTGTCCGAAAACTTAAAAAAAATTACTCGAGAAAGTTAGGAAACACAATTCTGTTGAAGGAGATAAGATATTGATAGTTTCATACGTTCATAACGTTCTGAACAGCTGAATTCATTTCAACATATTCCTCCGAAAAGACATGCAGAAGCTGAAATTATAGAATGATTTGAAGGTGACAGATTTAACCTAATTACACGACAGTTAAGTGACATCATCGTAACTCAAATTATGTTAAATCCGCCGGTGGTAACAGAGATGAGGAGCGATGAGGAAGTAGATCAAGTTAGTACCATTATTTAGTGTAGGAAACAAACAGACAGATTTATTAACAGAGAGACTTAATTCATTAGTGAAATTAGTTAGTAGAAAATATCTTGACCTTACAGAATTCAGTAAGCATAAATAAATACATAAAAATAAAATTTAAATTAGATTAGATTTTATACGAAACTTTACCGAGTACCTTTTCATAAAAAGGGGAGAAATTCTCCCCCCCTTTCCCGATGCAGATTAATCACATAAAAATCAAGATATAAGAGAAACATACCAGTATGGCATAATAGGAGGTTCTGCATCAACTACGTAATATATGAGATTAAAACATCTTTTATTAACCATAAAAAAATTACAAAAATTCATAAACATTATCATGTCTATGCATTATAAATTACATGTATTTTATTTCATACCAATTAAATAGATTTTAATTAAGAAAATAAAAATTTAAATACTGTTAAAAGTCAGTTAAATTTAATGAATTTTTAACAATCAACTCAATTGTTTGTTAATTACAATAGATAAATTAAATTTGGAAGTTAATTAATGATCTTAATGTTAGATAGTAACAGTCTGAGAATTCATTATGTCCGATAGGGCTTGAAAAATAAATTAAAAGATCGTATGTTTAGAGCAACAGCAAGTGTTGACGCTAAACGTAAAAACTTTAATTAATTTTTATAATCCGACATATGTCTTTCAATCCAGCATTGCCAAAGTCCCAAGTGTGACGTTTTTTAGACCTTTATATATTTACATTCTTTATATATATTACATCTGGCGTTCTTTCATTGCATTAATATAAAAAGCTGATAATAACTGTTTGCAAAGCGTTGAAACCGAATTCCAACCGTAGGAATTTATCTTAGTTATATATTTAATTAAGAGATGGCGCCACCATCACGCATCACCCTTATAAATTGTGTTTAATCGTCAGCAAAATTTTATCGAGAATTGAGACTAATAACTAACACCAATTCTGTTTACTGCGCTCATATCTCACCTCATACATAAAAAAATATTATTTGTGTTAGCATTATTTGTGAGGGATTATAAAAATTATTTTAATAAATGAAAAACAATGAGTGAGTTACTGAACAAAGCGAAAAACACTTTTATACAATGTATTTATTTAATAGATCGGATTTTATGTAATTAAATTTAATGCTCTACAGATGTCAATTGATTTAACGGACGAATTTAGATATCATGTATATGTTAAATTTTAAATTTTCACTGGTAAAATAATTTAATTTTAATAGCATTATTTTTGTGAGCAATTAAGGGGGAAAAATATAAATTTGAGGTTCCGAAAATTTTTAGTATGTATTAAAAATTATAGTTGGAATTATAACTGGTTGTAAAAAGTAATAATGATCCTTTTTCGAAATTTGATGATTGATAAATCTCGTTTTTATTTCGATTTTAATTAAAGTTAAAAAGAGATCTGTGTATATCGAGGGGTCATTATCCTCCTATTTATGTAGCTATTATTAAATATTTAGTTACCCTCAACATAACTAACGATTTAAAATGTGTTCTAGATAACTTTTTACTTAATAAATAACATTAAATTTTTAAAGAGAAAAAATCAAAATTGAGCTATTTAATATTTCACGCGAAAAGATATCAAAAATAAAAACATCTCTGAACATACAGAAGCAAGTGCTCTCAAAAGAGAAAAACAAATCGTATCGAGCCAGGCAGGATTCAAACCTGGAATCTCCTGATCCGTAGTCAGGCGCGTTATCCGTTGCGCCACTGGCCCACATATATAGTTATATATTAAGTTACATATACTAAATTAATTTTTCATGTTGTAAATTCTTATTATTCTTCTCTTTCCTTAATTAAATGGGTGTAGTTCTTTATTTACATGACATTTCAAACACCAAGAGAAGGCAAAATAGTTGCCTTGTATTCCAAAGCTTTTAATAAAATACATATCATTTTGCTTTCTTTTTAATGTCTTACCGTAATGACGGTCGTACAACTGAAAGTGCTACTATAAATTAACTAAATTATTATTTATTTAGAAACAGTTTTAAAGCAAGATAAGGAAGGACCTGCAGTTCTTCTTTTTTAACGTATAATTTAAGTTCTAAAGTTATACTCGAAATTTGGATCAAAACCAAAAATGCTATTCAAATTAACCGGATGCTTAAAAACATCCGTGAAAAGTTTTAGAAATTCCCGCCTAATACCGGCTAACAACTTCTAAAACTCAAGTCAGCTGTCCCACTTTAGCACGTGACAGGGATACTAGTGACGTCAGTGATCTTTACCAAACATACGGGACTTCCTAATGGGTATCGAAGTCGTCTGCACTGTCAAAATGTGACCGTTTGAGATGATTTTTGAACTATTTATGAATATTTCTGAATAAATGCTTGAATTATGTGATTTTAGGGATAGTAAATGGATATTTTGCGACGTATTCTAGAGCTGTCAAGCTGAAATAAGCATAAAAATTCATATTTTCTTTCGCTTTAAGCCTAAAAGGAAAGCGGTTTATCAGTTCTGCCCACTTATGTTTATTCCGTCGCTCAACCAACTGTTGTGTTAACTAGTGAAAAAAGGATTTTTCGTTATTCTCAAAGTGGTATGTTGCCAACGTTTAATTCTAAAACTATGAAAATATGCATTGATACTTTGATAGTAAATGTGCAAAAAAACAAATGTGTGTGTTCTGTGTTGGAAAAATCGTTACATCAGTATTAAATATTGGAAGTATCTTCACTTGGAATATTTAATTTTTCGTCCTGTTGGTAAGTAACATGAATATGCCATGAGCATTATAAATTTGAATTGCGGTTCTATAATAACATTCTTTTTTTTTTCATTTTTGTTTTATTATTTATTTAATAATATAAAATATTCTCTTTAATTATAGAATTTGGTTAATTCAACATTGACATTTAAATAAGAACTATAAATATTTTAATTATTGTTTTAAAATCACCAGGTACAAGTATTTTCTTATATTGATTTCTCTTACTATATGTTCTTATTGTTCATGGGTCAAACTTGCGATTAGAAATTATATTTTAAATTTCTCTCTTTATTTGTTTATTATTTTGTTTAATAATGGCTGAATTTATTTTCATGAAATAGTGTGTTAAAATAGCTTATGAAAAAGTATTTATTCATTATGTGTTTCTATTAATTATAAGATTTAGTTGAATTATTAAAATGTTTTTACATTTTCGTCCGCTCTACATAATTGCTGAATGCTTTACTTGACGAAAGTTTAAAGGAATTTATTATAAAAGGTTGAAAAGTCCTGCAAAATCACATACTAATTAGTCATTAAAAATGGCATTAAAATTTTTAATAATTATTTTCTTGCAGTTTATTTTTTAAATTTTATGTTGTAACATAATTTATATATTCATAGTGTTCCTAATCAAAATAATTTCAATTTTAATTTTTATAAATTATATAGTATTTCGTGATGAAAGTAACAGTTGAAGACCGTCAACAGTTTTAATGCATTTCCATAATTTTACTGTTGAAATTACATAAGCAAGAAATTTTGATTTAAATAGTAATGCGCAAAATTTGAATATTTATTTTTTATATGAAAAAAAAAATAGATATACGTGATTGCGAATCATATTTCTAATATAAAAGCTGTATTTTCTAATTATTATTATTATTTTTAATTTCAAATATCTGAATCTGCATGTAAATATGCTACCTGAAATCTTTATTTTATTTATATATGTATTAGATTGGAATATGATTTTATTTTTGATTGTTTCTCGGTATGTTCTAAAATAATATTTTATTACCTGTACTTTTTTACGGTTCTTAAATTTAGATTTTGTACTAAAAAGGGATACCAGATACTTCTGCTCATATTAAAAAAAAATCTGAAATATTATATGTCATATTTTATATTACGCCCAAGGGTGTTTTTTTAACGTTTAGTGTGTTATCTTTATTTTTTAAATATCATGTTCTTCGCACTTAAACCACATACAATTCAATTCAGCAGCAATATCACAAAGTATTTAAAAACAGCATATCTTTAGAATTTCCGATACACAGTCTCGCGCGTTGGAGATAAAAATGTTTTTTTTTTCGCACCGTGTTGCCATTGCTCGGTTTGAAATCGTTGAGTTTACGACGCAAAATGCCGTTTTGAGACCAGTAGCCCTTTGGGTCCAACGTCCGTTTGGGCTAAAAAAAGAAGAGAGAGAAAGAAAAAGATATATATATATATATGAATTTTATAATATTTTTATTAATGTTTGAGATTCAATAAAAATAGATATTCATCAACTCTTTTAGAGTGGTTAATTTGTGTTTCAGATGTTTCGTTCTGCAGTTTAGTTCTAGAAATTGATATGCGCTTACGTAAAAAAAAGGTTATTTCGCAGCTTAGGTATATAATAATAGTTTAAAAATTTTTTTTACTATGTACCTTAATGATGCAAACACTATTTATCAAGTTATATATTATTTATATTTTGCAAGTGCTATAGTGTTTATAAATACTATACTAAAAATGTTTCTTTAAATTATTGAGAAACTAAACAACTTTCAAAAATCCCATTAACTTTTTTCTAAATAATACACTAAATATACTTTTTTCTAAATAATTTGAGAATTTAAAAAATAATAAAATAGAGAATGGAAAATGGCCATGTCTTGGAAGTACTGTCATTAGGCATGTGATCTTTAATTTATCTTTTAAATTAAATCTATGCCAAACTTAATAAAATAAGAAATTTAGAAGCATCAAACTCATACGTTTAGTTTAATTTTTAAAAATATAAAATTATAAAACTTTGTACCTTTCAACGAATGAATATACGGGAACCTGACGGCAAGCATTGTTATTTAATTAAAATGTATAATGAAACTTTTTCTCTCGGGCAAGAATTTTTTGTGATATAACCCGAAATTTTGACATTAGAAATGTCTTTTACGGAGTTTATCCATTTTATTTTTGGTCACTGTGTTTCCATCATCCACGCGACTTTGCCAAGTTTCACCCCTGCGCGAAACATTAAGATCTTAAATTTATCCGCTCAGGAGTCAGATAAATAACCAGATTTTCAGAGTGTTTGGTTTGATTTATTTAATTAAAAGCACTCGGAGGACTAGCTGCCTAAGGGGAGGGATGCCGTCGTAGAGGAATTTCTAAGGGAAACTGGCTCGTATACAAGTTTTACATGGGGAAAACCTCGAAAAAGCCTATAAAGGCAGCCCGTTCACCAGGATTGTGCCCCGGGCTGAACTACCAGTATTCAGCTACTTTACCGCTGGTGGGCCTAGTTTCCACAGTGTAGCCATTTGACTCGATGAAATATATTTAATTTATGTTTAAAATCTTAATTGTGTCGCCTAATAAAGTAAGAGTTTTGAAAGCAATAAATTCATAATTTGAATCTTTATTTTATTTTTAATGAGGTGTCTGAAAGTTTAAAATTAAATTAATTTAAATATCTTACAGCCTCGAATTAAACTAGCATTTTTATTCAAATTTTAAAGACGCTAAATGAGAGTGAGGCTTCAATTCAATACTATTTTCTTATTATTTTCCCCAATATTTCAATTTTACAAGTCTACTACGGCTTAAATTCGGCGTAATACGGTGTACCTAACTGATACATGTTGTGAGCATCTACTACTACGGCACTATTGCAGTTAAGAAAATATATTTATAATACCAGATTTCGCGTACCATGAACAAAATCATTTGGATTTTTTATACAGGGGAATTTCATTATTTTTAATACTAACTCCATGCACGAACAGCGGCGTAAAATAGTTATTAAAAAAAACTATAGCGATTTTAATTAATCCAAATAGTGTAATTTCATAAAAAATATTTAATATCTTTAATTACTCATCTCATGAAAATTTTTAAAAAAATGTTGTTAATAGCTTTGTTTATTGCTTTTAAATCGCTTGGTTTTTTTTAACCGGTAACAGAGAGATTGAATGCTAAATATCTTGCGCTTTGACGAATGGCAACAGGTTAGCGCGTGGAACATATAAGTATTTTATTTTAGGCAGTGGCAACACATTGCTTTTAAATAACGAATTTGTGCTGAAGTGAAAGATAAACATTTTATATTTTACTGAATGCAGCAGTGTGGCATGCTAGTAATAAAAATATTTTATTTCGTTGCCGTTTTTAAATTTCCAAGTATGTAAATGAAAAATACATTAAAATCGTACAAAGCATGAATAAAAAAATAAATAAAAATAAATAACATGAATAAAAAATAAATAAATTACAAAAATTCCGAAATTCAAAATTCGGCCTTCGAGGTGCACATGTTCTTGTGGAGGACTATGCATGTTCAAAAATTACGGCACATAAATGTTATCATTTATAGAGGAATATATATAAATATTTATACATTCGTGTTTGATAAATTTGATATCCTATAAATCTTTTTTCCCCCACATTTAGTTCTTAATTAACTGCGACCGCACCTTGAATTTTATTCTAATTGCATAACATTAATAGTGGATTCTTAGATAAAGAGTTTTTTCCTCTTTCAGAAAAAGAGTGTCTGTTTTTAATGAAGCAATAAAAAATAACATCTCCCAAAGCTAATCAACGAGGAACTGACTTTTTAAATAAATTTATTATATGTCTTTAATAACTACTGTGCTTTTTCTAATCTGTAAGATGTTTAATTAAAATAATTCCTTGTAATATATTCACACCTATTTAGTTACGAAGTTATTAGCTCCGATATTAGGTTGATCAGGTAATTTAAATTCTTTCTTGATTGCAAATGACTCAGTGAATCCGATTGCATCTAACGCTTTCTAATAAAAGTTGTAGGTCAAAATATTTGAGTGTATTGTAATTATAAAAGACTAACTGAAAGTTAATTAATCAAAGTGATCATCGTGCCATTATCCCAAATCTTTATTTATTTTTTTGAAGAAAAGTTAATTAATCATTAATCAGTTATTAATCAGTTCTGTAAGAATAATTTTCAGAATTTATAATACTGTTCTACATACTTGCCAATGAATTTTGGGTGAAAACTGTCAAAAGCAAAATATTTGTTTCAAAAGCTGTCATGTCAATGAATTCAAAATTCCATACTCTAAAAACACTAAATGTAAAATGTTGTAATCTGCGATTCTTTTTTAGTACTTTTTGGGGGTATTTCGTTTTAAATAATTGGGTTATTCTTACATCAAAAAGATTTAGCACAGTTGTGTGTGTGTGTAGGGGGGGGAGGAAAGTTTATAATTTCAGAAACCATAAACTGTGAAATGGGGGAAAATAATTCCGAGCGAATAAAATGAATTCCCAAGCTGTCTCAGAATTTCTTTCGAAAATATGGCAATTCCCAGATGCAAAGGTTTGGTTTGGTTTGGTTTGCTTTGTTTTGTTGACTAAAGCAAAGCCCACTAGGGTTATTTGCCTGAGGGGTGCCTTCGTGGAGGATTTTCTAAGGAAAATTGATTTGTATACACTTTACAAATGGGGGAAAAAACGAAAACGCGCATGCAGCACGCCCATTCGCCTGGAATGGAACTCAGGCCGGAACTATCAACGTTCAATGATTTTATCGCTCGGCCGCTGGTATATATTGGGGGTACATTAAAATTTTTTTCTGAACTTCGTTATTTCCCGCAAAGTGTTTTTAGACTAGAATACGCATTTTAATTAGAGATCATTAATAGAGTAATTAACAGTTCTTTGTCTATTTAATTTATTACCAGTTGGTCCATGAAATGACACTAGCACTAGCTGGATTTAATGAAAGCATTATATATTTTTAGTTATTTGAATTAGTTACTTTGTTAAGTGAAATGAGCAACAAAAGTGATTCGACGCAGACGTGATGTTTTAGAATAATAGCTAAAAAAAAATATAATGCATTTAACACTGCATCGGGAATTCTAAAGATATGTTATGTTCAAAATTTTATGATTTTGTTGTTGAATTTTATGTGGCGTAAGTGCAAAGAAAGTGATGTTTAGTAATAAAGGTAAAAAGACGAGAAAACTGAATCAGCAGCAGTAAGTTCAAGAGTAGACATATAAATTGCGAGCCCAGCTAGATCTGGTTCGACGTTAAGATCTGAATCCTTTCAGATTTTCTTTCCGTTCTCTTCTGATGAATTCACTGCTTCTCCCAGTTAACGAATTATACGAAATAACCTAAAATACATGGCATGGGTTAGGTGAGGTTATTTGATTAAGGCAAACCACACGAAGGCTATCTGTCTAAGGAAGAGATTCCTTCGTGGAAAACTTTTTAAGGGAAGTTGGCTTGTATTCCTGTTATGGATGAAGAAAGTGACGAAAAACAGTTATGTAGCCATCCCGTTCGCTTCGGATCGAACCCGGATCAAACTACCCTATTTAGCGCTCATTAACGCTCAGCCATTGGTGGCACAAAATCTAAGACAAAGAAATTTCAAAACACGTTGAAAATTTCGTAGTCTAGTTTGTTCATCTTCTTTTACAAAGTGAGTGTTTATTTTTCATGAATAATGTAATTTGTAGCTTATAGAAAGTTTCAGTTCTTTGAAACAGATCAAAGGATCCGATATGGACATTGGTTAGAATAGTTTCCTTCTACGGCCTATTGAATTAGACAAATTTTTTGCTGCACTTCATTTAAGCTTATTTTCTCGAAACTCTTAGAGCATATCTGGGATTTTATTGGGAAGCAATTTCATCTCGCCACCCTCATCTGAGAACTATCCCTTAGTTGAAAAGTACACGATGAAGTGCATAATTAAAACTCTCAATTTCATATTTTCATTCAGATTCATTTTTTCAGCAAAATTTTAAAAATATGTTTCAGTACAAGTTCATTTTTTTAACCTTTTTTTTTTTTTTTTTTTTCAGAAAGTTTTTAAAATCTAAACAAGTGTAGAGGGAAGAAGATTGTTTCAAGAAATAAGTGATGGTGGTTGTGGATTTATTGGCGCATAATCTGAAAGGTTATGATGGGCCAGTTCAAGAAATAAGACAAATAATCACTAAACATGGAATACTAAACTCTTGCCGAAAGAGCCAGAAACTCAGAAATGTGGGTGTTAGTGCCGCTACGAGTTAATTTTGGTAACTCACATCCACTGAAATTTCAGCAAACGCTTAGTGAACGCTTCTGTTGGGTATCGCCAGGTCTTATCAAAGTTTTCAATTAAAATACTTAAGCGATTTTAGTTTAAAATTCGAATGACAGAAAATGGGCTAAATTTGGAGACATCGAATGTGTTTAATAGATCCATGGATTCGAGATCTGGAATATTCCATACCTATTAATAATAGAGACTTTATGTACTATTTGAACGTAAGAGTTTCGTAAGCGATTCTTTTTCGAATATCCGATATTATTTTCTAGTTCGTTTAACTTTCGTATTTTTCAAGTTTCCCAGTTAGCTAGAATTTCTGATAAAAATGTTTTACGTTTTCATGTGTATTCAAAAGCTGATTTACTTACCGTAAATATTAAAGTTTATGAAATAACCATAAAAGGTGTTGATTTTAATCACTGCCACAGCACGTGCCAATTACGAAAAGCTAGGACTTTGCTTTCCAGTTATGCTATTGATTCGTGATCGATGTTACTAATTAAAATTTAGTTTCATAGCCATAATCGGTGCATAGTGAGTATGGGTTTGTTTGAATTAAACCAAATTAAAATTAAAAGTTTATATTTAATTGACCATGGCAAGGCACACAAAGGGTATATGTGCAAGGGAGGGTTGCCTTCGTGAATAGCTTTCTAAAGAAAACAGGCTTACATTCACATTATACAGAGAGAAAAATCCAGAAAACAAGCATGCAGGCATCCTCTTCGCCTTGATTCTAGCCCGGGTGGAACTGCCTGTCTGCCGGGTATATCTTATACTGCCGGATTGTATTGTATGTATTGCGGGATCGAATAGCTTGTATTATCTGCTCCAACAACAGTAGAGTCGAAATTAATGGGATCCTAATTAAACAGGACTTATTACATATCTAGTAAAATGAAATTTTAATTTGGAATTACTTATTTGCAGTATGTATGTGTATTTGGTAGTTAATTTCTGAGTGTGAAGTCTTGACGATTCTGTACACAATCTGAAATACAGGCTGTTAGAAACGCCTCTATGATCATATAATAAAATACCATAAAATTATCTGTTAGATATTAATAAATTACTCCGAATTTAAGCTGTAATTTGTATTCACATTTTCAAGTCATAACATTAAGGTGCAGTTAAAACTAAAAAGCGAATATTTTAACATCTTAGAAGTGATAATATAGCTAAAAAAATCTTCGCCTAAAAAATTAGTAGGTAACTTATTATATTAATATTACCTATATAAATAAAAAAAAACTTTTCTTCTTTTCAATACCTATTTTCGAAGGTAATACGGAATTGAAAATCAAATGCATTTTAATTTACATGAATTAGATCCATTATCTATATTTTTAAAAACGAAAAATCTGTATATATGATCCTCGCATTGTGGAAAGACGGCGTCCCCCAGAGCCACCAAATTTTGAATTCACATTGTCCTTCATCCTAACACATACACTACGAAACTAGAGTTCTGAAATTTCGAAATTTATTTTATTTCAATGCTTATGCAAATATAAAGATATTTTTTGTTAACAAACTGAGCGATTTAATTAACTGTGTTGGCATTCGTCAAAATGTAAAATAATTATGCTTTAAATTTAGCCACAAAACTCAACTGCTTGCTAAAAATGCTCTGCAACTCCATAAAATGTAAGATCTTTCACATTTAATTAATAAACTCCGCAGTTTAAAAAAAAGTGTCTTGCCAATGCTCCAAATAAAATATTTTTACCTTCCATGCGTCACTGAATTACCATTCGGCAAAGCCTAAGCTATTTAATTTTTCTTTCAACTTTAGTATGTCTTATTGATAACAAACTAAATGATTTAAAACCAATAAACGCTGTTCTTCATCTCTGTTGTTATCAGTTACTAGCTAGACCTGTGAAATGACACAGTCATTATATATTTTTTCTCATAAAAACAATTTTAGACTGCTCGCCGAGCAAGCGGTTGGTTAAAAATAAAATAAAGATTTGAATTGCTAAGAAGTGCCGTGATTACTTTCAGATCAGTCAGGGTGTTAACTACTTTACGATGTATTAAATTTGAAAGGTAAATTAAAGAGCTCATGCTTTGAAGAATGGAATATCGGGGAACCGATATGTGTGTATAGGGGGAGGCACTTCGAAGGTTAAAAAAAAGTATATTTTCACGCACTGCATGGGCGATATGGTAGAGTAATGTAACATGAAGATTACCAAAGTTTCAGAAAGTCTCTTCTAAGTATTATCCAGCGCAAAACATTATTGCTTTTAAAATTCCGCAAACTTTCTCCATATTCTGCAGGTCTGTACATTTTGCTCTGCAAAGTTCTCAAGCAGGCGGAATTGAATATGGAAGCAAAAGAAACATATTATCAGAACAATTTAATCTATACAAAAAAGAAAACTTTTAGTCTTGTAATTATACCTTTTTTAAAACGATGTCACTTTTACCAGAAACACGAGTAAAATGCTTCGCGCTTTTTCGCATATTTCCGTTCAATGAATCGGTTTCCTGTTTCCAACCTTATATTTTTTATTCTTATCTGTGAAGGAAGTGTTATCTTTTTTATGCTAATAGGAAGTTAAGAGAGCTACGTTACATGAAGTCAAATGATAATACACTATCTCTGTAATGTTTGGTGAAGGTCTCGTGAGAATGTTTTCCGGAGAAAGACATTGCCTTTTCCTCATGATTTTATGTTGAAAGAAAGCCGCTTATGCGGCTAACCACTTAAAATATAAATTATAAAAAAGGAAAAAATAGGAAGATTGTGTCTAGGTGGTGTCATTTCATAAAAATATTGTTGTGTACGGGTTCGTAATGGATTCAATGAGAGCAGAACTGATAATAGCTTGATAAAATTTGTTTTCCCAAAAGAAACACTTCACATTTCTGGTACTTTCGACAAAATACTCATACAGCTCCTCTCAGTATGATAGAACACAATCAGTACCCCTTCAAGTTACCCCTTCAAAGTACTAAGGGCGTTAAACACAACGCAATGCAAAGTGTAGCTAAAGAGCGGAGTTCGCACGCAGATCTCACATTACTCCGAAGTCGACTCTGGACTAAAAACCGAGAACTGATGCTCTCCCCAGTTTTCCCAAGGCCGTCGACGAATTTTCGGTACTACTTCCCATTTCTCGAAATTACTGGAAGGCATGTAGGATTAAAGTTACATGAAAGAGCCTGATACTGTTACAATTACATACAGGGATAAATTACAGTTACTCAATATTAGCACCAATTATAGTTGTATAGGAACCGGACAAAAATGTCCCCAAATGGTCGCCAAGTTTGGCAAATCTGACGACAAAAATTAGTCGCGAAAACCATCGTGAATTTCGTGCCTAGGCAGTACAGTGCCTGGGTATGATGCCATGCTTATAACTAAGAAAAATCAGTGTGATACTAAAACAATAGCTTCATTAAAATCATAAAAGAAATCAAGTATTAAATCAATAAATAAATGCATAAATTTATAAATTAATTTACACATAGGACCATGGTCTTAGTACATGATTTACATTACCATACGGTTTAGGGAATACGTGCTATAGCCATAGTAAAGGGCTAGCCTGTCATAATGAACGACATTAGGCTTAGAATTTCATAACTTGCGGATCCGAACTACGCGACGTCGTTCAGCGCGTATAGGATTGTGTGGACCGTTCCAAGATGACTATAGTGTAGGAGAAAGTCCTTTTCGTCGAATCGGAATCCATAGCCACACGTTGTCGCTTGTAGCTCTCGTGTCCTATCAGGTCTTTATCTTTTCCGTCACCAAACTAACTCACTCTCGTGCAAAGTTGTGCTTCACTTCACTTCAAACTCTGCCTAGAGACCTTGAGGCGAAGGCGCATCCAAAACGGGGCCGACCAAACAAGAGATCATAGGGCAAACGAAGGTCTTGACCGTCTGGGATGGAGAATAGCTGGTTGTCTCTTGGACAGCACTGCGATAGGCCAGTTAAACAACTATAGTAACTTCTGGTCCCGGTCTTGTTTTTTCTGGAAACCGTCAGTGAGAGGTAGTTAAGGATGGATCGATTAAACCTCTCTACCATGCCTTTTGACTGCGGATAAGGCGTCGTTCGTGTTTTGTCTATGCCGAGTACTCTACATTTTGAGTTCTTTAATTGCAGTCCAGATAAAATTCATTCCATCATCGGAATGTAAGAGAAGAAGCACTTCAAACCTGGAACATTTTGTCATCAATTACAACAAGGATGTATTTTATGCCATTAGCAGATCATGGCACAGGTCCCAGGATATGGAAGGCAGCTCAAATGGCGTTCCTATATTGCAACGCTCCAGCTTCCCCGCGCTATCGAGCGATTGCTAAATAACGTTCTGTAGTCGTATGTCGTCATTTCCCGTTCGCTTCAAGTGGTGTTCATCGCTATAAGAAACTAGAGCTCTTCGAAACGTACATTTCTATATATTCCTTTCAATGTTACTCCGTTTAGGTTCAGAATGCAAAATACTCCATTTGTGACAGAATTGAAATTATTAAAAAACTTATAATAAAATTAAGTTAGAAAATTAGTTTAGAATTATCATTATCTTATCATTAAAAAAGTGCTTTCAGAAAAAGCCTTACCTCTGACTACAAAGAAAGTTAAAAAATATTCAAATGCACTATACGATAATGTAAAGCTCTGCATTAATTTGTCCTTTTTGATTCAATAAGAATTTATTCCCGTAACTGTGCCAATATGTTTCGTGTTTTTTAGACCAGCAATAAAATAAAACACCTGAGATCCTTTTAGCAGCTGTTCAGTGTTCTTATGACGTCATTTCTGTTCACTGTAAAATGGGGAACTCAAACCGTTTATTTTCAGATTACAAATCCCGCTTATGCGGAAAAGATTTTATTTTAGGTTTTAGTAAAGATCTGCAGCTCAAATTCATATGAGAAGATAATTAATTTCGGTCATCAATGGAATTATTGATTGAAGTATACGAAGTACAACGAGGCTGCAAAAATTTAAAAATGGTAATAATGACATATATACCGTTTGAAGAACCATTCGTCTGCGGTTTCATGAATGAATCTTATAATATGGCTTGATTGACGCCGTTTCAGTTTGCATTTGTTTCACTTTGCGTCTGCCTTAGACTACATTTGGAAGCTTATGAGTAAGGTTTCGTAGTTATACAGTTATTCTACCGGCTAATTTTCCAATAAGTGTCAAAAGTGTCACTTCTTCAAAAAATTCATGTGAATTAAGAAAGCTGTGCATGCCTGTTTGCTTAACCCTTTGCGGCACAGTGTGTCCGGTCTGGACACACCTAACAATTTCCTTCTGTACGCACAGAAAAATTGAATGAAAAAGGATTTATAGGTTACTCTGAATCTTCTTTATTTATAGTATATGGCAGCTCAACACAATCCAGTTCATATATTTTAGCCATGTTTAGTTTTTTAAGACCCTCATTTTTTAAAGAAATCTTCCAGATTTTTTTAGGGTATAAAAGGAATTGTTTGAAAAGAAATTTCTGTGTTATATTTTTGGCTGTATGCTAATCTCCTTATTCTATATTAGTTTTAAATTTTTACCTTTAAATGTTGCTTAAAATCAAACGGCGAACCCTAGGTGTGCCCAGACCGGGCTTACCGATAATCTAGGACAACTGAAAGTCCGTATTCTTTGTTTCTCCGCATCTCATCGGTCAGTTCATTGACAACAATGATCGTTTCAGCACTCTTTTCGAAGCTCTATTCAATCAGTGTGCCCACTTTGGGCACACCCACAGAATTAAAACGGTAAGTGCTATCTTCACAAAATTTTACTCCTCTAGGCCCAATTAGACTGCGCACCCTTTTTTTTTTTTTTTTTTTTTTTTTTTTTTAATATCAAAACTCCAACTTTAAAAGTTAGCGTGCCGGAAAGGGTTAAAGATTAAAAAGTTTACAGGAAATAAAATACAGTTAAAAAAGTTTACGATACGCTGTTATTTAAAATGCATATAATATTAATGCACTAAAAAGGAGAAAAATAATTTATTGTATTGTAGATTAAATATTGGGAATATTAGATTAAATATAAATTCTATTGACAGAATTCATATACAATTTTATATCGCGAATAATAAAAGCGTGGAATGCCTAAATCTATTAATTTAATTCTATCGTCAAATATGTAAACCATTATCTTTTTAAATTTTTTGAAAATTTAATTACATTGTCAAATGTGTAAGCTATTTGTCTTTTTTAATTCATCGTGGGCGCCCCTCGCTTTTATTATTCCCGATATAAAACTGTAGATGAATTACGTGTATTGAATTATTTAATATGCTATTTCCATTAAATTATACGATAAATTAAATTTCTTCTTTTAGTGCATTAATTATCATATTCAGTTTAAATAAAAGCTTACTGCATAAAACCTTTTTTTAATTGTACTTTATTTTTTGTGTTTTAAAGGTCTCAGTTGCACATTATCAATGATGAAATGTTTAGTCATTTTTAAAACACAAGCAATAAATTATAAGAAAATTATGAAATAAATAAAACTAAAAGTCATTCAAAGAACAAAGGAATAGTTTAAATATTTAGTTTCTCAAGTTTTATGCAATAACAGTGTTACAACGAGAATTGTACTTGAAGCTAAAATGAAAAAACGAATATCGAGAATTCGCCATTAAGGGCAGAAAGATGACAAACTTCGTCATTAAAAATGCCAAGATGGCAAACTCAAAAGCAGTTTTACCGCATAAAATGCGTTTTTTGACCTCCCATCTGCTTTAGGCTGCAAAACTTAAAAAAAAATGTAGAAAATTGTTTTACTAATATTTTATTTATTTATTATTACTTGTGCGTTCGCCGTGAATCGAACTCGAAATCTTCCATTTTTGAGTTTTTATGTATTTTTGCTTTGTCCCGAAGTGAGAACTGAATTAATTGAATGAAAAATACTCAATCGTCTGTGAAAAGCCGTTTCTTTTTTGTTTTGTTTGCTTAATTTCTTTTATACATCGTTCTAGCTTTATTATAGTATTTGAATAGAACATGTGGCAACAATTAGATAATTCTTTAAATAATATAAATTTTGTGTATTCTGAGTTATAATATGAACGAAGTATAATACTGTTAAGTGAACCTAGCGCCAGAGTGTCGCTATGGTAAACAAATAGAGTGAATTTTAAAGAATGCATTTATTATAGTGTGGTTTATGAGCTGTCGGCGAAGTAGATTTAATTCAATCCAATAAGTTTAAACGAAATGCAAGAAAAAATGCGTATAATTTAATATTCCGTACAAGGAAGTCATGTGGTGTAGACATCAGATTTTTATTTTAACATTTTATTTTAACATTTTTATTTTAACATCTATATTTTACATTTTGATATTTTTATGTTTACACTGTTTTGCATTCGCGAATGAAATGCAGAAACAAAAGTAAGTTTTAAAATTGAAATTCGCTATAACTCTAAATTTTATACACCAGTAAAGATTTAATTTCATGAGATAGCAGCGATAAGTGTTCTGTTCATTTAAGAAGAAAAGTGAAATATTCGTAAATGTTTTCATATTTTTTTTAACTGTTTATATATTTAAAAATTTTTATTGATAATCTTTGAACTTTTAGATAATATTATAAAGTTTCCAGACGGTAATTTTTTTCTCTTTGAGTAGAAAATAATCAATCGTAGTTTAGCTGAGAATAGAACCCCTTGCCGTTGCTAACTGGATGTACAGATTATTATATACATACATATACTCCCTCTCTCCTCCCAAAAGGACATATTAGGAAAGTCTTTTTTTTTTTTTTTTTTTTTTTTTTTTTTTACAGTGTTATTGCCCATTTTATGAAGAGGATATTATGAAAAATTGTTAACTTATTAGAGTTGCTATGATCATTCATTTTCAATGATCAAGTGTATTGATAGATTCGTATAGAAAGCTGTTAATTTAAGTGTCGAATTAAATTATTAATTAGCCTTGCTATATGAAATCCTTTTCTACTTCCTTGTACGAAGTAACGGATGTATTGCAATCGCGAAAGTTTTGGGGTATTATATGCCAACGAAAACATCCATTTTGACCAGTATCGAATGCAATTTAACGATGTTTTTGCGTGACATCTCTACCTAAGGACAGAATAAAAGATTATTTTTTCCAGAACGGGTTGCAAGAAGGATTTCAAATGCATTCAGAAGAAATTTTTTTTTGTGAGATTTGTACGTACGTATGTATGTATGTATATCGCATAACTCAAAAACTAGTAGCCTCAGAACGTTGAAATTTTGCATATAGGACTACTATAACATGCAGTTGGGCACCTCCCTCTTTGGTAGCAATCGGCCGCACCAAAAGTATGTATATATCCACTCTGTAACTTGGCTCTCAGTTTTTTATTCTTATATGTTGGTAAATTGTGCATTTTATGTTTTAAAAATGATTGAATTATGTTGATCTTATGTTCCGGTGAATGTTTTTATGTCTTTAATTAATCTGCATGCAATAGTTGTAGAATTATTAATGATTAAAAATTGTCTAATTGCGGCTAAAACCTAACTTAGCAGCCATATTTGTTTATATTTGAAATTTAGCAGAATAGTAAATTCAGTTTCTGCACCTTTAGTGTCTTTTTGCCGAGTGCGACCAAAAGTAAACTTTCATTTTCTTTTCACTGAAAAATCTGCCTTTTACCCGCCGGCCGATTGCTAGTATTTGCGTAGAAACTCTGATTTTAATTGTAAAAGTTGTTTATTAATTGTTTTAACTGTATTTGGTGTTTTATATTTTTCAATTTTAATAAAGCTATTTTGAGGTTTTGGGTATTTTTGCCTTGTCGCGACGTGAGAACTGCATTAACTGAATTAATTGAATGAGCAATGTATCTCTAACGAAATTCAAGGAAATAAGTAATTAAATGAAATACAGGAAATAATGCATATAATTTAATATTCCGTACAAGGATGTCATGTGGTGTAAACATCAGATTTTGTTTCGGAACGGTTATGATTTGTCATTAAGTGAAAACAATATAGGAGATTAATAAAAGATCGTATAGATCATCGAATGGTAACGGCGTTTTTCTGATTTTTATTTGTAATGAGCAGGGAATATATCTGTGGTTGGAAACGTAGCATCTTTTTAGGATGTTAATTATTCCGATGCTCCTTCGCAATACACGATTTACGTTTGCAAATGAAAATCGGGTATAAAGATGCCCCAGCAAAAACGCCTGCACTCTCATGAATATTGCTTTTTCCAAATTAGGACCTGATCTTCATGTGGGTGGGGACACCCATATAAAGTCTTTTGAAATAACGGTTGACTTACATAAAGGTGCACTCGTATAAAGCGATCTCGAGGCGCTGGGACATTCAGCTAGTAACTGGAAGTTATTGTTAGTAACTTCTTGGCTAAGGCATGACTGAATTTTCCAGACAGCTACGTTAACATTAAAATGTGGTTGCATTGATTGACGGAATGGATCTCGCCTTTTGCCAATGCTCCTCCCCTTTCAGTGCATATGTACAATGACGAGGAAGATTTAAGGAGTAAACGCATTTCTTCCGTGCGTCCTTGTGGTTTAGTAGTCAGAATATTCAACTTGCAATTAGAAGGTCGCGTATAGTTTGTGGTTGAGGTTTTCAAGATTTCTTCTGCAAATATTTCTAATATCTATACAGTATTCTACGATGTTGTTAATTGCTCAAATTCGTAAATGTGCACTAAACGAAGGAAATCCACAACTCGCACTCATTAGATAAAATTTCAACCGTTAGAAGAAGAGGAGACAGCGAACAATAGATTTGAGCTCTTGCTTTTGCTGCATGTTCATTTTTGAAAGAAAAAAAAAATAAGATAGCTGAGGTTGAAGAAATTCATTGGTCATTTATCTTTCTTTGTTGTTTGCTTTGACAAACGTGGTAGATGTAGAGAATCAAAGTTTCCATCAGTACTTAACGACACAAATTACGACAGCAGATAGCAACATTTTTAATATAGTATTAAATAAAGATTTGAAAATGAAGTAAATTTACTTTTTATAGTATAATTCTAGATAGTGTATTAGGAGTAACCAATAAAACAACTAGCTTTCAAGATGGAATCGGGCGAAGTATCTAGAATATACCAAGAGCTAATATGATGAAATATCAGGGGTATTTCCAAAAATATAAATTCTGGATATTCTTGCTTCACTATGGCTCTCAAGAGGTTTGGCTGTCTTTGTGACATCGTATTTATGGGAGGCAGGAATTTCATGTGGATATAGAGAAGATTATGGTCACACTTCCCAAACTTGTGCCATGATTTGAAGAGTCCATGAAATAAAAAGGCTATGTGTTTTCACCAGTGAACGTCTGGTTCAGTGCAGTTACCATATGTTGTATTGCTTGTGAAAGGACATGCTTAAAACACTTAAAAAATTAATAATAGGTTTAAAATTAGTAATTTCGTTTATTTTCCCTCTCGCTTAAAAAAAGTTTTGCAGGACAAATTTCTCGTTTCATTTTCAGGTTAAGCAAAGTAAAATGTATTCGTATAAAACAAGTATATGGTAAGAAATTTTACAAAGGAATTTTTGATTGAACATTTTGTATCTGAAGTTGCAATGTCTACGTTGAGTATGGTAAGCGCGTGTAGGCTTTCTTTTGTTTTTGGTTTTACAGGATGGCAGACATTAATATCCAAGAAACAGTAGATGTTACCACATTTGTTTTTCGATCAACATAATTGGATTTTACAGGGTTATTGCAAAACTGACACTGTAATGTCAAATACAGAATTGTTAAAGAACAGAATTAGATACCCCGCTATCACAAAACCTTCATTTTATGCAACAGCTTTGAATCGGAAAAACTGCAGGATATGAAAAGAGGATGGTATGCTGTACCATCCTCTTTTCATATCCCTCAGTACCAGGGAGAGAATAACAACGAAAGAACTGTGGAAACTGAGGAAATCTTTCATAAAATTGCACAGAAATGCCACGGACACTAGATGACTCGAGTCGAAGACAATCTGTGCTTCTCTTTCTGTTGTTTGTCGATTTGTCCTACTGCATGGCAAATCATATATAGTTGCAACTGGTGGCCATTCTGAACATCTATAGCTTTAATTTATGTGACACACACATACACACACAAAAAAAGTACTTGTTGTTATTGGTGTTTCTGGTTATTAATGTTCAAAGAATAAAAACATTGTTTTCGGACATTTTATAAAATTTTAAAAATTGGTACTACTTGTGAAAGTATTTGTATGGCAATGAATAAAATGACTATTTAATGTATTGCTATCAGTTTCAGGCAGAGTGAGATATTTTTGATAATTGCTTTACTACTGATCCAAATTCATGAAACTCCCATCCATCAGCGTTTCCCTTTTTCCTCCTAGAAGCGTAATTGACTTGTCTACTTAGCCCATTTAGTGCCATTAAAGTCTCAGACCGCATACCTAAAGGATTCAAATGCTTCTTCAGTTGTCTGAAATGAACGAGAACCTACGCGACTGTTTCTGCCCCCCCCCCAAACGTACTGTAAAGATAAATGAAAGTAGTTAAGTCTGTAAACTGTGCGTTTGCATTCAAATGATGGATGGCTACTTTAAATTATCTCATCAGAAATCGAGTCATTAAAATTCAAGCGGAAGATTTCAAGCGAAAGGTAGCGTTTTGTAGATTCTTCCGCGAAATTTGTGAAAGAGTAATAGCAGATCTATTGAATAATTAAACGAACACCATTGAAGGAAGGTTAACTTTGAGAACTGTAAAACTGTCTAAAAAGAAATGTCACAAGTAAAAAAAGCATTTCGTGTGTGCTTTTCAGTTAATACTTTTGCGAAATGTTTAATTATTTCTACTGTTGATAAATAAAGAAGTGAGTTTTCTACAAAAATCTCCGTTCAAAGATTTCATATTTCATACGATTACGATGAGAATATGATTTTTCTTACATGAAAGATTTCATTATGCAAGGTGTTCGAAAAGTGACCTTAAATATGTGGTGGTTCATAATTTCCTCAGACATTTTGAAAATATATAGTGTAATGATCATATTAAATTGGCGGAGTGGCTAGCGCATCGCGCAGCAGCACCACAAGTCCGGGGTTCGATCTTCGGGCTGAGCAAGGTTGACTCAGCCTTTCATTCCTTGAGTGAGTCGATAAAAACTAGTTCATCTGGAGATTAAACACCGAGGTCCAGCCACAAGCTGACCACTTGTATAGGGTCTATGCTCATGCAACCCGAGACCCACGGTCATGAAAGTAGATATCAGGGCACTGGAGGCCATGGCCCTCACTAAGGGCTTCTTCGAAAATTTTCATATTTTATTTACTTAGTTTAAATTAAAATAAGTTAGTTGATGATTAATAAGTATGTTAGAACTATTTTAAATAAATGTCAGTCTGAAATTTTAATAGTTAACTGTTCAATATATTTGAATTACAATGCAACCAACAAAAATGTCTTGCATGTGCCAAACTTTAGATTTCAAATCGAAAATAAATATGAGTTTGAATTTTTTTCCTTTACCATATTATTGTTTATATATGTTTTAAAAATACTTAGTAAGCGAAATTAAAAATTTGTTTAATTTTTTTCATTTTGTTAATATTTTTTAAACATGTTGTTAAAAAAATCGTGATCCGTCAGCTGTTTTCAGTTCGTGCATGCAGACAGTATGAAATGGAGAAAAAATGGTTTAAAATAGAAAGACTGAAAATGGTACAATTTTGGATAATTTCCATCGAGAACACCTGCAAAAATTCGGGAAACCCGAAATGGGATATCACGCTTTAGGCATTGTTAAGCTGCATTTTGATTTATTTATTACATTTATTTCAAGATGAATTTTGAAACCCGGACAGGAATTATGAATCGTCTCATATTTATCTATTAGAACCGTACATCGAACCAGAAAGTGTCTCAAAATAAAGCGAAGATTATAAAATTAAAAAACAAAAATAATGATAAAATATTAGCTTAGATTTCATGCAAAACTCCTAACATTTTAAGTTTCATATGCTATAATCTATCAAACGCAAGGTTGCCTTTTTGCCTAATTATATATTTTGCATTAACGCTTATGTCTTCCGTAAGGAAGATAATTTCATCTAAGAAATTTGAAGCTTTTCTAGATAGCTCTCGTTTTCTTTTTAAGCTCTATTAATGGGTGATTGATTAAGACCGCAGAATATTTATCGAAAATGGACCGGAGCTAGTCCGTACTCCGGTTCGAATCGGAGGACGGACTAGCTGTATTGTTGGTTTAATGTTTTCCCCATGTGTAACGAATGTGAATAATAGCTAGATTCACTTCAAAATCTTCCAAGTAGGCGTCCCTTCTCTTGTAGCCCTCATGTGTTTTCCCAGAGTGAAATGCCTTTTTCCAGAACACCTGGCTTTTCAGCATTTTCTTGTATAATTGCCTGTCAAGCCTTGATAGGCAAGGATATTTTTGAAAAAATTCAAAGCTAAAACGTTTATAAGTTCTTTAGAGGTACGTGTCACCTTACATTAGGAGAAAAGGAATATCCTTAATTTGTAACAGGCAAGGATCTCTTCCATAAAAGTCATCGTTGGAAACGCTTATGAGTTTTGTAGATGTAAGTGTTGCTGTACCATAGGAGAAAAGGAGTATCCTTAATTTGTGGCAAACCTCGAACATGGCATAAATAAGTCTGAGGCTTTCCGACGCCATAGGGAAAAATATTTTTCCCACTGGTCTTCAATTCTGGTCTGCTTCACGTATGAACGCATCCTGGGAAAAGGGAGATTGAAACATTCGTTCTGCAGCTTGGTAAATTGGTCATTGCGAAATATCTTCATAGGCTATCATGAAAAGCTTCGACCCTGACTTCATTAGTTTCCCACTTTTAGGAATCATGTGAGAATAATGATGTACAATAAAAGATTCATGATATTGTTTATCTGGAGAATATAATCAATGCAATATTTGTAAGCATTTATTCTAGACTTTTATACGCAAGTGTGGCAGCAAAATTATAATAACAATAAGGAATTTCGGTATGTACTTATTTATAGTAATAATGAATTTATGATGTAAATCATCGAGAAATGAAATCTTGTCGTTTCCTTGTGTTCTTTGTACAGATGTGTATTTCTTGTCTATTTTTCACTTCGGGAGATGACAGATATTAGCTTGTTTATGCGCCTAACATGCCCTTATCTTGCTAACGGTGCAGTCTATCAACATTCTGCCATTCTGTGCACTCATATGGTTTGTTTCAGAGTTCCAAAGACTGAATCTTCTTGCTGCCTGTTGGTTCCAACAAGATGGAACACCTGCCTATAATGCTATCGGAATCAGGGGATTCATAAATACGTGTTTCTTGGTAGGTGGATAGCCACAACTGTTAACACCGATCGAATTGCCTTTTGATTTCGATTGTTTCAGTCTCTCATCATGTCACATGCTCATTCTGGGACATTTTTGAACAGCATGTATAGCAACAAAGATAGCTTGAAAATGACGAGTTGAAAAATTCTTAGAGGGTTTGGCACCAGGACTCTGATATGCTGAATATTTAAACATACGCTGTCAGTGTCAATTATCTGAAGGGATATATAGATGCTTTATTTGTCAAATGCCAGTTACATTGGCCGTTAGGCCATTAAACTTCTTGCTTGCCAATAGCGCTGAAATCTACAAGAAAAAATTGTCAGTGCTTCACACTCGTCCAAATGTTTCGCCGTCATTGGCCGTACACTATTACATAAAACACACAACGGCGAATCAGCTAGTCCAATGCGAAATAAATGATTCTGTAGACAGTCATGTCCCGTCCATAGTCTAAAAGATGCAACCGCAACTGTTCGCGGGTGGTCAGGAACAAAAGCTGGGTTTGATGAGAGAACAGGATATATAGATGTTAAATGAGCATATCTGTGCACAGAATGTGTATGACGGAGTTTGAGATGTCACAAGACTTAGGGACAACCCTATAGAATTTAAGTATATTTATTGGAATATTCAAATTTGAAATTGTTTTGGTCTGGTAGCTGCGATATTTCGAGATTCTGAATGTTGCTATTAAAAATATTTAGCATATTGCATAAAGTTTCATCCTTGATAAATGCATCACTATTTTATGGAAACGTGGTGCTAAAACTGATTAACACATGGCCAACTGAATAGCAACACTTTTTTTTTTAAATAAAGAATCTAGTTATAGATTTCAGCATACTATATTCTTTAGTGGAGCTAATAACTGCTCTATAACTGTTTCAACTAACTTTGAAATAAGCACTCACGCATTACTTTTTGTGATGTAAGTAAAGCCATTTATAAACAGTGTTAAAAATGTAACCTGTTATTAACTCATACTAAATGTTTAATGCATACCGAATATTATATTACATACATTTTTCAATAGATACTGCAAGTATTCAAGTTAACATATACTTCAAAATACTGAATTTATTGTTTGATGGATGTCTGAAATTTGCCTCTCGTTCATTTTATCTTAAGTAATTATAATATTTTTCTCGCGATTTATGTACACTTAATAAGAGATAAAAGAAAAAATAATAAAGTAAAAAATAATTATTGCTTATGCAAACCTTAGGAGCTACACTTTTTTTTTTTTTTTTTTCTGTGCTATCATTACTATCATTATGCAGCGCTTATCATAGTTTTGGGTTTACAGAAACGAAACTTAGCGCTTGGGTCGAATACGTGAAAGAATTTGGCAGATAGATTCTGCTCTAAATATTTATTTATTTCAGTCTTCCTTATCAGCTATGTTCTCAATTAACCGGGGTGTAAATGGGGCTGTCGGTGAGGTTAGAATATCGATGACCTTCTTTAATAAAGACAATAAATCAAGCTTTCCATTAATCTACATGGATGATTTTTCACACCCTTCTTCATTGTTCGTATTAGTTATTATTACTAGGGCAGTAATTCTAGCACCAGAAAATAAAAAGGAAATTCTCTAAGAAAATCGTGAAACTTTGCGTGTAAATTAACGTTTCTAAAAAGCGTTTGATCGGGAAAAGCAACAGTCGTCATATGACGGTCCCATTTATTACAAAAAATATTCATAATGATACGAATTTTGTATATATGTAAATAATTTTACTGAATTTCATGTAAATTGTAGTATCCCTTTTATAAAATGCCTCAGAGTGCGAAGCTTTGCCGGAAAACGAGGGTTACAGGAGTCAGTCCATATAACATCTAGCCAAGCTGACGATGGTTTCGGCGATTACTTGTTATCGCCACATTTGGCGACCATTTCGCCACATTTTGGTCCAATCCCTGTGTAACTGTAACTGTCCCGGCCCTTACGTAATTGCACAGTATCCAGCCTTATGTAGCTGGAACTGTGTATGCATTCCAGCAATTTCGAGAAATCGAAGATACTGGAAATTTCTAGGCGGACGGTTGAAAACTATATAAGACCGACGAGAGCGTAAGTTTTCCGTTTAGGTCAGAGTTGAGTAGCTCAGAGTATTAAGCCATCACTGTGTGAGCTTACGCGTTTGAATCCTTTTGTATTGCCTTGTGTTAAACAGTTCTTCATTCTTAGTGGTTTGAAGCTGTAACTTCTAATTGCACTCTGTCTTACTGAGAAGAGCTGTACGAGTACTTTTGTATGAAAATTTCCAGAACTATAAAGTGTTTTGGAAAATCCCTGGCCTAGACCTTGAAAGATTAGGCTTATGTCTTCAGATTTAAAAGGGCCCCTCAAATCCTCTTCTAATTATTTATAAGACTGTTTTTCGTTGATAGAAGTAAGGAAATGAGCATCGAGCTTAAGGCTTTTTTAATCGGGTTTTGAATACTTTGTATTGCATTTATAAAATAGTGAAATTGGCAGATTTATCAAACTACTTAACGCGAGATTAAGATATCAGCTGAACTTGGTGATATTTCGTGAAATTATTTTGTACATAAACATACTTACCGCGAGAACTCAGCTTAAAAGTCCTGGTTATGATCAGGTATCCTTACATACTGTGAAGAAATTTGTAGCAACCTGATAAAATCAATAATTTTATATGCATTATTAAATAATGAAGAATCTGTCTGTCTGTATATTCTCTAGCACTTAGAACCATCCAATTTTGAACACATGTAGTTTCCTACCCGAACATGTGCATCTCGAAGCCTGAATTTTGAATTTCGAATTTCTTTAAGATTTTTTCATATTTTGTGTGAATTTAAAGACATTTACCTAAGAATTTAATGTATTTGAAGTTCCGGGAAGTTGCTTCCTTTATTCCAATTAATGAAATTTTGGATGAACAAACTCGACGGTTTAAAAGCAATGTGCTGCCTTTCGGCCAAGCTTAATATATTTATTTTTCAAATTTAATTAGAAAAACTTCGCAACTTAAAAAGAAATGTGTTGCCACTCCCGAAATAAAATACTTTCGTCTTCCATATGCCAGTGTTTAGCCCTTTCGCCAAAGCGTAATGCATTAAATTTTTCTTTCAAATTTAGTGTCTTTACTATTGATTAACATACTACGCGATTTAAAGTCAATAAACGCAGTTCTTCATCTCTGTTCTTATCAATTACTAACTGGATCCGTGAAATGACACTAGCTGGATTCATTGAAATCATTATATATGTTTTCTTCTGTTTTTTTTAAGCCCCAAAGGGCTATTAGTCTCAAAACATGATTTTGCGTTGTTTTACTTTTCATTCGAACCTGTTGCCATTCCGAAAAACGTAAACTATTATTCTTTCATATTTAATCTGTCTGTTATTAATGAACAAACTAAACTGCTGAAAAGCAAAAGATGCAATTCTTAAAAATATTTTTTTTTACTTTTCAATCTGATTGATTTAAATAAAAATGCATTTAATTCATGCATATATCTAATTAAAACACTGAATATTTTTATAGAATTGCATTACATATTTTTCACTTTTTAAATATACAGAAGATATGTAACGTTCCCATGTTAGTTTAGATGCTTAATTATCTAATACCTCAAAAAACGATTCGCTGTTCCACATGAGCTATTTCTATCGATAATCTCTTCAGATAAACCGTACTGAAATTAAAAAGAGCCCTTTTTGGCGATTGCTAAAGCCCTTTCAGAATTTTTCAAAAATTATTTATTGATAAAATATTTTTTATTTTGCTGGGGGAGATTTTAGCTCACCAGCTGTTTTCAGATCATGCATTCAGCCCGCATGCAATTTGAATTGGACACCATTGATGTAATCTTTGATTCGAAATTATTAATATAAGTGTTATTCCACGAAATTTTCTCGAAATATCTAGACTTTTTCTGTAAATTTTGCTCTTTTTCACGGTAATAAAATGAGTTCTCCACTTACAACTAACAGATTTTCTTTTGTTCAGTTTCAAATTTCCCACCACAATTTTTGAATTTAAAAAAAAGTTACGATTGGGATAACTTTTCTACCATTTCTTGTTTCCTACGGCTTCTTTTTCGCTACCAGTAAACCTGTGAACCTTGATGGCCGTCTCAAGGTTACTCAAAGACAAGGTCTTTGAGAGTCTGTCTTCTTGGCAATGAAATTTAATCCTTGCGGACCCTGCTTCTTGGGAAAAAAATGAATACTTTAGATATTCTGGCTGTTTGGCATTTTTCCCCTTTTCTTTTCTCTCTCTCTCTTTCTTCCTCCCCCATCGAAGGATGGGCATTTGTTGTGTGTGATGGAATTAATTGTTTGTTGTTTTTAAACTAGAGAAAAAAGAAACGAAAAGTCTAAGTTTCATTCTAGCACTTCAAAATAAACGTTGCTATTGAAATTTTTGAACAATTGAAAAATATTAAAAAAATATGATATTATAGCATTGAAAAATAGCAACTTGATCTTCGTATATTAAAATTCAATTTTAACACGTGAAGCGTTTAAAGCAACTGCAGTAAGTTCTTGAATAAATCCCACGAAATTCAAAGTACATAAAATAAAATAATATATAGCAGTCAAAAAAAGAGTTCTAAACTATAGGGGGAGGGAATACTTGCTATATATTATTCCGTTGTAAATTAACGAAACGTTGAGGTTTTTGTACTTATATAGAAAAGACCTAATCATTTTAGACTTAGAAGTGCACTGATTTCACTATATGCTGGGCTTGCAAAAATACTTTTCTCAAGTGAAGTAAAGTAGTAACAGTTTCATTTTTTCTGGACACGAAATCGTCATAGTGAAAACAACACCTTCGTGTAGTGTTAGTAAGATCTTATACTCCACATTTATCAATTTCCATAATTTTTTAAAATGCAGATATAAATCATCTTTTTTTTTCCAGTGAAATTTCAACTGAGAATTTTCAAAGCGTAGGAAACCTACAATTAAGAATCTTGTTGAAATGGCGCTGGCAAATGTAATTTCTGTGTAATGCATTTCTTACGTTTCTAAAAATACCGTGTCGTACAAATTCATGTTACAGGTGGAAGACAGGGGGCGCTGGCGAGAGGGAAAAGCTAGTTAAACGAAATAAACAAGAGTTGGTTATCATGGTTCTCTTGACCATTCGTTTATATTTACTTGCTTTAAATTATTACACTGCAAGAAAACTCCGCTTAGCTTGATGAGTGCCATAGTAAAAAAGCATGGTTGAATGTTTTTCCTTTTTATATGAATAATTAATTTAACTCTGCAAATTATGAAAATGTATTAAAAGAGATAAATATCGCATTAAAAAGACACTGCGCGGATTGTCATTCATTATTTGTAACTGGTTCTTTTCGATAAAATGCTAAAATAAAAAAAGAAATGCTAAAAATTATTTTTAAGAACAGTTTTGTTTTAGGAATTATTATATCAGGGGCTCTCAACCAACGGGAAGGGGGAATTTCATAATTTCAGGGAAGAATGTGATCAGCCTTTTATTTACCTGTTAAGTATTATTTTTATTTTATGAACATAAAAAGCTAAACTTGACAAAAGGAGTAACAAATAAATACAAACAAGGAAAGAAATACAAAAATGAAATTCACTGTTTCATTTGACTTCTTGCCTCCCAATACCGCTTGACCAGTGTAGCCCCAAGAACAGCTTTGCAGTAAGCAGTAAGGTGGCTATTCATAATGAAGGGTAAAGTAAGGATTCGAAAAGACAACCGAATTTTAAAGAGGTGTCCAGCCAAACAGTCGTGCTGAATGAAGAGTCTAAGAATTGCAACTGCTCACGGCGAGGCCAGTCAGATAAGTTTACTTGCTCCAAAAACCTCCAACTTTTGGAAGCAATTCGAGCCCTCAATTCCTCATGATCTCGGGAAGAAAAAGAATTCTGAAGACGTCTTATCGTACAAAATGGAATATTGTTACGTGCGAGTTGTAATAGCACCGTTCTTCTCCAGCGTGTCAGCCTGTTCATTGCCATTTAGTCCACATTGAGCTGGGATGGATTCATTGAAGAACAATGGTTTCTTCCATTAGTTCCAATTTTTATATGGATAGTTGACAATCTAAAATAGCCAGGAGAAAGGGTCATGAGTTAAGCTAATATACTGGATAGCAGCTCTGGAGTCGGAGAGAACTGATGGCCCTTTGGAATTTTGCACAACGAATAACGAGATTTTCAGAGCTTTACGTACAGCCGAAACCCCTCCATCAGAGGCTGTTCGAAAATTTCAAGTAGGGGAGTAATGAAGTGAACAGGTCGCAAAAGATTCACGCGCCAGTATTAGTTTGGTCATTAGAAAACGAGCCATCAGTATAGACTCTTAGCCAGTCAGGTTCAAGGTACCTGTAGTTTAAAGTCTGCAGAGTGAGGATACGAAGAACTTCAGGAGCAGTATCATATTTTAGAACGGGAATATTGAAGGTTTAATTTAGCTCTTATTTCATGTATTGGTAAAGGATTACGTTTTTTCAAAACTTTATGCACTGTTACAGGAAGAGAACGAGAAATCCTGCAGTCCAGGACTCTCTGATAAAGCCTCTTTGCGTTTTGAGATTTCGAGGTAAGTTCTGATAATTTTTCCAAAAGACATCATCAAGATGTGATACGTTTTCGTATAGAATGGCAGCTTTCTCTTCGAAGACTGTCTTCAATGGTTTAATATTTGTGAGTAATAATATGGAGTCAATAGGCATAGTCTTAACCGCGCCAGTAATAAGCCTGATGGTTTGATCTTGTATGATCTTCAAACTTGTTCATCAGACTTTCGGTTATAGTTATTAGTGGTTCACATACATTGAGTTGTAAAACATCGATAAAGCTTTCGATGTGTACAGTGATTTCGCTTAGCTCACAATTACTAATGAACTAATTAATATCATATTTTCCTGAACAAGGAAATTTTGTTCCTGTATTTCATGAACACGAAAGTTAAATTACGTTAGATTAGGTTACTAATGGCAAAGCATACGAGGACTACTTATTTAGAGAGGGGGATGCTTTGTGGAAGATCTTTATGTTTGTATTCATGTTACGCATGAGAAAATTACAAAAGTCAATCGTGTAACCAAAACGTTCGCCTGGAATCGAAGCTAGGTCGAACTCCCAGCATTCAGAGGTCTTAATCACTTGATCGTGGACAAGAAAGTTTGGTTTTGGTTTATTTGATTACGCCAAAGCACACTAGGGCTATCTGTCTAAGAGGAGGATGCCTTTGTGGAGGACGTTCTAAGAGACACTAGCTCGTATACACGTTACAATGGCGAAAACGCCCATGCAGCCAGTCTGTTTGCATGGAGTTAAACCTAAGTCTGTGTATCAGTGTTCAGAGGCTTAGCCGCTCGCCCACTGGTGCACCGTGAACAAGAAGGAAAAAGGGGAAATGTTCTGTACTTTAGTACTGAAACTCAGTGGTCTCAAACTGGCGGCCCGCAGTCTAAATGCTTTCCCCGAAACAATTTTATGCAGCTCGCGGTGGCGTTTCATTTAAGCACTTGTTGCAAAGACAGTGTTACGAAGATTTCAAGATGTTAGTTATTGGAAGTCTGAGTTTTCATTTCCATCAGAAACGAAGTAGCGCACAAGAAAATATATAAATGGAGCTAATTAATGAACGATGCGATATAAATCCTTTTCAAAGATTTGAAGGTATGGATTTGATTAATTATTATTCGTACTTCTTGGAAAAATAGATGAGCTAAGTTATGAATTTTTGCACTAAGCATGATCACTTTGTTTGGGAATACATTTATTTGTGAACAGCTTTTTCTGACTGTTGACAATTAATTAATAAGAAAAGAATCTAACTGACCGATGAGAATCTAGAATCCTTGATGAAGATAATTTCTAGTAATTTCTCGCAAACGTTACAACCTTTATCAGAATCAAAACGTCATCAAGTGTCTAGCTATAAAGAACCCTACATTTATTTACATACAAACATATATATTTTCATTATTGCGTCGAAGAAAATTTTAATAAATAAGAGAAAGAGATTAAAGTGTTAATATTCAATCTGAAACTGTGTCCCACTTAATAAATTTTCTCTAAAAATTTAGAACGTTTTCATAATCTGCTTGTTTTTAGTTATTAGAATTATCTGAAAGAAATGTCAGTCTAAAATTTAATATTTAGCTGTCAGTATATTTGAATTACAAAATGTAATTGTAAAAAATAATCTTACATGTACCAAACTTTAGATTTCAGATAGAAAATAAATATAAAATTGACCTTTTTCTTCTTTGTGTTATTACTATTATTGTTTACGTATGTTTTGTTAAATATTCAGTGAATGAAGTTTGTATCTATTTAAAAGATTTTTTATTTTGCTAATAATACTTTTTAGTTTGTTATAAAAGAATCTATCGGGCTCGCCAGCCGTTTTCAGATCGTGTATAGAGTTCAGTACCACTGCATCCAATTGCATGCTTACTGTAGCTTCATAATTTCGATTATAAAAATTCCACAAGTGCTTTCCCAGAAAACATTACTATTGGCAGAATTGTAAAAGATGTTTTCGTTTATATCATCTTTATTCGGCTACTTTTTAACTCAAGTTTTTACTTTTCGCTCAAGTGCGAGTGTTATCAAAAAACTTCAGATCCGTAATCATAACGGAAATTCTCTTTTCCAGTCTGTCAGAATCATTCCAATCCCACGTTCTCCATTGCAGATGTCATCCTTTGAATCGAGTATTTGAAGAAGTCTGGTGTAAATCCTTTCACCACTTGACTGTTATCAGATAAGATATCGTCTACTGCTATGAGAAATTCTGATCACTCCGCAATTCATTCCTTGAATGTCGCAGATAGCAGTAAAAAGATAATGTTCCCAGTTTAAATCTGATAAAAATTTTTAAGTGCTTTCTTATATTAGAGGGTATTTTTAAACTGTAAAGAAAAGCATTAGTTTTGCGTCGCATACGGTGATTTTTTTTTTTTTTTTTTTTTTTGAATTCGCAATGTTAATCAAAACCTACATTGATATAGAAAATTACGATGGTATTTTGCATATAAGCTTTCTTTTCACCATGCACTTTAAATAAAGCGTAGAATATTGAATCTACTCAAAATAAATTAGTTGTTGCCGTCATATATTTATTATTTAGAAAAAATGAAGGGAGAGTGAGAAAGAAGAATGAAAAAAAAAAAAAAAAGAAAGAAAGAAAGAAGAGAAAAGTAAACTTACGATTACAATTTAAAACAAAGAAGATTTTATCATTAGTGATTTTTAAAAATAAAAAAAAAAAAAGATAGAAATGTTTCGTTTCTTTCCTCACACAGCTTAAAATATTTATTATAAAAACAATATATATATAGTATATATAGGTAGATTTTAATGAATCCAGTTAATGCGACTTCACGGATCCAGCCAGTAATTAATAATAATTGAAATAACTTTGTGTTTATTGCTTTAAATAGCTAGATTTGCTAATTAATAACATAATAAATTTGAAACAAAAATTAAATATCTTTTTACATTGCGCTAAATGATTACAAACTGGTGCATGGAAGGAAATATTTTAATATTGGATAATGGCAACATATTTCTTTTAAATCGCTGAATTCTTTTATTTAATTTGAAAGACAAATATCTTATGTTTTACTGAGTGACTACTTACATTTATACCGCCGAGTTTTCCGATTAAATTTGAAACATGCTTTGTCGAGTGGCAAGGTGCATATGTTGAGATCGAGTACTCAACTATATGTACTCAAAATCTGGCGTATTTAAGTGTTCACAATGCGAGAAACATAGAAACATACATACAAACAGATTCTTCATTATTTAATGGTACAGGTAAAAATAACATTTATTGTTGCCAGTTTCATAAAGCTAAATCTGAATTAAAATTCTTTAAAAAATTAAAATTTATGAAATTTAAGTTAAATTAAAAATTAAATTTAAAAATTAATGAAATTATTTTTTTAATTAGAATTTAAAAATTTAAATTAAAATTAGAAAAAAATGTGATGGAGACACCATAGTAGTATGTGTAGCATATTTGACCTTGTGTAGCATATTTGTTAAATTATACACATTTTTGTTGCATTCTACATAAACTTATTTCCGCTAGTTTCATTAGAGATATACGTATTTCTCATTCAATCAATTCAGTTGTCACTTTTGAAGCAAAAATCGCGCAATTTACCAACACATAAGAATTTTTTTTTTTTTTTTTTTTTTTTTTTTTAAGGAGAGAGGAGCTTACCAAGTGGGTGAGTATATATATGTGATGATTTATTTCGCTGTATAAAATTGATATTAGATGACAGCTTGATTAAAGAATGCACTAATTCACTTTTTAGTAATGGCTCAGAAAACTGCTGCGAAGGTGGCTGGAAATAGCTGTGTAGTGGGTGATCGGATGAAATTTTGGAAGAAACACGACCAGATTTGTAATTAAGCATAATTTATTTTGGGATAACGCACATTATTTTTATAGTTTGTATAACACTAAACGTGCCTTACAATATTAGATGTGTAATTACATTTTAAATAGCAGAGAATCTAGTTAAGGCAAAACGACACGTTGGCAGCAGGAAGGCGAAGTAGCAGTCAATTGCGGTACTATTTAAGGTTGAAAAATCATTAATTCTTAGAGACTGGACAAAAGTTTAGACAGAACAATGCAGATACTGCAGGAGAAACGCAGACGCCTTGAAGGGGTAGCACTTTAATAAAAATCGGTAATTTAAAGGTCTGAGGAATTTAAAGGTCTAAAGAAAAAAGCAATAGACTGTTAACCAAGAAGGGGAAATTTTGTACTATATTTACAACTTTAATCAGAAAGCTAATAAATAGCTTCAAGACGTAATTTAGAAATATTAATAAAATATTATTCTGTAAATAAAATTTAGAGTTCATTTTGAAAGTTCTTAAGGAAATATCGTGGATTGACAACAATATGCTGTCGTTTTAAATTTATTTGCAACAGACATTTTATAACTAACTGAAAGCAATAATGTCTCGTCGAGGGATAAGAAGCAAATATGTTCATGCAGAACTTTAATCTGTACGTGACTGTTCGGTTAGAATATTATGTCAATCTTTTTATCACTATAACTATTAACTAATTTAAAAAGGTTAAAAAAATTCAAGGGAGTTTGCCTTTTTAGAAATTATATACGTAACAAAAACTATTTGCTAAATTCATGCAAAGCGGCTATTAAAATATGTAAAATATTAATATTTTGGCGATGTTATCAATATTTTACGTTATTACGTCAGTTATTACTATTTTCCAAATGTGACAGTCCCTATTTTTCTTGAGTTTACAAATTTCAAAATACTACTAAACTTTGAAAGTTGCTTTACTGCTAAACTTTACGTTTAATAATATTTTCTGGATTATGTCCTGGACACTTAGCAAACAACTTCCAATAGTACCTTTTTAGCCCAAAGGAGCGTCAGCCCAGAAGGGCTATTAGTCTGTTTCGGCATTTTGCGTTGGTTCACTATAAACGGCGTATCACGTTTTAAATTTTTTCCACCAAATATTATTGCCTGTAATATATTCAAAAAATAAATAATGAAGAATCTGCGTGAATTGTGAAAGAAACGACGATACCTAGAGAGCCATCAAATTTTGAATAACGTAATCCTTCTCTCGAATATGTGCACCTGGAAGCCAGCCCGAATTTTGAATTTCGAATTTGTTTTATTATCCGTTTCATATTCTGTAAAACGTGGACGAATTTTGATTAACAGACTCAACGATTTCAAAGCAAACAGTGGCAACACTGTACCGAAAAAAAGAGAAAAAAAAATTAGCGCTATCGGAAATTGTAAGGCTGTGCTGTTTTTAAATATTTTGTGATTTTTCTGTTGAAGAGAATTTTATGTGGCGTAAGCGCCACGAACGTGATATTTAATAAATAAAGGCAACACACGCAAAACGATAAAAAAAGCCCTTTGGGTGTAATATAAAATCTGAAAGCTTTCGGATTTTTATTTATTTATTTATTTACTTTATTTTATTTATTTATTTACTTTATTTTATTTTATTTATTTATTTAAATTATATAACAAGAACTATAATTTTTTCAAACTAATCTGAAGTGGAACGATCTTCCAAATACTCATGGCAGTTCTAATCATGATCACAGAATGCATGCAAGATTCAGAATAAATATTCAGTGCTTTTATGCAAAGCTTGATTTTTATTACCGATCGTTTTTTGAAATGTCAAAATACCTTATTTAAAAATAATTAATATAAATTTAAATATACTGCAATGCACAGCTCACAGAACGCTTCATAGTTGCTTTATTTAATATTGAAAAAATCTTATTCGGCAATCATCAATTGAACTTTATCCCATTTATGTAAGTAGCATCTCCTGTATTTGGACATATTACTCCATCTGAATAAATACGTTTTTGTCATTACTGAGTGGCAATGCAAGAAATGATTAGGCGCGACCAGTTTAGTAAAATCCTGTCTTAAAAACGATGACTGGCACCACTGAAAGAATATTCCTACAGATTTGCAGTGTGTAGACTAAGACGATTTGTCTTCTTACTCAATTAATAAATTCTTCTTATGAACAAAAAAGAGCAGTGACTTCTAAAACCATTTGATGTAGACTTAGATGTGGTAAATTTCGCTTACATTTATTATATTTGATTTTGAAATAGTCTGCATTTTTGTACATATAGTGTTCCGTATCCAGGGTTTGACTCAATCTCAGTTAAGTCTACATGCGCATCCGAGCTCACTGGTTTAATTCCCGAAGTTCTTTTATTTTCGTTTAAGATGTGTTATTCTTTTCTGCGATTCTATCATTTTCAAATACTTCGGGAACAGGTGTTTTGATTGCTGATCATATGATTTCAATGACGTCAGAATGGTGGTGACTGATTTAGTAGGATGACTGTTCTTTCTCAGCTCGATGATTAACATTTCATTCTTACAGTGATTTTTAGTTTCTTTATTCCAGATAAACATTTAGTCTACGAGGTTGTTCTTCTAAAAAAATCTTAGAAAGGTCAATGTACTAAAATAATTTATGTAAGTTTTATGAACGTAGGTACATATAAATATTAAGGTAAAATAATACAAAGGCTCACATTTATTATCGGACACTTGTGTTTTTCAGTTTTATTGCAGATATTAGTTATGAAATATCATCGAAATAACCTTTTCTTCCACACTTTCGATCATTTCTTTTCAAACTATCGATCATTTTTTTAAAACCTGCTTACTTTCGAAAAACGTTATTCCAAACGTTTTAAACTGCGTAACTGCCGCTAATTATAACAACGTAATTAGTTGAGCGATTTCAATTTAGGCCTGCATCCACTATTCAGGTTTTAATATGCTTGAAAACAGTTTCTTAATAATGCATGCATCATTAATGTTTCTTCATTTTTCTTTTTATACCGTTCATTTTCTGTAATAAAATATTGTAATTAATTAGATAACTTGCTTTCATTCTAATCAGAGGGAAATTCTGATTAATCTGAATCACGCTATCATCGAATAGTCACCTACATTTTTATTTCTTAAAGCTTATCCTAAAGTGGATATATTTGAAGAGGGTCTTATTTTCGAAGAAATGCGATATTCCAGCAAGTTTTCCGGTGTGACATTTTCCGATGCATTATTGTACTACATTTTGACTGTTAAAAAAGGCACTTTCTACACGTCAACCAAAAGCATTTGACGGATTGCGGAAAGCAGTGCAATAGGACTGAGGGAAAAATTTTCCAAGGTAAAACTGCATATTGATAGTTAAGGAAAAGGGATTCTAAGCATTTAAAATGTAGATATATAGTCATTAAGCTTATTTCGATGTAGGAAACATGAAAAATCAATGATACCATCGCTGAGATTCGAAATCTCTGCCTTCGATTCCTAGCCGGACACGCTTTCAATTAAATCGCGAAAGCACGCGGGAAGGAGGGAGAAAAGTCGTTGCATTCTCCAATATTTAAGCGCCAGTGTGGTGGAAGGGACCCCAATTACCAAATCTAGCTGACGAATGTCGTGATGAGTTATCGCTCACCACTGGTAAAATCATTAGTTTTATTTCGGAGTAGGAAAATAAAAAACTTAAATTTAATGTAAAGTCCAATTTGAAAGTCTCTAAAATATTAATTTTTTTGAGTTTTTGAAATGTTTTCCCGGAATCGTTTAAAAATGGTCTAAATTTTGTGGTCTGTAATTTTTTCACAAAATAGATTAAAACGTGCACGTCAGATGAAACGTCTTGGAATGTGGTTTGAATATCACATTATAAATCGTACAGTTCTGCAAGTCTTTCATAAAAACTATGTACCCAATATAAGCCGAAATATTTTTAGTTCGTAGTCATGAATTTTTATTAAAATTAATACTTAGTTACTCCTTATAAAAGAAAATCAGATTTTCTTTTTGTAGAGTAATGTAATAATTAATACATAAAAATGAACAAAATACAATTGGGCATACACGAAAACGAACAAAATACAACCGAGCATGCAAAAAAAAAAAAAAAAAAA
This sequence comes from Stegodyphus dumicola, assembly GCF_044657685.1. Classification (NCBI taxonomy): domain Eukaryota; kingdom Metazoa; phylum Arthropoda; class Arachnida; order Araneae; family Eresidae; genus Stegodyphus; species Stegodyphus dumicola. The sequence continues at coordinate 210,155,826 of NC_140770.1, forward strand.
AAAAAAAAAACGAACAAAATACAAATGGGCAAGTCCTCTAGAAGCGAATCAGCGTAACTACTTGCTGATGGGTATGGGATGCTTAAATGCAATTGGACAAAAACCTCCATTCCTCAATAAAAGGTAACCGACTTTTAGCAATGATATATTTGATGGCACGATGAGATTAGAAGACCCCAGTTAATTTAGCAATCATGGTTGGAATGATGATAGAGACAGTTTAAACTGTTGCATAGATGAATGGAACTCTTGAAAGGATAACTAGCTGGATAGTTGAAACATCATTTTATTTCTGGACGACTAATTTTATAGTTCATATCTTCTGGACTGGTATAACACTACGGGTGCTATAAGCGCCACACAGTTTTATATATACTGATCACATCTTAATTAAAAGATGATAACCGCTAAGCGAAGAGATGTGAGTTATTTAAGCAGGCAAACTAGAAAAAGTGACTGCATACTTCAGCAGGGCTTATAAATAAAGCCGAAATGCTTTTTGCTTGAATCGTGAATAGCGATTGGGCCAGAGCTTATAACAGTTCTGTTACAACACTGCGGTATTACTGCAGGGAACTAATGACTCAAATAGCTTAGTACAGAATCCTTGAAGGGGGTTGCATTTAAATTAAAAACGGAAATTAAAAGAAGTGTTGCTGAAGTTAGTAGTTATGTTAGTTATTTCCTTTCATATTTTATATATACCCGCCCGTCTTATTCGGCTTAAAAGTCCTTACCTGGCCTTTATTTTCGCAATCGTTACATCCAGTTGCAGAAGACAGTAATATTCATGGTTTGGCAAAGTCAAACCTAAAAAAATATTAATTTGGGGCAAATAACGAAGTCTAATTTTAATGCCATCTCCTCGTTCCTATAAATGTGCATAATTTAATAAGCGTACAAGGAAGTATTGTGGTGTCCACATCAGATTTTTTTCAAATAAAAATGCCAAAGCGTAAATTTTTGCGTTTTTTTCAATTTAAAACAAATTTTAAATGGAAATATACATATATACAATAAACGTTTGCGAAAATAAAGACCGGGCAAGGACTACTGTGGATACACTATAGATATAGCAAACTTTTCAAACAATAGCATTTGATCATTGTTTTATAAATGATTGACTAGGTCTTCGACTAAGCAACAAAAATATTCGTGAATTTCAAAATCAAGGATTTTGAGGTGCACAGTTCCTTATGCAAGGCAGGCGTTTATATTTTTAGCAAATGTACTAAAATACTTTATTATGAATTAATGAATTATTCCATTGTGTTAGCAAAGCCTATATCGTACTCAGCTTGAACTACGGAAAATTGATACCAGCTGAAAAGCTGAAGGAAAAGTACTGACTTGGTTAGTATTTTTGTTAGTTTTGCAAATCGCATTCCATTCTGTTTTTAGTTTCGTTTTCGAACCCAAAGGAAGGATTTTTTTCTCCTTCAGTTGATCGATATTCATGATAACATTCCAGGATCTTTGATTAAAAGCGAGATTCATGTAAGAGATCGGCATTTTATTTTAAAAAAAGAAGATGAAAAAAGTTCGGTTCCATTCTTTTTGTTTTTATGAAGTCGTAGCAACGACCTTGAAACACCACGTTACATAAGCGGAAAAAGAAAACCTTGTTTCTACTTTAAAAATTGCCATTAGGCGTGACTCACGCTTTGAAGCGTATTTCGGAGCGAATTCGTCGCCAACGTCTGAAAAGCAGCTCATTTAATATAAACGCAATATTTTGTTTCTGAATTTCTATAATTGATTTATCTTTCGTTTCTTTCCCAGATGGTGAAGGATAGGTTTGCTATCACTGTAGCTTTCGGCATTAATCTTCCTCTCTTATGTTCAAAAGATGATGTGATTTTCTTCGTTTTTTTTTCACAATAATTACTGTTTGCGATACTCGAATTTTAGCGATTTTTTTCGTGGGCGAATTTTAGCGAATTTTCTGATTCTTTACCCTTTCTTTTAGAATTTCGTAATTTTTACTTCCTTGTACGAAGTAAAGCAAGTATTGAAATCGCGGAAATTTTCGGGTATCATATTTCAACGAAAATAATCCATTTGACCGCTTTTGAATGCAATTTAACGTAACATCTGCTCCTAAGAACAGAGAAAAGGATTGTTTTGCATAAAACGGATTGCAAAATGGATTCAGAAGAGATTTTTTTTCGTGACGTCTGCGCTTGCGTGTGTATGTATATCGCATTATTCAAAAACGACTAGCCTCAGAATGTTGAAAGTTTGTATTTAGGACGGCTATAACATGTAGTTGTGCACCTGCCTTTTTGGTTGCAATCGGCTCCACCAAAAGTATATATATATATATATATGTAAGATAAAAATGTATGAATCAGAATTATAATATAATTATAAACATTAATTCTTCCTCTCTATTCTAAAATCGTAATAACTTGTCTGCATTGCGTCATTCAAATTAATTATGCGATCTTACGTAACCGTTAATACCAGATGCCTCTTGACAACCAATCACCGAATTGTAAACCAAAACTTTTCTCTTCGCGTGCTTCCATCTTTCATAACTACGCACTTCAGCTTTTGCTCTCTTCTGTGCTAAGATGTAATTTCGCTGGCTTGCTTTCTATCTCAAAAATATCAAAAATGTAAATCTTCTGTGGAAAGGCACGACTAGAGTGCCAAGTGATTGTGGCCACAAATATCAATTGGAAATAAAAATGGAAGTAAAACTGCCTCGACTGCCAAGTTCTTTAAATACTACGCAATCAAAATTCTCCTTCAATATGGATCTAAGCACGCATCGACACTGCTCCGGCTTTTCCTTTGCTCCTTATTATGACAATTAATATTACATATATATATATATATATACCCATTCTGTTACTCGGCTCAGTGAGCTCAGTTTTTTTTTTTTTTTTTTTTTTTTTTTTTTTCCATTCTTATATGTTGGTATAAATTGTAAATTGTGCATTTTATGTTTTAAAATGATTAAATTATGTTGATCTTATGTTCCGATTAATGTTTTTATGTCTTTAATTAATCTGCATGCAATAGTTGTAGAATTATATATGATTTAAAAATTGTTTAAATGCGGCTAAAATCTAACTTAGCAGCCATATTTGTTTATATTTGAAATTTAGCAGAATAGTGAATTCAGTTTCTGCACCTTTAGTGTCTTTTTGCCGAGTGGGACCAAAAGTAAACTTTCGATTTTGTGCACTGAAGATTCTGCCTTCTTGGCCACTGGCCGAATTGCTTGTTTTTGCGCAGAAACTTTAGTTTTAATTGTAAAAATTGTTTTTTTAAATTGTTTTAACTGTATTTGGTGTTGTATGTTTTTCTATATTTTTCAATTTTTAATGAAGATATTTTGAGGTTTTGTGTATTTTTGCCTTGCCGCGAAGGGAGTACTGAAATAAATGAATGGGAAATATATCTCTAATGAAATTCAAGGATATAAGTTTAAATGAAATACAGGAAAAATGTGAATAATTTAACAGGCAGTACAAGGAAGTCATGTGGTGTCTGCATCAGACACTTTATTCAGTTTCTGCACCTTTAGTGTCTTTTTGCCGAGTGGGACCAAAAGTAAACTTTCGGTTTTGTGCACTGAAAAATCTGCCTGCTTGGCCACTGGCCGAATTACTTGCTTTTGCGCAGAAACTTTAGTTTTAATTTTAAAAATTGTTTTTTAATTGTTTTAACTGTATTTGGTGTTGTATATTTTTCTATATTTTTCAATTTTTAATGAAGATATTTTGAGGTTTTGTGTATTTTTGCCTTGCCGCGAAAGGAGTACTGAAATAAATGAACGAAAAATATATCTCTAATGAAATTCAAGGATATAAGTTTAAGTGAAATACAGGAAAAATGTGAATAATTTAACAGGCAGTACAGGGAAGTCATGTGGTGTCTGCATGAGACATTTTATTTCATATTCCTCCTCTGGTAATAGCAGTCAAGCTTAAGAAAGATTTTACAATTGGTCTCTCTCTGTGGTAAACCTTGGGCAATTTTCTTTATGATAATTTTCTTTAGGATAAAAAAACTGACGAATTTTGGTGAATCCCAACGAATTCAACTTAATAAAATATATATATAATGTTTTTAATGAATCCAGCTTATGTAACGTTTTCACGGATCCAACAAGTAATTAATAATAATAGAAGGGAATCTGAGTTTATAGCTTTTAAATCGCGTAGTTTGTTACTTAATAGCAAAATTAATTTGAAATTAAAATTAATATTAATTTATGTTTTGTTAATTGACTACAAACTGCCATGTGAAAGGTAAACTCGGGCGGTGGCAACACATTTCTTTGAAATCATTGAGTTTGTTGATGAAATTTGAAAGACAAATACAGTAAACCTCTTTTAACACGAACCCGCTTAAAGCGGACACTGAGCTAACATAAAAAAAGATTTCTGTCCCGGCAACGACATACATGATCTTATGGGAAATTTTATCGATTAACGTGAATTTCGGTTAGCATGAATTAGGAACTGTTCTTTATGCCATTGCATTATTAGATTTTTTTTTTTTTATTCAACGGGCACTTTTAAAGTTTTTCAGGAAATATATTCTTATTTGTTATGATTGTGCTGTGAATTGTATAATTATTACAGTTATGGATCAAAGTTAATATCGAGAATCAGTCTAATACTAATAATCATAATACCTTGTATAAACCTGCAGTCATAGATAGTGGAGAGACAAAAAGAAAACTTATTAAACTAATCTTCTTCAGAGATGGAAAATTGCAAACCTCAAAATACAACATATCAGACTTATATCTTATATGAGGCAGTATTATATGCAAGAAAGAGCTTCTTGTAAAACACCCTCAAAAATGCTCCCGTGAGTGGCTGAACGGTAAAACCGTTTAACACTGGCGTTTGATCGGGGTTTAAATACCGGTGAACAGATTAGTTTAATGGCAGATTTCGTGGTTTTCCTCATGTATAAGGCAAGTATGTGCAAGTTTTGACTGAGAACGCCTTAAACGAACATATCCCATCCCTCTCATTAGGCTGGTGGCCTACCAGCAGCCGAACAGTAAAGTCTTCGAACACTGGCAGTTCGACCTGGGTTCTATTCCAGGCGAACGAGCTGGCTGCATGGTCGTTTCTAAGGTTTTTCCCATGTTTAACGTGGATACTAGCCAATATCCGTAAGGCCAGTTTCCTTAAGTCCTACATGAAGGCATCTCTTCCTTTAGGCAGATAGTTCTAATGTGTTTGCCATAATCGGATAAACCAAAGGCAGGTAGCCCTCTCGTACTTTGCTCGCGCTATAATCCAGATGTCATTCGGAAGGCATCTTAAATTCGAGCCAGCATGGTTATTTTAAAAAGGTAAATGGCGCATATGTATCTGAAGTTGTCAATAATAAAAGGGTGTCTCATAAAGAACGCAACTTTTAAAATGCCCACCATTTCTGTTCTGGTAAGTTGGCAGCACTGGACGTTACAAGATTTTCTTCTCTTATCTTTGTGGTTAGTAGTAGAGTAAACAACAATTTCATCAAGAAAATAATGTTCAATAATGAAGAGAACTTTCTGTTGAACAGTTCGTGAATAAACAGAACTGCAGTATTTACGGCGTCATCTTCAAAGGAGTATGGCCCAATTATGCCCTCAACCCAAATGCCATACCACACAGTTACATAGCCCACAGTTGTGGATGTAATGATTTTCCCGTTATTACTAGAGAGTTTTCTTAGCCCCAAATCCTGCAATTCTCAAATTCTGTGTGAAAGATCGTGAAAGTAAGTGTTCCATAAGTACAATTCGAAATACATGCTGTACTATGATTCTAAACTAATGAGTGAACTGTATAGCAAAAAAACTAATTTATTGACAGTAATTAACTAAATTCAGATCTAATACATGCTCTGGCATGTTGCTTAGCGAATCCAGATGGCCAAGTGAGAGTTTCTCTCCCTATCCAATAGGTGGCGCGGTATTCTAACTTAACATGCCGCCGCCCGTTGAAATTACAAATTTCAACATGTAAATTACAAACATACAATTTAACATTCTAAGAATAACTAATTCTACAGCACAATATGAAAGCTAGTAGATAATCTTTCATCATGAATATAATATAAAATAATATAATCATTTTGAGAACATTAACATTCATTATGCTACAATCAAACTTATTCTTTAAACAGTTCCATTTTTATGTAAAGCACAATTTTCAATGGGAACATAATAATGTAAACTAAACATCATTATCCTGGATAGGTAATAAAAAATTTTACTAATACATCGAATATACACACCATTTAATGTTTTCACTTTAACAACTCTGGCCTTATTATCTTTAACAGGTAAAACTTCTAGAATTCTAGCTAAAGACCATTTAAATGGAGGAAGATTATCTTCCTTTAACACAACTTACCTACCTTTAAATTTTCTTTATTAATAAACCATTTGGTACGTTGTTGGAGATGATTTAAATAATAAGTTTGCCAACGCTTCCAAATAACTTGAATGAACTTAGTAATAACTTGCCATTTAGAAAGTCTATTATCTGTAAGATGAGACAAATATGGTTCAGGATATGAAGTAATGGAACGTCCAATTAAAAGATGACCCGGCGTTAAGGCTTCAAAGTCATTCGCATCTGTTGATAAAGGTAAAATTGGACGAGAATTGAGAATACCTTCAATCTGTGTGACAACAGTCCAAAATTCCTCTAAAGTTAATTTATAACTGCCGATTGTACGTTGAAGATGGTATTTAAATGACTTAATACCTGCTTCCCATAAACCACCGAAATTTGGTGCTGTAGGTGGAATTAGTTTCCAATTTATACCATCAGATGTTAAGAAATCTGCTATATCAGAATTAAATTTAAGGAATAAGCTATGCAATTTTTTCAGTTCTGATTTTGCACCAACCGTATTCGTACCATTATCTGAAATTATGGTATTACATTTTCCACGTCTAGCAATAAATCTTTTAATAGTAGCAAGTAATGAATCTGTGGTTAAATCAGTTACTACCTCTAAATGTACTGCTTTAGTTGATAAACATATGAATATAGCAACGTACACTTTTGAATAATTACCTTTTCTCTGATTTTTATACTTAATGAGGAATGGACCAGAAAAATCGAGTCCACACGTATTAAATACAAACCCTGGGTTAACTCTCTCACCAGGTAAATTTCCCATAAGTTGTTCACATACAATTGGCTTAACCTTAAAACATGTTACACATTCATGTACAACCTTTCGAGCTATATCTCGACTCAAAATTTACTACGAACCTGATGCAATAGTGCTTGAGCACCAAGATGTAAATATTTAACTGAAAAATTAATCTAGTAAATATATGACCTTTTGGCATTACATAAGGAAATTTTTGGTTGTAATTAAGATTACTATTGGCAAGTCTGCCTTCTACTCTCAAAAGAGAATCATTATCTAGAAATGGACATAAAAATTTTAACTTATTTTGGAAGAAACACAATTCTTATTTTTTAAAGATAGAATATCCTTGCTAAAATGTTGTAACTGTACATACCTGATCATGATATTCTCAGCGTCATCCAATTCTTTAACAGTTAGAGAATCTATTAATTTTTTCCCTTTACAATTGGCTATAAATCTACAAACAAAACTTAACACACGAATAATACGAATATAGTATTACTTATGTTAAGTATATGATCTAAAATAAGGGAATTAGAGTTCACATTTAAATTAACTAAGTCATTTCCTTAAGTTTGAGTTCTTTGACGTATTCCACATCATCCATATCAGATGAAATTACTTCACAAGTATTAGTTAAAAACCTCTCCTGAGTCAAGAAAGTTGGTCCATACCACCATAAATCATTATGAAGAAGATCTTTAGGTTCAGCTCCACATGATATCAAATCAGCTGGATTATTGTGAGTGCTAACATGGTAACACTCATGAACAGCAGTCATGCTTCGAATAACAGATACTCTATTAGCAACAAATGTCTTTAGTTGATAAGGTTCCTTCTTAATCCATGCTAACACTATTGACGAATCAGTGAAGTAATAAACCTTGACTATAGGCAGCTGAATGGCCTCCAATATTCTTTTCATTAGTTTTACAAGTTTATTCATTAGTTACCAACAGAACTGCACCACAAAGTTCCAAACGAGGAATGGTAATTGACTTCAGAGGTGACACACGAGACTTGCTGCACAGAAGTCTTGATGAACATTTATTTGAAGATGACATACATTTCACATAAATTGCAGCACCATAGGCTTTCTGACTATAATTTCTATTTGCTGTAATCCATTGGTTAGAACAAATCTGGGGATGCGATAATCGTTGACTATTTTTAGACTATGCAGAAATTTTTTCCATTCTTCAAAGTAATTTTTAGGAAGAGGTGTATTCCAATTTAATTTTAGAAGCCAAAGGTTTTGTAGAAATAATTTAGCTTTTGTCGTAACAGGTCCAATTAAATATAACGGTCCAAAGAGGTGACCTATTGTTGATAAGACATCTCTTTTCGTTCCTGTTTCTTCAATGTCAAGTATCTTTAAATCGTAAGAAAAACAGTCTATAGACGTATTCCATGACATTCCTAAGGCCTTTGTAATCTGAGGCTTATCGGTAACTTGAAAGGAGTAATCCTGAGTAGCACTTTCTTTATTTTTCAATAGTTCTGCATTATTTGAACACCATTTGTGTAACTGCATTTCACCACGTTCTAGAAGACAGGTTAACTGTGTTTGCAACTCCTTGGCTTCTTGCAGCGTATTAGCTCCAGTGATAATGTCGTCCACGTAGCAGTCCTTCAGCATGGCTCTTGAGGCATGAGGCTCTTCATCCATTGCTAACTGTTTCAACATTCTTGTTGCAATGAATGGTGCACTTGCTGTTCCGTATGTTACAGTCCTTAGATGATAAGTCTGCACAGGACTACCAACTGATTCCTTCCACAAGATCAACTGCAAGTTTCGTTGAGATGGTTCAATAAGTATTTGTCTGTACATCTTCTGAACATCAGCTCCTAATGCATAGTTGTACTTTCGAAATCTAATAATAACGGAAAATAAATCTTCTTGAGGTATTCGCCCTTTCAATAATATTGAATTAAGTTATCTTCCATTGCTAGTAGCCGCTGATGCATTAAACACAACGCGAAGCTTGGTAGAGGTTTTCTCTGGCCGTTCAACTCCATGATGACTAAGAAAATTGCAAGTCGATGTTTCAATTTCCTGAACTTCTTCCATGTGATTTAGATCCTTATATTCCTTGATAAAATTCTTATATAATGTTTTCGTATTCGAATCACTTTCTAGTCGATTCCACACTTGATGCAATCTTTTCTCAGGCAGCGTTTTCGATTCTCCTAATTCTACACCTTCCCTTATGGGTAACTGAACTACGCATCTTGCATCATTTTGTCTATAATGAGTACGCTTGAAATGTTCTTCACAGTATTTTTCTTCTTCACTCAAAGCATCCTCGATATTTTCAATGGATTCAACTTCCCAAAATCTCTGCAAAATTTCTTCAACTGTTTCTTCACTATTTAGAACTAAACCACAATAATTTACTTCTGAGTTACTCTTGCATGCACCAGACGCGATATATCCAAAAACTGTTTCTTAGAATATAAACGGTTGATTTTCTAATTGAAATTTTCCTTCTTTTAAAATCTCAAAAAACAATTCGGCTCCTAATAACATATCTGTTTTGTTAGATGTTCTAAATTGCGGATCCGCTAATTCAATATCAATGGAAATATTTAATGACTGCACATCTAAACTCCTTGATGGAGTTACACTGGTTATTTTAGAAATAACTAAACAATTAACTGATCTTACCTATGTTAAATCATTATTTGAAATCTGTACATCTAGTTGATAATTAATATTTATAACGTTCTCATTAATTCTGGATACAAATGCATAAATTCTTTTTTTCTTTATATTTAACAAATTAGCAACTCCTTCACACAGGAAACAACTCATGCTGCCGTTATCAAGTATTGCGCGAACTGGGATTCTTTTTCCTTCCGAATTGCAAACATATATTATTGCAGTCGCCAATAAGATGTTTTTTCTGCGTGTCAAAGACAACTTGAATGATTTTTATTAGAGACATCAGCGTTCTTGTTTATAATTTCGTCACTCGTTGCTTCCGTTTTTGTTTTGTCTAACTTATGTTCGATGGCGCCATTTCTGAGCAGGCGATGGATTATTGAATGATGTTTTTTGTGGCATTCCGAACACCTGAACTTAGAATTGCATTTTGCGATTAAATATTCGTTACTGAGACAGTTTAGACACAGTTTATGGCTTTTAACTGTTTCATATCTTTGATTTGGATTTAGTTATAAAAATGAATCACATTTATGCAGCGGATGATTGTTATTTTTACTACAGTGTCTCAAAAAAGTGATGGGACACTTGTGCTTTACAAAAAGAAACGAAACTGTAATAAAATAAATTAAAAAAACATGTAAAAATTTTTTGTGGGTGTGTTTCATACTTATTTAGTAACAATTATTACATAACATACATTTTTTCAAAATATTAAAATATTAATTTAATAAAAATACAATTGTTAGAACGGAGCAAAAAATGGCTCACATAAGTGATGGCACACTACATACTATGCAACAAAAATCGTCTGAAGTAAGCAATAAAAATATCTTTTGATGTATTTATTTTTACTCAAAAGCAATTGGCAATAATTTATAAAATCGTCTGCAGTATTTCTCTCCAGTTTGTTTTGGAATTTTTGTGGTTTTTAGCTCTGTGCAGCTATGAATGCTAAACGAAATGAAACTTTGCCTGAAATTCGAAAATTAGTTATTAATTTGCATATTGAACGTGGAAAATTTATTAGAGAAACAGCTGAAACAGTTAACTTGAGTCCTTCAACAGTTTTCAATATCATTAAACGATACAAAAAGAATCATATGATTCAGGATAAAAGAAGACCTGGCCGACCATCAAAACTATCCAATGGAATAAAGCGAATTATCGTTCGAAATATTTAAAAAAATCCAAGAATGAGTGCTCCTAAAATTGCTGCCTTATTTACAAGCATTATATGGAGTAATTGGTAAACCTGAGACTATTAGAAGAGTGATTCGATCTGCTGGATATCACGGTAGAGCAGTCAGGAAAAAATTCTTCGTGAGTGAAAAGAATAGAAAACTCAGACTGGCTTTCGCAAAATCCAACATAAATAAGAATTCTGATTACTGGAATGAAGTTATATTTGCTGATGAGAGTAAATTTAATATATTTGGTTCTGACGGTAGAATCTTGGTGTGGAGAAAACTCAGGGAAGAATTTCGCAAACAGAACTTGGTGCCAACAGTAAAACATGGTGGAGGAGGAGTTATGGTATGGGGGTGTATGTCGTCCGCTGGAGTTGGTAATCTTGTTTTTATTGACAGTATAATGGATCAGTACAAGTATATTGACATTTTAAATCAAAATTTGAAATCTTCAGCACGAAAATTGAACCTTCATAACAATTTTAAATTCTACCAGGACAATGACCCTAAGCACACTGCTTTTAACGTTAGACTATGGCTGCTGTATAACTGTCCTGAAATAATAAAAACACCACCACAATCTCCAGACTTAAATCCCATAGAAAATATTTGGCAAGAATTGGAATCAAGAATTCGCAAACACACCATTTCTTCAAAACAACAATTAAAATCGGTGCTTCAAGAAGAACGGGGTAAAATCACTCCAGAAATCACAAAAAAAAATTAGTGGAATCCATCCCAAGAAGATTAAATCATGTTTTAAAAGGAAAAGGAAATCCAACAAAATATTAAAACCTTTTAAAAAGTAAAATTTTTGGATTAATATTTGATGGAAAAGTAAGTGTCCCATCACTTATGTGTGCCATTTTTTGCTCCGTTATAAACAATTGCATTTTTATTAAATTAATATTTTAATATTTTGAGAAAATGTACGTTATGTAATAATTGTTACTAAATTTAAGTGTGAAACACACCCACAAAAAATTTTTATCGTTTTTTAAATTTTTTTTACTACAGTTTCCTTTTGTAAAGCACAAGTGTCCCATCACTTTTTTGAGACACTGTATAAAACAAATCGAAAGACTATCGGTTTTAACCATCAGAGCCTTTGATTTCGAACTTTTTTCTAACGGATATTTCACTTTATTAGCATTACGGTTAATGTTATCCAATAACTGACATCTTTTCTCTAAAAACGAAATTAATTCATAAAACGTAGGAACTTCCGTAGCATTAATGCTGAGTTCAAATTGTTTGCGTGTTTCATAATCTAGTTTCTGAAGTACGATATTTAATAACAGAATATCCGATAAATTATTTTTCTCATACTTTAAAACTTTCAAAGTCCTAACGTTTTTAGTAACATTATCTATTACATATCTTATTCCTTTAGACGATTCGAATGTTAAAGTACGTAAATCCATTATTGAAATTATATGCGTCTCAATTAATATTCTTTTATTTTCATACCTATCTTGAAGAGCTTTAAATAGAGAATTAAAAGTATCATCAACAGTGTCAAGATTTTTTGCTTCATCGGTTAATGCAGCCTTTAAATAGTAGAGTTTCTGAACTTCTGTTAGTTGCGCGTTATTCGCTATGATGTTTTCGAACCGAAGCTTAAAATTATTCCATTCGGTATATTTACCGGAAAATTTAGGAATTGGTAATTCTGGCAAACGTACTTGTACTTTAAGATCAAATTTACTACAATCATTTTCATTTTCAGAATGTGAGAGAGATGATAGAATTTCCATAATTCTTACCTCCAGAATTTCCGTTCTTTCTTCCATTTAAACGATTTCTTCATCGATGGCTGTGACATCTTTTTCATCAACGCTTTTGAAATATCTATTCCTTAAGTTTCTAATATCCATTTGAATGCTTTGAAGGGATCTATTCTTTATTTGAATTTCATTCTTATTCGAACTATCATCATATTCCTTCACTACATTTTCTAACCTAGTTAGTGTCGCTTTTAACGAAGTTTTGTTTCTATCTAATGCTGCTGGCATTTTGTTCATTTCTCCGGTTCTGCTGCCCATGTACTATGATTCTAAACTAATGAGTGGACTGTATAGCAAAAAACTAACTAATTTATTGACAGTAATTAACTAAATTCAGATCTAATACATGCTCTGGCATGTTGCTTGGCCGAATCCAGATGGCCAAGTGAGAGTTTCTCTCCCTATCCAATAGGTGGCGCTGTATTCTAACTTAACACATGCAGAAAACAAAGGTTTCCATGGCCATGTTGCGAGATGAAAATTCTTTGTGAGTGAGAACAGTCCGAAATTACGATTACCCATTCGTCAAAAAATACATATATGAGTCGATAATTTAGTCGATATGTTTTCATACATGTTAATGACGCCAAGCATACAGCCCTAAATACACGGCTCTGGATATTATCTAACACGCGAAAATTCATGAAATTCCTGTTCAGTCACCCAAACTTCAATTCCGCTAGAATTTATGAGAAACGCTTGATAAAAATGTTAGATCGAGGCATATTGCTAATAAAATGACTTAACTGCTCTTAAACAAAAGTGCTCAAAACAATAACCACAACTCCTGGTGATGCAAATAAATAGAACATGACAGGACAAGAATAACCATACGGGGCACCAGGATTTTAACATATTGTGTATAACACTGTCCCGTGAGGTTACTGATCCAGATACAGCTATAGATAAACGTATGGAGGGGGGCAACGTGAAACATCCTTTAAACGTTTAACAGTAGTCAAGGACTGCACAATTAAACTCTATACTAGGAGCTGGCTCAATCGTTTTACCGGCGCGTCAGAATTAAAGGCAGCGAGAGACCGCAAAGCCGAATAATTACAACTGTTAGAGCTACAAAAACTAGCCACGTAGTGCGCACGCAAAGACAAAAACACTTTGGTCTTAAATTTAGTCATCATTAATGGCATTATGAACCGTATGCTATGCATTGATATTTTGAAAAATAATTTACGGCAGAAATGCGTTTGTATAGTGAATATGTTTTTATACATGTTAATGACACCAGTCATACACCCCTAATTATACACCCCTAATCATACACCCCGGCTCTGGATATTATATAACACCCGAAAATTCTTGAAATTCCTGCTCAGTCACCCAAACCTCAATCCCGCTAAGAATTTATGAGACATTCTTGATAAAAATGTTAGATCGAGGTATATTGCTTAACTGATCTTAAAAAAAAGTGGGAGTGCATTATCTAGCTCAGTAACAGCAAATTTGATTGAGTCAATGCCAAGGGGACTCGAAGTCGTTATTCACGCTAAAGGATATCCTACGAAGTATTAATTTAAATATATTTATGGGAAAATATTTTTAGCATTATTTATAGTGTACGAATACCTTTTACACCGCAAGATGATGGATTATTTTTGTTTTTAAATGTTTATGCATGCATTTATTTTCGTGTAAATTTCCCATGGAAATATTAAAGTATATTTCATTATACATGTTTAATTGCTTATTGTGGAATTTCAGTTTATAGTTTTATCAACGAAACATTTTTAGATCATAACACTTACTATACGAATGAATACTTTCTACACTCACTATAATCGAGTATTATGCACAGGCTGATAAACGCACTTAAGCAAACGCATTACGATTAGAAAAAACGTGAGCCGAGTTGTATCTTTTCGTTGGCTCTCGCCCGATGCAACTTCATATCTAATGAAACATTTTTCTGCTTCAGGAAGATAACTCCGCAGATTTATAAATAATTTTCTAATATGGGGTGCGGCTCTAGGGGTTGGCCACAACCGGGAGTTGTGAGGAAGACCGTACCATCCCCAAATGAGGCCACCCACTCGCGAACTCCGTTGGATCTACACGGGTAGTTATATCGCTTACATCTCTACTCGGGTGGAATTAATTTGAGGCGAAACCACATGTTATTAGCAGCAACCCGAAGGAATAAATAGAAAGTACACGATCTGCAATCTTATTTTATCCATCCAATCATTTATTTTTGTTTTTATTTATTAATTTACTTATTTATTTTTGTGCTTTGCGTGCGCGTGTGTGGTTAATATCCGTTCCCAGTTCGTGAAGTTTGTTCAGGTAATTTAATTTTGAAAGTTGAAGTTTCAGATTAAATGGCCGCGATTGATACCGGAGATTGAGTTCGTATTGATTGCGAAGATAATACTATGTGACAACAACTGCCCCTTTTTGTTTGTGTTTTTATCTCTGTTTACCCATGGTAATGAGAGATATTAAGATATGATTAGCACTAGAAAAGAAAATAAGTAATTAACGTATTTACTTACTGTACGTATATTCGGAGTATAACGCGCACCTTTTATTTTTATAATTTAAACTACACTCTTTTTATTTTTAGGTATAATCGCTATATGACGCGCAACCTTTCCGTTACAAAGAAACTTGAAGGATACATGTGCGATGCTCTTATCTTTTTGAAATCATTCATTCGGAGATTTTTCTCAGCCTTTCGAACAATGGTATACTGAATTGACAAGTGATAAGGGGAGCAATATATATGTGGGGGAAATGCTTGAGGGAGTAAATAATCCTGCAAACAGGGTGGACTGTATTCATTGCAGGTGTGCACAAGAATGTTCTTATAGGATTTCAAGAAAAGATGGACATAATTTGGGGTAAGAATGCTCTTCTGACCTGAATTAATTAGTGGAATTAAGAGTCAGATGTTTCTTTTTTCTGTAGTCATTGGAAGACGTGACTCTGAAGTGAACATCGAAGGCTTTAGTTAACTGCATTTGATTTACTCTCGAAACAGAGTTGACTTAATATCTCCTCCTTTTTTAGTGGCAAATATGGCTGGTTTCAAATGAAAAGTCGTTCAATTAGCGAAAGGAAATGGAAATTGCACTATGTTAATTTGCTTGTTTAGCCAGTTACGGGCAAAGCAAAACAGGAATGTCTCCGCAGAGGGCTTTCTAAAGAAAACTGGCCGTTATTGAAAATAACATGCTAGCTATTTTATTATATATTACTCAATCAGAAAACGCATCATTCGAAATCAAAAGCATCCAGAATTAAGAAATTCAGTATGGAAGATTGGTTTGCTGACTGGGAGATTTTCTTATGTGGTTCAGTCGAGATAACAGGCAAAGTCCTAAAAATGTTAAAATAAACTTTTTATTTAAACAAAACAGTGAAAATAAGGTCATGATGTTATGCTATAATAACTACAACTCGTGGTGATTCATATAAATAGAACAGGAAAGGACAAGACTAACCATACCGGGCACCAGGACTTTACCATATTGTGTATAACACTGTCCCGTCAGGTTACTAATCCAGATACAGCTGTAGATAAACGTATGGAGGAGGGCAACGTGAAACATCCTTTAAACGTTTAACAGTAGTCAAGGACTGCACAATTAAACTCTATATTAGGAGCTGGCTCAATAATTTTACCGGCGCGTCAGAATTAAAGGCAGCGAGAGACCGCAAAGCCGAATAATTACAACTGTTAGAGCTAGCAAAAACTAGCCACGTAGCGCGTACGCAAAGCCAAAAACACTTTCTCTCTTAAATCCCCAAATCTCAGTTTAAATGTTCAAAACTAATTTGAATTCTGGTGAGGAATATGGAAAGGAAAAGTTACAGTAAAGACTGAAATTTTAATAACTGGTTAATTAACATAAAATACCCTGCACTCCTAATATTGTTATGGATATAATGTAATATATGAATATGTGGGTATAAATAAAATTCTGTTTTTATGTTGCGAATGTCCATCGTAATCAAATGGACGTAAATTTAAATTCGATGTGTTTTCAAATATAAAAATTAAAATAGATTACTCAAAAAAGGAAAAGATTTAAATTATTAAGAACTATGTTTATCGTTTATAAACGGCTCAGATTATTAAGCAGTTACAGTTTAAGAGATACAAAAAGAAAGGTCCTTCTTCGTTATTGGGGAAATTAGTTATTTGCCATGATGCGTCGAAAACAAAGATATTACTTAGCAACACATAATAGCAACACATAAAAGGCCGCATTGATATTAAAATTTAAAATTCCAGAAATTCTGGAAAATTTCCGATTTTGGATTCTGGTGTTAAAACCATGGTTTTTTTCCCCCGAACAAACACAACAAAGCACTGCATATAAAACGCAATTTCTGGCAGAATCGGCCATGCGTAATTTACACTAATGCTGAGGATTGCTTCAGAATATACCATTATAAATTGAGCTACCGTATTTCATGATCTTAGCCCGTTCGTGCTATTTATAATTTATAAACTTATTAGTGATTTAATTGAAAACATATCTCCAGCATAACCGTAATTTTGTTGGAAAATACAGTTTATAATAATGTATAGTGGTTAACGGTGTCGTCTAACATACCACTGGGTCCGAATTCGAACTCCGGAGAAGGCCATGGATTTTTGAAAATGCACAGTGCAATTTGCGCATGTCTAGTGTAAGTCTTTGCTGCGTGATTGCATAGTCTTTGTGGCATGGGTTGTGCAAAATTCTGTGAAGACTTTTCGAGGTCGGAGGGACATGAGACTTTTGACCCTGTTACTCGGGGTGTTCTTTATCTAAACTGGGATAGATCTGGCCAAAAACGTTTTGCTATGAGTAAGGTGGTCAATGACAAGCGCCATTGTGGCAACGACTCTGCATCTGGGCCACGATTTATTTGTGAAATTAATTTGCATATAAGGAGTATTAGTCATATGTTCCCCTATTAAAAACCTAGCTGCGTTTTCAGCTTGACTTATTAATAAAAAATGAATCCTACTATATTGACAGACTTTTGTAATCATCTCTTGAAAGTTTTATTACTGAAGAATGCACTGAAGAACATAAATATTTCGGCTTTCTCTCATCTCTTTACATTCTTAATCTGTCGTTTATATGCTGTGCATTTGCGTATTGTCATCAATACATAAACTCTGTTCTTTCAGAATGATTTCATTTCATTTTGTAATATCTGATTGACATCGGAAACGTGTATCGATCACCACAAAGGTTTCTTTTTGTGTATGCATTCAGAGACAAGTTGATAAATTAAAATTATACCTTCTGCAGCTTTGATGTGCTGTTGATGTTTAAGTTAAATGTCTCACCCATTTTGAAACGAAAATAGATGCAAGTTCGTAGCATATCTTTTTGATACCGTGTTATTACTGGAACTCCTATTGGGTGCAGAAGAAACCAGGGTGAATAATTCGTAAATAAGCTATTGGCGATCAACAAAAGAGAAGCTTAAACAGATAACTGTAACACCTCTATGGACATTAAACGACTCTTTAATAACAACTACCTGCGTTATTTTGAAGAATGCCTTTCATGCTGTAATAATGACTTTCTGGAGAGAGTCTACCTTTGTCCACACTACGCTTACAATGCTATTATACTTAGCAGATCCTGATGACAGTTTCTGCGCTTGATAATTGAGGTATAATTGTCTTCTGACGTGTATGCTCTTCTTTTTCGCTACTCGTTAAAAAATGATGCTTGTTTTACTTACATCATTCGCGGTTATGTTCGTTTATAACACGCTAAATGAGGTGATGATTGATTCGACAGATGACGTTCGAAAATCTCTGGTGTCGAGGCTTGAAATTGCAGTTATTTGCACACCGCTTTGTACGGAAAATATTTTTGGAACCTTTGATGATCTCTCAGCGTGATGAATAGACGAACTGCGAAAGGTGTCTTTTCGTTTTGGAATTTTCTTTCATGTGGAATTCTTTGATCAGGTATGCACTTCCTTTCAAAAGCAAGTGAGGATAAATGCTGTGAGCTTGTGCTTATTAGGCTGTCTTTGACCACCAGATTTATTCGACGTTGTCTAGAGGCAACCAGCCATTATAGCGTCAAATAAACTTATTTAATATAAAGAAAAAAAATCTGATGTGGACACCGCAAGACTTCTTTGTACGGCGCTTATTAAATTATACACATTTTTTGCAGCACTTCGTTTAAAGTTATTTCTTCGAATTATTCTAACTTAATCAGCCGATCCTTCAAGGCAAGTTGAAAATGACATCAACATTTGCAAATTTTGGAACTAAATATCTCGGTCAATTTTTGTCGTACGGGAGCCAAACTTCTTGTATTTTATTTTTCCATAACCAGTGCAAAACCTTCCCAATTATAAGTACAGGAACCGGGAAAACAATTTAGATTTCGTTCTTTGTCAGAAAGTAATTTTTTTTTTATTTGACATTACCAAAACTTGAATATTTTTGTCATTTAACCACGTCTGTAATTGGAAGTATTGGAAGTCTTCCAACGACCAACAATTGTGAAAATAAAAGTCGCGGAAGGACTTTTAAGCTGGGTAAGTGTGGTGGATGTGTATATTAGATATTATAATATATATATAAAACGTAAAGTAAAAATAATTATAACTAAGCAGACAAAAGAAATTTAGCAAAAAATAATAATGATACGCAATTGTTAAAAATTAATGAAAACATTCGGCTTTTGTTAAAATTAAAATTATAAAAATCATAATTGCAAAGCAAACTTTTAATGAAAGAACACATCTAGTGGGAATAAAAAGTAAAAATACATATGAAAAAGCTGTGTTATTACTCTTTGACTCTTATTTTGTCAAGAGGAGGTCAGCCATTGAGTGGCAACACCTCTTCTGACTCTGTGCGTACGTACAGAATCACGGAAAAAAAAAAAAAAAAAAAAAAAAAAAAAAACCATTTTGAACCTATTTTACAATGCTTTTTGGAATAAAGAGTCCTTTATTCGGTCCGTACGTACAGACGTCACGCAAAAAGTAAACAGAATGGATTCAGAAATGGTTAAAATGGGTATTTCCATTGAAATCTGGTAACAGATATTTTTCGCTATTGCAATAATTTCTTTTACTTCGTACAAGAAAGTAAAAATACTTATATAGACTGTGTTCTAGTTGGTTTGTGTTCAGTTAAGGAAGCTGGAATGAAAACTTATATGTGACGAAAGCATGTGCATTGTCTTCAGATGTTCAGAAAATAATTCAAAATCAATAAATAAAATTATCAAATTAAAATTTTGTCTCGATGTAAGTAATTAAAATGTACAGAGTATCACCTAAATCACTACTTGTTTTTAAATGATTGTAATTTCTCTCTCTTTTTAAGCGATATTGTTAAAATTAGAGTTGCTATATATTCTGGGCTCAACAGCGGCCGAGCGCTGAACTCTGGTAGTTCGGTCTGAGGTTCGAATCCCGCAAACGGGCTGGCTGCATGGGCGTTTTCGTGGTTTTCTACCATCATACTAGTCTGTAAGCAGTAACTTATGTGTAAGCAGGAACTTATGTATCATCAGTAGGCAGCAATTCATGAGTACGTAGTAATTTATGTACAATGCAACATAATATGTATGCAATGCAATGGTATAACGCAACTATGCACAATGCAGCTATGTAATATAATCCCTGACTGAAACAGCATGCTGTTTCATACTCCGCACTGAATAACCAAATACGTGTAAACTGTGATCCGAATGTTGCCATATGTACAATGCTATATGTAATAATGTATCATATTAATGTGTAACCAGAATTTTAAGTACAAGCAGTAACTTATATAAGTAATAATTTATGTGTCATCAGCAGGCAGTAACTTATGTGTAAAGTAGCAGTTATGTATAGTGCAACAGTATATGTGTGTAACGCAACGGTGCATTGCAACTATGTAGTATATTCTTTAACTGAAACAGCATTTTGTTTCATACTCCGCACTGAATAACCCAATATGAGTGAACTGCGATCTGAAGGTTGCCATATGTACAATGTATTATGCAATTGTGTATCATATTAATGTGTAAGCAGTATTTGTCAGTATTTGTATCATAATAATGTGTAATTATGTATCAAATTACGTGTAATGTAGCATGTCTATGTAACTGAGCATCATATTAATGCACCATATTAATGTAATCATATTAATGTAAGCAGTATTTCATGTGTAAGCAGTAATTTATGTGTAAGCAGTAATTCAGGTACAAGCACAAGCAGTAACTTATGTGTATGCGATAATTTACGAATAAGCAGAATTTATATGTTATCAGTAGCCAGTAATTTATGAGTAAGTAGTAATTTATGTTGAAGTATCGATAAACTCCCGGTGCGCCCTTATGGGGCCACAGGGAGTTGTTGCGTCTGGATAGGGCAGGGTGTGGGACATATGCCTGTTTACCTCTGTTAGACGCCAGGCGTCCCCGTCCTCCGTCACCTGTCACCTGTGTAACGTGTATACGAGCCAGTTTCCCTTAGAAAGTCCTTCACGAAAAGATCTCTCCCCTTAGGGAGATAGCCTTAGTCTGCTTTGCCGTAATTAAATAAACCAAACCTATATATTCTGTTTCTTACGAATTTTTCATTACTTGATTTTAAAACTTCAGTTAAGCTCAAGCATTGTCGGATATTTTTAAACATATTGGTGCGTTTTCTCCCGCTGACTTAAAAAAAATTTGTTAAACAATTCTGAGCATATAAGAGATGGTTGCTCCCGATTCATCAACGCTGCGTTGTTTTCTTTTGTAGACACTATTACGTGTCCACTTCCAAAAGGAAAAATGTCACTAGGATCAGATCTAGGGAAAAAAGATTCATTTTCGTCAGGTTTAAAGGTCTTCAAGATCTTTGTTTACAAGCCATAAACTTTTGGCAAATCTGTTTTTGATTTTCGAGGTGAGATTTCGAGGCACTTGAGAGGACCTATTTGTTCAGCACCTCGATTTGTTTTAATCCACTTCAAAATGCGTAAAATTCAAGGAGGTAACCATGCATGTTGTAGAAACAGTAGTTATTTTTTTACGGGAGACATGAAAAATGAGCAGTGCCCTCGAACCTGTTGAATGCACGCCATGTGTGCTAATCGTTACATCACAAAGGCATGCTGGAAGGAGGGAGAAAACACCTTGTATCATCATTCGTAAGCTTGCAATAACAGTGCACTTAAACACTTTGCAATGATTTTCGAAACAGGTTGCACGATCTTTCCCCACAATTTCATCCTTTCAGATGTGATGCACACGAAAAATCCGCGTCAAACCCAATACTTTAGTTCTTGAGACGTTTTCTAGGGTTCATCTAGTAAAAAAGTGTATCCCAGAAAATCGAAGAAAAAGTATATCTAAGGAATTTGGTTGCGAAATCCCGGAATGTGGGATAGTTTTATACTCGTTATGAAAAAATAAAAATGCAAGAAGTTTGGTGGCCTTAATTTCAAATTTTGCAGTTTTTGGTGTCATTTTCAACTTGCCTTGAGGGATCGTTTAATTAAGTTAGATTAATGCGAGTTTAAATGAAATGCAACCAAAAAATGTGTGTAGTTTAATAGGCCGTACAATGAGCTATGTGGTGCGCATATCATATTTTCTTTTCTTATTACACCTTTTTTTCTTCCCAAAAAGAAATGCAAGGGCAAACGCCAGATTTCAAAATTGAATCCTTTTTGAGTTTTACTTTTTATTCAACCGCAAACCTTTAGTTTTACGAGTTTTCATTAGTAGATATAATGCATCTCCTACCATTTTGTTATGTTTTTAAATATTGGATTATTGTTAGATACGTTACGTATATGAGTTCTAACAGTTCATTCCTTTGAGGTAATCGGAGCTTAATTATCAATCCGAGCATGAATATTGAGATTTGAGTTCAGGAGGGGAAGAAATTCAGTAGCCATGCAGCAAGGTTAAGCCTCGCGGTCTTAAAGTCGTATGTAAGATCCAACCAGACTATCAAGATACTTAACAAGTTAAAGAGCTGTGAACTTTATTTGTTTTATATCTTGGAGAGTAAGACGAAAAGTGCATAACAGTAACACATTCACGATTTATCTACCCACACCTGGTACTTCAAACGTTAATGGCGAGTTTCTCAAATGTTTACCAGTTATCTTCAGCCTCCTGAAACTGGAAGTAGTAAGATATCACATTTACCTTGTAGGAATGTTAGAGTTTTGTTGAGATTCGTATTACATATATTTTTATTTAAAAGGAAAAAAAAAAGTCAAGAATAAGGAATGAGATTCGGCATTGTTCAAATCAAATGAGAAGAGGATGTTAAATCTTAAGGATAAAAAGAAAAGCTTCGAGATTAAATGATTCCGCATAAGTGCCTAGGTATGCTTTTAAAAATACTTCATGAATTACAGTAAACGTTTGCGAAAACTATTAGTTGGATCTGCTATAAATGAAATATCTTGTTACTTGCGTACGGGCTTGCAGTGGGTTTAGCGTAAGCTCGCAGCTCAAATCTGTCAATACTCTGAGCTAAACTGAATTAAACTGAAAACTGATCACAGATCATAGATCATCATTCGTGTAAAAGGCATGCGGCCTGTTGAGGCCTTTACCAGTCTATATTTCTTAAGTTCCTAATGGCATAAAGATGAGAAAAAAAAAATCCGAACAAGCGGAAAGTCTTAAAGCACTGGGTGAAAGAAAGAAAGAAGAAGAGAGAGGTTCGAATCCCGCTAAATGGGCTGGTTACATGGGCGTTTTCGTGGTTTCCCCATGTGTAACGTGTATACGAGCCAGTTTCCCTTAAAAAGACCTCCACGGGGCATCCCTCCCTTAAGGCAGATAGCCCTCGAGTGCTTTCCGTAATCTAATAATAATCTTTGCCGTAATAAAGACAGCATAACACATTCTGTGTGAGTCCGATGTTCTTTTTGATTAAAAATGATAAAAATTGCAAAAGTGGAATATAATATCGCTCTCTTTTTCACTTCCTTGGAGAAGTACAGGAAGTATGGTAATCGCAAACTGTTGGTTGTGCATTAGCACTGAAGGCCTAATGAGTACGTTTCCTCAAGCACAGAATTAAAGAATCATAAGTCAAAAGATTAACTACGAAATCTTTATTTAATAAAATCGGATAATTTTGCTTAACTTAAGCATAACAAAAAGTAATAATGTTCAAGGACATTAAAATTGAAGTATTCAAAAGAATAACTTACATAGAATCATAATCAGTACTAAATATCACCAGGCCTACCTATTTTAGGCAATAAGAAAAAAGAAACAGGAACATACTTTGCCATCGTACCTGAAAAAGAAGAAAGTACTACTGGATTAGACCTTTGGCCAGGTACAAGTAGCTAGGGTGAAAATCAAATATACTGCATTGCACTCGAACTTTACTTTCTCTCGCCAATATATATCTTGGCGCACGTTCGTTTCGTATGCCTTTCGAGTTTCATTATGCAAAATACCTAAATTTATGCTAACACAAACTTTTCGGCTACCAGATTTCAACGAAAATATTCATTTTACTGTTCCTGAATCCATTTTGACTATTCTTTTGCGAGGTCGGCACGTACGGACAGAATAAAAGATTAGATTTTTGTTCAAAAACGGATTGCGAAATGGATTTTTTTCGTGACGTCTGTACGTATGTAATGTACCTATCTCGCTTAATTAAAAAAGATTGGTCTTAAATGTCGAAATTTTTTATATGGGTCTATTATAACATCCAGTTGTTATATATATATACCCACCTCGCTTACCCGGTTTAATTGCCCTTACCCGGTTTTTATTATCGCAATTGTTTGTCACAGCCATCTATACCCGTTATAGAAGACTGGTAGTTCGGTCTGGAGTTCGAATCCCGCGAACGGGCTGGCTGCATGAGCGTTTTCGTCGTTTTCCCCATGTGTAACGTGTATACGACCCAATTTTCCTTAGAAAGTCCTCCACGAAGGCATCCCTTCCCTTAGGCAGATAGCCCTAGTGTGCTTTGCCGTATTCCCAATACACCAATACACACCGTTACAGAACGGTTTTAAATCACAAAAATATTCATGTTTTGGCAGTATGAAATTTAAAAACAAATTTCATAAACAACGAAATTGAAAATGATTTTTAATGCGGTCTTCCAGTTCCTATCCTTTCATTACGGAAAGTTTTACACTGGTTATGAAAAAAATAAAACTATAAGAATTTTGACTTCCTTACCACGGGATATTTAATTTCAAAATCTGCAACTGCTGATGTCATTTTCAATTTGCCTTAAGTCAGTTAATTAATTTAGAATCATTCGCAGAAATAAGTTTAAATGAAGTGCAGCCAAAAATGTGTTTTATTTAATAGGCCATACAAAGAATTCGGGGTGTCCACATCAGAACTTTTCTTATTGTAAGAAAGTTGATAAAAAATATCACCTCTGAAGATTAAATCACAAAGGCATGTCTTTCCTTAGGTTGAAGAGTCATTACGATTTTTGAAGTAGGAATCATAAAAAGGGAGCAATGCCCTCGCCGGGTCTCGAACCTGGACCTCTTGAATACGCGCTACCGTTACATCACGAAGGCATGCGAAAGGAGAGAGAAAATACCTTATATACTCCCACTTTTAAAGGGCGACCAGAGATTAGTGCACCTATAGTCGGCAAATTCTGGTGGCGAAGAATCATCATCCACCACCGTTTTAGTGTAGCCACTGTAGAGTTATTAGAATTGTTTTGAAGCAAGAGACATAAAAAATGAGCAAAGCCCTCGCTGAGTCTCGAACATGAACTTCTTAAATACGCGCAGAGTGTGCCATCGTTACACCACGAAGGCATGCAGAAAGGAGAGAGAAAATACTTTATATTCTCCCTTATAAAGGGGCGACTGGGGATTAAGGGACCCTAGATCGTCAGATCCTGGTGATGAAGAATCATCATCCATCACCTTTTAGTTCGGGCGCCACTGTAGAGTCATTGGGGGTTTTTTGAAGTAAGAAACACTTGGAAAATGTGCAATTCCCTCGCCGGAACTGGAACCTGGACCTCTTGAATACGCGCCGAGTGTGCTACCGTTACACAACAAAGGCATGCAGAAAGGGGGGGGGAGAAAATATCTTATAAGGCTTCGCGCCCCTAGCCCTCGTGTATTTTGCTATATTCAAATAACCTAATCTAACATAGCCGGAAGGTTGAATTTCAAAAAGTGCTAACCCTTTTGCCGGTCGTATTAAATTCATACATAGGTATCATACTGGTCAGACTTAATTTTTGATGAACAAATAGTAATATGCAATATTACAATATTATGAACCTTGTCCACTTAATTATGCTATTAAGATCAGTATGGCTGTTTGCTGATTTAAATTAACTAGATTACAAAGAAATTCTCTTTCTGGTCATATTCTAAGGGTTGGGTAGCTTAATATAAGTTCTTTGTTTAGCTCTTTCTTCGGAAATAGTTATACACCTGATAATTTGCCCCTCTTGATTCTCAAAAGCTAGAATAAATGAAAAAAGTGATGAAATTATGCAAGAAATATGCTAAATTGTGTTTATTTTTTTTCTAATCATATTCTTAAATTTTAGTTGAACACATTTGCTGCCAATATGCATCTTAAACTGGTCGTCGTTTCTACAGAAATCGGTCACCACTTTTTAGTTACTAGGCATAATCCGTATAATAGGTAGGAAAAGCTAATGTTACATTAATTTGCCTCCTCTACACGCACAGCAGTGAAATCTCATAGTTTAGTAAATAATTGGGCTTGGCAGTTGTTACGTACGTTACTGAGAAGAAAATTGCATTCAAAATGGTTAAAGAACTGACCTGAAAGCATTTAGTTTGACGGTATGAGTCTCCGTATCTAAAATTGTTTTACCCATGACCTCATAATATCGTTAAGAGACCCCGAAATCAAAATTGTCCACGCCCAGTGATCTGTCTTTTCGAACTATCTCATATCAGATAACTTCGTGCTTCATCATCGCTGCTGTTTTATTAATATTAACAGGGAGTTATGAAAATAGAAGTTTAGCATTTCATAATGAGACGGTACTTTTGCTTTTGGAAAATTTGCGTTTTGATTTTCCAATATTATTAAGCTCATTACTGTGGTGTTTAACTATTTATGAGTCACCAATTGATGAAAAAACATCAGCAGAGGTTTATTAGTTATGATTAACCAGATTAATGCCGTTAAGAAATAATTTTCGCTTCAAGGGTTTTTTTTATTTATTTTTTATTAGTATGCATTAATAAATAAGCATTAACATCTCATACACTTTATGCCCGCCGAATACTAGTCTTTTGATCAAAGTTCAAAGTTATTGATTAGAGTTTTCGTGATTTTCCCCTTATTACTTCTTTGTACGAAGTAAAAAGGAAATCTGGTAGTCGCGAAAATTTTCAGGTATCATATTTCAACGAAAATATCCATTTTGACGGCTATCGAATGCAATTTAACCATGTTTTTGCGTGACATCTCTAAAGAGAGAAAGACTTCCCCCGCCAAAAAAAATATAAAACTGGTTTAAACTGAATTCTCAGGAGAATTTTTCGTGGCATCTGTGCGTACGTACGTACATATCTCGCATAACTCAAAAACGTGTAACCTCAGAACGTTGAAATTTTGTATGTAGGACTGCTATAACATGTAGATGTGCACCTCGTATTTTGGTTGCAATCGGCCATATCCACTCTGTTAGGCGGCTTAGTGATCTCACGTTCTTTATTCCTATGTGTTTGTAAATTGTGCATTTTTTGTTTTAAAAATGATTGAATTATGTTGTTCTTATCTTCCGGTTAAGGTTTTTAGGTAAATCTGCATGCAATATTTGTAGCGTTATCAATAATTTAAAAGGTCTTTTAAGTGCGGCTAAGCCTAATTATTTTTGCCATGGCGGCCATGTTTGTTCACATTTGAAATTTGGCAGAATAGCGGATTTGTTGCCAATCTAGAGAAGCTAAGCTTCGCAACAACAAAGATAACGCCTTGTTTTATTATAGCAAATTAAATCATGCTTAATTCATTCTGGAATTCATTCGAGGAAATAAGTGTTTACGATTTACTTCGTAATTTTTAATACAATTACGAAGGTTAAATTTTACAGATAATTTAATCTACCAATACAGATATTTTCAGTTTTTATGTATTTTTGCCTTGTCGCGAAGTGAGAACTGAATTAATTGAATGAGAAATAAGGAATGGTCTATGAAAAACTGTTTCTATATTTTTCTTTTGTTTGTTTAACTTCTTTTATACATCGTTTTAGATTTATTATAGTATTGTAATAGAACATGTGGCAACGGTTAGATAATTCTTCAGATGATATAAATTTTGTGCATTCTGAGTTATAAAATGAATGAAATGTAACGCTGTTAAGTGAACCTAGTACAGGGAAGGGCAAACTCCGGCCCGCCGAAAGGTCTATCCGGCCCGCGGACAGAATTTTAATTTGCCGATCCGAGGCAAATTAAAAGAAATATATATTTATATATTATATATCCATCTTCTTTTCTACTTTAATAAAATATTATTTTTTTCCTTTCTTTTTTCTCAAAGAAATGGTGATCTTTTTACTTTCTCTATTTTTGTTCTGCAAAACGTAAATCGACGGAAATAGCAAGCACAGAGAGCTTTCAATCGGTAAAGTATTAAAATCTGAAGTTCTTTGTTAGTTATGGCTGTAGATTGGCGCCAACGAGCGTTTATTTCTTTCTCGGGGAGAAGACATATGGGAATCCAATATAAGTGAATGTGGCACATGTGGCAGACCGCACATTTTAACATCCAGCCAGCGGGTTTTTCCTTTGACGCAAGTTCTAATATTATTGATTGCGTAAGGTAGGATTGCGAACATATAGCACCATTGTGAATAGTGGTCAAATTATTAAAAGTATAGCGTAGCTAGTGCTTGTTTTGGGTTATTCGTAAAATATTTCAACCCCAAAATGGCTACTAAAGAACGTGAATTTGACTCAGAGTGCCGTGCCTTTAATGATTGAATGGATCTGGAAATATTTTTTACAGTTATAAAAGATAAACCAATGTGTCTCATTTGGAATGAAGCTGTAGCAATCTTCAAAGAATATAACATTTCCCGTCATTTCACATCTAAAGCATAAGAATTCCAATTACGAAGCAATGTCCGAATATGAAAGAAAACAAAATACAGAAAGTCTTTGTAAAAAAAGCATCAGGCCGACAAAATTTTTTCAAGAAGGTAAACAGTATCCAAGAAGTAGCTACACATGCATGTTACATTGCAACATACAATATTGCTAAAAATAATAAAGCTCTCAGTGATAGAGAGCCCGTTAAACAATGCATGCTGCAAGTTTGTGATGCTTTCTGTCCAGATAAAAAAATAATTTTGAGACTGTAAGCTTATCTCGAAAACGGTGACTTCTAGAATCGAAGACATGGATAAAAATTTGACATCACACTGAGTCAAAAGATTGGCCAGTTTAAATTTTGCTCCACAGCTGTGGATAAAAGCACTGATATAAATGATATTTCTCAATTAATATTATTTATAAGAGGTGTTGATGAGAACATTGAAATTACCGAGGAACTGGCATGCATGTGTTTTTTAAAGGGAACTACAACGGGATATGATATTTTTTGTGAATTTCTAGATGGGCTTTTAACTTGTGCCTATAACAAATATATGTAATATTACGGCTAATGGAGCACCAAATATGACAGGGGAAAAAATCTGAATTTCTAGGACTCTTTAATTAAAATTATCCAGGGAACAATGTTTTTTTTTTCTACATTGTGTTACATCAAGATGCATCGTGTAGCTTGTAAATACTATTATATCTCGTGGGCTTTCAGGTAATTTCGAGATTTTCTTCAGTGCATGCAATCTGAATACTCTGATGTACTGTATTACACGGAAGCAAGTGCAGGATGTGTTTTCGAGCGAGTTTTGGCAGCTGAAAGACGACATAGCGTCGTTCTTCGATGAGAAACAGAGTTCTGTGGAGTGCGAAAATGTTAGATGCCTTTCGGACTTTGCATTTTCCACAGGTCTTCTTTGTCATATGAGCAAATGTCAAAATGAAAGGGAAAACTCAATTTATCTACGATATCTGGGCCCATCCCATCTCAAAGCTTTTAAACTAAAACTCAATCTGTTTTCTGGGCAGCTAGCTAAGAATGACTTGTTTCATGTCCCGTTGTTAAATACAATACCCTCAGTAAATGAAGAGAAGCTTAAGAATTATCAAGATGGCTTGTAAAAAACTGCATTTTGAGTTCCAAAGCAGATTTCAAGATTTTAGTGCCATTCAAACAGAATTGGATACTTTTACCATGCCTTTCGACGTAAATACGTAAATTGTGAAGCAGTGAGGTCAAATTTGCAGCTTCAATTAACTGAGTTGCAATCTAACAGTCATCTCAAGCAGTTGTTTCTAAGTATGCCAAAGTTAAGGTTTTACAAATCATTATCGAAAGTGAGCTCCCTAAATTTAATAGCTCAAGCTCAGAACAGTGCTATATTTGCTTCATCTTATATATGTGAACAAGTATTTTCGACTATGAACCTTAGAAAGAAGTATTTTAGAATTAGAGTGACAGAGGAGCATTTAGCCTCGTTCCTTAAAATCAGTGCATCTCACTTCGAACCTCAATATAAGGAACTTTTAAAACTGAAATCGCAACTTCATTCATTTCATTACGTATTTAAATTGTAATACTTGTATATTGTTTTTAAAATTTTTTATATTAATATTGGCCCGCCAAACCTTTTTTTTTTTTTTTTCGATTTTTGGCCCGTGACCGAAAACGTTTGTTCATCCCTGACTTAGTACCTATCGACGAAGTAGATTTAATTCAATCCAATAAGATTAAATGAAATGCAAGAAAAATGCGTATAATTTAATATTCCGTACAAGGAAGTCATGTGGTGTACACATAAGATCTTTTATTTAAGACAATTTTTTCTATCGGATAGTTATTCGTGATGGCTTTTAAAGTAAATAGCCCTCTCTGTCCTGATTTGCCATGATCTTTTACTTTTAAATGACGAAGAATCTGTTTATATGTATATTAGCATGTTGCTCGCATTGTAAAAAAACGACAGCACCCAGAGCCCCCAAATTTTGAATACATATAGTCCTTCCCTCGAATATGTGCCGAAAATTGAACTTGCTATTTCTTTATTTATTTCATATTTAACTAATTTTTTAGTTAACAAACTGAGCAATTTCAAAGCGAGTAGTTTAATCTCCGGTGCCGCTGACTGTTGCCATTTGGTAAAATGAAAGATTGGAAAATGTAGAATCTTTCATTTTTAATCATCCAGCTCAACTACTTAAAAATTGTGTGCCTCTGCCCGAAGTAAAATAGCTTTGTTTCCCACGCACCAGCTTGTTGTCTTTCAGTAAAACATAAGCTATTTAACATTTAAATTTAATCTTTCTGTTATTGATTAACAAACCAAGCGACTGAAAAGCAATAAAAGCTAAATAAATAAATAATTAAGATTTTAACTTCCTAATCTCAGTGATATAAATAAAAATGAATTTAATCAGGAGGCTAATTAGAAACATTAAATAATTTTATGAATTTCATAAAATTTTTATGAATTTATGAATTTTTCACGAACTAGACACATTAAATCATTGTCAGAAATCGATATATGTATTTACAAATACCTGGATGCTGTTTAAATTTTTACGATGATTATTTTATACGTTTAGGAAATAAGTGTGTGGGGGGGAGTAAGGACTTTTTACCCGGGTAAGGGAGGTGCCTCTCTCTCTCTCTCTCTCTCTATATATATATATATATATTTTAGACCAAAGTGGTCTTTTTAATATTGTACTTACGACCTAGATTTTAACATATAATTCTAGCTTTTTAGCATATATATATATATATATATCAAAGATTGAATTAATTAATTGAGATTCATTGACATCGAAATTAATTTCGCACAACTAGATGTTTGTTATAGCAGTTCCATACATAAAACTGCAACGTTTTATGGCCAATCATTTTTTAGTTATGCGACATACATACGTACGTATGTACAGACGTCACGAAAAAATTCTCTTTTGAATCAATTTTTCAATCCGTTTTGGAAAAAAAAAAAATCCTTTTTACTGTCACTGGGTATGCAGACGTTACCCCCAAAATTGTCAAGTTGGATGTTTCCTTTGAAATATGATGACCAAAATTTTTCGTGATTACAATACTTCTTTTACTTCTTAGAAAGAAATGAAAAATTAATTATTCAAGCAGTGGCTATCCATTTGTTTCTCTGAATCAATAGCAATAAATACTTCTGAGTAGCAATAATTTTTATTTCACCAAGACATGATATTTGAGAACTGAAAGTAATAAACATCTAGAACAGGTTTCTGACTAGGAATTAAAAGGAGAAATATTTCAACAATGTGGACAAGTTGTTGGTCAGCGTAGTAGGTTTGTGGAAGACTGAGATGTTCGACCCCGGCTCGATTTCGCGCTAAAGAAAATACTTTATGGAAAACAATCAGAAAATCTCGAAATACTTCTATCCCTCAGTAAATAAGCTGATTCTCAGATACTATCTTACAAAGGACTTTATTTTTCGTCTTATATCAGAAAAAAGCTGAAAAATGAATATTAAAGAAACAAATAAAAGATTTAAAAGCTTTAAGTGTAAATAAAGTGACATAATACATTCCTTTTATGACAACATTTTAATCTTCACAAAAGGTACGGGAAGTTTGTTAATTCTTTTGGCTAATATTTCTGAATTCAAGCATCTTCCGTAGCGCCGTTTTAAAATAAAACGCTACGGTAGAATGAAGGTACGGTAGAATGAAAGTACGGTAGGCGCTACGGTAGAATGAAGGTAGAATGAAGGAATTTTAAACGGCCCCTGGTAGAATGAAGGTTAGTGGAAAATAAGGTTGAGCTCTTCCCAACTTCTGCACTTACTGTGCAGAAGTAAGAGAAACAAAGACAGAAAGGAAGTAAGAAGAAGTTTTTTTTTAAGCCGATTAGGATTCAGTAATGTCATACAAGAGAAAACCTTGTAACATAAGTAAGTAATATTGGGTAGAATACCTCTTTTCGTATCTTTCATGAACTGCCCATCGCACCGTTTTGGGATAGCTTGAATGGTCTGTAAAAGTAGGCCCCGCATCTTCATCTTTATGAGAAACAGTCACAGAACATGGATTTGTTGCTGTTCCGAATAGTCGGATACTTGCAACATAATGCATTTGTCAGAAATGCTGAATACCTATCAGTTATTTAACCATCTCATTATCCAATTTTGATAGGTAACATCTCTGGAGGATGAATCCGAGGATTTTGCAACCCATTCTGCTATTACCAATTTCCTCGTAAGGATCTCGCCAGTATTTAAGTGCCACTTTGCCTTACTTACAAGTTAGCGGGTTCTATACTCAGTGATTTACTTTTTTTTCTGAATTTACTGATGAACTTGGTATTTTTCTAGGCCCCTCAATGACTTTCCTTCACCAAAATGTTTCACTTTTAGTTTTTTGAGGTGTATTTAATGCAAAAAATATTTTGAAGTATTTATTCTGCAACATTATGTCATCGGCACCCCTGCATCACACCAGTTGTGATTAAATTAATCTACACTTGTAATACATATTTCTGCTGAGCAACATAATTTTCATTCAACTTTTAATTTATTCACTATTAATGCTGCATTTGTATTTTGTATCGTAGTCATGTATTTTTCAGGAACTTTAGAACTTTAATTTGCATTATGAATTTTCATTCCTGATTGGATAACCCTATCGCGTGACCATATTGAACTTTTAGTGCGGTACCAATGGATTGCTGATTGGATTGAAATTTCCTCTGCCACTCTATGTATTGTTCTAAATTTCAAATCTTCATTATATATACAGACTGAATGCTTATTCTGCAAGGTCCGTTTTTCTTCTTTACATGTAATTTTAGTGCTGCAAATATGAATACCGTGCAGCAATCTTCTAACTGGTTACGTAATCACGTGCTGATTGGAAGTTAGCGAAATAATTAATGCAAGACTTTACTGATCTGTTTCCCTACATTTTCAAATTATTCTTGTCACTATATATATAATATATTATTATTATTATTATTTGCATTGCGCACGCAACTTGAACCGGAATTACGTCATTTACTACTGAACGTTTTGCATAGTGATTGCGATTAAATATTTTCTACGTTTTGGGTTAGTCGACGGGCTCACGTGACTCCACCGAACTCTCCTCACTTTCAAGTTAAACTTTAGAATTTATTTTCCTATTATTGATTTTTTGCTTAAAAAACAAATTTTTTTTAAAATTGATTTTTTACTTTTAAACAAATTCCTACAAGTAAATTCGTATTTTACACCATAAATCTGAGTTGCAATAACGTTACGATATATTACTACACCTTTCTTGGACTGCATAATTATCCTACAGTCCATGTTATGTTTTTGGGCAACAGGGGAAAAATGTACTCAAACTGTTTTCTCGACCTGACGTCCGTTCATTCTGAGATGTACTTCATGAAAAACCTTTAACAGGCCTAATATGGAAGTACTTATGGTTACAGTAAAGTACTACGTATGTAGCAGAACTGTATAAACACGCAAGAATCAAAACATCAAGCATCTTGCTTACAAACATCCAGACCTTCTTCGAATTCGAATCCAGGACCAACGATACGGCAGCCAGCGTTGTTAACCATTTTACCGGTCGGGTGGTAGTTTCGGATTTCCTTGATTCAAGAATTTGTTTCTCCTCAAAGAAGGTTAAGCACCTTTGTTTAAATGTCCTTTACCTTAAAATGTGCTGAATTATCGAATGCTTTAACACTGCTTGTACTACTATACGAACTACACGTTGTCCCGTAGATGTCCCCCAATTCAAATATTTCTGCTATAGAATATCAAACTCAATATGTTGCTTGACGTTTAGAGAACTTTTTGAACAGATAAGGAGCAAACACCCATTGTTAATTTGTTTGTTATTTATTTAACTGAGTTTTGCGCTGCATCACTTGGTTGAGCGCGAAACCTCAACCAGCGATAGCCATTGGAAAGCTAAAGAATTTCTTTGTCGATACATGAAATTCACAAGTATAAAATAAAGGAACTGATGTTATTAATAAGATTCAAATATTATTAATAAGAGCAGTAAAATAATGAATTATAAAATTAGAAACAAAACATGTAATGTAAAAAAATAAACCATTTCGGTATTACAACACAATAAATATAGTATTGTAATTAAGAAGAGTAAATATCACATAAAAATCTTGTTGAAAAAATATAATATCTAGTAATAGAAAAACAACTAATTTAATAGCTGCATATTTTTTTAATATGATCGTAAAAATATAATACTCTTTTTGAACTGGCATTAAGCCTGGAACGTATTTTTGAGTATAACATACACGTAGCTCAAAATGCTCTTTCTGCATCCATGCTATTGGTAGTATTGTTAATAACGAGCGATATGATTTTTCTAAATATTTACTTCGACGTCCTTCATCTTCTAACAACTCAGCCTTTTGTGTAACGGTTTCGTCTAACAACTCAACCTCTTGTGTAACGGTTTCGAATAAATCTATTTTTTTTTGTATTACTTTTGTAATAGTGTTTGTGGCATTTTTTTATTTGTAACTTATTGTAATTTCTTCTACAGACAATTCTTTTCCGATATGAACATCAACATTATGTTTGTCGAACTCCCCTTAATAGGTTTGTGTTTGCTTTTCATAAATGTTTTTGTGGAAATGTATTTAAGACATCGTGTAGGCATAGCAACGAGGCTACAATAGGGTGCTGGCGAAGAAATCGAGGTTTGAATATTCCGCTGAAAGCTGGTTGGGGGAGTCAAGTCACGTAATATGAGATTAGGTTTCATACACGCCGACTAAGACGGAACGGAGATCGGAACGCAACTGAAACAGTAAATGATTGATGTTGGTACTGCCACATCGATAAAAAATACGTATTTCAAATAAAAAAGATGCCTAATAAGTTAAATTAAAGGCCTTTAAATTTTTTTTTATTATTATTTATAGCCAATATCTAAAATACCGGTATTTAACCTTGGCAAATACCAGTTTCACGAAACTGCAAAATAGCATGAAGTACTGGTATTCGGTATACTGGTTTACCGGTATTGCAATCATTAATCTAGAGGAAAACAGCATTCGTCTAGGAGTGCCGGTGCACCCATGTGAAGGTCGCTCGTGTAAAAGATTTTATCTTGATGAACAGTCGCCAACGGGGACAAAGATACCGGCACCTTTCCCAAGTTGACCATCCCTTGCTAAGACACAAGGGCGAAGTTCAGTATGGTGAAGAAAGCGATCCTCGTCAAGGGCCCGGGACACATATGTGAAGGTCTGAGTTCTAGCGAACAATTGCCTACTTAATAATACATAAAGGTGCCGGCATCTTTAGAATATGTAATGAAATCGGCTAAGTGGCGAGAATAAGAGTTCCTAGCTTTTAATGAAATAAAGAATTAGGTTCAACCTTTATGAATTTGCGATGAGCTGCGGATGACGAGATTCAGGACGTTACGTTTAATTACGGTTACCTTTAGTTTATTTTTGTATTCTTTTAGTGTCATTAAAGCTTTTCCTTCCTATTAGTTTATCGTTTTTTGCTGCATGAATTCTGCAGTTACGATTTATTTTTAATCTTTTTAATTTATTATCAGATCACAAAGTGGCGTCTCGAGGAATTTCCCGAAATCCCAATGGCCCCATTTTCCCCTACGTGAGACATTACCATTTGTGTATTACTGCATTCCATGATAAAAATCAATTTGAGTATCTCTGTGTTGTAGTCCGTAGCAGAATTATAGTGCATAGTGTATCATGATGACCGTGCTAAAATGATCGCACTGCGTGTGTACTGAACTTCTCTTAAGATATCACTTCCGCTAAAGACCCAACTGTGGGTGATCATCTTCGAGAAGCTTCACCGTAATTAAATAACGGCATTGAGCATCAGCAACAATCATGTTTT
Organism: Stegodyphus dumicola; assembly: GCF_044657685.1. Classification (NCBI taxonomy): domain Eukaryota; kingdom Metazoa; phylum Arthropoda; class Arachnida; order Araneae; family Eresidae; genus Stegodyphus; species Stegodyphus dumicola. Next base: position 210,192,530 of record NC_140770.1, read on the forward strand.
AATTTATGAAGTTCAACTTTGAAGCTTGTGATATATTGTTCACTTGTAGCAACACAGAATTTCGATGTATTTCCTTCAACGGCTTTGTAACTCAACAACATTTGTTTAAATTATGTCACACATCCTCTCGGGCCTTTGCTGTGTTGCGTAGATAGTAGATTTTTTCCTCCAGATTACGCACAATAACAGCATAAGCATAATAGCAGGCTTGCTGTCCTAATGTGGTGCAGAGACAGAGTATTATTTTCTAAAGTGACCACCTTTTAGAAAAGGCTTAATTATTTTGTAGTATATAGAGCAGTGATTCTCAACATTTTTTCCGCAACGGTATACTTTTAATACTTTAAAAATTTCGTAGCACACTGGCAATAAGATTAAAAGAATTTTATATGGTTAACTAATTGATTTAGGCATAATATATTTTGTAAAAGTAGCCTGCAATAATTATTTTCAAAGCACTAAGAAATAAAATTGCATTACAAAGCAAACGAAATGTTTATTTAATGATAAATTACAAATTACATTTTATGCAAAATTTGAGATAGGTGTTTTTTGATAACTTCATTTCTGTTTGGGGCCTAAAAACTATAATGCTATTCTTATTTTGTAATCCAGATTTAAAAGTTTGGATTTTTTTACGTATTTATTCATTTTTATTTTATTTCATTATATTTATTTATTTTATTCCATTATATTTATTTATTTATTTATTTCATTATATTTATTTATTTATTTATTTTATTTCATTATATTTATTTTTATCGTTTCTATGTTGGTCATAGCCGGAAAATCCGAATTCGACTTATAAAAGTCTGGACTTTTTTCAACCTTTCTATGTTGGTCAAAGCCCAAAATCCGTGTTCACACAAGTAAGATGTGAAAACCTGTAATAACACACTTAAAGCTTTTTGTGATATTGTCGGATAATCGTATCTAAGATTCACCTAGAACAAATTAGTTCATTTTTCTGAATGTTTTGCTTTGGGACTGATTCAGTTAGTCCCTGCTTAAAGGTTAGAACCAATTGAATTATGTACTTGTCTGACCTTGCTTATGTAAGGGTATTCGCAGTGTTGTTTCCTGACTTTAAGGTGTAGGAAAATCATACACGCATCGGATAAGGAAAAACCGTATTGCATGAGAGTAATTATACTATATAGTATATGCATATACAAAATAATTTTTATTGTCTGCATTCGTCAACTTTGGCTGCACACTTCAAGAAGTGCCGCGCACAGTGGTTTAGAATCACTGATATAGACAGCTTATGACAGCGTCTTAATTTTCTTTCTGTGAAAGATTTAAATACTCTTGGCCGGCATTTTACCTTGCGCATGACAGCGTTTGTTACTAGTTGAAATTTATCTTTCCAAAGTACTGTGTATTCCGGTGTATAACGTGCAATTGTAATACAAGAAAAATCTGATGTGTACACCACATGATTTCCTTGTACGGAATATTAAGTTATATGCATTTTTCTTGCATTTCATTTAAACTTATTGGATTGAATTAAATCTACTTCGTCGATACCGCATAAACCACAATAGAATAAATGCACTCTTTAAAATTCACTATATTTGTTTACCATAGCGACACTCTGGCGCTAGGTTCACTTAACAGCGTCACATACTCAGAATGCACAAAATTTATATCATTTGAAGAATTATCTAATCGTTGCCACGTGTTCTATTCAAATACTATAATAAATCTAAAACGATGTATAAAAGAAATTAAACAAACAACAACAACGAAAAGAAACAGTTTTTCACAGACGATTCAGTATTTCTCATTCAATTAATTCAGTTCTCACTTCGCGAAAAGACAAAAATACATAAAAACTCAAAATATCTGGATTAAAAATTACGAAGTAAATCTTAAACACTTATTTCCTCGAATAAATTCCAGAATGGATAAGGCATGATTTAATTCGCTATAATAAAAGAAGGCGTTATCTTTGTTGAGAAGCTTAGCTTCTCTAGATTGAAAACAAATCCGCTATTCTGCCAAGTTTCAAATGTAAACAAACATGGCCGCCATGGCAAAAATAATAAGGCTTAGCCGCACTTAGAAGACTTTTAAATTATTGATAACGCTACAAATATTGCATGCAGATTTACTATTTATGTTATATAATGTTATATTTTAGCTGATATAATTTAAGGCATATTGAGAAAACGGCTCTAACGGAATCTTTCAACTTCATATTTTGAACTAGCGTTTCATATTCTATAGCGGTCATATTCATATTCATATTCTATAGCGGTCATATTCATATTCATATTCTATAGCGGTTTCATATTTTGAACTTTTACGATATATTACGCTACCATTAATGCTTTGTCAAGTGTTCATAATGTGCGAAACATAAGGTGATTCTTTTTCACACAGCTCTGTGCTTGACCAGTTCTCAGAGTGTTGCCATTTTAAAAAAGATAAAGATGTTTGATCTGTATTTCGAATTTCATGAGTCTTTGAAACCAATGAATCCATTTTTTAATTATTTAGATATTTGTTTTATATTTTAATTATATATTTAGCTGGTATAACTTAAAATAGTTGCAGCATTATTTTAACTGCTAAAATGTGCTTCTAATACAGTGTGTACATTACGAACCCATTACAGAATCGTTTGGTTTTTGAACTATATCTTTATTTATTTAACGTTACTATTTTTCATTCTAAAAGTGGTATTTTTGCTGATTGTTTTCTAATTTATAAAAGGCGTGAGTGATAAGTTTTAGGAACATTATAAGTACTATTGTAATAAATAAAAGTTGTTCCATTTATTATGTACCTCAAAACAAAATCATTTCTTTTTTATTATTATTATGCACATTTTATCATAATAACAAATCTGTATGTACTTTTATGCTCATTATAACGAAACAGTTTTTAAAAATATTACACGAAATACGGGGTTTAGAAACTGTTTGCTTCTCTCTCATACATTAACATACCGTACTTGCTGTTTAAAAAAAAAAAAAAAAAAAGCGCAGTAAGCAAACTGTAAATCAATTAAATCTAATATCCTCAAAAAGAAATAAAGAAATAAAATGAGCTCATATCACCACTGTGAATGAGGTTGACACCAGCTAGCTGCATTGGTGAGATCTATCCTATGACGACTGTCCCTTAGGGCGATTATTTCTTTCTCGTTATGACTTTCAGATCTGTGCGCTGGTATCAGTGGGCATGTTTGTGTAACTGATAATTGAAACAAAATGTCGGTCAATATTCTGGTTGGTAATATGTCCTCGCGGGCCATGTGACAAATCTTTGCCATTAAGGTGATTTATTAACCCTTTTTTTGTTGTTGTTGTTTTCATTAGCGGAGAGAGTGCTAAAATTACCCTTCTACCTGTTCAGATGCACGTCGTGTCGTGGCAATTCGAACTTTGCTTTCTCAGCATTTCGGTAGATCTGTATTTAACATACGTAATAATTAATTACTGTAATTTAGCTTAAATCTTTAGAGAAACGTGTTGTTTAAGCTCATTCCGGTTAAATACCAGCAGATGAAATCTAGCGATGTTGACGAAATAGTTTATCGCTGTCTATATTATTTTATGTTGTTATTATCTAAATAGCTGAAAATTTATCACACGAATTACTGTAAATATTTCATAATTAATATTTATATTTTATCTTAAAGGAATACCTCATATGCTTGTGTAAAGTTGTTTTTTGGTTGTCAAGAATTAGAAGAAGTAATTCATCCCTTTCATCTTCAAATTCTGTTTTCTCTGTTTCAATATTTAACAGCACGGAAAATAATAGTAATGTCTGCTTTTGATGTAATGTTTAACACCTTAACTATCGCATGACCTACCAGTGGATCGTCAAAGGTTTGTTTTGTTGGCATCGTGATCCACTGGTGGGTCACAACAACATTCACGTTTGTGGCCGCATGTGCCATTGGTGGGTCACCTAATCTGCAGTTTTATACGGGAATATAAATGGTATTCACGATATATGAATATGTGCTACAACATTCTGAAAAGCAAAAGGTATTTTTCTAATGTAAATAAAATTCATATAAAATATCATGTTGCGTCTTACACATAATAACCTCCAGTTATTGTTTTTCAAACTTATGAATTAAAAATATACTTAGGTTAGGGATTTGGAATGAGCTAATAGAAACGCTATATATATTTTTCGAAATAAATATGATACAGGTGCACCGATCAGACTCCGAATTATGCATGAAGAATGAGAGCCAATACATGAATGTCTAGCATATGCATATACATTAGCATATTGTTAAGAAATTTGTATAGATGTAAATAATTATAGTGAAATTATATGTGAAATTGTAGCACCTTTTGTATAATGTGACATGAAAAGTTTGAAGAGACGAAACTCTGCCGGGAAGATAAGGTTACTAGGGCGAGTCTGTTTAGCATTTAGGTAAATGGCCATCTCTCTAATGGCAAGATATCGCCAAGCTGGCGATGGTTTTGGCGACCTATTGCAGATATATTGGTCTGGTCTATGTGTAACTGGAATTGAATAACTGCAATTGATCTTCTATGCAGCTGTAACCGTATTCGGCCCTCATGTGCCTTGCAGTAATTTTAAGAAATGGAAATACTACAAATATATCGGCGGCCGGGTGAAAACTATGCAAGATCGGAGACAGCCTCAGTTTTACAATTGTGAGTTGTTTAGTTTAGCATAAGTTCGGAATATTGAGATCTCTGTGAGCTGAGCCACTGCTTAGAAGCGCTTTGCATTGCATAGTGTTCAATGTTCTTAGAAGTTTGAACTGCAACTGCCGACTGTACTCTGCGATACTGTGAAGAGCTGTACGACTATTTTTGTAGAAAGTTCCAGAGCTGTGAAAGGTTTCTTTGGATAAAATAAATTTTATCAAGCTATCATTAGTTTTATGTGCATTCAGTCTTTACGTACGCATGCAGCATAATATACAGGAAAGTGTAGTTTGATTGTCTCAAACTCAGCTTGGTTCGTATTCTGCCAAAACACTTAGAATCGTCCAGAAGTGTTGCGAGGTGAATTATAGGTATATGAAGGTTCTCTCTTCCCCAGAAAGAGAGAATATACCACAGAAGGAGGGCAATGCTTTCCCCACCTTTTGGTTCATATGAGGAGAAATTAAGATTCATATTGATTTCAAATCTGGAAACCAAGCATACTGATTCGCTTTTTCCATAATTTTTTGCGAGTAATGTTCCAACGCTTACTTTAAAAAATAAGATTATTAACAATCATGGAATTGTAATTTTTAGCAGAGGTATACTTTTTATAGTATAGATAAAAATGATCTGCAAATTTTCACCTTATTTGAGCGGGATATGTCTAAACCTTAGTTTATTTAACAGAAAAATCTACCAGTATTGTAATCGAAATATTTATTATTATGGGACATTTATCAACATTCCAAGAATATTTTTCGTTTTTTATTTAAAATAAATTTCATGTTTTTGTTCCAGTCTGTCTGAATAATAATGCAAACAGATTTTAGCGCTAAAATCAAAACGAAAGGCAAGTCATTATTTAAAATAATAAGTCTTATAACAATAGTATAATTATCAAAATAAATTAATTAACTATAATAAACTTTTATTATTGTATAATTATTACAACTAATTATTAAGAAATTTCTTTTCTTTTCAGTGGTAAAACGCAAGTAAGTTTAAAATATTTCAGCTCAAACATAAAAAATATATGTAATAATTATTAATTATTTACTATCATAAAATTATTATACTCAAATATAAGAATATTAGAATTCATTGTACTAATAAAATAATAAAAATTATACAATAAAATATGACAATAAGTGTAATAAAAACTGTTATAAAGTAACAATTATTTATAATAATTTATCATTAACTCATGTATGTATAGCAAAATTAAGTTTTAAAAACACTCGTATTTTTACCAATAAATAAATATACAAAATTAAATACAGTGTAATGAAAGAGTTAATTACAAATGATGATCATATTCTAGCTTAGATTACTTAAAAGTAATTTTTGTTTTAATTCTGTACCCTTTGAACGCCGCGAAAGTAAGCAGGGAACAAACAAGTACGGAAAATCCCTACTACATAATTCATGCCCCAAATCACTCTTTCTTGAATCAATCGGTCGAAATGGCGCATGCGTGCTTACGCTCATGGTCGAGGCTGCGGCGGTCAAGCTATACAAATGGAAGTATCTTATTAGATAGTATACTGCTTATATACTGTGTATTCTTACTGGAAAATGTAAGGTTGTGATAGTTACCAGTAGTTTATTGGTGAATACTTTTCATTTGTTTTGTACTTACTGTAACCACGCCTCTTCGAGTATTAAATTATTCGCATAATTTTTCTCTTTCGATTTTCGTATGATAATTTATAGTAAGAAATGTGGGATGAACAGGTGAGTAAATGAGGTATATCTCTATATGAAATACCATCTAAAAACAATCTTTCAAATTACTGGCGTTTTTAAAAAAAATCGTTTTAGTGAGAGGATTAACACATAGAGTTCAAACTTAATATTAAATTGGCCCAAGAGTGGTTAAGATTGCTGGGCAATGCTATTTCTACTCGATTTCGTTGCAGTTATTTGCCTAACTTTAGAGGAAGTTTCGTGGTTTTTCATCATATATAAGTAGGCGCCTTAATGACCGAGTGGCTAAGATCATTAAACGCTGCTAGTTCGACCGATGTTCGAATTCCGGCAATTGGTTTGCTTCAGAGGCATTTTCTGCCTGAGTAACATAAATATCAGTCGCTTTCCCTTACGGATTCCGTGAAAGCACTTATCTTCTTAAACAGTTATACTTTGCATGCTTAGCTGTATTCCAGTGCAATCCCAGTGAAATAGTTTTTCTTATAAAATTCTCCACGAAAACATTCCTCCTCTTAGGTAGATAGGTTTCATGTGTTTTCTTGTGTTAAAGTAAACGAACAAAAGCTTAAAACATATAATTAATAGAATAGATACATTTGTTTTCGAGAGCAAATCATAACTAGACATTTTCATAATTTATTGTTAAATAGTGCGAGCAGTGGTTGAGAGTGTAGTGAATTTCTTCAGAGCGATGCAAAGTCCAGAATAGTTGGCCGAATGAATAATGGGAAGTGGGGTTAAACTAGTAATGAATGCAAGAAATACCAAATTACTGTCTGGTCGCTTCCCTAATTATTATATCAGTTCCGGATGGCTCTTTTCAAACGTGAATTTGAATAAATTTAAATTTAACAACGGAGTTTCATAAATTAATTATTATCTTCAAGTAGGCAGTAAAATTGAAATCACATCTGAAATAACTATAGTTTGGGCATCTTTCAGTAACAGTTAGCCCTTATCAGGCTTAACGGAATGGAAACAATTTTCACTTAATTACAAGTAAGTATATCTTTTTATTAAATTCCTTTTATAACGAAACCTGTTCTTTTGATTAAAGTTGTCCTTCTTCTAAGGTATGCATTAAAGTTCACGTATAACTTCTTCGTTCGGTGCTACAACACCCCAATTAAAATTCCACGAATCGAACGTATAGCTATGTTGTTTGCTTCCGAAAGCCACGTTAATGCAGAAATCTTCTGCCAATAGCAAACAAATAATGAGATCGTAATGAGTTAAATGACTATTTTTTTTATCTCCGTCTTCTGAATTTATGGTTTATTTCTTTATGATCCTTGTTAGTCCTCTATCCTTGTCACGCACGTGATCTTGTCGTGTGACACGCGACGACTCACCTGAAAGAACCGAGGTGGCCCTTCTCTTGTTTTTACATTACATCATGCGCCTGGCAAGAAAAAAAAAAGAATTTAATTTGAATCGAAGTGATATTATGTACATCACGGACAGCAGTTCCATCCCTGCAATAGCGAAAGGCATCTTGGGGGTGACACGACGAGTATTCAGCCGAACTATGATAAGCCAAAAAAGGAAGTGAGTGGAGAAAAAATTTCAGTTAATTTTTTGAAAAATTCAAATTAACGAGATTCAAGCGTAAAACCATTCTGCAAAGATATGCACATATTACAGTTGAAGCTTTACTATAATTTCTTCTTTCCGTAGTTCTCACCAGAATGCAAATTAGTTGTTTGTGTATTTAAGCCGAAAGTTTGACTGTTTCAGAGGGAGAACTTCTGGCAGCCTCGCCTTGCAATGTATTATCATCAAAATCTTATTTCGACAAAGTCAAGGCACATCTTGCGCGGCCGGTATTAGAAATACGCGCCATTAATTATCTTCAGCCACCTTAAGTAGACTATCAGACTACCTCACCTGAATCTGAATTTAACTTATGTTACTTTAAATACCCGAAAAGTAGCGAAGATTTATCTGCAGCTCAAGTGGCGCATTCTGTTTACAGAGTTAAATAAAAAGCTTATTTTAGCTTTCTTTGAACTTAGTCCTTCAGACTGAGAGCGAGTTATCGCTTCAGACTGAAGCGATTATTAAGTTATTCGAATAAGGAAAAGCACACGAGGGCTATCTGCCCAAGACTAGAGATGCTTTCTTCTAGAATTTTCAAAGAGAAACTGGCTTATATGCACGTAACATATGGGGAAAAGCAATGATGAAGCAAGCCCGTTCGCCTGGGATCGAACCTTTATTATTCATCCTGTTTGGTTTCTTTTAAATTTGTATTCGGTAAATTTGATCTATTCTTATGAATTTTGTGTATTTGGTTACAATTGATTAAGATGCCCTATTTAATTCACTCTTATTTTTGTACTTACACTGTTGTATCTTACTCTGTATGCTGTTACATGTTTCTAAATTTGATCTTCCATGTAATTCACCAGCTCGACGGCTTTGCCTACAGTTTGTATGCACTTTCTAATAGTTTTGTGATTCACTATTCCGTAACATCTGTAATATTTCGTTGCTATATTCTCAAGCAAATTACTTTTCGATGGAGGTATGTCACCACAGACCAGGAACTCCGGTGTTTGCACCACTCGAAGAAAGCTGGGATGGAACCCGTGTCCTACTCACGCTATTATTAACCACTCCGCCACAAAATAGGACAGAAAAAGGCGTATAAATGCGGTATTTTGTAAATTTTTCCCTGTATATTTAAGTAATAAAAATAGTTTCAGTAACGTATAGTGTGAGCAAAATTAAATGGATTGATTTACTATGCAAAGCGTGTAAAGAAGCTTCCAATTAAAACTCACCGTCCTCCCAAAATTCAACGGCAGTGATCTCCTTACAGCTTCCAGCAAACCTCTCGATCATTCATCCTTACCAGCTTCATACAAGCTTTCAGCATCATTATATTAGAAAGAAAGTAAAGTAAAAAGAAGTAAAAAAGAAGTAAGAGCGAAAACCAGAAGAAAGACAGCGCTTGATTGTGTTAGCTCAAAAATACCCCCTCTGAATTAAAAACCATACTGCAGTTTTCCCGGAAGTGGGCGAAGGCGCGAAAATAAGCGTAACAACTAGTATTCAAAAATCGAGAAGCTTGGGCTGTAATAAAAAGGTAGTTTGTTTATTTAGAGGCGCAGAAATGGGGCTTTAATCTCTCAAAAGAAATATCTCGGAATGTAGCTACAGTAGAACCCTATAAGTTATTCATAAAATAACTAGTTATTTTACGAAATAATTAATCAAATCATTTAAAGTGGGTAACAAATTAATAATTCCAGAGTTAACCTAGTTAATTCACATTTATTAGTGATAGACAGTTAAAGCATAAAGTAAACAATTTAACAGAATACCATACAAAATGTTATTTATACAAAGACATAATAAAATCATTTGTTACAATAGGGTGTACTAAAATGGATTTCGAATTGCATAAAACATTATTTTTAAAACAAATATATTTTTTTGTTCACGCACTGCATTTTGCGTAAACGTTTTTAAATCTCTGATCGGTACCTGAACATTATACCAAACGACCAGAGCGACTTCTCTATACCCGGCAGTTCTTCGATTTTAATTAGCTTTTATTCACAGACATTGAAATGGGATCGAGAGTATTGCTATTTTAAGCAGCTGTTGCTTATTTCCAATTGAAAAATTCTTCTTCGATTATTTTCATGATACAGTGAACGCTGTTTAATATCCTCATGTATGTCCACGGCTATTTTGATAATATTAACCGAATACTAGCATTAAACCATAAGAAGAAATGACCTTCAAAAGACCAGTGGATTTTAATTAATATAATTTCTTGTTATATATAAATATAACAAGAAACATATAAATAAGTACTTTCACAGCATTTTAATTAGGAAAATGCAAAAGTTTGTTTATGAATCCTTCACAATACCTTTAATGCGAAAGTTTATTTAGGAAATGCTCAAAACGCTTCTGAAAATTGTTTGGCTGATGCTATACCCCTGTTTCTCAACATTCGGAGGGCATCCCTCATTGGAAGAGAACATACCCATGTAAAATTTAAAAGTTGGCAAAAAAACACAACCTTAGTCTGGCGTAGATGTTTTCACTAAATTTTTTTCCCCCTGAAGAAAAGCAGCCTGCGTTTGATCGCTCTCAGAATCAACATTGTTACTCAAAATCTACGTCAAATTAAGGTTCCTTTTTTGCCTTATTTTGAATGGTTGACTGAAATTGAAACCAAGCTGTTTGGCGACACTTCTGCATCACTTGCCAATTTTTAGCCCAATTTTAGCCAATTTTTAGCAATTTTTAGCCCAATTTCTGGGCAATTTGCCCAGAAAGGCTATTAATTTCATTTTGGCATTTTGCGTTGATTCACTATAAACGGCGAATCACTTTTTAAATTATTGCCACCAAATATTAGAGCCCTGTATTATATTTAAAGAATTAAATAATGAAAAATCTGAATAAATGCATGTATGTTTCTCGTATTGTGATAAAACAACGGTACCTAGAGCTATCAAAGTTTGAATAACGTACGTCTCCACCCAGATATGGGCATCTGGAAGCCCAAATTTAGAACCTGTTTTATTATCTATTTCATATTTTGTAAAGTATTTATGAGTTTTTGATTAAGAATCTCAACAATTTCAAAGCGAGCAATGGCGACACTGTACGGGGGGGATTCTTATCTCCAGCGCGCGAGACTGTATATTGGAAATTCTAAAGATATGCTCTTTTAAATATTTTGTGATATTGTTGTTGAATTTAATTTTATAGTTTAAGGGCGAAAAATATGATATTTAATAAATAAATGTTGCACACAAAATGTTAAGAAACGCCCCTTTGGGCGTAATATAAAATCTGAAAGCTTTAATTTTTTTAAAATTTTTAATTATATTTTATTATAATCTGTTTTGATTCTACGTGGCTACTTTACTTCAGTTTAAAAAGTTTACTATGTTGTAGAGCTATTAGGTTATTTCGAAGCAGAATAGATGAAAAATAAGCAATTCCCTCACCGGGACTCGAACCACGGACCTCTCGAATACACGTCGAGCGTGCTGACCACTACACCACGAAGGCATGCTAAGAAGGCGGGTGAAATACCTTATAATTTAATATTTATTGATTAAAATATGGGATGTACTTTCCATGTTTTCGGATACAAATGGGTAATTCGATAATCATAATCGAATGAAAACATGAACTGTGATCACACTGATTGGTTTCTACTCTAACGCCTAAAATAGATTTGATGTCATCTCTTCCTCAGTCCATTTTAGGTACTGGGACATGGGTGTAAGCCCTACAGAGGCTTCAGATTGAGATTTATCTGACATTAATTTTACTTTCAATTCCTAAACAATCTTTAGAGTTTTCTCTTTATCTACCTCCTAAATCATTGTCTTCTTAACATGATGTGTCGACAAGCTCATTATATCATTGCATTTTTATGAACAAACTGTATCTACTACTTTACTAATGGCAGTTTTTAGCATTGCTTTTAACACATTCTGATCCCTAGATGATGAATATCTGAGAATCTGACGCAAAAGAAGATTCGCGTAGAGTAATCTCTATATATTAAGTTCAGGAAATTATCTTTAGCGACAGAAATATTACGTGTAAATGAAAGTAATATTTCCCGTACTCTTTAATGAAACAGAAACGTTCATACGGTTGAAAATGGTTGGATATTTCTGACTAGTGTTTCTCACTTTACAGCCTTTCGAATTCGGAAATAAAGTCGATTAATTTTCAAATCAGTTAATTTAAATTAATTTCACTCGATTAAATCAATTTCTAAAATTACTTAATTTCTGAATAAATTAATTAAAATTATACTATACATCGCAATATAGTAGTTAACATTAAGAAGTGGGATGAATCATGTCAGTTACTTTACACTTTAACGGAGAATCCTTATTTTATGAAATAAGTAGTTTAAGAGTGGATTTAGAATTTATTAAACACTTGATCATTTACTTCATGAAATAACTAGGTATTCTACGTAATAACGAATTTCATACTGTAACGGTAACACGTATAAGTGAACAATCTATATACTAGGGACGGTTTAACTGGGTCCAGTCTAAAAAAATTTAAGTTAGTGGAACGTAAAAATTACCGTCACAAATAATCTTTTTGTTTATACGAATCTAAATACAGTGCTGTTATTCAATTTCCCTTCTAATCATTCTTCTTTAATGCTGTTTATACTTTAGTGTCTTCATCCCTAATGATATTCCTCCTTTATGTATGTTTTGAATTCGGTAATACCCTTAAAGTTACGAGTTAGACAGACACAACAAATACCGTGTAAATCGAATTCACGTTAGTCAGAGTCTAACTTTGCATATACCATTGATAAATTTAAAAGTAAGGAAACGATGAGCATATTATAAAAATTAGACTTCTACATGCATTTAAATGTTCTATATTTAAAAGAAATGACACACCTTATAAATTTAAATTTTCATCATCGGATAACATGAAAGGTTAGTGATATTCGTCTTCCGTCATGTCTTCAAGCACATCATCGAGTTCTATTTCATCTTCACCCACACTATAACTCTGTTCGATAAATAAATAATCTACCGTTCCATCTCGATGATTTTTAATTTTGTACCGTCCGCTAAGCAGGAAAGCGCTACGGTAAGGTGAGATTTTCGTGACGAGTTGTTTTTAAGTGAACCGTTTTTGTTCCTTTCACATCAGTTGTTTTATTTTCTATCATATCAGACATTACTGGGGTTTCATTCATATTTCCAATTTGTGAAAGTAAATATTTTATTTTTTCTTTCGTAGGTTAATAACCTACTTTTGAAAACTTATTAATTTTTTGTCCAAATCATTCGGAAGCCTTTGTGAAACTTGTTATATTTTCTAGCACAAATAAATTAATCCATGCCATAAATTGACTACACCAACTCAAAGTTGCTTTACAAATTTCACTTTTATTTTCATTCTTTTTTGACCACTTTAAGGCTAATAAACGTACTCCGTTTCTTGTTACAGTTAATCAATTTTCTAGAACCCAATTAGCGATATTTTCTTCTGGGGTAGGCCGTTTTATTATTCCTTTACGCAAAGCATATTTATTCTTTGGCATATTAATTATTGTGATTTCATTTGTCTTCCACTGGTGTATGCAGCTTTCACCAACACACACACAAATCTTTGCTGCGACACGATTTCTGTTGTCCCTCGCAAATTGAATGATTTTGCATCTGAAATCAGTTCTCTGTTTGTTTCGTTTAGCACGAGTTGTGTTTGCTACTAAAAGGTACACTAAGTCTACTGTGTTTCAACTAAAGCAAATGCTACTTACCAAAGCCTTTGATTTTCGCTTCAAAATCATAGCTTGAAATGACTACAGAAAGAGAAAACATCTGACTCTTAATTCCGCAAATTCATTCAAGTCGGTAGTCTTACCCCAAATTATGTCCTCTTTTCCTTGAAATCCTATACTAACTTTCTAGTGTATACTTGCAATGAATACAGCCCACCTTATTCGCAAAATTATTTACTTCCTCAAGCATTTCACCCATATACATATTGTTCCACGTCATCGCTTGTCAATTCAATACATTATTGTTCGGAAGGCTGGGAAAAATCTTCGAATGAATGGCTTCAGAATATAAGAACATCGCACATGTATCTTTCAGGTTTCTTCATAAAGGAAAGGGAGCGCGTTGTACAGCGAATACACCTAAAAATTCAAAAATGTAGTTTAAAATTTTGGGTGCGCTTTATACACCGGTGCGCGTCATATACCGGCATATGTGGTAAATATATATAAATTTTCGTTACATATGTCCAGGGTTTAAAACATTACATTTTTTAAGAATAAAAGTATGTAAAAAAGAATGAAATTTTTCACACATATCAATACACAGTAGTATTAGAATAAATGTGCTACATTAAAACGGGGTTATTTCAATGCTAATGGCTTCATTAAATTTAACAAACTCGTTTGACGACTGAATGACACTTTTATTATCTCGTAAAAGTTCTTCACAGCAAGCTAATATTTTTTTATATTTTTATTATTTTTGCCTTGTAGCTAGAATGCGTTCCTCGTTAGAATCTATGTTCTCAAAAATTTGTAACCCTTTTTCTATTGAGCTGAGACCGTCTGTCAAGCTTACAGTTGCGTACGCTTTTCTAATGGATTTAGGTCTAAGGTGTGGGCTTCCTTAGTAGCGATTTCCGAACGCATCGAACCAAGTTCATCGCTTGTCAGCTCTTTGCTATGTGATATCGATTGTCAGCTCGCTGACATCATTAACTATGAACTTCCAAATGTAATTGCCCGGCAAGATTGGCAATTCTTCTTTTACGTGAGTGAATGGATCAGTTTCTGGCGTTGTTTATGTCTCGTTTTTGAAAAATAATTGAAAAATTTTCATCTAGATACATCTAAAAAAATAACGAACAGCATAATTTTACGTGAGTGAATGGATCAGTTTCTGGCGTTGTTTATGTCTCGTTTTTGAAAAATAATTGAAAAATTTTCATCTAGATACATCTAAAAAAATAACGAACAGCATAATTTTACGTGAGTGAATGGATCAGTTTCTGGCGTTGTTTATGTCTCGTTTTTGAAAAATAATTGAAAAATTTTCATCTAGATACATCTAAAAAAATAACGAACAGCATAATTTTACGTGAGTGAATGGATCAGTTTCTGGCGTTGTTTATGTCTCGTTTTTGAAAAATAATTGAAAAATTTTCATCTAGATACAT
The DNA here is from genome assembly GCF_044657685.1 of Stegodyphus dumicola. Classification (NCBI taxonomy): domain Eukaryota; kingdom Metazoa; phylum Arthropoda; class Arachnida; order Araneae; family Eresidae; genus Stegodyphus; species Stegodyphus dumicola. Next base: position 210,207,607 of record NC_140770.1, read on the forward strand.
CTAAAAAAATAACGAACAGCATAATTTTACGTGAGTGAATGGATCAGTTTCTGGCGTTGTTTATGTCTCGTTTTTGAAAAATAATTGAAAAATTTTCATCTAGATACATCTAAAAAAATAACGAACAGCATAATTTTACGTGAGTGAATGGATCAGTTTCCTGCGTTGTTTATGTCTCGTTTTTGAAAAATAATTGAAAAATTTTCATCTAGATACATCTAAAAAAATAACGAACAGCATAATTTCAAGTTCGTATAAATCAGGGTAGCGTAAGCTGGGGTATTACTATACTAATTATTCTCCAGATGACTGCCGTGAAATGACGAATGGCATTTTTCTGTTCATTATAAATAGGGCTGGGCTAAATCTCTTTCTTGTGCTTTTTCGACTGCCTTCTCAGTAACAGTGGAAATCGTTCCTTATATCAGCCCAGTGATATGGAAGTTAATTATAAATGCATTTAAGATAGAAACTGATGTGTACAATAAGGATGGAGATTACATAAAAAATGTTAAAATCTCTGTTGCTGAATCGTAAATTTGTAGCAGAAATTCTAAAGCTTAAAATCTTCGCTATTTTGCTGACTGGTGGCTTTTTAAGTTGTATAAATGATAAATTAAATATTTTATATTTCGTGGAACGACAACACTGCCTCGGAACGTTTTAGTGTTTTCCTCATTTTGCATAACAAATTTATTTTGATACCTTTAACTGAACTTCTCAACTTCCCCTCACATTCTCTTGCCAGGATCTAAATTTAAAGTTGGCCAGGATCTAAATTTAAGCTTTAATGATTCTAGAGTGGCGCCCTAACTAAAAGGTGGTAGTTCGTCACCACCAGGATTTGGCTATTGGGTCCCCTAATCCCTTGTTGCTTATTAAAATAGGGGAGTATATGAAGTATTTTCTCCCATCCTCTAGCATGCCTTCGGGGTGTAACAGTAACTCACTCGGCATGCATATTCGAGAGGTCCAGGTTCGAGTGGCGGCAAGGGCATTGCTTTTTTTTCATATATTCAAAAAAACCTAATGACTCGATGACAGTAATGTAAACAGTTAATAGAAATGATCAGGTAATACATTATAATTTTTTAATTAAATATGTTTTAAATTAAATCAACTAAATATGAAATGAAAAAAAAGCAAATTTTACATAATTTGCACGGAAAGGTGATGTCAAATTTAGGCATAATTGAATGTATTTAATGACTCATTCTTTTACTGCTTAGAGATCTGAATTTCTTTCATTTTATTTTAAAATAAACATGCGCGACATCTTACTCTGCATTTTAAATTTTATGGATGCGATAAATATTTGTACAAACAAATTAAAGATGTATAGTTAGAAGAATGTTTATTGTTTCTAAATCGCTCTATTTTTATGAGAGTACGTATATATTTAAAAAATCATACGCCATTTCAAATGGCAACTCTTCGAAACCTGGCTGTTTTTCAAGTCGCACAGAAAATAAATTTGGGATCTTATACGTAGAGGAGTGGCAACACTCGTTAAGCCTTATGGATAATTACTATCGCAGTAATATAATGTAGCTTAAAGATCCAAAATTCTAAAAGACTTATCTGTACATTCTTAATGTTAAAGAAGTTATTAATAAATACGTGCATTCCTTTTAAATTACGTAGTTTTCAAAGCAGTGTATTATTTTAATTCGAAAAATATAGATCTTATTTGCAATATCTCTCAGAGCTGGCAATTTATCAGGCTGCCTGAATGACAAATGCCTTGTTTTTAATTTGTCTTTGAAATTTTGTTTATCCAAAACTGTAAACTAGCAGGATGCAATATACAATACTTACTATAATTCGAATTTAGTACGTATGTTTGCTTCCACAAATCAGCTAGTAACTTTACAATACCACCCGTATTTTTTCACAGAATGGTTCAGTTTATGAAAAAGCCCACAAACATAAGCAACGTATACATTGTATAATCTCGTATTTCTTACTGATTTTTCTCTTAAATCTGGCTTAACTTATAGAAAGGGCGGCAGTGCTTATGGTGTTAATATTCAATCATGCACCACCCTCTTTGCTTGATGCCACTAATACTTGCTACGATTCATAACATCAGAAATAGATGCCTGGCATGAGTTCGACGCCCCCCTGTCAACACACCTCGCTCAGCACTCATTGCCGCTATCAAATTTTTAGGCGTCAACCAGTAATCATTCAGAATTGCAGTGAAATCATACGACGAAAAAAAAAAATAATATAATTATCAATAATTTATGCGGTCTCCTTTTACAAAAGCGTGTGTGTAATAGAGGTGTGACTTCTGTTTTGAAATAAGAGGCTTCTGGTAAATGAAGTGTTTTGATAATATATAATAATTTAGTTGTTTTTCCAGCGCATATTTTGCCTTTGTTTCATACGAAGTTACAGCTCAATCTCGTTGCTTTTGCAATAAGTCGGGAAAATTCTTTTGTTAGTTGAAACTGCTTTCATAAGAGCTTGTGACCTCTGATATTTTTATTATACTGTAAAAGAGGTTATGTCAATAAGGACTGCAAGTAACGGTCGATAGAACTTCTACAGCCAAGTCTTCTTAATTTTTTTAGACGTTAAGTTACGTTACCAGAGCATTTATCATCCACATCCATTTATCACCATAACATACTGTAAGCTGTGGGGACTCACAAAAAACTATAAAAGTTTCAGACATTTATTGACTTTGTATCGCATTACTCATTAAAAGCTTATTATGCTTTAATGATTTCGCTATACAGAATTTATTCTTAATCACTGTGCCGCCAAATTTTACGAATGAATTCAATAAAAATTATCTTGCGTGTACTTATATGCATGGTATATGTTCTCATGCAATTCAAAATTTTCTTTTGTACGGTGCAGGTATGATTTACATTACACCTTAACGTAACGGGACGCCAGTGCAAATACCCATACATAAGTGACGTCAAACAAACGGTTCAGTTTTTCTTACTTATGTTAATAATTAAAGAATAAATTAAATCTTAAAAAAATGTGAAAGCTTTTAGATTTTATATTACACCCAAACGGGCGTTTTTTTTTTTTTTTTTTTAGCGTTTTGTGTGTTAACTTTGTTTACTAAATATCATGTTCTTCGCACTTAAACCATAAAATTCATTTCAACAACAATATCATAAATATTTAAAAAGAACATATCTTTAGAATTTCCGATACATAATCTCGCGATAAATGGGTTTTTTTTTTTTTTTTTTTTTCCCTTACAATGTTGCATTTGCTCACTTTGAAATCATTGAATTTGTTAATCAAAAATTCCTTCAAGTTTTACAAAATCTTAAATAGATAATAAAATAAATTCCAAATTTGGGCTTCCAGATGCCCATATTCGAGTGGAGTACTACGTTATTCAAAATTCGATGTCTATAGGTACTATTGTTTTTTCACAATGCGAGAAACATGCATACATTCATGCAGATTCCTCATTTAAATATAATAAAGGGCTCTAATATTCGGTGGCAACAATTTGGAAAGTGAAACATCGTTTTATATTGGACGATGCAAAATGTCCGAAACGGAATTAATAGTCCTTGTGTGCAAATTTCCCCTTTGCCTTATAATCAATTAAAAATAACGCATAAAATAGTTATTGATCATTTGATAATACTACAGCAAAGAATTGTTCATTTCTTTCCAAATTTCAAAACAAAAAATTTTGATTAATTTTGAATTGTGCTAAGCGACAACTAATTTAGGCGTGTAATAATCGAAATTTAATTTCAAAACATTCAGAGGAATTGATTAATTCGTTGTGCATTGATCTTACGCATGATTAACCGACAACATCCGAAAAAGCTTTAAGTGTGCTATTACAATTTTCCTCATAACATTTGCGCGAATTCGAATTTGCCACTTTGACCACTATATATATAATCCATTTCTTCAAGTCTGGGTCTCGAAATGAGAGTAACATCATTTTTTTTATTGCTAAATATAAATTAGTTATATATATATAGAAATTTCGCATTAAATGTAATCAGTAATGTTTCATTAAATAAACATTTTGTTTGCTTTGTAATGTAATGTTTTCACATTTAATGAAAATTGTTATAGTATATTATTTTTACAAAATATGTATTAAGTACATCAATAAATGAACCGAGTATAATTCTTTTAAATTTATCTTATTTTAGTGTGCCGCTAAATTTTTAAATTATTAAAAGCGTGTCCTGACGAATAAAAGATTGAGAATCATTGCTCTGCAGGTAGAAGTAGATGGCACACCAGAATTTCACCGTTGATCATTCAGGTATAGTGCGGCCACACTAGCTGTGCAGTTCCAAACTAGTTTTAGGGGGAATGCTCAGAGAGGTGGACCAACCTCTCTTCCCTTATCTCAACCTCTCGAGTTTTGTCTCGTCGTGAATTTTGAGTGGCAGCTAGTCGCACAGGTACTATACGCTTACAAACATTCATGCTTTCTCTGAGTTTCGAAGCCGGACTCATGGGAATGGCAGTCAGCGTCACTAACCACTAGCGTAGTAGAGTAGTGTCTCGCTTTAGCATAGCCTATGTTTCACTGGTGTAATTAACTGGCATCCGTGTGCTGTTTGCGATGTATCACGAGATTGACGACTAAAAACACTATAGGAGATGAGAAGGACATTAACAAACTACAAATTTTGCAAAATAAATTTCTTAATCTTTTTCCGGAGCCTTTTAGTTTCTCAGAAACAAGAATCTACCCGAAAAGCATTCAGGGAGATCCTGTTCCCGTTAGATTTATTACGTTAAGAATAAGCTAAAAGCTCAGTAAGCTAAACGAAAATTTCTTCCGTAATTTTGAAACTATCATGCTTCAAATTTGTCAAAATCTTTAACTACGAAATTATTCCAGAAGATTATTTTTTCAGACCGTACAGAGCACATCTGTTCAACATGTTGGATCTGTACACATTATTGTTTCATCACATTGTGCACAACGTCTAAATGTAGGAACATTTCCTTCTTCCTTTTAGGTGTCTTCAATTTTATCTCATTTCTTTCCATGTAAAGATGAGCGCAATGGATAGCGCTCGGTATTGTAGAGGTTGGGATTTTGGTTAGGATCAACGGTTCGAACCTATATGATGGTATTTTTATATTTTTCATCTCCCGTTCATAAATGTCAATTTTGCATCCTCCAATTTCCGTTCTGTATCATTCATCAATAATTATACTTTTTTTGTGCATCCATATTTCTACAATTAATTTTGAAAGATTTGAAATGTGTGAAATTCTGACGCAAAATTCGAATTCGCTCCGAATACTGATTCAGTTCTCTGAACTGTTCTCCCACGTCCTATGGATCTAAGATTTGTTCCTGAAGATGTAATTGTATTTAGAAGTACCTTATTTCATTTTTTCTACTTTATTTGTTTTTAACTATTCTGCTACAGTGTTTAATTAGTTCCGCACCGTGAAGTAACTAGTCCAAATTTCAAGCCTGCAACTCTAAAATGAAACAGAGTATCCCAAAAATGAAATAAATGTAAGAAAGGGAATTTTATGTGCTAGTGATTTGTTTGTGGTAACAATAAATATGGAACGGGGTATCAAATAAAAATACATTAAGAAATAAATGTAAAATAAAGTTGATAGATTATTGCACTGTACAGAAACCTACGGCATTAAAGCAATTCAGATACATAACCAGGAGTGAAAAAACAATAAAAGTCTATTTCCATATGTTTTCCAAGTCCCGAGTAAATAAATTCCCTCCATATCTGGGCTCATCTGAAAAACAAATCAGATAGTCTTCATCTAAAAAGTATTATATAGTTTCTTTTGGCCTACCAATACTGCTTAAAAATATATTTTTTTACATGGAAAGAAATTTTTGTTAAATTTATCGTTGCCAACACAGCGCACACTTTCCTCAGCAGTTGTCTATGCGTGGCTGTAGCCAAGTGACAAAGGTTACCATGCTGAAAAAATGTCTACTGCGCATGCGTGAAGCTCTGCTACGCTATTCTTCGGAACTTTGCTAGTGAGGAGAGGTTAGCCCTGATCTCTTCAATTGCAGCAGCACAGCCGACACCTACGAGCCTCAAGCATTCAATACTGGCCACAGTGGGCAGATAAACCTCTCACAGCTACCCTTGTTAAAAGGAAATTAGGAACTACAAATTAACTATGGCTCTTCCCAGGATGCCACTACCTATACAGCCAGTTATAGTAAATAATTATTGGCTTCCTTTCAGTAATGTACTGGAACAATGAATATTATAACCTGCATTTAATAAAACGTTTTTATGGTACTTTGTTTGCGTAGGTAATCTAGTTATATGCTAGCCAGCGCAAAGTATTGTGACAACATGCATAAATTGTATATATATGTATACAAATTAAGCTTTTACAATTGAGGCTTTTATCTTATTGTTTATATACGTAATCTAGTTTTATTTACTTTTATTAATGCAATATTGTATAAAGAATGCTTCTACAGCTGTGCTGAAATTATTTTATATATAAGTAACATAATGTAAGTATATATAAGGAACATACTACGTGACTAGACTTTCGGAGCAGCTTTGAAGTAGTAATACATAGTAACGAGACATTGACAAAGGTTTAACATTTAAACTACTTAAAATCATAGTCGTCAGGAAATTCTCTTACTGCGGTTTCAGGATTTTTATAAGTAGTGAGAACTAAGACTGTTCCATAGCAGTGCTTAAAGAGCGTGCAGAGTTATTGGGTTATTTTGAAGCAGGTGACATTAAACATAAGTAATGCTCTCGCGGACTCGAACCTGGACCTCTCGAATATGCGCCGTGTGTGCAACTGTTTTACTACGAAGGCATGCTGGAAGGAGGCAGAAAATACCTTATATACCCCTTTTAAAGGGCGACTGGGTGTTAGGGGGACTAATCGGGGTGACGAATTATCGACCACCGCATTTCTGTTCGGGCGCCACTGTAGAGTCATTAGGATTTTTTTTATGCTGGAGACATGAAAAATGTCCTCGTCGGGACTCGAACTCTGGAGCTGTCGAATTACGCTTCGAGGATGCTATCGTTACTTCACGAAGGCATAATAAGGAAGGAGGGAGAAAATACCTTATAAGTGGTGAAAGAGAACCAAAAACCCAAACCCACCTAGCCGGCAAAGCCGGCCTTAAGGTTAAAAAAGGGTAGAAGGCGATTCCAACAACAAACGAGGACATCCAGCGATCCAGCCGCATCCCATAAAAAACTCACTTAAAATTAAACATTTCAAAATTAACAAATCTAAGTAAAGCCCCGGAAAACCAAAACCCGAGAACCGAGTAACAAAAGGGTTAGTATAACGAAAACATAATAAACTAAACAAACTTCTGGTCAATGGTTGCAAGCTGTTAATCTTTTAGAACCAGAGAAACACACATACAAACCAAAAACCCAAAAAAGTTTTTAAAGTTGGTTAAAGAAACTCAAAAGAAATAACACGTCACATAAAACACACATATACACATACAAACTCTGTAGCACCTTCATTATATATTCTTTCTTCTTTCTTGCATTAATTCTTATCTTCATATCATAATACCAATGATTTCTTTGTTATTATTAATAATATCTAAAATGTCTCTTGAAAACTTCTCAAACTTTTCATAATTTTTAAAAAGTCCACTAAATCCTTTATAATTATATTTCCCTCTCACCTCCCCCGTTAAAATACAGGTCTCGACAAAGTGACGTGCATCTCCATAGATATTACATACTAAACATTTTTCGTTCTCCTGGAGGTGGAATCTATTTAAGTAGGCCGGGAATCTTCCATGACCAGTTAAAATTTGATTACAATCAATATGATGATGAATTCTCATACTATTTTTGATCTTTATTTCATTAATATATCCAGTATTTCTTTCTTAAGATCCCCAGCTACCTTTCCATTCTTTAATAACAATATTTTTAAGAATAGTACATGATCTTCTCCTAGAGGGTTGTAGATAATTATCTTCCGTTTCCACCCCCAGGGCAGCCTCTTTCGCAAGAACGTCCGCTCTCTCGTTGCCTATATTTCCAGCATGAGCCCTAATCCAATGAAAATAAATAATATGTTTATTCTTCAGGTAAAAATATAAATTTTTGATTTCGTCTACTAATTTATTCTTATTGTGAGGAGTGGAGAGTGCCGACAGTGCAGATAGAGCATCTGAGTAAATATTAATGAAATATTTTACCGTTAATTTCTCCACCCATTTCAGAGCGTTTTTAAGAGCAAGGAGTTCAGATTGATAAACCGAATTTAAATTATTAAGTTTACTTTTCCCTGAGTCTATTTCAATACCATGAAAGTAAACAACGAATGCACTGCCGATACACCCATCAATACCTGAGCCGTCTGTAAAAATATCTATTTCCCCATATTTTATCAAATTTTTATCATAATTTACCATTCTATAAAGACTTGGATGTATTTTCAGTGGATGTATCAAGTCAAAGGCATCAGCTCCAACATCATAAAGAACTTCTTTTATTTTGTACTGTAGTAGGAACTTATTATATTCATATTTATACTGCAACGAGAGAGGCGGAACGCCTGCTAAGATACATACTATCTCCGTCGATACCGTACGAAATGCTCTAGTAAAGGTAAGAAGCCAGGCTCTCTGCAATGAATCTAATTTTTGTCTTAAACGAACCAATTCCCCCGCCCTGGAGCCCCATGCACCAATTCCGTAAAGGATCTTTGGGGTAATAACATTTTTATAAATTTCCATTAAAATTTTATATTTCATAGACATAGTTTCGGAATTGAAAGATCTACGGTAAAAATTTAAAATTTTCTCCACATCTCTTTGGGTTTCCTTAAAATGTTCTATAAATGTAAGTTTACAATCAATTCTTATACCCAAATATTCAATATAATTTTCAAATTTAATTCTTTTGCTATCAAATTTAATCTGTGGAGAACGCGTCTGTCTTCCACCTCTTGGGAAGAATAGCGCCTTTGTTTTTTCTGAATTAAATTGAATACTCTGTGTAGAACTCCAATCCCTTAAGAGTCTTTCAAGCTCAGTGAATGAATATTCAATTTTTTCCAAAGAATCCCCATAAATCAAAGCCATAATATCGTCCGCATAGCAAACAATTTCAACATTCGGTATCTCTTTTTCTAGTAATTGATTTGCAATGAGACTCCAGAACAGAGGAGCGCTGCATGACCCCTGGGGAATTTTGAGGTATTATAAGTTAAACTCTTTGTATTGGCCTTATTTTGAAAGATAATTTTTCGATTCCTCAAATAATCTTTTATCAATTCAAACAATGTAACCGAAATGTTCAGATCCTTGAGAATATTTAATAAAGACGACCATTTTATTGAGTCAAAAGCTCCCTTAACATCAAAAGAAACAAGGACGGTATGCTTGGCTTTTCGTATACGGCAGACCCCATCAACAACATTATATAAGGCCAAATTTGTAGATTTATTCTTTTGAAATCCATACTGGTTATTACAAATATATTTCATTTGATAGAGAATAAACTCAAGACGTTTTGTAATCAATTTATCCAAGATTTTTGCGTGTGTTTTTAGTAAACATATAGGTCTATATCTTAAGTGGTTTTGTCGATACGATAAGGTCAGTTCGACAAAACCACCTTATAAGTGGTTTTGTCGAACTGACCTTATCGTAAGTTCTCATACTAATAAACTGACCTTGTAAGAAACTGCAATAATATGAAAACATTATGCTGCACGACGAGAGTCAAGTACATTTAAGAAGCTTATATACTCTTAACATAACCATAGGTGAGTATAGAAATATACTATGTGCTTTGATTTTACAAAACATTGCTGGAAGAAATGAACCTACAATATAATAAAAAAACGCAATTCAACTTCAGAATTTAATATAAGCAAACTTTTAGCGTTCTTACGGAACGAAATAGAATACTGGGAAGCAACTGGTTTGGTATTTCATTTTAAATGCAGAAACGTGGGCAAAAATATTGGAGTCAAGAGAAAAAAAAACCTTAGAACAAAATTACGTTTTCTAAAGGGAGTACGGAAAATGCCGCTGCATTTAACAATTCGTTGCAAGAAGGTCGTATTTTTTGCAGGGTTAAAACATCTGATGCAGAAAATTGCCCATGTGTGTATGAAAATTATTAGTAAAATAAAATGAACCAAAGAAATATAAGAGGATTATTCCGATCAGAAAAGAAGTCAAATTAGAAATGATTATCTATTCTTATAAATTTTTCTCTTAGGTAGAGGTTATTGGAAGGAACTTTACTTTTAAATTTTTGCCGTGAACATGATCGATAAAGGAAATTTGGGGTAAAAAAACCTTGAAAAAATTTTAAATTATTTCCTCTTGTAATTTAATCTGTTCTGTTATTTAAACTATTTGTTCTGTAATTATATAATTTAATCTGTTCTATTATTATAAACTATTTTTTTCTGTAATTATAAATCATCTTACATCTCTTCCGCGGTTTTGAATTATCTCAGGATAGTTTTGTGGCTTTCAAATTATCTCTTATAGCATTCTCTATGGAAACTAATAGCCCAGCATTGCTCTTATCTTTATGGACTGCTTAAATGTTTGTTATTCATATTTTAATTAGCTTCGCTTGAAGTGTGTTCTTTTCATAATGTGTCCTAAATATTTAATGCAAAAAATTTTATGGACTGCAGAAATTTTGCTCTGCAAGCTCGCAGAACACAGAGTCTTTGCAAATATACCAAGAAGTTCTTCTAAAAGAAAATCGTTGACGCTCTTGTAAATGACTGGACACTTTACGACTGTTCATATTCACTTGTAGTAAAATATTTTTAATAACTTTGTTAGTTAAATATCGGCATAATCATTTAGGGATCATTGAGAACTACCTTTTGCTTACGATGTAATGAGAAAATAAAAGATGTAAATGAACTCAAGAAGAATTTTAATGAAGGTGATGCGTCATTCTCTCACACACTACAAAACTCTTATAATTCTACGCATAAATTTGGTTAAAATAAAACTGATAGGTTTTTTTTTCCCGTGGTACACATCTTAATTAAGATGTTTCTTTCGAGTCTCATTAAAATTCTATTTCTGTGTTTCGCAATTATGATGCCTATAGTCCTTTCCAGCTTTATGTTAAGTAAAAGTTTTACGGCGAGCACTGCTAGTGGTCAACCCCCTGCAGCTTGAAAAACCTTGGCCTACGGAGATACTCCAATCAACTGCCATGTTTATCTCAATGTGTCCAAAACGTTTTTTCTACCTCCTAAATCCGAACATCTTAATTTTAGTAGTTGATAAAAATCGAGTTTTCTCGACCGTTTTGCTTCTTTCTAAGAGAGTTTTGTTAATAAAAAGAACAAACATTAAATAACCCCGAGAAGGCCTGCACATGCCCTATCGATATCAAGTTGCTGACGTGAGAAACACCCATCAAGGGATGTTGATGGTACGATTTGCAGCCTGATAACTTGCTGGTGAAAAAAATATCTCTAATGACTCTATAATTTCATGAAATAATGCGATGCCTCTGAGCTGTGTAAATACAACCTCAACCTCAACAATTTAGTTAGTTATTTTTTTGGTAGTGACTGTTGACATTCAGCACCGAGCCTTTTACCTTCTTCTAACATAAAAGTAATGTTTGAGAACATCTGGCTTTTCGTGCTTCTGGTGCTTTCTAAGTGGACTTTTTTTCAATTCTCTGAAATAAAATACCGGTGTTTTCCTTGCTTCTTGAACAATATTATACGATTTTTTTTTTCAGAAAAAGAATTGTTTTTTATTTTGCCAGCTTGAGATTTACAGATTTCCAACAAACTCAGGATTTTTTATAGAAGATATGGTTGCAAAGTGAAAAATCTGTAATTCCTCTTAATTTTGCAATTTTAGTGTTTTAAGTGATAGCACGTTTCTTTTTGCATTTCAAAAAATTTGAAAATACATATGATATTTTGTAAATAAGAACCATTTGGCAATATTTTATCAAAGCGCGTGTGTTTTTCATTTTGTATATGTACAGTGTATATCGGGAACTTTGGCACATAAAACAGGCGTCGTTTTTGATCATGTCGGCAATATGTACTATTTATCTATCATTCGAACACCTCCCGATATAAAGTTCACAGCTTTCCGTTGTCGTAGAAACGAGCCCTAACCCATTTTTCTAAAATTGTCGTGAATAAATGCATTAAAGTTTGTCGTCTTGATGGACTTAATGACGAACTGGTGATATATATTTTTTGATTTTTTGCGTGAAGTAAAATGCTCGTTATGACATTGTTTTATGTTTCCCGTGTTCACCATCCACCAAAAAAAAAAAAAAAAAAAAAAAAAAAAACACTATGAATTTTCATCTGAAAGAGGTACCGCTCTTTTTTGATGAATCAGCGTTCTGTCGCTCAGAAAAGTGAATTGGTTCTTTGAATCATTTTGCTATCAAATAGCGCATCTATAGTACCAACCGCCTTCAATTAGATATACTGGCGAAAGTATGGCTCTCGATAGATAGGCAACAACACCTTTCCTGTCGTATGATGGCTATGTTTAAAAAAATCGAGAGGCCTGCCAATTTTGAAACGAGGTCTTTTATTCACTTCCACATCACAAACAATACGATGTCTGCAGAGATGCATCGCCAGATCTATGAAATGAATGCTGTGAATGGTGTCAATATTTATTCTCAAGTGGATGAGATTTATTAAGAAAATGCCGAGAGAACTTTTATGATGAACAATGCTCGATCCAGTCATCTGTAATCGCCGTTAATCGTGTACGACTTTATGATTCTTGGAAACTGACAGTTCATGATTCCACGTTATTATTGAATTTCCCACAAGATTCACGGTTAATTCTTTACAGAATAACAACGAAATTTTTGGTTGCATGAATTTATGCTCTCGATGGCTTTCGATAGTTTTTATCGGAGAAAACAAAGTCAAGAAATTAGCCAATTCTTTGAAATTTTTCACCCGATAGCGTAAAGGGAGTGATGACATACTGACCGCATCTTTACAGTGGACGAAGGATAGATGTTTCACTTAACCCTTGAATTTTAGTCGCGGTCGCCAGAGTGGCGACATACATCATCTCCGATGATAGTGAAAAGTTGAAACCAACAATATCATCTTATAAAGTTATGAAAATTATGTTCTAAAGCAGATTTGTGTCTTGCTGATTGACTTCATATCGCAAGAAGCAAAAATAAACGGTAATGCTATTATCAGATTTTATGGAAATTTTGCCACGCAACCCAGGATAATACTCTGGCGTACATTCTATTGGAGTACTGCTGTTTCACGGCAATTCAAGTCTCCATACTGCTGGTTAAATAGAATCGAAACTTTCAGCTGGCGATAATTGGATTACCCCCATGCAACCAGACCAGCACCGACAGAATAGCACGTCCCTTGCATATGGAAAGGTTTTTCGCTGGAAAGCGTTTCCAAAACGACGATGAATTTAAAATATTGAAACATGGCATTAATCACTGGAGGCAAATTTTTATAATTTTGCTCTTATGCATGGATTAACAAAACTTGTTGGGTAAACAAAAACATGTAAATGCAAAAGTAGCTGAACGTAATATAGAATCTACGAAAAAATAATGTAACCGAAAATGTTAAGTAGCTAATTTTTTGTTCAAATTCACCAAGTGCTGTTTGTATCATCCTATAATTCGACTGGCACACTAAAGGAATTTCTGAATTTTCTTATATCTGACATATTCTTTTCTAATTCACTTAACACGTTTAGATATACGAATTTTGTATATAAATAATTTTAGTAAAATTATATGCAAAATCGTAATATCTCTTGTATAATGTAACATGAAATAACTCATAATGTGAAGTATCGCCGGAAAAACAGGTTACAGGGGTAATTCTGTTTAACACTGAAGATAAATGGCTGTCTCCCCAAACTGGTGAGATAGGTGCCAGGTTGGCAGTCGGTTTGGGAGACTAATTTTTATTGTTAAATTTGTGAGGAAATTCCCCAAAGTCGCCAATCTTCGCCATCATTTGGCGAAATTTGGGACCGACCTCGGAATTACTGTCATTTGTCTAATTCCTATGCAACTGTAACTGTGCTCCGGCCCTATGAAACTATAACCGTATATGCCTTCCAGTAATTTCGAGAAATGGAAGGTATTCGAAATTTCTAGGCGGACTAGGGAAAACTGCATAAGACTGGAGAGATCATCAGGTTTCAGTTTTTAGTTCAGAGTTGATTTCACAATATTGGGAGATCTCTCTGCGAGCTTGGCCTTTTAAAGATACACTTTGCATTGTATTATGTTCAGTGTTATTAATAGTTCTTAGCAGTGTATCTACTGATTGTGATCTGTCGTACTGAGAAGAGCTGTAGGAATACTTTTGTGGATGGGAAAATAAATTTTATCAACCTTCCGTTGGTTATGTGTTCATTCTGTCCATTACGAACCCGTACCACGCAACAATTTTGGGTGTCAAAAGTGGAGTTGAATGCCGGTAACAAGAGCGATGGAAGTGCAACTAAGACAGCTGGTGACAGGCCTTTGGTACATTCTGAGAGGAGATGAAAGGGTCCGTTAAAGAAGAGATAAAAGCGGGACCAGAAAGATTGAAACGAATAAAAAATAAATCAAAAGAGAAATGCCATAATGGGAAACAAATTTCAGGCTATGGATGACAAAATAAATACGATTGAAGATAAAGCTGGAGAAACTGAACTGAAGAAAGAGTTTCTTTTGTCGGATAACAAATCGGAAAAAGAGTTTCTTCTGTCGAATAAAAAATCGGAAAAAGAATTTCTTCTGTTGAACAACAAATTGATAACAGTTTCTGCTGCCATTCCCAGGAATTTGACAGATTAATCTATAGTTACAGCAGAAAAAAATTCTGAAGGCTTTTAAATTCCTAGCCATATTCTCTCGTCCCTTTCTAAAGTCATCCACATATGATGTAAAGACCTTCTAGAGAATATACAAGACTCACTTCTCTATAGTGGCGGTTGCAAATGAGTGGGATTCCCAAGTTAAAGGCCTGTCATCTCGCCGCCTGTCTGGGAGCAGCTCATCGGTAATCCCACAGACTCTGCCGGAAAAGCAGAGCCTAAACATTGAAGCTCTATCCGGCGCACTAGAGCTGATCATTGGCGAGAAGTATTTAAAAGACTAAAGTAGACTTCAGTTAAAATCTCGGGAACAGATGCCTTCGGAATCACTCCTGGAACTTGCCACGTTTATAGATCACCACACCTATAGATCATGTGAATATGTATAATATAACAAAATAACTAAAAATATATGTCACATTTTAAAAATTTTATTGTGGAATAGATATTAAGATTTTGTTTGTATTAAAAATTAGTTCTTTTAAATTTCTATTAAGTCTCATGTTAAACTTTTTTCTGCTAAACTTCAGTTCCACAGACTAATTTTGGTCGAAAATATCTCATTATAATATAATGGAAAGCAGGTACACAGCGGGAAAAAAAAGGGGGACAGTTCTATGTCTCCCGTTCTACTGGGCCGATTGACGAAATTCAACTTGCGTTTTTCATGTCTCGAAAGCGCGACTTAGGATATGTATTAGATTTATATATAGCATGGTTCTAATATAGGTATTTTGACACGAAGTTGGACTTTATCTGAAATAACATACCAATTTTTTTCCATATTTCGATCGTACGACCCAAATTACGCCAAACTACCAATTTTTGTAAAAATCGCACGAGTAGTTTTTGAAAAATTAGCTCTCAAAATTTTAGCTCCTTAATGTTAATTGAGTTTGGTATACATTTATCAATCCTTTCACATTTCGAAATTGAGGTTGATTCCAAATAAAATTCACACATTTTTTTATGATTTATTTTTTAAATTTGTATTTTTAAGTAATTTTTATAAATTTTTCAAAAATGATTTTTGAATTATAATCTATAAAACTTTTACCATCATCTTAAAGTAGACGTATTTCTAAGCATACCTCCAAAAAATTACAGTTTTTTATTCAAAATTTCCGAAGATATACGTGAATTTATATATTGGCCCGTTTTGAAATTTGGCATATTTGTTGAAAGCGATAAAACATTAAATATGGTTTAGACACTTTGCTAAAATTATTTGGAAATAGAAACTAAGTGACTTTTTCCCGCTCATGCACAATGTAAAAAGGTAGGAACGAGGTGTCTTTTTTTCTTTCCGCTTTGGCATAATTAAAGGGAAAGGAAAATTGGTTGCCACATATTAAGAAGTTCGCCAAGTGAATTATTCTTGGCGCAAAGTGAAAAAATTTCGCCAAGATAAATTTTTGAATTTCTCCTTCAATTTCGCTCCAAATTTTACAAAATTTAATATCTAGGCGTAATCTGAGTCGTAGAATTGAAATATGGAAAAAAATTGGTATATTATTTCAGAAAAAGTATGATTTTGTGTCAAAATATCTATGTTAGAACAATGCTATTTATAAATCTGATATATATCCTAAGTCGCGTTTTCGAGACTTGAAGAACGCAATTTGAATTTTGTCAATCGGCTCAGTAGAACGGGAGATATAGAACTGTTTTTTTATTTTATTTTATTTTTATTTTTATTTTTTTTTCTCGCAGTGTACATGTACATGCATGTGAGATTTGGCATCTGTCAAAAAGAGATCATCTACATTTAGCTGCTTTTTACGATTTATGGTTATATTTTCGATATATATGTAATAATTCTTGTAAATGACCTCTATTAATTGTAATAAATTTAGGATACATTAGGGAGAAGACACCAGTTATTTTTTTAGTCCTAGCCGAGATAGTTACAGATGTGGCTGGCATACCGATGGAATACGTAGTAGGAGAAACGTGCAAACACTGGCGTAGATGATAAAGAATTTTATTTCGTGATGAATAATGCTGAGCACACATATTCTCATTTACTCATCAGTATGGGTGCGATAAGTATCCAGATGTTTTCAGACAACGGATGAAGCCGAGTAGCAAAGCGATACATCTTAGCACCAGCAAATCGAAATGCTAAAAAGAGCTGCGCAATAATAGCAGTGGTATTTATAGGCTTGATTTCTTTGCCTAAATTAAGGATTTGCGATTGGATACGAACTATCGCAATGCAGGAAGATTACATAAGCAAGTATGGTACGAAAAAAGGCAGCCCAGAACATTATTAAAGGAATTCCTGTTTTTATAAGCGAAAGAAAAGGTATCCAAATTAAAACGGAGAACAAAAAGGACTATTGGAAAATTAAAGTTAAATAATTTTGAGTCACATATATTTTTATCCATAATATTTTTAAATTGAATGTAATTATATCACTTTAAAGAAAACAAACACAGATAAAAGGAAAGAGATTTTATTTTATAAATATTACTTAGATATTTGTGCGAATATTTTTCTTTATATTAATGTATACAATATTTTCTAAGTATTTGCAAATGATTAAGCTAATTACTAGTAATTGCTATATTTTTAACAATGTATTTTAGGTCTCTTAAATTGTTATTAATATTGTTGTTGTCCACGGCTACATTATCCTGATCTTAGTGCAAAGTTGCGTTTATGCAGTGTACTCACTCAGCATAATGGTTCGGAATATTTATGATCTGAATAATATACTTCTGGTTTTTCATACGCATTTTATGTAAAGGAATTATTAAACAGTGTTATTATTATTAAAATTCTACTACTTTTCTGGAAATTCGTAGATTTCGTGGTAAAATATCTAATGTTAAAGCAAACAATAATATAACTCAGTCTGCTGATTTATGTGTTAATGTCTTGATTTTGTTTTCATTTTGAAATAATTGTGCTAGTTCATCACGTTTCTTAGCGAGCTCTGTTTTCCTCAGCTGTATTGCTCCTCCTGTAATGCACTGTGATGAGAATAGCAAATTAGGTATTCAGAACTAAATCAACAATAACTTCCAATCAAATTACAGATATCAAATAGATGTCAGCTTTAAACGTCAGGTATAGAAATTCTTGGAACTATTTTCTTTAAAATAAAAAAGATCTGCTATATGTACTTCTATTCTGGTGGTAGATGGAGTGAGTAATAAATTTTGCAAATATCCCAATTCCAAAAAATAAAATGGCTATAAAAGGCTTCCTGGTGCGATCTGACCCGCGATAAGTAACTACCAGGGAGTCGATTTTTCTTATTTCCCCTGTTGCGTGACGAGATGAAATCCATGGTTGCCATTGAAATGACGTCTCAGACCTTTAAGCTTTTGAGAAAAATGAAAAGCGTCTTTAAATGACGAAATGCAACATAACGAAACCTTTCAGAAAAGGGGACATTTATTGCCCTCCTATATTTTTATATTTATATTCATTTTTTTTTTTTTTAACATTTTTCACATTTCATCCTTTAGAGACACAAGAGATAAACATCTTTCACGAAATAAAAACAAGTGGCTGCAGTCTGTTTTAATTACTTGTCAGCAGTTAATTAAGACGTTATCGGGTCCTCTCTTGCTGGAGTGATTTATACTTAGAGGCCGATTCTCTGCAGGACAACGAGCTGGGATTTGGGGTTCCTGCTATGCGCCTGCTTTCTCCACATTGTTTCCACCGAGTGTCGTTGCCCTAGGGTTTTCTTATTAGATTAATGTGATGAACTTCGACCAGAATCGGCAATATATTCATTGGGAGCCAGAAATAATTATCATTTTAGTTTACGTGGAGGTATTTCGAGATTATTTATCGCCAGACTTGTTGAAATCATCATTACTATACAGATGGCGGTACCTTCAGTTGGTGAATGAGAAGCTATAAAAATTAAAGCTCACACGCAGGCTTCTAGTATTTCCTACAACTAAGCTTCATCTTATTTAATTTCGTAATAACAAATTGTTGAAGATGTGAGTTAATCTTGAAGATGTGAAAGTGCAAATGTTAATGACCAAGGTACTTTGATGCAAGCTGACATAATTGTTATGGTTGCACTATTACGCTCGCTTTCGAAAAATGAGATGTCAAGTATGGAATTTAATAATTGTTTGTGATTTTCAAGATCCAATATTCGAAGACATCTGTTGTTTTATAGTTTAGTTCCGATATGTTTCGCTATAGAAATTTAAAAACTACAAAATCTTGGATTGCAATCTAACTCTTCGAAGAGTTTATTTATTTTTTTAAGTTTTCGAAACTTAAAAAAAGAAGTTTTCTTCATTAAAAAAATAAAATTTACAAAATTAAAGAAATTGCAGTCTGATCTCAGCAGCACATATTGCAGTTTAACTCCTGAAATAGTTTAAGTTTACGTAGGCCTACTTGCTTAAGAATGAGTCTTCCGAAAATTAAAGAATTAGAACAGGAGTGGCTTTCGTAGGCGAGCAGTGCAGCTCTGAAGCAGATAAAATATATTTAAGAATTTTGTGTATATGTAAATAATTTTAATGAAATTATATGTAAATGGTACAGAGCTGTAGCTAGGGTTTTGAGCGCCCGGGTACACCTGAAGATTTCGCGCCCTCGATTTGGCACGAGTGGGAAACATGTCTTTCTAAAAATTCGTAACATCAGTTTAGAAGCTGCGCCTCGGGACAAATGTCCCACTTTGCTCCCCCCCTCTAGCTGCGCTCCTGAAATTATAGTATCTCTTGTATAATGTAACATGAAAGACCTTAGAGTGTAACGTATCACCGGAAAACAGGGTTACAGGAAAGAAGAACAGGAAACAACTGGGTCTATTTAACACTAAATGGCTATCTCACCAAATTGGTTAGATTGCGCCAAGCTGGCGATTGCTTAGGCGACTAATTTTTGTCGCCAAATTTGGCGAAACTTGCCGAAAGTCGACAGATTTGACGACCATTTGACGACATTTTAGTCCGATCCCTATGTAACCGTAACTGGTCCCATTTTTATGTAACTAACGGTATCCAGCTGCATATAACTGAGACTGTGTATGCCTTCCAGCAGTTTCGAGAAATTGAAAGTACTGGAACATTTTTGGCGGACGGAAAATAACTATATAACAGTGGAGAGAGCATAATGTATTTTTACGTAAAGTGCCTTTAGGGCAACAATTTTATTGAGCCTTATACATTGTGAAATTCGCTATATCATGACTTAACGTTACCGATACCGAAAGTTTTCAAGAGTTTTGAGAGATCACAGTGCGAGCTTTCACGTTTGAGCCTTTTGTATTGCCTTGTATGCAACGTTCTTAATACTGAAGTAACTACTGACTGTGTTAGCCATACTGAGAAGAGATGTACGCGTACTTCTGTGTCAAGAGTACCAGAACTATAAAGGGTTTAAGAAAAATAAATTTCATAAAGTTGTCATCGGTTCTGTATGCATTCAATCCATTACAAACCCGCTTTCCATTCTCAAGTAGCAATATATATGAAATATGATAAAATAAATCTATACTCGGTGTTTAAAAGAAAGTAATTAATTTATTTTATTCCTTATTAAAAATTATCGGGACACTTATACTGATCCTAACTATCTTATTTCGTTTCTTTTTAGTTAAATTTATTAATGCTATTCAAAAACTTAAAAAATTAAAATATTATACTGGCTCTGTCAAAGAATATTTTAAAGAAAATCTTTAAAAGTTAGATTGCTCGTGAATACTTTACGAGGGGATGGATGAATGCTTCTGGATGCTTTACAGAAAGAGTCTGCCGAATTTCTATATCATTAGTTGCTGCAGTAATCTGCAAGCGGAACTGGAAAGATATGTAGTGCATTAGAAACATTTAATATCATACAGAATTTGTTACAAGTTAAAAATAATTTAGAAGTTCATTAGATGTCCGAATTGATGAGAAATTTAGGACAAATGTAAGCTTTTAGAATATCTAATAAATCTTATCACAGCCACAGATCAAAAGAAGATACTACCTTGAGGACAAAAATAATAGGCTTCTTTGTTGTTGGACGAACATACAGGGAATTACAAGATAATTTTGAGATAGTAGAAAAACGATCTAAGTCGTTGTGGCTCAGATTTAAGAAGAATATCATAAGCATTACTGTGATAGCTCAACATATACAAGAAGGTATCTCGAACTAATTTAAATAGTTAAAAATTGCAGAATACTATTTACCTCACCAAACTGTAACTAGAGAAAAGAAAGACGCCATAAAATTTTGTCTCGTCTTCGACGCATCATTACATGAACGCAAACTACCACTGAAATGATTGTTTAGAATCAGACGTTTCTTTTTATTTGAAACCAGATTAACTACTTTTAAAATGGTGCAAATATGCTTTTGGAAAATCTAGTTGCTGTTCAAGAACTTTCCTAAGTTCCAGCATGCGGCTCTTACTGGCATGAAATTTGCCGCGCCTCCTGATATAGAACATTATATCTTAGATTTAAAAGAAACTGCTCGTGACGGCAAAGCCAAATGGGAAGAAAAAATTCCTGTCATCGTAATTTAATGTCATACGGAGACTTACGTGTTTATTTAATAAAGAAGAGATTTAATTATCTAAGAAGTAACAGTGCATTTATATCACCGGATCTCTTGCGCGCGAGGCTTGTAACAAACATTTCTCTCAAATTGCAGTACTCACTATTTTGTGAGAACACCCAATTCGTGTATTAAAAACAGTTAGTTAATTTAAACAGTTAATTTTTCATGACTCAAAATTATTCAATAGCAATCTGAAACATTTTTCTCGTTTTAGGGGCTCAGAATCAAATCACTTTTCCTCGATCAGCTGTGAATTGTGTTTAAGCTCTGCACTTTTTTTTTTTTTTTTTTTTTTTGACAAAGTTAAATGCTTTCAAAAGTATTTTAAAGGCACCGAAACTGTCATCGTTCTTCATTAACTACCACTATCACGTTTTTCGTGTTATCTTTCCTGAAAGCATCGTTAGATATTCATTATCATTCACGATTCATGTCAAGTGTTTGTTACACCTGTTTAGCGCATTATCTTAATTCGAATCATGCGGAAAACCATTTACAAGAAAGTATGTTATTAAATGTTAGTCATTCCTATTTAGAAATTGTAAAAGGTAGCTGTTTCTGAGGACAAGCTTTAAAGCGTCTGATAAGCAATAATTCTATATTTCATTCTTAGTAAAAACTGTGCTGCAACCGAATCTTACTTTTCAGAAACGTATTTGCATTTGAAAGAACGGGATTCGAATATGTTGGGGAATTAATTGTCTTCAAGTATATATATATATATATATATTTTTGGAAAATCTTTCCTAATCAAAGTAAATGAGTAAAATTATTTCTTTGCACAGAAAAACTGCAACGATGTTTTAGATCCGGCAATTGAAAAACCTTTTTATGGACTTCTAAGAAATTTTATGTTAATTAACCCATTACTTATAATTTCAGCATTTACTAGACTTCTCCTTTCTGTATTCTCCACCAAAATGCAAATTAGTAGCCAATATGTAAATAAAAGTTTTTATATTTTAAGATAGAGCAGGTTTCCTGCCAGCTCTGATAGCTTCAATTATTGGGTTTTGCGTCCTATCGCTGCCGACATTTCATTTCTAACGCTGCGGTAGAGTGGTGAGCCAGCTTCTAGTATAGTAATTTGTTGTGTAGTCTTTGAATACTGCTCCACGCTTAACTTAGACCTAACTGTTCTATTTAGTTTGAATTAGTTCTATTTAGTTGCATTACTTAATGTAGCACGAGAGATTGCCATTGTGTTCAAAATTCTATTTAAATAAAAAGGTTATTTTAAACGTTAACATGACTTCTTCGTTCTTTTAGATGTAGCGATAATTCACTTGACGTCTATTAGGGTTATTGGTCTACGAGTTTTAACAGATAGTAAAGCATTGCCAGATCAAGTAAAACACTACAAATTATAGTATTCTTATTAGTTATGACTTCCATCATAACTAGCGACTATATATAGGTGCATGTAAGATAAAAATATGTAAATCAAAAATTTAACTTAAACTAGGAATAGCCTCTTAATTCCTTATTTTAATTTGGGTATTTCCCCTTTCTGTTCTTAAAATGGCAATTCTTTCTGAACTGCATAATTTCTAGATTAATGTTATATGACTAAATTAATCTAGACTATGACTTTTACATAACACGGTGACGTAAATGGAACACAACTCAAACAGGCAATAATAATTTTACACCATTATTAATTACCCAGTTAAATACATTGAAACCAAAATTAACCCTTTCTGAATTAAGATTTCATCCTGAACACAACACACTCCGCTCTAGCTTCTGTGTCGCTAAGACACTGCCGCGTTGTTTTCTTCCTACCGCAAGTGTCAAATATATAAATGTTACTTCCTAGAATAGGCACAATTAGTGTGCCAAGATATTTGTGGCCGCAAAGTGTTTAGCTGACATAAACTGAGTATTTAAAAATCAGCCATGACTGCAAGCTTCTTCTATTTTGTGCTTCGACATTTTATTATAATCGCAATTTTTATTTTAATCGCAGTACATTCCCTTAATAAAATGTGACGCGATTGTAATAGATGTCCAAGCACAAAATGGTAGAAACTTGCAACTTGCAAGTTTCTACCATTTTGACAGATTTTTAAATACTCATTTTATTTTAGTTAAAACATTTTGCGGCCACAAAATACTTGGCGCACTGATCGTGCCTGTTCCAGAACGTAAGATTAACGTTTTTGATATTGTTGCGATAGGAAGATTAGCAGGAAGCAGCAGACTACCTAGGCCGACGTGAAAGGTTCAGGACAAAATCTTAATTCAGAATGAGTTTCGATCTCAGTACCAATTAATTGGATATTTAAAAAAGCTCTAAAATTATTATTAGTCCAAAGGAGTTATGTCGCTGAAGGACTATTGTTTTCGTTTTGCGATTTTGCGTTTAATCACTATAAATGTCCGTTTCACTTTTCAAACTGTTGCCACCAAATGTTAGAGTTCTGCATTTCATTTGAAGAAATTAAGTAATGAAAAATCTGAATAAATGCATGTATATTTATCGCATTGTGATAAAACAACGGTACCTAGAGCCATCGAATTTTGAATGACGCAATCCTCCTACGAATATGGGCACGTGGAAGAACAAATTTGAAATTTGGAATCTGCTTTATGATCGATTTCATATTTTGTAAAACTTTAACGGATTTTTGATTAACAAACTCAAGGATTCCAAAGCGAGCAATGGCAACATTCTACGGGGGGAAAAAAACCTTTTTATCTCCAGCGTGCGGAACTGTGTATCGGAAATTCTAAAGGTACGCTCATTTTAAAATTATTTTGCGACATGGCTATTCAACTAAATTTTATGGTTTAAGTGTCAAGAACAGGATATTTAATAAAGAAAGGTAACACATAAAACGTTAAAAAATGCCCCTTTGGACGTAATGTAAAATCTGAAAACCTTTCAGATTTATTTATTTATTTATTTATTTTGGCTGTTTGAGTTTTAGTTCCATTTTTTTGAGTTTGAATTTCCATTGCATTTATTTATTTCTTCCAGAATTATGTAAAAGCTATATGATGTGAATTAATCCCAAAATGACGCTGTTCAGAAAAAGCTATGATAAGCAATTGCTGTTTTTAGAACAGGAAGAGGGAATATCCAAAGAAAATTAAGGAATCAAAGACTATTGCTAATTTAAGTTATAATTTTGGTTCACATATATTTTATC
Organism: Stegodyphus dumicola; assembly: GCF_044657685.1. NCBI lineage: Eukaryota > Metazoa > Arthropoda > Arachnida > Araneae > Eresidae > Stegodyphus > Stegodyphus dumicola. The sequence continues at coordinate 210,232,130 of NC_140770.1, forward strand.
TTACATACTTACGGTTGGGGAGCAAGTAATCATCAAAATGTTGCTTCAGAGCTGTTTACCATCCTTCTGTCCTTGCATTTTACGTTTTGGTAGCAGATGCATTTCATGTTCAAGTAACTCACTCTTTTCGTTTATATAGATAAACTTACACCGTTAGTAAAGTTAAAGAAGACCTATTTTTTTTAATTCCTGAAATTAAGAGAAAGGCAACTTAGTTTTTAGTCGTTTCCCTGACACCCTTGTAGATTTCAGAACCTGTTTCTCTACCTGATATTTGCCCACCAGCGGCCGAGGGGTAAAGTCGCTGAACACTGGTAGTTCGGTCCGAGGTTCGAATCCCGCGAACGGGCTGGCTGCATGGGCGTTTTCGTGGTTTTTCCCATGTGTAACGTGTATACGGGCCAGTTTACCTTAGAAAGTCCTCCACGAAGGCATCCCTACTCTTAGGTAGATAGCCCTCGAGGCTTTGCCATAATCACACACACACACACTACATTGTATTTTTTAATTAACCAAAGAAATAGTTAAAATCAATTAAAACTATTTAATAATTTTAAAATCAATGAAGGTAAAAGGTTTTCGATTTTTTCCTCTATTTTCTTGTACGAATTAAAGGAACTATTGTCATCGCGAAAAATTTCCGTTACCAGATTTCAATGGAAATATCAATTTTAACCGATCCGGAATCCATTTTGTGTATTTTTTTCCCGTGACATCTATATTTACGGACAGAATAAAGGACTAATTGTAAAATGGATTAAAAATGGATTTTTTCGTGACGTCTGTGCGTATGTATAAGTATGTATCTCGCATATCTCAAAAACGATTAGCCATAGAATGTTCAAATTTTGCATATGAGACTGCTATAACATCTAATTATGCTCCTCTCTTTTTTGTTGTGATTCGGGGCACAAAAAATATATATACACGCACGCACACACACGCACTCATATATATATATATATAACGCAACCTCCTACCCCTTATCCGGCTTAATATTCCTGACCCGGTCTTTATTTTCGTAATCGTCGGTCGTAGTAACATACTTCTAATTACAGAAGTGTTTTAAATGACGAAAATAATCATGTTTGTGCAATGTCAAATTAAAAAAGATAATAATTTTGGACAATTAACGAAATTTAACTTTTAATGCGGTCTTCCGGTCATGATAGGTATAATTCGGAAAGTGTTTTACTCGTTATGAAAAAATAAAAACGCAAGAAGTTTGACTCTCGTGCGACAAAAATTAAGCGGGATATTGAATTTCAAAAGTTTCAGTTTTTGTTGCCATTTTCAAATTGTCTGAGGAATCGGTTAAATGAAGTACAGCAAACAATGTGTGTAATTTAATAGGCCATACAAGGAAGGAATGTGATGTTCACATCACATTTACTGTAACTGCAATTGTAGAAAGTCACATATGGGCAGATTCTCGAAATTGCTGGATGCAAAGGTACTGAAAATTCCTCGACGAACGAGAAAAACTGTACAAGACGGGAGAGAACATCGGTTTTCAGCTTAGTTCAGAGTTGACCGTACGAGCTTTTGCTTTCTGATGTGCTTTACGTCAGCGATTGTCAACCGGTGGTACGCAAAGAAACAGAGTATTTTTAACTATTAAATTCTAAAAATTAAATACCCCAACAACCCGTTTAAGTTTTTCTCTAACACTCGTAAATTCATTCGATCTGAGCGTTGTTCAAAGTCAGTTGCCGCTCTTATTCTTACAAGTATTCCATGGACATAACAAAATTTATCATAAATGATGTTTTGAAAGGAATAATAGAAATGGGCGTTGTATTTAATAGGAAAAAAAATAAGTTCCTATAAAAAGATAATAGTATCTCATTGATCTCTCATTTAGAGTTGATCGATTTATTAGCATGTCTATACTTTATGTGTCGAGAGCCAATTCCGGACTGACGTTGCTCTATTTTTAATTAGAATCATTTTTACCTCAATTTGCTGTTTTTAACAGCAGTTATTTTGTTGCTTTCTATTCCTTATTTTTCTACGCGATTCAAGAATATTGTCGTTTTTGAAGAACTCGTAATATTATTGGGCATTTAAATATTTGTGAAAAATAATAAAACAAAACTAGATTTTCAAAATGGAGAAATGGTTAGGATTGACTAAGTGATGATTTACAGGTGATGGGTACAAGTCCATCTACTAGCACTACTATTATAAAATAGCTCTTTCCAGCTCATTAGAGAGTCCCCGAAGGGTATAACGAAAATGAGAGGTCCTTAAATGAATTTCCCAGAGAAAATCACAGAAATATATTTCATACAAAATTTTCGAATTCAAGTATTATAACTTAAATTTTGATAATTGAAATGGTAACCAATTTTTAATCTAATGTTCTTTATGTATACATATTTAATACAAATAGCCAATTGTGCAAATGGCAAAATATATTAATATTTGAAGTGAGAAACTGAAAAATAATCGTAAAATATAACGCTGGTAGTAAAGTTTTTCAATTTTTTTGTTTAGATGGTTCAAAAGGTTGAGAATCGCTACTTTACATTCAACGTTCTTAGTAGTTTAACGTGGTAGCTACTGATTGTGTCGCGTCACACTGAGAAAAGCTACGCGTACTTTTGCATGAAATTTCTAGAACTGTAAAATGTTTTTTGAAAAAATAAAATTTCTTCAAGCTCTCATTGGTTCTGTGTGCATTCAAACCATTAGGAACCCAAGCGCACGTAACAGTACTTTTAGCAACTTCAGCACAAATTTGTCATGCAGCACTCTCTCAGCGCAGTTCCTTTGAATTCTTTCAAGACTTTGTATGGCTATTAACGATCTCTTTGGAGTTACTACAGTTAGGTTGCAAACTTTCGCCTAACTTGCCGTATGTCGACTTCCAGAATTCCGAATTTTCCTGTCACTGCGATGGTCAACAACAGAGCTGAGGAAAATAACGGAATGACTGATTCGTTATAACTTATTTCGACAGGAACGAGATTGGAAATCTTTCCTTAACATTGACAAAAGGTTATCGAAACGGATAAGTGTCGAAATTTTGTAAACATTGATTTTTAGTTTTGTACGAGATAAATGTATGTTCCTTTGCAGCCAGAATCATCCAAGAAGTCATGTACTCATTATTGTATTTATTATAATATTTCACTTGTTTGTTTATTTATTATTAGATATTTATTTTTTAAAATAATGATACATACTGACTATATTTCTTGAAAATGATGTCATATTTTTTTGCCATTTTTCTGAATCTTTTGAATTTGACTTCAGAAGGCATCCTAATTAAGTGTCATTATAGGAAGTAAGTCTGATGCAGTCTTCGCTCATTTTAAAATGAATATATCATTAGTACAAAACGCAATGTTTGCTGATGAAAGATAGAAATCATTTAGCAAATAGTCTTACACCTAAGAAACAAGAGAGTGATTAATACAAAAGAATTACTTTGTCTTTAATCATTCAACTTTGTCTCAATAATGCTATAAGCATCTCCATGTGAAATAAAAAAAAACGTTTAAAAAATTCTTTCTTACTCTGATAATACCAAACTCACGCTTCTTTTGACTTCTAGTAATAATAAGCGCACGATGAAGGAGAAAATTAGGGTAAAAAATAATGTAAGAAAAAACTGCAACCGTGTTACCCTTAGGAGAATCAAAATGCCAGAAGTACGTGACTTTCTATTCCTGCTCATGGCAAACAAATAGAAAATTATCTGTGTTTCGATTACAGTAATTGCAGCCGAATTGCTCGCACTCTGCCAAAAATGATTAGCCGATATCGATTGTTGGTCGAGAGCCATTTATCGAATGCGCATCGATAAATCGCGCTCCGCTCATCATGGAAAATCAGGGGTAAGAGATAAATACTTGAAAGCTAACTGTTGAAAATTAAAATGAAAATATGTTTGAATAATATTCGTTATATTTTTATAAAATACTTCATTTGTTTATTTTATGTTATTTTTATTTTGCGGTTAATTCATTTTAATGATCATGACGAAATGCAAGGATTATCAAGTATGAATGTTTCCACAACAAAAATTTTTTCTTCTATTAGTTTATTTAGCTCCGATTAACTAACATCTAAAACTACTTCGAACTTTTTAAGAGCTTTTTGATATTCAATGAGTCTGCCTTTCTAGTTAAAGTTGATTTTTCGATTAGTACTGGTAATGATGACAATTGTGATGTTACTTTAATGGCTTATGGTCATAAATTCTTTCATAACTCGAATGTAAAGGTCTGAACTTAATGATTTTTATTGATCAAGGAAAAATAATTATTGCCCAATCAATGCTGAGATGAGCGTTATTACAGATGTACTCACTTTAAATTGCGTCAATTGTGTATACTAATATTAAGTTTGGAATACTACAACTGATTTTCTACGAACAAAGTAACATCACATATTTGCTTTGTGCTGGGAAATTTGTATTCCCTTTTGCGGAGTTCAATGCTATATAATCACGCAGTAGAAGCCAAGAAATGTGTGAAGACTGTGTGCCCTCCCGATGGGCCTATCCGGTGTGCGTTGCCCAGGTTATCGACGTGGCCAGCAGCTGTGATTCTCTGTCCAGCATGGTGCGGCAATTTGATGCATGGAGCCTTGACATTCAGTAGAGCTATCGAAGACGAGCTTAGGAATAAGAATCCAACAATGTGTCTTAAACAGCATTTAAATGAAATATCGTATGGAATTGCAGCCAAGAACTAGCCATCCTAATCAAATTGCCAAGTAGATTTTACTGATATAACACAGCATTTTATACCTGTCAGGCTTATCACCTGTTATTTATCATATGCTTTTTTTCCACAAATCTTAAGCAGACATGCCTTGTTCATATGTTTTGTAAGGCTCAAGGAAAACACCTAATGAAACTTATGATTCACTTACATCAAGTATACTCATTTGGTAGGCAACCATGTTTTCTACTACTCAACAACAACAAAAACCAAACAACGCTTTGAACTGATGTTTTCATTTTTGTGTTTGATTCTGAATTCGAATCGAGTATTTAAATTCACGTATGAAGTAAAATTACTGAATGATATCTGTGGAATTTTGTTAATGATCGCTTTGACAGTGACAAATGTTTTCACGATAGATGCTTTGATACCCAACTAATGATTACTGATAAACTCACAGATCTCTTTGAATGATATGTACGCAGGCCTGTATGTGTCACTACCTAAGTAGATAAGAAATTGATTCCTCTCCAAAGAAGTCATTTTTTTTTTTTTTTTTTTTTTTCATTTCTCCTTTGCCCGAGATTTTTTAACCAAACTTTCTAACAAAATGATGGCTGCTTCATGCATTGAATGAATGTTCCATGCAATAGGTTTTTAATTCTGATTCATTATAAGCCTTGATAATAATGCTTCTTGTCAATGAAAGCGTTTCATTACGATCAAAGTTAGTTACGTTTCAGTTGATTTTGGACTGAGCATTTCATCAAAGCGATAAAAATCTGATGTGGATCACATGAAGGTTTTTGCACGGCATTTTAAATTATACACATTTTTTGCTGCATTTCATTTTAACTTGCATCCTCGAATCATTCTACTTTAATTAACCGATCGCTCAAGGCAATCTGAAAAGGACATCAAAACTGCAAATTTTGAATTTAAATAAAAATCCCGCTCAATTTTTGTCGAGGAGTGAAACTTCTTGTATTTTAATTTTTTTCATAACTAGGATAAAACTTTCCAAAACTTTCCACCCCGAGGAACCGGGACGACTGCATTAAAAGTTATATTTCATTATTTATCTAAAATTAAATTTTAAAAACTTTTATGAATATTTTCCTTATTTAAAACATTTCTGTTATACTACTACGACCAACGATTGCGAAAATAAAGCGCGGGTAATGACTTTTAAGTTGGATAAGGGGGATGAGTACATAAAGATATACTTTTGTTTTGGTATTGCCGATCGCAATAAAAATGGGTCGCGCACAACTAGTTGTTATAGTAGTCCCATGCACAAAATTTCAATGTTTTTGAGTTTCATGTTTTTAAGTTATGCGAGATATATACTTACGTACGTACAGACATCACGAAAAATTCCTTTAATATTCATTTTACAATCCGTTTTGAAGAAAGAGGCCTTTATTCTGTCCATACATATACACGTCGCGCAAAAAGAATAGTCAAAATGGGTTCGGAAATTGTCAAAGGGAAAATTTCTGTTGAAATAAGATACTCGAAAATTTTCGCCATTACAATACTTCCTTTAATTCGTACATATAAGTAGAAACATTTGTAAATTAAAATTTGTGATATAACCCGGGAAAATTGTCTTTTGTTGTTGTTTCGTTATCGAAAGCTTGTGAGAATTATTCCAGTTGACTGGAAGCACTCGAAGAATAGAATTCTAAAATCATTTAACTTTCTTTCGAAAGGACTTTAGGATGGAGAGATTTTAAGCATCTCACATCTTGCGGAGACACTCTGCAGAGAAAAATCTGACGGGAACACCACATGACTACGGCCTATTGAATTATTACGTACTTTTGGCTGCAATTCATTTAAACTTATTTCGTCGAATGAACCGATCCTTCAAGAAAAGTTGAAAATGACATTAAAAACTGCAGATTTTGAAATTAAATATCCCGCTCACCGTTTGTCGTGCAGGAGTCAAACTTCTCGTATTTTTATTTTTCCGTAACAAGTATAAAACTTTCTCAAATGTAAGTATAGGAACCGAAAGACCGCATTAAAATTTCTCCAAAATTTTTTCGCGATTAGAGTACTTCCTTTACTTTGTACAAGGAAGTAAATGGGCGCATGTTTTATCCAGAATAAAGATAACGAATCAGCCTTCGTTAGCGACCACATTGTCCAATGCGAATAAAATTCAAAGGAAAGTCAATAAAAGCAAAATTTTTCCAGCGAGAGAATAATGTCATTGGGTACGCATAATTTCACCGAATTTTCGAACAGCCGCACACAGCTTTGCTACTTCTTTTCTGGTATGTGACGGAAATTCAAATTTTTGTGATGAAATTATAATATTTAAAAATTATTCAAAGCATACTAAGTAACTGAAAGCATCCCAGGAAAGAAGTCTGAGGCCCTGCTTATCTTATTAATACTGTATTACATATTCAAAACATTTCGGAAGATCAGTTGTTTAGTGCAATATTTTCTGCTTTGTAACATGATATAAAACAGCTAATCACAACAGATCACTTGGAGGTTAGCATGTAAAGGGGAAACTAGTTCTCAATTATAATGATGATGAGGGATTTGATGTTGATAACTGATTGGTTGAGAACGTACAACTTACAAATTTGCGAAAGAAAAGAAAAAATCATGCATTTTCCTTTTAATGATAAACCAGATAGAAAACTGTTTGAAACAGTTATTCGTCCAAGCCAAATGGATATGCTATAGTAACCTTATGACCCCATCAAGAAGACTTTTTCTCTCTGCTCCTTCGTGAAGACAACCTGCTATTATGCTTAAGCTGTTTTTGCGTATTCTCTTTTTACTTATTGCGTGCTTCACCCTAAGGCACTGTACGGAAGGGAGAGTTGTCCCGTGGAGGTCTTTTTAAGGAAAACTGGCTCGTCTACACGTCACACGTGGGGAAAACGACGAAAACGTCCATGCAACCAGTCCATTTGCAGGGACTCGAGCCCCGCACCGAACTACCAGTGTTCAGCGGCTTTTACCGCTCGGTCGCTGGTGGGCCTGCGTATTCTCTTGAGGAGAAAATGTACTGTGCACCATACGGCCAAATGCCGAGAGAGCTGGAGCGGCGACATAAAAAGATATTTTTGAGTTACATGGGCATACAAAGTCCTTGAAGGAAATACATTGGAATCCTATATTGCTACAAGTGAACAGTGTATCATATGCTTAAAATTTGTACTGCATAAAGAGGACTTTGAAGATTTTAAGTACACTTCATTCGCCCAAGATATTTCCACAAACATTTGTGTAATCGTTATATTCTAATCCGAGATCAATGAAATTTGCTGTTAGCTTTCATGTTTAGAGTCATAATGAAATTTCAGAATTTCTTTAGGATTCTAAATAATACCCTCATTCCTCATTATCATCATATTTTTAGTTATCCTCATACCACCGTGATGCTGATAAGGGATTTTTTAAAATTTCAATATATGTATATATATACAATATATTAGGATTACGTTTTTCAAAATTGGATGGCTCTAGATACCATTGTTTTATCATAATGCGAGAAACATACATACATTCATGCAGATTCTTCATTATTTAATTTCTTCAAATATAATACAAGGCGGTAATATTTCGTAGCAACAGCTTGAAAAGTGAAACGGGCATTTAGAGTGATTCGACGCAAAATCACAAAACGAAAACAATAGTCCCTCAGGAACAAAGCCCCTTTGGACTAATAAACTACTTTACTTTAAGTTACTCACTTTAAGTTATTTATGTGTAAATTGTACTATGATTATATTATCTTCTGTGTATAATACACAGAAAAATATAACGGGGTCGATGAAGAAAATTATGCTTTTAAAAGCTGTCGATGCAAGAAAAAGGTTGGGAATTTCTGCTCTGGACTTTGGAAGATTTATATTAGTTATAGAGTACTTAAAGAAAAATAATTTGTGCAGTTATAGTTTGGCTTAATTTCAACTTAACAATAATAAAAAATCTGAAATATTTCGAAAAAAAAATTGTCAATAGTGGTGCATAGAGACAGGAATTAGTTAAGTGCTTTCACAAAATGGTTTCTATTGACTGGCTGTATGCAATGCTTCCGCCAGTTTGTAAAAAGGCGCTCAATGTCTGTGAAGTGAAATAAAACGATGTATGCCTGCATAATGTTAAAGAGGAAAATGATGCTATTTCGGTGTTTTGTTCTCAAGATTTTCCACTGCAGTGTCAATGAACGTTAATAGTAATCAGTTTGCGCCTCGGCGTGTTTCCAGAATTAATCTTCAGATTTATTTTCAGTAATAATATGCTTGATTCCTCTATCAGTAGAAGCAGAATTGCCGAAAACTCATTTCGCGCGTACTCATTTTATTCAAATTTAATTTTATGGGTAAGAGAGAATTTGTTTTCTTCTTTTCGGCCTCACAGCAAAGCCAAAAGCGTGCGCTGACTTTCCATTACGGGTTTTAATCATTCTTAATTACAACCTCTATTTGTGAGAAGATCACCTAGACCCGAGTGTATTATGACCTGCGACAGGGAACCACAACTCGAACTGTAATTACTTCTAAGCCTGAACTTCGAAAAAACCCCGCATAATTGGTAGGATTAGCTATCGCACAATCGATCCTTGTGTCCTGCCTGCTATCTTGTTCCACAGGGGCAGCAGGCCTAATTCGATGTAGGCAATCCATAATTTAGGCTTCATTAATAATAATGCTTTTCTTTTTGGAAGTAACCAACGGTTTAATCCGTGGCAGTGTGGCTGTGGACAACCAAGAATTCGTGAGTTCCTCAAGGCCAGAAAACAAAACTAATCGAGAATGATTATTTATGATCGCAGTATTTAAACACGCATGTAAGCAACAACTTTTCATAGAGAGGTATTTGAAGAATCTTTTTTTAAATACAACTATTAAAACGGACCTTCTTTATGTATGTATCTTTTTATCTGCAGATTTACGGATATCTCAGTTTAAACTTTCTTGATGGTTTTGAAAAATTTTTAAGCAGTCATTTGAACAACTTATGCAATGATCTCTGCAATTAAACTAAAGTATACAGGGTGGCCATAAAAATCTGAACATTTTCGAATGGCAGCATTCACTTTTTTCTTCCGCAAATTGATCAGCGCATTGAAAGCCGTAAATGGCGTTGGAACTATACACATATGACGAAAACTGCCGGCATTTGGAAAGAAGAGGCCAATGGCAACACGAGAAAAGGAAAAAAAAAAAAAACTTTTATTGGAAATACAAGTTTTCGATGTGCCCACTTTCGTAGATGAAAACGCCTTGCATGTGGAAGACTGTTGATAACAATGATGAACGTGACATCACGCAAGGAATATATATAACCTCACATTTTATGGCATTTTCCAATTCTGACAAATCTCATGGATTTGATGTGTGTGCCTTAGAATTCAGATAACCTCAGAACCAGAAATCCAGAGTGAGGTCAGGAGACGCGGTGGCCACGAAACTCAAATTTACGGAAGATCACTCTACTTTTAAACCTTGTACATACGAATAAACCTTCTAATTCGCATATATTTTTTCCCCTTCGCCTTTCTTGTATCGTAATTGGTTTTTTGCAGTTGAACGTTTAGAACATTAAGGCTCTAGGTTCGATAAAGGCGAATTTGAACTATAGAACATTCTACCATGAACTCTCTTCTTAAATTTTACAGTATTGTAACAGTTAGCTCATTGAGCAATCTGGGCACATACCTATGAAATTTATGTAAAACGTACTGTGGGCTGTACATTCGCACAGATTATATTGGTATAATATGAGTTTTGATCAAAACTGGGAAAATGAAGTTACATCAAACACGATCAGTAATTGCTTTAAAATCAGCAACTTTGTTACAAGGCAAGGGCGACTGCTGTCTGATCACACAATATCTGCAACTAGAGGATTTATATAGTTTTATTTTTGATATATTAGAAACTAGTCAAAAGAGCTCAGAGAGGAAACTTATGTAGCACATTACGTATTTATATTTTATATTACGAATCTGGAAATAGTGAAAAATGCACTATTTTAGATAAAATTGATGTCAGCGTAAAACGAGAGAACAGAAAACCCATTTAGCATGTATGTCTACACTGAAAAGCTATTTGAATGTAAAACAATGTCATTTTTTCAATGAAGTAATAATGATTAAAAAAACAAACCATTATATTCTGTTTGCTTTATTTATTTTTCTCCATCATTTTATTTTTTCTTTATTTAAAATTTTATTTGAAAATTGTTTTTAGAGTTGCAAGAATTCTTGAAATGTAGTGCTGAGACTCCAGAAATAAGTTAATCAGCAATTCAGGAATTTCCAAACCTCAAGAAAGCAGAAGGTTTGAGAAAACACAGTCACTAGATTTATTTTGAACTTAAATATCTGAGAGTTTACGCGGTGTTTGAATTACTTTGTTATAATGATGCAAAACTAACTTAGCCGAACCGAATGCGAGTTTAACTGAACTTTTGAAATCTCATAGAAATTCATTCAAATTTATCAGAATTTACGAGTTTGCTTCGTCGGCTAAAATGCAATTCTTATCTATTCATTTGCATTCCGTCGATACTTATCTACTTTGATAGATAAACATCTTGCATAATATGTCTGGAGATATTCATTGTTTTAATAAAGCACTGAATTTAGAGACAACGGTTCTTTGCTTGAAAGGTGTGCGCCGTTAATAAAATTGTCATCTGATGCAAATGGCGCCATCTTTAGATAGGTGCACTCAGTCTTCGAAGAGCAGCTCGAGTTACAAATTATGGCTACGTCAATGTTCTGCAACGGCCTTGCGCCTCGGGAGGTCATATTTTCTCTTTTTTTCTTCTACTCCCTACCTCTGTTTTTCTTTTGCATGTCTGGGGGCATGAAGAATGGTGGGTTAGACACGAAAAAAAACCTATTAATATAAAGACAGCGCTCGAATCAGTAAAATATTAGTGACGCGCTCTGAGTTTTCATACGGTTTTTCAACTCAATGGTTATCCAGATCGAATTTAGACAAATATATATATATATATATATATATATAGAAAATAAATATCAAGATAAAAGGAAAAACTAACTATCAAGAGGTAATATTAGTAACTGTCAAGTTAAAAGGAGAGCGTTACTATTTCCATTTTAGCTTTTCGCTTTAGAAATTTTTAGTCATATCAAAAGTTATTATTATTTTATTAATAATACTATTAATATTATTATTTTGAAATATAATAAACATTAATATTGTATTATGTGTTTCTTTACACACAATCTAGTAATACTGTTTTCCAATAATGCAAACTTTTCTTAATTAATTTAAAACCAGCATAAGTTTGAATTTTGCCTTACTTTAAATTTCGAAACGACATGCTTTTAATACGTGCATTGGGGATTTTAATACGTGTATAGGCTTGGGGTTAATGAGAAATTTTACCTGGTACTGCATGTAATGATTTACAGTGGGTAAAAAAAAGTATTTGCACACCTACATTTTTGTTTGCAATTCATAAAAAGAAGCATTAAGAAATAAAAAAATTGGTATTGCCAAATCAGAATAAGTTTAATCATCTAAAACAAACAAAAAAATTACAATAATATAAATAACAATGCTTTTTTGTAACAAAATTAAAATATCTCGTATCAAAAAAGTATTTTGCACACCTGCATGAATACAAAAGAAATAAAATATATAAGCAAATTTCAAATAACTAATATTTAGTATGCATGCCTTTAGCATCTATTACTGCTTGTAATCTTGCTCGCATTGATTTAATTAAATTTTCTGTAACAGTAGGCTCAGTATTCGGTCACCCTTCAATAAGGGCTTGTTTAAGGGTAGATTTGCTTGAAATCTTCCTTTTTCTTATTTTTAAATCCAAAGAATTCCACAGATTTTCCAAAGGATTTAAGTCTGGTCATTGTGGTGGAGCGGCAAGTTTTCTGGGTACATTATAAAGCAACCACATACGAGTTATACCGGCAGTGTGCTTGGGATCATTATCTTGCTGAAAATAGTACGAATTACTGATACCCAATTTTATTGCACTTTGTGGTTTTTTGTTATCTCGCATTTGGTCATTTGTTATCTCGCAACACATCAATATAGGTTCGAGCTGTCATATTCCCATCAATGAAACACAAATTACCAATTCCTTTGCTAGCCATGCACCCCCAAATCATAACAGAACCTCCTCCATGTTTAACTGTAGGTAACACATTTTTGGTATGAAAAGCAGCACAAGGTTTTCTCCAAACTAATTTTCTGCCATCTGATTTAAAGACATTGAACTCACTCTCGTCGGAGAATATGACATTTTTCCAGAAATCGATTGGCTTATTGATATATTCCTTAGCGCATTCAAGTCTCTTCAGTCTGTTTCGTTCAGTTAGGAGAGGTTTTATTCCTTGGTGATCTCCCATAAATGTGTGCATCGTGCAGGACATTTCGAACACTTTGGGCACAGATTTGAACTCCAGATGTTGAAGCGACATCATTGGCTAAAGTAATTGCAGTAACAAATGGATTTTTTGATGCTTCTCTTATGATTTTTCGCTTCATTCGCAGTGAAAGTTTCTTTGGGCGTCCAGAGCGCAAGTTATTTGATGTAGATCCTCTTTCTTTATAACATACCAAATAGTAGAAAAGCAAACATTTACTTTTTTACCTATTTCTTGATAACTTAGGCCATTTTCACGTAGAGAAAAAAAAATTTTCTCGCAATGAAATCGACAATTCAGATTTCTTAGGTGCCATTACAATTTGAATCGGCAATCAACTGATAACGTTTCGACAACACCTCCTTTTATAGTCGTCTTACATATATTATTTACTGCGGGATGACTGTCAAATAATAGCATAAAATGCAAATTTGCTAGAGTTGAGTTGAGTGTGCAAATACGTTTTTTGACATAAGCTATTTTAATATTGTTGCAAAAAATGTTTTTTATTAATATTATTGTTTTTTTTTTGTAATTAATTTAAATGAATAGGCTTATTCTATTTTTTAAATGCCAATTTTTGTATTTATTAATGCATTTTCTTATAAATTGTGAACAAAAATGTATGTGTGCAAATACTTTTTGTACCCACTGTACGTAACTTTCTAATTATTATTTGTAGCTCTTAGGTACTGTATTCCTTCAAGAACGTAGCCGAGAGAAAATGATATGTTGTTAAGAAAATCAAATAAAAAATGATTTACAGTGTTGCAGTATATTTGTCTATACGTAAATAAGCATCTTTTGTTTGCAAGATGAATCATCTGTCTGTGTTTACATACTGCAGTGCTATTTTTCATCACCCAAATTGACGAAAACAAGAACTTTTTATCTAATAATGTTCCAGGAACAAAGTTTTTAATCTTTAGAATATTAAGCAAATAGCTATAGTATGCTTCACCGTAATCCAAATCAGTTCAAGGTCCGAACAGTAAAGACAACTCATCTTCATTCTTTGATTCCATCTTTTATTATCCGGAATTTCTAAATAAACTTGAAAATAAGTTAATTTAGGTTAATTATAGAAATATGGCAAAGCACATAAAGATTATCTGCCTTTTAAAATAAAATGCTAAACTGAAATCTGCATATCATGACCCGGATGGCAATTTTTAAGTGTTGTATAGTTTGTATATTGCTACTATTAAATAACGAAGAATCTGTTTGCATGTATGTTTGTATGTTCTTCACATTGCCGAAAAACGGCGACACCAAGAGTCATCAAATTTTTAACACACGTAGTCCTCCTCCCGAACATGTGCCCTCGAAGCCGAATTTTGAATTTCGAATTTGATTTTTATTTATTTAATATTTTCTACGAATTTAATGAATTTTGGATTATCAAATTCGGCGATTTTAAAACGAGGAATGTCAACACTTTTACTCGAAATAAAACATTTTTATATCCTGGGCCCCAGACCCAGGGAATCAAATAACGCCAATCTCAAGTTTAGCATTCAATGTAATTTATAATTTATCATTAAATAAACGTTTTGTGTACTTCGCAATGAAATTTTATTTCATATTTTATTGATTATTATTACACTGTGCTATTTTTATGAAATATGTTATAGGTATATTAATCAATTAACCAAGAAAAATTCTTTTAAATTAATTTTACTGTTAAAGTGTCGCAAAATTGTTAAACTATTAAAAGTGTGCCATGACGGAAAAAAAAAAAAATGGTTTTACACCCTCGAAGAGAGTTGAAAGGTAAAAAAAAAAATAGTCAAATGTTTTTCTACTTTTTAATCCAGTTGATTTAAATAGAATTGCATTTAACTCTCAAGATGTTTAATTAGAAATATTAAATATTTTTTATGAATTGACATTAACTGGACTCATTAAAATCATTATTTATTTTTTCCGCTTTATGATAACAAATTCAGAATTATTTAACTAGCCCGTGCAAACGGCTGTTCAAAATATTCTTTTAAACATTTTTGTGATAAACTTTTCTTTGAAGTATTAAATTTTGAATCTGAAGTATTCTGATTGCGGTTTGTTATTAATATTTTTCGATGCTTTTTGCTATTAGTTAGAGAAAATAATGTACTACTCGTATCAAATTTTATGCGAATTTTTAGACCGAGCTGGAAGGTGATCTGGCCCAGTCTCCATCTTCTGATTCTTGACTTGTGCCTCTAACTAGTTCCGTTCATAAGGCTGTTCTTGTTTCTTGATTTAAACGAATCCTATTCAGTTCAAAAACATAAGTATGAGTAGAAAGCAATTTTTTCCGATGACGTTTACTGACACCTTGCCGTGGGAATAGAGCAAAGGCTTATTCGCTTCCCACCTCATTCAACTTAACTGTTTCCTAACGTCGTGTAAGAAATGACAGGCATCCTGTAGCACTTACACGGCGAAAAGAAGCCTCAGGGGAAGAACAAGAAAAGAGATAAGAAAAAAAGGCTAGACAACCTCATTTAAACGATGTCCCTTTTCACAGCCTATGTGCATAATACACGTATGGGCGCTGAGAAGTCAGAAAAAATCGAACGCTTCTAGCGCGGGGCGTATTCTGCTGAGTGCTGTCCCGGTCAGCCTAACCCATTGCCTTGGCCCAAAAGGAAGGGCATTGGTTGGTGGGGCACCCTCGAAGTGCGTGCTAGTTCCTCGTGCTTGCTTGTTTGCTTCATAGCATTTCGGCTGTCGGTGCTGTTTGAGAAGTTACTCGCTGCCTGTGCACCTAAGGGCTCGGATGGCTGACGACCGAACGTACGTCGAGAGCTGGACAATCTCAGAAAGCTCTGCGAATCCCTTGATTCAAGTTTCAAATCCTACCGTTTGATTTGGATATTTTTAATTTCGTAACTGAGGACCCGATTATTTTTATTCCATTTTTAAATTTATTAACACATTTAAAAGAGGTGTTATTATTTTCAATCCGTGAATTTTGTATTTTAGGGAAATAGAAACTGCTGGCATTTCATTTGCAGAAAATATTTTTCGCTCCAGTAATAAATTAATAAGCCTGTGGTAACGGATTGGTTAAAAAAAACCTTCTCTGCATTAAATTCAAATCTGAGTACTCAAATATAACAGCGCTGTTGTATATAGTTTTGACTATTTTTTTTTAACTTTAAACTCTCTTCGAGGGTGTAAAACCAGCGATTCTGAATTTTTTTTTTTTTTTTTTTTTCGTCATGGCGCACTTTTAATAGTTTAACAATTTTGCGACACTTTAACAGTAAGATAAATTTAAAAGAATTTTTCTTGGTTAATTGATTAATATACCTACTACATATTTCGTAAAAATAGCGTAGTGTAATAATAATCAATAAAATATGAAATAAAATTTCATTGCGAAGTAAACAAAACGTTTATTTAATGATAAATTATAAATTACATTTAATGCTAAATTTGAGATTGGCGTTATTTGATTACTCCATTTATATTTGGTAATAAAAATGATAATGCTACTTTCATTTCGTGATCCAGATTTTAAGTCTAGATCTTTTATATATATATATATATAGGCCACAGCCGACACAGTGACATTGAGCATGTACATTGAGTTACAACCGGAATAGTGGTTAGCGAGCTGACTGCCGTTCCGAAGGGCCCGGGTTCGAATCCCAGAGAAGGCATAGTTGTAATTTATCCGTCCCCTCATAGGAGGCCACGGTGGCCCACCTATCAGGTGCCTCCATAATAACATGACCACCGATTAGTAGTGGCTAATGCCTATAAACAGCTAGAGCCCGCCATTGGAATCAAAAATACTTTTTTTTTTTAATTGGAGGTCACTCCGACTTAGGCTTGGATTACTAAGGCCGGAAATGATGACCACTTTATTATGGAAGCACCTAATATGTGGGCCGCCGTTACTTCCTATGAAGCAACGGATAGTGTTTCTTGCGGAGTGTGGAAATATTACAATTACGTAGAGTTTAGTGAATGCGCATGTGCCGTCATCCACGATCACAGCTGGGCTCATTTAAACTTTCCAATTTTTGTGAACGATTTTTAAGTGTGTGAAATTTCTAAAATTTTCTAAATTTTCAATTTTTTAAAATTTGTTGGCAAGTTATGGCTCAGAAACAACACTGGCATTGCTGTAACATAGCATACAAGCTACGTGTGATTGCGTATGCTAAAGAACATGGAAACAGAGCTGCAGAGAAGCATTTCGGACATAATAATAATAAGAGTATAATAATAAGTTTTGCTCCAAAGTTCTATTATCTTATTGTTGTATATTATAGAAAAAGTTTTATAATATACAACAATAAGATAATAGAATATGCTCAACAAAGAGGTTGTCCACAAGGTTCCTGCCGTAGTGCTGACCTTTGGAACCTTACGTTTAACTCAATAACATCTTTCAAATGGCCAACCCATACACAAAGTGTTGCTTTTGCTGACGACGCAGCTTTTGTGATCAGTGGTAGAACAAAAAATATTCTGGAAAATAATGTAAATGAAACTCTTCATCTTTTTAAAATTGAATGCAACAAATTGAAACTGACAATAAGTGAAGAAAAATCAAAAGCTATAATTTTCCATAAAAAATCTCAAAAAATCACTCGACTACCAAAATTTTCAATAGAAAATAATAGAATAAAAATAGTTCCAAAACTTAAATTTCTAGACATAATCATTGACAAAAACCTCAACTGGATTGAACATCTCAAATATATCAGAACTAAAACACAAAAAATAGCAAACAACTTACGTTATGTCCAAAGACTAAATTGGGGACTAAATCCTCATATTCAAAAAATATTGTTCAATACAGTAATAACAAAAATAGTCTTATATGGTGCAGAAATTTGGGCGCAGCCTATGACTGTTCGGAAACAAAAACAACTGCAAGCCATACAACGTCCATTCCTTCTCCGGATCACAAAATGTTATAAAACAAATCAAATGCTGCCATATGTGTATTTTCAGGAATAGCACCTCTTCATACTTTAGCACAAACTGAACATGCAAAAGCCACAGTTCTCAAATTAAAAAAATCCTGCATATTACATGATGAAATATTTAATCCAAACAATTTTGAAATTTCAGTCAATCCCTACAGAAGACATCCTGCCTCTAATCCTAAAATATATAGCACAGTAAAACCTCCAACCAATCATATATCTCCACCAATAATATATACAGATGGATCGAAAATGGACTTAGGAGTTGGCTGTGCATGTATAATACAAATTGATCAAACCCAGAAAATAACTCTCCAAGGAAAATAGTACCTTCCAAGCAGAATTACACGCAATTCGAATGGCAATAGAATACTCAATCGATAACAATTTACAAAAAATCAATATTTTCTCAGATAGCCAATCAGCAATACTAGCTCTACAAAATTTCAAACACACATCTGAAATAATTCAAGATATTTTTAACAAAATTATCCAGTATCCTCAAATATCACCAAACATTTATTGGATAAAGGCTCACGTCGGAGTTCTTGGTAACGAAGAAGCCGATTCAGCAGCCAAATCAGCTCCTACCAACACTAATATCCCTTCAAGAAAAATCTCCTGGCCGAAATCATACCTCAAGAAATATCTACATAAAATCAGCCTCTAAATGTGGGAAGAAGAATGGACAACAATAAATACAGGAAGAAAATTACATCAAATAGCACCTCATGTAAATGATACATGTACAATGGTCAGTGGTTATATAAACCGCTTTTTAACTGGACATGGGCCATTTCCCACATACTTCTTCAGATTCAACATCTCAAACTCTGAGCAATGTGTATGTGGAAATAAAGGTGATCCAATCCATTATATTACTCAATGTCCCTTAACAAATTCGACTCATATTAAATTGCCTAATTCAAATATCAATGCCTTCCTTCGTTTTGCAATTACCAACAAACATGTAAAAAATAAAATAGAAAATACAATCAAATATATATCTTCAATAGGCAAAAATTTATGTGAGCACTAATGTAATTAATGTCAAAATTCATTTTTGAAGCTGCAATTCATCTAAAACTTTTATTATCTAATTATCTTAAAAACAAACCCTTGCAGTAATAATGATATGGTAAAAAAAGGAAAAAGAAGAGGAAGAAGATACATATTCATATAATAAACTTTATCTCAAGGAACTATTATGAACTGTTATAAATTATAACTGTTAGCCTACTATTATTATACCTACTATATCTACTATAATTATATCTAATCGATATATCAATCAAAATATCGATATACTATTTATACTGTTATATTATGTGTTATATTATACTATGTACTATTTTGAATATTACTTTAAAAATAAACCGAAGTGTAGTGGGACTATACCTACATTACGTATATGATTAGTAAACATTGGGTGCCCCACTACATTTCCACCTGAACCTAAACCTGTTCAATTTTCTTAAATTTGTTGGCAAGTTATGGCTCAGAAACAACACTGGCATTGCTGTAACATAGCATACAAGCTACGTGTGATTGCGTATGCTAAAGAACATGGAAACAGAGCTGCAGAGAAGCATTTCGGACATAATAATAATAAGAGTGTAATAATAAGTTTTGCCTCAAATTTCAGTGTTATTTATACGAAATTTATTCTTAAATTAAAAGAGCCCGCTTGAAATTATTTGAGGTGTTAAACAGAAATCTATCCCCCTTCAGGGTTCTACTTCTACTTCCTCAAAGTAGAAGTCGAGTCTCCTCAAGGCTCTTGTCAACCATTGTTCCATGAAATATGTAGACAAGACAACAACAACAGAAATTTACAGATCGACATCAGTTTTTTTTTTAAATTATTCGTTCGCTGTATATCTTAATTTTTTAAATATTTTTAAAACCTTTTTAAACTTTCAAACGACAAACACTTTCAAATGTTAAATTATAAACAGAACATTTTAAAATTGTTCTTTATTTTTGCTACTTCATGATTCGGAACTGTATAAAATAAAATCACGAAAAGCACAAGAGTACTTAAAAATACTAAGTATGCAATAACCATCAGCAGGCCTTTAAGAATCTAAACTCAAATTTCTGCTAAGTTAGGTTAGGTTATTTGATTATGGAAAGGCATATTAGGGTTAGTTGTATAAAGAAAAGGATGCTTCCATAGAGGATGTTCTAAGAGAAACTGTCTCATATGCACTTTACATACGGGGAAATCAAGAAAATATAAAGCTAGCGTGTTCTATCGTGATGCGAACGCAGGTCGAATTACTAGTGTTTAGCAGTCTTATCCACTCAGCCACTGGTTGATCGCTGATTGATTTAAATATAGCAAAGAGTAAAGTAAAAATAAAAAAACAGAACTTTGTCTCTCTAAAGAAGAACAATTATTTAAGAACAGAGTGTTACATAGATTGACATTTCTAGCACCTCAATTATAATATTTTAAAAATATATTTGCTTAAGCATGAAATTGTGGAAAAGTTACCTATTTTAATTAATGTTGTATTTCGATTAAATATTTTTAACTGAAACATACTCATGATTTCTTTCATTTCGAGTTAAATTTCATTTGAAAACTTTTTCCTTTCGAAAATTATAACACATGAATAATTTCTGGGCAAAAATTGCTTTATTAGTAAGTGGCTGATTTATTATGGCAAAGCAGCCGAGGACTACCTACCATAAGAAGGATAACTTTATGGGGAACTTTTGAAGGGAAACTACCTCGTATTCATATTGCGAATGTGTAAAATCACGAACACGGCGTATATCCGTAATCTCTGTCCGCACATAAATTTTTCATTGCACAAATTGGCATCTTGAGTTGTAAACAGAATACGAATACTTCTTTTCAAATTATTTGACCACAAAAAGATAGAGGCAGCACTGCTTTTGCAACCGTTGGTACTAATAATATAATTTATAATTTCATTTCAGCTGATTATTGTGTGTCAACAATTTACTTCAGTTGCACAATAACAGCAATTTGCAGCTTCTTCTGAATTGCTTAGCATCATATATGAACAAAGTGCTAAAGCAAAATTTTTACTTCCTTGTACGAAGGAAAGTTTCGGCGGAAGTACTCATTTTGACTATATTTTTTGCGTGACATTTGTACGTACAGACACAATAAAGAAGTCTTTATTTCAAAACAGGTAGTAAACGGGATTGATCTTTTCGTGACGTCTGCACGTACATACATGTATATCTCGCATAACTAAAAAATGATTGACCGTAGAACGTTGAACTTTTGTATATGAGACTGCTATAACATCCAGTTATGCACCTCCCTTTTTTATTGCAATCGTCCATACAAAAAGGCTTAAAAGTCCTTACACGGTCTTTGTTTTCGAAATCGCTGGTCGTAGTCATATATTTTCAATAACAGTGTTTTAAATGACGACAATACTAATGTTCTGAAAATTTCAAATTAAAAAAAATAATTTTGGGCAAATAACGGAGTGTAAGTTTTAATGCGGTATCCCGGTTCCTATATGAGAAAGTTTTACACTTGTCATGATAAAATAAAATTATAAGAATTTTGACTCGCGTACGATTAAAGTTGACTGAGATATATAATTTCAAAATTTGCAGTTTTTTATGTCATTTCCAACTTGTTTTGAGATATCGGTTAATTAAATTAGAATAATTCGAGGAAATTGTACAAAGAAATCATGTGGTGTCCACATCAGATTTTCGTCATAAAATGTTTTATAATACCAAAACAAATTATCAAAGCTTTTCAACTTTTGCAATCCACATAAATTTATTTTAATATAATTATATATTTGTTTTTTTCCTGGTATTTTATATTTTTGTAGCCGTCCACAATGCGCCCCATGCCTGCCTCACCGTGCCTGTGGAGCTCGCGTAGTTCTGAAATATGCCCTCTTAGGGAGAAAAAAAAAAAAAAAAAAAAAAAAAAAACGCGTCAGCTCCTGCTGTAGGATAACTGACTAGCTCTACATTAATTTTTGCAATATTTTCAAGCGTTAATTGCTCAAAAATAATACAAATTCATATTTTAGTTTTTTTCGGTGCCAATAAAATACTTTGCGCAGATGGTTTGTAGCAAAGTATTAATTTACAGACATAGTCCAACGATGCCGAAGGAAGGTTTAGGCCGCAGGCCTTTGGTCCAGAATCAATGATTGGGTGAGCATTTACAATGAAATGCAGTAGCTGATATTTCAGCAATATATGCAGTTCACGGTTTCAAACTGAAGCATATGCATAATTACGTCCTGATTTCAAATGTTGATTTGTAAGGACATCTTACTTTGAGCAGGAAGCAATTATCGATCCCTGTGCACGATGTTTGAGATGATGATGGAAATCTTGGGAAAATATTTTAAACATCTCCTCGGTAAAAAAAACCGTCGCGAAACATCCCAATTACTTTTAAACTAAATAAATAGAATCATTAGGAACATGTACCCTCTCAGAAAATACAGTCATCTAAATCATCTTAGCTCTTCAAAAAGAAGGGGAAAGTATACATCTAAATGCTTTCGACGTGCCAACATTTATTACACAATTGAGAGCTTCAGATTTAGTTCGGAGACGCAAATAAATTCACCGTTTAGCGCAGTCTTATCTAGGCACGTACCTAAAAGCACATTTTTATCTAAAACGGCATGTAATTTTTTTTTCAACCGCTAATATCCATATTTAATAGCAGAGTTGTTCCTTTCACTTTTATAAATATTCTTAATCATTAATGTCCGGGGATTCGTGTTTGATAATTGCGGACATGGAGTACTAAGTACGCACCAATGTCCCTAACATCCGGAACTGAGTACTAGAATCAGTGAGGAAGGCTTCATCCAGAGCATACCAAATTAAAGCTTTGTTAAAGTGATGAATTAACGCTCTTGTAATTTCAGAAAAAAAGCAAACACAAGGATATTATAAAAGTGTTCTATCGATTGGATGGGTGGGGAAGAGAATTTCACGACCGGCCAATTAAAAACGCTTTTTTGAAACAGTGGCAGTGCCGACGCGTTGGGCGTCTGCGATAGCCGTTAGCGGTGCAACCATCGTGATTAACTGTTCTGTTTTCTCAAGTTGAGCAGGATTTCTGAAGCTATCTGGGTGTGGAAGAGTCTTATTTTTTGTCAAATCAATTTGATAAAAAGTGGGTTTTCGTATGTAAGTTAACAGGTTCATGTGACATCTTTTTCTTTTCTTTCGGTACTTTATAAGAGATTTAAAGAAGAAATATATACGTAAAAGAAATATTTTAAATCGTACTGAAATATAAGTTTAAGGATAAATTCTAAGATGAAGATAGACTTTAAAATAAATACAGAGAAGTTTTATATGCGAAAGTTTAGGAATATGTTAGATCAGAGTTTTAACTTTAATTTGTAAAAACATTTCATTTCCCATTTTTTAAGACTATGTTTTCTGATCATAACCTTAAAAATAGTTATATACTGTTATAAATCTTTCTTAAGTGTTAAAGTCGCTGAACACTGGTAGTTCGGTCCGAGGTTCGAATCCTGCGAACGGGCTGGCTGCATGTGTGTTTTCGTGGTTTCCCCCATGTGTAACGTGTATACGAGCCAGTTTCCCTTAGAAAGTCCTCCACGAAGGCATCCCTCCCCTTAGGCAGATAGCCCTCGAGGCTTTGCCGTAATTAACCTAACCTAAACTAACCTTTCTTAAGTGTATCCTTTTAAAATTAATTGCTGTCTTATGATTCACATACGACACTCAAAATATGTGTACTTACATAACGTAGATTTCTTAACCCAATGATAAGGTTGAATTCTGTAAGCCAAAACATTAAGCAACTTATAGAAATAAAACATAACTATTCCTTCTCTGATGTGTATATTGCAATCTGCGTATTTTCTTCTCAGCTTCTTTGTCCTTTTAACGTATCCTCCGTGACCTATTATAATTACGTGATAAGTAGATTGTAACTACGAAACAGCAGGCCACCTGTCTATGTCATTTTATTGCTTAATTGTAATTCATTCACAGCATAATGCCAAAAATTAAAGAGGATATGTAATAGAAATATTCACGACTATCTGTTATAAAAAATTCTTACCAGGAAAAGCATAAGGATCATCATGCATCTCCACTTTTAGGCATTTTCGACGTCTTCATTTAAATATTGCTACGAATTTTGTTAATAATGTTGGTCAAAATTTATATAAAATTATAGTACCTTTTGTATAATGTAACATGAAATGCCTCAAGAGACGAAACTCTGCCGGAAAAATAAGATTATGGGGGCAATTAAGATTAATTGCCCCCATAATTTAAGATTGAGGTAAATAGCTACTTCACTAAATTGGTAGGTTATCGCTAAGCTGGCAGTTGAATTTTTTCCGCCAAATTTGGGGCGAAATTGCCGAAAGTTTCCAAACTTGGCCACCATTTGGCGACATTTTGATCCGGTCCCTGTAGAACTGTAATTGATACCTATGCACAGAGCCAGATTTAAACTTGATAAGACTCTAAGCTATTTGAGATATGGGGCCCTTTGAAAGTCTGTTATAATATAGTTTCATAAAAGTCTTTAATCCGGACATCCATAATCCGGACCTCAAAGCTACAAACTTTCTGTGCATGCGCATAATACCTTTGCGCATATTTTAAATGCGCATATGCGTTTACGCATGCGCATTTAATGTATAACGGATGGTATAAGCTAAGCTAAAAGTATCTATTTCAGTTAATGTTGCAGATTGCGTTGTTCCTTAATCTTCGAATTGGATCCGGCTTATTATTTTTTGCAGACTGTTAGAGCAATTTTATAAAAGTAAGCTTGAACTTTCGATTATGTTAAAAAGAATTTCCGATTCTGGAGCTGCCAAAGGATCTACAAAGCGAAAGCATGTTTCGATGTCCATCAAACAAAAAGTGGAATTGCTGCCAAAAATGGATAAAGGCATATCCTTTGTTTCTCTAACCATTCCGAAATCTGTTTATCAATTTCACGCTGCTCTGCGGGGGGTAGGCGTCGCGGCGCGCAATGAACTGGAAGTCGATCTATCAGCGCTATCCTTATCTTCAGCGCAGATGTTTTTATTTTATTCGGCTTATAATTCCTTACTAAATGTAGTATTTCATCTCGATGTACTCCGTCTTTGATATGATTTAAATCAAATTCCTCGTCATTATAAATATCACGAATACACATCAAATAGTTTTCTGGTTGCAATTTTCTAACTTCGACTATGCGTAATGTATGCTTTACGCATGCGCGCGTTAAAAGAAATGTTTAATAAAATAAACAAATAAATATTAAGCTTCTTTTTTGTAAATTTTGATACCCTTTAGATCATAATTGCTCTTTATTTCATAAATTATGGTTTCATATTTTTAATTGTATAATTTCTGCATGCCATCTTACCAGATTTAAATTGATGATCTATAATCCGGAGAAACCGATAATCCGGAATCTCCGAAGTTCCGACGAGTCCGGATTCAAGACTTTTAACTGTACTATATTTTAATTTTTGGGGGGTTGAGCGACTTTAGCTATAGCTTGTGTAGCTTGTACGTTAATTCGGCTCTGCCTATGTGTAAATGTAACCGTAGCTGGCCCTTATGTTTAACTTTAAACGCCTGAAAATGGTAGATTCATAATCCATGTAACGAAACCGCCTAAAATATTGATACATGATGAGTCTTATGCTTTTCGTGGTAAGAATATTTTTTGTAATAGGTTGTCATGAATATTTGCATTACATATCCTCTTTATGTAACTTTAACCGTATATGTTTTTGAGTAATTTCGAGGAACGGAAAGTACTAGAGATTTCTCAGCTGCCGGGGGGGGAACTATAAGACAGGCAGAACGAGTTTCTCAGTTGTTAGTTCAGAACTGACTTCGGAGCATTGAGATATCTGGTGAGAGCTTCGCCTTTTTGATGCGCTTTGCATTGCCATTGTGTTTAACATTATTAGTAATTTGAAATGTAACTACTGACTGTGCTCCGTGATACTGCGAAGTGCTATGAGAGAGCTTTTATAGAAAGTTCCAAAACTATAGTTTTTCTTTTGGGAAAATAAATTTTATCAAACTATCATCGGACCTGCGTGCATTCAATCTATTAGGAATCCGTATGCACGCAACTGTTTTTGGTGTCAGAAGTAATATTGAATACCAGTGACAAGAGCGATGGATGGAAAATTAAGACAACGGGTGGCAGCCTTTTCTGCATTCCAAGAAAAGATGAAAGGGACCTTCAGCTCGGTTAGAGAAGAGATGAACGCAGTTCAAGAGAAAATGGAAGCGGCTCAAGGAAAGGTAGAAGCAGGGTCAAGAGGAAACGAAAAGAGAAATTACTGCTATAATATAAAAATAAATTCGAGGCTATGGAAGGCAGAATAGACACGGTTTCAAATAAAGTTGGAGAAACTGAAGAGAGAATTTCTGCTGCCGAACAACGAATTGAAGAAAAGCGTCTCATACAGCACACTTGTAGTTGCTGCGGCTTTACAGTAACGTTTCAGTGTTACATTTTCGCAACATTACATTTGCGACCACGATACGACGTCACAGAGATATCACATTGTGATGTGGATGTGAATGTAGCATGGCTGTCACATCCACGTCAGAGGAAACATTTAATGTGGCCATCAGAGAACTCTCAGTCTCCCCACCCTGACCTTTCTTGACCTGTAATTGCTCCTGTAATTTATGTAAATTGTAGTAAATTGAATGCTCCTGTAATTTATCTTTAATGGGAAGTATCCCTGTGCGCTTACCTTGTCTTGTTGCTTTTAATGATTCCCCCGATTTATTGTTAAATATTTTAATAAACCTTTCGAAATAAATTATTTTTATGCTAATAGCTTGCGATTTTAGTTAATTCTTTTTTTATTAAAAATATTAATAGTTTTTGGCGTGTGTTTACTTGGTATGGCACTAAAAAATCGTGGAACTATATTCTATGATGAATGCATCACATTCTAACGTATCAAGACAGGTTGACTAAAGAGTTTAGCATAGCTTTTTTTTTTTTTTTTTTTTTTTTTTTTTTTTTTTTTTTTTTTGTGGTTTGTTTTGTTTTTTGTCTTGAGGTTTTCGTGACCATTTCTTGCATTTTTTGGTATTCCAAAAAACATTGAGAGAATGCTTCCTCTTTTGGCAGCTGTTGTAAATTAGCGTTTGCTTCTTTTTCGATAGGTTGAATTGTGTTTAAAAAAATTGTGGCCCGCAGAACGGCTCAACATGAGAGAACAGCGAGGACAAAAGATGATGAATCTGACAAGTAAGATGATTATAAGATTATGGGGATTTGTTTCTTTCCGAGCTTCTTTGCTCAAAATGTGACATCTCGCCGAATGGTCAAAAGGTGCTTAAACTTCATTTGCTCTATAATACTATTATGAGTGCACGGGTTTGTAGCAGATTGAATGCACAGACAATCAATGATAGCTTGATAGAATTTATTTTTAAAAAAAAAAAAAAAAAATTCAGTTCTGGAATTCTTCACACAAATGTACTCGTACAGCTCTTCTCATAGTAAGAAAAAGAACAATCAGTAGTTACCATTTCAAGCTACTAAGAACGTTGAACACAAAGCAATACAAAATACCTCAAATGCATAAGCTCACACAGTGTTCTGTCAATACTTTAAACTCACATTTCTCTGAGCTAAACGCTGAAGCTCTGAACTAAATTGAAAATTGATACTCTCTTAGAATCATGTATATAGTTTTCTTCCGTCCGCCCATAAACTTCCAGTACCTTCCATTTCTCGAAATTGATGGAAGTTACAGTTACATAGAGCCGAATACAGTTATAGTTATATAAGGATTGGACCTCTTATAGTTACACAGGTATCGGCCAAAAGGTCGCCAAATGGTCACCAAGCTTGGCAACTTTTGGCGATTTCTCGCCAGGTTGGTGAAATAATCAATGTTAAAATAGATTTACTCCCGTAAATCTCGAGTACTGCAATAAATAGTAACAGGGGTCCAAAATGATATTCACATAAACGTCTTCGTGATGGTTAAAAGCCACTGTTTATTTTACCTTGGATTTGATTTTCAATGGCAAAGTGAGCTTGATGCATTGAGTTTTCATAGTTTCTATTTGAAAATTCTCTACGAGAGCATCCGCACGTAGAAAAACAACCTTCTATTGACTTCGTTCTAGTTTCGTAATTAATCTAACCCGATTTAAACTCATCAGTGATCTATCAATTTCTCTTAATATGCAAGTGAAATAGTAGGACGAAACTTTTATTTTCCCATGCTCCTCACCCGTTAAAGAAAAATACATTGGAACTAATAAATAGTTTTAATTCCGAAACGTGCTTATTGAAACCGTACAAAAGGAGATACTCCTTCGTTGCGTAAGCCAATACGAAGCAATCTATGAATATTAGGTTAATATTAGTAAAACAAAAAAGGTGTTTAAAACTTACCTATTATTCAACAGTTTCTTTTTCTGCTGTAGTAAAGCTAAGAGATAATATTTGCGTGGCATCATTCGATGAATTCCGGTCACGTGTAGTTCCAGGTTCGAGTCAAAGAGCGTACGATTTGTATTCGTCTGCGAAATGCTAAACCCATTCTTGTTAGATTAACTCAAGGTTTTTCCTTTCTAAACGCATGAATGTTAATTATTATATACGTGCACGCATCCGAAATTAATAGGTACTAATACACGAAACCATTTAACAATACCTCATTGTTTATAATTAGCGAATTGTATGCGAGAAGCATTATTTTTTACTGTAGATTCTTCGTATGCATTGATAAATATTTTATGCTCTTAAAAAAGGAAATTTGACCCACTTGTCCTGATAGCTATACAAGTTTAACACAACAAGGATAGTGAAAAATTAACTGAACTCGTGCTGTTAGTTTATTGTCGTAATTCTTGTGAAGATAATTAAGCTTTCGCCTTAGATGTTTTTTCTTTTACACCTCGAAGATGTGCTATTGTTATCAATTAGCGATAGAACTTTGTCAGTTACAAATAAAGAGCAGAAATAAGACTGTTGTCATGCTGTTGCTAATGGACTATGCGTTAAATACTTTTATTTGTCTTCGGTAGTATAAAAATATTTTACTCATCTGAGAAACGAAGTAAATTATTTAAAACGTTGATTCTGCTGGTCGTCTCGATACTATTTTGCTGTACTTATTGTACGATGTTATAAATAAAATAACATTTCTTGTACCACTGTTTCCCAAATTTTGAAATTTAGCGATCCACAAGTAAGCAACGTTTCCATAATAGCTCTTCAATTTCGCAACCGTTGCTCGCAAACACCGTTTCGCAACCGCGGTACTTTTAATCACGAGAATGTTTTAAGGGCAGTCATCACATTTATGCCTTTCGTTGATTATGGCAAAGCACTCTAGGTCTGTATGCTTAAGAGGAGAGATGCCTTTGTGGAGGACAGAAACTGGCTCGTACGCACGTTACACGCGGGAAAACCCACGAAAACGCTCACACAGCTAGCCCTTTCGCCTGGTATCTATCCCAGGCCGGAACTACCAGCGTTCAGCGATTTTACCGCTTGCCTGCTGGTATCCTGAGCTTTTAGAAACTATAGACACTTCTGAGTCTATTAAAACAAACTGCATTTCGATATTCGAATTAAAATCTTCTAAATTTATGAAGTAAAGGATATGATTATGAGGTAAACGTTGCCAGATCGGGTATTTAAATTATTACCTGACATTTGTTTACATTTGTACCCGCACCTGCTTATGAATATTCACACGTAGATTGCTTCAATTTTTATTGTAGACTTCATATTTATTATTTTGACAGATTCCTCTAGTAGTAGGATTTGTACGACTCAACTTTCAAAGCGTGTATTTGAGTATTTTGTTTACAATTTACGTGCTTGAGTTTTGACTTGCTTATCGCGTTTATTCTTCATTTTACTTGTCTAAAACTGATACAATTTTTGATATTATAGTATAATATGGGTAAAAAAAGATAGATTAGACCTAAAAAATACAGTTTCATGGTAACTTATTCTTCCATGGGTTCCATGGGCTTATTTATACTATGCGTGATCTAGGTCAAAGACTAGCAGGTGCAAACGCATTTTACGGAATAATGAATCTAAAAACTTAAAACACAGTAAATAAACAAATAAAAAATGCCTCTTTTTTGGTCGCTATAAAATCATGTCTTCTACTGTTAAAAAAGAAATTAAATGTAATAATGATAATTCAGATTTGACTGCCAGAAGGATGGTACCTGCAAAACCCGTGGCCATACATCTTTGGTTGGAGTGTGTACAGTGATAGGAACATCATGTGGAAAAGTAGCTGATTTGCTATGCTTTCTTTTCATTTCGCAAAGCTTGCAAAAGGTGCAAGATTTGGAAAGATATGAGAAGTGACTGGCAAAACATTCCAGTAAATGTCAAAAAAGCCAACAGTGGCTCTGCAGTAGTGATTGAAGTTGTTGGGATGCAGCGAATGTTTCATCGTTCCAGTGTTAACATTATGTATAATGTGCGGTATAGTCGGTATATTGGTGATAATGATGCAAAAACATTTAGTGCTATTCAACTGTTAGAACCTTATGGCAGAGATTTAGCTATTTATAAAATGTGTCGGACGCATTCAGAAAAGAATGGGCAGTAGAGTACAAAAGCAAAGGCAAGAAATGAAGGGTAAGAAATAGTGACGATCTAACTCTCAGCGGAAGAGGTCACCTTACGGATGGAGCAATATTTTACTAGAAATGTTCAACCGCCATGGAACCTACTCATAAAATTTGCCCAACAAAAGAGACTTGATATTCATATCAAAGAACGCCGCCCAGACAGTATAAGAGCCTACTGCCGTACTGAAAGGCCCGGGTTCGAATCCCGGAGAAGGCATGGATATTTGTAAATGTATAGTGTCTGTGCCTCATGGGGGTACTTTAAATATGCGGCGAGCCAAAAGTCCTCTTGAGAAGTTGATGGTATGGGAAAAGGGGTGGGAGATCCCCCATAGCCATGCTCCTGGGGTGCTCTCCCTCAAAATTGGGAGTGGAACTAAGCAAAGTCGCACCGTCACCTGTATGATGCTCAAGGCTCTTGCAACGACAGGCGCAGTCTTGCTGTCCTTGCCACGATGAAGTTCCAGGACGCTTCCTTGACGTATGATGCTACTGTCTACTATTTTGATGATACTGTCAGACAAGTGAGATAAGCGACAGCAACACATATCAAAGAGCGAGTACGAGTGGAAATCACATCTAAAAGTCGTATAAATGTAAAAATTTAGTTTCACCACCTGTAATGAATACCATACCAGATATATTTTAAGATCTTAACATGCTATTATTTTAATAATCTTAATATGGTCGGAATGTTCCGTCGTTAATGGGTAATGAAGTGTAATCCAAGTCAGTAAACTCCTCTTCGAAAATCTCCGCAATTTTTGCACGTGAAGGTGAGAAATGTTTCGTGTTTAACCTATGACACAGTAAAAAAATTTATGTCTGGTATTTAACTTTTGCTGTGCTAGGACAGTACGAAAATTAGATTTTGTATTTGGGAAAGACTTCCATTCCCAGTCCGGAAATTGTTTAAAAAAATTTCTTGCTTTACTTTGAGAAGGTTTTTAACTGAAAGCAATCTTACAGGTTCAATATTTAAGACAGGGAGGGAAAAAAAAAAAAAAAAAAAAAAAAAAAAAAAAACACCTTACAACCGCCTTGTAAAATAAATAAATAAAAATAAAAATAAAGACTTAATGAGAATGTGAAATGGGTGATGGTTAACTGATGCATATTTGTATTATCATCATAAAGTTATTCGAATTAGGCTTCCAGATGCCCATATTCTCAGGAGGATTACGTTATTCAAAATTTGATGGTTCTAGGTACCGTTGTCGTTGTTTTATCGCAGTGCTATAAACATACATTTATGCAGATTCTTCCTTATTTAATTTCTTTAAATATAACACAGGGCGATAATATTTTGTGGCAACAATTTGAAAAGTGAAACAACTATTGTAGTGAATCAACGCAAAATGCCAAAACGAAATTAATAGTCCTTCTGGGCAAATTGGCCCTTTGGACTAAAAACTCTAGTCTTTCACAATCCTGACAGAATATACTGGCAAATTACTAACGTCAGGGTTTCAGGATTGGAGGGGGGGGGGAACTATCTCAGTACTCGAAATTTGGCTCCAATTTGGACCCTTAAATTTGTTTTAAATCTGGCAATATTGTTAAATGATGTAAAATAAAGAAAAGCTTTTATATTAAAGAAACATTTGTATGCATGATATATCATTGGAGTTCACATCATCGAATCACTTGTACGTACTTTCTAATAAAATCTGTACATTTTAAAACATCTATCTAGAAATGATGCTCAAGAAAACTGTTGTTTGTCAACAGCCCCCTCCCAAACACACATTAAACAACATTAAACTACTAATGGGGAAGCATTTGCTGCATTTTTACTCTACTACGACAAGAGACACTAATGTGAATATTGTTATCCAGTTTGCCGAACTCTTACTATGATCAACAATTTTATTAATATAGTCAAACGTATTGTAAAATAACGTTTTGAAACTAAATTCTCCAAATAGGTCAGAATAGGTTACAAAAATTGCAAGTGACAGAGAAATGGCCCCAAGTGAGGTTTTAAGTTACCAGATAGTTTGGTTTCGATTTTAGTCAACCATTTAAAATTAGACAAAAGCGGCAACCTTAATCTGACGTACATTTCTGAATAACTTTATCAGTTTTGAGGGCGAGCAGACCCAAGTTTTTCTTCTTCAAAAGCAAAACAAATTTGCTGAATTTTTTTTCCTTTTCCTTGAGAAATAAATTCCTTGAAAAAAATTCTACAAGAACTAATTATTTTAGAATTTTACATCGGCACATTATGAGCAGTTCATAAACACAAACTTTTGAATTTCCCTAATTAAAATGTTGTGAAAATACCTATTTTTCCTGATACTTTTTATTAAATTATTTTAATTCCATTGCTATTTTGAAGGATATTTCTTCTCATCGGTGAATGTTATCATTTGGTTAATGCTGTCAAACAGCCGTGGACGAAGGTGATCGCATAAAGCGACGCTCCTATTAAGGCAATACCCTCTAAGGGTTGCCTAACAGTTTTATGTAAGTTGTTTAACCTTTTGATGGTCATGAATGAGCTCAGATCGCATTCCAGTTACACATCAAAGTGGACGCAAATCAGAAATTTACGAATGGCAAATATCGCGTGTATTCGGGAAGAAAGAATCTCTTAATCTCTCAACCGCTGAAAGGATCAACACATCGAAGAAAAACACCTTTCAGATATTTATTGTTTCCAAGTTAGAGACAAAGCCTTGTCCACGATAAATAGGCTCACCTGCAGCCGAGCGGTAAAGTCACTGAGCACAGGTAATTCGGTCCGAGGTTCGAATCTCGCGAACGGGCTGGCTGCCTGGGCGTTTTCGGGGCGTAGTATTCGGGGTTTTCCTATGCGTAATATGTATACGAGTCAGTTTCCCTTAGAAAGCCCTCAACGAATGCATCCCTCCCCTTAGGCAGATAACCCTCAATGTTTTGCCATAATCATATAAACCAAAACGAAACCACAATAAATAGATGTTGTTGCCAATATACGATGCAAAAATTCATTTATCTTTCGTATTATACAAGCCGCATTGCTGAATGCAGCTTAAATCAATCGATTTGGAAGTCATTTTATGTGGGCTCCTTAACGGCATTTTGTAAAAGGTGTTATTTTGTACCGTGAGTGTTATGAATAAAATAAATCTCTAATCATGTATCACTTTATATAAAATTATTTATAATCAATCTAAAAAGTGTAACAAATGGTGGATATATATATAAACTAAAATAATGCAGTTCTAAAAGTGACTGAATCGTCTAAACTTTCGCTTTGGTTTTCAAAATTTAATTGGTTTGTTTTAATATAATTTTAGAATTTTCCTAGGAAGGTTTAATCTATTTCTACTGTATTTATATATCAGCCATTAACGTTTAGTTGCGAATTTTCTGCTATTATTTGAAAAGATATTGCGTTTTTAGCCAGGGAAAAAAGTAAGCAGGAAGAATAATTAAATCCAATAACTGGCTCAATGAGTCATGGATGGCATGTTCTCTTTTTATGCCCTGACCACCCGCAGGTCTGATTTATTTCCACAGCTTGGAAATTTTGAGACTAATTAATGACGAGTTAACGTAAACGTTTGCTGCGGAAAAAGAAGTTAAACCTCTTTGAGATGATACAGAAGTCGCAAATCTGTGGCCTCATAACTTGAAACAAACCCGTTACGAATGAGTAAGCGTAGCCTAATGCGACGTGTAATCTTAATGAATCATTATTCTTTCTAACTTCTTTTTTTTTCCCCTTTTTTTCAAAGAGTTTCTTTTTCCTTCTTTTCATGGCAGTCACGAATTGTCTTTCACTTACCAGTTTTTTTTTTCATACGTTAGTCTAAACTAAGCAGTAAGTAAGAAGTAAATGAAATTATTTTAGTTATCGTATGGATAACTTTTGCTCTTCTGATATCTCCAGTTAGATATACGACGGCGATACTTCGTACTAAATTTAGCTATTATTTCATCATTTTATTAATTAGCTATGCTAAGAGACTTAAATTAGGCCCAAAAAAAATATTTTCGCGTAGATTTTGAATAAATCTGTATCGATTTCCAGTCAAGGAAATCCATTTCACCAAATGAAGAAACTTTATGATAATTTTCTAGAACCAAAGTCAAAATAGTGATCAAGCGTCGAACTATGTTTAGCTATCGAATATTTGTGATATTTCATTTTCGGACATAGGATTTGTGTACCTTGACGAGAAATTTTTATTGCTCTTTTAATGAGGATGATGTATGACAACTACTTTGATAAGATATGGTATAAATTTCTCGAGAATTAAAATTGGAGTTGAGATCTTTAAGAATCGAATAACAAATTTTACTGATAAGTGAGAAATCTACTTATTAAGTCGAGTTTCTGGAGAATCCAAGCGATTTTCTGACTGACAGATGGATGAAATATAAGAATGGCAGGGTCACTGTGGTAAATTCAACATATTTTTACTTCCTTGTACGAAGTAAAAAGGAAGTACTGTAACCGCGAAAAGTTTCAGGCAGCATATTTCAACGATAATATCCACCACTTTCGAATGCAATTTAACGATGTTTTTGCGTGATATCTGTACGTAAGGACAGAATAAAAGACTCTTTTCCTCCAAAAAAACTAAAAAAACTGCTTTAAAATGAATTCTGAACAGAATTTTTCGTGGCTTCTGTACGAACGTATGTACGTACGTACGTACGTACGTATCGCGCATAACTCAAAAACGAGTAGCCTCAGGATGTTGAAATTTTGTATATAAGACTACTATAACATGTAGATGTGCACCTTGTATTTTGGTTTCAATCGGCCGCACCAAACGTATATAAATATATTTATAAATATATCCACTCTGTTACCCGGCTCAGTGATTTCAGTTTCTTTACTCTTATATGTTTGTAAATTGTACATTTTTTGCTTTAAAAATGATTGAATTATATTGTTTTTATCTTCCGCTTAAGGGTTTTATGCCTTTAGTAAATTTGTGTGCAATATTTTTAGAATTATCAACAATTTTAAAAAATGTTTAAGTGCTGCTAAGCCTAATTTGATGGCGGCTATTGCTCTTGTGTACATTTGAAACAGCTGAGTAGCGGATTTGTTGCCAATCTAGAGAAACTTAGCTTCGCAACAACAAACATAACGCCTTCATTTATTATTTAAATCATGCTTAATCCTTTCTGGAATTTTTTCGAGGAAATAAGCGTTTAAGATTTACTTCGTAATTTTTTATACAGATATTATGAATTTTTATGTATTTTTGCCCTGTCGCGAAGTGAAAACTGAATTAATTGAATGAGAAATACTCAATCGTCTGTGAAAAACTTTCTTTTTTGTTTTGTTTCCTTAATTTCTTTTGTACATCGTTCTAGCTTTATTATAGTATTTGAATAGTGTCTCACAAAAGTGATGGGACACTTGTGCTTTACAAAAGGAAACTGTAATAAAATAAATTAAAGAAACATGTAAAAATTTTTTGTAAGTGTGTTTCATACTTAAATTTAGTAACAATTATTACATAACATACATTTTCTCAAAATATTAAAATAATAATTTAATAAAAATACACTTGCTTAGAACGGAGCAAAAAACGGCTCACATAAGTGATGGGACACCATTAGATACTACTACGTACTACAATAAAAATATTTTTTGGGGTTTTCATTTTTACTCAAAAGCAATTAGCAATAATTTATAAAATCGTCTGCAGTCTTTCTCTCCAGTTTGTTTTGGAATTTTTGTGTTTTTTAGCTCTGTGCAGCCATGAATGCTAAACGAAAAGAAACTTTGCCTGAAATTCGAAAATTAGTTATTAATTTGCATATTGAACGTGATAAACCTATTAGAGAAACTGCTGAAAGAGTTAACATGAGTACTTCAACAGTTTTCAATATCATTAAACGATATAAAAAGAATCATATGATTCAGGATAAAAGAAGACCTGGCCGACCATCAAAGCTATCCAATGGAATAAAGCGAATTATTGTTAAAAATATTAAAAAAAAATCCAAAAATGAGTGCTCCTAAAGTTGCTGCTGATTTACAAACATTATATGGAGTAATTGTTAATACTGAGACTATTAGAAGAGTAATTCTATCTGCTGGATATCACGGTAGAGCATCCAGGAAAAAATTCTTCGTAAGTGAAAAGAATAGAAAACTCAGACTGGCTTTCGCAAAATCCAACATAAATAAGAACTCTGATTACTGGAATGAAGTTATATTTGCTGATGAGAGCAAATTTAATATATTTGGTTCTGACGGTAGAATCTTGGTGTGGAGAAAACCCAGGAAAGAATTTCGCAAACAGAACTTGGTGCCAACAGTAAAACATGGTGGAGAAGGAGTTATGGTGTGGAGTTGGTAATCTTGTTTTTATTGACAGTATAATGGATCAGTACAAGTATATTGACATTTTAAATCAAAATTTGAAATCTTCAGCATGAAAATTGACCCTTTATAACGATTTTAAATTCTACCAGGACAATGACCCCAAGCACACTGCTTTGAACGTTAGACTCTGGCTGCTGTATAACTGTCCTGAAATAATAAAAACACCACCACAATCTCCAGATTTAAATTCCAAAGAGAATATTTAGCAAGAATTGGAATCAAGAATTCGCAAACATACCATTTCTTCAAAACAACAATTAAAATCATTGCTTCAGAAGAATGGGGTAAAATCACTCCAGAAATCACAAAAAAATTAGTCGAATCCATCCCAAGAAGATTAAATCACGTTTTAAAAGTAAAAGGAAATCCAACAAAATATTAAAACATTTTAGGAAGTAAAATTTGTGGATAAATATTTAATGGAAAAATAAGTGTCCCATCACTTATGTGAGCCATTTTTTGCTCCGTTCTAAATAATTGTATTTTTATTAAATTACTATTTTAATATTTTGAGAAAATGTATGTTATGTAATAATTGCTACTAAATTTAAGTATGAAACACACCCACAAAAAATTTTTACATGTTTTTTTTAATTTATTTTACTGCAGTTTCTTTTCGTAAAGCACAAGTGTCCCATCACTTTTGTGAGACACTGTAAATTTTGTGCATTATGAGTTATAATATGAAGGAAATATAATACTGTTAAGTAAACCTAGCGCCAGAGTGTCGCTATGGTAAACAAAGTGAATTTTAAAGAATGCATTTATTCTATTGTGGTTTATGCACTGTCGGCGAAGTAGGTTTAATTCAATCTCATAAGTTTAAATGAAATGCAAGAAAAAATGCGTATAATTTAATATTCCGTACAAGGAAGTCATGTGGTGTACACATCAGATTTTTTTAGATGGTAAAATAAAAATCGTTTCAAGTCTTTATCAATGACTGTGGGAGAAAACCAATCGTCTGTCAATAAAATAATTGAGCTAGTGAGAGGGCAAAAATTCTGAAGAACAAACTTCCAAAGCACGATAGACGTGACAAGAATAAAAAGTCATTTATATTTGTATTGTAAGTGTTGTAATTGTGGAAAATTTTGGGTATCATATTTAAACGCAAATATCTATTTTTTGACAGTTCCAGAAATTATTTTGACTTCCCCCCCCCACTACATCGGTAGGTACGAACAGAATAAAAGACTTTTTTACAAAACGGATTGTAAAATGGATTTAAAATGAATGGTCCTTTTTCTTGACGTACGTAAGTTTGTCGCACATATCAAAACATTGAATAGACACAGAACATTGAAATTTTCTTTATGGGACTGCTATAAAATCCAGTTCTGCACATCCCTTTTTTACTGCACTAGGCAGTGCCAAAACTATATCTATATTCCCAACTTTCGCAATCGTTGGTCGTAGTCATATACTTCCAGCCAAGGCATAATTTCTAGAATTAGAAGTACCGGAGCACTATAGAAGGCTGCGAAGTACGAAGAAAAAATAAATAAGTAAAATAACTAATACTTAAAGTATTTAAATTAAACTTAAAATTCATAAATAATAAAATAAAATATGAGTCCTTATCTTATTTAAGGCTACGTGGGGATTTACAGTTTCACTCAAAAACTAATAAACTGCTCATATAGCCTCTGGCGGTATTTCAGCTTGGAATACGCTGTATAATGCAGTATCGAGTGATGATAGAAACAGGCAATATGACATATAGACAGCAAGGGGTGATAGAAAAGACAATACACCAATGAAAAAAAAAAAAGGTAAAATGGTTGAAGCTTTGTAATGAAAATAGAGAGAATACTAGAAACACTATGAGAGTACGGACGGAAATTTTAATGGAGAAGTGTAGTGTCGATAGCAAAGAGAGAAGAGTTCAACGCTGTCTGACCGCAATCCCTTGTCGATATAATTCTAGCTGTCAAGCAGAATGTGACGAGGGAAACAACTTGTCCTGAATCCGACCCTATAACAACATAAGAAAAACGAAAATGTTCATGTTCGAGTAATGACAAATTTAAAAAAATTAGAAAAATAACGAAATCTAACTTTAAATGCGGTTTCCTAGTTCCTATACTTATAACTGAGAAAGTTTTATACTGATTATGAAAAAAATAAAAATCCAAGAAGTTTCACTCCCGTACGAAAAAAATTGACGGGGATATTGAATTTCACAATTTGCAATTTTTGATGACATTTTCAATTTACCTTGAGGAATCAGTTAAGCTAGAATAATTCAAGAAAATAAGTTTAAATGAATTGCGGGGGAAAATATAACTTAATAGGCGTACAAGGAAGTTATATAGTGTCCATATCATATTATTTTGTTTCGCAGAGAGTCATGATTTTAAGATGTGGAGCAAACTGCCAGAAAATGGTTTACGGTAAACAGTATTGCTGAAATCAAATTCGCTACGGAAAATGCGGGAAAGAACAAGAAGGTTATCTGCCTAAGGTTAGGAGTTCCTCCGTGGTGGACTTTCAAAGGAAAAGTGGCTCATAGTCATGTTATATATGGGAAAGCAAAACATGCAGCTAGCGGTTCGTGTACGTTGGAGCCCGGGTTGAAGAATTCAGCAGTCTTTAAAAGAAGTCTTACATTGGCATGGATTTTGAATGAAACTGTATCGATTTCCAGAGCGAACTGACGTAGGTGCCCTCTTCTTTAGAAGCAAAAAAATTAAATAATGTAATATTCACGAAAAATATATTTTACTTGAAAGAGGTTTTTTTTTTTTTTTTTTTTTTTTTTTTTGTTGTTGTTGTTGTTTAGAAATGAAAATTTAATTACCCATATGGGTCTCAGTCGATTCGAGTAACTGAGATTGTATTCAAATGATACATCTTTTTTTGACCGGGCATGTTATTGGGAAACTTTATACACAAGTCGTTTTGCGAACAGTTTGACCTTTACTCATAACGATCTTTCACTAATTCTTAAAGTTTTTTTTCGTTGTTTTAACATTAAAAGTTCTAAAACGAAGCCGAAGTTTTGTTTTTCTTCTTTGGATTACTAATCTTGAGGTCATCAGGAGTGAATGACTAATCTGTAACATTCAGCGATTCACCCGATTTATTAGAGGCGAAAATGACTAAATTAGATTAACATACTCGAGGATGTTAATTTTACGTCTTAAATTTTATATCTGATGTAGCTTTGTATATTATGTGTATCGTGTTTTTTATGCATCGTGCGTTTTACTGAGCAGGAAGCGGTGAAAAACAACTATGTAGGAATAAACTCATTGAAAACTATGTATAAAATGAAAAGTATTAAAATAACTATGTAATATTAAAAAAGTCTATATTTATATATGAAAAAATGCAACTATGCATGAAAAACTATGAAAAGCTATTGTGTATGCGCTTCGTGTGTTTATCGGAGGAAAAAGCGAGAAAAAGCTGCAATCTGTATGTTCTAATTACTAGTATTACCCCACAAGAACACGTGAGGGGAAAATGCCATCACTCTTTACATGCTTTCTCACTTAAAAGACGACTGCGCGGAAAACTCGTTCCAAACTGAAAGGGGCAACCGAAACAACAGTTCGTCCTTTTCCCATTTCAGCTTGTGTTCAAATTCTTGTCGATTCATGCGCTTAATTTCAATAAGTCATCCATTCTGCTTTTCATAAACCCATACTGATGAAATGTTTCCCGTTTCATCCGCTTTTCAAAATGTTAGCGCTGAGACAGCGATAAATGCGCACCGATGCTCAAGCGTGAATTTAAATTTTCTATTCAAACATATGCCATTTTACTGATTTCACCACTTGATATTTTCGTGCATATGTATTTAAATTGTGATCATAAATTTATCGAAACCTGAATTTGTCCCGACCGAAAATCAACGCTGATTTTCGAAGATAGATCATACATATTAAAAAGAAATTTGTATAGCAAATTTTTGGAAGATAACTATTGATAAATATTAGAAATCGAAAGCTAAGTAAGGTCAAAAACAGGATCTACGCACTTCCTCGGTAAGGTTACCTCCCGTAAACCATTTTAATTGTTGAAAGCGGGTGTTCGCTGTGTCAAAAAGAGACTTTTTGAAGAGAGGATGAAACGAGAAAGAGGGAAGAAGAACTGACATGATTTTGAGCGGAAGATAAATCGGGAAAGAGTAAATCTCCAATAAAGCACAAAGAAATCCATATCGATTTGTCATTAGGACAGTAACCTTACTGCAGCGCGAATTTTAAGAGATTTTTCTAAAACTTCGGAATTATCAGATTCGTCCGCGAATTCGAATTTTTTATTATATCTTTTATATAACTTTACAAAAAGAAACATAATGAGAGTCTAAAAATTAAAAACAATTTTTTTTAATACATAAATCATTTTTAAATTACTTTCCTTTAGAATATTCGCAAAACTACATTGCAAATTAATTCTGTTTCGAAGTATAAAATCGATCCTGAAATTTCTGGAACGGTATAA
Organism: Stegodyphus dumicola; assembly: GCF_044657685.1. NCBI lineage: Eukaryota > Metazoa > Arthropoda > Arachnida > Araneae > Eresidae > Stegodyphus > Stegodyphus dumicola. Next base: position 210,273,572 of record NC_140770.1, read on the forward strand.
AATTTCGTTTCATGAGGTTATATAAAGACGACCTTCTATGCCAGTAAAAAATTGCGATGCTGAACAACGTTTCTAAATACTCTCTTCTTACGAATAAAGAAAATATGTTTATCTGCAGCATAATAGTATGCAAAAGCGCAGTGCAGTTTAATGTTAATCCTTATCTAAAGTAACGATGCTGAACACGTTCCCAGAATTTGATATAAATTTAAGTTAAAAATTTGTGATATAATTTTCATTTATTAATTAATGTAAATCGTCAACAAGAAAGCTTTTCGAGAAATTATTACCGTAAAGTTCATATCGTGAAAGTTATTTTGTTTTTACTCTTCGCAATTAAATTACTGCCCTAATGATCATCTACAACATTTAGTTCGGGCGCCACTTTTGATTTCAAAGCAGAAAACATGAAATATAAATTATGCTCTTGCCAGGATCGAACTATGGACTTTCCGGCTGCAGGCTCCGTTTGCTGATCACTGCCCATCAAGGGCAGCCATTAAAGGAATACCTAAATTCGTTACAAGTTAAAACTCAATTCCTTTATAGTTAAATCGTAAAGATTTTATCGGAAATAAATATATAGACGAACTGTGGGTTCAATGAAATCACATTTCAGATAGTGTGTGCATAAAAGAAATAAAAAATAAAAAATTTAAAACAAGAACCTTATTTATTTTATATGTGTGTCATCTATTTTTTTTTTTTTTTTTTTTTTTGGAATCAGATCAAAAATGACATCTTAATATCTATTTTTATCTTCAGGCTATTTTAATTCCTTGTACAAAGTAAAGGAAGTATTATAATGGCAAACAATTTCGGATTTCAACGGAAATATCTATTCTAACCGTTCCTGAATCCATTTTGACTGTTTTTTGCATGGCGTCTGTACATACGTATGTCGCATAGCTCAAAAAACGGTTCGCCGTAAAATGTTGAAATTTTATATTTGGGACTATTATGGTATCTAGTTGTACACCTCCCTTTTTGGTTGCAGTCGGTAGTACCAAAGTCGCAATCAGTGCAACTGACAATACGATTTCTCGATTAAACCCAGTAAAAACAAGTTACAAGCGTTAGTTAGAAATTTAGTAACCTTCCAATGTTTCGTCTTTGTTTTCATTTTGTTGATGGTTACATCATAGTAAGCGATTTTTACTCTGTCCTAGTGATAAAATAATTTAATGGTAATGTATAAAACTGTTGTACAAGCTATCTTAGGGTATGATATCAGTCTTAAATTAAATGCAGCATCCGGTATTTTAAAATTATTTTTGTAATCAGGCTTGCGTGACTGTTATTGCCTGGAGTCCAACAAGAGGTGTAACCCAGTCATTTAAATAAATTAATGAAAAGTAGTTCTCCATTATTCATTTGTGGAAAAAAACACAATAAAATACATTTTCATTATTAAAAAAATTACATTTTCTCCCACATTTTTATTAGAAAATTTTCCAACCATGAAACGTTTTAGGCAATGATTAATAAAATGGACATGTTTTCGTAAAATGAAGGTTCTTAACTTAAGTAAACTTAATTGGCGTGTCCTTATTTATTTACATTGCAAGTCTTAGCAACCTTATGATGCAACAGAGACCAAAATGATCCGTGCAACATTTTAACTTAATCTTCGAAATTTCTGATTTCATTTGTATATTTTAACTTCAGAAAAATTACTTGTAGAGTAAATATTAGTTTCAAGATAACTGTCATGTGGTGTACATTAACGAGCAATATAAATTAAAATGATTCTGCTACCAATATAAACGTTAATGTCACAAATAATTTTCAAACTATGAAACAGAAAGATCGTAATAACTTTATTTAATATTTAGATCAATTTATTTATTTATTTTAATTGTGGTTTATTATTTAGCTCAAAAGAGCTATTAGTTTCGAAACGCGATTTTGCACTGCTTTCACTATACGTTTTTTTCATTTTTCATTCCAGTCTGTTGCCATGCGGAAAAACGTAATATATTGTTCTTTCATATGTAAAGTGTGTTATTAATCAGCTATATACTAAACTTTTTAAAAGCTGTAGAAGCTGATCTCAAAAATATTATTTGATCTGATCCCTTTTAGATCTCTTAGTTTCTCTTAGAAAGCCCTCTACGATGGCATCCCTACCCTTACGCAGATAGGGCGCGGGTGCTTTGTTATCACTAAAGTTGCAAAATATATCTCATTTGTTTCGACAACTCGATTTATAAAACTGTGAGAATTTACAACCCTGCAACTTTGTAGCTGCTGCATCCTATATTACGTCATAGCAAAGCATTACGAGTTCATTATTCGTCTCAAAATCTCTGACACCTCTTAATGCACACGAATAATCCTACGTTGAACGTAACATTGAAGTAAAAAGAGCATGATTTTCATGTTGAAACTGCTTAACTTTCCTAAAATGTTTCTAATATGTTTCCATATGGTAGTTTGGATTCCATTAAATGCAATGAATTTTATGGCTTTATTTTTCGTTTCTTCATCTACATAGATCAGCGAGTAATTCCCTTCAATAAACTCAGTAAAACCTTCATTTAAAGAGATATTTCGATAGGTAAAATTCTTGTTAACAACATTTAAAAAATAAATCCTACACTCCTGCTTTATCGTGCTTCACCATTGGCCAAGTGGTTAAGACAACTGCATACTGGGAGTTTGACCAGGGGTTTATCCCAGGCGTAAGGACTGGTGCATGGTTGATTTTCGCAGTTTTCCCCATGTGTTGAAAGTCCCACGTTCATTTCTACATGCCTAGTTTCCCTTCAGTCCTCCACGGAGGCATCTCTTCCGTATATATGTTACACATGGAGAAAACCACGAAACCGCCCATGCAGCCAGCCTGTTCGCGGGATTCAAACTGGGGCCGAACTACCAGTGTTCAGCGACTTTACCGCTCGGCCGCTGATGGGCCTTGGACCTCTCGAATATGCGCCGAGTATGCTTTCTTTGCACCATTTCTTTGCATGCTGGAAGAAGAGAGAAAATACCTTACAACTTTCACCCCACTTCAACAGTTAACTCAGAGGTCTTCAATGTGTTAAATTTCGCAAGTATGATAGGTGTTTGTGACTACCACTTATGTCGTAAGTACTGTGAAATCTCAGCATTTTGGCAAATAAGTTGTTGATGTTATTAGCCCATTTGTTAATTCAGCTGTATTGCGTAAAAGCATTGAAAACTCTGCGATAAATAACGTGCATTCAAAAAAACCTGACTGGGGAAAGGAAATAATATTAAATTTTTCTACTTATCGTGCAGACAGAACGCTGCGTCAAACGCAATTTGAGAGAGGCTATCCCGAGTGAGAAGACAATTACGAAAGATTAACGGAATTCGAGCTCTTTGTTCTTATAAGCACAGAGAATAAATGCTGGATTGTGAATGTAATACTTTAATTATTACAACTAGTGTTAATAAAATTATGCCATTTTAAATATATTTTTAAAACGGTTCGATGTGCTTTAAAGTTGAAAATTAAAAATCACAGTTTCTTAAAGAGAAAATTCTGATTTTTCGTATCTAATTTAGAGCTCCTTGTAGTCATTCAACTCTGGCAAGTGCTTTCCCTGCCTTCCCTTTGTCCCAGCTCTGATATACATATATACACTTTGAGTATTGCCGATTGCAATAAAAAAGGAAGATGCACAACTAAATGTTAAAGCTGTCTCAAACAGAAAATTTCAACATTCGGCTAATAGATTTCGAGTTGTGCGAGATATATACGTACGAGATATATACGTATACAGAGGTCACGAAAAATATCCATTTTGAATCCATTTAAAACGCATTTTACATTTCCGTTTTGGAATAAAGAGGGCTGGGCTTTCAGATGTCACGCAAAAAAATAGCCAAAATGGTTTTGGGATCGGTGAAAATGGATATTTCCTTTGAAATCTGATGCCCGAAATTTCTCACTATTAGAATGCTTTCTTTACTTCATATAAGGAAGTAAAAACATGAAATATATTTTTAAAATTTGAATATTTTGTGGACAATATCGGAAGAATCGCTGAATATACTGGAATGTCAAAAAATATGTCAAGCCCACAAGGTGAATGTTTCGATGCCTCATTTTACATGGCCTGCTAATTCATGTACGCGATCGAAGCCACTAGGACCATAAAATTCTACTTCTGCCTTCACGAGAGCAAAGGGTTAATTCGAAAATGGCTGACGGCAATATTTAAAAACGCTTAATTTGATTTCTTTGTTTGTTTGTTTCATTATTAAAAAACTTCGTGTCGAAATTCCTGTTCGGTCCGTGTTATTACATGAGTTCATTATTCATTTTCTCCGTTTGACCCAAAGTACTTTTCACAAAAACTGGGACACGCAGTTGGTGTTCATAGTCCCGAACCAATAGCGAGGAGGGAGGGTTAGACTTCTCGAATTCAAATGACCACTGTCGCTGGGTTTGGGGGCTGAGATCGGCCAATCGGGTGATTGTTTTCATCGTGCCGATTAAAGTGAAGGGGGAGGAAGGAATCAAGCTAATGGGGACAACTTGAGGTTGCCCTCGATTTGTTTTTCTTGTATCAGTCACGGGTGCAAGGGAGGGGGGAAGAAAATTTCGCGATCGTTTTTTGAAAATTTTTCTCAGTGTTTTGAAACATGTACAAAGGTCATCATATGAGATGAAATCCCTCTCCCCCTACTTTTGAAAATTTGTTTTGATGTTAGGGTCTTTACTTGCTGTTTTGTTGATGAATTATCATAATCATATCGTCCCCTTTCGCTCTTTTTGCGGTGTGGTCACCTTGGCTCTTATGTGCCACACATGTTTTTCAGACACTGACCGAAATGTTTTAGAACGAATTTCCACACTGTCTGTCTTGATATTGCATGCATGCACAGATCAGTGCGTATGAAATGAGTGAAAAGTTTTTGTCTTCTCTGACTTTGCAGATTACATAATACAGCAGTAGAGGAATAAGTGGAAGAAAAGCATGCCTGTGCTTTGTCGTCAGTATCACGTGGATTATCCTTCAACAAGCATTACAGGTATGTTTGAAATTTCTTTCATGTTCCGTAATATGTCAAATCTGTAGTCATGGTAACGGAATTTAACTGAGCCTCATTTAGGAGAAAAATGAATGATTATAAATATCTTTTAATCTTCTTAGTGTAATTATGACTAATGTAATCTATTCAGTTTCGTATAATCTATAATAATAAAAGCAAGTGTAATGTGTCTGTCTGTCTGTCTGTCTGACCGAGCTCTCCAGCCAAATCTATCGCACGCAGGGACCTGGAATTTTTTATACGGAAGCACAAAGGGGCTGGCCACCAGACCTCGAAGCCCGATTTTCGATTTTTGAATTAGAAAAATTTAAAAAAAATTATTTATAATTAATTAATCACGGTTTTTTTGACTCACTGATATTATTATTTGTTTTCAAATAACGTTCGATTGTAACAATTGATTTCTTTATTCTAGCGTTAGTTTGCTGTTTTGACGATACATTAAATCGATTAATTACAATTCATTTCTTTTTTGTAGCTTGTGGGGGGGGGAAGAGAGAGAGACAGTCTACATGTCCTACACTACTATTCCTGCGCTATTCACTTATCTGCATTTTCTAAATGCACGGGCAACGCCGGGCGGGTACACCTAGTAGTTAATATAAAAACATTCAAGAAGATTTGGTATTATTTTGCAGATCGCAAGGTAATGATTCGAGAATCAGTAAATTTCAAAGGAAAATAAATAATTTGTCTCTTTTTACATATTTTTTTATAAAGATAAAAACTTTTTACACCTTTACTTATGACGTAACACTGCAAAAGATTTATTTTCTATTCCCTTGCGTATTTTTTATCATTCGTGAAGTTAGCTTTGCAGAAAGTTATGAAAGGTTTTTAGAATATCAGTTTATTTTCCTTGATGTTTTTGTTTTGTTTTTTGAAGGACGTAAAATGAATAATTGCATTCATTTATATATTTCTTATACGAAATAATATTTTAAAGTTTTTTTTAATCTGATTACTTATTATTAAATGAGACAAATTTAAAATATAGAATCTTATTTCAAATTTAATTTAATTCCTTGTGTAATAACGAGAGTTAAGAGTTTTTTATACTAAAGTAAAATTTTTTATATGTTAATACAAAAAACATTCATTTCAGTTTATTATTTCACATACCAATTTCAATAAATTTCAAAGTTTTAGGTATTAAGTTTGAGTAAACCTTTATTTCTAAAAACTATTGTTGTAACTTCAAAGGTCTGGCATTAAGGGACTAATTAAGGGTCTGGATTTAATTGGTGATGTGTAGTCATTTTATTTATATATTATTTCCCCCCTGAAGATAGCACTGTGATTATTTCAAGGAATTGAATACGTTTATTGGAATATATATGCTGCTAAATGAAACATAATTTTGTAAAAATCAAATTTACAATTAAAAGCAATATGCATAATTTTAATATAACAACTTTTCTTGAAAATAATGTGTTAAATGCTTGAGTTCTCTGTAACGTAAAGCTAGTATGTTTCTGCTGTTATTTGTTAAACTTAAAAATCAGGGGTGGGACATTCAAATCATCAATTCTTAATTTCCACGAAGTATTAAAAAAAATCGAGATTAGAGAACTTCAATTCCCCCCTCGTCCATCATTCGACAACTCAAAGTCTAACTGAAAAATTGTAAGATATTTTATTTAAAATACTTTAGAAAAATATGAGTTTTATTGCTATCCGTAGAAGCGTTCATTTAAAGAACGAACGCGATTATTCCAGTTGCAATGGACTTGGATTATTAATATCAAGTACCGGACTTGAGTACCATACTTTTAATTATTTGGGGAGATTCCGCTTTAGTTCCATGGATTCGTATGTTCATGTTTACTTATACTAAGGCTTGAAATAATTCTCTCCATCTGCTTTTTTCTGATTCTCAAAAAATATAATAAAGAATTTGAGGTGTTAGTCAAGCATTTTTATCGAATTATTATTCGAGAAAATTTAGGTTTCGCTCATCTCTATTAAAATTATATTTTGAATTTTTTATGCAAATAAAATCCCAGGGGTAAAAAACCAATAAGAAAATTCAACGCAATTAAAAAAGAATTATTTTTCTTTCTCCTGAATTTTTTCTTTGATTTCTATTTCTGTCTTCTTCATGAAATGTTAGTTGGGCGAGTCTAAATAAATTGCTTCTCGGAAATAAAACATGTTTTCAAACACATAAACATAATTTCTATCTAATCCGTTAACGCATGAATTTTTCAATTCATTAAGTTTAACCTAATCAAGATCAATTACCTTAATGTGCAATTCCGTTTGAACGCGAATGATAAATGAAAAATACTTTATCTTCATAGTCTTTTAGATAACCTGCACAGCTATAGGATCGAAGTTAAGTTCAATGAGACCACCGTCAAGCATAGTATACAAATAATTGACTGCGCAGAGGACACCACTTGCTTGGAAATTAAGAATGCTTACTAATTACACAAGAAGCAAAACAGAAGCTCTAAACGACTTCTTACCCACCAGGTGTGTCATCGCTAACACTTATGCGGCCGCAATTTGTCAAGATGGACTTGTTGAAACAAATTAAAAATGGTCTACCCACGCGTCCGTGGAAACCAGCGCGTGATTGACGTTCTCGTGGAAGAGAAAAAAAGAAGCTACACCATGGTATCTGCTAAAGAGCGGGTATCAAACAACGCTTACTCCGCCTCGCCCATTGGACACGAAGAATAACGCTTAAGAGTATATTATTGTTATCAAAGGGTTGTGATCTCGATGTGCTGTTTATGCTAGCGTATTAATTTATGGATTAAAATTGAACCATGGTTATATTTTAGAACGGATATTAACGTGGAATGACTTCATGGACATCAGTCATCATTGTAGTTGACATAGATTTTGTCTGAAGCAATGAAGAGTCCTTGTCAGTTTCCAATTACGCATCAAGCTGGGAGATGTTTAGCACTGAATTAGTATGCGTTGTAGGCAACACATCTAGAGCTAAACGAGGTATGTTCTCTATCTAGCCTTTGTTACGCCATCTCCAAAAGGCAGAAGTATAATTAGGATGGGCTGAGATCTTTTGTAGTTGTACTTTGGAAAATTCCCGTTCAGTATGCTTTGAATTATGTAAACCAACAGACACAGGAAATCTGAATGAAGATTATGAAGTTTCTTTCCCGGCGATAGATAGATTTGAAAATAGCATCGAATATTAATGCTTTAATCGAAAAAGATAATCTTCGCATTGTCTGTTTTTAGTCTGTTACAAATTCATGAATACAAGACACTTTCATTTCAACAAATTTCTGAACAGTCAGTCTAAAATAAATTTCATGTTTTTTTTAAGCGAGTATGAATGTTACTGCATATACATATAGATTTTAGCTGAAAAATCAAAATAAAATGCAATCATTATTTATTCTAGCATAATTATTATATTAATTAGATAGCATAAATAAATTATTATTATAGTTATGTGTTATAGTTAGTGTGTTTTTTAGTTTATGTACACTCTAAAAATATTGCCGTAAAATTACTATAATCAATTATAATAAAATTATTAGAATTCTTTATACTAATAATATGATGAAAATTATGCGATAAAGTATAACATTTAAGTAATTTTAATTCTGAGCATTTATTTATTGGTAAAAATACGAGTGTTTTATAAACATAATTTAATAATAAATTGTAATAAATAATTGTTATTGTACAATATTTTTATTATAATTTAAATAATGATATTTTTTATTATCATTTAAGTAATGATAGTAAAAAATATTGTACAATAACAATTATTTATTACAATTTATTATTAAATTATGTATATAAAACACTCATATTTTTACCATTAAATAAATGCTCAGAATTAAACACTAATGAAACAGTTAATTACAAATGATAATCAATGTTCAGCTTAGATGTAAAGTGTAGCCCTTTTATATGTAATTCTGTAGGTGATAGGCCTGGTTCACATTCATTTAATATTTCTTCTTTTAGCTGCCAGTTTCGCACTTTTTCTCCCCAAATAAAATAAAGATGGAGGGGGGGGGAGAATAAAATAATAAAATAAAATTTATTTTATATTACGCCCAAACAAGCTTTTTTTTTATTTACAGACACATACACGTTTCGAGAACATTTGTGCTAACGCCACTTTGGGCAAAAAATATTTAAAACCAGCGTATCTTTAGAATTTCCGATAGACAGTCTCGCGCGCTGGAAACAAAAATATTTGATTCCCTATAGTGTTGTCACTACTGCTTTGAAATTGTTGAGTTTCTTAATCAAAAATTCATTAAGTTTTGCAAAATATGAAATAAATAATAAAACAAATTCCGGCTTCCAAGTATCCATGTCCGGGTGGAGGACTACGTTATTCAAAATTTGATGACTCTAGGTACCGTTGTCTTTTCGCAAGGCGAGAAACATACGTATTTTCATGCAGATTCTTCATTAATACAGGGCGAAGATATTTGGTGGCAACGATATGAAAAGTGATTCACGCAAATGAAAGTGATACACGTTAAGTGATTCAACGCAAAATGCCGTTTCTAAACCTGGGCTAACGCCTCTATGGGTTAACAAAAACAATTTCTAAGAAGCGTAGATGGCGCAAAGCAAGTGCAGTGTGAATGAAAATGAATTCGAAGAATCAAAAGGCAAACTGGTTATAAGACATCTCTATTTGAAATGATATTTTTGCATAGTAGTTTTATAAGCAAAAAAACCCGCTTTTGTTACATAAGAAATCATAAAGAGGTAAAATGACATTGGACAACAAGGGAAGTGAAGAGAAAAACATTGAGAATTTAAGGATAGTAACGTGGGTAATTGAGTTTGTAAAATACCGATCCATAATAATACATAGAAAAATCGAATTTGATAAGATTCAAGAGAACTAACTCTATGAAACATCAATCGCATTATCAAAAGGTTCTACGTCAGTATCCTGTTCAGAGAAGATATTCTGAATGCCACTTGATGCGCCGAAACAAGTTCCTACGTTGACATTACGCAAGTCCGTTCATTCTCTGTAAGGGTGTTGAAGAAGGAGAAAAAAAAAGTTAAAGCTTTTGAATACGATAGCTTTATTGTTATCATACAACAAATCAAGATCACTTAGGCAGTTTTAAATTCGCTTAGATCAAGGAATGCTTTTGCAGGTTGACTGAGGCTCGAATGTTTATTGGAAATTATTTTATACAATGTCAAGAATTTGAGGTTCGCATATTCATCGAGAATTATATTACCAATGTTAAAATTTTAATACTGAAAATCAAATATTTACTAAAGATGTAAAAAGATGCAGCTGTAAAATTTCATTGCTTTTTATATGCTATTTGAAACTCAAATACACTAAAACATGTAATGATATTTAATGCAGTTTATAAATATTTTATTATATTTATAATACGATTCGAATTTCTCAATTACATATCATCCCTCTCCTCCCCTAGTTCTTGAAATTTCCAGCGAAACTCTTGGAAGAGAATCTAGAGGAATATATGAAATCAGAAAATCGAATATACGTTTTTAAATTTAATAATTGGACATTTCATAAAAGAAGAAAAAAGCACAGTTTTTCTTTAGTTTAACTGAAGCAAATACAGCTTGTGAAAATATAGCCAAGATATATCCTGTTATTTATTATACTTAAAATAATTATAAATGGAAATATATATATCATGATTTTCAAGAATCCAGATAATGCAATTAATTTCACGGGCCGAGCTGCTAATTGATAATAACTGATAACTCTGCGTTTATTTCTTCTAAATTGCTTAGTTTGTTTACTAATAACATAACAAATTAGAAAGGAGAATGAAGTATCTTACGCTTCGTCAAATGGTAACAAACTGCTGCGTGGAAAATAAAAATATTTTATATTGGATATGGCAACTCATTTAAATTGTTGAGTTGTTTTTCCTTCCTGCGGGTTGCAACACAACGCTTTTATATCGCCGAGTTTTTGTCTTAAGGTTCTTAAATTCGCACGGAATATGAAATGAATAAAAAAAAAATTTAATTCAAAATTGGTTTTTCGAGGTGCACATGTCCAGGTGCCTTCAAATTTTGGTGGCTGCAGATGCTATCGTTTGCCTAGAATGCGATTAAATTCGAAAGGCAAATATATTGAAGGTGGCAATTCTTTTATATCTCTGAGTTTCCTGATTTTATTTGAAACACAAAATATCTTATGCTTTGCAAAGTGTCAATATAAAGCTTTTAAATCGCTGAGTTTTTTTTTATCAAAAGTTCCTTAAATTCGCACAAAATGTGAAATAAGTTAAAAACAAATTACATATTTGGCTTCGAGGTGCACATGTTCGGGTGGAGGATTACGTGCGCGAAAATGTTGTGACTCTACGCAGCGCCGTTTTTTCACAATGCGAGGAATTACAATCTACATACATACATATCCTTCATTATTCAGTGCTAAAGGTTATTCATTATACAGGGGGGGGAATGCGTATCTTATACAAATACTATTCAGAGTTGCATTTACAATGAAATCCATGTTGCATCAACAAATTTGCTTATAAGGATTTCTTCTAGAGCTACTTTTCCTTTAGCAAAGCATATTAATATTACCTGCCTGTTTCACTGAGGCCTTTTTTTTTTTTTTTTTTTTTTTTTTTTTTTTTGTCTTTAAAATGTTTGATATGAGATACTGATAGGAAAATTACAAAACTTATCAAGGAAACTTTATATTATTTAGCAAAGAGACATTCGAACCTTGCGAATCTTAGATTCGATATTCAAAAAGTCTAAACTTCAAGGTTTCTTTATGATTTGAACCTTTCAGGTAACTTTAAAAAGCTGTTAAAATTTTGATAAGGATAGTTTTAGTCATTTCCAAAAGAATTCTTTCTGATATTTCATGCTTCCTGTTTCGAAAATCTCATTGAGTTACTTCAAGTTGACTAAATCTCTTTCTGCTTCGTGTTAACAGAATAACATTTTAGATATTTTACAAAGGATCTTCCGATCTACAGATTGCAAATACTACTTCAGAAAGAGATTTGCTTCCGTGGTATTCAAAAATAAGTTCAAGGTAAATTCATGTTCTCAAAAAATGTCTCTGAGATTCATTCAAATATTCTGGAATAAAACAGTAAGAAGAATATACCGGAAGCATTATTCGTAATTGCACCTCAGTATCGCAACCGATGGAAGAGCTTTTATATTGGATCAATTTTTTTTTTTTTTTTTCCCAGTAGCAATTTTTTTTGTTTTGCCACATGACTTATTGTACTACTTGAAGCAAAATTGTTGAAAATGTTTTCCTACCCAGTGCAAAATAATTAAAACATCGGGGATTTCCTGAGAAAATTTTCAATGCCAAATTATATCAAATACCAGTAATTGGGAAGATTTCACTATGCGTTTGCAGATTTGGAAGAAATACAAATACGTGCCGGCTATTGTGAAATAAAAATGCAAATAATAGATTTTAGAGCTTTAGTGTCACAAGAGCAGTAGAAGCCCACTGGTCAGTATTTCGAAACTCTTCCGCGGTTGCGATAAAAATGTAGACACAAGTATGATGTCTACAGGAATTCAAGACAACGGCAGTTTTAGAAATGACAAATAAACCGATATATCACTATATAATGTATCTCCTGCGGAATTTGCTCAAAAACTTCCTTTCATTTCCCTTTATTTTGAGTCAGAGAAAGCTTTAATAGCGATATCATCTGCAAAGGTAACTTTTTTGACGAAGTATTTACCTCTCCATAAAAACGTAAAAAAAAAAAAAAAAAAAAAAAAAAAAAAATCAATTCATAACAAAACGAGAAGCAGTGGGTCGCGACACCCATTCTGTATGTTTCAGTAGAGATTCCAGAGAAAAAAATATCGTTGTTCAAAACCACTTTTTCAAATAACAAAACTGACGTTTCCTTTCAATAATAATAATAAAAAAATGTTTGCCGTGAGGATGAGAGCTGCAGAAATTATTCAGGCACATTTGCCAAGTGTTGGAAAATGTTTTTTGAATTTTCAATGGAATGGGGTTTCTAGAGATAAGAGATACGAAAAGCACTTTCGCAGCCATTGACAATACGCAACCCGATAAGAACTATTTTTCTTATTGTACTACATTTATACAAGATTCGTAAAGCATATTCCGAGAAGACAAAAAAAATGATGAAAATAGGAAAATTAAAACATCTTCGTTGCGTTCTTTTTTAAATAAAAGAAGAGCATCTTCTTGTTTCCACGTGTCTTATGTTTGTATGCAGGCACAAGCACTGAGAAACAAAAACAAAAAGAAAAATTGGTTTAAGTTTATATATATATATATATATATATATATAATAATGTCACCTGTGTCTATTAAAAGGCTTCTATCGTTTACTTGGAATATTAAATTTCTTTTGCATTTTTAATAGGCGGACTGCAATAAGCGATTTTATTATATATATTTACTAATTATCGGATATTTTGATATTTTGAAGCTCGATAATTAATAATATGATACAATAATTTATGGCACTGCAATTTTATTTATTTTTATCAGGGAAGGTTTTATTAGTCTCCGGAAGTCACTTGTCCGCATCACTTTTCATATGGTTGCCGTCAAATGTTATCGAGATGTATTATTTAAAAAAAATTAAATAATAAAGAGTGAGCATCGCGCAGCAGCACCACAGGTCCGGGGTTGGACTTCCGGGCTGGGCAAGGTCGACTCAGCCTCTCATCCCTGGATTTCCATCACTTGGATCGATAAAATGAGTACCAAGTTCGCTTGGGGACTAAACTTTGGGGGTCCTACGCCCAAGCTGACCGCTTGTTTAGGACATATGCTTACGCGCCCCGGGGCCCACGGTCAAGAAAGTAGATTTCGGGCACTACAAACCTTGGCCTATTAGGGCTGTTACGCCACTGAGCTTTTAAATAATGGGAAAAGTACAAATGTATGTATACAGGTTCCTCTCATTGTGGAAAAACGATAGTTACCTGGAGCTACCAAATTTTTAAGGCATGTATTTCTCCACCCAAACATGGGCATCTCGAAGCAGGAATTTTGAATTTGTTTTTATTTCATATTTTGTATAAATTTAACGAATTGTTGCTCTACAAACTCAACGATATGAAAGCGAGCAGTGGCAACACTGTTCGAAATAAAATATTTTTATCTCCTGCCCGCCGGACTGTTCCTCATTCGGCTAATTTTAATCCACAAATTCTGCTATTTGAAAGCAGTGCGATGCCATTGCCGGCACTAAAATACTTTTGCATTTCACGCTCCAGGATGTTGCCACTCATTAAGATATTTAACTTACAAATTCGACCTGCAATCAAAGTCGTAACATGTCAAATTGGATATATTATAAATTTTAATGAAATTAAATTATTGGGGCTCACTGATATCATTATTTACTTTTCCTTTTCTATGAAAACTATTGTAAGCGGCTGGTAGAGCAGGTAGCTATTTTGAAAGAAATTACATAGCAAATATAAATAAAAAATATATTGCAACACTTAGCACTCTATCAAGAATTCTAAGGATATCCTGTTTTTAAATATTTTCTGCTTTTGCATTTCATGCAAAATCACAACAGCATTTTCATGTTCTAATAGTTTGGTAAGAATACTGCTGTATAGCATATTGTACCAAAATCTCAGACAGACATTTTAGTTTTCATTTATTTTATTACTTTTTATATTGTTCAAAAATGTATTATTTACTGTTTTCAGTAAGCATCTGTAGTATTTTTCGTTTTTGTCCTGGCAGCCACTTGAATGAAATATTTGTTTCAAGCCTTACGCGTAAGCGATTCATTGAAATAAACGCTTTTTCCCTTTCAGTTGACTTTGCCATTTTTAACAGTTCATTTGAAATGTAAAATTTTATGTACTGTATCATTAATTTTTATTTTCGACCTATAACTGGACTATCATAACTACTTAGCTTGAAAATGGTACATACTGAAACCTATATGCCATAATCAGATTATAGTTACATTTTTATTTATTTATTTGAAACCTTAACGGTGTTCTCTTTGAAGAACTAATCTGTAATGTGAAATCTTTAAATTGCATTTAAGAAAAAAAATGCTACGTAAAGCTGACACAAAACATCTCTTTGCACAAATTTCTTCCTGTTTAGTCATTTTGTTAAGATTGGGATCAATTTAAATCATTGTGATTCATGGTTAAAAGGAACTAACTCAAACACTCCGTATTTCTTTGCGTATTTTTTCCCTAGCTTTTTTGCGTTAGATTCTGAAATATTTTAAAAATATTCATGCGATATTCTGTTCCTTATTGCGTTAAGAAAACAAGCTTCCCTAAATTTAAAAATAGCTTCGTCCATGTAGTGATTATTTCCGTTATTGCTAACAAACATAAAACCTTGCAAACTACCTGCGAATGTCACGCCGAACATTTCTTTTCTAACCTTCGAACGTTATGCCTGTTTAACTCAGGCACCGATCCATCACAGCGAAGCGAACACGAACTGACAATCAGTCTACATTTTCATTAATTCAGCTGCACATTCATCTTCTCTAATTATTTATGGATGACTCCAGGTCTAAAGAGTGGCAGAGACTACTGTAAGAACGGTCGAGATTAAAGTTACAGATAATTAGAAATGAAAAAGATCTTATTAGATATTATAATGTAGACATAATTACGTACTTTTATTGGAATATAGATTTATTTTAAAGAAATAATATCCTGATGGGCAGCTGTAAATTTATCCATGACTATTTTTTTATTTGTTATGTTTTAACTGTAACTGCATCTTTCAGAAATTATATTACTCGCACAATTTTCCCTTCTAGATTTTCGGGCAAAAAATTTGGAGGAAAAAAGGGGGTAACACGCGAGGAAATATGAAATTAAAATGTATAGGAATGTTAGATAGTTTAACAAAATGTAGTGAGAATCGCTTTATAATGCTCAAGTTTTCTCGCAAGATGAAGAATAAAACCGTCTCACGTGAAGCTAATTGTTTTACAGTAATTTGCTTGAATTCAGGTCTAGTCTGTAAAGATTATGGATTCACCTCAAAGAAAATAACGTCGTTTTCCTCGGGTTGTAATAAAAAGACCGGAAAGTAAGACATTGCGCGATTTCATACTCTCGAAAAGATTTCATTTAAGCCTCGGCTTCGTTCCTGCGGCTGCTCTTGCACACTGCTGAGACCGGACGCGTTGAAGGTCTAACAGATTATGCTTCATTAAGCGGAGAGAGATTCTCCAGAAAAAATTAATTTTCTATGCTCTTTATTCACGATTGAAAATTGGTCACACCCTAACGCTAACTCTTATAACTTTTCCTTGAATTGCTGGCTAAGGTTAGCAATATTTCTCGCATCACAGTTCATTGATCTCTGGATGTTATTCGGCAAGACTTCCTCGTAAACGTTGGTTGGAAAATAATTCTTTTAAAAATTAGATTAATTAGGAAATTATAACATACAATTGGGCAAAGCAACAACCTTACGTTTGGCGTAGATTTTTAACCAAGACATCGAATTCAACGGCGAATAGGTACCATTTGCATCGACATCGGTTTGCTTCCGGGATAATTTTTGTTGCGGCCAAACACAATAACCGCCGTTAGCTGCAACATCCAATCTTTGCTAAATGCAAAGTTGTTGCTTTGCCTAATTGTATGTTTTACTTTTATTTGTTCCTCTTCTTTTTTTAAATTTATAAATTTAAACGTTTATCCGACATTGTTTAAAAAAAATGCTTAACTATATGTTATTATTATTATAGATCTTTATCTAGTTTGGTTTATTTGATTATGGCGAATCACATGAAGACTAACTGTTTTAAGGGGTGCGACGCCTTCCTAGATGACTTTTTAAGGGAAACTAACTGCTATCCACATTACATGGGGGGTAAGTCACGAAATCGCCAATGCTGCCAGCCTGTCTAACTGGAATCCAACTCTGGTTGAATTAGCATTCTTTTTGTTCAGCGACTTGTAATCACTCGGTGGATGGAGGGGGTACGGTTTTGTTTAGCTCATGTTTGTTTAGATAAACGCGGAAATTTATTTCTTGAAGAACCTATTTTCCGGAAAATTTCACATGCATCTATTTGTGATAACTATCAGCGGCAGACATAGACCTACTGAGGCTCGAGGCGGAAATCTCCCTGTAGCCTTCCTTATTGCAATAATCACTATACAAATGCCAACACAAATATATAATTAACAAAACAGAAGAGAAACACACTTAAGTGAAGCATAAAATTAGCAAATCAACAACGTTATGTTTAGGGTAGATTTAGTCAAGAACTCAATCGATTTCGGGAGCAAACAGGTACAGGTTTCAAGAAGAGGGACCCGTACCTGTGAAGAACGATCTGGGAAGAGCAACCCCAATCAGACGGACTTGTCTTAAAAGTCTCTTCTTCCAAAAAGCTTATCTTACGCTGCATAAATATCCCAGAGTAAGGGAGCCCATCAGCAGCTGAGCGGTAATGTCACTGAACACCTGTAGTTCGATCTTGGTTCAATTCCAGACGACCGGGCTGACTGAAGGGGCGTTTTCGTGGTTTTCTGCATGTGTGACATATATACGAGCCAGTTTCCTTTAGAAAACCCTCAACGAAGGCATCCCTCCCCTTGGGTAGCTAGCCCTAGTAAGCTTTGACATAATCAAATAAGCCAAGCCATAAAGCCTTCTCCGAACTTCGAACCCGGGCCCATGGGCACTTCAGTTGCACTATATCAGTTGGGCAGCGCTGAGTTAGGTCATTTTGACAAGCCTAGTAGCAGCTCAAATTTAAGGCTTCTAGAATAAGTACAGGTATCATATTCGAAATGAAAGCGGCTTATTTCGGGCAATTTATGGTTACGTATTGGTGAAATTGGGTTAATCCTTAAATTTGTAGCTAAACCTTTTATCTTTGGAGATAATACACTGTTGTTCAAATTTAAGAGGAGTCTTACATTTCGCTGATTATCTCCAAACTGCAAGAACAGATTTTAATAAAATTTAGTACGAACATTGGGCGACATATTGTAAAAAATGTACCATACAGCAGTCGGTGGTATACACGTGTGATCTTGCGTAAAACTCATCAGCAAGGGAATGTCTAAAACAGAGATTGCATATCGAACCAAGAAAAGTGATAAAGGGGTATAGCATCGCCTCTAGTAGTCATACATTTTTCAAATGTGACGTCATATGGGAACTGAAGAAGTTTATGGCAATCGGTTTCACTCCTGTAGCAATTATATTTATAGGTTCTGGAAGGCATTGGGTGGAGGAAGGGCCAGTTGCAGGTAATCCCCTAAAAGCGTTCTAGACACGTTCTATAATAGTATTTAGCTTACACAGTCCATCCAATTCATATCCTCACTTTCCAAAAATGTTATCCACTAGATTAATCCTCATACATAAAAATGAACTGACGGCCAACTGCACACCTCAAAGGCGAAAATAAGACTCTAAGTTCTTGTCTGTTTGCAAAAAGATGTGGTCTTTGCATCTCTCTCACTTCTGCCGCATGAGAAAGCCCGTTTAGCACTGTACAAACAATATAAATTTTGCACCAAGCAGTAGAAGAAGACCATTCTGTTGTCAGGTGAATCCCAGTTCAGCCTAATCACTGATTCTCTACGTACCTTTTTCTGGAGAGAGAGAGCCAAGAACTCGCTACCTGTGCTCCAACATCCAAGAAATAACGGAGGTTCTATCCTTGTCCATTCTGGTTCCACGGAGCATGAGAACAGAGGTTGTAGACTTGACGGGCCTCTTCTTAGGCTGGTGTACAGAACTTCGTGTCGTTAATATAAGCTCTGTGAGTGTTGCGAATTAAAGGGAAGATATCTGAGACCCTATGTTGCCTATTAAAGGGTACAGGTGAACATGCATGGGATTCTGTTGGGAGTGCAACAAAAACTCGCTTTCTTCTTCTCAGAACCCTGCACGATTTGCCGTTGCTACAGAAGCGGAACCGATTGCAACAGGGAATCATAAACTACCTCATTTCCAGTCTGAAGTCACGTTTTGAAAGCTGTTTGCCTACTACAGGGAACGACATCCCTAATTAGCTTGGTTTTTTTTATTAGGTATGCAGACAGTCTTAAACTTTGCTGCGACGATAAGCTTTGCGAATGATCATGCGTGTATGTTATGAATGCTGTATGATATATCTTTTTGCTGTATTCAGTCATCCTATGTCCGTACTCAATTTCATTAAAAATCTGTCCGTCAGTTCTTGACATCATCGACCAAATGTGAAAACTCTCTTAATTTTAGACACCAGTGTATATATTGATTTTCTGAATTTAGCACTTAAAGGTATATTTTTAACTTATTAACTTATATTAACGTATACTTTTACTAATTAAGATTAGAACTTTAGGAGGATCATATCAGAATAATATTCATATAAAAATTGTATTAATTTGTGTAATCATCGGGACCGTTTACGTAAAATGGAGATTTGCTTCTTGAAATTCTTGTCTTCTTATTTTAAATAATTTTTAAGCTGGAATTAATCATGTAACATGAATATTTTCAAACCTTTACTAGTGTTTCCAAGGCATCCTATATAACGAGGTAGGAGAAAGAGAGCTAGAGAAATATAGAAAGAAGTACGTTGAATCTAACACTTTTTTCTCCGGGAGGTATAATCACGAAGTGGCAAAAACAATTTTTAAAATATTTTTCCAGTAATTATACAGGAAAAGCTGAATATATTTGCACGCCATTGTATGGTAATCACTAGCTGAGCATTGTACAAAAAATTAAAGTAAGAATAATATCATTTTCAATGGAAAAAATGGAGAAATAAATAATTTATGAATGTACACTTCATATAAATTTAAAAGAAAAACTTCTTGCAGGTCAAACTAGCGTAATGCATTGTCAAAACATTCATTCCCTTTAATTTCAATTAAATTACCTTTGGTGAATGGCGTTCGTGTACGTTTTTTTAATCGTTTATTTTTCAGTCTCTTTTCGTAAGTGCTGTTTTGCAAATCGAATTCTAATTAATGCAGAAAATAAAATTATAATTCATCCGAAGAAAATTTAACTTTCTCTAAAAGAAAAAAAAATTGTACTTAACTAAACTTATGTGCAGCTGCTGAATATGAACGTAAAATTATATATTGGTTTGTTTTCCTATTGTTAAAGATTTTGGGTATATGCAAAAGGCTTTGCGTTTGTATTTTTTTGATTATTACGTGCTCCACCCTAAGGAACTACACGGAAAGGGAGGGATGCCTCGTGGAGGTCTTTTTAAGGTAAACTAGCTGGTATCCACGTTACACATGGGAAAAACCATGAAAACGTCCCCTCAGCCCACGGATATAGTCTTTTGTAAAAGTATTATATAAGACACAATGCAGCTGAAACACGTCGAATATTGTTGCAACCGATTACTACCTCTTTTGATCATTCAGAAGACAATTATCACCATACGGAATGAGTCCACGAGGTTTACATTCAAAGTAGTGACACTGAGTGGGATCGACATGAAAAAATCGAAGTTTTAATAAGGATGTAATAACGAGTAAACAGGATTAATGCCAATTTGTCACCTTTATAGAGTTGTTACAGGCTTGCGTATGATAACCATAGCATAATAGAAATGGACAAAACCGTTCCTCTGTGGGATCGGACTAAAACCGTTCGCTCACTAACAATAACCTTCATGAAAAAGATCTAGACAAAGGGTCGAATTAAGTGAGGTTAGCCAAAATGGTGCAAAGAGCGAAAAGAATCAAACGCTAGTTCCCTGAACTGATTTCTTTGAACTGTAGTTTTGAGATTCTCTAAAACCTCCTTTCTACAAAGAACTAACAATAAAATTCTAGAGTAAACATTTTTCAAAAAGTTCCGGAACGATAAAAATTAAACTCGCTTTTCACTTGGGAGGATGAGCATTCTTTTATCTCCTAAATGGGAATCGAACTTCCATGGTATGCTTCCAACATTCTTCCGCTCTTTTTTCGCGAATCATGCGCTTGCTCCCTCAGTGAATGAGTTCGTGAACTAGTTATTCCTATGCTTCTGCACAGTGTTACTCCTGTGTCGCACCAAGATACAACAGAGAAAAGGAATTGTAGAAAAGGGGTTGGAACGACAACGAATGATAAATAATAATACAGACTGAGAGGCAGTTTGAAAACTAGTTACTGCGTTCCATTATAATACAATAGAATTTGTTTAATGAAAAATGCAAGAGCCGTTGTACACACCCATTAAATTAATTCGATTTTCATGTGAACAAATGGGTCTTCATTTAATACTTAATTTGGACATGGCGCTAATTTATAGAATCAGCGAACTTGCGATGGATTTTGTGTTAAACAAAATACTATTAATGATTGCAGTAAAGCTCGATGGAGGAAAATATGTCAATCAGGAAGTTCGAAAACTCATCATCTCCAATTTGTTTAAAATAAATAAATAAATTATTGATACTGGTAAATAAAATAAATCTGATGTGGACACCACATGTCTTCCCTTTACGGCTTATTAAATTATACTTCATTTAAACTTCTTTCTGCGAATTATTATAATTCCCTCAAAGCAAATTGAAAACAACATCAAAAACTGCGAATTTTGAAATTAAATATCAGGGTCAATTTTTGTCGTACTGGAGTCAAACATATTATAAGTTTATTTTTTCATAAAGGTTATATAATTTTCCCAAATATAAGTACAGCAGCCAGGAGATTGCATTAAAAGTTAGATCTCCTTACTTGCCCATTTTTTTTCTTTTTTTAAATTTGACATAGAAATGAAATATTTTCGCCATTTAAAACACTTCTGCAATTGCAAATATACGACTACAACCCCTAACGGTTGCAAAATACAGGACAGTTAAGCAATTTAATGTCGGGTAAGGGCTGTGCGTGTATATATATAACTTTGGTATTACCGATTGAGACAAAAAAGGAGATGCACAACTAGATGTTATAGAAGTCCCATATACAAAATTTTCAAGTTCTACGACTAATCATTTTTGAATTATGCTGGATATCATACGTACGTACAGACATAAAAAAAATCCATTTTGAATCCATTTTAAATCTATTGTACAATCTGTTGTGGAATAAAGAGTCCTTTGTTTTGTCCTCATGTAGAGACGTCACGCCGAAAAATAGTTAAAATGGATTTAGGAACGGTCAAAATTGATATTTCCGTTGAAATCTGGCAACCGAAATTTTTCGCGATTACATTGCTCCTCTCACTTCGTGTAAAGAAGTAACTATTAAACATAACTCTTAACAAACGATGATTTTGAAGTAAGTAAGTATGCATTGTCTTAGGAATGCATTTTTTAAATTTAACAGTAGTGAAATTGAAAAATGATAATTTGGGGCAAGGGATACTAGGGCATCTCTGGTGGTTGTTTCCATTAAAATATCATGCATACAAGGAGATAAATTTTGAATATAATTATTTGTTAAATTTTAAACTGGTATTGTTTTCAGTTGCAGAATAATGAATTGAATGTCCTCCTCCCACGCACATAATGCAACTTAATTGCAAGAAAAATTGTCACTGTGCACATGTAGACTATTTTATGCTGCCTGAAATAAAATCTCACCTGAAAAAGCCACCAGACTGAGAGCATTTAAGAAACCTGTAACCAATAGGATCGAAACGGATTCTAAAAGCTTAGTTCTACAAAGCAATGTAAAGACTGTATGAATGTTGACAAGAAATGCATAGTATCGGTAGAATTCTATATAACAAGATATAAGTTGTTTCTTTTCATATCTGGAATTTTACGAAATAAGCCTTTTGTAGTTCATCATACCATGGTAATGTAATTATGATGAATAGCATATATATGTTTTTAAACAAGGCAGCGAGATTTTTGTGATTGGGTATATACCGCTATAATATGAAGAATAGACATGCTTTTTACACTTTCATGCAGTTTCACCTGACATAAATTTCTTAAAATACTTTAAACATTTGCAAAAATATTCTTGTCCCAGGATATCAGAAGTGTCTTCGGTTCACAATATAACGTTACTATTAATTGAATTTAACTTCCCGTTGTATTAATTTATCAGCACATTTTCTTACATTTTGATTAAGTGTAAACTTTCCCTCACAGGTATTTCATATTTCGGGTAAGTCTTTCGTGAAAAAAATCTCCAAAATTAAAATAAATTACAGCATATATAGAACAAAAACTAATATTTAAACTAAATTGCTGCTGAAGATTTCTTGAACAGACCTAGAATGCTATTATGAAAGTAAATAAAGATAACACACGAAACCTTCATTCTTGTAAAACGTACAATGACAGATTTTTAACAGAGTAAAGCAAACTTCTAATTTTAATTGTCTATAACCTCTTTTAATTTTCACTTAATTTGGGGACTTCATCTCTTTCTGTCTAAAAATTGCGCTACAAGTCTCACTGCGTCATTCAAATTAATCATGCGATCCTACGTGACGCTTAATTCAGATTCCTCTTGACCAATCACCAAACTGTAACGAAAGGCTTAAAACTGAAACTATTAGACTCCCTCCCCTCTTTCTCTGCATTACTACTGCGACTCTTTCTCTTCTCGTTTACGCTTTCATACTATTCAGACGCTGCTACAATCACGCTTTTATCGCCATAGTATCAAAACTGTAAATGTTCTTTAATAGACACGAGTAGAGTGCCATGTGATTGTGGCCACTGAATTTAAATAAATGGTGAAATTTAATTCGACTGGACTGTTTATTCTTCATCAAAATGGATGGACGCTCTAAAACATCAAGTATCTACTCAATTAGTACTTCTGCGCATTTTATTTCCTCAGTGTTCTTATATCACTGCTTTCAAAATTTAGCTGATATATTATATACATCAGCTAAATAAAAGACTGACCGCATTCTCCCTCCCCCTCCTGAAACTATGAAATTTCCTCCATGGGAGAATTTTGTTTAGATGAGAACCCTTTGCTTATACTTTTTCGAATTACTGAATTTCTACTTTTTTTGCTATTTTTGAATCATCCAGTATTTCTTTTGTTTATTATTATAACAATTATTATTATTATTAAAATGCAAATAGTTTCAACCAGCTCCAAATATCTTAGTATTTCGGTTTAAATTCCAACACATAAATTACGACTTCAGTATAAAAAATTTTCCAACTTTTCTTTCTGCTACGTTTCATGTATATATATGTAAAGAAAAAAGGCATTGATCAGCAAATCCGTATCCATTGTTCTTTGTCTTTAAGTACTGCCTTAAAATGGATAGAAATGCTCTTGCAAACTGTCTTATCACGTCAAGACGCTATAAAAATTACTTGATTTGTGTGTCATTCTGAGTTTTACTTACACAGTTCAATTTTATGATTCCTGTATTGACTTTTCTTGCCTGTGCAGTGTACATTTCCGGTTCCGCTGCCCGTGATTGTTCAGGTGCTCTCTACTCGATTTAGCCATGTTAAGTTGTTCACAAAACTTCTATAAATTCAACGACGATTATTATGCTCTGCAGATACGCATGCGTATTTAAGTTGTGAATATTGATGTAAGGATCAACTCCTTTCAGTTATTAATTATTGTTAAAGCATGTCAGTAGCGATTAGTATGCAGTTACTAACTCTTTTTACACTCTTAAGAAAGGAAGCATGTTTCCTAAGTAATAAAATGCTGTTAATGATTCGTAAAGATTTACTGTAAAGTAATTAATCCAATGACATTTCTTTATTCATTATTTCAGATTTTTAAAAACTTTCTAAAAAATTTTATCGACCTATTGATTTTTTTATTCATTATTTCACATTTTTAAAAGTTTTAAATTTCATATACACCTAGTTTATTTACGAAGTAATATTTTATTTACAGGCTCTGAAATGTTCACCATATTAAAAAAATCGTTGACAAATTGACAAATCCTATCAACTGCGATATCGCTTTGGGCTCCTCAACGCGGCGCAGCGTGCTAAAGAGCAAAGAAAAGAAATATTTATTCTTATGAAATATTTTACTTTTGCTCGCCATTAACCTAAATCGCCACTTGAATACGAGATAAGGGGGGGGCACTCGGTTCTATTTTTCTTTTCTTTATCTCACTTAAATCGTTGGTGTTCAACCTGTCGATTATTGAGACGCTCAAGGTGGGGTGCGCCGTTGACAATGAGCTGTAATTGGCTGACTTAAACCCTTTGATAAATTTGTTACGGTCATCTATCGGCATAAAAAATAAGATTCTGTTGTTATTGAACACGCCCCGTATTCGATATTTCATACTGTAGCTTGAAATTGGAAACCAGCACATGTATCAGGCAATTCTTTTGATGCCCGGTTATTTAAATTATGCTTTAATGCACAACAAGCTCTAAATATGCGTTACCAAATTACTTGAAACCAAATGCTTGACGCTTTTATTAGAGTAATATATATTTTAATGCAAGTTTTATAAAATGGCAACCTGTCGGGACCTGCTTCCATTCAGGTAGACAAAGATTCGAATAATTAGATAATTAATGCAAAATTTACTCTACTCCGGCAGCGCGAAATCACAATTGTCGTTTGGCACGATAACCGTTTTCCTCCCGTAGACTATACAGCATACTTTTTTTACAAAAGTTCAGGTTCAGAGCGGAAAATAAATAAATAAATAAATAGAGACATTTCTATCAACTGCTCGTTTTGCACAAGGATCAACAACAAACTGCTGCAGTTATTTTGAAGATCCCAAGTTCAAATTCGGGCAAGGAAACGATCTTTTACCTGGTAAAAGATCTGGATCTTTGGAGATTCTTTGTAATTGCTTGTAATTTGTTTCACACTTTTAATTCTTTGTAATTTGTTTCACGCTTTTAAATGTGTGGCGATGTGGATATAGGGAATAAAAATATTCCTCTTACGCGGTGTTGTAATGTAAGGCTTCGCTCATGTTTTGATTTAAATAACAGCAATCCCACAGTCATAAACACTAAATGTATATTTTGACTGATCTAAGCCACTATAATCACGGAAGGTTAATGTTACAGGTATTTGATTTCGCCTAAATTTTCAACAAATTAATGAATTCCAAGCCCCACTTCATTGGCGAATTCTAAATTTCTGACTTATCATTTTTAGTGGTCATCAGTGAAAAAATGCTTTGTTACCATAACAAAATACTTAGTTTCATTATATATTTTTTCCCTCCGTTTTGTTATCTTCAACATCTAAATCATATCATATGATACCAAATGTCTCTGGTTTGTGATTTGAGCTTAAAATTGAAACATTCGTATAATTAGACAATTCGGATGGGTAGAATTTCTGTAGTTGGCATTCATACTTTAAGTTAATTATCTATGTATGATAATGCATTTTAATGGCAATCTTCTAAACGCAGTGAAACCATCCTAATACGACCAGTCATGCTTTCAGACATTTTCGGTCTTTTATGAGGTGGTAACCTTGTAAAACATAATCATCAATGATCGTGTTTTACAAGGTTTATGTGAGGTTTCATTCATGCATGTTGCTATTCATATTGTTATACGAGGTTTCATTTATATAGTTAATAAATAATATGTTCCAGTAAAGCAGTTTTTGTTTTCAAGGCAGAAAAAGGGTCGCCATTGAGAAGCTGTTGTAATTGATTTGTCATGATAACAAAAATTGTTTTTTTAATGTTATAATTCTCGTCTGCGAGATACGGATGGTATCATGAATCATCAATTGCTTGGACGAAGATGTAGGTTTGTCGATGGCCATGCACTTGAATACCAGCGGCGACTGTATGACTTTTTCTTACCTCCTCAGTTTTTATCGAGAACATCTTATTAGACGGAATCGAGTTTTCTCGTACTTCTATCCGGCCGCAGTCACAAATATCAATGAATCAAAGGATTCAGAAATCAGCACATAGTCAGTTGCTACATGTTGATTTAAATTTATAAAGACACTTCCAATTACTAATCGTAATTTTTAGTCTAATTACGATTAAGATAATGGTGGCAGTTTACTTTATTTTAAACACTAGTAGGTTTCTCCTTTTCTTTTATTGATTAAGAGCCATAATTTAATGCAAATTTAAATTTTAAATTATATGAATAACTGAACAAGGACGATGAGAGATTAACTTATTGTCGCAAAGTATTTCATTGATCATATCCCGGACGAGAGAGAAGACACCTTGTACTGGAGTCGTGCAGCCATATCATAAGCCATAACACATGACTTAGTGCGTACCACATAGAAAATACTCTTTATATGTACGATTTAACGTCATCTCTAGGATTCAGGAAATTTTTGCAAGTTGCCTAGTGCTCCATCTACCTTTGATTATACATCATAATATAATGCCTATAACGTCGTGTACAGAAGAACAAACTATACTACATCGTCCTTTGCAACGAATCCTGCGGCGGAATCAAAATGGTTGCATGGTCTTGTGATATCGCAAAGACAGATTAGGTATTTCCTATGTCACTATACCAGCCTGGCATTCTGGTATAGAAGAAAACGTACTAGATGTCAAACACTCAACATCTAGTACGTATTCTTCTTACGCAGAACCAGATTTATGGGGTTTCGAAAGTCTCGAGGGCTTGGAATTCCAAGGGTCTGCAAAATTATTAATTATATTAAAAAAAACAGTAGATATACTCTGGGTCTTAAGATTCAGGTGAGTTGATTCCCTCGTTTTATACATTCGCCAGTGCTCGTACATTGAACAGCCACGATTTGACCAAGTCAGCCGCCTTCCCAAGAATGCAACAATAACAAACGTTACATTTATGAAGTTTTAGAGCCTGCTGTTATTTCTTATCGTCATGGCCTAGATGGGATGATTTGGGGAATGTGCAGCCCCATGTAGTACACTCAGTTCACTGATTTCTGGATGTCAAAACTGTTCCGCTTTCTTCTTGACCCGCCCATTCGAACGTATCTAGGCCCAGCCAGTGGCCGAGTGTTTGCTGAATACTGGTTTGCCATGCGAACGAACTGGTTGCGTATTTGATTTTGATGATTTTCCCCGTGTGTAAAACGAATACGAGCAATTTCCCTGAAAAAGTTCTCCACGAAGGCATCCCTTCTCATAAGTAGATACGCCTCGCAGCTTTAAGCACTTAAACTTCCGAAGAGCAGTAATTAGCAATGCTTAATATAAATTTGCGTAACATTCATAGCTGCAGATGTGAAAAAGAATTTGAAACAGAAAGCATAAAAAATAAATGAAAGAATATTTGTTATGTCTACATATAATTTATATATATGAAAAAATGACGGAGCATTTGTGGTAACATAGAAAGCTGAAGAAAACTTGTTCTTTTGTTTCATTTTTACGTTCCTAGTCTCAATATAAAAAAATTAACATTTTCATTTTTCTGAATTCAGTTTTCGATCACAAATTTTATTATTCATTGGAAACTTCAAAACATTTCTTTTAACAAAAACATATTCTGTTTGTAGCTAAACTTCAGAAAGACTTGGATCAAATTAGTGGAATATTTAAGTCTTTGCATTCTTTTTCCGGCTAAGCAGCTTTTTTTTTTTTTTTTAATTTAATTTTATTATTATTATTTGGCTAAATAAAATTAAACCAGTTAATTTATTCAGGTGTTTTTAATCTTTGTGAGATTTCAATAGCATAAAAATATAATTTAGTTTATGGCATAATTATTTTAGGCTAATTATTTTAGGCGAATCTGAAAGGGTGAATTTCTAATTCATAACGAGAAATACCAGTCAGTTCGGAATCAGTAGACGAATTCGTATCTGTAATACCTCTGTTAAAATAGAAAGAAGCTGACTCGATCCATATATATGTGGGATGGCATCGTTCATTATAATCAGATGACGCGACAAGCTGTGAAAATAAATATTTTACTTTTCCGATGATAGAAGTCAGACGATTCCGCCATTAAGACGATGACGCGATTAAGAGATGTTTGAATGTAAAGATGATTCCTTCTCTTCATCTGTAAATAATCTCACCTATTTCCTTCTACGTATGTAATTAATTTGTAGTTTGTTGCAACTATACATGTTTCATTAAATATTCAAGTTATTTGTAAATCGGACTAGTTTATTAGCCCCTAGACAGCCACCTAAGAAGTAAGTTTACAAACATCATATTCCTAGACAGTAAGTATCGATTCTACATATAGATATGACATATAGATACTTTTTTCAAAGGCGTATTCTTCATCTAAATGAAAAACGATTGAAGAAAAATACCAGTTCCTTACATTATGTATATTTGGCTTACAGAGCGGTTATCCGGATTTTTGAGATATCCGGCGGTATACGGAAACCAATTCAGATATTTAAATGTTTATCGTAAGAAACATTTCTTGTAAATTATTAAAAAATTTCGCCTCAAATTGTTTCCGTTCAAGCTTCGAATTTTTTCCCTATTAAATATTCCAGCTATTTTACATTAATAGCTTAAGATTAATTTAGAGTTAATTAAATATAAAAATAAATAATATTTATTTGATTGAATGAATTAATTATACGAATAAATTTAACTCATTAGTACCTCATTGCGAAATTAGGGTGTAGTATATTTCCATATAAATTAAAACTTAACTGCGAAAATATGTTTTGAGAAACTAGCTTGAAACTTATTCAGATGAAATTTTTACTTTTTACTTCACTTCATTTTGTACAGCACGAAATTCGCAAGTGACAATGATTGATGAGGATTTTATTGTATCGTATTAGTCTTTTACAAAATTATTATCGGAGTGGATTCGTTCCCAATTATAGATTTTTCCGTCCTTGTGTGTCTAAATCTTTATTCATTTGGACAGTGGCGCCGAACAGTTGGAGGACCTCTTCATTTTGTTTCTGAAATAGTTATTTAAAATGCGCAACGTCATTCATTGCCTGTCTATCTTCAACATTAAATTGAAAATTGATTCAAAAATCAGTATTAAAGTTCGGACATAAATAAAATGAAGCACTTAAGGTAGAGTTTTAAACTTGAACGTGTTGATCTAAAGCATTTACGACAGAAATTTGAAATGATATGCAGGATTTAATATTTTTTCATTTTATACAAATTGCTAAAAAGTTTTACAAATGTCTATTTAACCCCATATCAGTTAGCATCAATGAAAATTATGAATATGAGAATGTCATTGTGATCAAAAGGTATGAGAAATGATTCATTTTAAATATGCACATGTAGGATATCGCGTACTGAGTTTAGTAAATGCTAAGATTTCCATAGCTATCTTTGCAACTCTCCGAATTCTATTTTCTTTTCTTATATATAAGTATATTAATTTTTAATGAATAAGGAATTTTTGGTGCGGCGGTATTTCAAAACGGCGAAGTACAAACAAACAAAAAGTATGTCTTAATTTTTTTCTCTTAATGGTATTTCTGCTATAAAAACGTGTAAAAATGTTTCTTTTGAATCGCATACAGTGCTAAAGGAAGGCAGAGATAATAAACCATGCTCTGGTCGTTCATTAATGAAAACTAATGAGACAGATATCAATCAAGTCAGAAACCGGATGCTTAGCTATTATCGTTTAACAATAAAGAATATTAGTGAATAAGTTCCTACATGATCTAAATCCTGTTAAGCAGTTAGAAAATCTGGACTTATGCTATTTTTCAGATTTTCGATGTCTTCGAAAAGCGCCAGCGTTTTTCCAGAAACAACAATGTATTCAAATGAATTAAGGTATGCTATCTCGTTTCGTTTGGTTTGGGTTAGTTGATTATGGCAAGGCATACTAGGGCTACCTGCCTAAGTGAAGGGATGCTTTCGTGAAGGACTTTCTAAGCGAAAGTGGCTCGTATATATGTTACACAAAGGGAAAAGAGCACGAAAATAACCTATGCAAACAGCCCGTTCTCCTAGAACCAATTCCGGGTCGAAACTACCAATGTTCAGCGATTTTACTGCTGGACCATTGATGGGCCACGCTTTTTCGAGGCGCATCCTTCTCGAAACGCTTTCTGGTTGGTTATGAAATATGAAGCTACAATTTTGTTCAGCAGTAGCTCAATCAACGTAATGATGATAGGTTTCTTCGATTTTCTGGTGTATTTCCTTAAGAAATTCTATTAGCTGGCGAAACTTTAACTAAGAATATTATTAAAGTGTTTTGCGGCATTCGCGTGAAACCGTTCATAAAAAACGATTTAAATTGTGGTGAAATAAATTTTTTGCTCGCAATATTGTCCTTATTCTAGAATGTTTTGGCAAAAATTCAACAAATACGTCTCCACAAGTTTCGTAATTACTTGGAAAAACACGCCGAGGAACAAATGCTGAAGATTCTAAAGCAAAAAGAATCAGCGTTTATGTAACTTATACTGATTCTTGTTACTTCATCATCTTCAACAACTATGAAAGACGTTTAGGAAGTTGGAGAGGGGCAGGGAGAGTTAGAAGGGATTACTTGGAAAGGGTTGTAATGAATACTGATCAATAAATTTAAATTTCATGTTTTATGGAATCCTTCACAATACTTATTAATTACAGCCGAGACATCATGGGAAAATATAAATTATTTTTGTTCGTTTATTTGCTATTTCTTTACCGTGGGTTGTGTGTAGTACTCACAGTGTAAAGATTATATTTAATACAATAATCAATATAAGACTTGATTATTATAATAAAATTAAAAAATGTGTTCATTCGTTATAAAGATATCAATTGGCGTGCTTTGCCTCTTACTCCGTCGTGGCATCGAAAGACGCATTTAGCGTTTTCAAAAGCATTTAGAGCCCACCAGCGGCCGAGCGGTAAAGTCGCTGAACACTGGTAGTTCGGTCCGAGGTTCGAATCCCGCGAACGGGCTGGCTGCATGGGCGTTTTCATGGTTTTTCCCATGTGTAACGTGTATACGAGCCAGTTTACCTTAGAAAGTCCTCCACGAAGGCATCCCTCCTCTTAGGCAGATAGCCCTCGAGGCTTTGCCATAATCACACACACACACACACACACACACAAAAAAAAAAGCATTTAAAACGTGGCATTGAAAGTCGCATTTAGCGTAACGGCATTTAAAGTTTTCTGAGTGAACGATATCTGTGATTTTGAAGAACAAGAAGGTTTACCAGACTTTCTTCCAAATAAGAATTTTTCAGTCATTTTATGGTCACCACCTGTTGGTAAAAAATTATAAGTCACTTCTTATAGTTTTTTTGAACGAATACGCCTAACATTTACCATCAGCTGGTCCGTTTATTGTATCAAACTTTTAAGAGATTATGTTACTGGAATTCTTTTCTCTCGACATATAGCATGGAACATCTTATTTTGTCATAATTCTTGACCGATGTTCTATGCATAAACGACTGGTGTCTGTGATTTTCTGTTCGTAGCTTTATGGGTTAATATGCAATAAGACAGTTGGCTTATAGCAGAGCACTTGAGAGCTATCGGCTTAAGGGAAATGATTCCTTTGAAGAGGACTAGCTGGTATTCATATTGCGCATAGCACCACAATAAATGCCTTGAGTTAAAAGTTTCCATTCAATTCAATTTTGAAAGCATTGATTGCTATAGCAATTGAATTCCACTGTTAAACGCAATATTGAAATTCTGAACACTGACAAAAGAATTTGAGTTGAAAATTTTGCAATCGTTGTATTAGAAACTTATTTTATTTCTAACACCTGTAGTATAAAGTAACACTGTTTGCAAAATACTATTCTTGATCGGCCGGCTGAGCGGACGTTTACTGTGTTCTCCAATCGGGAGAAAAAAGTAGAGGTTCTGCAGAATAAATTCCTACGCACCATGGTCAATTCTCCTTGATTTATTAGAAACTCTGTTATTCACCAGTATATCGATATACCAAATATTCATGATAATATTTTACCGTATTCGAACCAAATCTTTGATAATTATGTCCATCTTCATTCATCTTAAAATCACTGAGATTACTAATTATGATCTTATAACTGACTTCATTGTCAAAGGACCAAGAATGGTACATTATAATGACAGATGCTCTGCTCGTATTACTTTACTTTTTTTCTGACTTTCATTGTAATTTTTTCATAAAACTAAGCAATGCAACAATCTTGTAGATTTTAGTCAAGACTCTTATCAATTTCGAAGGCAAGCAGGTACAGCTCCTTCTTTGTCAGGAGTAAAGAAATCTATAACGAAGGGAAAGCCACGGTTGTGCTTATACCGAAAAGAAGTAAAGTGAACGAGAATCGTCATTTGTCGGCAGAAATAATAACGAAAATTGAAAAAATAAGTTAATAGCGCAAGATAAATCTTTATGAATGTGAAAAGCTTCAAAAAATCCAGCCCACAAATGGAAGAAGCTTTGGGATAATTTCGGTAGATCCATGTTCAAAATTGTGATTAAATTTCCAACTCTGATTAGCTATTACTTGTTAATTTCGCCTTTCCGGATATAAGATTCAAGTTCCTTGATGCGAAATTTTAACTGTGTTTTAGTTTGGCCGCTTTATCTCAAATCACACTGACAAGTTCTGCTTTAAATTCCACAAGAATTAAAATCAGAAATGAAATCTTCAAGAAGCGGATGATCGATTTTATTAATAGGCAAGAAAATGGCTTGAAAATTGAACTTCTGAAGAATCTTAATTTTTTTAATTGCAAAGATAAGACCTTTGTTTCGCTTATTTTTGAACCTTGTTTTTAAATTTCACTCAGTTGAACATTTACACTCACTCAACATAGGGCTTTCCATCCCATGCGGCTCCGACGCGTCCTGCGCTTCACAATTTTCATTCGCAAAACATTTCCAATGGCCTCCGGCATCACATCTAAATATACGGGTAAAAATGCTTAGTGCGTTATAGGCTCGTTACATCAGGAAGAAACAAGCGGGAAAAATCAAGTAAGCCTTCACCGGAAATCGAAATACGGGTCTTCCACCAAATGAAGTATATTGGCTAAACAATTTATTATTTATCATTATTTTTCACTTATTATATACGTTGCCTAATCACTTATTATTTATTATTATTTACTATTATTTATTATTATCATTCATTTTTTGGTGACTTCTTCATGTAACTTAAATATGAATAAATTTCCTTTAAAATCTCGAATAAGGAAGTTTCTTTTGTAATGGCATTAACACTTGTGTGTTTTGCCCTTATTAAATATCTTACAGGAAGGCCTCCTGCTTAATACATTGATGAGGTATCAGGACAAGGAGAGTGGATTGTTGTTATCTTGTCCATAATACATTGGAACAATGGTTGCCAGAGCCTACTCCGAAGAGAGAGGAGAGTGGATTGGAACTTAGAATTAAGATCTGGCTATTTGCTTTCTTATCCTTCATATATGCAGATGGAAAGTTGAATATTCTTTCCAATGGGGGGAGGGTATAACTAGTGGATTCCCTTTAGCGAAAGTTGAATTATTAAGCTTCACCCTTCGTAAAAAAAATAAATGAAACGATGGAAATTGACTTTAAACTGAAAACTTCAGGTAGTCTATAAATAGAGTTCTCCGTTAAAAAAATTAAACAATAAAAATCGTATGTGTACACCACATGACTTCCTTGTACGGAATATTAAATTATACGCATTTTTTCTTGCATTTCATTTAAACTTATTGGATTGAATTAAATCTACTTCGCCGACAGCGCATAAACCACAATAGAATAAGTGCATTCTTTAAAATTCACTCTAGTATTTGTTTACCATAGCGACACTCTGGCGCTAGATTCACTTAACAGTATTATATTTCGTTCATATTATAACTCATAATGCACAAAATTTATATCATTTAAAGAATAGAATTTTCTAATCGTTGCCACATGTTCTATTCAAATACTATAATAAAGCTAGAATGATATATAAAAGAAATTAAGCAAACAAAACAAAAAGGAAACAGTTTTTCACAGACGATTGAGTATTTCTCATTAATTCAGTTCCCACTTCGCGAGAAGGCAAAAATACATAAAAACTCAAAATATCTATGTTAAAATTTACGAAGTAAATCTTAAACACTTATTTCCTCAAAAAATTCCAGAAAGGATTAAGAATGATTTAATTGGCAGTAATAAATGAAGGCGTTATCTTTGTTGTTGCGAAGCTAAGTTTCTCTATATTTGCAACAAATCCACTAGTCTGTTGTTTCAAATGTAAGCAATCAATGGCCGCGATAAAAAAAAAAAGGGCTTAGCGGCACTTAAACAACTTTAAAATTGTTGATAATTCTAAAAATATTACATACAGATTTACTAAAGGCATAAAAACCTTAGCCGGAAGATAAAAACAACATAATTCAATCATCTTTAAAGCAAAAATGTACAATTTACAAACATATACGAGTAAAGAAACTGAGATCACTGAGCCGGGTAACAGAGTGGATATATATATAAATATATTTATATACGTTTGGTGCGCCCGATTGCAACCAAAATACGAGGTGCACATCTACATGTTATAGCAGTCCTATATACAAAATTTCAATGTTCTAAGGCTACTCGTTTTTGAGTTATGCGAGATACGTACGTACGTATGTATACAGACGCCACGAAACATTCTCTTCAGAATTAATTTTAAAGCAGTTTTATAATTTTTTTGGAGGAAACGAGTATTTTATTCTGTTCTTACGTACAGATATCACGCAAAAACATCGTTAAATTGCTGTCGATAGCGGTCAAAATGGATATTTTCTTTGAAATATGCTGCCTGAAACTTTTCGCTATTACAAGACTTCCTTTTTATTTCGTACAAGGAAGTAAAAATATTAAAAAAACATTAAATATGAAAATACTTATGCAAATACTGCGCTTTTCTTCTTAAATAAAAATAAAAATAAACTGTTACTATTTCGCTAAAAATAAATATTTACAGCCGAATAAAATCAAAGCTCAGCTTAAAGAGAATTCCAGTTTTAAAAGTTTCTGTGTTTGTTCTTTACTGTCTTGTACGAAGTAAAGGAAGTATCGTAATAGCTAAAAATTTAGGGTATCATATTTCAACGAAAATGTCTATTTATACCGTTCTCGAATCCATTTGAACGATGTTTTACGTGACATCTGTACGTACGGGCAGAAAAAAGAACCCTTTTTTTTTTCTTTTCCAAAACGGATTTAAGGATTCAAAAGAGATTTTCTCGTGCCGTCTGTACGTACGTACATACCTATGTATGTATCTCGCATAGCTCAAAAACGAGTAGCCTCAACGTAGAGATTTTGTATATGGGACTGCTATAACATATAGTTGTGCATCTCCCGTTGTGGTTGCAACCAGCCACACCAAACATGTATGTATATATATATATATATATATATATATATATATATATGCACTCTGTTACTCAGCTCGGTGATCTCAGTTTGTTTATTCTTATATGTTGTTAAATTATGCATTTGTTTGCTTTAAAAGTGACTGAATTATGTGGTGTTTATGTTCCAGTTAGTTTTTATGTCTTTATTTAATCTGCATGCAGTAGTTGCAGAATTATCAGCAATTTAAAAATGGCTCTAGGCCTAACGTGGCTGCTATTTGTTTACATTTGAAATTCTTAGAAGAACAGTAAATTAAATCAGTTGGTTTTTCACTAGTGGACCAAGAATTTACTTTCAGTTTTGAGCACCGAAATTTTGTCTTTTTGCCCTCTGGCCGAATTGCTTGTTTTTACGTAGAAACTAATTTTAACTGCGGAAATTGTTTTTTTAACTGTTTTTAATTCTATTTGGTGTTTTATGCTCTGTATGTTTCAACTTTAATGAAGATGTGTGAGTTTTTAGGTTATTTTCGCCTTGCCGCGAAGTGAGAACTTAATTAACTGAATGAGAAATACATTCCTCTAATGAAATTGAAGGAAATAAATTTAAATGAAATGCAGCAAAAAATGTGTATGGTTTAATGGGACGTATAGGAAGTCATGAGGTATCTACATTAGATATTTTATTTTAAATCTATACAGTTTAAACAAAAAACTATCAATGTAATCGGAAAGTCTCTTATCATCTGAGGGAAATTAAAAAGGAATATTTGTATAAAAGATTGCAATCTGTATATTGCGACAAGATTTTTATCATCACCTTTGATTTTAATTTGAACACAGATCATGAATTTGAGTTAGAAATTTTGGAATCGTTATATTAGAAACGCATTTTACATTGCAGCATAAAGTAAAACACTTTGAAAAACCTTACAGTATCAGTAAGATAACCGTAAAATTACATTTTGATATATTCAGCGTCTCCTGCTGATGAGTAACGTTTATAATGCGCAAGATATATAACATGTCTTTGCATCGTCTATTGGTAATAACGCGTTTTCATGTTTCTGAGCTTTTATTCGTAGCTTACAGAATCTTCCACTAACTGAAAACAAGAAAGTTCTTTGAAGTATTGAAAGGATATTCACCAAAGCTGTAATTCGTAAATGTTAATAGTCTCTAAAACGTATGAGAATTTTGATTGCTTAAATGTTTTCTTTGCTTTTGCGGCGAGCGTACTTACGAACCTGTCTTCAATTAAATGTTTTTCTTAAAAATATTTTCTTCACTATACAGTTCGTACCAAAGGCTGTGGCATATACAATTACCGAACTTGCGAAAGTAAATAAATTCATGGTAAGAAGGAAGTAATTTTTGAAATCTTTTATAAAGTTATCCACAAATTTGAAGTACTAAAGCCGTGTTAAAGCCGTCTTTTAAAAGAAGACAGCTCTCTGTACGGTAAATTATGGTTTTTGAAAGCTAACGAAGTATTACTGAATGTAACTGCAGTGAATCCTCTCTAACAGACCTCTCATAGTTTCAAGTGATTTCGGTCTTTTGTGGAGATGGTCGTCTTAGAAAGGGTGCAATTAAATAATGATATTTGTTTTCATATGTGCTGGCCACTTTCAAAAGCAGTTGCTTTGAGGAGGTAATCATGACGAAATCTTTTACTGTATTTGAAATGCATCTGCAGTAGTACGAGAATTCTCGAACATTACCAGACAAGCTGTTCACTGACGTCCAGCCACTACCTCAGACTTCCTTATAATACGTATGACAGAATTCCGGACCAATGCTATATCATCAAACAAAAGGCACTCAGCACAAAAAAGTAATGGGAATCTTGGACATTCTGGCAATGCATGTGCTGGATCTATGTTATTTTAGTTAATTTCTCATTTTACACAAATGCACAGTACAAGCCCCATATCAGTGCATCGTACCACTACTACTTCTCTGCATTCCTTGTTAAACCACAGGGTGAAATGCATTGTCGCACAGTGGGACTACCATCAAGGATGGTAAGTCTTAACATTCAAAGATGAAGGGAAAGTACTAGTGTCTTCGTCTTCCGTTACCTGTTATCATATTTGAGTGTTCTAAATAATAATGAAGATTAATACTTTCTTAGATGATCACTCCTAAAAGTTACTGATATTTCTAGAACCATGCAATAAAATTTGTCAATCTGTCATTCATCTTTGAAATTGAGCTGTATTTCCAAAAGCATGCAGGCGATGATGAGCATTTCTTAAAAGAACTAGTGCTTGTGAAAGAACGTAATAAAGCTTTCCGAGACGATCTTCTCCTTGTAGAACTTTCACTCCTTCACTTACTTAAGAAAGTGACCGATAGTTTTGAAAGCATACGCAAACGTCGCTAAAACGAGCATCTACACCTAAGATCAATAGCTTGAGTTGAACTGTAGGTGGCCGTCTTAGAGTAGGTTCAATGCAAATAAATAACGATATTGTACACCATCCAGAGTGATGTTCCGTGCCTTTAAGGAAGACATAAAAATGTTTGAACCGTGTGTGCCACTTTTGGGAGGTTTGTACTCGTAAAAACCCCTAAATTTCCTCTGCGCAGGGGCTTCAAATATTCTTCCGCCGGCCCAGCTTCTCATCTGTAAGATTAAAGAATCCGCTATCCTAAATATCTTGAGGAGAATAATGAATGCTTTCCCCCCTCCGATTTCTTTTTATTGTAACTTTCTCGAAACGATTTCATACGTGATTGACTGCTGTCAGCAAATTCAATTTGAAACATAGTTTTTCAATAATATAAGCATACACGATTATTCTTTGAGTTGATCAAAATTACCCCATCTAATTTTCTTTTTCTAACTTTATCTTCTTCTTTTCGGACAGTACTAGGGCAGATATGCATGTGTTCGCAGATGGCCAAGAATGAAGCCCATCGCTCTTCTTCCACGTTGTTACATTTTTATTTTTGTCACCCATTTGCGAGCGGTAGTAACTAGATTGGGATGCTTTCAGTGGTCGTGACTGACCAAAGGGTAATTAGGGATTATAATAAGATTCTATACGGCCAATAATCATGCCGCTCCAACGGTCGGTATGAAAAGCTACTTTCTCAGATGATCGCCTAATCGTGTACATGTGATTTATTTTCTGATGTTAATCACCATCCGACAACGAGGTTAGAGTCGGTTTGATGACATCTCAAAAGTAAGAATAATGTGCTGAAAATGGGTGAGTTTTTTGCGAATGTGTCCGTATGAACACATTTTGACTAACTAATTCCCAATCGGAGACATTTGAAATACCTGCAGAATCCGACGGTGATTGTATGAGATGATTTACGTAATCACTTTCTTGGCAATGTTAGCTGTAATGTATTTATTTTTCAAAATTTGCGTACTTATTTCAATTGTTCTTTGAGCGTTTCTTAAATAGTGTTTTTCACCGAAAAAGCAATAAGTATTTTTTTTTATTTATTTTAACTAATCCTCTTAGGGTATATATAATTTCTGTCAAGCTAAAAAAATCTGATGTGAAAATCGCATGATTTCCTTGTACAACGAAGTGAAAACTGTTTAACTATAGTTTTCACTTTGTTAAGTTTTTAACTATAGTTTTCACTTAAGAATGTTACATTAATTAATATTTGTAAATAAGTTACAAATATTAATTAGTGTAACATTCTTAAGATAAAAAAATTCTGCTATCTCATCTTGGTATGCAGACTTCCGTTTAACAAATGAAACGGTTTTAAACTAAGCAGTTATGATAGGTCTACTAGGTTGAGAATTAGTCTCGGGGAAATTAAAGATATAGAAATAAAATCTTGTATAAGAAATGAATTTTTCAATAAAGAAAAGCCAAATGGAACGGAAAAAAATAAGATGATGTTACTTCAGCGTAAATGAACGCAACATTGAGACTTGGTGATTTTTTAATAAAGAAAATAATTAATTATCAAAGTATAGTTATGCATTTATTTCACTAGATCGCATGCACAACAGAGCTCCAACGAATATTTCTCTAAAGTGACAACAGTTTCTTTTTCTGCCGGGTGCCCCGATATTTTCACCCAGAAATTGGCAGCTGAGGACAATAAACACATCGATGAGTTTTCCTATGTTAGTATGATCTGGTGGACAAATCTGGCAAACAACGGGGTTTGGGGCGTGATAGGGCTTGTTTCTGTATTGTTTGTAGCTTATCCCATCCAATCGACAGTAACATGAGTTCGGTTCTCTGATATCCACGAAACTCATCGTAGCAAGGATTACGCATATCATTTGCAAGAGCCTTGAGCACCATATTGATGACAGTACGACTTTGTGCAGCTTCGTCCCCCAGTTTTGAAGGAAAACACCTCGGGAGAACGGGTCCAAGGGACTCCCACTCCTCTTTCACCAACTCTCTCGAGAGGACTTTTGGCTTGCCGCATATTTAGTGTGTCCCATGCGTACAGACACTATTCATTTGCAAACATCCGTGCCTTCTCGGGTTTCAGACCCGAGCCCTTCGGTACTGCAATCACCTCGCTAACCACTATCCCGATTGGGCGGCCAAGCTTATTATTAAAATTCCAAGCTTATTCGTTCAAACGCCCTGTTCTCAAAATGTGACTTCTCGATGGATAGTCGAAAGATGCTTAATTCCGTTTGCACTGTAACTCAAATTGCCTCGTCCTGAACGATATTACTTCATACATTTCTTCTTTACAAGCCAGGCTAAAGCGTTGGAAGAGCCAAATTCACTTATTGCACTTATTCGCGATAAAGAGTTTTCCGCCAACATCGTGAACAGAGTACTTTTCTTTAGATGTAAAATAAGAAAATGATTGTTTCAGAATTGATTTATTGTATTTCCCTTTTAATATAGATTTTGTTTGCTTTTTTCATATAACTGAAAGGATCAGTTTTAATATTCCCTGTGTAATTGAACATAAAATTCTTAACCTGTACCAAAAAACTCGATGACCTGTAGATATTTAGTTGAGATAAACTCCTCATTGAAGAGGAATTATCTCAAGTCTTTATCTTGGTAATTGCGTTTTTCTTTCTTAATTCGAAGTCATAATCATCGCTGTTTTATCATAATGGTTCTTTGTTGAATTTCATTAACAGGCATTAGCTCTCTGTGGTTATGAAGTGTTCATGAAGAAATAAAGAAATCGAGATGAAGACGGTTTTGAGAGTGATGTCTTCATCTGATAAGTTGATTTGAGAATGAGCATTACGCCTTTATCTTATTTTAGGATTGGCAAGTAAAACAAGCAGCAAAAGCTGATGGGCGGGAAAACATGAGAGGAGTTTAACGTGATTTGAAAACTTTTTTGTTTTGGTTGCTCTTTTCTTGAATGGTTTGCTCTTGAAACTTCATTTCTCAGCTGAGAAAGTTGAATGCAGTATTTTCATTCAATAATTAGTTAATGAATTTATAGTGCTTAATAAAAGAGTAATTTATGAATGTGATATTACAATGGCATACTTAAATTAACAGAATTATAACATGGAATTTATTTAATAAATAGTTATTTCATTAAGAATGTGTATCAACTGTTGTTTGATATTTAGTTATCTGTCATACTAGAATATGTGTTGGGTGAATTAAAAAGAAAGTCACTCTCTGACAAATTTTGCACTGTACTTATTTGAACTGAAAACTTTTAAACTGTCAATACCTGTGATGATTTACAACAGTCTTCCAAGTTCATCTCAGTTCAGTTGACGATGAATGGGAGCATCTGGTCTTCACCAACGTTTATTATTCAATGAATTAATTTTAATTTTAAATAATAGTAACCAAGTTAATTGCATTTTCATTATACAATGCGTAATTTAAAACTAGAAATTTTGAAACATATTTACATGAAAAAGGAATTTAAAAAAATTTAAAAAAAAACCGGAAATAGTAAAAAATATTATAAAGCATTAAAAGATAATGTAAATGTAACAAATGAAGGTAAAACATATGATGCGAGTGAATTTTAAAAGTTTCATTGGATATAATGCATAAATTGTTTCTACCTCCAACTTCGAATCCCATACCAATTTGCAATCTCTTTATTTTTCTCATATTTAATATTATGAGATTAAAAGTAGTTAAATGATATGAAAATGTTATCTAGTGTCTACATATTCATATTTCAAGTTACTTTGCTGTTTCTCCTGACCATGTATTAAAGGTAAGTTTGAAGAAAAACTTTAAATTCAGTTTTCTCAAAACAAAATTTTTCGCAGTTCGTATGTCTTGAAAATGCTCCATGCGTCTCATTTTTAGTTAAAAATGAATGATATTTGAAAGAAACTATCTTGTTATATGTTAGAGTAGATCTAAGTATGCATTTTTTAAGTGCACAAAAATCCCTCTTAAAAATTCCTGATCCATCATATTCAACAATGGATACACAAAAAATTTTGTAATGTCTTTGTAACTAACTTAAAGGAAAAATTAGGAAAAAAGTATTAAAAATTAACGGGCAAGGAGCATTTTAAATCTTTAATTGAAATTTTGATCACATATTTTATAAACTGATGTTATAATACGTATATGTATAAAATTTCTTGTTGAAAACACAAAAACTTAAAAAACTCATTTTTAAAGTCCACCGTCCCCTTAAAGTCCTGCATGAAAGCAGCCCTCCCGTTCACAGATAGCTCTCGCGTGCTCTCTTGTAATCAAACCAAACCAAACCAAAAACGTGCTTAGAATCCCGACTAACGGGCTGGCTGCATGAGCACTTTCGTTGTCTTTCGCATGTTAAATGTGGGTATTGTTCTGTTATCAGGACCGGGTTTAGAAATGCGTGTATGTTTGCATATATGTACATATTTATGTGTTCATGTATGCATGTGTATATGTAAGTTCGAATGTATGTGTGTGTATATACATATACACATATATGCACATACATACAAACACATGTTCATACATTTCTGAATCTGGTTCCGATAACAGAATAACGTAAATGTGTGTACAAGCCAAGTTTCACTTAAAAAGTCCTCTAGGAAGTCATCTCTTCCCCTAGGTTGATAGCCCTCTTCCCCTAGGTTGTTAGCCCTCAAGTGCTTAACCATATAACCATAATCAGAAAAACCAAGCCAAAATGATGAATGACTTCACCGCACTGCAGAAAGAAAATGAAATAAATTCTCGGTTCGTAAATTAAATTCGTTCCTGAAGGCCGTTTGTTTTCCGAAATGTTCGTCTGCTGAAACTATTTTCCCCATCGGTATTAATGTAAAGTGAATTAATCTGTTCTTGAACCTCATATGATTATTTATTTAAACATTTCAGTAGTAATATAGACAAAAACTCATTACAAGCAATCAATGGAAATCATTGTATCTTTAGTTTAAAAAAGTCTTATATGCACATCACATGACTTCCTTGTACCGGTCTATTAAATTACACCCATTTTTTGCTGCACTTCATTTAAACTTATTTCCTTGTATTATTCTAACTTAATTAACCAATCCTTCAAGGCAAATTGAAAATGACATAAAAATTTACAAATTTTGAAATTAAATATCCCGCTCAATTTTTATCGTCCCGGTGTCAAATTTCTTATAATTTTACTTTTTCATAACGAGAATAAAACTTTCCCACATATAAATATAGTAACCGAGAGACAGCATTAAAATTTAGCTTTCGTTTTTTGTTCAAAATTATTTTTTTTTTTAATTTGGCATTGCCAAAACATGAATATTTTCATCTTTTTAAAACACTTCTGTAATTGTAAGCATATAACTATACTACAACAAATGATTGTGAAAATAAAAGCGGAGTAAGGGCTTTTAAGCAGTGTAAAGGGTGTCGGGGTAAATATATATATATATATTTCTGGTATTTACATTTGCAATAAAAAGGGAGGTGCATAACTAAATATGATAGCAGTCCATAATCAAAATTTTAACGTTCTACGGCTGATCATTTTTGAGTTATGCGTGATAGATGCTACTTATGCGTGATACGTACATACGTCAGAAAAATCCCTTTTGAATCTGTTTTAACTCTACAAACAACTTACAATCCGTTTTGGAAAAGAGCCCTTTTTTCTGTCCCTACGTACAAATGTCACACAAAAATATAATCCAAATGGATTCGGGAAAAGTTAAAATGGATATTTCAAGTGCTATATGATACCCGAAGTTTCTCCCGATTACAATACTTCATT
Organism: Stegodyphus dumicola; assembly: GCF_044657685.1. Lineage (NCBI taxonomy): Eukaryota > Metazoa > Arthropoda > Arachnida > Araneae > Eresidae > Stegodyphus > Stegodyphus dumicola. Next base: position 210,317,820 of record NC_140770.1, read on the forward strand.
TACTTCGTAGAAGGAAGAAAAAAAAATAAAAGCAATAGTAAGTACGATAAAATAAGAAGAAAATTTGATTTGAATTTGCCTCACTGTAAGTAGGAGAATTTACGGTTTAAGTGACAAATAATAACGAAGAGAAAAGGAAAAAGTGCTATTCTCTGGATAAGGCTCTCCTTGCAAAAAAAAAAAAAAAAAAAAAAAAAAAAAAATAGCAAGCAAATGTTTTTTGGAGCATATTCTTTCATCTTTGCTTCTTTCTTGTCGCCACTCTGCTTGAGTCTTATTTCGTTCAGAATTTGTGTAATGCGATTTGATATCGTTTCAGTTTTAATTTTTTTTTTGCAGCGGGACGGGTATCGTCGCTGAAATGGATTTAAAATGCTTTGCTCTGCCAGTTCCTTCTTGCTGAATTTATTTTTATAGTTCTTTGGTAACGCATCTATGTTTTTATTGTTAACTTTTAAGTCAGTGGCTTTGCCTAGAGATGTACATAGTATTATGGACAGTGCAGTTGGGAGAATTGGGCATCCAGACCTGGCTAGCACGAGGCTGCCTTATCAGAATTAAACGCCGCAGTCCTTAGAAGCTGTACAAGGGGCCACTAAGCCATCGGTCGAACCGACGTGCCAAGACTAAGCCGAGTCAACAGACATACTCAACAACTCACATTCCATGTCCCATCTCGGAGGGAATGTGAAAACATCTGCTTCAACCCCGGACAGCAGAACTAAGTCACTTAAACATTGTCAGACAGACCGGCCCACCAATCCGACCTGCTAACATTACATCATGGTACATGGTACATACACGTCGATTCCGGGAGCCACAAGGGGACGGAACCAAGGAAGGATACGAATATGCAGTTTTGAGGCTTCAGACGCTCATTGGAAACTTCAAGCAATCTAAATGCTCGCCGAACACGCCGACACCACCAACGGAAAGGACAAGACAGCGGTGACTCTAGTCCTGGGAAGACTGATTTTATACCCCTGTGGCCGAGGCTGTCTAGGTACAAATCCTAACCAGTAGCTTGCCAGGTTTCACCTGAGACGACCCCCCCCGGGGTAAGTGTTATGGGCAACAAGAACTTCCTTAGTATCAAAAGTTTCAATATTTCTGCTTGCAACACAATTTGGCAATAATTTCCTTCAGGCTAAATCCTTGTTCCTGTAAATTACTTCCTACTAGGATTTGTTAATTAGAGTTAAGCAACAGAAAATTTTTAAAGTGATCAATTTAGAAGTCCCTGAGTGTTAATTCGGTGACAGACATTACTTTAAAGTAAACACTTTTAAAAATCGTTTGTTGTTTACTTGAGTATTCGTATCTCAAGACACCATTTATCACCACAACTTTTTCCGTTCAGGTAATTTGCTCATGAACCGATTTATTTGTGATGAGAAGCGTTTGTGACCTGAAATTCCAATGTATTTCATGGCATTCGATGTGGGGAGAAGAAACGTATAAAAATATTAGTACTTTATGTACTTACATTTTTCAGCTCACCAGCGGCCGAGCGGTAAATTTGCTGAACAGTGGTAGTTCGGTCTGGAGGTTAAACCTCAGAGACGAGCTGCCTGCATCGGCGTTTTCGTGTTTTTTCCCATGTGTAGCGCGTACACGAAGCAGTTTCCCTTAGAAAGTCCTTCACGAATGCATCCTCAAGGGCAGATAACACTTGAGTGCCATAATCAAATAACCAAACTAAATCTTACATTATTTTGTCAAAATCGCCGTAAGTCGCGAAAATCTTAGATTGATTTAAAAGTGCGTTGTCGTTGTTGATGATTTTCCTAATAAAATTTGGCAGTAAAAGCACCCCTGACTAAAAGGATTTCCGTTATTTGATTACAGCAAAGCACACTAGAGCTATGTCGTTAAAGAGAGGAATACCTTCATGATAGAGTTTCGTGAAGAAAATAGCTCATGTTCGCGTTACATATGAGAAACCACGAAAATCCTATGCAGCCATCAGTCTATTTATCGGTGTTTGAATGTGGGTCGAGTTCAGTGTACAGCGAGCGGTTTTATGCGTTCGGTCATGAATAGGCCTGACTAAAAGGAAGTAAACCGGTGTTTTTTGAGAAGTGACAGCTGTTTATCTAATAAAATGCAATTGAAAATAGTAATCATAGGAATAGAGTTAACATTTATCGAATTTTATAGTGTACTTTTCTATGTTCAACAATTCAAATGAATGAAAGTGATGCTTTTTTTTTTTTTTTTTTTTTCTTCAAATATTTCTGCGCGAACGTATTACAAAATGTTAAGAAAAAAAAAAAAAAAAAAAAAAAGAAAAGAAAAAAAGAAAAAATAATTTTATTAAATGGTAGTTTTTATTAAACACGATAATTGGTTTCGAATATTAATTCTAGGCCTGATAAACAGTTTTACTTTTGCTGCGTCACCACTGGCTGGGAAAACAATGTGTGTTAAAAACCAAGCCTCCAAATATTATAATCCCATATATTAAACATGTTTTGAACTTTGAAATATCATTAATTTTGTGCGGATCCTCTCAAACACATTGTGCTGAATAATTTATCATTCATACGCTTATCATGTGCTCTTGATTCTGTTTGTTTCATGAAGTTTTTGTCGAATTTTTTAATACATTCTTCTTATAAAACTTCCTACTAAGTAAATTATCTGTTCTTGTATTAACCTTGCCAGTTTCTTCACGCGGAAAATTTCGACGTCATATAATTAAAAGTCAGAGCATGTACAAACAGTTATTTAGTTTTTAACACTTCGCCAAATTATCCCGTGCATCAAATTTTAAAAGTTTTTGTTTACAGTATGTGTTGCGTTACCTTAAATTCTTAGTTCGAGCCATACGTGTGTAACACGATTACACGTGTAGGGTGTGTGACAGGGCTTTGCATTTTATCGCACTAAAATTATGTCTTTAAATCCAATTTATTTTAGTAACTGGCTTTTTAAAAAATTCTTCAAAGCAATGGTTCCCATCGTATCTGTAGGGAAATGATTTTGGATGGGTCGGTATTGGAAATTTTGAATTTTTTTTTTTTAATTCTTGTGTAATTAATACATATATTTACTAGTAGTTGCGAATTCATTCAGAATTACTAATTAACTATTAATACCTACGTATGTTTATTTATTATTACTTTCTTTTTGGAAGCTACATTTTCCTCCTTTATTTTAGACTAGCTTTATGCATATTACGCGAAATTAAAAAAAAAAAAAAAGTTGAAAAACTGCAAAGTCATTGAAAAGTTTTAGAAACAAAAGTTTTGCGGATTTATTTTGGGTTTTTATATGTGTGTAATCTGTATACGAGATAATTTCGCTCAGAAAGCCTTCAAAAGGACATCCTTCCCCTTTTGGCAGATAGTTGTGGCATGCTTTGAGTATATTCGGAGGTACCAAATAATAGTTCTTATCAATAACTGAGCGGTTAAGATGGCTGCACAGTCGCAATTCGACACGGATTGCAGTTCCGGCGAACGGGCTTGTTGTGCTGGAATTTTCATAATTTTTCTAATGTGTAAGATCAGTACAAACTGATTTTCCTGGAAATGTTTTTCATGAAAGCATCCCTCACTTTAGGCAGACAACCTTGACGAGATTTGGGTTCCCAAATAGTCCAACCCTTAAGTACAATGGCCAAACGGTAAGACTGCTAAACACTCGCTGTTCAGCCCGAATTCGAAACCTAGCGAATGGGCTGGATGTACTTTTCCTTTAGGTAGATGACCTTCGCGTGCTTTGCCGTATTTGAATAAACAAGGAAACAATTGTTAGTAAAATATTTCTGTCTGATTAGGTGACGAAGTCACGGATGTGTGTAATACGAATTTTCTGTCATGCCGCATAGGTTTCGATATCTACTTCAATTACTGCTACTACCTACATTCACTAGCTTTGTAATTTAGTAAAATAATGAAGCCGGGGTAATTTCTGTTGTTATTTACTGTAACTGCTAGAGCTCACATATCCCGTGGATTACTCCTGGATTGAGGCTTGTAGAATATTAGCGTAGTGTTTGACGTATATTTTGACCATCGACGTAGAGTAGAGTTTTACTTTGACGTACAACCATCGACTTCGAGGGCGATCAGACATTGGGCTGTTTGACACATTTGTTTTTTGCCCAAACCGCAAAATTTACAAAAATGTGTTTGCTCCTGAAGAGGAATTTGTGTCTGTTCGTCTATGAATGGCATAAAATTTTACATCGGCATGTTTCTCTTCCGCTTCACTAGCGGATTTATTCAACGCTTTCCGTTACAGGGCGTTGAAGAACTTCGCATTCAATTTTATACCACACACCTGTCAAAAATTACGTTACTTTACCATATTTCAATATTTGGATCATTTCAGCGTTTTGATTAAGAAGTTTTTTAAATTCACACATTCTTTCCTGATGCATTTAAAAGGCAAATCCGTTAAAGGCGTAATAATATTCAGGTAATAGCATTTTTTAATGTGCACAGTATGTTAAGTACAGTGTTTCAAAAGATTCCACTCCTTTGGCTTAATCATTAAACTGTTTATAGCAAACTGAAACTTAACATTTACTTTCATTGCATCAACATATCTACATACCGTCGATCCGTCTCGCTTCCAATAAAGCGGTCAGGCATCTTAAATAAATAACCTAACCAGTGAATATGTATAAAAAAGAGAAAAAGAATAATAAAAAAGAAACTTACCTCTGTCACCCTTTGAGTAATTCTATTGGGTTAAGTCTTCTAGGTGTGGCAAACAAAATAATCATAATTCAGGCCAGTCTGAAGCAGTACTTTGCTTTTTTTTTCGCTCCTTTCCTTTGAGTTTTTCTTGCTGTAACTTATTTATAATGTATATCGCTCGGAGCTGCGATCGTTATTTGGAAGGTATAAAATAACTGACGAAGACAAATCGTTGGCGCTGATTACAGCTATTGAAAAACTGCTCTTGCGAAACAGAGTGATAATATTAAAGAATAATAATAATGAAATCAAGTAATAATAACGAACCGGACATTATGCTGTACTACCGGGTGACCGGCTAGAGGTGCAGGTCTTAAAAATATTTAAGGATCCTTGCACAAGATCGTATCTTGGTTTGAATCCTGTGTCTGACAGCTTGGATAAACTGGATTGTTCCTCAGGGAACATTTCTCTTTCATTATGATTATTTAATTCCAATATGGAAATATACTTGGTTAAAAATAGCTAAAGTAAAAATTTAAATGATTAAGAGCTGCTTTTAAATGAGCCAGATTATTAAACTCTTAATCACAAACTGTCTAAATTTGAAAGAAAAACCAAAGGCTTTAAGTTGTGTTGAATGGCTGTTGTCTGTTTGCGAGGCCCCATGGATAATAAACTAAACATATTATATTTCGTAATACATAAAAAGAAGCGTAAATGATATATATATATATATATATATATATAATTTATTCACTAAAGAAATATTTATTATATTTTCTTCTAATATTAATTTTAGTAAAAGTATCTAAAAACTTGCTTTGCAGCTGTTGCGCAAGTATTAGAATAACTTGATTTCGAACTAAGTGAATTTAAAATCATATAACATATATATATATATATATATCATTTACGCTTCTTGGTAAGTATTACGAAATATATATATATGTATGTAATGATGTAGAATGTTGATCTATAATTAATAACAAACTTGGCAGCCGTGGTTGATGAAATTTTTATTTTAATTGATATTTGTGGCCGCAATTCGCTTGCCATTCTTTAATTGTACCTATTTCCAGAATATTCACCTTTTCCATATTGTAGCGATAGGAAGAAAACAACGCAGCAGCGTCTTAGAAGTACAGGTAGAAGTAAACTGCGTAGTTATCCAATATGATAGGTTCTTAAAAGAAAGGAAATTTTAAGCTTTGAAATTAACTACGTCATTATCGATGTTCAAAACTCATATGATATGGATTAATCTAGAAGTGACGCACTCAATATTATTAATATTTTTAAAATAGAGATGGGAAATGCCCAAATTAAAATGAACATCTCATTTTTAAATATAAGATTTTATCTTATTTATCTTTAATTTCTTGAGGCCTAATAAATTAATGCGTAGTCTTATCTTAACTGCTTAGCTTAAAATTATACCTTAGTATTTAACTGAGTGTACATCGAGATCCAACTGCAATTTCTTTTTAATCTTTTTAATAAAAGTTTTTAAATACTTTTTTAACTTTTTAAAACTTTAATGATAAACTCTATAAGGCATTAGATCATTATCTGAATTTTACAGATTGCATTTCTTTCTTTCGTTACTTTGATGGACAATACAGAGGATATTCATACATGTTTTAGACGAATTTAATTGTATTTACAGAAATATTTTACGTAAAAGTTTTGCGTTTTAAATGTTTTACTTGATAACCATTCTTCACTATCTTTCTACACCAAAATTTCCAAGACAATGGAGCCTTTTGTAGCATCGGAAGACGTATTTTATCCCATTCGTTTTGAAAAACTTTCCAAAAGTCCAAGGATGGCTGAAGTCGGCGTTTGGACAATCCGCTTTTTAAAACTAAAAAATGCGCAAAAATCCACTGGGTGATACATTATGAGATTTAGTAGGAATATGAGTAAAGGATGTGGCCTTAATACCCATTTCTTGTTCCGATTTTTACAGGAAATTAGCAGTGGTTTTTGACATGTGGCTGTTTGCTTTATCTTGATGCAGTTCTACTGATTGATGGCACTGTGGCTAAAGAGGAGATATTTCATATTTGAAAATTGGGTATCAGATATGTTCCTGTTAATATGTGGAATTGATCTTAACATTTTTCTCCACTCTCTTTACTTTTTACTTGCCGTTCTATGAAAAACCAGCAACAATCATAAATCCATTTGAAAAACTTTCTTTAGATTCTTTCAACCACGTTTTAAAATTGTTGTCACCTCTTTGATGATAATAAATGGAGGTCTTTTATTGTGGGCATTTAAATATATCCAAGATTCATCTATTTTGACAACATTTTCCCATTTTTCTCTACGTAATTGTTTCTCATAGAGAATTTCGCAGCGCGTTCAGCATTCGACGATAAGTCGTGGAGAAAGAGAATGCACGTTATGGTTTCACCTTTTTAAGGTTCAAACTAGCATTAATCACTTTGTTTACAGTTGACACTGAGCATATTAATGATTTTGCGTTGACTTCGCGGTCTTTCTTTTAACATTAAATATCTTACCTTTGCAACATTCGAAACACTGCGTTTTTTCCCCTTGGATATGTGTCTGAAACATTTTTTGCACTTGAAGCCAAACTTCGACCTTTTTTTTTTTTTTTTTGTTTCTTGTTGATAATATTACCTATTGTAGCTTTAGATATTAAAAACATATGCCTTTCTTAGTTTTTTTTAAGAACTAGATATGAATATTTTTTTTAAAAACACATTCATTACTTCTTTGAAAGCGCCATTTTGCATGAAACCAAAACTGTCAAGTAGCAGAGGATAATTTATGTTTTCAAAAATATGGCTGCAGTTAAAAAAAAATTCCAAGCAGACGATTTTTCTTATAGCAAAGCAAAATCTCGTCTAAAAAAATGTGCGATCAACCCCTGTATTTTGACTTTTACGATAGAACGCTTCGTGATAACGTTTTCATTAATATCAGTTATTTATAGCTGATATTAATGAAAATCAGTTATTCTAATTTTGTATTACATTTTATGAAATCATTCAAATCATCTATCTCAAAGCTTAAAACCATTTTTAACACATCGAGTTTAATCAAATGTAAATTATTGTTCTTAGAAGATACATAACACCCGTCTGGAAAGACGGATAAAAATACTAATTTTCACGCCTAGGGAACAGAGTTATTCTTTCCTAATCCCTACGCTGTTGCTATCATTATCGAAATCCCACTCAATGTCTCTATCATTAATCAGGCTTTGAGTTAAGTCACTAAAAGTAGATTCGAAGCATAAAGGAATGAATGATCGAGAAAGAAATATGTTAATGATGTTTGCTCATAGTTTTAGCGTGACATGATTATCGGCAAACTTTGTGTAAGACATTATACGGCGAAATTATACCTGATAGAACGACATCGTGTTGACGCTGGAACAAATTAGAAATAGCATGATCAATATTCTCGCTATCTCCTGATAAATTCGTCTCGTGCAAGCCATTTAGACCCACACGAAGAATTAAGATATGACAAATAATGTATTTTCTTGTCCTTGCTTAATTTCTTCGCGTCAGACGATTAAGTGACGTATGTTTAAATATAATAGAATGATTAATATGCCTGGATTATTTCTGAAATAGATCAAATGCTTAACTGTCACAAATGTTTGCATTATATATAAAAAAGACAAATAGCTAATACGTTAATTCTACATTTTAATTGCCAGTTTAAAAAAAGTCCGCAAGGATTTCAGTGATGCCAGACTCTAGATCAAGTTAACTGGATACTGCAAAGCACACGAGAACTATCTGCCTAAAGGACGGAATGCTTTCGTGAAGGACTTGAGGAAAATTCGCATTCACATTATCTATGGGAAAGTCCATGAAAACACTTATGGAGCCTACCATTCTCCAGGATTTAAGCCCAGCTCGAACTAGCTGTCTTAAACACTCAGGCATTGGTAGGCCTCCAGACTTATGGAGGTAATGTTAACTTATGGAACTTTAAATATAGATAGTGTTCCAAACAGGTAATAGCTAGCTTACGACGTTTTTCTAAGGAATTATGGCGTTCCTTGTGTGCTTGTCTTTGTAGTATAGCGCACCTAGCTAGCAACTAGAAGATCTAAGCATCGATTTCCGGCTGATTAACTAAAAAATTAATGCTTGCCCCGTTAACATCTAGCGTACTTAGGAAATAAAAAAAACTGCCTACTGACCAAAAAAAAAAAAAAAAAAATCAGGCAGAATGCGCCCTTTAAAAAATGACATCATCAAAATGGTAAGTTTAATTTTTGCACCATATAGAATACATTTATTTATCCAGCGATATTTACTATAAAAACTATCACTATAAAAAAGTTTATATCAGCAAATAAAAACAAAAAACAAAAATGTAAAATAAAAAGTGCATAATATTAACAAACTTTACTTTGTAAAACATCACATGTGGTTTGGTTTATTTGATTATGGCAAAGCACTCAAAGGCTATCTTCCTAAAAGGAGAGATGCCCTCGTGGAGGACTTTCTAAGGGAAACTGGCTCGTATACACGTTACACATGAGGAAAACCACGAAAACGCCCATGCAGCCAGCCGGTTCGTGGATTCGAACCTCGGACTGAACTACCTTGGCCGCTGGTGGGCTTTGTAAAACATCACGTTTTGTGAAACATAGCTCCTGCAGCAAAATAAGCACCAATCAGCATTGTGCCTACATAGAATGTAAACAGAGTAATAGACAGCATTGTGTATACATATAATGTAACAGGATTGGATAGGATTGGATTGGATTATTCAATTATGGCAAAGCACACGAAGGCTATCTGCCTAAAGGAAGGGATATCTTCGTGGAGGACTTTTTAAGGGAAACTGGCTCGTATACACGTTACACATGGGGAAAACAACGAAAACGCCCATGTAGCCAGCCCGTTCGCGGGATTCGAACCTCGGACCGAACTACCAGTGTTCAACGTCTTTACCGCTCGGCCGCTGGTGGGCTCTAGAATGTAACAGAGTAATACATGGAGTGTAACAGAGTAATAAACAGCATTGTGCATACATAGAGTGTAACAGAGTAATAAGCAGCATTGTGCATACATAGAGTGTAACAGAGTAATAAACAGCATTGTGTATACATAGAGTGTAACAGAGTAATAAACAGCATTGTGCATAAATAGAGTGTAACAGAGTAATAAACAGCATTGTGCATTGAGTGTAACAGAGTAATAAAAAAAATCATTCAGCACAGCATTTTAAGTCTCTGATAGAGTCTCTTTAATAACCACAGGTCACAAATACTTGTCTTCCGAAGCAACTTTATAAATTCAGCTACAAATTTATTTAACTTTTAATTAAATTTTAAGATTCCATAGAAATTTTTGGCTAGCCTTAGCGATAATAAAATGCTCCACCGACTGAGTACAAATACTGATAGTCATATAACAGGCGGCATCGCAGCAACTCAGCTGGTGGAAATTAAGTTAGAGTGTAACAGAATTGATGATCACAAAATTTGAGGGGAGATGGAGGCATGGCAAAAATAACAATTTTCGTAACACAAAGCATGATGGACTGTGAAATGTGAACACGGGAACACAATAAGTACGAAGAATATGGAAAACTAAAAATCGTTTTAATTTCAGGTATTTGCAAGAAATAATGTTTGATATTTACAAGATCTGTTCAAATAAACAATCACATGCTACAATACACGCATCACAACGGCGACGAAGTGATTAATGTACATTTTCGATGATGCATAGATCATTACGAATTACTTTCTGCAGAAGCGACCCTAATTCTAGCAACAAGATCTTCAAAAATATCAATATTTGTCTTGTAACCCAGATGTGTCATATATAACATAGTTGACTTTTCTCGTATGAATATGATTTACATGACCGCTAGAAGCCCCCTCCCCAACTCGATTTTTAATTTTGATCATTTTCTGGACTAATAATTTTTCTGTGGCAGATAAACTGATAATTTCTCGACTGGGCAGATACAGGTAAGGTTGCGGACCAAGAGGTACCTGGTGCTTCTGCCTGCTTCATACACCCATTTTTTTGCATTCTTGCTGTAATATTTAATAAATTGCGTGAGGTGGTCAGAATTTTACTGGTAGAAAAGTTTCATATTAAATTATTTTGTACATCTTTAATGAGGCTTTTGTGGCTTGCTCATCCGTGGCTCAGAAAACTTATAATCAATTATAAGTCTTATTATAAGTAAATTACTCTAGCGTTATTTGGCTTGGCTTGAAGGAATCTCTTTATGGTAATTGTAGGTATAGGGTGGAAAATATGATATTATAGTATGTTCAAGAAATCGTCTGTATTTCATGAAAATTAAATGAAAGAAAAATTTGGAACTAAAACTGAAAGAACAATTTGCGTTTGAAAGTCTAAATAAATGAGACAAGAAAAGAGTGATTATCTTCCGTATAGCAATTCTATTAATATTCAGGCGAAAGTCAAATGGGTTTTCTATTGGGTACTTTTTTATTTAATCAACGCGTTAACAGCAGTGATTGTACGTTTTGACCTTTACATGTACTTTGCAAATGGTGACATTGATTGTATCCTAGTGCACATAATGCAATTAAATTCTCTGCGGATTTATTGTTGTTATTCCAGCCTTTTTCTCATACCTTGACAGCACAGGTAATAAGGTGCCGCATTCGACTACCGTCGGTCGCAGCTAAACACGAGCTCTTCAGGTTAATTAGCCCCATGCGTCATCGCTTAACACAGCCCTACCCCTTTTGATTAGTGCAGTTTAGAATCAATATGCGCTCAACGTCTCAAAAGAAGAAGAAGAAAGTGTACGTCCTTAAAAATGTATTGCTGAAAATCTTCTAAGCATGTAATCGCGTCAAGCTTGTTTTAATGGATTGCATACTTTTAGATATAAACCGTGTCCACCAGAGACCTTATGCGTCCATTATTTTAGCAACTCTTGGTCGTAGACGTATACTTCCAGTTACAAAAATGTGTTAAATGATGATTTTTAAGTATTCATGATTCGGAATTTTTAAATTTAAAAGTATCGATTTTGGAAATATCATAAAATTTAACTTTTGATGCATTCCTTTAGTTCCTATACTTTAATTTACGAAAACTTTATATTCATTATTAAAAAAAAAAAAAAAAAAAAAAAACAGACACACGAAACGTTCGACTCAGTATGCCATGAAAAGTCGCCAGCGTATTTACTGTTAATGTTTGAGATCATATTCAAGAGTCGTATGTAACCTGGAGGGCGATGCGTTTGCATTTGCGCACAATTAAAAATTAAATATCAAATTAGCAGAAGTTTTCTGACGTTAACAGATTAATTGTTCTGCAGACTCTCGTAAAAACTATTCAGCAATATACTTTTTTTAAAAATAGGATCTTATTCAGATAATCTTTTGGAATCCGTGCTGTGGGAGCCCACTAGTAACCCAGTGGGTGAAACCGCTGAATGCTGGCAGTTCAACCTAGGTTCCATCAAAGGCGAACGGTCTGTTACATGGTTTGATTTTACGGTTTTCTCTGCTGTGTTGTTGTGACTTTATCTCAGTCGTCTTACAGTAGCATCAGAACAAGCCCACGAAATTCATCGTGGCAAGGAGCACAAGATTGCACCTGTCGTTGGCAAGAGCTTGACCACCGTACAGCTGACAATACGACTTTGCTTACTTCCGCCCCCAGTTTGAAAAACAGCACCCCGGGGGCGGGTCCGAGGTTTCCCACCCCTCTTTCACTACCACCAACCTCTCGAGAGGACTTTCGGCTCGCAGTATATTTAGAGGGCCCCCATGCGGTACAGACACTATACCTTCATACAAACATCCGTGCCTTCTCTAGCATTAGAACCTGGGCCCTTCGGTACGGTAGTCAGGGTTGCTAACCACTGTCCCGGTTTCTCTCATGTGTAACGTGAATACGAGCCAGTTATCTGTAGAATGTCCTCCATGAAAGTATTATCCCTTGCAGTATTCAAATAACCTAAGCTGACTTAACTCGTGTTCTGGAAACAGTATTAGACTATAGGATCGACACATGGTCAATTCGTAATATCATTTACATAAATTGAATTAAAGTGAAGTAACAAAGTGAAGACTACCTCTCGTCCAATGTTTCTTTTATTATTTATTGAATTTTTATATGACCATTAGATCATAATACCTATTTATGACTAATTCGTTAAATAATGAGTCGTACATTATTTAATTACTTAGTCATGAAAAGGTAGCATGATCGAATAGTCATACGAATATTAAATAAATAAAAATAAATTCATAATAATAAATTATGATTAAGACATAATAACACGCCGAGCAAATACTAATTCAGAAGTCAAACAGCAAAAGTTAGCGTTATATTTTCAAATTTTCACAGTTGAAAATTTGGAAAATACAACGCCGATTTTTGTTGTTTGACTTCTGAATTAATAAATTATGAGTTTATTTTTATTTATTTCTCTTTTGTACGACAATTAAATTAGGATCCCTTACTATGATTAAATAGTTAAAACACATGTAAAAATTTTCAACGCATTTTTAGCATTTAATACTTGTCAAATGCTTGTAAGAAAATGGTTTTGTCGTACCAAACGTAACAAAACATAAATTAAAGAAGTTACATGCTGACAAATCTCTAAGGAATTCAGTGGCATTAAATGGGAAAAAAAAAAAAAAAAAAAAAAAAAAAAAAAAAAAAAAAAAACCTTATTTGTTTTCAACAGACCTCTCAAGAAAAATCGAGAAAGGTGCCAAGGATCCATTACTGTATTTTAAAGATGAATATAAACTGTTCCTAAATATAACTGTAGGTGCTGTAAGAACGTATAAAAAGTTAGATTTCGTATTTTCTATGAAACTGATTTTTTTTAAGTTCAAAAATGACGAAATACGAATATTTGTGTTATTTAAAATATTTTTTGTAGTAAGAAATGGAAATTATGTAAAAGCTATTGATGTAGGCACTGGTAAGACAGTCGATTCATACTTCAAACTACGAATTCAGATTTAGTTATCGATAAATTCATTTTGCTGTTACGAGTGTTGTTTTCTCTTTCTTGAAGCATTTTACTATTTTTTCTTTTCTCTGTCATACGTTATTGTAAAAACAGCCTATGCAATACAAGTTTCTGTTTGGTTTTGTTTATTATGGCAAAGGAAAACTAAGGTTACCTGCCTAAGAGGAGAGATGCCTTCGTAGAGACTTTCTAAGGGAAATGGCTCGTATGCACGTTACACATGGGGAAACACACATGCAGCCAGTCCGTTTGCCCAGATTCGAACCCAGGTCGGAACTCCCAGTGTTCACCGGTTTTATCTCTGGGCCACTAGTTAGCCCGCAATACGCGGAACGTACAAAACATTATTTCAGTCATCTGTTAAGGTCACCAATGTGCTGTTAGCAATCAATGCTTTTCAGCTGAATTCGGGGATTTTTAATTGCTGCGAAATAATGCATTAAGACCTCAATTCTAGCGAACGAATTGGCTGTATCTGCGTTTTTGTGTATTTCCTCATGTATAACACGAGCCGGTTTTCCTTAGCAGATTTCCACAAAGGCCTACTTTCCTAGCAGATAGCCCTAATATACTTTACCACAATCGGAATTTAATTCTCGTAGGAAGTACTAGGTATTGTAATATCTTGTTATTTAATAAATAAATATAATTATTGTGTAAGTCGCAACGCCGTATTTGTATTAAAACATCAGCAACGAGAGATATTGTTTTAAAAAGATTGAGATTCTGAAGATTTTAGCAGCTAGGGGTAGTATTAAAATTTTGCCACTTAAGAATTGTATAAAATTTGTCTATCACCGAGAACTAAAAATAAAATTTATGTTCTACTAAGAAGATTGTCTGTTTGTAAATTACTGCAAAATACATTACAGTCTTTAATAAATTGGAGGTTCCACCGAGATACTGGAAATTAGGAGTGCAATTATCAATTTTGATGGTGCTGGTCTCCTAATTCCAGAAATTTGCTGAATTTTTTAGAACAAGTTTGCTAATACCAATTTCCGAGTTTGTTTATTTCAAGGAGAAATGGATGTAAGAAGTCTGCTGTTTTAAATCCAGATTTGAAGCGGATCATTAAGGTTATCTTCTGTGCTTCTATAACTTGCGTCCGAGAAAAAATTGTCAAAAACAGGATACTGGTGATCTCTGAAGATAAGATTAACTTTTGGTTTTCTTAAAAAAGCTTTTATTGAATTTTAATACTTTGTTTCAAAATTATAGTTTATCGTGTAAGATTTTGTTTAAAATAACTGACACTAAAAATATTCAGCTTAAATTTATAATTGATATTTGTTGTAAAGAAGTATTTTAAAATTATTATTTATGCTTTACTTCTATTTGTATTGAATTTTTATGTTGATAATTGATATGTGTAAGCCATCCCGGCATTTATAAAAAAAAAAAAAAGAACTGCTAGCTGAGTTTTTGAATTTGTTGCCAAGCAGGCGCGTGAAAATAAGTAATAACGTCAAACTGACGTAGTGTGATTTAATTATACTGCAGAATTGGCAAAAGTTTTTTTCTTAGTTCTCGCCATCCAGGCGTGTGGTAGATAGCAACGTCATCCCGACGTATTACAGATTGTATATTCTAAAAGTTGTATTGCCAAACTGGCAAAAAATTGTTTTCGTTATCGCCAACCAGGCGTGGAGATAGATAGTAAAATCGTCAAACTGACGTTGGTAAAATTCCATTGTATTGCCTAACTGGCAAAGGTGTTTATATAGTTATAGCTAACGAGGCTTGTGAATAGTGAGTTAAAACGTCAACCCGACGTAGTATTAAATTATTTTGTGCCAACCTGGCAAAGTTGTTTAAATAATTCTCTCCAATTGGTTAGTGTGAATTTCGTATTCGAGAAATTAAATCTCGCCAGAAATTATATATTTTTAATACAAGTACGAGCTTTTAGATTGAATTTCAAAAGGAAGCCTATTAAAAGTAACTTGTATCAACATGTCATTCTTAGCTAGGAGTAAAAAACAGGATTTAAAAGTACTAGCAGAAGAGTTAGGTTTAACCGTGAAACCTGAATTTAAGATTGCTCAGTTGCATAAACTGATTACGGAAAGTCCCGATTATGATGAGGAGTTTACTCGAGAACTACTGGCTGCAATTAGAGAAGAAAGGGAACGAAAAGAAGAATGCGAAAGAGAAGAAAGAGAAAGAGAAAAGGAACGCGAAAGAGAAGAAAGAGAAAGAAGAGAAGAACGCGAAAGGGAAGAAAGAGAAAGAAGAGAAGAACGCGAAAGGGAAGAAAGAGAAAGAAGAGAATAACGCGAAAGAGAAGAAAGAGAAAGAAGAGAAGAACGCGAAAGAGAAGAAAGAAAAGAAGAGCTTGAAAGAGAAGAGCGAATTAGAGCCTTTGAGCTACAGAAACTTCAACTGGAAGCAATGGCTGCCACAGCACGGCCGGCAGAAACTACGCAGTTACCTGAGCAGCCTTTAAAAATCAGAATTCACGATGTCATGCCACGTTTCAACCCTAAAGAAGATGAAATAAGTTTATTCCTGGTGTTATTTGAGCGTCAAGCTAAAATAACGAATATACCTGCTGAAAATCAAGTGACTCAACTTATTTCATTACTGCCTCCTGACATTGTTCAGCTTATTGCTAGAGAACCAGAAGAGGAAGCGAAAAAGTATGAATATGTAAAATCTTTACTGTTACAACGATTTAAATTAAGTGCGGAAAAATTTCGACAACTATTTAATAAACACCAAAAATCTACTGAAAGTACTTGGTATGATTTCTACTATGAATTAAAGAATTATTTAGAAGGATGGCTTAACGGATTAAACATTAAAACTTTTGAACAGCTAAAAGATCTCATGCTGGTTGATCAAATAAAAAAGCGTACCTCTCTTGATTTCAAAGAACATTTTATGGATCAATGGACAACCATCATTTCACCTACTGAAATAGTTAAGAAAATTGAAGATTTTGAAGATGTGAGGAAAACAATAAAACCGAAATTTTCTGTCAATCAGACTGAGAAAATTAACAAAGGATCATTTAAACCGCGTTATGATAATTTTGTGAAAAAAATAGAGCATCCGCCTCATTTTAAGCATTCTGATAAATGGGACGATTCAAAATACCAGAAAGATCACCGACAAAAAAATCAATTTCAAAACAAGAACCAAGAAAATTTATATGACAAAAGATATCGACCACGTTGTTTCGAGTGTGGGTCATACGAACATTTTAAGCCTCAGTGCCCTCGCTTAAAACCGAATGAAAAGATAAATTGCGTATTTTCGAATGATGATTTATTAAAGACGTATACAATTAACGGTTTAGTTAATGGGTATGAAATGCCTATTCTTCGAGACACAGGAGCCACAGTAGATGTTATATCTCGAAAATATGTAGATAAAGCAAAAATGATTGGAGAACATGTCTGGGTACAATATCTCTTAAATGACCATTTAGTGTGTCTACCGTTAGCTGAAGTTGAAATTAATTGTAAACTTGGTCACATAAAGACAAAGGCAGCTGTTGTTACAAATGATCCTGGCAGATATGTATTGGGTAACAAAACTGCTCAGTTGTTTCAAAAGAAACAATTCTTAAATTTAGAAAGGATAAATGCGGTTTCGACACGATCTCAAGTAAAACAATCTCGAGAAGGAGAGCGAAGTAGAGACACCGAAATGGGGGAAAAAAACTGTTTGTTATTGAGTCTGACAAAGATATTTTACCGCAAGCTGATGAGAAAGACAAGGAAATTAAGAAAATAATTAATGCTAATTCAAAGGAATTAATTGAACCTCAGCATCAAAGCAGAGATCTAGCTTCATTGCTTAGCGAAGCTAAAAGTGAAATTTTCGGAAATGATTTCAAAGTAAAGGAGAACGGGCTGTTGATGAAAAAGAAACTAGATAAAAATGGAAATGAAAATGAAGTAATTGTTATTCCTGAAAAATATAGGGATCAAATGCAGAACTATACCACTTTGATTCAGAACCAAACAAATAATAGTGCTAAAACTCAGGGTAATTTGGTCAGTATTCACCCTCCTAAAAGTCAGGCTTCTGTCAATGCTTCACGGAAATCTGACAAACAATCTAAGCGCTCATCTCTTGATGAGAAAGCTGAAGTTATTTATATGGAAGTTGACTCACCTTATTTACCTGGTGATTCATCTTCTATGGATAATGTGTGGGATTATTCCTCTACAAGTTCCCCAGTTCCTTCTTCTCCAAAAAGCAAAGATGTGTTTGACAGTTTGTTAACAGCAGATCAAAGAACTTCTGATAAAAGAACTCATGAAGATGCTTCTAAAGCTAAGAAATTAAAAATATGTTCAGAATCTACGCACACGTCAGAAAACTTAGCAAAGAGGCACAAACATGATAAAGGATACTCAAAGTTGCCACATTCAATGAGAGTGCAAGTAGCAGATAAGAACAGAGAACAGAGAGCAAAAACTATCTTGCAAGAAAGAACTGACAAAATTAAACGATTCTCAGTTAAAAGTTCCAGATGAATTGCCAAGTTCTGGAGTTGAGATGCAAGTCAAAGAGAAGTTTTTAGAGAAACTAAACAGACAAGAGCAAGTTGTTGAAGAAGAAAAACTGCCACAAAAGCCTCTGTCACACTCACCTGATTTCAATAAGGAGGATGTTTCAGACTCTGAGATGGGTGTCATTTTAGCTCAAAAAGTTGAACGAGACAATGAACATCCAGTATTATACCTCAGTAAGAAATTTACAGAAACTGAAAAAAAGTACTCTACCATAGAAAAGGGATGCGCCGCCATAATATTTGCTGTACAGAAACTTCAATGTTATTTAGACGGGCATACTAAATTCCTCATCATGACCGATCATAATCCCTTAGTTTGGCTCAAAAATAATGTAAGTCTAAATCCACGACTTATGAGATGGGCACTGGTACTACAACCCTACAATTACACGGTCGTTCATCGAAGTGGTAAAAACCATAAAAATGTAGACGCATTAAGTCGTACTCCCTGGCCTGATTAAATAATTTGTTTCTCTATGTAGATAAAAAAAATATTTTGTTCCTTCCTCTCTTCCTCAGTGTATCTTATTATGTTATATCTTGTATTTAAATTCTGTATTGTGCTAATATTGTTGTTTTCAGAAGGGAAAAAAAAAAAAAAACGTAAACTTTAATTTATAAAAATATAAATTAAAGTTTATCTGGAGGGGGGAGAGGTTGTAATATCTTGTTATTTAATAAATAAATATAATTATTGTGTAAGTGGCAACGCCGTATTTGTAATTAAAACATCAGCAACGAGAGATATTGTTTTAAAAAGATTGAGATTCTGAAGATTTTAGCAGCTAGGAGTAGTATTAAAATTTTGCCACTTAAGAATTGTATAAAATTTGTCTATCACCGAGAACTAAAAATAAAATTTATGTTCTACTAAGAAGATTGTCTGTTTGTAAATTACTGCAAAATACATTACAGTATAAACCTAAAAGTTGTTAAATATTTAATTTGAGCGGGATTTCTCTCATTTAGTCCGATACAGAACAGATACAAACATTCATAACAGCATACCTGCATTTAGCACGTTCATGTATGATTCCTCAATGTATTTAGTTTAAAATAAGCTGTCAACTACAAAACTTTAGCTAGAAAACTATCGTACTACACAACTCAGAATCAAATTATGTCACGCAACTTTCGTACCCACTTTACAAATTCAAATTTTTTGTCGTTTGGATAACCACTGCTCATTGAAGTTCATATATCACATTTTACGACGTACGGGCCCACATTGATTCGTGACACTATGCTTCACAAAAAACTTGCAGAAATATCTGTGGGATTTTTCTCCTCATTTCGCAATGTATTTTATCTTTATTTCTCGGTTAATCATCCGACTGCACAGAAATTGTTTATATTATATTCAGTTCGTGAACTAGGAAATTGAATGGGAGGGATTCGAACGGCTGCGTTTAGTAGATTTCCTTTTTAAGGCGACAATGTACATGAAGGCTTTCTAAATAGTCATAGTAGTGTTCTCTTTACCCATCTTTTTCCCTTTTGTATACAATTATTCTTTGCATTTTGTTTGAGGCAAAATGTTTCCAGAGCCTATTACGTGAGACTCACATTATCGAATCATCTGCCTTAAGTAAGTATATAATGAGGTAAAGTTGTGACTGTTACATTTCTGGAGCGCTTAGTTATGGGATATGACATGGAGTGTCTCGAAAGTTCTTTGTATGATAAGTTCGTCTTTTTGCGTTATAAAGAAAGATATTTATCGCATCCATGAGTAATCAGTGAAGTTGATCGTTGACTACATACCAATCATACTTAACACCTCTCACATGAAACACAATTATTCCACTCAAGAATTGTTTCGAGCATACAATAACATACATCAACGTTTTGATAATTTTGGGATGAAAAGTTTTCCTTGAGTGTTGTTAAGACAGCATTTAAAGAAATTCTTGAATTCACTTTAGTAATATTGACAATTGTTCTCTCTTCTCTATGAGTCACCTTTCTGTAGCCAATTCTTGGTGCATTTGCACTTTGTTTACCGTATTACCAGACTATTTGAAATTTTTTATCCCATTCCTTAATAAGTATCTACTCTTATTCACTATTTCACTAGTTTTTTTCAGTGATTTATTCTGATAGCATAAATGGAAAATTATTTTTCTTTCCTTAATCCCAGTTTCCATACGGTTACACACCATTTCAAAATATCGACGAGCTAAGCAGAGGTAATAGAGATAATTCTTACCTGTCTTTTGTAACTCTGACTGGTATGTACAGAATGTCACAGTACAACTTAAACTGCATAAAACTCAACATTGTGCTTTCACTTTTGGCCTTCATTTGCATGGGTTGAAAAGTTCTATTTATTTTTTGTAATTTTATCAGTTTGCATTTTAATTTAACATTTGTCTTTACAATATTCTTAAAATTATTAGAAATGCTATATGTTTTGATAAGCACAATTACTTTTACAATTCCCCTCCCATTCTTTCAAAAAATCTAAAGTGTGCCTTCACTTATGTCCATCGCTGTATGTGAATTCATGTTTAGCCACTGGAATATAGACAAAAAAAACCTTTAAACATATTTTATAACTAACCTTGTTATCTGTAGACCACCTTTAAATTAAATTTGTTCTTACCGTTTGTTTCTTGCTTTTAGGGTAAGAATTATCACTAAAACGTTTTAAAGTGTGTCATTCCACTTTAGTTCTTTGCTTATAGAAATAACTCACCTAAAGTACATTCTTCTTATGCTTAGAAACATTTTACCGCTATGTTGTCCTATTAAAAAAAAAAAAAAAAAAAAAAAAAAAAAATCCTTTAATTGAACATGTAGACTTACGATAATATTTGAAGCTAAAAGAATATGCAGTTCTTCTAAACTAGTGCAATTTAATTCCAACGAATTATTTTATAAGTGGGTTTTCTGACGTAACCTCAAAAAAGACCTTAACTGTCGTAAGAATGCAGTCTTTCAGAAGCATGATAGGAAAATAATGGCCACTGGACGATAATCCTTTGCGTACCAAAGAGCTTATTACAAAGCTTCCTTAGTCTTTTTGACCTCACCTCGACACTAAAGCAGTTAAGTGCAAGGCTTTATTGCTCGCTAGCCAGTTTGTTGATTTTCTTTTATTGCCCATTTATCACTTGTTACCTCACGCGGTAAATACCAGGCGCCTTGCAACTGTTGCAACAACAGCAAATCGGGAACTCGCGGTTTGCTTCGGTGATGGATTAGATTCGGAAAAAGAGGAAAAGGCCGCAGAATTTTTTCCCAAGCTAAGGCGCGGACGGGAGTGTTCCGCTTTTTGATACACCATCTTGTCTGATGATAAATAGAATATGGTAATTTTGATAGTTTTTTCTTCAGTTATGACGGAAGATAATTCGTTCTTTTCTGGTTCACACGTTTCAAAACGAAAGCTGCATGTTAAAAAGATTTGTTTGTTGATGTTTCGGAGAAGGTGTTTCGCTCCTTCTCTTCGCTATTCTCTTCCTTCATGCATTAAAGAAGAGAATTTTTAGTTGAAGCACATCGTATCACCTAATGAATATAAAAAAATGAGAATTTAGAAATAGCAGTATTACACTGGGTAATACCAATCGCATATTAATCAAATAATTAATCGCATATTAATCTCCGGAACTTCTTATATACAGTAGCCTAACTGAATATATTTTAAGATATATAAATATTTATTAACACCTGAAAAATGTCAAATTAATCTTCAGCAGTCTGCTTAATAAATGTTGACTGGTACGCTTTTTGCTTTGCATGACTGGTGAAGTGTGATTAGCAGAAAAATTGTCCCACAAATCAAAGGAACAAATGTAAACCATTCCAAAGAATGCTGCGATTTTCATTAAACAGCTGTTCTGAAACTTGCAAACGCAATGGGACAGGTTAATAAAATTTTAGCTTGAATTCATATCTGTTTTCGAATTAATCGGATTTAACCGCGTTGTTATTAGATAACGTTCAGATGTATGGCTTATGGTTAAGTAAAAATAGAAGCTTCTAAAATTGTTCTTCATTTCTTTTTTTCCTTTGTAAGATGGGTAAGAGAATGATAGGTTTGGTGTATTTAATTTAATTACGGCAAAGCATTCGAAAACTATCTGCCAGAGGAAAGAGAGGTGCTTTCGTGGAGGACTTCCAAGTAAGCTGGATCATATACACAATGCACATCTGGAAAATCATGGAAATGCCCATGCAGCCAGCCCGTTCGCCAGGTTTCGAAGCTGGAACGAACTAGCAATGTTTAGCGATTTTACCGCTCGACCGCTCGCGGGCACTAAGAAAATGATAATTTTTATATAGTGGGGATACAGACAACATCGATCAGAAACCGTACTTCGATTCCTGTTGATTGTGTATGGCATTAACGCCATCGTAAAATCGAAACATATTAATTTAGAGATACTTGCATATAGAATTAAGATACTTCCCAAGCAGCCTGCCTTCAAAAATATACATACAATTTGAGACTATAAGGATGTGGTATTAATCACGCATTATATGTACCATAATTATAGGACTCAATCAAAAAGAGTGAAGATATTGTCAGTCTTTCACGTATTTTTCACATCTTACTTTTACGAAAATTATACGAATCCAAACACACTGGGAGGAAAAATCCTGGATTCATGGTACGTTTTCCAACGTTAAACGAATTCTAAAGATATTAAAGAAAACGTTATGATTTCAAAGCATTTATTGAATTTTTGTTATTTTATTTATATTGATTTTTCTTTTTCAAAATTATTTTCATTTCTCAAAAAAAATTTCAATTAGGAAAAAGGAAGAGAATGCAGAGGATATTCATAAAGTATATATATACTTTATGAAAAAATATATATATTTTATGAAGTATATATATATACTTTATATAGTTTATGAAGTATATATATATATACTTCATAAACTATATAAAGTTTATACTTCATAAAGTATATATATACTAATCATATCATAAAGTATATATTTACTTTATGAAATAATACACTTATAATTTACATATTTTAATTTTAATGTAATAAAATTAAACTGGCTAAATACTAATGTAATTTTAATGTAATTAAAATTACATTAGTATTTTTTAAATTTGTCTTCCTTGTAAAAAGGTAGTGCAAATGTTAACAGAATATATATGACACAAAAAGTTTAATTCCGCTATTTTACATAAATTTACTATGTGATTCAACAATCCTAACAATAACATGAAGCTGAATTTTTCAGCGATTTTTAATATAATAGGTATTTATATAATGCTTCCCATAATTTTAAATATGAAGGCAATTTTTATATAGATTTTTAGTGCGAGACCTACATTTTAATTAATTTTAATTTACAACTTGTAAATTGTACGGAAAGCTTAATTATTGCCGTGAAATCAAATGTTGTTCATTTTGTGTTATTTAAATGATCTTATGGTATTATTATTGCGGCTTGAAGAAAACTTGAAAACATTAAATCTGGCATCACTGGGTAACATCGGAACGTGTTGAAATTTGTTCATAGTTTCAAATTCAGTTTTTATTCTGTTTAACTTCTCTTAACATTGACCTGGCTTATCATGAGCTAGGTCATTCTGTATCAGATGTGGAGCAATAATTTTATTTTTTGTACTAAAAATACAAAAGCCACGCAGCCTATTATTTGATTTCTGTTAAGTGATTGGATACTTTATCGGAGTTTTATCTCACCTCAAGTCAGGGTGCGTTAAATCTGAAGAATTATGTTTTTTTATGACAGATGTGGTTTCATGTTTGCTTATTAGAGATAATTTTAAAAAGTGATTGCAGTTCCATATCTCTTACACCCTCCCCCTCTTGTAGAATCACGACTCCCATCATAGATTCAGCTAGAACCGTTAATCTATTGAATGACTCATGGTTAAAAATATTGTTTGTGGAGGAAAGGAGAGTATTTTCTTCTTGTTGCGACAACTATCGTTAAGTTTGTAACACTATCCTATTGGAAAATCAAGGAGCAAGGAGAAGTATCTTGTATGTACAGAAGAGAATTCCTAATATCTTAGAGAAATCAACCTAATCATCATCACACTTCAGCTAAGCAAATTTTGCTTCAATTAATAAAGCACGACATTAAGAAAATAAAAGATTCTGTACAACGATTGGTATATATATGCGGTAACTTACTTATCTATGCATTAAAAAATTTGTGAAGGTATCACATGCATTAAATTTAAAATATTTGAATTTTGCAATACCTGAATCTGCAAGAGGTGTTAGGACAGAGAGGAGGAGCAGATCTGGGAGTCACCCACCCCTCTTCCTCAAACCATTCTAGGATACATCCGGATCGCCAGCATTTTAAATGCCCCAATTCCGTTCAAGGTTCCGTTCAAGTTCTATATACTTAAGGCATCCAAGCCTTTTCGGAGTTTCGAGCCCTGGTTTAATGTTATGGAAAAGCCAGCGTCATTAACCATTATACCACTCAGGCGGCAATCAAAATTATAATATAAAACTTTATCGATTTCGAGGACAGCTGACGTAGATCCCTTTTTTTCACAAACAAAAATTTTACTCCTCAAAAAAAAAAAAAAAAAAAAAAAAAAAAAGGAGGATATTTATATATTATATTCCTATTATACTATATAGGTAATAAAAAATTTGAAAATTTGGTATCATGTCAATGTATAATAAAATGATAAAACTTGCAGTCAGACCTGGTTTAGGATACTTCTTTTATTTCTTGTTAGCGAAAAACATTTCATCGCTGCTGTTACATTTTCGAAATAAAATGCTGAAGAGAGAAGCAGCAGCAGGCTAGAAAAGAGAAGAGAAGCATAAGCGAAAAGTGACCTAGTATTTCAAGATGGAGGCATCTGTTTGAGAAGAAAAAACGTTTCGGTTTGCAACTCAGTCATTGGCTATTAAAAGTTTCGATATTGGTAATTTGCATTTCAGTTTGCAAATAGTTTTGCATCATTAGCGTTATGAAAACTTTGGAGAGGGAGAATATCCAATTTAAAGTTTAGAATGAGGGTAAAGGACTATTGCAAAATTAAAATTAGTATTTTGCTTTATATATTTTTTTAATTGTACACACAGCTGTAATAGGAAAACAAAAACAAACAAAAAAACATGGAAGGAAAATATTGATACATAACTGGTTTAAAAATCGTTTAGCACGTGTAAGAGAACATAAATATCTTTATATACCTACTTACTCTAAAATAAAACCCATTCAAATATAAGAAATACTGTAAAGGCCCTTATTTTCGTGAGACTTTAATTTTCGCGAGCCCGTCGTAATCGCGAAAATTTAAGCCTCGCGAAATACTTTTCTTTTCCGCCTCAAATAATAATAAAAAAAATCAAATTTTTCACTTACCCAAAATTATTTAATTTCACTTACCCAAAATTTAATGATTTATTGCACAATTACAAGCTTTTTTCTTGACAACTTTCTTTCTTATAACTATTTTTTGAATAATATACAACTATATTTCACGAGTATAAAACAATAAAATTAATAGAAGGCAGCTCATTCACTTAGAATACTATTTATACCAGCTTCTTTGAAGCCATTCAAAATTATTTCATGTTTGGCTTCAATACCGTTAAATACGCGCACAAGCCAAGAAGCGTGAATCGGTTTTAGTCGTGATATTCGCAAGTCCACAGATTCTTTCTTCTGTAGAAATTGAAGCTCATTAGAATACCATTCAATAAACTCATTCTTGAGCAAACGCTTGAACTAGCCATTTACAGTTAAGTCCAAAGGTTCGAGCTCTCCTGTGAAGAAACCGGGCACAAAAACTAGAATAATATTCCTCTTCTCTAGCTCAGTCAGAAAAAAAGAGGATCTTGGTGTGCCTTAAAAACGTCGAACAATTCAATCGAATTTTTCAACTTTCTCAACTTTACTTAGGTACTTTTGAAATTTTTCAACTTTCGGTTCTGTTCATATGAAATTCGCTAAATTTTCAACTCGCGAAATCACCGATATATTCATTTTCGCGAAACTTATGGCCCGCGAAAATAAGGGCCTTTACAGTACACTTTAATTTTAGGATAAATTTTAAGCAATAGAAGTACAGAGGAAAATTTGATGAAAGTTTGCGATCCCATTGGAATTCATATACTGTAGAGTAATTAAATGTACTATTTTATTGCGGTATATAGAGAAAAATTAAGGCTACTTTGTTACGTATTTGTTTTCAGATGTATAGTGGTTGCAAGTCTAAACTGAAATCTCCCAAATTGTCAAAACTATTATAATTAGTACTAGTTATGCAATTTTTACCTATATATTTTGTTATTATATATGGGGTATATTTAGTGTTTAAACAATGTAATTATCCTCTGTAGTATAATAATTAAATTCCTTCCTCTTATTTTGCAAATTTCATTTATAAAAATACATAACTATACCCTTTCAAATTTTAGATTAAAAGTATAGCAAAAAAAGGGTTAAGTAAATTCAAAGTAAATACAATTTATACATGAGCTCTTTACAAACTGAAAATTATTTTAATCCCTTTCAAAAGCTTTTTATGTCCTTTTCCTTATAAATTGAAGTTTTTCTTTATTTATTTTTCTTTTTGATTAACTTGATTTTAAGTTATGCATGGCTTGGTTTTCTTTTATGTATAAAGATTTGTTTAATTAGACTAAAACACTTCCATTTAAACATGTCATAAGATAAGCATTTTCAAGAGAGGTGGACATTTTTATTATTATGAGTACCTGTTCAACTTGTTTCGGAATTCAACCATTCCAGCCCTCAGTCAGTTAAGTGTAATATGAAACATGCTTTAGGGTTTCGCCGTCAGTCTTTTTTTTAGTTAGGTAAACAACAATATTTTTTGGAAATGCTAATAATGGGCATAATAAATACTCTACTCATTCAGTGTTTAAAGAATATAGCTGGTAGAAACAAAAGCTTTTAACATGTATGATGTACTAATACCACTTTTTCAAAGTCTTAACGATCATATCTAAGAAGGCTAAACACCTGAATTTACCACTTCTGTCAACGCCTCTGTCCATTTGCGTAAAGTAAAAGAATGTATTAAAGAATAGAGCCAGCATCATACATTTCTAATGCATGGTAGACTATTAAGTGAACTGAAAAAGGTCTTTTCTATCTCCGTTCGTTCTGCATTATTCCGTTTAAGTGCTATTTCTCACATTGCTGCTTGGGAAAGGCATGCTCATTCTAAGCGAAATTTTTGAGTTCAAGATTATTAAAAATGCATATTTTTACTAATTCTGAATTTCTTTTATAAGTTTTATCGTCACGTTGGCGTATGAAAATAGTGTTAAATAAGTTCTTAAATTTCAGAGAAGTATTTAATTTTGCATGCCTATACCTCTGAGCCAATTAATTCATTTGAAGTGGATTGATTAAGACATATAAGAACACATGTTCATTACAATGCAAAGGTACACATGCGGTTATTTTGACCGTGCATGCATTTTTAATGTTTTTTTACCTATTTTACGATTGAAAAAAAATCTGAAGGCCTTATATTACGCCCATAAGGGACGTTTTTTTACCGTTTTGTGTGTGTTACCTTTATTTATTAAATATCATGTTCTTCGTACTTGAATCATAAATTCAATTCAATAGCAATATCATAAAATATTTAAAAGAGCATATCTTTAGAATTTCCGATACACAGTCTCGCGCGCTGGAGATAATTTTTTTTTCTCATACAGTGTAGCTATTGCTCGTTTTGAAATGGTTGAGTTTCTTAATCAAAGGCTCATAAATGATTTACAAAACATGAAACAGATAATAAAACAAATTCCAAACTTGGGCTTCTAGATGCCCATATTCGAGTGGAAGCGTACATTATTCGGAATTTCATGGCTTTAGGTACTGTTGTTTTATCACAATGCGAGAAGCATACATACATTTATGCAGATTATTCATTATTTAATTTCTTTAAATATAATACAGGGCTTTAATATTTGGTGGCACCAATTTTAAAAGTGATTCGCCGGAATCCACGCAAATTGCCAAAACGAAATTAATAGCCCTTCTGGGCAAATTGCCCCTTTGGGCTGAAAACATCGTAAAGCAATAAAAATTAAAGGACATTTAAATTAACAAACAAAGATTATTAAACATTGCTGATAATAAATGTATTACAACTTTGAAACTTTTAAAAAGCAGAAAACTTGTTATCAAATATTTAACATATTATATACTGGTAATAATAACATATTATATACTGTTAATATAAATATTAACATATTATTATTGTATTTAGTTCACAAATTCCCTCATTAGCTCACTCAGTATTGCCAAAATCAGAACGTATAATTTGGAACGGTTTGCATATAAGCATTCGTCGGTCAAACTGACCGTGTACTTATAAGCGTTAAAAATTTATCAAATTAAATTCAACAATGCGAGTGTGAGAGATATGGAATTCGTAATTTTTATTTCTGCCCTAAATCTTATCTTAATTTTCATCCAAAACTTTCACAAATTTGTTTAAATCCCAGATTTCATTTACCGTCATAGGTGATTATAATCCTAAATCTTTGTCGCAATTAAAACTTAGGTCTTTTTTTTTTCCGAAGGAGGTGGCCAAAAACTAAAAACAAGACTTGAACAACAGTGTGAAAGCACAAGTTGTAAGGAAGTTTTATGTTGTTAGTACCCGTCGTATATGAGGAAAATATTTATTTATCTTTCTAAATCACTTTTTGTATAGGAGATTGAAACTTCTTATTTAATATGAATTGCCAACATCCGAAAACTAGTGATGACTGTCTACATAAAGGACAAAGAATATCTTCAGAGACTCAGATAAAAATACGCAGGTGGTTACAAGTTCCATAAACAACAAAAGTTCTCTGCCGCCTAGACGGTATAATGGTAAGAGGAGCCAACTGCACTACCGAAGGGCTCGCTTTGCATATAAGCATTCTGTACCGCATCACGCGCATAGCGGAAAATACATCCTCGAGATTGGGTATGGCTTTCGATGACATAATTTCCTCTGCGCTTAGGATGCCTTTGCTTAGATTCGAGAGTACAGCTCCATAGCATTTGTTTACATTTTGATAGCAGTATGAAAAAGATTATTACTTTAATGACGTGCGTTGTATTTTTGGTGCCATGAGATTACACTTCTTACGGCATTGTAGTGTGGTGAATTTAAAAATTGAAGCGAAATGTTCATAGTAAAGGTGTGATGATCATTAATACATTATTTGACGTTCATTATATATCCATTCTCTGCAAATGTAATCTCCGAAAATATGAGACAAGTCAGTTTTCTCAAATAGCAAAATAGTTGTGAGTTAACATAATACTCAATAAATTCATTATATTTGTAGTCAGTCAGGAAAATTAAAATTTATTTTTGAAGTTAGACTACTATATATTTGGATTAGAGAAATAAAGACACGTATGTTTGAATTGAATAATATTACTTTATGAATATTGCCCATTTTTAATGTGTAATATCTTTCTTACCTTTGTGTAAAAATAGTGTTGATAAGAAAAGAGAGTTCCTTTCCTTATACACGTGTATTAAATTCATCGATAACGTTGAATGCTCTTTTTTCTTTCATTTAAGGCGGCAGAATATTAAAAATGGGAAAGACATGGAAATAACATATGCAGTTGCAAAGGAAATATTTTCTGCAGTATGAGAGGAACTAACACAACAAAATTACAATAATAATTTACTTACGAGCACACGGTGCCTTTACAGTTGGATCGAAATCGTCCGGTAATCCAATATGTTTTGGTTTTTGTGCTAAATTCTAGAACTTCCTTATAATCTAAGGTCTTTAGTTTGCGTCTGGTATTAACAGCATCTTTAAAGGATTTTATAATTTTATTATTTCATAAAACAGGAAGCCATCTGCAGAACGCTGCAAGTAGATCTTTTTGTCTGGCATAATTGTTAAAAGAAAACAAACGATAATTTTAACATTGCCGTGTCACTCATGCGCGTCATTCAACGAAAACAAAACCGTAAGAAACCCTCCTAAACGACGTCAATACGCCAAGAGTAAATAATGCCATCGGAAAGTATGTCCAATCACAAGCACGAAGTTTTCCCTATGCGCGTGGCGCGGTACAGAATGCTTATATGCGCCCGGGTTCGAATTCCGGAAAAGGCATGGATGTAAATTGTCTGTTCTTTCATAGGAGATAACGGTGGTCACTTATTAGGTGCCTCCATGTAAAATGATCACTACTTCTGGCCTTGGTAGTGGTGAAAGCCTAAGAATGGCTGGTGCTCGGCATTATTTAAAAAAAAAAAAGTTCCTTGTCGTTGGTTATCAGATACAGTTCTTAGACGCTAGCTATCTAGGGTTCCAAGCATTACCTGTGGGAGTGGGGTCTTCCCGGTATAAATACTAATTGTACACGAAATTCTTCTGTACTGGCAC
Source organism: Stegodyphus dumicola (assembly GCF_044657685.1). Taxonomy (NCBI): domain Eukaryota; kingdom Metazoa; phylum Arthropoda; class Arachnida; order Araneae; family Eresidae; genus Stegodyphus; species Stegodyphus dumicola. The sequence continues at coordinate 210,348,371 of NC_140770.1, forward strand.
ATTAATGACCTTCGTATCAGGTTGTACATATCGCTGAGGGTAATTATATGCATGTTGTGTTGTTTTGTTGACTGCGGTATGATGAGTTGGAATGTTTTTGTTATTACTAACAGACGAAAATTTGATAAAATTGGATCATTCGCAGATGTCCTTTCTTAAAGCAGTATTGAATACAGACTATATTTTCTTAAAACAGTCGTACACAAATTCTATCGTATATTTTTCTAAAGCAGATAATATTCGCGTGATATTCCGTAGTAAATTGCGTACTTTTATACTGGCCTAGAACGTATACTGGCCATACTGTCTCCACTTGGACTTAATAGTTTGGCCACGATAGTATGGTCTCCACTTGGACTGAATCTTTGGAGAATTGGACATTGAAAGATGTAATATAATTGACAAAAGTGTATTCATTGTTTTACCCATTGTATTGCAATTGACTCCTTTGTCAATTATATTACAATATGCAGTTGACCGAGAGTTTAAGATTGCTAACGTTCAAGTGAGATACTTTACGGTATGGAAGAAGAGAGATCATAGCATCTTTCACTGCAAATAAACAATGCCTCTATATATTTAAGTGAGAGCCGTGAAACTCAGAGTCACCTAAAGAAAAACAGTCCTTTCAACGTTTGTTACTATGTAACGTTTCAAAATGTTTAATTATAAATATTTATACGCATATTTTACATCTTGTTAGGTGTGCGATTGTTAATTGTATCAATCACATAAAAAATCGGTTATGAAATAATAGAAAAGCGTTTTTCTCTTTAATATTTTAAAGTTTACCGTTTCTATTTTAAGTCTTTTAAATTTTACGTTACCATTTTTAACTAACCAATGAGATACGGTCATATGCCGTGCACTAAAAATAACATGAACGTTATAAATATTCGCCCAGATTTTGGATCATTGTGAATACAGATTTAATTTCTGAAATTTCAACAAAGCATTTTGTCATAAAATAGTAGTGTATTTAATTATTTTACCATAAAAAGAAAAGCCCAAAATGGTTTTGAGATATACAGAATCCGTAAGCTACAAAAGAGGAAATAACAAGAATGATACTAGAAACGAAATGCGATTTAAACTGTCTTATCTCTCATCAGATCTTCTCAGCGGGAAATATTTTGCAAAGTAAATCATTTAAACTGGAAAAATGTGAAAGAGTTCAAAGTGCATTACTTTTGAATTGACCAATTCGTTACAGTTCACGAGGTACACAATTGTTGAATTCAATTATTCTTTTCTTTTGAAGTAATATTATTTCTGTGAGGAAAAGGGCGAAGCATTTTCTTTTGAAGTAGAATGCGAATAGATTTCGTGGTGTAGCTTTCCTGATAAATGATTTTGGAAATATTTATTTAATATACAGTGTAGCTTACGATTCTTTGAACACTTAAGTATTTTTATCTTAAAGCAGAGCAAGCAATTTATTATCAGATATGAAATTGTTTTTGAACTTCGTTATTTTCTTCCCTGCGGAGCCCTGTCTATTAAAGTTTATGTATAATTTGTACTTATAAATATACAATAGCTTAGATAAATGAAAAGTTCTTGTGCTAAAGAATGACTTATATTTATAAAAATTATAAATAAAAAGTCGTTCATCAGCACAAGTCATTCTTCATACTTATTCTTCCTCGCTTAATGCAACCTCGATTTGCGCGATTATATCATAACACAGCGTTTCTCAGTCTGTGTTTCGCGGACTAGAAATGGACTTGGAAACCTACCCTTGTGTTCCTCTTAGATTAATATCAATAAATTTAATTAATTTTAGTTTGTCGTATTTAAGAAATATAAGTGCACTGATCGTAACATATGCTAATTGTAATTGCTGTGGTAAAACCTGTCATGTCGAAGGGGACACGAAGTAAGTGTTTCGCAGAACATTTTAATTTATGAAAATGGTCTCTACTTGAAAAAGATTTGAGAAACGCTATCTAAGCATAAATTTATATAACTAATAATAATTCGAACTGGTAATATTTCTCGCTTCAAGCGAGCGTCTAATAAGTTAGTAATTTTTAACGTTGTCCAAATTTTTTTTATCTCTAATCGAAATCAATAAATTTGTTTTATGCCGATAATATCGTTGAAGTAGAGGGTGGAAGGGGGAACTGAAAAAATACTGCGCAGATCATGTATATAACTTGTGTTTTTCAATGTAATGTTTAAATACTGCTCATTCTTAGTAGAAAAACTTAGCAAAAGTCGCCAACTTTTCAAAACATGCCAAACTCTGGCAACCATTTACAATAATCATATTTTAGCCAGTCATACTCATAACAATCATTCAGTCAAGCAAAGCCCCATTTTTTTGTGTGTTCTTTACGTTGTATTCAAAGTTCCATCGATTTTTATAAACTAATTATGATATTTTTTCTCTAAAACTCAAATTTAGTATATAGGCTTGTGGGAAATGGCAAATTTCAGTAAGAGTATAGTATTTCCTTGCAAAATATCTCAAAGGAAACAATTATTTTGAATCTCTATTTAAGGTAATCGCCACTAATACTCTACTGGAACAGAAGATATAAAAACCGGATTGTAAGTAGATTTATTTATTGATTTTTTTTTGAATAAACACCTACTGAGAATGAAGAAAAATGTAATAGTATTTATGCCTGTAATAAGAAAATTTTTGCAATTGAATTGAGTAATGACTTATGTTATCGTTCTTTTTCACCCAATTGCACCAAGATGATTGCGTTAATACGTAAGTACCCGTTAGTTTAAGTTTAAAAAGAAATGTATTTGATTAGCTGTAGTTAAACACCATATCAGATTTTAAGATGATAAATGAATAAATTTCTCTCCCTTTGCTGTAATTTCAGTAGAAACGAGGACGCCGTCTTGTTATGAGGGAGAAAACTATTCTCGGTTAGATTTAGAGATCTAATTTGAAATCTTCAGCCGCTTAGAACAGTATAGTAGAAGAAACTGTGTTCTAGCCCGAACCGAAAGGCTAAAGTTCGATTATCGTATAAGGGTATTCGCTATGTGTGTTTTCACCAACTTTATTTATGAGTGTACTATGCAGTGCGCCTGGGAAATCTTTTGGTGATTAGGCATTCAAAGGGATAAGATCTTTCTTCATAAAGTTAGCGTCATTTTTGTGCAAGTCGAACTCAATACAAAATCTTCATTAAGGTATCCCGTGTTAAAAGTGCCCTCCCCCTTATGAAGATCTGTTTCTAACTTGTCAAATTCAGCTTTCTTAAAGTTGAGCACTAATTTGCAATGAAAATGAAAATCCCGCCTGCTTTAGCTAATGGTCTAGCATAGAGGTGCCGCTCCTTTACGAAGGTACATTTTCTCAAGTTATAAATTGATCTCCGTAATGGCGCACGCACCGTTACGAAGACGCCCTGGCCAAATGATCGATTGGTTTGATCATAAAATTTAACATACTGAACTCCAAAATCTGAAACTAGAGTAAGTTGAAATCTAAATAGTAAAATTTGAAACTAGATTAGAGATTAAGGATTGGATTGGATTATTTAATTACGGCAAAGCACACGAGAGCTATCTGCCTAAAAGGAGGGATACCTTCGTGGAGGACTTTCCTAGGGAAACTGGCTCGTATACACGTCACACATGGGGAAAACCACGAAAAGGCCCATGCAGCCAGCTCGTTCGCGGTATTCGAACCTCGGACCGAGCTACCAGTGTTTAGCGTCTTTACCGCTCGGCCGCTGGTGGGCGATTAGAGATTAAGAAACTAACTGTATAAGAACCTCAGCCAGGTTTGAATATGATCAAGTTTTTATCGACACATGGAACGAAGCTTGAAGCTTTGAAGTTTGCCGATACTTGCCTGTTTTACTCGTAATACTGATACTGTTTTAATACTTGCCTGTTTTAATACTGATAAAGCGAACTTCAGCTATCACGACACGAAGAAAACGTGGAGCGTTATTCAAACATCAAACTTTACTCCCTCCACCTCCTGTTAAAATCAGTATAATCAAATGTTTAGACTCTTATTGTAAGTTATTTTAAATTTAAAAAAAAAAAAAAAAAAAAAAAAAAAAAAAAAAACCTAATTTTAGTATTTTTTCATTCAAAATAAACAATACTATCCGTACCAGTCATAAAAATATTATTCAGCTCATATAAAGTACTTCTTGGTAAAATGTATTGCAAAAGTAAATCTGGCATTTGAAAACTGTTTAAATGTTCCGTGGTAGGGAAACATTTTGCGAACTGAACTGTTCTACGATTAGTATTAGGTCAATAATTGATTACAGCCAAGAATGCGAGATACCTTCTCTGGATGATTTCGAAACTTTCTCAAGAAAGCTGGCCTGTAAATAGGAAATCCTGACATTATTCATTCATCAGTCATTTCCCAAAGACACACATATCCCGTCTTGAACTGCTAGTTATGAAGAATTTGTTTTTGTTTGAACTGTCATTTTATACCTTTGTACCTATATTAAATTTAGGAGGTAGACTGGATTGCTTTGATAATAGAAAGTACATTAGAACTATCTGCGTAAAAGGATTTTGAAAAGGTTTCTATTAGTTTGGTTAATTTGACTATGAGTAAGAACGCGAGGGCTATCTGCCCTCGCGGTCCCTGCCCTGCCGAATGGAAGGGATGCTTTTGTGGGTAAATTTTATAAAAGACAGTGGCTCATATGCATATTACGCATGATGTTTAAAAAAATCTGCTGGCATTCACGATACGCATGAAGAAAACAAAAAAAAAAAATCATGCAGCCTACCATTTCGTCAGACTGACCCGAAGTCGAATCAATTCAGCAATCGTATCCACTCGGCCACTGGCAAGCTGAATTTAGGAGACAACACTAAACGTTCTGAAAAACTTCGTGCATATTATTTATGAAATATTTAGTAGCAAATATTTATGAAATTTTAGTTTATACGAAAGTTTTGTAATTAAATTTTGGTATCTGCTGTCTTTCTTATTTTTATTTGATGTAGAATTTCAAAACCCATTCTTGTATTGCACTAAAACAGAGCTTGTACCTCTGAGTTTATTGTTGAATAAATGGATATAGATTCCAGAAAGCCGAGATGAATATTAAGAAATCTAGATAGCAATAATATAAAAAGATAATATTTTTCTTCAGAACAAACTAACATGCATTCGTTGTTTTTCAGGTACAGAGAAAAATAATGATGACTTTTATTTTTTCCCCAAATAACAGAACTTAGGTATGTTTGATATCATTCAGAGGATTATGTTTCTGTTTAAAGCATAATTTCGGAAGTATGCAACAGAATACTAATATCAAAAGTACACTGGTATGATATACATATAAAATATAGTGGTGCTGCTTTATTGATGACATTATGGTATTAATGTAAATATTAGTTATTGGTAATATAAATGCGGTACTCGAATTACATTCCTTACAGCTTCTTTATGTTGATTCAGTATTAATATTTTATTGGACATACCTTAGAGCATGTAAGAACTAATAGTAGCAGATAAATCCACACATTTTATGATGTTTAATCTTTATTTCGTTAAAAGAGATATTTTCTCTAAGTACGCGAATGAATGTATAAAAAAAGCTGCACCTTTAACAATTGGTTAATTCTATTGCAAACGAGTGTAAAAACTTCAGAACTTTTTTAATAACGTTCTTTATAACATCTGAGTTGAAACAGTTTTCTTTTATAGGTTTATGCACCTAAAATGCAAGTTTAATAAATAAACCTTCTCAGTGTGATGGCGGATTCTAGCCACTCCTTTATTTAACACGCAGTCTTAATTTAATAGAAGAACCAGAAGGGAAATAGGAGAGGCTTCTTTACCTTTAAATTATTCTCATTGTTATCATTTTTGTTTTTGTGTTAGTTAGATTTTACAACTTATTTTACTTGAAGAAATTAAGAAGTGTAGTTATTTGAGCTTTGCAATTGTATCTTAGCTGGCTAAATGTAGTAAATGTAGTTTTAGCTTTATTGACTTGTATAGAAAGTACTTTTTGTATACAATTCACGCACTGATATAAATTAACTCAGAAACCGCAGTTTACACACCCTACAACTATTTATCAGAATTAAAGAAAAAAGCACTTTATAACTTAAAATGCAACATTCGAGAGCATGGTGAAATATGATGAAATTCGGTAACTTGATATGGTATAATCGGGTGGCAAAGCAGTCGAGGGCCATCTGCCTAAGGGTTGGTTTATATAACTATGTCAAAGCATGCTAAGGTTATCTGTCTGAAGGAATGGATGCCTTGGGTAAGACCTTTCTAAGGGAAACTGGCTCTTGTCACCTTATACATGAGGAAAAACACGAAAATGGTCATACAGGCGGCTCGTTTGCGTGGAGTTGAACCAAGTCGAATCACTAGTGAAAATTTTAAATTAAATTACTAGTGAAGATAATAAAGAAATTATAAGAGCTATGCAATAAAACTCAAGCAACAGCTAAACGAAACAGCTACAAATTACGAATAAATATAAGCTCGACTAACTGTGTCCTTGTTTGTACTTACTTGTTGCTCACCAGATTAACCAGTCGCGGCTCGATAAGACTGCGGACTTTAAAGTGAGCTAATTACACAAGTTTTACATGTTACTTTTGTCAACTGAAATAAAGCTTCATAGTTAAACACCGAATGTTCGATTACATCCACTAAAATGAAAGGCATGTATTTCAAGGAATATAAGAAACTTAGATAGCTCCATGGTTTAACAAAAGAGCTATTTTAAGTGATAGCTTTTTTATTGATAAAAGGATGGGTATCTTTCATGAAAAGACGCAGATAAAATAAATTACATGGTTATTGTTACCTTTAGAGAAATATTAGTTGTTACCACTTATTCTGAATATCCATTTTGTATTGATTTCAATAAGCGATAAACTGTGATGCATATTTCACTACTTATTTTAACGATAGCTTGGAGCACAAAGAGTTTTTTTCAAGTTCTGTACTATTCGTTTATTGTAAATTAAAAGCATTAATAACATTAACAATAGTTTATTGGAAATAACATTATATAAGATGTAATTCAGAGATAAAATTAAAGCTAACTAACAGGTATGATAAACAATTAACATTTGCGGCTGTTCCTGCCTTTCTGGAAACATTGCGACGGAGGTATTAGAAGTAAAATCCACTATTTAAAATTAGCAGCGATTTATTGAAAATAACTTTACACAGGGTATAACTTAATTAGAATATTAAAGCTATATATGACAACAATGGAGAACAACAATACTTGGAGCTGTCCCAAGCTTTCTCGAAACATAGCAACAAAGACATTAGAGGTGATGATATGAACTTCTACGGCAGCTAAAGAGGAAAGGAGAAGCTGAAACACTTTTTCTTTTATGTGAGAGGGTCCGTCACCTTTACCTATGAATCACGTTTCTGCTTAACATGGAAACACTGAAGCTGACCCCAAGACCTGGTGTGCTTCCTGGAATCTAAGACAGCCGAGATGCATGGCCTCCGAGTCCAAAGACAGTCAGGCTCTGATCTCTTTATCATCCATCCTACTGAAGTATGCAAAGCTTTAAATATCCAGTAATCAAGGGAAAATATACATTAGTATCACTATAATGGATTTGTATTATTCAATGATTAAAAAATTAAAAGCAAAGGACATCAAATGAATAATTTATTCACTGATGCTATAAATTCAAATAAATATTTATTCGCTTATTGTTCATTTTTATATATTTCTAAAACTGCATATTCGTTTTTATCAAGATTTATAATTTACTGTTAAATTCCATGTAACGTATTTGGAATTTATGATAGATGAAGTAGAACCTGAATGGTTGTCTGCTGATGAATATTTTACTGAATACATTATTTATAACGGCTCAAATATATACAAATATTTTTTACCTATCTTTTTTTATTTTTATTTATTTATTTATTTATTTATTTTATTTTATTTTATTTATTTATTTATTTATTTATTTATTTTTTTTGTGTGTGTGTGTGTGTGTGTGTGTGTGTGTGTCTGTGGTTGGATTATTAGATATTTTTTGGCAGTATGTTAATGTAAATGTGTGTATATTTCTTTTGCAGTTTTTACTATTTTTATTCATATGTAATGGTAATGGTATCTACATGCATAATTAGCTTATTAAGATTGATCACTTGAGACAAAATATAAGAGAGGCATGTGCGTAAGGTAAGAGGTGCTTTCACAGAAGACGTTCTGAAGGAAACGGTTTTGTTTTGGTGCACAACTTAGACAAGACAGAACCAACCTCGCAGTATATATATATCACTATAATGGAATCAAGAGGAGGATTATGTATCCGATAAAATATAATCAAGATAAGAATTACACATCTGATAAAACGTAATTAAATAAGAATTGAATCGTGCTCATGACTGCTTGGTTGGCTTCAATTATCTTAAGTTGGTTTTTATTATTGTTCTCGTAGTAATTTTTCTTTTCGTTTTATCTGCGCAATTGTTTTATCACGTTAATGTTTTTATTTCTAAGTAATTCAAAACACTGTGATGCTATTTTTGGCAATTTTTACACTTATAATGGTTTAATAATTAGTAAATAACAGTGTGCATTCTTCTCAGTTATCGTTAGTTTAGTATTCTAATTGGATATAAAGATGATTCAGAATGTAATGCAGGAAACGCTTAACAGGAATTTTATCTGCATATTTCTTTTTTCCGTTTATTTCTATTATAAAAGTATTGTCAGAGTTTCTGAATTTTGGTATTTTATGCGACTGTAAGAAATAATTGCATTTAATAAGAAGCCATGTTTCTGCTTTACGTTCTATAGGAGATATCTTAGACTCTATTGGACCTATTTACAAACAATGGTTATCTAAAATTAAATATACTAAGCCGCAAAATGGCCTACCAGTAGCTGACGGAATAAGAAAGCGGAAGACTATTTGCAAACCGAAGTCCGAATATTGGCAAACGGGCTTAACTGCGAGGTTGGTTCTGTCTTGTCTAAGTTGTGCACCAAAACAAAACCGTTTCCTTCAGAACGTCTTCTGTGAAAGCACCTCTTACCTTACGCACATGCCTCTCTTATATTTTGTCTCAAGTGATCAATCTTAATAAGCTAATTATGCATGTAGATACCATTACCATTACATATGAATAAAAATAGTAAAAACTGCAAAAGAAATATACACACATTTACATTAACATACTGCCAAAAAATATCTAATAATCCAACCACAGACACACACACACACAAAAAAAAAAAAAAAAAATAAATAAATAAATAAATAAATAAAATAAAATAAAATAAATAAATAAATAAATAAATAAAAATAAAAAAAGATAGGTAAAAAATATTTGTATATATTTGAGCCGTTATAAATAATGTATTCAGTAAAATATTCATCAGCAGACAACCATTCAGGTTCTACTTCATCTATCATAAATTCCAAATACGTTACATGGAATTTAACAGTAAATTATAAATCTTGATAAAAACGAATATGCAGTTTTAGAAATATATAAAAATGAACAATAAGCGAATAAATATTTATTTGAATTTATAGCATCAGTGAATAAATTATTCATTTGATGTCCTTTGCTTTTAATTTTTTAATCATTGAATAATACAAATGTAAAATATTCTAATTTTTTGTTTTACATGATACGTATCTGAACATCTACCCGGGAAAAAGTGACAGATGTCCAGACGAGTAATATTCTTATATTCTGAAACAGCGATAAGCAATAGTCATATATTTTCTTGCATGTTATTATAGACAATACCATTGCTAAAAGCTAACATTAATATCTAGGGACGAAAAAAAATGTATAGTCTCTAATATGAGAAGGATATATAATTATATACGTAGAAACGTGTGTCGTTGAACATATAACTGCTAGTGGAGGAATATAATTCAGGTTTCTACACCCATCCAGCATATTCCAACACACTTATTGTTTGCGAGTTCTCATATGAAATGCAAATAACTTCATATACTGATCCTTAAAAAATTACAAAAACAATTTATTTTTCCTCTCTTTTTTTTTTTCTTTTTTTCCTTGTAAAGTGACAATATGCTCAGTACGTTCAGAGAAATCCTTTATTCTGCTATTAGATCGTTATCAGGATTCGTTAACGCACTCATTCTCTTCGAAACAAATATTAAATTATAATTTATTTGAAATAATTGATTAAATAATCCATTCCTAAAGAATCACTAATTTAAAAAATCACTAATGCACCAATAAAAAAGTCCACAATAAGATTAAACTGAAAACTTTTAAATTTAAATTAGTACTTTCGGCCACTCAGAAAACTGTAGCTAAAATAGTACTAAATCTTTGCAAATAAGTTCAATTGCAAATATGATGTTCAATTTTTAATCAGTATATGTAAATGAAAATTTAAAATGCAAGAGGATACAAAATAGTATAAAAAATTAAGTAGCTAGTAAACAATTTAATAAATGGCAAAATACAAGAAAGCTTTCTATGAGTTTTCAATTGATATGTACCTTAGAAAGTCCCACATGAGGGCATCTTTCCCATTATGCAGATACAGCGTTCTTTGTCATAATCAAATAATCAACTATAAACCCGGAGAGCTGCAGTGCATCTAACTCCTTTAATCTCAGAAAATATATAAATCTACCAGTTGTGAATAAGTATGTATAAAATAAACTTTAAGATTGCATAAACACATGGAATAAACGCTTTTTATTATAGAATGCATGATAGCATATTTAGCACTTACATGCAGGATGAAAGGAATGGTATGGTATGGAATACTATTTAATTTTGGCAAAGCACTCAAGGCGTATCTACCTAAGGGTGGGATGCCTTAGTGGAGAACTTTTTAAGGGAAACTGGCTTGTATACACGTTACACATGAAGAAAACCATGAAAACACCCATGCAGCCAGCTCCTTCGCTGGAATTTGAACCCCGAACCTAAATACCAGTGTTCAGCAACTTTACAGCTCGGCCGCTGGCGATTAATGAGAAGAAAGATATCATCATCTGCCTTTGCGTTACAAAAATATAAAACATGTCTTATTTGTGACAAAAATTATTTGCTTTGGTCAGGTCTATCATCAGATCATTTTTATAAACTATCAATTAGTTTAGTTTACGAAAGGTATTTGTTTAATTCTGTCACCACTTAATGTTCGCTGCTTTAATTCTGAAACGCTTTCTAGATAAACAACATCAGAATTAAGTAATGATGCCTATGATAACCGTGATGTGTTAAAAGGAATGCTAGCTTCATTATTATCTAAACAAATAAGTACAGTTCGTTCCTTGGCAACGCACATTTAATTTTGGCAAACACCTCCCATTAATGGACAACTTTTGAATGTCTTCCTATTAGCGAACACTATCTACTAGCCCACCAGAGGGCGAACGGTCACTAAATAGTGATACTAAAAGTCACTGTACTCACTTAAACTCACTTATTTCGAACTGGGTTCAATTCTAGGAAAATGGGATTTGCTGTATGGGTATTTGCGTGGATATGAGCCAGTTACCCTTAGAAAGCCCTTCACGACAGCATCCTTTTCATTAGGCAGATAGCCCTCAAGTACTTGGAAATAGTCAAGTAAACCAATTCGAAAACACTACCAGAGAATGACAAAAGATATGGTCACGTAAGTGCATGGAAAAAGGGAAATTATTCGCTTATTTTCCTGTTATATCTCGAAACAATTTTAAAAATATGGCAAAATTATATTTTTGTCAGGAATCGTATCAGAGAAAAAGTTGTTGGATTGAAAATACCGTTATTCGTATGATTTCCCATTCTTATGCTCGTTATTATCACCGTATGTTGGGAGACAGACTTAAAAGCCAGCTTTCGATATTTTTTATTAATTTTAAGTTTTTTTTAAGTTGCACGTGTTAAAATGGTTTTGTTTCTGCAATTAAAGTGTTTGAGTTAATTATATTTTAACAAATGAACTGCCTTTTATTTCGTTCAAAACAAAACTGCTTAGATTCGCACAGTTTCTATACCATTCCTTATATACATTTAACATTCGTGTTTTATGGTTTAATTAAAACGAAGTTTTTAAAAGTAATATAATTGCTGTAATTGGCAACCTAATACCGTGCGTAATTGCTAACCTTAAATACCGTAAAACGGAAGTAATTTCAGAAGCTAAACGAGAGAGAAAAAAAAAAAAAAAAAAAAATGGTTGTAAACCAGTGACGAAATTTCTATAAAAGCAGCGAATATTAATGGCCTATTATAATGGGAACATGCTATTATGTTAGTTTTCTTAATATAATATTCATCTCATTATGTGAACAAATTTTTTCTATTAATTAATCTAATAAAACGATCTGTCTATTTTAGCTTCATAACTCATGAATTGATTAATTCGCCCGTAATTGGCGTTGCTGTTCTTTTAATAAGTGCACAATAGCACCGATCTCTTGCCAGGATCTTGTTAATGTTATTTATCTTATCATCTGTGCCTCGTATGTTGCGTTATGAATAGAGTAATATATTATTTAATGAATTGGATGATTGAGTGTAGAAAGAGCTGCATTAAACTACAGTTATAATAACGTGCATAAACCACACCAAAAAATGTATAAAGCACGATAAACTATGCAAAGTCTTTATCCAGTACAGGCATTTATCAACTTACTGCGTTTTTTCCACAAAATAAACGTTTGTGACAGTTCAGTATCAAGCCAGTAAGTTGGCCACTAATTTACCAACTGCATTTCTGGCTTTATATTCGAGGAACAGGTTGTGATAATGCTTATAATATTTAAAGTATTTTCTTTAGTATTATATTGAAATCAGGCCAAATAATAGTCATTGGCTTGTCTGTAAGTGTTTCATTACTAACACTGTAACAATTAAGACTATTTGATTTTTTTAAAAAAATATCAATTGATAAAATTGTCTGTCATAATTTCTCCGCCTTTAGAATATTACAGTATTCCCGTGAAGTCCAAATATATAGACTGTTAATTCTCACAATATACCAGACTTGTTTATTAATACATTGAAACTTCGGTAGGTTGACATTTCACAGCCTATGAGACTTGTATTTATCAGACCATTTTTATGTACGTTAAAAAGCTCTTGAATAATAATTGTGTGTATCATTGAAGATAAATTATCTTCAGCACTGTAGAAGTGTTTCAAACGTATTTCTATGCCATTATGTATTCGAAGAATTCGGCAACTGTATCTGAGGATTGTAAAATAATTTTGGTTAATCAGAATCAGTTTATCTTCTGAATTTTCTTCCTTATTAAGAATATCTGCAAATGAAGAAAATGTACTATAGTGAATATTTTTCCCCTAACTCTTCCCACTGTATAGAAAATTATTGTCAAGATCTTGTTGAAAGAATAAATGAATTTGGGTTGATTTAAGCGAGTATCAGTTTTGCGATGTCGAGTTAAATATGTTTTCCTCTGTTCTAAATGCCACATTGTGTTCTTAAGATTAAGCTAAACTTTGAGATATGTGTGTTTCATTGTATTATATTATTTTTAGAACTGGACTGTTTCATAACAGAAAAGCACACAGGAATTATCCACCTATGCGATTAATAGAACGATTAATAGAACGTCCAAAGAGACTGAAAATTAATCTTTTGAGTCAAACTCTTGCTCCAGTTATGAATGAAGAAGAGAGAGAAGTCCTGCAAGAAAATTAAGAGCGCTATTTTAAGTAACCCACAAATAATACGTTTAAAAGTTTTATTCTTAGATTCCATATGAGACATTAAACCTGCCCATCAGTAGCCGAAGAGATAAACCGATGAAAATTGGTAGTTCGACAAGGGTTCGTGTTACGACAACCGAACTGTTGTATTAACTCTTCTGTATTTTTCACCGTGTGTAGCGTAAATATGAACCAGGTTCCCATAACAAGATCATAGACATCTGCCCCGTTAGACAGATAACTCTCGCCTGCTTTGCCTTAATCAATTAAACTATAGTTTTTCAACCTTATTTGGCTCACCACTACCTATCCTAGGTTTTTCAGTGGTCGTCATTCTCTTTAAAGTTTTGCAGATCCCCTGATCCTTAAAAACGTATGATTATTAAGTGCCCTGGTAAGTTATTATTAAGTCCCGATAAGTTATAAGTTTATTAGTAAGTGTCTTGGCATGTAATGGAATTTATAGGTACTGAAGAATCGAATTGAAATTTTAGGTAGTTACTGGCATTATATTGTCATCACACTAAATGGAAACACAATGGTAATGACTACAGACTTTTCAAAGCAATAGTGAACTTGAAGATCGCATCTGGGCGGCTTTAAAACATATTTAGATAACCACATTTTGCAGCCGTGGTATATTTTTACAATTGTGTTGCTGCTCAACACGTGCTTTATTGCCTTTCCGACTTGTAACATCCCCTTGCATTTTCTTGTCGTCCACATTGTGAAACTATACCTTAAACAAACATGAAGCAATAAGTAGTATACATATAGTATTAATTTACACAAGAAAACCAAAAGTGTATATAACGTGCTTTCTTTTGCGATCCTCAGAAACCGAATCCGAAGTAAATCGAACTGTTCAATTAATGCTACTTCAGAAGCTGTTGCAAAATTTCTTTTTAAACATGCTTAAATCCAATCTACTTTGTTTTGAACATCCGCACCGAATGTGACACTACATTACGTGCTCGTTGTACTAAAATAAAGCATAAAAATTAGTGTGGGTAGTATATGTCGCCAGTCAATGCGCAAATGGGCGTAAATTGACTTAAGAGGCGTGATTTGGGGGATGATATTGACCGTGGGCATTTCAAAATTAGATATTCTCTAAGTGGCGTAACTAATTAACTAACCGTCTTGTGAATGTGACATTTTCCTTTCTTTTTGTTGTGTTTTATTGGCATTGCAGTTATTTTGCGTTACGCCGTTAATTGCTAATTATGTGCATTTCAATGATTATATCACATAGTTTCAACTTGCGTAATATGTGTTAGCAAAAACGTGCTATTATTCATTACGCATATAATAGTACCTTTATGTTATTGCGTAATAATAATGATATTAAAGAACTATTATAAGTTATTCATCCGGATTTGAAGTCCTATAATTTCCAAGAATTGGATCGCACGTATTCGTCATATTCACGTGGCGGAAGAAAGCGCTTTAAAACTTTTAATTTGCTCTACCAAAATTTCTTACGAATGCTTTGTGTAGCAGATATGAGAAAAAATATGAGGTTTGCTATCTGCTAACCTTTGAAATGTTTTATGCGTACTTCACTACTTGGTTTTGATCCATATATTGTTTTGATGCCTGTGTCTTATCTAGATCTTCCAAAGACTATGTTGCTCGAAACCGCCCTGGATGACACTTTTCTCAAGCTTTAATTGGTTTAAGTTAGGTTATTCTTCAAATACTTCAATTCCTATTTGCTGGGAATTTACCTCCATTTTTCATTATTATTTATTTTTATTATTATTTATTGATATTGTTTTTTTAAATTAAGCTTGTAGCATTGATGTATCTAGGTATTGAAGCTCAGTAATAGTTTTAAATCGCATTCATTTTATTCATATATTTAGTCGTGTTCATGAATCAGGAACATATATGACGATGAAATATGGTTATGAAATGAAATTTTTAAAATCAGTAAGAAAAATATTCATTCTTATATTTCGTAAAGATTAAAAAATATATATATATATATATATGATTTTGCTGTAAAGATTAAAGGAGATTTTGTTCTAAAAATATTTTAAGAAACAAGTAATCGTTGTATACTTATTCACGAATTACGAATAACTAGATTTTTCACTCTACAAAAAATTTAAAAAGTTTTACAGAACCCGTAACGAGTTGTGTCGTTCGACCTATCCATATCTGCATGCTGTAGAGCTTAATATATCTAACTAATGAATCGAAGAATTTGTTTGGTAAAAGTTCGATTCTCACGAGGCATAGTTTATTTTTCAGGTTCTGAATTTCAAAAGCAAATATACAGATAAATAAGGCTGAGAAATTTCTACATCTGTCAAGGCCTTTTGTATGAAACTGAAAGTAGAGCTACAATAGAACTTTCATCTTCGAATTCCGGAAATCACAAACGTAAACAATCTGGAATGCTTGTTCTTTCTAGGCAAAGTAAAATTAAATCCTTTAATATTTTATTTACGTGTTTTTATTTAATAAATCTCATTATATAGTTAATTTTATCATTTTACGTGAATAAAAATTACATCTTCGTTTTTTAAATTAATAGAAATTCTCTTAGAATCGTCTTATTTTCCGTAAAGAAACATTTCCTTTACGCTATACTGAAATGTAAATAACTATTTACCTAAAATATTTCTTTTAATTTAATTATTACAATAAAAGTAGTATTAAACCGGATTAGATTGTCAGTATGAGAGCCTATGTTGGGGAAAAGAGTATATTTATTGTTTTTTTTTTAGTTGAAAATGAAACTTATTGTGCGTTATAAAGCATAAATAAAATTAATTTCATTATTTAATTTTGCCAAAAAAGGGTATTTCTTATTTCATGGAAAGAAAAATATTTCTTTTTATAAAATGCATAATCTTTATTGAAACAAAACGCGATAAAACATTTTAGATTAGGCGATTTTATTTAATGCTATAAAAAGTAAAAATTAATTTTAGGCATCATTATATCGTTGGTCGTTATGTGAGAAAAAAACCACTGGGCTGCTAAGAAGAGCTGATTTTACACATTTTTGAAGTAAAATTGAAGATAACAGAGCGTAATCCTCTATTGTTCCTTGAATATTTCAGATGTACTGATGCAATTCGTTTTCGTAGTTTTCCCTATGTGTACGGTGTATACGAGCCAGTTTCCTTTAGAAAGCCCTCCACGAAGTCATCCCTTCTCTTAGGTAGATAGCCTTCGAGGCTTTGCCGTAATCACATAAACCAAACCTGATACAATTCATGTATGCTCTACAGTTTTACTTTTTGTCCAACATGATTAAGAATATTACTATGATGAATAATTATTCCATTTTACTTTTTAAAACACTTAACTCAAATTGAATTATTTTAAAGACTTTTTAATACATTTTATTTTAAAATTTTTATCTCGAGAATCGAAAAATTAATACTGAAACAAAATCGCTGGCTTTTAACGTCAGAAAGTTATTCTTTCTAATTTGGCATAAGATTACATTAAAATGCAATTAAAATTTGTAAAGGATTAAAAATTCCGAATTCTGCGAATTCTAATAAAGAAAGAGAAAAATGATCCATTTAAAGTCTATCACTGTTAGCAATGGCATAAAAGCTAAAAGAATAGAAATACATTTGATAAAATGACAAAATTTGGCAAATTATGTTATCAAATCCGACAAAACTTCATTTAGAAGATATTTTTCCATCTAACCGATGGTGTAAGTCGAACTTTTGCGACGATTAATTGAGCGTTATATAAGGGTATATTTGAAGAATTTTCACTCTAAATACAAAAAGTATTTTTATTAGTTTTGTAAAACTTCCTGTGAAAAACTGTGCTATTGTCACAAATATACCTCTGAGAAAAATTTCAAAAAAATCGGGTTTATTGAAAAAAGTTAAAAATTAGCTTCAAAATTTCATTCAACCAAACAGAGAATTTAAGTAAAATAAAACCTTTAAAGGGGGAATCTTGCGTTAATGTAAATATTTATTTGACTTTTAGAAGAAACGCTTCTCAGCTATTCCTAGTTTTATAACATCTAGAGGGTTTGTAGTCCTAGATATCTAAATATATGAAGAGCTTTTTTTTACATGTCAAGGTATCATGTGGTATGTAGGGTCAGATAAAAAAATTTTTCTAGCCATTTTTTTCGAACATCCTGTGCACCGAAACGAAATGGAGATGAAGAGCCTAACGTAAGTCACCCAGAAAGAATCTATGAAAAAAAATCTCCGCTAGAACCCCAAACGACCGTAATCCCCTAAAATGATCGTTAAATTATGGAAATGCGTTGTGAAGGAAAATGAAAGACAGTTTACTTAATGCTTGCTGCCCTGGAGTGTTGTTTATGGAGTAGACTTCAGTTTGTTTGGTTTCTCTATTTTTTATATTGCCCTACAACTATAAATTTAAATGGCGAATAGCGTGATAAATGAACTAACTAGCAACAAGTTTTCTTCCAAGAACTATCAATTCAGAATAACAACAGAAAACTGAAGATTACGTGAAATGTAGCAAAACTGTTTGTTGTTCATATTGGTTTGGCAAGAAAGTAATTTAGAGATTTATATTGTGAAGTCAAACTCAATTTTTTTCTATACAAAAATGAATTTTAATCAGTCAAATATTTTCCATCGTGTTCTATTCCATTTTGCCATCTTTTTGATGACTTTATTATTCCGCTTTCATAGAATTTCTGGTTTTTATCAGGCAAAACAAAACTCAACAGACTGCTGTTTGAGGTCATCGTTATTACTGAAATTTTTACTCTTTAAAATGTTTTGTAAACTTCGAAATAAATGATAATCCAATAGTTCAAAATTGGAGGCTATATGGGGATGCGATATCACTTCCCAAAACTAAGCTTCAATAATTTCTTAAGTGTTGTGAAAGCTGTGTGACACCCCGCATTGTCGTGGTGGAACACGAATCCTTGCAATTGCCGATTCTGGGCTTTTCCTTTTGATTGCTTCCTCTAATTTCATAAGCTGTTGGCAATAAACATCTGAGTTGATCATTTGGTTGCTCGAAAGCCGCTCAAAATAAACAACACCCTTGTAATCCCATCCAGATTGACAACTTTTTTTTCTGACGCAATTTAGCTTTCGTTATGATACTGATTTATCATGCTTTGACCATGATCTTTTTCTTTTAACGTTATTTTAGACCATCTGTTTTTCATTAACATTGATGATTCGTTTAAAAAAAAAGGGTCAAATGCATTGGGTTTGAAATGCGTATCGCAAATATTGATTCGTTGCGTCAAGTGAATTTCTTTCAATTCATGTGGAACCCCAAAATCGAGCATCTTAATAAGTTCAGGACATCTATATGATTTTCAAATATTGTATGTTATACATTTAACCGTTTTGCTATCTCTCACACAGTCACATGTCGATTTGATTCAGTTATGGCATTGATTTTCTCACCATTGATTTTAAAAGTTCGGCCATATTGTCGATCATCTTCAAGCGAAAATTTTTCAGAACAAAATCTTTTATATCAATTTCGACATGCGCGTTCTGTTTAGCCATCAGCACTATAAACTTCACCTATCTCTTTGTGAGCCTCAGTTATTTCTTACCTTTATAAAAATAAAAAAAAGAGTCGAAAATGTTTATTTTTGCACCCTATATTAAAATTGACCATAAGTTAACAGTTGTAAATAGAAGCACACGAAATTGATTTCTATAGCAACCTAAAAGTGTCAGCTGTCAAATTTCAAAAGAAAAAAATTATAATTTTGACAGAAGACTAACAAAACGAACATAACGCTATCTATTTGAAACGAAATAGCGTTATTGCGAACTCAATATATACTTTATCAAAATAAAGTAGCAACAAGCTTTCTCATGTCTTCTGTAAGATTTTATTTTTGACCTTTTAATGGGGAAATGATGATGATGATAATAATAGCAACAACAACATGAGTAGAAAGGATATCTATGATTATTCAAATCACATGTTTTAGCTTTTATTTTAACAAATCAATTAATTACATCGTCGTAAGTAAGGTTATTAACAAGACCAGCTGCATGCCAAAGCGACATAGGCATCGCTTAGTTGTTCTTGCAAGCAACAACTGAATAAAATTTTGCTTTGAAATATTAAATATGTTTAATTTATACGGACGCTATCTATATTGATCGCTTGCCGCCCCGCGTGACTACCGTTGATGTTGACCGATGGACCCGGGTTCGAATCCCGGAGAAGGCAGGGATGTCTGTGAGCGTATAATGACATCTTAGGATCAAGATCAGAGGATATATTCAACATATTCAGAGATTCCGATTTAATACTTGTGAATTCTAACAGCACTGCTTCTTTATAGTTTACTCTTAAGTCAAATCTTTATAAAATAATGTCTTGACAATATCACTTTCTTTCCTAACTTGTAATTAGGTGTAATTTCTCCCCTGAATTTTTATCATAAAAAGCTATATCCAGCTATTAACACACTCCATAATGCAGTGTTGTTGGGCTGTACTTCCAAGCACTTATTTGATGCACCTTCCGCCTTGGAAAGGACATTTGTATGAACATTTTGATTTTGGACTCTGAGAGCGCAGCCAAACGCTTCCCTTGCTGCAGATTTCAAAGACTATTTCTTCTGCAACAGTGTTTACACTGGAAGAATTCTGTATAATATCAGTATGTCACCTGTATTATTTGTCTATGTTACGATGTTCAAAGCTGCCTAATGGTTAATGATTCTGGCTGCTCTACCGATAGGCCCGAGTTCAAATACTCGAGAAAGCATGAATGTTTGTTAATGTTAATGTCTGTTCGGCAGAGGAACCCTCAAAATGCTCAAGAGCCGAAAGTCTTTTCGAGAAAATGATGGTAAGGAAAGACTCTTGTAGTGCCCCCTGTTCTTGCTCAAAATTGGGGCAGAAGCTTAACAGATAATATCTAACATATACCTACGGGAATGCACTGGTGCCGCCCTTGCTTCAACCTCTGCCTGTACTGTTCGCCTAGGGAATACTAGAATCGGATTAGCAGCAATCATATTTGACAGAAATATCTACGCAAAAGGTTATTACGAGAATTGTATCATAACTTCTTGTTCCTTGCCATCTTTGTTAACTAAAATCCTAAGAAAATTTTCTGGGTAGAGTTACGTAGAAATTTTATATCAGCAAAGATCGCTTTTATCCTTATTCCTCCTTTTTTTCCCCAAAAGGTCATGCTATAGATTTATTCACAAATGCAGGAAAAGCTAATCCAAGCATATAAACAAACAGAAGAAACTTTCCAGCAAATAGACAAAAAATCGCCACTTAAGAAAAACATGTAATTAATACTCAGTTCAACAGCAAGACGCCAAGGTAGAGATGTCAGGTTCTATGGCGCCAGTAAGGGTGCATTCATACTTCAAAAACACTAAAACAGCATAGAGAAAAATGAATTCCTTTATCAAACTGGGAATTCCTGCTTTTATAGTTGTTTAGAATTTAAGGCCCTTTATTAACAGCAACTATGGACACAAATGCGCGTTTTTTATTGAATTACTTTTATTCGAAATTATTGTGTGACGCTTCTAGGAAACTTTTCGAATTTTAAATACAACCAAAAATATCTTGAGCGGAACAAATGCTTCATAATTTGTATGAAATGTAACCAAGTGCCTGAATTCTGAAGATTATCCTCTAGTTCGGAATCTCAAATAGTATGATGGATGATAATTGTCACCTGTGTATATATTCTAGAACTCAAGAATCTCCAGTATTAAAAGTATTTTGTTTCTATTATGTATCTAGCATAGTATAGGGGTAAAAGTATGAAACTAACTTCGAACTTCTAAATTGTTTGTCAAGATATGATCTATTAAAATTAATAGACAATTTACTTTCGCTTCTTGATTCATATTTCAACAAATTCTTCCTTATCTAGAATTTGTAAACTAACACTTGCGCCTTTTTGCATGCCCTGGACTCTGTTGCTTTAAAGCAATGTGTTATCCCTTTAGCTTATCTTGTAACTATGTAAATGACCATCCCTGAAGAAATTCTAATACCCGAATTTGCTTTTCTTATTGTATTTGCGTTTAGTGCATAACGGATAAACAGTAACGTGAGCTGTAGTCTCAAATGAAATGGATAAAATTATTTGGGATGATTTGGAGACGCCAATTTGCTTTTGACCACCAGTCTACTCCCCCACTCCCTAAATCTTCTATTTATGACTAGACTCTAAGCCACTGTAACCGCTCCTAAGATATTGGACTTAAAAATAAAATAAAATAAAATAAATAATAATAAAACTGGAATAGAGACTTTTGGGCCTGCAACTAGATACGTTGCCACTGTTGTAGCGAAGGGTATCAGTCGAAAACATCGAGGGCGAAAATTTTGCGAAGGAAACAACCAACGCAAGGCGAAAACATCGCCGTACAGAACATCGTAGGAGAAAAGAAAGCAATGAAAAAACATCGCATTTCTAAAGAAACCATCGTCAAAAATAAAGTAGTTCAAAAACATCGCAGTTTTAAAACATCGTTGTACAAAATATGGTGGTAAAAAATAAAGCACCTACAAATCATCGCATGTCGATAATGTCGCAGACATGTGTTTTTCAGGTTTTAAAAGTTGTAAATGTATATCCGCATAATGATCTGTAGACATAAGTAAGAATGAGGAATAATTTTACCGCTATATTTCATATATTTGTATAAATACTAATTTTTTCCCCAAAAAATGCAAGAAGGAAACTTTAGCATTCAAAAGCTGAAAATAAGTAGACAATTAATGCTACGTACGTGTATGAAATTAATGCTACGTAGTTAATGGAATTTTAAATTTATATACTTAACCGTTAAAGTCATTATTTAATTAATCTCTTTTATAAAGTTGTATTGACGGATTTTCATGAAAAATACAGTCTAAAAATATTGGAAAAGAGAAGATGGGTAATTGCATGGAGTAACATTTGTACTATATTAAAAGTGTTTAATTAGTTACCATACTGTAAAATTAATTTCCTCTATTTTTGTTAATCTGATATCTTTTAGTAAAAATTAGTCTTGTTTTTCAGTTCATTCGTATTCTTAAAAGTGCTATTACCATTTTTATGTATAGCCTCTTTTGGATGTCAGTTTCTTTATTTATGATGACCCATGCCAGGCAGAACTACATAATAGTTCAACAGGGGATTTGGATTTATTAGATTATTGCAAAGCACATTAGGGCTATCTGTTTAAGGAAAGAGAAGTCTTTGTAAAGGAGCTTTCTCAAGAACTGCCTCGTATCCACATTTTATATTAAGAAAACCACAAAAATCTCAAACTGCGATTTCGTTCGTTGAGTCAAACTAGCAGTTTTCAGTGACTTTACCCCTCGGCCACTGGTGGCCATTTCAGGAAAGGAATATTATCGGAAACTGATCCGTTTTTATATCATTAATTGAGAAGACTCAAATTTAAAATCATACCTAGAAAATGTAAACATAGTTTTTTTTTTTCAAAAATGCTCTTAGCAACTATCTTCTTAAGACAACTAGTGTTTATATTAACATAAATAAAGATAGATATTAAGCAAAGCAGCTCTAAGATGACCACATCGATGGAACAGTAAAAAAGATATGAAAATGTTGCTTTAAAATGATTTTTTACATTTAAATTTACATTTAAGCATTTTTATAAGTAATTTTAAAATATCGTTAAATTTTTTAAGAGCTAGTTTATCCGAAAATGTTTCACTTATTGCTTTAACTATTATAACATGCAGTGAATGTCTTTCTTAGATGACCACTTCTAAAATTTACCAGTATAACTATGAACTTTTAGTATTAAATCTCTTTTTCTATGACCACAAACTTTATAGAAGGTAAATTATTTTGAATTGCAAGTTTGTTCGCCTCAGATTAGGTTCCCATTTAGTTAATTTTTATTACTTTCTCGTATGAAGTAAAGGAAGTATTGTAATCGCGATAACTGTCAGGTATATTTCAACGGAAATATCGATTTTTACCGTTGCCGAATACATTTGGACAATTTTTTTTTTGCATCACATCTGTACGTACGGACAGAATAAAGGACTCCTTTTTTCCCAAAGTTATTGCAAAATGAATATAAAATGGATTCAAAAAGGACTTTTTTCTTGACGTCTGCACATGCATATGTTTGTATGTATGTATGTGTAGAATAGAGGCTTCTTTATTGTAAAACGAATTGTAAAATGGATTTTTTCGTGATTTCTGTGCCTACGTATGTGTGTATGTATCTCGCATAACTCAAAAACGATTAGCCGTAGAATGTTGAAATTTTGTATAGGGGATTGCTATAACATCTACTTATGCGTATCTTTTTTTATAACACTCGGCAGTTCCAAATTTATCCTCCTATATGGCTTTTATTTTCGCAATCACTGGTCGTAATCATATGCTTCGAATTACAGAAATGCTTTAAATGATGAAAATATTCCTATTTTGGCAATGCAAAATTTAAAAAAAAAAATTTTTTTGACAAATAACGAAATCTAATTTTTAATTCGGTTTCCCGGTTCCAATGCTTAAATTTGGGAAACTTTTATACTTGTTATAAAAAAATAAAATTATAAGAAGTTTGATTTCCGTATGACAAAAATTAAGTGGGATATTCATTTATTTATACAAATGCCAGACATTTGGTCACTAAGCCATTAACATTGATCTTGCTTCCCAATACTGCAATAGTGCAGTGCATTCGTCAATGTGCTGCTTATCCATGGACTGTCCAAAGTTAAATGAATGCAGACAGAAGAGTCCTAAAGTCGAATTTTAAAAAGATGGTTTTCAGACAATCGTGCCCTGTCAAAAGAACGCCACGGCTGCAGGACGAGGAAAAAAATTGGGAATAACTGGCTTTGAACTAGTGAAACACTCCTAGTTCATTTGATAGGTAGACGGCAAACCTCCTCTTAAATTTTAATTTAATTAGGAGTTTTGCACAGTTAAAAGTCATATGGGTTTTAGTGGTTTGTAGAATAGCCGCTCCTTTCTTTGCCAGGAAATCGGCTGTTTCATTTCCAAATAAGCAATTTTTGGTGCCAATTTCAACTTGTCTTGAGAGATCGGTTAATTAAGTTAACAGTATTAAACAATAATGTTAAACGATTTATTTAACAGTATTCTCTTTTTCTGCTCCATTTGCCGTTGTCGCCGCGTCTAGCTTGCAAAGCTGCATATTCTCGTTTAATTCAAACGCTGCGTAAAATATAGCACGTAGCTAAATTGAAGCTCCGCTCTACTTTGATTTGACTTTAAATCATTAATACATTATTACATCATAATACTTGTTAACATCGTAAAATGTGGGTATTTAAAATATCTTCAAACCAACGTTTTTGAAAATGACAGTATTTCTCCTTTGGCTACTTTTGAATTATTCAGCTGCCATTAGGCATCAGAAGATGGGAAGAGGCCTTAAGTTTCAAGAATGATCAGTACTAGCAATAATTTTACAATAATATTATACGATTAGTCACTACATCAATGCATTACATAAAAATTTCACCGTTTTTGCGTTCTTTTTTACAGAACGTTACACTAAATTCTCTATTGTCTGTGTACAAGAATACTCGTTTTGCAAGTTGTTTGTTCACCGATTCTTAGATTAGCTCTGAAAAGCTCTGATATTATTAACAAAGACAATGCATTTACGATATTTTTAGAACATATTTAATACACTAAAACTCATAACTAAAGCTTGAAATGAAGTTATCCTTTATGGCCCTAAAGACTGAACCCTGAAATTGTAATCGGATTTTATCGTTAAAGAAAAGAGTATCGGGATGAATGAAAATACTTGTGGTGTTCAAGGTTTGAAAATGAGAATGAAGAAAATGCAGAAACGAGGACGTTTTATATCAGGATGATGCTTTTGGACTGCGATGTTTTTTCCATCCTCTCTTTTTCTCCCCAGTGTTTTCTCCTGTAACTGTAGTGAAGCTGTTAACCAACTTCTAGTCACTGTACTTGACGTAATTCTTCTGGTTTGGCAATGATCAGATTTAGTATCTCCTTCAAATAAGCAAGGCTTAAAAACCAGCTAACTTGGTATTGCGACTCTGAACCTAGAGAAAGTTACTTTGCATATGAGAAAACTCACAGTTTGTGTCGTTTAATGCCCAATAGCTTAAAAACATTCATGCGTTATTTGGATTGATTTTATTTATGAAATAAGGGGATGCCCAGGCGCCCCAAACAACTTAACGTTAGCTCACCGAAGAAATACGGGCTGGATGTAATTCCATGAAGCGGGATTCTTTCTAGAACCTTATTTCTTTCTTTAATTCATGACAGCTTAATGAGTATTGCCGAAAGGAATCGCCATATTTTGTGGCCTATTAGAAGACTACACATTTCTCAACATTTATCTGACACCAAATACTTTTCACTGCATGAGTAAGATTATTATTTAACAGTAAATTATATGCATATTCCTTTTTAAGAACTTTTATCTGTTAGTGTCACAAAGGATGAAGTATTAAAATGTGACATACTGTATATATCACAAAATTTTAATGAAGAAAACCAACTTTTTTGAGGTTTATTAGCTAAACTATTGTGGATTAGTGTTAAAAGATGACAAAACGAGTGGAAACAATAAGCAAACCACAAGCTTTGCAAATTTCATCCACCTTTAGAAGAGCATCTTGACGAAAGGCTAAAAAACAAAATTCAACATCTTACTTATCATTATAAATTTCATAATGAATTATTCTTATAATGGTCAGGAATTCATTCGAGTTATTTAACTTATTTTCTTGAATCTCTTCCATCAAGAATCAGTGTTGCCATTTCCGCTCGATGTAATATCACTTATAACTGTACAAAAACATATTCATTCTATCTGCCGTAGTTTATACTTTCCTACGTAAACACCGCGCACTTCTGATTTGGTGATTTAAACCGCTGAACATTAACGATTTTATTTCGATTTTAGATTTCATTCCTGGTAATGAAATGTCTTACAGTAATCATACAAATAAGGTAATTATTATTTAGAAGCAGTTTTTACGTCCTTGTACGAAGTTTTGTAATCACGAAAAATTTCGGTATCATATTTTAACGAAAATATCCATTTTTTACCGCTCCCGAATCCAATTTAATAATGTTTTTCTGTGACATCTGTACGTACGGACAGAGTAAAGGACTTATTTTCCCGTAACGGATTGTAAAATGGATTCAGAAGAGAATTTGTTCTGTATGTATCTCGCATAACTCAAAAACGAATAGCCTCAGAACGTGGAAATTTTGTATATGAGACTGAAATAACATGTATCTGTACACCTGCCTTTTTAGTTGCAATCGGCAGCACCAAACATATATACATATATATAGTACATATATATATATAGGTGTACCCGCTTTGGTACCCGGCTGAGCTCAGTGTTTTATTCTTAAATGTTGGTAAATTATGCATTTTTTACTTTAAAAGTGATTGAACTATGTTATTCTTAATGTTCGGTTCAGATTTTTATGCCTTAATTAATTAACATGCATGCAATAGTTGTAGAAGTATCAAAAATTTAGAAGTTGCTTGAGTCTTGCTAAGTTTAACAAAGCCGCCATTTGTTTACATTTGAAACTCTTACTGGAATATTAAATTAAGTCGGTTTCTGCACCAATTTCAGTGTTTTTTTTGCCGAGTGGGACGAAAAGTAAACTTACAGTTTTGTGCATCAAAAAATTTGTCTTCCTGGCCGCTGGTCAAATGGCTTGTTTTTGCGTAGAAACTCTAAAAATTGTTTTTATAACTGTTTTTAACTGTATTTGGTGTTTTATGTTTTTCTACATTTTACGATTTTTAATGAAGATATTTTAAGTTTTCCTGTATTTTTGCTTTGCCACGAAGTGAGTGAATGAGAACTGCATCTCTAATGAAATTCCAGGAAATAAGTTTAAACGAAATGCAGCAAAAAATGTGTATAATTTAATTGGCCGTAAAAGAAAGTCATGTGGTGCCCCCATCAGATTTTTTTTTTTTTTTTTTATAAATGAATCACTTTGTTTACGATGAGAACAGCATTGTACTTCCATAAGGTGGGAAATGTATGAAAGATTTACATCCTGAGTTGACAAGAGCTTAACATTTGGCTAAAGACTAAGTTCTGTAGTTAATACTCGTTCAGGTGTTAAAAAAAGAAGGGTGGGGGAACTAGATAAGAGATTTTTTTCCCATTCACAAGCGGAAAAAAACATCTTTTATCACCGTTTTGTGAGTTCACAGTTTGTGGAAATGAGTTTTTAACTGCTGTGTTTTCTGACATAACATGATGCCAAATATTTCTCTCACTGTGTATTCTTATCATATTTTTCATCAATAAATGAGGAAAACTTGTGGTTTGTAGAAATGGACATATAAGTGACACTGATGAAAGCGATGCAAACGAAAGATCAAAGGCAGCAAAACGCGGCGTTTCAAAAGGGTTGGGTCATAAAATGTTATTCTGTGAAGTAAGGGAGATTTTCTCGCCTCTGGTCAGAAAGTAGGTTGGAAGATATTTAATGTTGTTCGATCTCTGATTTTGATA
The DNA here is from genome assembly GCF_044657685.1 of Stegodyphus dumicola. Classification (NCBI taxonomy): domain Eukaryota; kingdom Metazoa; phylum Arthropoda; class Arachnida; order Araneae; family Eresidae; genus Stegodyphus; species Stegodyphus dumicola. The sequence goes on from NC_140770.1 coordinate 210,376,493, forward strand.
AGTATCATTAGGCAAGGGCTGCCTGTAAACTTTCTATAGCTTTACATTTTTCGTGTAAAGTACTTAAATTCCTTTCAAGCGTATACCACTTGTGTTAGAGTAATGGGATATTTTTTTTAAAAAAAAGTAACATTAGTTTCATAATTTGTTTACTGCTTTTAATCACAAAAAATAAAAATATTACAAAAATATAGTTTAACTGAACATTTGCCATTTATGGACCGATATCCTTAAGCCTAAAATAATTGTTTGGTTATCATGCATTATAACGAAGATTATTCAAACTACTCGTACATAAGCTATTTATTTCATACGCAAGCATTATAAATATGTTATATTTTTAGTTTTTACATGTCCTTTATTCCGAGTTGAATATGAAATGGTTTTAAATGCATTTTTTTATTTTATTTTATGTGTACATGTAAGATAAAATATATGAAAGCAAACTTCTAAATTTAATTGGCTATAATCTCTTTTATTTCTTTATAAAATATATTTCTATATATTTATGATACTGTGTTGGCGTTTACTGTTAGGCTGAAAAAAATATTTATTTTAAATTTCTTCTGTGTTGGTGTTATCTGTGTTTGTTAATTTGTGGACTTCATTTCTCTGTCTTAGAAATAGCGCCGTAAGTCTAAACTGCGTCATTCAACTTAATCATGCGATCTTACGTAGCCACTAATGCAGATATCTCTTGCTCAATCAAAATAATTGTAAATCAAAACTCGGAACTGAAACTTATCTGACTTCTTCCTCTGCATTACAAAATGTCGTGTTTCCTTGTAAAATAAGACCAACTTTTTTTCAATTATTAATTTATTATTTATTTCGTATGAGATTTAAAGTTAAAATTTGTTATATTTATTAACCAACCTTTAAGGTTACTTCTACTTTCATCCGCTCCCATCAGGATACAATTAGTCAGTGTATTTAGAGATAGCGTTTCAAGTTTTCGCAGCTGTCGCTGATCATCTTAGTACCATTTTGAACTGAATTTGCTTGAATCGGCTTTAGTCTTGTTAGTCGTAATTATTCGTATTAGTTCGTATAACTTCGTCGTAACTGGAACAAAACTTGTGGGTACGCTTGTCTTGGTTTGATAATATTTAAAATTTTTATTTTAAGCTTTATTTCTGTTATTTCCACCAGTTACAGGATTTAATTGGTATTGTTACGTTATTTTCTTCCTTCACGTTCGTACGGGGTTCGTAGATTTGGAGTGAATAACGATGACACTTGATGAAGTATCGAAACACACTTTATTTACCAATATTAATCAGAACAGCTCCATAATCACTTTTACAGTCGTCGAACTGTTATAAACACGCTGACACGTTCAGCCGCACGGCCTTCACACTGTCAGGCAATAGCGGTGGAGACAGCTTCACTACAAAGCACCCGAGTACAGCTCCCAACTCTGCTTGGTCGTCACTCGACGATACACAAGAGTATAGCTCTCGACTCAGCACAATCTAAGACAAAATTCGATGACGCACTAATTCGCGAAGCACTAAAAGACTCTGTCGATGCACTCGACGACCAACTCGGCGCTAGACTTCGAGACACTCGCTCAATGACTGTTTATCAGCTCGCTAGACGAGGCACACACTCGCCCTCTCGACGAGGCACACTAACTGACTGCGAACCAGCAGGGTTTATATAGGTAGTACTCGGGTGCTTTGTAGTGAAGCTGTCGGCTTGTGTTCAAGAAAATTCGGGGCTAAACTGGTAAGAATTCGTTTCAGAATGTTCTCCATCCATCCATGGCATATCGCCAATTTCGTCGCCAAATGGGCGATTATCGCCAAATGTGGCAATTATGCCTTCCCTTGCCATTTTATGGCAGCCCTAAACCTGCTTTGCGGGGAAGCTATCTTACCGCGCCTGTACATTTCGTAACAGTATTATTACGCGGCTTGTTTACTGTTAGGCTGAAAAAATATTTATTTTAAATTTCTTCTGTGTTGGTGTTATTTTTCTGAGAAATTAAGAAGAGGCGATAAGTCGCCTGTTTTCATGGAGCCAGATATTGAAATTTAAAGTAACCAGGGTCCGTACACATGTACATAGTAAGTTATTACACATGTTTCAATTGTGGCCTGACATACCTCCAAGCGGTATTTGATTTCGAATGTAAGTAATTGTTATAATATTTTGCTTAAAAGTTTATGAAAGACAATTAAAAAAAAAGCGGAGAGACAAAGAAACATGAATATTCTCATGTCTGGAGATGCATTCTTTGTGATTTTGTGCCATAAGTGCTGAAACTTCTGCACACTTTCATCATACATAACCTTCTCGGCGTGTCTTTACAAGAATAAGTCTACAGAGAGAAGATTAGGAGTTTTATCGCCGACTAGCGGACTACTTTCCCTTCGGCATGCAGCCGAAGTAACTCTGCAACTCGAGCCTCCTGAAATGCAGCTTCAGATGTGGCTTTTAGTAAGGATAGTCTATGCGAGAAATGAAGCCTATATCATAATTTGCTTAGAGATAAACTTCAGGCATTTTTATGTGTTAACGTCTGAAGTTCATTCAGGAGAACATTTCAGAGTTTTGGATGCAATAGCTGGAGTCGTCTTCAAAAGAATGCACCGTCCTAAAAGCTGCTTTCTTAAGTAAGGAGGGTAAGCCTTCTTAAGCAAGCCCTGGCGTAAATAGTGCTCTCACTCATGAAGATTGGTTTCTACTTTCAAAATAATAATAAATAAATTAAAATAAAAAATCTAAAAACGTTCAGATTTTATATTACGCTAAAAGCAATCTGTTTTGAATATTCAGCTGAGACTACAAGGGAACTACGCATGTGCTATACTTTTGGTCTAAAATGGAGCTGTTTTTTAAATTATTTAATTTCTTATAAATGAATTAATTTAATCCTGATGTGACATAAAACTAGTTTCCGAGAAATATAAATCCTAAAGTAAACAGCTTTACTGAATATTTCAAGATTTTAAATTCTGTTTTCGGCCGAATTAATGTTTCTGTTTCATACATGTAAATTAAAATGATACACAATGGTAATGTTTAAGTAGCAATTTAGTTGAATAGGTTTAATTTAGATTTTATCAAGCCTAAATATAGTCTGTTTATCATTATGGGTCCATCTGAATAAGTTAAGTCATTTTAGCCAATCTCCATTAGCTTCAAAATACATTTCACAGAAATTGTGTGGAATAAATAAATACCTGTGAAATGTATTTTATTTATTATGACATGCATTTTATTTCATCTGTCGGCAGTTAAGGTTTTCTAACTAGATGTAATTAAAATCTCACTTTTTAAACCGTTTAAAATTGCTTAACCATTGCGGTAAGTTTCGTAATGCAGTATTCTTTTTAAATAAATTTGTATTTTATGCCATAATGGAGCGAAAACTTTAGAAATTAAATGAAACAAATAGAATTTCGGGAAACGTTGATTTAATGAAGCCAGAATGTATCATATTTACATTTATAGGCCGAACTACCTTATTAACTTGATTTCACGGGAGGAACAGGAACACGTAAGAAAAGACAAAAGCAAACGCCTTAAGGAGCGAAAGGACTAGAAGAAAAAAGAGCGGAAAATAAATAGTAACATAAATTCCGGATTGGAAAAAAGTGATGCTGGCGCCATATTTTGAACGTGGTTATCATCAGAAGGCGTCTCAATGAGAACTAGATCCTCCTCAGAAATTGCAATGACGGGTAATGGCCATCATCGAACGGGTAATCCACATAACATTTTCGTTCTTCCAATCCATTAGTATCTGTATGAATGGTACTTATCATTTAAGGTCGTGTTTTATCTTTAGGATTATTATTACTCTTCATAAGTATTCTTATTGAATTTTTGCTGTACTCGAGTATCGTGTCTAACGTGCCTTTGCTATGCAGCGTAGACATGTTTTTTATAGTTTTAACTTGTAATCCGTATCGCGTATTCTCTTTTCCATCCCTTGAGTTAGGAATGTTAATAGATGGAAGGACATGCATTTTAAATATTAAAAATGAAATTCGGTCTGTATCTAGATTTCTTTTAGATCTAGATATTTGTTTCAATCATTTTCTTCACAAAAGGAGATGAAATGTTTCGTTCACAAGAAAATTAAATAAAGTGCACAATCTTTAAAATGCATCATCTTAATCATAGACAGGATTTTACCTTTTTCAAGATGATATCTTCGATTAAACAATAAGTTATATACACAAACACTACATGGAAACTCCAACGACCAAGCTGAACACTAGCACTTCGACTTGGGCTCGATTCCAGGTGAACGAGCCATGTGTATGGGCGCTTTTGGAATTTCCGCAGGTGTAACGTGTATACGAACCAGTTTCCCTAAGAAACTCCTCCAAGAAGGCATTTCTCCTTTTAGGCAAATAGCCTTCGATTTGTTTGTACAAAACTGTATATTAACACTTGAAATATTACCTTTATGTTGTTAAATGTTTGAAATTCAGATAAACAAAGACAAAAGGGCTTGGCATATTTATACAACTCTATAACTGTAACTTTACGAAGGCTCAAAATATGCGCTGTCTTTTTAAGCGCTTTTACCGCACGCCACTTTGTTTTTTTTTTAAATTTGTTTATGGCAAACCATGACAGGACTTTCTGAGGAAAACTGGTTCTTATCCACGTCATACGTAGGGAAAACCACGAAAAAGCCCATGCAGTCACTTGGAATTGAACCTGGGTAGAACTGCCAGTATTCAGTGACTTTATCGCTCAGCCGATGCTGGGCAAGACTGTTTGGAATTAATCTGTTAGCTGATTTTTGTTATTTCTGACTACTTTCCGTTAGATAGCCGAAGTAAAGAAGCTCAGACACGCCTAATACTATTTTAGCACACATTTGCAGATTTGTTTCAGGTCATATAACTAAATACAGGTATTATTAATGGCCATCTTGGAAGCTTATGTGTATTCTCTGCTTATATAAAAACCTTTAAAAATCAGAGCTCTCAGACCAACTTGATAGTGTTTGATAAGTTTTCAAAAAGAATTCGTAAATAATTGTGTGCTCTAAGTTAGGTATGTAGCCATCTAGCTAACAACTAGAAGATCCATTATTCCTTTATCTCAGAGGGCATAATTAATTTTGCATAATTAAGTAAGATAAATAATCGATAAATAGTTGCTACCTTTTTTTTCAAATTTCTTCTATCTGCATCCTTAATGTAAATTGACTTTATTTAAGATATCTTCGTAAATGAAATTCAGAAATGTAGTCACGCCTAAAAGCAATACAGATTACAGGCTGTTTGTTCGTTATTTAAATTAAATGAGTTTGTTTTGGTTGAGAAACGTTTTTACTGTAAATTTTCATGAGGAAAAAAATAAGATATGCCAAAGCATTTCGATTTGTATTCATGTTACTAGCGAAATTAACGAATCATTAATTATGATGCTTTTAGGTCATTACGCTCAATTAAGGAATTCGGGATAAAGATATCAGCACTTACCGGTTTCAGGCGTTGAGCCATAAGTGTACACGCACAAATTATAGAACAGATAATCAAAGGAATTTCGGGGAACAGCAACAGCTAGCTGTCACTTTATGAATTACTTAAATGTTTATGCAGATTTATAATTACTCAGTTTAATAAGCTGGGCGTCGGCTTTGTCTATAACACGATAATGGTCTGCTTTACTGTGTTGCCTCTAATACGGTAATGGTCTAAGTACGTACGTTGGCGGCGTACCAAATATCTTATATCCGACAATTTAAATAAAATGGAAAGTGTGCTTATATCAAAGTAATAATAATATTACTCAGAAAAGTCGCTTTAGCCCACGCTGTTAAAATCTAATACGTATGATTATAGTAATTAAACCTGGACTATGTCAGGGAATATTTATCAAGTATTGACATTAATTTGTCTCCCGGGAAGATTATCAACAAAAGAAAAAAAATCTGGAAGTTGTACCACTCCCCTTTGTAAACATGTAGCAATGGCTCTTGACGTTAATCATAAAAATATATTAATATTTGTTAATTCAGAAGCATTCAATTGAAGTAGATCAGACTGAATTACAAGACCATATTGATAGGTCTGTTTTGTCCTTGATGCCCCTCCATATCCGTTGATTCAGTTGAAGAGTTTTCTTCTCTGCTGTTCACAGCAGCTAAAGAGGAAGAATTACTTGAAGTGACTACTTTCCGTTAGATAGCCGAAGTAAAGAAACTCAGACACGCCTAATACTATTTTAGCACACATTTGCAGATTTGTTTCAGGTCATATAACTAAATACATGTATTATTAATGGCCATCTTAGAAGCTTATGTGTATTCTCTGCTTATATGAAAAATCCTTTAAAAATCAGAGCTCTCAGACCAACTTGATGGTGTTATAAAATTAATTTTTTATATATTAATATTTTGTTATAAAATCTCGATTATAAAAAATACAAAATATTTTGTTATAAAATCTCGATTATCACATTAGTGAAAAACATTTTGAGTTTTCTTTGCTTCCGTACCCACACTTTTAAATATATTTACTTGCCTCTACCACACTGACCGAGTGGCTAAGACCGTTAACTATTGGGAGTTCGATCCAGGTTTAATCCCAGGCGAATGGGCTGGCTGCACGTTTGGTTTTTGTCGCTTTTCGTGTTTCCCTTAGAAAATCCTGCATGAAAGGATCTCTCCTCAGAAAAGTAGCCAGTAGAATTATTAGGTTTTTTTTTTATGCTGAGACATGAAAAACGTGCAATGCCGTCTTTGGGATTCGATCTCCGGACTTTTCGAATACCGTCAAGTGTGCTCTCGATTACTCCACGAAGACATGTAGAAAAGACGGAAAAAATGCTTTATATACTTCTCCTTTCAAAGAACGACTGGGGATGAGGAATCAAATCGCTAAATCGTGATATTGACGAACTATCGTCCCCACCTTCTAATTCGTCCGCCACTGTAGAGTCATTATGTTTTTTTATGATGGAGATGTGAAAAATGTGCAGTGCTCTCTCCCGGATTCGAACTCCAGAATACGCATCGAGTGTACTGTCAGTTACACCACGAAGGCATGCGGAAAAGAAATTAGAAAATACTCTATTAGCCTCAGTGCCATATTCAAATAACCTAACCTAATCTATCATTCTCGTTAATGTAGTAGTATCGCAGTTGTTCTGTTGATTGACCGCAAAGTCTTAGTGTTTGGAAACTGTTAATATGCTATTAGTAGCAGAAGAATAAAAAAAATACGATAAGTATCCATGGTTACTGCATGTATATTATCTGTAGTTCATTCCTACATCTCTGCAAGAAAATGCATTATTTAATGAAAAAAAAAAAAAAAATCTTCCGCTGAACATAAACCATTCCATTCGATATAGAAATCTAAGAAATGATCCCAGTGTCGTTAAAATTTGATAAAATAAATTAACTGCATTTCTGCTTACGTAGCCCGCAATTGTAATAGCAAAACAGAATAGAGTAATTTCTAAAGTACCGGCAGAATTTTTATAACACTTAATTTCTTAATGCTCTTATGTGGATATATTTGATTTCATATCGGATTCAACGCCATTTATTAAAACTTAACAAGTTAGCTGTAAAACCAGCGAAAAAACAAGAAACGGACCTGACGCAATGATGTAGGTGAATCGCGAATTTTAAGTAACTCTTTACAGGCATTATTTCTTTCACTACTCGATGAAAGAACAGGCTTGCAGGATTTCCAACTCTGCTTCTTATGTAGGATATTATCTGAATCCAAAATTAAATTGAATAGTTATAATGAAAAATTTTATAACATTTAGACTGGAAGCCTTTGTGTACATTTTGTTTTTACTTTTACTGAAACGGTAGTATCATTTTTTTAATATTATCGTGTATTTTTGTTAAGACTACTTTACGATCGATAAAAGGATATAGGAACTTTTATAATTCAAACTCTTATTTGAGTTTTAATTTTATTCAATAGTAGAAGTGTTAGTTTTACATATTAACATCATTAAATATTTTTATTTATTTATTTATAAATAAAATATTTATTTAAAGGGAGAAGAAATTTGTATTTAAATTAATCATCATGGAGTTTTTAGTAAACGCATTTGATGTTCGGACAAAATAAAAATTATTACTACATGAGAGAAACATTTATTGTAAGTGATCCACTGCAATAAGTTTGCAACTATGTCTCGAATAATCAAGTCTTTTTTTAAATAAATTAGAGAATAAATCTTCACAAGGCGATAGTTTATGGTAAAATAATTTTATAGCAATAAATGTGGTAAAATCATTTTACAGTAAAAAAATTTCTTCATACCATTTGGCACTGCCATTTTGAATAAAGGTATGATTTTAAATCTTGAATTCTAAAAACCAGTGTACTAATTGTTACTGGCCGCTAGTTGGCGAGCCCTAAACACTGCTAGTTCCTGGTACACGTGTTTTGGATTCCAGGCGAACGGGCTGGTTGCATGGGCGTTTTCGTGGTTTTCCCCATGTGTAACGTGTATACGAGCCAAGTTCCCTCAGAAAGCCCTACACGAAGCCATGTTTCCCCTTAAGCAAATAGTTCTGGAATGTTTAACCATAGTCAAATAAACCATACCAAAACTGAAATTAATTATTTAGCTTGAAGTGCTTCAAATGTTGAACTGGAGTCAGCAAGGGAAGAATAAATAGGAGTGTTTTTAAAAAGTTTGCGGTTTTCCTTCCCCTAAACTCTGTACATGCTTTTTTGAATTTTTTGATCACTTCCCGCTTGCCCGGACGCTACCTAAAATAAGTATTATATAAATGAAAATACATACAATAATTTGAATGAACCAGCTAGTGTAATTTCATAAACAGAGTTAGTATTTATTATTAGGCATTTGATGATTTTAATGCATTTTTGTTTAAATCGATCACATTACACTTTTTTTTAAAAATTCTTAAAAACCGCGTGTATTGCTTTTAAGTCGCTTTGTTTGTCACTGAACTTCAGACAGATTAAATTTGAAATTTAAATATCTTAAGCTTTATTAAATGGTAACACGAGGAGAAGTACGTGAAAAAATATGGTATATATCACCATATTTTTTTGGAAGATGGAAGTATTTTATTTTGGGCAGTGGTAACACATTGGTTTTAAATAGCTCGGTTTGTTGATTAAAACTAAAGACCTTACATTATCTTTTGTTACCGCAACAACATGGCTTCTATCAAAGTTTCGTAATTCGTAGTTAACAACTGAGGAAACCATTCTGATGCGGAACATCATGCTGCGGAGTTCTGCGTAGAGCTTCGTATTTCACTTCGGAAACCTTCAACTCGAGCGTAAGAGTTTGTTGTCTTGGTGCCGAAGAGTCCGGCGCCCAGCACCTCACGCTTAATTAGAATACCTGTTCACGCAGAGGTGCGGCGCTTCGGGCCTTCCTCGCCTCACAAAATGGCCAGTGGCGGGCAACACAAAAGAAAAAGAGGTTACAAGGATAAGGGAGAGAATAAAAACTAGGCTGATGGGAATTATTGGAGGAAATATGACGGATATGAGTGAAAAGCATTCCTTGAACCGCTTTCGTCAAACTTATTCATTTAGTGAGGACAGAATTATTTATTTGGTTAACTTTTTTTTTTTTTTTTTTTTTTTTTCCCGATTGATTCGCTGGAATATGCGTTCATGGGGCGAAACGTGATGTGATGTAAAGTGAAAGTAATTTCTATTGAGAATCTTCTAACTATTACTTTGCAAATCAGGGCGAGGTGATTTGAAATGTAAAGTGAAATTGAATGTAAGTAAAAAGAAATTGCCACACAAAAGAGAAAAAAAAATTGTAATATAGGAATTGAAAGATGCCGGTATTGCTGAAGATTACCAAGTGTTAAGCGCTTTATTTCGAAATTTTCGAGAATTGCTTTGCTGTTTATAATATGAAAGGCCGCATTTAACGTGGTTGCATATAGCGCATTTTTAAAACATAAGACGTTCGAGTACATTAACCGCGCGACAGGGGCGCCGCGTTATTATATATATTGTATTTCCTCGCGTATTCTTTCCCTAAAATCTCCACGCCGCTACTCACTGAACTTTCATCAGTTATGTTTTTCACTGTACGTAACAAATTGAAAGCATTTATGAATAAACTCTTGGTAACTATCAAGCTAGCAGGGAAGGGGGATTAAGAGGAGAAATATGTGAAAAAATATGGTATATATCACTGATGGCGAATCTATGACCATGAACCCATTTTTAAGTGACATGAATCAGGCATTTCTGGAGCCATCGAGGAGACAAAAAATTGTATACTACAAAAATATCATGCATGGCAAAATATTTATTGCATGCATGGCAATACTTACCTTAGATGCGTTCGAGGCAATTGGATTATTCTATATGTCGCACGACACCAAAGTTAAACTAAGGTTTTTTGAAATTTTGACACGTAGAACTCAAGACGTTCGTCATTCGTTATATACTTTTTCGAAAAAGTAGTTTTTGTTCTCCAGTTTGCGTCAAAATTCTGTCATTCAGAAATGGATATTTTTGCCAATCGACGATGCGTAAGAACTTTCATATTATAAACGTGCTTTACTAAGTGATCATTAAAAATGTTATTTCATTTCAGTAAGTTGATCATTAAAAATATTATTTCATATAAGCATACCATGTTAAGTAATGTGTTTCATGTAAGCTTACAACTAGTGCTATAATATAAATAAATTTTCTGCCACACTAAAATCCTCCACTCTACTTTTATTGGATTAGAATAGTGCACAAAGCGATAAAGTAGTAGTACTGCCTCTAGTTTGAATAATCTAACCGCTTGAATTAAAAATAGTCTTATAGTTATGATCGAGCTTAGTTCTAAAATATGAATTATATTTTGTACTTTACTTTTGATTTTATTGAAAGAGAAATATAATTTTTAATATTCTGATATTTTCTTTTCATAACGTTTTACTTCCAGAACTAACGAAATGATGTTGTATCAAGAACTTAAATATAAGGCGTTGAAAACGTCATTCATAATTATCAATTTATGATCCTTTCGCCTGAAACACATCTTCTGCTTGAAAATAAGAGTGCACTTATTTAGAAATAGGCAGCTTGGACCATTATCTCTTGAACGCTGAGATACCCAAAGACCGTATATTAAAAGCCATATTTAGACCATAAATGTTTTTGGGCATTAAACAACTTAAACTATGTTATTGAGATGACAAAGTTGGTGAAAATTAATGAAACAACCTGCGATCCAAATGGAAAGCTGAAGACCTCAAATATTTCCTAACTTTTATATCGCTAAATCTTGTCTTGCCTTGAACAATCTGTTCGCTTGTTCTCGTGACAGGCGCTTGTTCGGTAGAGCAAGATAACTTTCACCTCGTCGAGCACATGGTCGCGTCTGCGACACATTTTCCATCAACACTTTTACACCATTTTCGCCCATCCATCCCCTATTTATGAAAATGTTTGAGAATGCCTGGTGGGAATTTTATTTTAGGTTTTTAGGTAGTTTTGCTTTTGAAAGTGACCATGGGTTTTAACTTTGTTGAATTTGTTACGCATGTTAATATTACTGTATCTGGTCTTTTCATTGTCTGTAATTCTGACCTGAGCAGATTTTATGCTTTTGTTTCCACAGTTATTATGTATCAAATCGAAGTTAATCGGTGTGTCATCCATACTTCCAATATTAGATAATAGAAAGTTGTATTTTTGCCTGACACCAATAACAAACTTTGCATTAATCGTGACTTTGCCAGGATCTTGTAGTAACTTCTGCGCAATTTTTGTTTTTTGGCGTATTACCATATTTTTCCGGTACATGAAAAGATTGCAACAACCTACTGTTCTTTTAATATTCTTTGTCGTGTACTGAATTAGCCCATCTCCACTTCAGTACATAAGCCCTAGCCGTATTTCTTATAACAACGTAACATTGCCTCATTTCTTGTACCCATTAGGCAACACTAAATCTGGCTAGCATTCCTCTTCTCGTAGAACGTTTGTTTCACTGACATATTTTTAAAAGCGTCTTGATTCTTTCTTCAGTCTCTTACCATCTTCTCTTTCATATCGAAAGCTCTTGCTGCAAAAGAGTTGTTCGATTCTTTAGCCTGTTCTAAAATTAAAACTTGCTTCATTATTTCCTCCTCTTGTTGGTTCCGTGACTATGCCCACACTTTGCACATTTTACGCTGATTACACTTGTAATACAGATTGTTTGAACACACGACACAAACTACAGCGAAATGTTTTAGAGGTACACGCGAGTCCATGATTCGGCACGTGCTTCTATAAGAAATGCTGCCAATGCAAGAAAGTAAAATGTGTTCCAGGTGATGATCGCTGATCTAAACTTGTAGGGTCATTTTAGAATTTTTCGAAGCAAAGAAATCGAAGGAATTCCCAGTGCTTACGCCAGAATTCGAACTCAGAACCTCCCAAATACGCGTCGAGCCCGCTTCCCGTTACACAACGAAGACATACGGGAAGTAGGGAGAAACTTGTTTGCCGGTACTAACATGAATTATATCTTGCCTTTTTCGGGCACCTCAAATAATCCCCGGATGGAGTTATCACACTTACTAAACCTCAAGGCACTTACCGGTAGGAAAGGCTTAAAACTGAAAAGGAGAAAATATCTTATATATTTCCCTACTTTAAAGGATAAGTGGTGATTAAGAAACCCAGTCGCCAAATTCTAGTAAAAATGAATTATCGTCCACGACCATTTTTTAATTGGGACGCCACTTGTAGAGTCTTCTATAATTATTCGATGTCGGGAAACTGAAGAATTCTGCAATGCCCTCGCTGGGTTTCGAACTCCAGACCTACTGAATACGCGTCGAACGTGCTTCCAATTACAACACAAAGGGCATGCGGAAAGAATGGAGAAAATGCCTTATAAACTAAATTCATAGGGCATGTATGGGTTAAAGATCGCCTTATAGGTTAGATGTATGCTAAAATTATAAAAATTTGATGAAGATTTATGCTTTATCTGGCCGTCTTATACTGTAAATGTCTTTATTAGAACTGATTTTGAAAAATGCATTTTTATTGCAATTAATTTTTCATTCTCTAAAAATTGCAATATTCGGTCTGTATGTTTTTTTTTCCTCTTTGAACATTTCTTTGCAGTAACAAACTGCATTGTTCATCAGTCAGTGAACTGTAAGGTTACATCCAGTATTGCGATCAACTTCCATAATATGCTCTGGCAACGTTTCAACCAGTCCAGTATTTTCTGTTAATTGTTCAGTTGTTAATTCTCGTACAAGGATTTCAGCACAGTCGTCGTTGTCGAAATTCTCGTCATATTCTTAACAGTTCATCTGCGTTAATAAGCGTTTCATATCACATAACTTTACAACCGCACAAAAAGAGTTTTGACTGAATGAAAGGACTGGGAAAAACGATCATTTATGTAATAAAAGATAATTACGAGTACTAATATTTCGCAATGTAATTTTGTTTTGCTCAGTAAAATTTAGTTCGAAGCCAAACAATGCTAGATATTGCTATATATACCGCATTTATTCACATATCGCACCTTCTACTAATTTTCACGCTTGAAAACCGAGAGGGTAAAAACACACCCTGCATATTATGCATTTCTAAAGACGATAAACATAGCACATTAAAAAGCTCACGTAAAGACATACTAATATTATATTATATATTTCACAGAACTTGACAGTTTCAATAATATTTTTTTACGTGCCCAAAATAATTTTCCTATTTGTGCACACATTTTACATTGTTACTATAAATCAGAAGTGTCTAAATCGTATGCTGAAAAACCGAGGGGGGAAAAGTTTGATTTGGTTTATTGATATTACGGCAAAGCACACTAGGGTTATCGCCCCCCCCCCATCCTAAGGGGAAAGATGGCTTTGTTGGAGGATTTTCTACGAGAAACTGGCTAGTATATGCGTTGCCATTGGGAAAATTATGAAAACGCAGTAAGCCCGTTTGCCTGCAATTGAATCCTGGTCGGAACTAACAGTGTTGAGCGGGAAAGGGGAAGGAGAAAGGAAATACGCGAAGGGGAAAGGAAATACGCGAAGGGTAGAAAGTACGGTATATATATATTTTTTTTCGGTTAGAATCTAATGTTTTATTTTATACTAGTCCTTTGGTTCATGTAACAGAGTACTTTAAAAAAAATAATAAAAATAACTACCGTATTTTAGGAGAGTTACTCGTATTATGTGCATAATTGTTTCAAAAATTATATTTTACGATGAATAAATTTTAAACATGCACAGATCTTGTATATTTATGCATTCATTTAAAACTTTATCAAACTATACCTGCTTCGCTTACTGCAAGCTTCTTAAGGTTTAACTATTAAGGTAAGCTCTTTTGAAATTTTTTATGGACTTTGTTGGATAATTCTGTCTTTCACTCAAGTACTCAACCTTTCAGCCGTTAGATACTACCCTACGTAAAGTGAAATCAGTTTTTGATGGACTACAGTGACAGGTCCATGCACCTTTCTGATATCATAACATGTCAGGCGGCAAGACTTCCTGCTGTCAGCAAATAAGATCTCACGCTTTTATCGCGCCTTTGTCGGTTTGTATTGGGTGGAGCTGGAAAATAATCGAGATATACATTTCGGAGTCCAAAGGTTAAAACTGTCACTTGGAATATTTAACTCATATGCTGAGTGTTAGTGTAGTTTCGGAGAATTAATTTCGGATCCTTTAGAGAGCACGAAATGAAGAAGAAAAGTTTAAGCATTTATCTTCAAATAGCTTTTTGTATAAACTAAAAGTATTGTTACAAATATTGTATATATGTAAATAATTGTAGTATAATTATATGTGAAGTTTTACTATTTTTTGTATAAAGTAACATGAAATGCTTGAAAGAGACGAAGCTCTGCTGGAAAAATAAGATTACAGAGGCAATTCTATTAAACATCTTCGCTCTTTAGATGCGCTTTGCATTCTGTTGTGTTTAACTGTAACTAGTAATTTGAAGTGTAGTTCCAGAACTGTGAAGTGTTTCTTTAGTAGTCCCCCCCCCATTAGAATGGAAGGTATTTCTTTTAGTAGTTTGAAGTGTAAGTTCCAGAACTGCAAAGTGTTTCTTTTGTCAAAATAAATTTTATCAGGCTATCATCGATTTTGTGTGCATAATCCGTACACACGCAACAGTATATTAAGTGAATTTTGACATCTTAATGCTTATAGTTAGGAATACAAATGCACAGTAAAATTATCTGAATTAATAATTTTTCTAATTTTGCATTTTATTTCAATAACTCCGTGGCGTTGGTAGTTTGTTCTGAGTTTGAAACCATGCGAACGGACTAGCAGGATGGTTAGTTTTCGTGGTTTTTTCCATGTGAATATGAGACTGGTTTCCATTGAATGTCCTCCACGAAGGCGATGCCGACCAACGGCCGAGCGGTAAAGTCGCTGAATACCAGTAGTTTGAAATGGCTTCGATTCCAGGCAAAAGAGGTAGCTGCATGGGTGTTTTCGTGTTTTTTTCCATGTGTGACGTGGATACGAACCAGTTCTCCTTAATAAGTCCTCCACGAATTTCATTCCTCCTTTAGCAGGTAGCCCTCGTGTGCTTTGCTATAATAAAATAAATCAAACCAATCCAAACCTCTACGAAAGCATCCCCTCTCTTGTGGGCTTTGCAATATTAAAATAATCAAAGCTAACATCTTGGGAAGGGGTGATTTTTAAAATCGCATATATGTGTTTTACTTGCAGTCTGCATTATACATTATATCGTATGTATTTTGTATGTATTGTGAACAGTTTTCAAGAAACTTAATTGACACACAATGCGATAACTACATTAACAGCACAACAATATTTTGTTACAGATACGCCTTATGATTTTGGAAAAAAAGAGGGAACAAGGTAAACGCTTTTTGTCAAGAAACAGACACACAAATAAAGTCCTGCTTTCTTGCATAAACTTAGTAAGATTTTAGGTGATGCTACGCACATTTAACGCACATTATTTGCTTATATTACCTTATTGTAATATATTAGGTTATACTATTCACGTTTAAACTCTTATTTTACAG
This sequence comes from Stegodyphus dumicola, assembly GCF_044657685.1. Classification (NCBI taxonomy): domain Eukaryota; kingdom Metazoa; phylum Arthropoda; class Arachnida; order Araneae; family Eresidae; genus Stegodyphus; species Stegodyphus dumicola. The sequence goes on from NC_140770.1 coordinate 210,392,489, forward strand.
TGTCCTTATGTGACAATGCTTTGACTCGCAATTATTTTCAGCTTTAAAATGGGTTTATTAAAATAAACTCGACGGCAGGTCTAGAAACACTTATGCACCAAAACCTCTTCTCAGTAAATGTTTTTATATTTCATTAAATATTAATTTATTTTATCGCATCCTTTTAAAGCTTCTAATTACAATTAATTACATTCTCAGAAAAATCTTTAACACGAATATTATCAACTTAGTGTGAATTCCGTAGTATAAGAAGCGTAATTTCCCTCATAATGACGACGATAAAATCTTATTATAAGTATCTCTTTCTTTCATCTTAATCGTTATCTTTTAATTAACATCTCTAAATAGTGAATCTGTTTTTGCCTAAGTGCATAACACTAAGATATTTCTTTTTATTCTTCGGTTAAATGGCTATTGTACATGCATCTCTTTCTATGTTCATAACTCTTTCAGTTCAGCTACAGATTTTATCTAATAGGCGCGTACGTGTTGAAAGTAATGGCTATGGTGGTGCTGGTAAGGTGGTGGGCTGTAAATTGTCTGTTAATGTAAAGAGTTTTAAAGGATTTAAACTTGTCATACTTTTCTTTGCGATAATATTGCTTTGAGATGAAAGGATAAAGTCTGAAGCACGCCTTCCAAGTATAAGATATTATCTTTAGGGCAAGGTTGTTTGAATGGAGCGTTGCGTCAGCTTTGTTGATGTTACGATTAGGTTTACTCTTTGGTTTGAAAAATTAAAATACAAAAATGCAAATTTCTTTGAATGTTTCAGAAAGTAATTTTTAATTGTTTTCTTTCTGTTTATATATATATGTTACTCGTTCAAGAGTGATCTATCCAGCATTTAAATCAGAGATTTCCAAACTTATGCTTGCATCGACTCTTTTTAAAAGAATAAATTTCCTCATCAACCGCCTTACAATTTTACTATAATATGCTGCTCGCAACATAATCATAAAACAAGTAATTTCATGTTAATAATTTTAAAATAACACTTAGCTCTAGTCTACCAGTGACTGAGGGGTTACGTCGCTGTATATTGGTAGTTCTGACCTGGATCCAATTTCAGGCAAACGGCCTGGCTGCATGGGCGTTTTCGTGGTTTTCCCCAGGTGTGACGTGTATGTGAGCCACTTTCTCTTAGAAAGTCCTCCACGAAGACATCCCTCCCCTTAAGCAGATAGCCCTAGTGTACTTTGCCATGATCTCAATAAACCAAACCAAACAGACTAGCTCTAAAAGTATTTTTTAACAGAGCACAGAAACAATTACAAAGAAAAAATATATCAAAACAGAACGGAAAACCTAACATTTTAGAATTAATTAATGTTCGCGTCACGGAGACGTAATATTCGAGAAGTTACAACTATCGCTGATGGAGCTCAAATGCTGTATGTTGTTCTTGTCGCCATCAGATTGCATTTGATAAAATAGTGCAGTTGTATCGAATTAGTTCTTTAACAGCGTAGATGTTAACTACTGCACTCTGCTACTGCACAGGGCAAACAGACAGCATGTAGATAGCAGACGGACAGCATGCAGACGGTAGCTCCAGAACAAATAACGAATAACGAACGAAACAAATAACGAAATAACGAACAACGTAGACAAATGACGAATAGGTAGCTCCAGAACAGTATCCTCGATTTCAAGGTGCTTCAGAGTAGTCTCTCGATTTCAAAGGCGAACAGGTATAAGTCCTTCTTCATCAGGAGCAAAGAAATTCTGCGAAGAAGGAGGAACCACCGTTGTATTTATAACAAAAGCAAGAGAGTTAAAAATTAAATTTAAAAATATGAATGTTTTAAAAAATTGTAGATTTATAATTTATTATTTTTAATTTTGCAAAATATAAAAAAGTTTTCGGAAACAAAATCACAGATTCTAATTGCGCGGAAGTTCGGTTTTAATTAATGTAATGACTGCGTTTGATGTACTGATACAATTTCTTAATATTTGGCATAAAATTGTCTAACGTAATTTTTAAATCACCTCGTTCAAAAATATTCGACCTGTTTCTCGTTTTCCATAGAAAATTACCGACTTGATTGAACCATTATGAAGACAGAAACATCGATCATGTTGGTTCGGTAACAATTTTTTATTTTGGGATATTTCTCTCGGATGACCTTTCGAAATTTGGTGTTATGAATAAGACTTGCTTGTCTTTGTAGTGTATAGCTTCATACCAATATAAAATTAATTATCAGTTTTATTAATATTTTTTAATCAATAAGATCTTGATTATGCCGCCCAATTGCAGATGCATACTCGGCTATTGACCCCCATTCGATTTCTTGTTTTTCACTGACCCCCAGTGGAAATCCCTGATCAAGGTATTACTTATAAAATGCCTTCAAATTCTTTGATCTATTTTGTATGTTTTTTTCTGTCTCAGTTTAACTTCTACCTTTTTCCAGCGATAATTTAAAATAGTAAAAGGCTAATTAAAATTCATAAGAAGCCCCAAAACTCTTATTATTATCGCTCCATGTTATTATCCAAACTCCAGATTTATAAATCTTTTATCATTGTTTTTAAAACTGTATCTAAAAATACAGATGGTATCAAGCGATTATAATTTTATTGGAGTATCAATGAAAAAATTCTTTAAAAATTTGAAACAAAAAAAAAATTGTAGGTTAAATCCGCGATTCTGGAGAACGCATTGGCTACTAAGTTATTATAAATATTTTTAGTTATAAATGTGCTGAGAGATAAACACTTGTAAACTTTCATAGTAACAACATTGAAGAATAAATAATTAAATATTACCTATTTGCCAGTGTAAATATGAATATTTTTATAGTACAATACCGACGTCTGAGGAATAAAATAAAATATGCACTTCTGTTCTTGGCTACTGTCGCCTAAAATAGTCAGTGGCCGCCACTGGGAACGGGAGAACTCTTGGCTACTGCTCAGGGTAAACAGATAGCATGTAGGTAACAGGAGACGACTAAGAGACAACAGACGGACAGCATGCAGATAGCGGCAGACAAATCACTAACAGGTAGCTTTAGAACAATCTGTGACCACGTTGCTTACCTCTCAGTAAAATGTTGCCTCAAATAGGGAGGAAAAAAGATTCAGTCGTTTTATATTTTCTTCTTCTGCCATTCCACACTAAAATGAGGGAAATATTTTGTTGTTTCAGAAGTGGCTGCTAATGTTTTTGAAAAACATCTGTTGTGAAAACCACATCACTTCCTTGTTATGGCTTACTAAATTATATACACTTTTTGCTGCACTTCATTTAAACTTATTTCCTCAAATTGTTCTTACTTATTTACCGAATTCCTCGAGACGAGTCGAAATGATATCAAAACTTGCAAATTTTGAAATTAAATATCCCGGTCATATAATCCCGGTTATAATTTTTTTTTGTAACAAGCACATCGTTCAACAAGCAATATGTCGTTCATTAAAAAAAGTTCCACAATTTTTGAAAGTTTGATCTGCGTGACTTCTGGATCACCCTGTATTTTGCTAAGTATGACAGATCATGGCTAACAACATTGCTCTACGGGGAAATAATCATAATTAAAAACATTATTTTTAAATTATGAAACGCGCATAGTTAATATTACTGTATAAGGACATGCTTAACATTAACTGAGATTTCCATTTTATTTTCTTATTTAGAATTACTTTTTTTGGCAAATTGGTGCTTTACCCAATAACAATAGTTAATGTTTCAAACTCGTAGATGCAAAAAAAAAAAAAAAAAAAAAAAAAAAAAACTATTATATTGCAAATGTTATATATTTTTCCCCCGAGCCATTATTAGATGGGAGAGAGATTGAGTAAAAGCTTTTCCTTGAGCTAATTTGTTCTCAACTTGTTTAAAATAAGATAATTAATAACATTTGAAGTAAACTTTTTTAAATGAATAATTTGAAAACTTAATGGTTTTTTAGATTTTACTGCAGTTTATTTAAACCTACTTAAAAGCGAAAGAAATAAATAGTAGTAGTTCCTTAACCCTTTTTTTAAATCGCCATTTCTCAGCGCTAACATTCAACACCGATGTGTTTAATTCCTTTTGTAGAGCTGCTGTGTTCCAAATAAATTACTTAATTTATACGCACATTCTGTAAAATTTTGATAATTATTTATACAAAAGTTTCTTTTGAAGGATATTTTTTATTTTCATTTCAAAGCTGTTTTGGGCATTATTCTGATTTTTTATTTTTTTGAAAACTCTTTTGACATCTGGCATTGTTAATATAATTGCTGTTATTTCATTTTTCAATCTTATGAAAACTTTTTTTCTACTATTACCCTTTAAATTTGTGAACAGAAAACGAATTACAGGTTATTATTGGCTACATTTATTGCAATTAATTAAATATACTGGCGGGAAAAATGTAAAGGACAGCAGGTGTTTCGCCTTCAGTTTTAAACTGGAGCAGTTTGAATTATACATTACCTAATATGATATTATGGGAAAATTATGGAATATATGGGATATATGGGAAAATTATACATTACCTAATATGATATTGATATCGAAGAGATAAGGAAAACAACATTATAATGCGCATAAATATATGCACTTTATTTAAGAGGCATTATACAATGTTAAACAACGTTATGATATATACGAGAGGTATACACATATTTATCATGGATATCATTATATGATGGATTTACTAGCATTAGGTAAGAATTCCGCCGAAATTTTTTATTTATTTGTAAATAATTTCTGAGATACATATCCAATCCTTTCATATCCAACATATCCAATATATACAATCCTTTCACTTCGAAATTATCTACACTACAGCAGACACCGCCTAATACATTCGCAGTTAATATAATAATTCGGATATTGTTATTGAATTTCCGAAGCCCCCGCCTTCCGTATGCGTACGAAAACATGGAATATGCATCGCTTATTGTTATCAGCAGTTCAGTTCCTATAATCAAAATACTATAGACTGAATTTTTTTAATTGAAGTAAGTTTCAAATGCATTGTAAAAATTGCCAAGTAATAGAGAATTGTCACCAAATAAGGGATTAAATCGTCAAACATCTTGGTTTCGATTTCAGTCAACCGTTTAAAATTAGGCAAAGAAACAAGTTCGGCTTGACGTAGATTTTCACTAATTATATCGATCTGAGGGAATTAGAACGAGTTCCTCTTCTTCAGGAAGGAAAATAAAGTGTGCAGAATATATATATATTTTTTTTTATCCTGAAAACATCTGCACCGAACTATGGTTCCCCCCCCCCGATTTTGAATTTTTCTTTGGCAAGCTCTTTTCCAATAAGGGATAACCTGCGAATAGGCCAAATAATTTCCAGAAATGTTATGAACCATTCATAAATGAACTTATGCATTTATGAACAGTCGTAGTGAAAACACTGCATGAACATTTAAAACATGCATGAGCATTTAAAATATTATTAAAAGTTTATACAAAAACTTTTGCCTTTTCCTAATTAAAGTGCTGTGAAAGTAACTATTTATATGTTTTTAGTTAGATTTATATTAAATTAGTTAAATTCCTTGGCTATTTTGAAGGATATTCTTTCTCATCGTGTAATCAATAATCGTCGATTAATTAAATGCTGTCAAAATAGCCGCGAACAAACATGATCACTATTAAACGGCGCCTACTGTATTCCAAAATCAGTGAATTTTGCGATTGCTTCGTAATGCAGATACCTTCAGAAAATAAAATTTTGTTCAGAAATAAAACTGTTGACATTCCGCCACTCTTGTAAAACCACTTTAACCCCTTTTGAAGTGCATTCTAATGCATTCTCCAGTGTATCCTAAATGATGCCTTCTTCTTTTATCATTGGCTGTATTCTTTTTTTTTTTTTTCATTGTATTTATTTCCCTTGTAACTTGAGTTTTAATTATAACCTATGAAGAAGGAAAGAAGGGTGTACAACATCCTTAATCATTTCTTTAAGGAGATACTTGAACTCCAAATTACGTCAACAAATTTCGCTTTCCTTTTGCCAGGATTTAAAATTTGAGATCTTCTAAATGGTGGTATGCTTAAGCACTTTTAGTCTCAAACTGTCGGCCTCCGAAACAATTTTATGTGTCCCTCGAGTACATTTCAGTTATATATTTGTTGCAAAGATTTCAAGATTTTAGTTGCGTGAAGTTGGTATTTACATTATTTTCAGTATGTTCAGCATGTTGCATTATTTTCATATAGAATCTTAGTCAAAGGTATAAAATTACAGTTTCTTTTTAACATTTATTCGTATTTTGCCAAAAAATAAATAAGCTCAGTTACGAAATTTTGCACTGAAAATAATCGCTTTATTTGGAATACATTTATATGTGAAGAGATTTATTTGGCGTATAAAATTTAATAAGGGAAACCCGATGAGCGTCTGTATTCCGAGATGAAGATAATTGATAATAATTTCTGTCGAAGACTAGAAATTTCATCAGAATTGAAAAGCTATCAAGCTGTAGTAAGAAATAAAGAAGTTTATAATTATTTAAATACAAACATATGTGTTTTATTTATACTTCGAAGAAAAATTTAATAAATAACGGAAAGAGGCTAAATTGTCATTATTTGTTCTCAAGTTCGTCCAACTTGAAATTTTTTTCTGAAAGCTTAAAAAGTTTTCATAATTTATGTACTTAGTTTAAATTAACCCATTAACCGCCAAAACTACAAGGAATGTTTCTTTCCTCATGAAAATAAGAACAAATATTAAATTAAGCATTTATAAATCCTGCGCTTATAACATAAATTATTTATAACATAAATTTACATTGAAAATTTAAAAAAATGCTCTTACCTATGGAAAAAGCGAGTGTTGCGTTCGAGCAACGTCAGCGCAATAAGACTACGGATGTTTAGTGAGTAGGATTGTACTCGTGTAATGTTTCTTTTGAGTGAAGCGCAGGATTACTCTTTAGCTGTATAACGTTTTATAAATCTTCAAATCACTTTACTTGTAATTAATTTAATATTAAAATATACATTGTATTTCTTTTACAAATACAGATTATTTCATTTGAAAGATTCAAGCATGAAAAGCTTGATTACAATCATGATGTAAAGCTACATTACATACTTTGCATCTATAAACAGTCTGGCTATGGTACTCTTTACAACAAAGTCTTTTGTTATCAACGGACGTTACGATAAAATGTTTACCATCTCCATGCAATGGTTTTTCAATGTTGAATTTGCTAGGTCTTCCTGTTGCTGATCTATTTCTGGCTAATTCTACACTCTCAATAGGAGTTTGCAAAAGGAATAATGCATTCTCGCGTCTGGAATCTAAAGAGACTTTATATTTTCAGTAGTAAAAAGTGGTGATATTTAGTAAGTTTAGATGCGATCTCACCTCATATAATTTATCAGTATTGTCAATTTGACTATTGTCAAATGCAAATTCTGCTTCATATTCCTGTACTACAAAAGTGATATCAATTCTCGTACAACAGGAACAGAAATGTCTTTATCAAAAGCCCAATACATTTTTTCTTGAGGTAAAGAATGATATCCTGTAAGCAATAATATTCCAATAAATCTTCTCATATAGGCTTCAGATGCAATAAATTCTAGGCTTTTTTTTTTTTTTTTTTTTTTTTTTTTTTTTAGAGCGTATATATTTGTCTGTTAACGAGAAGAGTGTAAATGTCTAAACCAAAACGAAAATCGAAAATCTGTGCACTAGTTTTACCTTGTGTTTTGTCTTTTATAATTTTTCTTCTATCTCTTTCTTCATGTTCTTCCTGAGACATAACTAATAATTCCTTTTTAGAAGGCTGAAACTTACTTCTTACGTGAATTTCAACTTCCCCAGCAGTATCATTTGGTAAAATATCATTATCATTATTTAAAATATTGCCATTCCTTTCTCCTTCGTCATTAGCCTCTGCAATTTCTGGGGGAACAACAACAATATCAGTTTCATTCTTGTCATTATTAACATTATCATCATCTGTTTCTTCATCAAAAAATCTTTGAAGGGCTTCTTCTAATGTAAGATACCTCGTTCTAGGCATTTTTAAACAACCAGAACATGAACCAGAACATCGAAAGGAATGAGTGAAAAAGGAGATTGACTACCCATTTCCTTCTGACGTTGCGTTAACGCAACACCTGTTTTCCCTTTCTTTCCAACACAAATAAACATATGACTGATGTATTGTTCTGATAAACAGTGACCTTGACTAAAAATAGATCACTCATAAAGACGGCGATTCTTTCATTAAATATTTTCAGCAAAAATACCCTGTCGAAAATTTTGCTTAAATTTTGCTTAAAGTATGAGATTAATTATTATAAACAAAATGATTTTTGAAGGCAAATATTTTTTTACAGAAATAATCTTCATAATATTCCCTACACAAAATTATCTGCTGGTATAAAATATCTTGGTAGTTATATTTATATACGCATTTATTTTGATCGTTGCGTCAACGCAACACCAGCGGCTAATGAGTTAAAATAAGTTAGCTGTTGCTTAATTGAACATATTGGAACTATTTTGGAACTAAGTACTGGTAGTTCGACCTGGCTTGGGTTCGACCCGGCGCTAAATACTGGTAGTTCGACCCGGCGAACGGGCTAACTGCAAGGTCGGTGTTCGTGGTTTTCTCCATGTGTATAGTGAACACGAACGTGTTTCCCTCAGAAGGTCCTCCACGAAGGCATCCCTCTTCGTACTCAGATAGCCCTCGTGGCTTTGGGATGTTCAAATAACCTAACTTAATCAAACAGAAAATAAAAATAAGTATGAATTTTGTTCTTTTGCAATATTATTATTTATCTATGTTTAAAAAAAAATTTAGTAAATGAAATGAAATGAATTTTTTTTTATTTTGTCAGTTTTTTAAAAAATTTCTTTAAAAAAATAAATTTTGGCTCGTCAGCTGTTTTCAGCTCCCCGTGGCCCGTGTGCAGTTTGAGTGTGAGACAACTGATTCATAAAAACGCTGTTAATATAGGTTTATTTAATGTTATGTGGCTATCTCTTTGGTTTTGGTTTCATTAGATTACGGCAAAGCACTCGAGGGCTATCTGCCTTAAGGAAGGGGTGCCTTCGTGGAGGACTTTATAAGGGAAACTGGCTCGTATACACGTTACACATGGGGAAAACCACGAAAACGCCCATGCAACCAGCCCGTTCGTGGTATTCGAACCTCGGACCGAACTACCAGGGTTTAGCGACGTTACCGCTCGGCCACTGGTGATCCTGTGGCTATCTCTAATTCTTAAGAAAGGTGTATTAAAATATCTGTTTAATACTAAACTGCTTTGAAAATTTTAGTTTACTTAATGCTTTGATCTTTGGGAACATCTTGTAAAGTAAAGATTTCAAAGTAAGAGGTGCTATCATCTATTGGTGCGCATGGAAAACTCTGAAACTTAATTTTTATGAATGCTTAAGTAATCCGAAATTTTTTCTGCGTGGTTGAGAGGTTTGGTGCCAGGGAAAGAAGAGTGGGAGGACCCTCGGATCCATTCATTTATTTATAAAATCAGTTGCTTCTTGTGGTACACCGTGGTCAGCGTTCTCGATAATGAGATAGCTAAACGACACATGTGTACTGGCCGTTCCCGCTGAATGCATTTAGTTGCAAGTGTTCGGCCATTGTGAAACAACAACTTTTAGTCCCTCTCTTTTTACTTAGTACCCAGTTTATTTAATTACTTCTGATTAAATACATATATATTATCTCAAAAACGTATTTTTTCACTTTTTTTTTTTTTTTTTTTTATAATTTCTTACCTTTTAATATTAAATGCGTTGCATTTTTCGTCAAGATTTTACTAGCATGAATAATATAAAATTAGCTTCGTTATTTTAATTATATTATTAACTATTTATCATTAATTTAAATTATTAACTTTTTATTTATCTTGTAATATTCTATTTAGTTTTATTTATTTATTTCTGTTCACCTTTCCCGACGATCTTCTGTAGGGTTAAACAATTCAGAATTTAGAAATTAATTTGAATATCATTATTTTATTTTTCGAGTTATTTTTCAGGTAAAGCTAAAAAATAAATTTCGATGTTACGTGTATCCGCATGTATCCTTTATTACGTATATTCACGCATTAAGCTGAAAATATTTTCACTACCCTGTTACAGTATTTCACAGAAGAGGATTTTTTTCCTTATATGGATTTTCACTTTTTATAATTCTGGATTTTTCGAAGTTTTTTTTATTTTTTTTAATTTTGAAGCTCAAAGAGGCATTAGCCCAGAAAGGCTATTAGTTTCGAAACAGCATTTGCGTCGAATAACTAATAATAAATGGCTATATCACTTTTCAAATTGTTGTCACCAAATATTTGAGCCCTGAATTGTATTTGAAGAAATTAAATAATGAAGAATCTGCATGAATGTATGTGTGTTTCTGGCACTGTGAAAAAACGATGATAACTAGAACCATCAAACTTTGAATAACGTAGCCCTACCAGAATATGGCCATCTGGAAGCCCGAGTCTTGAATTTGGAATTTGTTTTATTATGTATTTCTTATTTTTAAAACTTAACAAATTTTTGATTAAGAAACGCAACGATTTCAAATCGAAAAGTGGCAACACACTGAATACAATATTTTTATCTCAAGCGCGCGAGGCTGCTATCGGAAATACTAAAAGTATGTTGTTTTTAAATATTTTTAAACCAAAGGGGCGTTAGCCCAAATGCTCTCGAAACATGTATGCATGTATAAGTGAAAAAAAAAAAGCTAATCCGTATTAATTAGCAACGTTAAGTTCAAAACAAATTATTTAGTTTGGGTTAGTTGTAAACTATGGGTGGTAAATAACTACTCAAGCCATTTTCTATTTTGCCATGTACAAAAAAGGGTTACGTCGTATGGAGTCTTGTGAATTATCTCTCTTGACACATGTCATGCAGCGCATTAAACACAGAGGAAAAAATATCCAAAAACATTTTCACCCTTCAGTTACATCCATAAAAGCCTGTTATGATATCTGACCACCTGGCTGGAGTATCGAATTGGGTAATTTCTGGGAAGTCAGCAACGTTTCAAAATATCACGTTGGATGATTAATAGCACTTCACTTCGTATATTTACGATGAGCAGACTCTTCTGAGCGGGTCTTAATGGTAACCATCCTTACACTTCTACAGATAGGCTTGACCTGTAGTCGTATAATTTTGATGTTTTTTATAAGACCTAGCCGCTAATAAATTTAGAAAATATTTAATGGTGAAATAAATTGATTTTATGGCTAAACATGTCAGATATCGGTGCTTCTGTGCCATTTTGCTGAGCTAATGATGTTCGTAACATACTCGATGATTGGTTAGAAATGTTTTAAGGCGCTCAGTAATTGTACCAACGTTTCAAATTAGCACAATAGCGATGGACAAACAGCGATATCCAATTTTATACTGGTGTTAATTTTAATATAAAAATTTAATGTGGACGTCACATGACTTCCTTTACATCTTTCTGTTAAGTTACGCGCATATTTTGCAGCACTTCATTTAAACTTATTTCCTCGAATTATTATAAATAAATTATAATAATTAATGACTATTTCCTGGTGGCAAACTGAAAAATGACATCAAAAATTGCAAATTTTGAAATTAAATATTCCGGTCAATTTTTGTCGTACGGGCGTCGAACTTCTTGTATTTTTATGTTTTCATAACGAGTATAAACTTCCCCAAACATAAGCTTAGGAACTGGCAACCGCATTAAAAGTTAGATTTCGTTTTTTGCCCAAAATTAATTTCTTTTTTAATTTGACGTAGCCGAAACATGAATATTTCATTTGAAATACTTCTGTAATTGAAATGCATGGGTACGACCAACCGATTGCGAAAATAAAGGCCGGTTAAGGGGGATGGGTGTATGTATGTATGTATATATATATATACAGAGTGAACCTGAACAAGTGGGCAAAACGTGATTGGGTGATTGGAGGCAGTATACGAGCAATATTCGGTGAATGGTTAGTCGGAAAACAAACGGCTAACCGCTGGGTGACATTATAAATAATTGATATGAAAAGAGTTGGTCCTTGCACCTAACGGCATTTTCTACCAAGGATTGCCGAGAGAATTGCTGGTTATACGAAGCATGAAATTTCCAGGGCGATGGATTCAGATCATACGTTCTATGACAAATATTGTTCGTATTCTACCACCTTCTACCACCCCCTAAAGTTTTGCCCACTTGTTCAGATTCACCTTGTATACTTACTGCCGATTACTGCGGTAATGCCGTAGTAATAAAAAAGAGGAAGGTGTACAGTTAGATGTCGCAACAGTCCCATATACAAAATTTGAACGTTCTACGGCTAACCGTTTTTGAGTTATACGAGACACATACATACGTACGTTCAGACGTCACGAAATATTAATTCATTTTGAGCCCATTTTACAATCCGTTTTGGAATAAAGAGTCCTTTAGTCTGTTCATACGAACAAGCTCACGCAGAAAAAAATAGTAAAAATGGATTTGGAAACGGTCAAAATGGATATTTCCGTTGAAATCTGAAATAATGAACATTTTTCGCTATTAGTGTACTTCTTTTTCATCCTACAAAAAAGTAAAAATACTTAAATATCTCGCAAGGAATTAAAAGCATTTTTACATGTTCCTTTACAGTAAAGCGATCTTCTAGCAATGGTGAAAGGAGTGCATGGAGCAAAAGAGGTTGAGGACCACTAATACAGACCTTTCTAAAGAATCTAATGTGGACCACATGACCTCCTTGTGTAGCCTATTGAATTGTACTCATTTTTTGCTTCATTTCATTTAAGCTTATTCCCTCGAATTTCATTACAGATATATTTCTCATTCAATTAATGCAGGTCTCACTTCACGGCAAAGAAAAAAAAAATATTCATTAAAAATTCAAAAATACAGAAAAATATAAAACACCAGATACAGCTAAAACAGTTAAAAAATTATTTTTACAATTAAAATTAAAGTTTCTACGCAAAATCAAGTAATTTGGGCAGCGGGCAAGAAGACAAAGTTTTCGGTGCACAAAACTGAAAGTTTACTTTTGGTCCCACTCCGCAAGAAGACATTGAAGGTGCAGAACCTGACTTAATTCTCTATTCTACTGAGTTTGAAATGTAAACAAATAACAGTTCGTTAAACTTAACTTGCCACTTAAAGTTTTAGATTGTTAATAATTCTACAACTATTGCATGCATATTGACTTAAGGCATAAAAACCTTAACCGGAACATAAAAACCGCATATTTCAATCATTTTTAAAGTAAAAAATGCATGGTTTACCATAATATAAGGATACAAATCCAAGCTCACCGAGCCAGGTAACAGAGTAGGAATATATATATATATTTATATATGTTTAGTGCAACCGATTATAACAATAAAAGGAGGTGCACAACTACATGTCATAGCAGTCCCATATACAAAATTCCAACTTTCTGAGGCTATACTTTCTTGAGAGTTACGCGATATACATATATACGTACGTACAGACGTCAAGAAAAAAGGACTCTTTTGAATCCATTTTAAATCCAATTCATAATCCTTTTTTTGGCAAAAACAGCCCTTTATTCTGTCTGTACGTACAGATGTCACGCAAAAACATCGTTCAAATCGTTTCGAGAGCGGTTGAAATGAGTAGTTTCGTTGAAATATAATACCCGAAATTTTTCGCGATAACTGTAGTAAAGGAAGTAAAAGCAATAAATGTTTTTAAGCTCAATACGTCGAAGACGAGGTATCATTTTTCGATGACGATAACATAATATCTATTATAAATAATTGTCAGGACGATAACACTCTGTTGCAAGTTAAAAAGGTGCAAGATGTCTTATTTATATTTGAAATTATAAAAGCAAATTGCTCATTAGCGCAAAAAAAGATTCATTTAAAAATTATATTTTATCTGGGCTTCGAAACATAATGTTAGTTTTTATCGTAAATATTCTATTAATAAAATAAAATTTCTTAAAAATTTTATTTCACTTTTAAATTTTATTCTTTTTATTCTTATTTTGCAATGTATGTATTTTTAAAATTCTATCCCAAAATTAATATAGTAAATTTTTATATTTTATATTTTGTTGTTTATCATATTTTGTGTTAAAACAAAGATAGCTTATAAATGTTAATTTTTTTCTAAGTTGTCTTTAATTTCATTCTACTGCAAAGCCTTAGTTCTATGAACTGAAGGGAGTAAATATTATGTCACTTTATTATATTTTTTATCTTTTAATTTTTTTAATAATAAAATCACCTTTGAAGTGTTAGACTGTAATCTAAAGTTTCCAAATTGCAAATATTCCCTTCCCCTCTTCTTTTCGTCTATTTTCATTCTGCGCTGACACATTTGACATCTTGCACTGAAAGAAAAAAGTATTTTCTTTGCAGAATTTTTCAGCAGTTCATAACAATGAATAACTCTGCCGATTGATTCTGAATGTCGGAACTCTTGGTTGGACGCGCATCTTGTCAATTTTCTGTATGCAAAAAGTTCTCATCATCCATTGCTCAGTTCCGCCAATTGACAGAGAGAGATTGTCATGCAGATCAATTTAATCGAGGGGGCACGATAAACTGTCTGCGATGGAGGATGTCAAGATGCCAGCGTAATCATCCGGCGCTTCGTTTTACAATGTTTATGTTTGAAGATGGACAGGTTTACAGGAAAGCATAATTGAGTTGAAAATCACATGCCTTTCTACTCCTGTTTTGGAAGTTTTCAATATTCTATTTACGTTAATACGACCAGTAGGGCATTATTAATTTTTCCTTTTCAATGACAGCCTCAAAACTTTTCTGTTTGAAGAAGTCTTACAATTCCACCATGTTTTAAAAATCTGAAGTAATTAATGTATAGTAATTCGAGAAACATTGTAAGACAAGTTGTTACGCAAATTTATTTATTTTTTTTTTAATCGAAGAGGTGTTATAGAGTGAAGTTTCGATTAAATCACTTACGGCATAAACAGACATTTTTTCAGTTTACAATGCATAAGATCTTTAAATTTGTTTCTAGTATCTTATAAAAGAGCACTGTTAAATAGAGTATTAAGTAAGTCCTTTTGCTTAGTCATTTATGCCACGAGAGCCATAAATAAAACAAGTTTCAAACACCCTATTATAAGTATGATTATTAATTTTCTAATTATTTTTCTATACATGCAAATTCGTTCTTCTTTGTTTTATAAAAAAATCAAACGAACTTTAGAAAGAAGATCATAAACAATACTCGAGCTTTTAAAATTGAATTTCTTTTTTAATAGAGTTTTAATTTTATAAAAACATAAAACCTTTATAATAAGCTGGTAATTATAGATCTAATTTTTATTTAATAAGAAACGCAGTTTTTCAGGTATCGTATTGCAATTAAGTATCCATTTTGACCGCTCTCGATTCCATTTGAACGATGTTTTTGCATTACCTCTGTATGTACGGACACAATAAAGGACTCTTTTCCGCAAAACGGATTGTAAATTTCAGAAGGTTTTTTTTTTTTTTTTTCTTGTTACATCTGTATTTACATGCTTATGTACGTACGTATGTATGTATTTCATATAACTCAAAAACAAATAAGCTCAGAACTTTGAAATTTTGTATATGGAACTACTATAACATGTAGATGTGCACCTCACGTTTTGGTTGCGATAGGCCGCACCAAATGTGTATAAATATATGTATGTATACATTCACTCTGCTGTTACCCGGCTCGGTGAGCTAAGTATTTTTATTCTTATATGTTGGTAAATTGTGTATTTTTTACTTTAAATGTGATTGAATTATATTGTTCTTGTGTATCGATTAAGGTTTTTAGGCCTTTAGTTAATCTGCATGCAATAGGTGTAGAATTATCAACGATTTAAAACTTAATTCACTAATATCTACTAAGGGTAACGACGATGCCATTTGTTTGCGTTTGAAACTTGGTAGCATAGTGACTTCAGTCAATTTCTGCACCAACCTCATTGTCTTTTTGTCAAGTGGGACCAAACATTTTGTGCGCCGAAAAATCTGTATAATTTTAAACTAATTAAACTAATTTAAACTTTAATTGTAAAGATATTTTAAAGGTTTTTAAATCTATTTGGTGTTTTAGGTTTCTTCGTAACATTTTTAATAAGATGTTTTGTATTTTTATGCATTTTTTCCTTGCCACGAAGTGAGAACAGAATGTATTGAATGATAAACATATCTCTAGTGACGTTCAAGAAAAAAGTTTAAATGATATGCAGCAAAAAATGTACATAATTTAGTAGGAGGAATAGAATACATAATATAATAGCTGGAATAGGAAAGAACAGGAAGGAAGTCATGTGGTGTCCATATCAGATTTTTTCACTATTTTAAACTAAAATAATGCAATGCTTATCAGTCTAACAGAAATAAAAAAACTTTAAAAATAATGTTGTGCTTGATAGGAGGAATTCTTCACTTTTTTTTTTTTTACTTTTATGACTATTTTAATGATTGTTTCAAGCACTGAAATGTATCTTTTTAGTGCTTTTGTGTTTCTTCCCATGCACTGTAAATTTGTGAACAATGAGTTTTCGGAAAGTTCAAGAGAAGAGTCAAGCAACGAAGAGAGTTGTTAGGATCATCATGGAGGTGATAAAAGGTATAGTTGAAAAGTGTGGAGATGGCATGCATAACCAAGATTTGACTAAAGGTTGTGAAATTAAATCGGCAAGAGCAGAGACCAAACAAATATCAGGGAAGTTAGAGCACGTTAAAAAACTGCTTTTGTTCTAGATAACAAAAAAAATATTTGTGTGCAGTGCTTCATTATGTACTTTATATACGTACCCTGCTGTATAGTATAATGGGATAATATATCTTAATACGTTTCTTTCAAAAAGATACTGCAAATTGTACACGAGTACGGACAATGCTCATTACTTTTTTCTTCCGTACATATATATTCTCCGTTGAGTCTTCTTTTAAAATGTTCCATTTGATAACCTTTATTCTTCTCCATCTTTATCCCATTCCTCTTGAACAGCTTTCCAAAGTCCAAGAAGGATTGTGGGTCGACGTCTGAACAATTCGTTTTTGAAAGTCCAAAAGAGCAGAAATCCGTGGATGATACATCAGGAGATTTAGTAGGGATATGAGTGAAAGATATGGCCTTCGTACAGTTTCTTGTTCCATTTCGTTCGAGAAAATTAACAAGGGATTTTGACGTACAGCTGCTTGCTTTGTCTTCATACAGTTTTACTGATTGATGGCACTGGATTTGGGTAAAGAGAAGATATTTCATATTTGAAAATTGGGTATAAAATAAGTTCCTGATAATATGTGGACTTGACCTTAACACTTTTTTGCATTCTCTTTTATTCTTATTTGTCGTTATATAAAACATTCAGCAACAATCATAAATAAATCTCTTTGAAAAAACTTCCTTTCGATGCTTTGAACTATGTTCTAAGATTTTTTTCTTCTCTGTGATGATAATTAATCGATCTCTTTTATTGCGGTCATTTAAATATACTCAAGATTCATCTATTGTGACAACAGTTTTTCATTTTTTGTCCTAGTAATTGTTTCTCATAGAGAATTCTGCAGCGCGTTCTGCTTTCGGCGATATGTAGTAGAGAAAGACGATGCACATTACGATTTTTTCACCTTTTTAAGATTCAAATTAGCATTAATCACTTTGTTTACAGTTGGCACTGAACATTTTAATGATTATGCAACTGACTTCGCAGAATTTCTTTCAATCTTAAAGTTTTTGCCATTGAAATGTTCGAAATATTCCATTTCTTCCTTGGACATATATTTTGAACAATCTTTCTCCTTGAATCCAAACTTTGAAGCTTTTTTTTTTCCCTTTCTTATTGACAATACTATCTACCGTTCTTTTAGATGCGGAAAAATCATGGCTTTCACAGCATTTTTAGTAACTATATGCCAATAATTTTCTTCGGAAAGAGCACAAACATAGTCTTCTATTCATTGCTCCTTTAAAAAGCACCATTTTACATGAAAACAAAACTGTCAACTAGGAGAAGATAATTTACAATTTCGAAAATATAGTTGCAGTTAAAAAACTTTTTCCAAGTAAGCGATTTTTTTATAGCAAAGCAAATCGTCTCAAAATGTGGGAACATCCGCTGTAGAAAGAAAAATAGGAAGAAGCTATTTTCTGAAACTCCACTAAGTTCAGATGAAAGCAAGATGCTGAAAATTAAAAACTTTAAATAAAAGTCAATCTTTGGTGATGTTAAACCTTTTTTTTTTACCGCAACAGGTATAATCATTTCTAAAGGGCGTTAGGCTCATCCCTATATAGGAAAATTAAAAAATAATTTACCTTTCTTCGTAGGTACTTAAACTTATCAATCAGCTCTAATCGCAGCTTGTTCAGTAAATGTATGACTAATTTGAACTCTTCTTTTATCTGCGTTGCTATAATAATCGTATTTACCCGTAATAGGGTTTCATTATCTATCCTTGTGAACGCTTCTGCAAACCCATTTAGCCGAGTATGCATATTTAGTAGCAATAATAGGTGGCCCGTAGTTAAATGATGAACAATGCATTCTCAAGTAAATTGTAACGGACATTGTCAGCAATTGCTTTAACCTGGAAGTGTCCCACTTTTGAAGTGAATCATAGTATTAGATACATTGTTTTGTCTACAGTCTTTGTGCTGGTACTAGACAAGAAGTTTTGTAGCCATTCTTAATGGATTTTAGATTTCTTATATTCTAGTTTGCAACAGAAGATAGTTTAATAGTCGGTAAAAGTTTGAAGTTAAGGATTAAGAGTTCGGAGAAAAGATTGAGCTTTGTGCCTGTCCTTGAGTAATGTAATTTAAATTTCTGAAAGCTTTGATTATTTGAGTAATATCTGCCACTGGAAGAAATGCCCTCCTGGTAGGCTTTTTATGGGAAGCTATTTTGTATTCACGTTATCTGTAGGGAAAACCTTGAAAACGCGTATGTAGTTATTCTTTTCATCGGAGACTAAATTCAGACGAACTACTAGTGCTTAGATTTTTTTATTCACTGAATAGAACTCCAGTTCTAGCGAACAGCCTGACTACATGCATGTTCTTTAGTTAGTTTCCCATAAAATGGACTCCACACAAGCATCTCTTACCTTAAAGAAATAGTACTTGATTGCTTTGCCATGTTCAACTAAATAAAATTAAACTAATAAAATATCTTATATTTACTGGCGCTGCTGAACTTTTATTTAACTAGAAAGTTAAAACAGAAAAACTATGCAAAAGAGTAGAGAAAAGCGAAATCACATAATAACAGTTTTATTGAATTACAGAAAGACAAAATATATTTTTTATGTTTCTGAAAACTCGTATTTTGGATGTTTGTTTAGCAAATATTCATCTCGAAGAATATCGGAACTCGCAGAATGGGATCTCGGAGTGTATTTGTAATTAAGTAAGGATGTTTTTTTAGTAATTCTTTCTGAAAGAACCAGCAAGATTCGTACATTTCCTTTTTGTAATTAATTAGTAAAAGTATTTGGTTCCATTACATCAGTGACTGAAGAATTTAGATATTGCAAAAGTTCTTAATTTAGAATTAAATGTCATGAAATGCTATTCAGTCTTCCCAGTCTAAAATAATCTGATGTGGACTTCCTTGTACGGTCTATTAAACTATACACATTTTTTTACTGCACTTCGTTTAAACCTAGTTCCTTGAATTAATATAATTTGAATAACCGACCCCTCAAGGAAAGTTGAAAATAACAAAAAATTTCAGGTTTTGAAATTAAATATCCGGTTAGTTTCTATCTTATGAAATTCAAAATTCTTGTATTTTTATTTTGTTATAACAAGTATTAAAACTTTGCCAAATTAAGTACAGGAACGGGAGACCGCAATGAAAATTAAATTTCTTTATTTGTGCAAAACAGACTTTTTTAAAAAACATTTGATAGTGCCATAGCAATATTATGAATATTTTCGTCATGATGAATATTTTTGTCGTTTCAAATACAGAATTCGTAATTGTTCACAGAATTCGTAATTGTTAGATTTCCGGTTTTATTTACATATCATATACATATATAAGTAAATATAAGTAGTAAATATATCTTATAAATAAAAATCCCGCTTTCGACTTTTTTATCGTCACACATGATTGTCTGCTAAGGTAATAGTTTTTAACATCCGTGAAGTGTAAGGTTGAAATTTAATTATTGAAAATGCAAATGTATTTAACTAATGTTTGTGAAAAATGCAACACCATGAAGGAGTTGTCGGAACTGATTGAAATTTATTCCACATATTACTGATAGTGGTCCAAATAAATGATCACATTTACAAGACAAAAAAAAACTAACTTCATCTGCTCGCCACGCTGAGCATTAAGAGTCTTTACACGTCGTGGCATTGAACCCATTACAGGTTCTGAATGTGATCCTGAGGATGGCATTCCATATGGCTTCGACATGACGCCAGAGTTCAGTCTTAGGGTGCACCTCCACCAGCTATACGAGCGAGTCGCTGACCGATGAAATCCTAAACATGCTCAATGGGCGACATATCTGCGGAATTAGCAGGCCGTGGAAGAAGCGAAATCTTTTGTGTCCTTAAGAAGGCTTGTGCAGTCTGAGAAACATGTGCATGGGCATTATCCTGCTGAAATATAGCTCCCGGAATGCGTCGAAGAATGGGAAATACGTCTAGCTTCACAACCTCCCTTATGTAGCGATCACTGTTGAGGTTGCCCAATAGTCACAATTATGCAGCGTAGCTCCCCACACCATGATGCCAGGCGTTTGTGCGGTATGACATTGGATAACACACTGTGGAAGCAGATGTTCTTCTCTGTAACGTCTGATGCGTACTCTTCCATTATTGTACTCCAAGTTGTAGCGAAATTCATCGGAGAAAACAACTTGTTGCCACAGGGCATGCCGCGTACTGTGTTGCCGTGCCCGTTGAAGTCGGAAGCATCTGTGATTCAGCGGCAGGGGAATCCTGCGTAGGTGAACCCTTGCATGCAGTTCATGCTGCAGCAGACGGCGACGAACCGTGGAGCTAGACATCACAACACCTGTAGCCGTGCTCCAAAGTTATGTTAACACACGAGAGGCCTCTGTACGATCCGTCACAGGTCATGCAAATGAGGTGTCTGTCGTCTTGTGCCATTGTACTATTATTATTATTACGTACCCCCACTTCCAGGATTTCGCCTTATTTGGTTCTCTGTACATTTCTTTCAAACACGCATTACTGTTGTGGCATTACAGAGTGTGCGGGCTGCGATTCCTCGATACGAAAGTCTGCCCTCTCGCATACCGACGATATGGCCTCGTTGAAAATTCATTAGTTTTTGGTATGGCACCCTCCGCTGTTGATGAAGCATATTGACCACTAATTAAACATTCACCGCAGGCAGAGGACAATAAACAGATTTCAACGCAACTTTAGAGTCCTTTATATACATGGAACGAGTAGCAAGTTTTCATTCCACGCATACGCAATCGCTTTGTAATGCGCTTTGTAATTCTAAAAATTTGCATGCCTTACCTCACTTTATATTTCCTTTAATTTTGGTTCAATTTGCATAATTCCTTCATGGTATTGTAATTTTCACAAACATTTGTGGATTTAAGATTTAAAATATTTGTCTTCCGATTGTGAGTCACCTGCTTTTATTAGTAAATTTTTCTGTGGGCTCTGTGCGGTAAAAATTCTCCGTTTAAAAACTGTTGCTTCACGGAGTAAATATGTAATTTCTGCCGTAATGAATAATTAATAACATGTTACTTTAACATCTAAGAATATTCATTAAAAGTTTTGGTATTTACATATTAACACAGCCGCCTTCGTGCAGTTTAGAGGGAGGAGGAAGAATAATGACTTAATGATTCGTAAAAAATTATTTACTACATACATACATATTTTAGGTTTTTAACTAGTATTTATCCCCAAAGGGGTGTTTTTTTGGGGGGGGAGAGTCTGGTGTATTCCTACAGGCTTTGTTATCTACAGGTCTATTATAGGAAGACTCCACTGGCATAAATTTTTAAATTGAGTTTAAGAAAAAATAATCGTAATTTTTGTGTAAAAGCCGTTGGAACTTGGAATACAACAAAAAGAACACTTACGAAAATGGCAACATTGGTTATTAAAATGGAAGAACTGTTACACTTGTGGAGTTTATTGTCTGAAACTTTGGCAAAGATGTGTGTGATAATACGTAAGTACCCAAATGTTTAGCATATTAACTTAATTATTTAAATTATAAAATTTTCTGCATGGTCTTGGAATATCCTGTCTTTATATTTTATTCAAAATCAATGGTAAATTAATTTTCTCGTATAGCTTATTATTCATTAGTGAGGACGAGCCATGCATAGAATAATGTAAGACTAAATGCTAAGGAAGACAAGAGTTAGCCGCAGGAATTAGCGTTAAGTGAGTGAAAGTCCAGTTGTTTTGTTTTCTTTAACATTAAATTCATTTGGCATAAACTGTTGCAGAATTTTTATTGGCTATTTATGTGCTTCTGACTAGAGGTTTATATACAGTATGCATATATTTAAAAAATACAGCTATAGCTGTATTTTTTAAATATAGCTACTGTATATAAGCTGTAAAGTAAGTAGCTACTGTAAGTAGCTACTGTATGTAAGCTGTAAACACATTAAGTACAATTTAATGTGTTTACAACTTAAAGAAAAAAAACAAGAAAATTATTTATAGAAAATGTGTATAAAATATTTAATAACATTGTCTTTTATAACTTTCTTTTAGGCTGTTATTTGTTAAGACTTTTTACCTCGTTATATTACTAACTTAAAAAATTAGTTTGTTTCACGTCAGTGAAGTTTATAACTAATGCACGTTTGTAATCTTTTCAAATCATTATTAGACGCAACTGTTTTAATCAGAATTTATCGCAATCAGATTTTTTTTAACTCTTTTTAAACTATCATTCATTCTGATTTCCATAACAAATTTTTAATCGAAAATAATAAAAATGATCGAAAAGCATTTTTAAATTTCCATATAATCTCTTTTCCCCCTCCTGGATGACTACACCACATTTTGCCATGCAAATTGGTGAGTATAAACTAATTTTTATTTGCAAGGCAGAAACTAGACTAACTGACAGCTTAAACAGAAAATTCATTAATATGCAAGGACTTAAAAGGCACAAGCAGGCAATCGAATTAGATTCGCTACAAAATATGTCAGACATCGAATTTTAAAAGATTTACCGATATAGCAACCTTATAATAAACTTGCTATATCATTTATTTTTTAGCTCAACGAGATTCAATCAATTTCCTTTTCATTTCTCATTTATTCGTTACCTGTAGTTACTCCCTTCCGCATTACCAAAAGCCTGTTTTTGTAAGGATATCTGCCACCATCCTTTCAACTTAGGTCCTTTCTACCCTGTATGAGATTTCTGACGTTGAACGGGACCGCATCAAACAACACCGCTTTGAGAAGTTTCCTTGTCCTTCTGAGTAATGTATACCAATGACCATTTCTCTTGCAATACTTCAAAGGGTTTATCCTCTAAGTATACTTTACGCTTAATTGTAGAGGCGAGGCTTACAAGCGAATAATAATAAAGCGTTAAAAAAAAGTACCTTTACGACTACTAGTGCCAATTTGGGGCGCGGATGTGTCCCTCATAATATGATCCTTGTGCTGACAGCCTCTTGGGAACTAATGGATTATGGTTTAAGGGTGGAGACCTGGTTGAAGACAGCTCTGGAGTCCATGCATGGGGCTATCTGTCACCGTCTGTTTTCAGTCGCAACAGGATATCGAGCTATTTTTCTCACCCATTTGTAGTATGTATGGAGGCGTGAGTGCCATAACGCAGGAGCCGATGGACTGGTAAATGATGCAACTCGGTGTGTAAGCATAATAGCATATGTACTGGTGGGGTTCAAATTGTGCTTCGGAGATAACTGATAGGTTTGATGGGTTGGTGAAATTTCGTTGTTGTTCGTAATTATTAATGACGTTATGATTGGGTATCTTCTCCTTTTCGATGTGTAATTGGCGAGGGTTGATTATAAATTATGAGGTCTTCGTTTTAGCATAAAACGTATTGACTGTAAAATGCAATTTGGTATGACTAATGGCAGAGTCAAGGGGAAAATACAGAGGTTGTTTATTCATTTTTGGTAAAGAATTAATAAAAAATGTTTTGGAATAAAAATTTCTAGCAACAGATTATCTGAAATGAGAAAAGTTATATGCTACTTTAAATTTTTTTTTTCAAATTGTCATATCTAAACAAGCTTTGAATTGAAGCAAGTGTCTTTGCGCTTTCCGAAGATAAATATCTCCATTCCATAATTCAAAAATGTTGCGAAATGCATACTGTTAAAATTTTGAAATGCAAAATGAACATTACTAATCGGAAAGGGAAAAACCATCAATCATTGTTTCGATGCGGAAAGAAGACTCCAAACGAATGCCTGAAACTGTCTCTAATGCTTCTAAAGTTAAATCATTGGTTACAAGAGAAAATCTGCCGACTCAGAAATCATTTGCAAAGTCCTTAAATACATCTTTAACAGCAATAAATAAAATAACAAACCAATATTTACACCTTAAAAAAGGCTAAAAAACATTAAAAAAATCACAAGCTTTCGCTGAGGCAATGTGAGTCAACACAGAGCAATTTGCAGTATGAAAACTAGCATTTTTCAATCCTGTATGAAAACTAGCAGGAGATAAATGAAAATGCACTGTGATGGAGGATGGGTTTAGCTAAATGTTTGAATATCGAAAGGAAAGTGAAAAAAATTTACAAACCTAATTCAATTAATGCAAAGAAAGTTTCAATAAGGGTTTTATGATTGTCTCACAATTAATTCTCTCACAATGGAAAATTAAAAACAAGAAGGGCGAGGAAAATGTTAAAAATGAACTCAACGTACTACTAAGAGAAAGTTTTGCTTCCGATATTCATAGAAGACATTGAATTTCTCTATCTCTGTGACTCTCAAAGAGTGAAACTTCACCAACACAACATGTAAAAAATGTTCGACAATGTGTAGGTTTCTGTAATTCAGGGGCGGGACATTCAGATCCTTGTATATTAAAACTCTTGATTTGAAATTCGAAGACTTAAAGCTTTCCGTTTATTCGTCTAAGGAATCATACTTTAAAAAAAACCCGTTAAACTTTTTAACTCAATTTTTTAAGATCGGTTATATTGACATCTATTCACAGAAGCTTTCATTTAAAAAAATGCGATTGTTGCAGTTTCAATAACATCAAAAACATTGGATTATCAACAAAAACGTTGTGGCGATCTGAGTACCTGGCTACGAAGGCCTTTTATAAAATTTTAAAATAAATAAATATCTGATTTTTCTTAATTTTCTAGAGAGAATTTAGCATTCCATGTTTAATGTTTCATTATGATAACATTAAATATTCGTGTGTATGTGAGGAAGAGGATATAATGTGAAGAGAATAGTTTAAATCTTTATTTTATCTAAAACTAAGTACGTGATGTAAAATGCTGAAGTAATAAAAATAATAAAATTACGCAGGTTTAACATTTCTTGCTACTGCTACTTCTCTCTTACTGTTCTTTTAAAATAGAAACTGTTGTAAGTTTGGACGGATGGTTCAGACGTTTCTCTGTTTACACTTCCCGAGCAAATTCTTTGTACTTTCCTCTACTGAAAAAAACACTCTCTCCTCGTTGGGAATTTGTTCAAGAAATGAACAGATAGATTCTAAAAGCAATATTTACTTAGCAGCAACTTGTGTAACCAGCTGAATCTGTGTTTGCTTTTTTATTTGGTTTTGTCACATATATGTTCCTCACAATTTAATTTAATACGATATGCATCTGTTGCTTTTAAATCGCTCAGTATGTTAAGAAATCGGAGACTGATTAATTTTCAAACATTAAAAAAAATGTTTTATGCTTTGCCTTCCTCCCCCAAAAAAATTAGATTATATTCTGAGAATTTGTTATTTGTGATATCGCTTAGAAACTATATTAAAGATTTTACGTTTTGTACGGTGGCATTTGAGCCATTTCGCCGTGAGGCCGATTAGCCGTGAAGATATATTTTTCTTTACATGTCTGCATTATATCTTGCCATATCATATTAAGTTTATTTTGTGTAATAAATTTGTTTACCAGTTATATACTTCTGGCTGTCTTAAATTTTAAAAGAAAAAACTTTTGCAATTAAACGCATCTTAAATTCCTCTTATAACTAACGAATTAAAATCTTTTGAATAATATATAAAATATTTTTGTATAGAATGTTAAAATATATCGTTACGCATGACATAAAAGTAAAATTATTAGTATATCTATTTATATATTTATTAATTTTAAGGCAGTTTTCTCCCAAGATTTCAAAGTAATTCCATGTTTAATTAAGATTTCATAAAAATGCAAATTTCCTATGTTCAAAACTGATTTCTCTGAACTGGCTGATTAAAATTTCAAGAAATACTGACGAATCATGTAAATACTGTGTCTGCATAATTTTAGAAACGAAAGTGTAACATAATAAATACCTCAGGAACTTAACCAAAAATTATGAAACGTGATAATATTGTTCTATTTGATATTAACATAATTTTGTAACTAACTACGTGTAATTTCTTTGTATCCCCTCTTTGTAAACAAGTAATCATATGTATTATAAGCAACCATTATTATGCATTTCATAAACTGTCGCCAACGCGCGATTTAGCGTTAGTTATGGGTAAGCGCGATATAACAACACATTCGTAACATCTGCGTTTTACCGATGGATCCCACGTTTTGTTTTTATGTACAAGGAAATAAATTAACTGTTATTGCTGTAGTTTTTACTTGAATTTTGGAAAACAAATGATTAAAATTTTAGAACGAGCCTCTGAAAAACGGCCATTAGAGGCTCATTTTAAAATTATAGGATCCTACATCAAAATGTGTGCATTAATGGACACGTTATGGTCACCTAAATATGGCGGACGAAAAAGTAACATACTAAACAATTTGAGGGAAGTCCGTACTCAGAGCGTTCTAAACAGAACTGCCTGTAAAACCGGACGGCTCAAAAAAAAAAAAAAAAAAAAAAAAAAAAAAAAAACTTTTTACGAAACGCCGAAACGAAGCGAAACTGTTTACTGAACAAAGAGGCGTTAGTTCCTTCAGAATGCAATAGAAACGACGGGCGCAATTTTGGCGGAATCTTTGATACATTTTATGGTTCGGTGGTAGCTAACTTTCATGGTCGATGGGATAATATGTAAATATCCCAGTTTCCTTTAGGATAATGGTTAAATAAAATAACACTCCTTGTAAAATTATTAGAAATCACGATAAAACGAATTTTTAACAACTCCCTTTTTATTTCTATTGAGCAATATGCTTTTATAATGTCGAAAATAATGAAAGAGGTTTTGCTTTGTCGATCAGCTACAAAGTTGATCTATGATAGACAAGATTTCACTGGATATTATAAACAGTAGTGCTTCTCTTAGATACAGAATACAGAAGTTTAAATACAAATATAGGTAATGCATATTATGGAAAATCATAAGCAGTAGAGCTTTTTTTAGGTACAGAGTACAGAAATTTGAAAATATGAATATTGGTAATGCAATGAGCATATCTGAATTTTAGACAGCCGACGGATATTTAAAATCTAAAATAGTGCATATGGTACATTTCGAAAACTTACTAGTAGTTTACGAACATTTTGCATCGGAGACTCTTATAAGCACCCATGGTTCCAATTTCTGTAGCTGTCAAAAAAATATCTACGCTACAGACGTAATAAAAGCTGCCTGCTCTTTATTATTTCTAAATTATATTTCAGAAACGAGATGATACAACTTGTGTCACGATGTCAGTGTAAATGACAGTTGTCTTGCTCTCAATAGAGTAAGAAATGATAAATCTATCCAAATTCATCTCCATCTCTGCCTTTTCTCCCTTAAAACGAATAGAAGCTATTAATCATACTTAGCTGGAGCAATTCGAGCGTATTTTTACGTGATCGCCATCGGAATACGTTGGACGAAATCCATCATGTTTATCGGGTGCTTTCCGGACTTGCTGTACCACCAACATGCGCTATCACGCAATCGAGGACTCGGGCCAAAGAATCCCTCAGCTATAGGACACAGAAAAGAAAAGTAGTTCTGGAAAATTATAATAACATATTCTTGCATAATGTCACTAATTATTATTATGTAACGTGCTACAGCACAGACCACTGCATAAACAAGACTTCTCTTAATTAAACGTAGTTCTATATTTTTAGTCTAAAGGCGACAAAGTGTCCCTGAAGGACTACTTTTGCGATTTTGCGTTGAATCACTATAAATGTCCTTTTCATTTTTCAAACTGTTGCCACCAAATGTTAGAGTCCTGCTTTATATATTTGAAGAAATTAAATAATGAAAAATCTGCTGCATAAATGTATGTATATTTCTCGCATTGTGTTAAAACAACGGTACCTAGAGCCATCGAATTTTGAATGACGTAATTCTTCTACGAATACGGGCATATGGAAGACCAAATTTGGAATTTGTTTTATTATCGATTTCATTTTTTGTAAAACTTTAACGAATTTTTGAGCGAGCAATGGCAGCAATCTGCGGAGGGGGGAAAAACCCTTTTTTATCTCCAACGCGCAGAACTGTGTATCAGAAATTCTAAAGATAGGCTCATTTTAAAATTATTTTGCGACATTGCTATTGAACTGAAATTTATGGTTTAAGTACGAAGAACATGATATTTAATAAATAAAGGTAACACACAAAACGTTAAAAAAACGCCCCTTTGGGCGTAAAATCTGAAACCTTTCAGGTAAAAGTGCTATGTTTTTCATGTATTTTCGAGTGTACATCGTGCATATTAAGTTAGGAAGTTAAAAAGTTGGAGTTAAGAGGGAGTAGAATTACTTTCTCTGTGACCTCCATGGTATACATGAGACAACAGACAACCCCACAGGTGCTTAACGCACGCATGTCTTAACGCACATGGATTTTCACGCTTTATATTTAACTAAACAGTAGCTACTGCTGTAAAAATATAAATATGCAGCATGTATTTTTTATTTTTTGCATAAAACTTTTTTTCTTCCTTAAAGAATTTTTTTTTTTTTATTTGTGAACAGAATAAAAAATATAAAACGTAAATATAGCCTAACAAATATTTCTCGCCAGTTCATAAAATGCCAACGAGTTGGAAACTTTTCTTGGGGGCGCGAATAATCAATAAAGTAAATATCTGAATTTTTTTAAAAGCTGGAATTTTGTCTAAAGTTACTTTTTTTTTGAACATATATATTTCTTATTCAGTAATTATTAAATTATCAGTATTGTATGTTTTTCTCATGTTTCGGAAAATTCCATTATGTAACATATAAATATGGTTTAAAAAGCCACTTGTAGTGTTATTGATACTCAGATTTAAAATTACAATATATATGGTACTGTAACAGTTACTATAATTGCCAGTGGGATTTTGTCCCTTTAATGGCTGTTGCCAACTTTCTATCTTGAATCAGGATTTATTGTACAATGCAATAAATAAAGCTATTATTATTATTACTGTATCTATGACTAGTCTTCGTCTGGCTTTTAAATGTACCAGAAAAATGCCTAAAGGGAATACCAAACATTAAATTTAAAACCTGCACAGAGTTTTATTGTGCACAGCAACTTTACATAAAAAAAAAAATAAAAAAAAAAAAAGGGGGGAAGAAAATTAAAAAACTGAAATTTCAATAAAAATGTGCTATATATAAAAAAATTACAATGAAATAAGCAATATCCCTTAACATAAATATCAATTATCCTAAGAAATAAATGAACTTCCCGTTGCAAAATCTTAAGACTTCAAATGGTATAAAGGAAGATAAGAACTTTGTTTCCTAAAAACAAATCATGCAAAACTTTTTATATAATTAAAACATAATATGAAAAATTAAATTATATTTAATTAAAGCATAATATAAAAAATTACATTTAAATAAGCAATAAATTTCATATTTTTGAGAGAAAACAGTCAGCAGTCCAGTATCCAAAGCAATGACAGAAAAACTGTTGCCAAAACCACATTTCTAAAATAACGAAACTATCATCAGAAAGCAATAACCAATCAAAAGCACGAACGAAAGACACACACACACACAGACAGACTCTTTCTTTTATTATATGTAGAGATTAAATCACGTCCGTGACAATTGACGCTGTCACTATTTTACCATGCCATCAGTTCTTAAGAATATTTTGCAACGATACCTTGCCAAAAGTTGGTTGCAAAATTTCTAATCTATTTCTATTTATTTAGTTAGTGCACTTTAAAAATTTATAATTTCCATTATCCCCTGCATCTGAAATATAACCATTATAATGAGATTTTGAAATAATTCAAGATCTTTCGATATATTTCTTAAAAAAAAAAAAACATTCAAACATTAATATTCGCTTTCGAAATATTGAAATTGTTCTTTTTTTACTATTTGATGTTCGAGAAGAAAATGTTAAGTAAAAGTTGTTAAAGCTGAGTTGAGTTTCGATTTAATTAGGATTTCGTTTTTATAAATTGGCAAAAGCAGATTTTTTTTATATTTAAGAAGACTTATATTTGTATTGTTTTTCTTACTTCTTAATAGTAATATTATCTTCGAAATATTAGACTATAATCTAAACGTTTTAGATCACAAAATTTCAAGTTTATCAATTGTAACTTATTTAATTATATTATTATGTGATTTGCGTAATATTTCAGATGCATGATGTTTTTTGTAATGGGTGTTTTTGTTCTTGCTGATGCTTGTTATGTAAATGTCTTTTCTTCTGAATATTTCGTTCGCTGTGTTTGAAATACCTTTCAAATTTTACCCCGAAGCAAACACACCTCCGCGGGGTATGTTTTCACGTAATTAAAAAGAATTATCATGTCAATAATGATCCTTCCACCATTACTCATTAGGCAGTTTAGGGCGGCCTACATACGTCCGGCGTGATGTACGACATCAAAATGCACATTTGATTTATTTCTCATTATTGCACCCCTCACTGATGACCCACTTCAGTAGATCGGTTCTATCGGGGATGGCTGGAACTACCGAGAACCGGTCGGCAAGACGGAAAAAGAAATACGATAAATGTCAAACACCCATCCCTCTAGGTGGTGCCCCAAAGGTCGATGCGTACAATGGTCGAAAGGGTTATGTGCTCCAACACTTTCAGGTGTTCTTTCTGGCTCTCCTGGGAAAAGCATGTTCCGTATTACCGAGTTCTGTTAACTTTACTTCTTTCTCTTCCTTTTTCAAATGCAATCTAGGATATATTCTTACCGTGAAGTGAGTATTAATATTAATTGGAAAAGCATATTTAAATAAACCAGAAAACCAGACCAACTAATAAATGATAATGCTCTAGCTTTTTTTAAATTCCAAAGTCGCTACTTCACTGGTTAATAACTTTGTAATAAAATCATTTTGCATTTTGTAATAAGGTTAAACCTAATTAGTTATCCGATTATCCCTTCCAACGAATTATTATATTTACTACTAAATGTTAATATTCTTCTCATGTAAATATCCTAAAATTTGATTAAATTGTAGAAAAACTAACAGGAAGTAAAACTGAACTTAAAAAATCTATTAGATTATTCTTCGTAATTTACAACTTAAAATTAACAAATAATAGCCACTGCTGCTTTCGAGAGTTCAAGAATTCAAATTATAGAAGTTGAGCTATCATTCACCTGAATAATTCAGCTCCTACTGTTGTTTGTTAACTACGCTGTAGCAAATACAAAATTCACTTACTGATCCACTGGTTAGCTGGATGGGAAGCTAATCTTCTCAATCTAACGATTTGTATTGGCCAGCTGCCGTAGCTCTTCTACTAAATTTCAACATCGTTTAACTTAACTAATTTGCATTCTGATGAAAGTTGACGGAATAAATAGACAGCACAGAATAGAATCAACATAAAAATGACGCTTTAACTAAAGTATTCATTATAAAATAAGGTATAACAGTAAAGTTCAGTTTTATTTCAGAGATGAGTTTCAAATAGCAATGTTAAAACTACCAGAAGCTGTGCCCTTGAACGGAAAAATTTAAACAATCACTCCTCCCTCTTTTTTTTTTCTTTTAATAGAATCACTTTACCTAACCTTATTCCGATTTTGATCGACGTTTCTCCTAGATATGGAATCTGAGGATATCTTCGTCCTTCAGCCTTTAGCTAAAGACGACTTTCCAGAAAAGATCCTCTTCTATTATTTAGTCTACTTCTGTGCCTTTCAGACAAAGAAATCTTTTTCCATCCTTACAAGCTAATTCCCGCTTTGACTGAAGATGGAAGAAAACCATCTTTCACTCTTTAACCAAAAAGGTTTGGTTTGGTTAGGTTTGATTTATTTAATTATTGTTTCCAGGGCATATCTACCTAAGGGAAGGAATGTCTTCATGGAGGACTTTCTAAGGGAAACAGGCTCGTATCTACGTTACCACATGGGGAAATCGCAAAAAGTCCCATGCAGCCAGCATATTTGAACTCCGGACCAAACGACCAGTATCAGCGTCGTTACCGCTCGGCCGCTGGTGAGCTCAACCACAAAGGACTTTTGAAGCAAAAGATTTTAAAGACTCCTATTTCATATATAAAATATATCCATTTCTAAAGATTTAAACTACGACCTACTAGCATGGGAGCCTTCTCCATTGGCGGTCATACCAGTTAGACTGCATTTGCTTCAGAACAACAATGTCATGCAAAAATACCTGATGCTTACAGGAAAACTTAGAAGCATTTGCACATTGCTTGCATAAGGAAGATTCGTTTTAATTTGGCCATCGTCTAGACTAGATCACTATCGTAATATAAACCGCAGAAGGCACTGGCCCCGAAAAATAGGTATTTTAAGATGCATGGACGTAAACCTGGTTGATGCTATCGTATCTATAACAAAGCACATAGTGGTATTCGGAAATCATCAACTAAATACTTTAACAAAAAATATCATTTGTTTGCAACAGATATATAAGTGACCAATCCTATTTTATTATGGCTGTTGTAACGTATAAGAATGGTGAGAATGGTATGTAAGCATACAGCCATTTATAATGTATCCGCGGATGAAGTAAAAGACAAATATCAAGAGCTTATAACAAAACTGATGGATAGCAGGAATTGCAAAATTTCTAAAATATAACACTGAAACTAAAATCATTAATTCCATATTTAGAGACTTCAATTGAGTGAAAGGCATGGTTTACATGATGTAACACTTACAATGGAAAACCTTTCATGTCTTATCGTTAATATCACGTGAGCGAATTTTGGAAATTTGCCCATGTCAGAAGCCACGCGCATGATTGCGATAGCAATGTGCACTTAGGAAATTTGCATCCCGGATGGGTATAGAGTCTCCATATTTTTCAACAATCACATATTCACCTCCATGGTGATCCTAACCATTTTCTTTGTTGCTAGACTCTTCTCGTTAACTTTTTTAAAACTTATTCTTAATAAATTTTGAAAAAAAGAGAGAGAGAGAAGAAAATGAGGTAGAAGTTCTGTTTAACTACTTGATTCTGCGAATTTACGTTACGCCTTTGCGTGTTCTTTTTCGGAACATATTTTAACGTTTGTAAGTACATGTTTCTAGTATACAAAATGGATAAAATTTCGCTCATCTTTCAAGCCTGAAAATTCCATCGGGGGAGGAGGAGCTTATTTTACGTTGTTTGTTTAATTTCTTCTTCATTTTAATTATCTATTTTGTGCTTAGTCATTCCCAATATCTAGTACAGTATAATGTGGCGATTTACATCCGCCCAACAGCCAATATGCTAATGAAGCCATAAGACTTCTCCTATTTGAATACCCGGCCAATACCGCCAAACCAAATGTATACTATCTCAACTTCTGACGAAACAATTTATAAAAATTAATGCCACGAAGTTGCTCATTTCCATAAATAAACAGTGGTTAAGAAACGCTCCCACGTATGCCTGGATAGGCTAGAAACAAGAGTACTTAAGGGGCAGAATAAAGCGTTAAAGAGAAGGCTAAAATGATAATTCGATAATTATTCATATAATTGAAGGCGTCAGCTTTTAAAGTTCACAAGTCCACTGTAATGCGTTCTGATTTATGGCGGCGACCATAAGAGCTGGTAGGAACAACTTTTGTATGAGAGCTTGCCAACAAAAATATTACTTCTTAGTATCATGAATATGGAGAGACGCGCATTATTGGTTTTTTTATTATTTTGCTATTTTCATACTCAGTTTTTAAAGGCAGCTGAAATATCGTCATCCATTGATATAGTTTGGTTTTCCGCAATTCCTTCCTCTTTTCTTTGGTAAATACATTCCATAAATCAGTTTATTATAGTAATGATATTTCATTTAATAGGTTATTAGAACAAAATTACTTTCAAGTTACTCCATAATTTGCTTGTCAAAGCCTCAAAGAAGTGTTGTTGCTTTCGATTTTGTGGTAAATTATTATTATTTATTAAGGAACGTTACTACTAATCGACAATATGTAAGATCTTTCCCTTATCTTCATGTTGTTAAAGTGCTTGAACTATCAGAGAAAGAAAAGTAAGTTTTTTTAAAGGAATTTAATCTAGATTTCTTAACAGCTTTTCATACAAGTGTCATTTTACATGAATGTCGTAAATAATGTATTAGGTTTTTAAGAATTAACTGCAGTTTTTTTTTCTGTTAACTGCCATGTGCATCCAAAATAAATTTCCGTGAACTTTCTTCCTTAAATTTTGTTCAAATAGGATTTTCATATTTATGCTATAAATGCAGAAGCAAATGCCGACGATCTGATAGCTGAAATTCGAATTAAGATTTAATTTCACTCAGTTCCAGAGGTTTAGTTTCATGAGCTGAAAAAAAGCAAATATCATTCATTTGAAAAAGAAAAGTGAAATATTTTTATAATTTTTTTCTGAAAATTTTAAGGATAATAAACTCTTTCTTGAAGTGCTAGATTATAATCTATAAAGAGGGTTTCCCCCCTTTTAAGTTTGATCATTGTTTTGCTTGATTTTAAAATATGTAATTATTTGATATCAACTTGTTATGAAAAGAACTATAACTAATAGTGATGAAGACATCTTTTGGAATATTTTAAGAATTTATTAATAGTTTAAAAAGTATTCTCTTCAAATTTTGTTTCTTAGCATAATATGATAAACTTTTGGCTATTTTTAATATTATTCTTGACGGTACTTTAAATTTGTAGTTTATTAAATTATTCTTGATGTTATTTTAAATTGGTCACTACTAAGACCGGAAGGGGTGGCCAATTTGTGGTGGAAGCACCTAATAGGTGGGCCACCGTTACCTCCTATGAAGGGAAGTACAATTACAATCAGGCCTTCTCCGGGATTCGAACCCGAGCCTTTCCGTATCGCAGAATGCTCCCCTAATCACTATAGCGGTCTATTTCATAAGTAAATCAGTTCAAATGGCACATTCGTGTTTTGCGCTCGTGGTCACAACTGTATAGATATTTGCGGTTACCATGCCTTCTCCAGGTTTCGTGCTTAGGCCTTTCTGTACGGCATTGAGCGTCTTTAACCACCTCCCTGTCTGAGCAGCGATTAAATGGGACAGCCATTCTTTTCGTGAAGCTGTACGCATAGAACATACATTTACTTCTCTGGCTATAGGTATAATTAGGGTTGCCATCTAGTTAAATTTCGCATCAACCAAAGAACTTGAATCTTAGTTCTTTGGCATCAACATTTATCTTTGTCATTAAGTACTGCAGTATTATCTCTGTATTAGATTCTATTCTTCCAACAGTTTCGTTAAGTGGACCTCATGACATTTGTTCGGAATTACATCGCATTTTTTCCTTTCTTCAGAGTTAGATGACATTAGTTCCTTGACGTGTCCGTAATGACCAACTTTTGCCCAACAATTTGATCGTACGATCAATTACTTGATCTCTACTAATATAAAATTGAAACCTCCTACTTCAATTCTAGTTTACTTTAAGTCAGAGTTAGCGGAGAACACTCAGCGGGTGACTGCAAGTGAGCGATAAAATCATAAAGATGCTGCGTTGTTGAAAGCTTGCCGTAATAAATGGTATTTCCTGCAGTGGATTGCGTTTAATGGCTTTCTTTGATCCCATTCACCTGATATATATATATATAAATATAATGTCAGTATTCCAGCATTCTCACCAGGAAGCCATACCAAGGAGTGAGCAAATGATTTACAGCAATTAGTGTTTTTTCGGAAAGCGACTTTATTTTAACATCGTATATGGCCATCTCTGTATCCATGCTTTTTGTGAAACCCCACCAAGCGATTTATTTCAACATATTTATTTCAGGTACTTTAGCGGCAATAAAAAGTATTTGCGGCAAGTTCAAAGTATTATTTTGGATCATTTGCAGAAAAGAAGTATGTTGCGCTTTGCGAAGAAAAAGATTTCATGCGCTGATAATGCTTTTTGTTTGAGGCTTAGATGATGGAATCAGCCTTAAAAAAAGACAATTTATTCTTCGATGTTAAATAAAGATTAAGATTTCAGGAATTTAGCCCCGTATTTATTCCTATATTCCACCCACCCCACACACACATAATTTTCCTTCTAGTATTTTCAGCATATGATTTAGAGACTTCTGGTTTTCTGGCAACAATGTAAAATGTATGTACAAATAAGTATTTTTATGTAAGTAAAAAGAACATTTACTGAAATTGTAACTTCTTTGAAATACTAACAGTATTTACTTATTTTCGGAACCATCTTAATAAAAGCCACCAGATTTTCAGAAAGTGCCAAACTGACAACCATGCTTACAGCAATCCTTCAATTAAGCAACGTCACCATTTTCTTATGCTTTCTTTTTTTAAAATTCCGAGTTCCAACGTTTTCATTTTTTTAATTTTTTCGTCTTTTTTTTTTTTTTTTTAAACAAACCATGGTATTCTTTGCCTTCGACTCAGTTTAAAATATCTGTTATGAAATTTGCCAGCAATGGAAAAAACTGCTGTAGAATTTCTGCAAGAATACGTATTTCGCCACAAAATCGCTAAAAGGAACAATGAGGAGATGAATTTGGTAAATGGCTCTGCACAATGCCGAGTTTGTGAAATTCTCTTATGTTTATTTAAGCAAAAACAGATCGCTGTGTACACGAGGCGAAGAACTAAACTAAAAAATTAGAGAACAATTTCACGAAAAAAGTTTTATTTTTTAACGTGTCATATAATTTTTGTTTAATAATTAGAATTTGTGTTTTAAAATGTTTTTTCTTTTGATAAGTTGATAATGTTTGTCTGCTTAGGATAAACAGCTATAGTTTGGAAATGTTCTTTGAAAAAAGCCATGAAAATCGCCAACTTGCATCCAATAAGTAATTTTGACCTTTTCATCTGTAAAAGACTTTCAAATTACGCCAAGGTGGTCGTTTAATACATAAGTTCCAACATAATAAAATAATATTAGAGTTTTTATGTGCGGTTTTTTAATGTGCTATGTTTATCATTTAAACTGTCTCTTCAGAAATAGTATACACTGCTTAATTTTCCAAACTTTCCCTTCCCGGTTTTCAAGCCGTAAAACTGGTAAGAAAGATAGCGAAATATAGTAATTGCTTTCGGAAACAAATTATTTCGAGAATTCGTATTTGGGAAAGATTGCATTAGTTTGTGTACACAATAGACTTAAATTTAAAGGAAAATTAAGCTTAAGAAATACTAATTCTTAATTTCAGGGAAGAAATTACTAATAAATACTAACAAGAACGTTTCTTTACAATCTTAGAAGGGGTGGAAGTAGAAAGTTAAGTTTGATTAGGTTAGGTTATTTGAATACGGCAAAGCGACGAGGGCTATGTGCCTAAAAGAGAGGAATGCCTTCGTGGAGAACTTTCTAAAGGAAACTAGCTCATATTCACGTTGCACATGGGGAAAACCTCAAAAATCAACCATGCAGTCAGCCTGTTCGCT
Source organism: Stegodyphus dumicola (assembly GCF_044657685.1). Classification (NCBI taxonomy): domain Eukaryota; kingdom Metazoa; phylum Arthropoda; class Arachnida; order Araneae; family Eresidae; genus Stegodyphus; species Stegodyphus dumicola. The sequence continues at coordinate 210,430,392 of NC_140770.1, forward strand.
TAGGTTTGAACAAAAGCCCGGTAGAACTACCAGTGTATAGCGGTCTTTACCACACGGCCACTGGTGCAGTAGTTAGGTTTTTTAAAATAACTTTACAAAAGACATTACGTTACAAAATTCTGTCGTCTAATTATGTGCCGAAACCGCCGAATGTCGGATATTTAGTTTTAATGTGAATTTTCTCTGAAATTATTCGCAAACTATCAAATGTAATATCAAATTTCTCATCAATTTGACGTTTCTGAAAGGTTAAGGAATATTTACTCTCTTTGTGACGTCGATATTTTGTGTGATTTCGGTAATTATTAATTACAGAATAAAATGAGTAATTAATTAACATATGAGATATGACATATTTAATTTTCATTACTCGGTATTTTCCAGGAAAAATAACAAACGATCCTCGTTAATTTTTTGGATCATAAATTAAATGGTTTTTAAGTGACTGAAGACAAATTAAACCGGCTTTCAGTGCAAATTTATAGGGTTGGTTGTATAAGATTCATAAAATTTATTATTATTTAAAAATTTTTATTGTCATCTGGATTAATGGTTCTCAACCTGCTTTGTCCCATGCAACCATTTCACCATTGCTAGAAGATCATCCCCCTCTCTTTCCCGCCATGATCTTTACCTGTATCGTAGTGTTTGGTATGACTTAGAAGTATTTCTCAACACAGATGCTCAGCGAATAGTATATACTTAGAAACTGTACTAAATAAAAGTCCATGTTTTGGTGCTATTCTCTTTTGAGGGCGGTAAAAAAAATTGCAGCGAAAATGTATGCGCAAAAGCGGCAAATCTAGCAAAGGCGCCCATTTAACAGCGCGCCAAATCTAGCGTACGCGCTGATTTCAGATTGCGTAAGTTTATATAGTTCTATATTTCTTAAGACGCCATTGAAATACTAGTTTAATTTTTAAATCCTTTTTCGATTTAATTTTTTTTTATATCCTATGGATTTAACAATTTGGGAATTGCCCATGACGAAAAGTCGGTAATAGAATTTGGCATAAAGTGCAGAATCATCCACTGCTTAACGCGTTTTTAAGAACTGCACATACTCGGTATCCATGTGCACATCGACCTATTTTCACTTTAAAAAAAAAAAAAATCCTAGAATTGCATAGAAATGGTACTGCGCACACCATTGACTTTATCTATGTACACATCGAACTATTTTCACTTAAAAAGTAAAAGAAAATTGACAAAAATCCAATTGTTTTTACCCTTGTAAAAAGCGGCGAACACTTAAGTGAGCGATTCTGCACTTCATCGAGAATATTTTCAAAGAAAAGGCATCATTCATTATATAAAATTACGTTTGAACAACCAACGAAATGAAATTATGCTTTAGTGATAAGTCGGTAGCGAAATAGCAATACAGGCATCCATTTAGTTATGTTTAGCAATTTTTATATAAATTATAATAAGGATCTGAAATAGTTATTTACTCTTTTGCTTCCATTCAGTCATGTTTAGCTTTTTTCATATAAATTATAATAATAAAAATTTATTATATGAAATTAACCTTTCATCTAAATTAAAACATCAATCTTAGATAGTTATTTACTATTATACTTCCTTTCTTGCTGCAATTATTAGGATTGCCGCAATTATTTTGGCAGCATTGGCATCAACAATAGTTTGCCGATTTTTTACGGCCCTCGAAACCGAATAGTACCCATGTTATATATATATATATATATATATACACATATGCATGTAATAAGTTGACTTGGAGTAAGATGCAACAGATTGACGATGGTTCTCTGCGTTATAGCCTGCGAAGACTTAACTGCATGGTTAGAAAGAACTCGAAGAAGAAACTTGTACACAGACGTGGCTGAACTGAATGTAATTTTCACTGGTGGATACGAACTAATTATCGAAAACATATTTTTTGTCATACATGTTCGTGAGCGTAATACGTACTCCACAATTTTATACAGAGTTATCACATTTTATATAACGGTGTAGGTAAGTGACAGGTGACGGGGACACTTGGTGTCTAACAAAGGTAAGCAGGTGTATGTCCCACGCCCTCCGCTATCTTAAATCGGCAGCTCCAGAAGTCCCAAAAGGCCTGCCTCGGGAATGTATTTGCTTCTCTGTAAAGTCGCATGAACAAACAGGGACCTGGATGATGTTACATGAATGCGTTAGCTGCACGAACATATAAGCATTAGCTGTTAGAATGCACTGGTGATGCTCTTGGGCGCACGTTGCCGTGATTCTTAAATACATCAAATACTAGTAATAATACTAATAATTCTTAAATACATCCAAATACTACTAATAATACTAATAATTCTTAAATACATCAAATACTACTAATAATACTAATAATATTTAAATACATCCAAATACTTGCAATACTACATTAAATATGATCCGTTAATTAAATACATTAATATATTGATATTGGATACAGGATTAAGTTACATGGATACGTTAGTTATGTACTTGAAAGCTTAGTTACAGTAAGAGACTTGACACGACAGAGCAAAGTAACGTCATCACAACGAGAAACCTGAAGCTAAAGTGCGCAGTTATCCAGGGAACGGGAACAATCAACTCAGTCGTGCTTCCACAACACCACGAAGGCAGGCAGTGGGAAAGGCAATAAATTCCTTATAATTTTGATTTTACAAGTCTATTAATTTTCACATTTCCTTGTAGATCAAATGGGGAGCTATGCATTGGCATATATTTAAAATGCGAGGCAACAATTTAGCAAAATATGACTAAGAGGTTTTAAGAATAATGTTTCTAAGAATTCTTCGTTCAAATTACTTACAAAAATGAATGATAAATTAAGTATACGTCAGCATATCCTATGTATGAAAATAATAATGAATGTCGAAACCTAATTCTTGAAATTGATATAACTATCTATGGTCCATGATGGGACTCCCTTTTACCTCAAAAAATCTTCAGAAAATTTTCTGTGAAAACTTTCGCCTTTTTTTTTTTTTTTTTTTTTCAATTTTGCTCGGAAACACAATGTAAAAGAATTTTAATAATTTTTTAAAGACGCTGTCAGTACCTATTCAAAATAACTGTTGTTACGCTACGTGTCTGCCATCACAGGTCAACTTAACTCATTGAAAACGATGAGCTACTCATCAAGTCCTTACGCAGTTCTTGGCCTTCCAAGTTAGGATTCTCTACGGAAAAAGGAGGTAGGTCAGTCAGTTACTGTTCTGTTGAGTTTGAGGTAAAACGTATTGTCTGTTTCGCACCATTCCAGAAGCCTTCACAACTCTTGAAAAACGTGCAAAAAGGGCGGTTACTTTTGTGCTTTCCGCAGCCGAAAGTTGATTTCTGCACATAGTTGTAAACGTCCACCCTTTCGGTCGTTCGTGAGCAACGATTTTATGTTTCTTTATTCTACTATCAATACTGCTATTCTTAGTGGAATTTTATTTCATTCTCTTCGTATGCTATGAAGATGCTTAGTGAAAACAATTGATATATACGTATATAATTCTTTTACCCATCTGTGACTTAATGCCTTGACCCACATTCTGGTATTTCATTTCATTCTATAGGAATGTATTTATAATACAACACAACTGAAGAAAGAAATTACATCTTATTTTCATAATTCCCGTATTACATATTGCTTTTGAGACTTCTTTCAAAAGATATTAACTCTACCGTATTTTATTTCTGCTACTTTTTTCGAGCGCCGTCGTTCACAATAAAGTGGGCATTTTAATTAATGTTCAACACATATCACTATTTCATAGATTGCAATTTCGTGTAATGGCTAAAATTTATATCAAATTAAAATTTTGTTTCAGCGTTATTAAACTACAATCAAGTTAGATTAAAATCCCTGGAGATACGTTTTTATGATCAGTAGCTGTCTTAATTTCGAATGATACTTTTTTTTAGTTGAATATTCTTTTCTTTGTGTAGTTTAATTCTTGGTACCAAGATGTCAAGCTAAAGCTAGATTACAGAAATAAATCTGGTTATAAATGGAGCAGCCAGGGAGAGGTTTCATTTGGTTTGGTTAATTTGATTATGACATAGTACGCGACGACTATCTAAGGAAAACGATGCCTTTGTGGAAGACTTTCTAACGGAACTGGCTCTTATCACGGTACATATGTTGAAAACCATGAAGATGTCCGTGCAACCTGCTGGTTCGCGTGGTGTCAAGTCTAGATCGAACTACCAGTGTTCAGCGATTTTATGGCTTGATGGTGGTAGGCATACAGCCAGGCAGCAAAAGAGCTATTGTAAAGTTCTGCCGGCCCACGGCTGAAACCTCGACATCAGAAATATACGTCAGCTACCAGTGTTTCCTGGAATTGTGCGGGTTCTGAGAGTTGTCCCTTTCGACGTCAAGTCCCGCGTAGCCGAAACATAATGTGATTGGAACCTAAGCAACAATCAGTCAAGCAACGTCACCATTTTCGAATGCGGCCGTTACGTTAGAGTCCAAGTTCAAACGGTTTTTATAAACAAATCATGATATGTTTTTACCTTAAACTTAATTTTAAAATATGCTCTTGTGGAATTTGTCAGCATTGGAAGAAACTGACATAAAATATTACCAGAAATGCAGAATTTTGCCGAAAAATTTCTAAAGGCAACAACGAGGAGATGCGTTGCGTTTGATAGATAGCCGCTGCTGTCGAAGTTAACGTGATGCCGAGTCTCTGCGGTTCTCTGATGATTTATTACACTGGACTACCTCTAAAAGCTTCTAGTGTAACTTAACTGGTTTTTTTCAAAGGACTTGGCCATGAAAATTTCATGCTTTTATATTCTTAAAACAATAGAGAGTCGAGATTTGAGTAGTGAAAGATAATTCATGGGCTTAAAGGAAGTCGTGTGATTAATTTTATATTCATTGGAACAATCCATGAAGAGATGAAGTAGACGATAAATTAAACTAGAAGGAAGTATCTTCATAGCACCATGGAAAGAATGCAATAAAATTTCACTAGGAATAGCAGTATTGACAATAGAGGGAGAAAAAACATGAACTCGTTATGCACGAAACACCGAAAGGATAGGCATTCACAATTATGTGCAGAAATCGACTTTTCAAAACGGAACTTGTCTTGGCACTTCCGCGTTATGTCAACCACTTAGTAGAAGTCGCCAAGAAGGTGCCGTAAGCAACGATCAGTCAAGCAACGTCACCATTTTCGAATGCGGCCGTTACGTTCGTTACGTCCAAGTTCAAACGGTTTTTATAAACAAAGCATGATATGTTTTTGACTTAAACTTAATTTTAAAATATGCTGTTGTGGAATTTGTCAGCACTGGAAGAAACTGACATAAAATATTACCAGAAATGCAGAATTTTGCCAAAAAAATTCTAAAGGCAACAACGAGGAGATGCGCTGCGTTTGATAGATAGCCGCTGCTGTCGAAGTTAACGTGATGCCGAGTCTCTGCGGTTCTCTGATGATCTTTCACTCGAAAACGGATTGCTGTGAACTTAAGGAGAAAAATAGTGCAAAAAAATTACAGAAGGATTTGGAGAAGAATGTAAATGTTTTTTTAATTTTTTTAATGTATCAAGTAATCTTTATTTAATAATTAAAATTTGTATTTTAAATTACTGGAATATATTTCTTTTCATATGTTGATAATATTTGCTCGTGTGCAGTAAATATTGATAGTTTGGGAAATTTGTTTTAAAAAGGCGCGAAAACTACCAACTTGCACTCCACAAGCAATTTTACATTTTTATATGTAAAAAAAATTGCCGAAGTGATTGCGTTAATACGTAAGGAAATGCAGACATAATAGGAATCCGTATATTGTCTCACCCGTTTCTTTTGTTGATTCTGCAATTTCTCCAAAACGTATATATGCATAAAGCATAATTATTTGACCTCTGAATATATTTGGTTTTAACAAAAGTTTCTCGTCACCGCAAATATCATACGCGCAAACACTTCGCTTTCGTGTGTTAAATCATATTTTATCAAACGATTTTTGACATTTGAAAGAAAGAGACTTGCTTAGAACGCTGTGTTGTGAAATTTGTAAAAAAAATCTTCCCTTAGGCAGATAGTGCTTTCCCATAATTAAATTAACTAAACCAAACCAGTCAGCAAATCCCACGAGTGCATATTTTAAAATAGAGTGTAAAAATAGAAAATATCCCGATCTATCCGTGAAAACCCATTCGAATTTGGAAGACACAAAGAACACGTTACAGAAATAGGGAAGTTGCTTGTTAAAACACAAGAATTTTCATTTACTAAGTAGATTGCGTTAATACTATAAATAAGGTCTAGAGAAGGATCAGAAAAGTACATGGTTTTTATAATTTCGTGAGGAGTAAGGTAATCTGATGATTGCTTGCGATTTTGGCATAAATGCATTACTGCCTGCCGTCATAGTTACAATCAATAGGTAGCTGTAATTGTTTGTTTTTCTCAAAAATTCAAACTCCTAATGTTTTATACAATATTTTATTTTTGCCATGCACGCAAGCCGAGTGCTGTGGAGATGATGTATGTATAGACTCATTGAGACTGAGAAATGCGACAATTACAGAACTGGCACTTCACTTCAGGTTGCTATATTTCTAGACAACTGCCAACGGAGAGGGCGTGAGCTTAATTTAAAAATTGATGCATAACTTTAATGCATTTACCATATACGAACTGGAACAATAAAAGAAACATTTCGAAAGGTATTTTGCATCTTCCGAAGGCAGTGTTTCAGTAATACATTTTATCCATCCTAGTCGTTTGAGGGCCAAACGATGATAGATAATACTGCCTACTTCGTGATCCACGACGGCGAAAAAACAACTATCAGCAAGAGTACATCCAACAGCATTGGACCATTTCCCGGTTGGCAGATTATAGACAGAAGTAATACCTTCTTCGAATCGAAGCATTTCAATATGATGATTATTACTATGATTGATTAAAGCGATAGCAAGTTCGACTATTAAACTCATGTTCAGAGCTGTTATCTCTAAGATGAATGACACAGGGTTGGAAGTCGTCAGTAACTCGATAAGAATTAAAAGCAATAACTCAGGATTGGCATTCTATTGAGCCAAGTGCCGAAAAGTGACTGATTCAGGAACTATGTTGTTGATTCATGACTGATATCTATCTGGGGAATTGAAACGGTTTTAATAAATTACAATTTGTCGAAGAATTTATTTGCATATATTCCAAAATGTGAATGATTTATAAATATTTAACTTCTCTTTGTTATTTTTGTGGAAATGTATGACAGCTGGATAACTATCTTACATTGCTTTTTATTTTTGAGATGAGACGCAAATATATTATCATACATTTACGTTTTTATTTACTTGTACGAAGTAAACGAAGTATTGTAATCACGAAACTTTTGGGTATCATATTTCTACGGAAATATACATTTTGACCATTCCCGAATCCATTTTGACTGTTTTTTTGTGTGACGTTTGTATGTACGGACAGAATAAAGCACTCTTTTTTTTTTTCAAAACGGATTGTAAAATGAATTTAAAATGTATTTAATTCTTTTCGCAACGTCTGTATGTACGAAAGTATGTAACATGCATAACTCAAAAGCGATTAGCTGTAAAACTTTGAAATTTTGTATATTGGACTGTTATAACGTCCAGTTGTGCGCCTTCCTTTTTTATTGGAATAAAATTTTAAAATACCGAAACTTAGAAAACAAAAATAATTGAATAATTTAGATGATTTATTAATCGTATAAAACATCAAAGTAATATCGCACAAAAAAGGAGCAATCCTGCTTAGCATCCTGCTTTGAATAATTAACGTAATTCACTTTAGATACCGTGCGAGTTAAGTTGTTTTGTCAAACATTAGTTCAACGATCTTATTAATTGTATTTATTTAAATGTAATGTATGTGATAAAATATCAGTTAGAAAATTATTTAAAAAATACTTGTTATTATATTAAATCGGAAGAGAAACGCAAAAAAGTAACATTTATAACTAGGAAAAAAGGGCAACCTTAGATTAGATAAAATTTTGAATAAGACTATCGATTTCAAGGGCAATCAAACATAAGTTCCTCTTCTTTGGCAGCAGGACGAAAGAATTGCCATACATGTTCAAACTAAGTTTGCTTTCAAAACTGAGAAAACATGAAATAACAATATCTTTTCCTTTTTTATTTCCATGCGTGTTTGGGACTTTTCTACAGCGTAAAAAGACATATTACATAAATGATACTTTACAATGTAGAATTTAAAAGAAAAACTGGCTAACACTATAGATTCAAAATTTACTAGATATTTACATTACTAGGAACGAATATGTACGATTATAAATTTAATTTGAGGTATCTACGCCACTAGAATATCGCTTCGGAACAGAATGGAACTAGTTTTAAATGAGCAAAAAGAGAGCTGATGCACCATAGTGACGTCAGACCACTTCCTGTTAAATTCCGTACGAGGGTCCATGGAGTTAGGAAGTAAATCCTTTTTTACCTCCATTTGGGCGAGGATCGTGGCTGTGGGGGTAAAGAATATCTTTCTTTGGTGAGGGGTCAGTCAAAAGAATGACCTAGCCCTTTTCTTTAATCCTGGCTCTGTGACGAAAATAAAATGTGTTCAAATCAGTTACCACGTCTAAATGCTTTTTTTTTCTCCGTTCTCCCTTTTAAGTACCCACGCAGCTGTTTTTCGAGTCTTGAAGTCATCTACTGAATTACTACATGTATACATTAGTCAATAACGTCTGCATACATCAAGAAAAGTAATATCAAATCCAAATTTTAAGTTGCGAAAAGGGTAGTTTCTTAAAGTTTTATTTTTTAAATATTTAGTTTCAATAAGGGACTTTGAAATTATTTAACTGTAATATTTTCATATCTAATAATTTATGCACACTAATTTTTAAAAGATAAGTGGCCAGAAATCAAAGCCAATAAAGTTTGTGTACAACGCGAAGGAGGCGGGAGATTTCTTATCTAACTTTTAAACTTCAAACTTGAGAATGCAAAGAAGGTTACACTTTCAAGATCATTGACTTCCGAAGCAAATTTCATGTTGATTGGAAGTTGTTATTTCTATTTTCTTTGGCGAAAATGACAACCAATAAAGAAATTCCTTTAGTTACGAGACAATTAATTATCAAATTGAGAGATGAAGGTAAAACTCTTCGTTATATTGGTAAAAACCATTGGAAAACCATTTTCTAGTGTGCAAAGAGTTATTCAAAACTATCTTGACACTGGTAGTCTTGTTGTAAAACCAAGATGTGGGAGACCGGAGAAGCTAACGCAGAGAGAAGAAAGAAAATTTCTTTTGCGAATTATACAAAATCCTAAACTTTCTGATGCAAGCATTGCAAAAGACATTTTTTAACTAGCAACAAGGAAATTTCTTCTGAAACTGTACGAAAAGTGCTGCGAAAAGCCGATTATCATGGACCCAAACCTAGGTCTAAGCCATACATTTCCGAGACAAATAGAAAGAAAAGAATTGCTTTTGCCAAAACATATTTAAACTCTTCGCAGGACTTCTGGAACAATGTAATTGGGTCAGATGAAAGTAAATTTACAATATTTAAAGTTAATGGCCACCCTATTGTATGGAGAAAACCAGGAAAAGAATTGAATCTGAGAAATTTAAATCCAACTGTCAAAAATAGAGCTGGCGGTGTGATGGTATGGGGGTGTATGTCGTCGAAAGGAGTTGGAAATTTTCACATTATTGATAAAGTCGTGGATAAGTACGTTTATCTGGATATTCAGAAGAAACATCTACGAGACAGTGCCCGAAATTTAAGCCTTTCTAATACCTTTATTTTTTAAAAAGACAGCGACCCGAAACATACAGCTAACATTGTGAAGGGATATCTCCTCTATCACACTCCAAGACAGTTGCGTACTCCTCCACAGTCACCAGACCTCAATTCAATCGAACATTTGTGGGCAAAATTGGAGAAACGAATTCGAAAACACAATATTACGTTGCGAAATGAGCTAATTAGTAAATTTCAGGAAGAATGGGCGAAATTTACATTGGATGACACTGAAAAAAGAGTTCAGTCAATGCCCAGACGTCTGCAAGCTGTTTTGAAGAATAAAGGATGTCCTATAAAGTATTGAAGTAATGTAAAAAACGTATACTTTGGTTTTTTTTTTTTTTTTTTTTTTTTTTTTGAAAGTGTACGCAGAGTTATTGGAAATAATTTCTGAGTTTTTTTGACAAAATATATTTTTGAAAAAATTTAAAAAGTATTACTGATATTATTTACTTTTTATTTAAGCTTACAATTTTAGCTAATAGAAGAAAAAAATGCAATAATTAAAATACATTTTCTATGCTTTAAATGTTTTTTTAATTTAAAATTTAGTCTGTACGCAGACTTTTGTGGCTAACTGTATATAAACAATGGGCACCGGAAAGCAAAACAGAGTCATTCAAAATGACTGCCCAGATAATAAAATTGGGTTGCTCCAAAACTGTTGAACATATCAAAATGATTCAAATGAAATAATGAAACAGAATTCAAGAATAAGTTCAAATGAAACAGAGTGCGTTTTGGTGGATGCAAGGTAAAGATGTAAAGTAGATATTTTTTAATACCTTAACCAGTTAACTGTGGCGCCCTCGTTTAAGAGTGCGCACCGTTTTGTATCGCCAGAATCGAGCTATCATGAGTATATTCGTCAACCACAGAGTAAGTTGCGCTGGCAAGATATTGGATGAAAAAGATAGGTTAATTTTATAAAATTGAAAATTTTATTGCTATTATTTACTTATTTGGTTAGTATAAGCATATATTAAACTAAAAACGCAATAAATTAAATTAAATATTATACATATAAAAGTAAGAATTTAAATTCCTGCTGTGGAGTGATATTCAGCGAAACAGAGTACTATACACAATGGGACTTTGCAAATCGAACACCAGTAATGCGATTCCTTCCTGATTTTACGTTTGTAGCAATGCGAACACCTTTGCGTAGTGTTTTTTTTTCCGATGTTCCGGGCATATAATCCGGAACATGATTCCAGCCTAATTGGCTTATATTAGGTCTAAATGGCCGAGTTTGTGTCGATTTATTTCTTTCAATTGGATACGTCGCAAAAGTATCTTCAATAAATTTGAGCAAAAAGTTGATACGCAATAATGTTCCATTATTTTTTTTTATATAATATGAATGCAATCAGACACATAATGTCTAAGAAATGGAGAAATATCTTTTTGTAGTACTTTTTGAGTCGTTTTCTTGCTGTGGTGTACGCTATGATAATTCCATCGCTCATATCCAATCCACACATTTTTTGATTATAATCAATCACTAGCTCCGGTTTCTTTGTTATTATTTTTCTTTTCTCTGTTTATATTACGTTGCTTTATACGCGCGTTGCTTACACTGCTTTATACGCATGACGAATATACTCGTGAATACACAAAATCGTGCCGCTTTTCCATGGCGAGTATACTTGTCAATCACAGTTAACTGGTTAAAAAGACTTGCCTTGGAGGAGTTCCGCTCTACCTCTTTCTGGGAAAGCCGAAGGCAAGATTCAGAGATAGCTGTTTTGTTAGATGAATTTCTTTTGCCGAAATAACGATACAGCGTTGTTGTGATGAAAACCATTGTGATCTTCGAAGGTTTGGTTGGTGAAGGACGTTTAGAAGCCATCATAGCTATAATGTTGTAATTCAACCGGCTTGGTTTGGTTTATTTCGTTTTATTAGATTACGGCAAAGCACTCGAGAGCTATCTGCCTTAAGGGAGGGAGGCTTTCGTGGAGGAATTTCTAAGGAAAACTTGTTCGTATACACGTTCCACATGGGGACAGCCACGAAAACGGCCATGCAGCCAGCCCTTTCGCGGGATTCGAACCTCGGATCGAACTACCAGTGTTCAGCGGCGTTACCGCTTGGCCGCTGGTGGCCCTCAACCAGCTTGGAGGGAAATCGAATACAGTTTAAGAAGTCTGTAGAGATGATCATGAACGTTAAGTGAAATAAATATCAGAATCTACTAAGATAAGTAGAATGCTTCTGCCTTTCTTGGGATTTAAATATATTATTGCAACGTTCTACGGGTTTGTGAATTTGGAGTGATTGATGGCAACGCTTGATGAACAATCAAAATACAATTTATTCGTCAGTATTACACAGGAGAGTTCCAAAGACATGTTTTACAGCCATCGAAAAACTACGATGAACACGCTGAAACAATCAGCAATACATCTTTCAGGCTCTCAGGCTATAACACTTAAGTACAACTTCCGACTCTGTCGATCGCTCTCGAGCTAATCTCTGGACTCAAGAAATTACTGCTGAACTCAACATACTGTACTACGAAAGATACTCCTCACGATAAAAACTGCTACTCCGCGTACAGACAGGGTTGATATAGCTTATGACCTGTCTTCGAGAACATTCTAGGGAAAACCTTTAAGAATTCGTTCTAGAAATGTTCTCGCTCCGTCTATGGCATATCGTCAATTTTATCGCCAAATGGTCGATTTCGCACCAAATCCGACAACCCTGCATTTCCTTCGCAGCTGGGCATTACGTAACAGTGTATTATGATCAAAATTACGGCTCTAGTTTTTACGCACTTTAATTATTACATTGAAGTTATGTGCTGGGTCTCAATATATCAATATTTCAATGAAGGAAATTCAGCTTTCTTTTCAACTATCTTCTGCTAGAAATATTACCAGATAGAAATTTTTTTTATTCCGAAATTTAAATTTGAAATGCTCAGATTTTAATAACGAAACGTTAAACTTCTGTTATTATCTCGTTTAAAAGTCACGATTTAATGGAGCGATGATTCATTTCTTTTTCAAATTACGAACTGGTTTCTGCGTTTGAGCATGAAATTCCTTATAACAGTTTCATAACAAATGTTTCTTAAAATGTAGATATGTAAGATAGATGAAAAAATGAAATTTAAAAGAAATATTTTCTGTCAGAATTGAGTTATGTATAGATGTAAAATTAAAAGCCTCGCATTCATGTTTACAAAAGGCACAATATTCTTCCTAAATCGTATGCATTGCTCAAAATCTTAAAAGATGATGAATAACTTTTGCATTATGCTCTTTGACAGCCGCTTAAAATCTAACTTCAGAAAAAATAAAAAGAGGGGGGGGGAATGTAAGCCGAAAAGGTTAAATGAAATAAATAAGAAAAATGAAACTGTTAAAGCATGGACATGGTGTTATTATTTTGATTGATCTAAGTGTATACGATGTATTTTTCTAATGTATTCTTCGATGCACGTAAAGACCTTTCAACCGTGGCTGAACGTGAATTTGATGACAAAGTGTTACAGAAAGTGTTTACTTTGAAGACATACTTTTTTTTGGATAAAATGCTTACCCTTAGTGGTGCTTTATGAGTTCATTTCTTCTTTCTTCTTTTCCAAAAGCAAATAGCCCTCGGAAAAGTCTGTAAAAGTGGAAAACCGGAAACCAAAACTAGAAAATCTCTAAAAGCCGATACTGCCAATTCCTTTATGAAATTAGTATTAGCATTCTGGGTGAAGACGGTTTTTGTAAAAGAAAACCGAAAATTTTGAATTGTTCCCGTAGAATAGAACTCCGACTACAAAAATACTAATTATTAATTAATTAAAATAAAAATGCTCAATTTAGGAGCAAAATTAACAGAATTAAGCTTAATAAATATTTTACCTCCTAAAAATGAGCTAGCTGTAAATAACACGTGCTGTTTTATCTAAAGATGAACCATAATCGATAAATCGAAGAGCTTCTGTTTTGTGTACTTGCGCCCTAAATTTACTCTCAAAATTCTTAAATGAAAATCAGCAATATTTAAACAAAAATGTAGTTAATAAATTTTTTGTACAGTATTTTCTTCAATGTTGCACGTAACGGTATGGAATTTATTAAAACATGGAGAATATTTTACTAACTGGAATTTTTACTTTATGATCATTACATTTCTTCTTAACATTTTAGCCTTTTCTACTATTTATGTGTGGATTATACGTATGAAACGTATGTATTTAAGTTAAAATTCAGGTACATGAAAATCATTTAACATCCTATGAGGAAATCTTTGTGACAAGAAACCTTGAGAATAATTTTAAAATTTTATTTATAGTTGGAAATGAACATATAGAATGATATTTAAGAAAATACAAACATTTTTTCCCCGACATGTATATGGATTACAGGCATACAAGATCTGCAACAAACCACAAAATCAATTACCTCGAAAATGTTTTATTATTTTCAGTTTTCGATAAAATCTCATTCGACATCCAAAAAGGCCACTATCTTATCGAGTGATAGGTGAAAGGGATGGTTGCTTGGGCGTTTTCTCGTTTTTCCCATGTGTAATGCAGATAGCCAGTTTCTCTTAGAAAACCCTCCAAGAAGGCATCCTTTCCCTTAGGCTGATGGCCTTATGTGCTTTCCCGTAACGAAATAAACTAAATTAACGGTATTTTTTTGGTGAGAACATAAAATCGCAATCTTTTCTGTGTATATAATTTTTTTATACTTCTTTTAGTATTTTTATATTTTTTGTTTATGTGCAATTTTACGATCCAAAAGATAATGCATAATGAGGCGCCAGAGCTTTTAAAACTGAAATTATTTTGTAATTAAATTTCAGTGTCATTCAACAGTAAAGTTTTAATTTTTATGAGTTGGCGGTATTATTTTTATTTAGCAAGAGATGTGCAATGTTTGTATGGTTTTCTATATTTCATACGTATTTTAATTATTTACAAATAGAGGTGCTGTACAAGTTTTCAATATCGGAATCCGGTAACCCCTTTCCCCCAAAATCCTATTTACCCATTTGAAATGTTCATTCACTTTTCAGGTCTTTAAATGCAATTTTTGAAAGTAAGTCAAAACTGCAATAAATTTTTAACAATACTTTAATCTTAACCAATAGCAAAAAGTAATTTTAATTTATGTAAGGGTGAGGCTTCTGATATGAACCGGCATGCGGGCAACAAACATGAAGTTGAGGTGTATTAAGGTGCTGCTGCTGCACCCGTCTTAATTCTTCATCTCTTCG
Source organism: Stegodyphus dumicola (assembly GCF_044657685.1). NCBI lineage: Eukaryota > Metazoa > Arthropoda > Arachnida > Araneae > Eresidae > Stegodyphus > Stegodyphus dumicola. The sequence goes on from NC_140770.1 coordinate 210,445,398, forward strand.
AAAAAGCATAATTTGAGATCTTCACTGTATGTGAAGAAATATGGGATTGCGCAAACAGCTTTTTTTAGATTTCTTTATTAGTCATAAAAGCTTTTAAATGCGTCACGAACTTTGATGTTTTCATTACTTAAGTATAATGACTTTTGTTTACTTCGTGCAACTCGATTACGAATTGCTGATTTAGTTATTTTTTATTTTATTATTATTTTTTTTTTTTCAGTTGAAATTCATAAAATGAAACAACACTACGGGATATGTTAACCACAATCGCCGATTGGAGATGGCTCAGCGTGAAATTCTCCCCAAGCTCGTGTTTCCTGTTGCGAAATGAACCACTTTCTTTTGCGTAATTGTATTTTTAGCGAGCATTTCGTAATTAGATTTTAAGTTTAATCATTATCCTACATTTTCCTGTCGGGCGGAAAAGTGACTGAACGACTGTAAAATTAAAGGTAATGGTTGTTATTTTGTACCGTCTCCGGCGTAATTTGGATACGGATTCTGAGGCGGATTTGTTAAATTGGCGAACAGGACATTTCTGATTCGCTACGTTTTTTTGCATCAGACGTGCTATTAGTCTTAAACCTGATTTTTTTGTTCGTACCATTTTTGTGTCCGTATCACTTTTCAAATGTTGCCTCTAAGTGTTATTGCCATATGTTATTTTTAAAGAAATAAAAAGCGAATAAAAATAATAAGGAAATTATATCTTTCTTAAATTTAATTTTATAGCAAATAAAAAATCTGAAAATTTTCAGATTTTAAATTACGTCCAAAAGTGCCTTTTTTTTACATTTTGTCTGTTACCTCTGTTTATTAAATATCACGTTCTTAAACCATAAAATTCAGTTCAAGAGCAATATCGCAAAATAGTTTTAAATTGAGCATATCTTCAGAATTTCTGATACGCAGTCTCGCGCGCTCGAGATAAAAATGTTTTTTCTGTACAATGTTGCCATTGCTCGCTTTAAAATCCTTGAGTTTGTTACTCAAAAATTCGTTTAAGTTTTACAAAATATGAAATCGATGATAAAACAAATTCCAAATTTGGGCTTCCACATGCCCATATTTCACGTCATTCAAAATTCGATGGCTCTGTGTACCGTTGTTTTATCACAATGCGAGAAATAGACATACATGCATGCATATATTTCATTATTTAATTTCTTCAAATATAATGTAGGACTCTAACATTTGGTGGCAACAGTTTGAAAAGTGAAACAGGCATTTATAGTGAACCAACGCAAAATCGCAAAACGTAAACAATAGTCCTTCAGGGACAAAGCCCCTTTGGACTAATAAAAAATTTACGGCAACACAAATAAAAGGATTTTGCCAACGAATGTTATTATTTGTAAAGAATTATGTGTTATTTCTAAAAAATGTATTATTTGTAAAGAAATTATATAGCGAATATAAAAAAAGTATGGCAACATTTCACACTTTATCGGGAGTTCTAAAAATATCCGATATGAAATATTGTTAACTTCTTTCTTCCACTCGAAGAGAACCACGGGCCTACGCCCGTTTGGCTGGTCTCCTGGAGATCAGACGATTTTTCCTGAAAGGTAATAACCAGGCCAGGAGCTCGTCTGTGCTGTTCTGTCCCCTCGTGTACATTAACGGTGGCTGCCTATTAGGTGCCTCCATAATAAATTGACCTCCACTTTTGCTCTTAGAAGTGGCAAAAGCCTAAAAATTGCTACTGTCCGCCATTAAAAAATATATCCCGGATATTTTTTCATTCCAGAGAAAACTCAGCCGTAATTATAAATCCTCGGATGTCCAATAATCCTATAACTGCACAGTACCATCTTTACTATGTTATACCTTTATTAGTGACCTACCTTTATTAAACTGTAACTATAAAATTACATTGCTTATTTGTAACTACTAAAATGAGCCATTTAAAAAGTGAATTTTTGATAATATTTTGATACTTTTAAAGGCAGCAATATATTAATAAAATATTTAATAACAAAATGAGCCATTTTAAAAAAGTGTATTTTAATAATATTTTGCTGTTTTTAAAAGGCAGCAATATATTAATAAAATAGTTGCTGCTTAAATTGCAACACTTCCTTGCAGCGGTTTTTATTCTCAGACAATACTTTTCACGAAAATAATTGTTTTAGGTCGGGCACCAGAACTTGTGCGCCGCATCGGGCGCAGAAAGCCTAGCTCATTGTGGTTAGTTCATATGACGAAGTTGCAGGAATTTCGAGTACCCGAGATTATGCTGCAGAAAAGAAATTTGTTCAACGGCTGCTTATGACTCATGACATTAATGCCAGTGAGATCCGACTGCTCTTCGAGTGCTGTGTCTTCCAATTTTGCAAGATCGTCTAATTTTTCAGTGCTGACACAAAGAATTGTTTAGGTTTCATATGATAGGCTTTGTAGCCATAAATTTCGAAAAAAAGTCATCGTTTAAGTTCTTACCTCTTTCCTACCAAATGTGATCTTTTTTTCCATATTTGTTACAAAATTTGTCTCTAGCTGGAACTTAGAGAAAAATTTTCTAGTTTGTCTATTTTCTGAATTGGAAAATTTGAAAATTAATCGAGCCTTTAATGTATCATATTTATTTTACCATTGTCTCCCCAAAGTGTTGGGACAGTTTAGAGTCTACAGTAAAAATAGTCGTATACGCATGATAATAGACAATATAAAAATACAATTACATAATAAGCAATACATAGGTAATGTATGTGTATCTGATTCTAAGAGAACAAGCGATAACTGGCTTGGATTTTATTTTAGTAGAAGCACTTTCAGCGATTCAGTACTATCGCTTGAAGTAAGCCACTTATTGTCGGTTCTTAACCTGTTTACCTCATGCCCCCATACCATTGCTAGGAGTTGCTTCCCCTTTCCACCGGTCTTTCTGAAAGTCGAAATATACATGCATACATTTATTTAGATTATTTTAACGTGTTTTATGTAAATTAAACAACAGAAAGTATAGAAAATGTTGATATATACCAAAACTTGAATAAAAGCAGAATTTTATAATCATAAACTAAACCTAAATATTTATCCGCTAAAAGGCTTACCGCATCCCCCGGCACTCTTAAATCCCTCCAATCCACCAGTGGCCGAGCGGTAAAAATAGCCGAACACTGGTCATTTGGCCGACGGTTCGAATCCCGGCGAACAAGCTGGCTGCATGGGTGTTGACGTGGTTTTTCCTCCGTGTGTATCGTAGATACGAGAAAGTTTACCTTAAAAACTCCTCCACGAAGACATCCTTTCCTTTTAGGCAGATAGCTCTTGCGTACTTTGCAGTAATCATATAAACCAAAACCAAACCAAACCAAACTGTAGGTAGTAAACTTCATGAAATACCAGTGCTGAAAGAAAAAGTGATAGGCAAATCAAAATGACATGACAAATCGTCATGTGTAATTTACAAAATCTGTTATTTTCAGCTATTGTCTTATATTATTTAATTAATGTAAAGTTTATTTTTTGTCTTTTATGGAAATCTAGGGGGACAACAGACTGAGAAACGCTGTGTTAGATAATTTATTAACCATGTAGAACTATTCTCTGATTACTTGCTGATATACGGAGAATAATTTATCCCAAATTCAAGCTAACACTATGACAAAAGTAGTTCAGTTGTATGTCATCATGGGAAAAGTGTACTTCTTTGGGAACATTGTTCTTGACATAAGTTTTCAATGTGCGCCTTTGGAAAGCCAATACATAAAATAAAATACCGTCTTTCCTGTAGCGTTACCTAAAATAAATTTGGTTCAAATAAAGTTACTTGCACTGTTGTATTCTAAACATGATTTTGGTTTCGACATTTCCTGTTCTTTCTACCATCTGCGTAGGTTGCGTAGGCCTCGTTACTTTCATTCATGAAGTAGATACACTACGTGTCTTCAGTTAAAATGATGTGAATGCAAGGTAGATAAGTGCCCAGTAAATTGGTCATAATGACCTAGATTTATTTTCTAACTCACAGGTACGTTTTAAGATTAATATACAGCAACTAAGTTCACATTCGGTAGCAATCAAGTTCTTTTAATCTTGGACAGGTTGTAGTTAACGAGTCAGTTACTGGTTATTTTAAGCATAAATCCCCATTTGAGCTTTTTCTGTGTGAAGATACAAGTATGTAAGTTAATTTTATGTCATGTTTATGTAACTGTTGGGACAAGTATATTTACTGTCCTGGATAAGAATAAGAAAAATCTATTTTTTTTAATGTTAACACTGTAATCCATATAAAATTAAAGCTTACATCAGAAAGTTATTTAGTACCTTTTCGATATGCAGACACTGAAACCGCTCAACCAAATTCTCTTTCACCCTCTTACAAATTCGTACCCCCCCCACAATAGAAATCGAGTGGTCAAACACCGCTGTATGTTAAGACTTCAACTCGAGTTTGATCCCCTGGCACAGGCTGACTGCATGGTTGGCTTTCGTGGGTTTCCTATTTGTAACGAGAGTACGAACTAATTTCCCTTAGAAAGTCCTCCATGATGGCATTCCTGCTTGAGATAGATAACTCTTGTGTGCTTTGTTATATTCATATAACCTAACCTAACTTAGTGGTAAAGTTGTTGAATACTGGTAAATCGACATGGGTTCGATTCTAGGCGAACTAGGTGTCTGCATGGGCATTTGAGTAAATTTTCTCATGTATAGCATGGATACGACCGAGTTTCTCATAGAAAGTTCTCCACGAAAACATCCCTCCTCTCAGGAAAATAGTTCCAGAGTGCTTTGCTATAATCAAATAAACCAATTGAAAAATCCCTAACTGTGGTGTTGAAAATGTGATTTCCTAATCTGGTGTGATACTAGGAGTATCAAATATAAATCATGTCTGCATAAAATTTGCTAGCCTGAAAATTAGGAGTACATTGCGTTGAAAATTTAATAATAGGACTACAAAAATGGTTGACTTACCCAATAACCCCCATGCATGAGACTTGTAGAATCATTTAATCACACATTTATTTCATAAAAAATAACTTCTCTTGAATATTAATATATATTACATAATACGAAAATCATCATGAAGATCTTAGAAACACAAATCTGATATGTGAAACATGCGTGTCACGAGTACCGTCTATTTTGCAAATAGAGAATCCGACTTATTAATCTAAAAACATCGGTGGTACAGTGCTGAATACTGATTTCTAAATTCAATATTTTATGTGAAGTGGTTGTATTCTAAACGAAAGGATTCCTCTTTTATCATACATTTCTATTCTTTGAGCACATGGTCGGCTTCTCCCGAGGTTGACGAAACAGGTCTACACATATTGGGAACGGCACAGTTCAAATAATCGATGTAGGTTTACCTTTGGTCTCGCATCACAACAGATTAATTTCCATCCAAAATACTTATCACTAAATCGTGCACTTTTTAGACAATGGACCATATCTTCTAACTAACCTATTTTACTAAATTTTCTTAGGCCCTCCTGTTGCACGTTTTTACTCTTTCTTTGGGCAGTTGACCTTGAAGAATCGAAGGTAAATACTTTTTAACTAAATCGAGTTTTTAAGCTTCTTTTTCATTAGATTACTCTCTTTTAATAATATCTCTCAAGGTCTTCCGATTCTTCTAGCTTGGAATGCGTTGGGGGTATTATTGCAGTCAGAGAAAAAATCAGTTTTCTGGTTCTTCAAAATAATTGTCATCTTTCGTATGTAGTTGTGATTTACGTTCAGCTCAGAAACATAACATCTTCATTTTGATAAAGACGTCTCGTGAAAGGAATCATACTTTTTACTTCCTTGTACGAAGTAAAAAGGAAGTATTGTAATCGCGAAAAACTTCAGGCAGCATATTTCAACGAAAATATCCACCGCTTTCGAATGCAATTTAACGATGTTTTTGCGTGATATCTGTACGTAAGGACAGAATAAAAGACTCTTTTCCTCCAAAAAAATTATAAAACTGCATTAAAATGAATTCTGAAGAGAATGTTTCGTGGCGTCTGTACGAACATATGTACGTACGTACGTATCTCGCGTAACTCCAAAACGAGTAGCCTCAGAACGTTGAAATTTTGTATATAGGATTGCTATAACATGTAGATGTGCACCTCGTATTTTGGTTGCAATCGGCCGCACCAAACGTATATAAATACTATGTTTATATATACATATATACACTCTGTTACTCGGCACAGTGATCTCAATTTCTTTACTCTTATATGTTTGTAAATTTCACATTTTTTTGCTTTAAAAATGATTGAATTATGTTGTTTTTATCTTCCGGTTAAGGTTTTTATGCCTTTCGGAATTCTGGAAGCAATATTTGTACAATTATCAACAATTTAAAAGCTGTCTAAGTGCAGTTAAGTTTTAAATAACATGGCGGACATATTTGTTTACATTTGAAACAGCAGAATTGTAGATTTGTTGCCAATCTAGAGAGACTAAGCTTCGCAACAACAAAAATAACGCCTTCATTTATTATTGCGAATTAAATCATGCTTAATTTTTTCTGGAACTTTTTCGAGGAAATAAGTGTTTAAGATTTACTTCGTAATTTTTAATACAGATATTTTGAGTTTTTATGTATTTTTGCCTTGTCGCGAAGTGAGAACTGAATTAATTAAATGAGAAATACTAAATCATCTGTGAAAAACAGTTTCTTTTCTGTTTTGTTTGCTTAATTTCTTTCATACATCGTTCTAGCTTTATTATAGTATTTGAATAGAACATGTGGCAACGATAAGATAATTCTTCAAATGATATAAATTTTGTGCTTTCAGAGTGTCGTTATAGTAAACAAATATAGTGAATTTTAAAGAGTGCATTTATTCTATTGTGGTTTATGCGCTGTCGATGAAGTAGATTTAATTCAATCCAATCAATTTAAATGAAATTCAAGAAAAAATGCATATAATTTAATATTCCGTACAAGGAAGTCATGTGGTGTACACATCAGATTTTTTTTTTTTTTTTTTTTAATTTACTGATTTCACGAAAATGTAACGAATACATTTACAAATCCTTGACAAAAGATTGGGTTATAAATATTGTTTATGGCATGCCGTACTAATATTTTTTTGTAAATATTTCATTATGATTATGATATATTACGATATATGAAGCGTAAAAGGCTTAGTCAGGGAAAGCTGAAGAATAATACAAAATGCCACCAATGAGATGAGAATCAAATAAAAAAGACAATTCTTCCAAATATGCAGACTTTCCTTCTGTAAATTTTTTATATCAGGTTTCAAGCCCATATATTCCTAATTCAATGAATAACTGATTTTGGTATCTTTAATTTTTAAACTATTTGAAGGATATGAATGTTCCGGTTTCGTTTAAACATTATCACTTTTGTTTCTTTTTCGTACTCCTTTTCCATAATCTGTTTTCGTATCAAAATGGCCATGTTCTTCATCTCATTTGTCTGACAGTAACATCAGATCAAGTGTACGAATTTTATAATGATCAAGAGGCAAGTGATGAGCCTTTCTTTGGATTAGGTCTTGGGCACCTTATAGATGATAAGAATGAATTTTCCCAGCTCTCTCCCAAATTTTCAAAGCAGATTTCCCTGGATCACGAATTTGAGGGTCTTTTACTTTTCTTCTTCTACCACCAACCAACCTCTCTAGAGGAAAGTTCGTCTCGACATTATTTTAAATCCCCCATACCGCAGAGACACTATATACTTACAAACATCCATGTTTTCTCCGAGATTTTAATCTGGATCCAAGACTATGATAGCCAGATAGTCTAACACGATGCCAATTGGGTGGCCGTGTTTTTATATATTGCGTTAAAATTCGATAAATTTTTATTTTATATATTTGCATGCCTTCATGGCGTAACGGTAGTACACTCGGCGCGTATTCGAAAGGTCCAGGCGAGGACATTTCTCATTTTTCACCTCTCCAGCATGAAAATAACCTAATGACTCTACAGTGAAGCGCGAACTAAAAGGTGGTGGACGATGATTCTTCACCACCAGGATTTCGCGATTGGGTCCCCTAATCCCCAATCGCCTTTTAAAATGGGGAGTATATAAGGTATTTTCTCACTCCTTTCAGCATGCCTTCGTGGTGTAACGGTAGCAGACTCGGCTCGTATTTGAGAAGTCCAGGTTCGAGTACCGGGGAGAGCATTGCTCATATTTCAAGGCTCCTGCTTCCAAAATAACCTGATAACTCTACAGACTACTTTTGTAGAATTTAAAACAAGCAAATTGCTTCGTTTTTATCCCAGTTATAAAAGTATACTACTTTTTTCTTAGTAACTATTGTTGAGTGTGGAGCCATTTTATAAAAAACTGCATCCTGTAACTGAAACTGTAATTTTTTTTGTGAAGAAAATGAATTGTTGTGAGCATGAGAATTTGCATAATTTGCATCCTTCTCTCTTTTCGCACATACGTTTTGAACCTGATACAGTTGTGACTTTCTTGTCCGGGACGCACTTCATATGATACAAAGAGTATTGCTTATTTTTATGATATACGAGTATCGAATCCACTTTTCATGCCTTAAAAAATACTGGTATGCTCACATATCCCCTGATTCAATATCCAGGATTTCAGTTAACCTCGTTTATTGCTATCAATCATTAAGATTTAAAAAAAAAAATGGTTTATGGTGATCACGAAGTGAACCATTTATTGATTGCGGTTTCTGATCTTCATGTTTTACTAGGATCAGGAAGGGTGTGAAAAATGCATTAAATATACGGCTCATAAATAAAACACGCTCGCGAAATGAAAATTTAACACTCTGAACGCGTTCAGTATTCTCTCACCATGGCAGTCTAGGAAAAGTGAGCACGATAAGTACGAGGAAATCAGATCGGATCTGGGTTTCAAAGTCTATGCAGTACTTTGAAGAAAAATGTAATTGATATATTTTTCTCCAGTATCCTGTACGCAGAAGAGAAACAATATTTTCCATTGTTTTATCTGCGCTTTAGCATACGCTAAAACTTCAGAACTATTTACTTTGATATTGACGAGAATGTATACCATAAAAATACAGTGTATTACATAACTTTTATTAATTTATCAAATATTGGATAAGACATACATAATTTATCGCTTAAACTTCCTTGCATTACGGTACAGGTTGCACGAATATTGCAAACAGCGATTTCAGCGGTTTTGGAATATATTACAGCAGTGTGAGAGCAATACTGCATAATATATTTTTATTCCTTTCTATGTTAATTATTGTTGAGCCACCAGGTTTGAAGAAAAGAAAAGAGAAGAAAAAAATAACCTCAGAAACTTCGGAGCATGTGTGAATCAGATGACGTCTCGAGTTTCTTCTCAGAGGCATTTATTGATTAGATTTTTGACAATATCGGAGAAAACTTGATTGATAATCCAGTGGTGATGATTCATTAATGAAAGAGGGGAGTTTTTCAATCAATTTTATGATGGACTTTTATTTTAATTAGCATGCATTACCGCACTTAAAAACTGAAAGAAAATAGGCTTCCAGGATCAACAAATGGCAAAAACCAATGTGCAAGAATTCTAGAAATTTAGAACTCTACACTGGTGTGCAAAAATTAAGGACGAAGTCGAAAATTAGCATATCAGCTGAACAAAGAGGCATAGCGGACAGAAAGACCAATCAGGAGATTACGTAAGGTCATGTACGGTAGCACATGCGCAGATATGCAGGTAGACGTAATGGGGGAGTGTCTGAGTAGTATAAAGCATGTTGTCGGTGTAAGATCAGTATTTCTGGCAAAGAGATTGCACGCCGTATAGCAGTTAAAATCACACCGAGTTGCTGTCTCAGAGAGAAATGGCTAATAATCAATCTGTTAGACGACATCTGGATGCTTTTACCCGAGGTCGAATCATTGGGAAGTTGGAGGAAGGCCGCAGTGTGACAAGTGTGGCTGCAGAGTTCGGAATTGCTCACAGCATCGTTTCACGACTTTGGAGGCAATTTCAAACTACAGGAACAGCTATCCGGAGGTTTAGTAGTGGTCGTCCACGAGGAACCACACTCGCAGATGACCGGTATATTGCCTTACAGGCCAGAAGAAACAGGCGGCAGACAGCGGGAGAAATCGCTAGACACACGACACAGGCGACTGGACGACCGATATCGCGTTTTACCGTGGCCAGAAGACTGCACGGTGGTGGTCTGTTTGCACGACGCCCTGTACGGTGCGTACCTCTAACGCCTGCCCATCGGAGAAGGCGTTCTCTGTGGTGCCGGGAACACCGGAATTGGAGAGACAATGAATGGGGACGAGTACTCTTTACAGATGAGAGCAGATTCAGTCTGAGTAGCGATTCTCATCGCATACTCATCTGGAGAGAGCGGGGAAGCCGCAATCATCCCTCGAATATCATTGAAAGGGACGGGTATGGAGGTGGCGGTGTTCTCGTTTGGAGAGGCATCATGCTTGGTAGTCGTACAGACCTTCACACCTTCGACGCAGGTTCAGTCAACGGGACCCGTTATTGTAACGAGATTCTTCTTCCATATGTGCGTCTTTTTAGAGGCGCTATGAGTCCGCAGTTCCTTTTCATGGACGACAATGCACCATGTCATCGCACAGTAGCTGCCGAACAGCTCTTAGAGAGTGAGGATATGGAACGTATGGTTTGGCCGGCACGATCTCCGGATCTCAATCCCATCGAGTATGTATGGGATTTTCTAGGCAGACGCTTGGCAGCTCGTACCTTACCACCAGTAACGATTCCGGAGCTTCGATTGGCGCTGCAAGACGAATGGGCAGCAATGCCTCAACAACTCATTGACACCCTCTTTCTCAGCATGGGCAGACGCTGTGAAACCTGCCCAGCAGTCAGGGGAGATAATATCCCCTAATAAAGACCGGATGTTTCTTGCTGGACACCCATCACAGGGATGTTTTGGCCTTCAGTCGCACTGCGCTCCATGCTACTTTTTCAATAAAGCTTATTTTTTATCCCTCTGATTTCTCTTTTAGTAAGTGTTGCTTACATTACTCATGTCCTTACGTATTGGGGATCTTATGGTATTAAATGTGTTGATTTGGAAAGCTTTTGTACAAAGTTATATTGAAAAAACCGTCTCGTCCTAAATTTTTGCACACCAGTGTATATTCCAAATAAAAGCTTAAAATTTTAAATATCATGCGGTTTCACTTAGGGAACACGTTACGCTTATGCATTATATGCGCTTTTATTGTTGTTTCAAATAGTTATGTTAAAGACTAACGTTTAATTGCTTACATTAATTTTATTTCCTGAATTCTTTTCAGTTTTATTACATTATTAATTGATTCTTGACTTTAAAAATTATATTTGTTAAACTTGTGTTTTAATTATGTTAAGGCATACGTATCGACGAACGCCGCCCAGATGGCATTATGGTTAGGAGAGCCGACTACGATACCGAAGGGCCCGGGTTCGAATCCCGAAGAAGGCATGGTTGTAAATGTCCGTCCCTTTATAGGAGGTAACGCTGGCCGTCTATTAGGAACCTTCACAATTAAATGGCCACTACCTTTGGCCTTAGGAGTGGCCAATGTCAAAAAAAGACGATATAGTGTTCGCCATTCAGGAAAAAATATATCGACGAACACATTTTAAGTATTAGTTCGATGAACCATCTTTCCTCATATTATAGTACCATATTAAAGCTCTGTTTGATTTATATAATTACAGCAAAGCACTCGAGAGCTATCTCTCTAAGGGGAGGGATGCTTTCGTGGAAAACTTTCTAAGGACAATTGTCCCGTATTCACATTACACACGAGAAAAACCATGCAAACGTTCATGCGGCCAACACTTTCGCTGGTGGGCCTTCATGAATCTATGTTGCCTATCCACTGATAATGTCTCCTGAATGAAAGCGCATGAATATTTCTATATTTTTCAGTTATTAATTGCCATATTTCGTATTGAATTTTAATTTATTTATTATTTCAATAAACTTAAGTTCGTGAAATACTCGCCCCGATTTTAATTTGCAATTAAGCTTCCCTATTTTTGTTTTTGTTTACTGTCTGGTCCATTTTTATGAAGCATACGTTTTATCTGTTGTCTATATGAAGAGGAAACTATATTAAAATTGGACAACTAATTACTGCAATTATAATTTTGTCTATATGTCGATACTAGCAATATATTAGACGAAAGATTTTTGTTCTTATTTGAATAATTACTTGAGGCTGGAAGTGTTTGAAATATTTATTACACGACCTGCAGCAACATGAGTTGTTTCTGTTACAGCTTTAGGATTTGAGCTTTCATTTATCGCAATAAAAAATAAAAAACAAATTTAATCCTTTGATTCACGACTCTTTATTAACATATGTAGTGGGTTTAGACCTGAGAAGTAGTAAAGCGTGGGTAGACCGGTCGGGATTTCATTCATGCTTTTTCACCAGAATTTAGATGGTAAATAAACAACGGAAGCGGCATAAACTAAGGGAAAGAAAGCTACTGTCTAAGTATGTGACTAGAATAAGAGTCTCATCGTAACCTACTTTCGAGGATTTAGTTGGCTGGCTCATCCTTATCATCAACTTCAGTGGTTTCATTAGCTGCAGTACTTCAACATCTCACCTCGCCCACGATAAGATTTTCAATGAAACTTCAACAATGGGCATCTTGTTTTCAAGAATGATTTCTTCATTTGTGAATTGCTGAATACCTAAGTTGACTTCGTGCCATTTTATGCATCGAAATATGAGCAAATTGACATGTGTGCATGTCGAGAGGGTTAAGAAATGTAACTACTTTCACAAAAGTTGTTTGGCGTTTTAATTAAGACAAAGAACTAGGAGGCTATTTTTCAAAGGTAAAATGTCTTCGGGAAGGACCGTCTAAAAAGAAATAACTCATGTTCACGTTATGCATGGGGAAAACACACGAAAATGCCCATGTAAGGCGAAGCAAGCAGGGCATTTTCGCGACGATAGCAAGGCGAAGCAGGAAAAAAAATGGTACGTATCAGCAAAGCGCCAGATATATAGTAATTTTTTTTTTAAATCTGATTGGATGATTGCTGACCGCATTTCAGTATGATTACATAAGAAAGCATGAAACGGATTAATTTGGAAAGACGCAGTTCAGAAAAATTAATATAAACAATTTCTGCTTTTAGAAGAGAAAAGGGAGGTATACAAAATAAAAGGAAGAATTGCTAGGCTATTACTAATTTAAGTTATAATTTTCTTGAATTCATAAGCCAAACTTTAAAGGTGGGTAAAAAAATAAAGAAGCGTTTTTTTTTTTTTTTTTTTTTTTTTTTTTTTTTTCTGTTGTTCTGCAATGTGGCGTCGGAAATGAAAAGTGTAGGCGGAAAAACAGGAAATGGTAAGGAAATGAAAAAAAGCTGTTTATCGGCATAATATTACAATAAGTGCTGAAACGTCCGACCAAAAGCCCTAAAAGTCGATTCAGTGATGGAAGTACATTTTCACCGGTAGAGGGCAATGTCATAAATTGTTACGCTGTATTTATTTTTGGTAAAAGACTTTTAGAGAAGACGATATACAAGTTTCGTGACATATCTTAAAAAATGAATTTTAAGGAAGAAAAATATTGAATATGGAGGTTTATTTGTTCGTTAAACACTCGACTTCTTGGAAAGGTTACGCCAATAACTTGCTAGACGATGCTAGGGCTGTATCAATGTTCGTCGTGGCACATTTGAGCACACAAAGAGCTTCTTTTAGTTTTCTAAAAATTCCCTGTTTTTTTTTTTTTTTTTTTTTTTTTTTTCCCCGCCTATATTTTTCATTTTCGCCCCAAATTGCTATACAAAAAAAATGCTTCTCCAAATGTATTTTACCTTCCCTTAAAGTTTAGCCCATGGATTCAGGGACACCCTATTAATATATATATATATATTATGACCGTGAGTTAACAGTATTTAAGTTTCAATAAGCGCATTTCTTTACTCGCTTCTGTGGCTAGCAATCATGCTATCCGCTACTGTTCTTCCTTTCTCTAAAATGTGGAAGTACCAACGTAACTTTGAAAAAAAGACGCAGTTATCTGTGCTGAAATCAAAAAATATGATATCAGCAATAAAGAAATTGCTCAACTGGCCGTAATTGGAAGTACCTTCATCTCCAAATTCTAAATCATCTCACATATACACACGAATTTTGAAATGACCCCGCTATACGAAAGTGAACTCCCAGACGTGTATACTCCCATACGGCTAAAATAAAACGGAATAGAAGGAATAGCAGAAATATTTTGCCATCTTGATGAATCAGGTCAATGATTTGTCTAAGATTAAGGATTAAGGACTTAAGGAAGACATGTTAAATGAAGATATGCCCCTACGTATGTTCTTGGAAGGACATAGACTACTGAACACCGAGATAACATCTGAAATATTGAGGAAAGTACTTCAGAGCTACATGTGTTTGACTTTTATGAATTATTATGAATATTCACTCAAACGAAAACAGTGGCTGAATTTTGATAATAAAAGTATGAAAATAGAAAAGTTTCAAGAATTAAGCTTGATACAGATTTTGGAGTTTATGTAAAGGGTATTTTCAAGACAATCATGGTCTCCAAGAATACTTTTAAAGAGTTTAAGAAAAGGGGTTTGGTAAGAATGTAGTATTATGGTGGTGTTCCTATGGTTTCAGACATGATTTCCATATGTAAATAATAATTGCCCTGAGGTACTGCCTCATGGCTCTACGCAAATGAGTTTTGGCTCCAATTTCGAACTAGTCAGCACTTATTGACTTCCCATGTCATGATCATGATACGTTGGATATCCTTCCAGAATATGCTTTGTCAGTGACATACATTTTGCTATCCTTGAAATGTTTCCATTACTGAAACTCAGAAACATGGCTAACTGTTTTATCCTATGTGAATTTTAAGAATTTTATGGCTGTTGTGTTCAAGAACAGACAAAAAATTCCTTCTATATCTCTGCTGTATTTTCACTGAGATGGCAAAGCGTACTAGGTGCTTTCACTTGCTATGACAAAATACGCTAGGTCAGCGTTTCTTAAACTGTGGGTCGCGGGACCTGCAGCAGGGGGTCGCCAAAAAATTTAGCAGTTTTGATATTTTTTATTATAATAATTGTACAATTACCAAATATTTTTACACAATGTATGTGAATATATATAAAGATAAGACAATACAGACAAAGAAAAAAAGGGAAACGTTTCGACGCATTCTTTTTATAATAGAAACTTTCACTTTACTTGCTTCGCACGTGACGCTGTCATTTCGTCTGTTATTTAAAATTCTCACATTGTTCTATGTCTTAAAATTAGAAATAAAAGTTAATGACCTAAAACTGCAATAGTATATTACAGTACAAGTGAAAGATTTCACAGTTTCACACACGCGTGTGTCGGATTTGCGCAATGCTTATGGTGGTCCCACAAAATATTCGTATATACTATGAGGGTCCTGGGGTCACGAAAAAATCTCAGTGATAAAAAGGGGTCGCGATTGAAAAAAGTTTAATAAGCTCTGCTCTAGGTCATGGATGTCCAGTTGAATGTTCAAATGCAACACTTTGACAAACATCTGAAAAATAATTGTTAATAATTATAATTATAAATATAATGATTATTTTTACAAACTAAGAAAACACTCTATATTGTTACCTTACTGTTTATCATAATTTATCATATATCATACACATCTAGCTTCCATGATTTTGTTTCTTTTTAAATGCTGCTCAGTATAAAGTAATTGTTTCTTACGTGTTGGAAAACAGTATATTGTTACGAAATGTCAAGGCGCGGTAAGATGGCTTTCCCGCAAAGCAGATTTAGGGTTGCCATAAAATAGCAAAGAGAGGCAAGGTTGTCACATTTGACGAAAAATCGCCTTTTTGGCGATATTTGGCGAAAAATTGGCGATATTCCATGGACGGATGGAGAACTTTCCGGAACGAATTCTTACCGGGTTAGCCCAGAATGTTCTCGAACACCAGTCAAAAAAGCTATATAAACCCTGCTGGTACGCGGAGAATTAGTATCAAGTGTGTGCTTCATCGAGAGGACGGGAGTGTGTGTCTCGTCTAGCGAGTCAGTCCGTGCGGAGTCGATCCGAGTTGACAGCCGGGCAGCTAGTGCCGAGTGGGTCGTCGAGCGCACCGAAGGAGTCTGTTAGTGTATCGCGGTTAGTGCATCGTCGAGTAAGCGCGTTGAGCTCCGGGAACGACTGAACCGAAGAGTCGGGAGCTGTGCTCATGTGACGTCGAGTTGCATCGCGAGTTGTAGTCTTACAGTACGTGGAGTTCCAAGAGCGACCAAGCAGAGTCGGGAGCTGTACTCTGGTGCTTTGCAGGAAACTGTCTCCACCGCTATTGCCTGACAGTGTGATGGCTGTGTCGTTGAATGTGTCAGCGTGTTTATAACAGTTCGACGACTGTAAAAGTGATTTTGGAGCTGTTCTGATTAATATTGGCTAAATAAAGTGTGTTTCGATACTTCATAAAGTGTCGTCGTTATTCACTTCAAATTTACAAACCCCGTACGAACGTGAAGGAAGAAAATAACGTAACAACTGGTGTCAGAAAAGGAGAAAAACGCAACAATATTTTACTATAATTATAAAAATCCTGTTGAATAAATGCTGTATAGGCAAACAAATTGACAAAAGATAGGTAACGAGACAATTTTCCTCAGTTGCAAATAGACGCTAGAAATATCTGTGGAGGAAGAAGTTTTTAGAAAAGTTAGAATTGTTACATCACATCACTTGACTCTCTCAATAATTTATCATCAACCTGGCCTAGTAAGTGTTGCTACTGCACAAGATAAGATCTCTAACTCATCTCCCACGCGATCTGGCTCATAGCCAGTTCTCAGTGTGCTACTATTCGACGTTACTTTATGATCTTTATCTTTTCAGTTACTATTAAAAGTCCTTAATGAACTGAGCAATTTAAAATCTATGAGCACAATTCTTATTCAATTTATGGCATACTGTGAACGTTTTGGCTGTGTGTTTTTCATCATGTGTAATGTGAATGCGGATCAGTAGTTCCTCTTCGAAAATCCTTCACGAAGGTAGCTTGCACTTAAGAGAGCCTTAGTTAGTGCGAAATGGCAATTTATTTCTCAAAAAAATTGTCTGTTATAAATGAATGTTTAAAATTGAGAGTTATAAGGATAAAGATTCTGCTAAGTCAGTTGGTCCGCTGCTGTTATCACTTGCAGAATTAAAAAATGTAATTAATGATATAATTCAGGAAATAAAAGAAGGAAAAGATAAATTATATGAAATGAAGGGCCTGCTAAAATGAGTGCAAAATTTAAATAAAAGATTGTATCATATGAATGAACATTTTTCCTGTTGTTTTGCAAAATAAAAATATTCAAAGTGCTTCCTTCGAATTGAAGCAGAACTTCATTTTATAGTTTTTTTGAGCAATTTCTTTCAAAGTGAATAATTCCATGTTCATGAAGCAATTGTATGGAAGATATTTTATTATTAGGGTAATATCAGCCTTAATTTGTATTGCTGTAACCAAATAATCCGTCTAATTACTTCTGTAAATATTTACAGGAATACTGTATAAGGTATTTCTCCTGCCTTCTTAGCATGCCTTCGTAGTGTAGTGGTCAGCTAGCTCGGTGCGTATTCGAGAGGCCCATGGTTCGAGTCCTGGCGAAAGCATTGCTCATATTTCACGTCTCCTGCTTCGAAATAACCTAATGTCACTACAGTGTCGAACTAAAAGGCTGATGAATGATGATTCTCCATCCCCAAAATGTGGTGATTGGGTCCTTTAATCTCCAGTCGCTCTTTAAAAGGGAGAGTATATAAAGTATTTCTCCCGCCTTCTTAGCATGCCTTCATACTATAGTGGTTAGCGCACTCGGCGCGTAGTCGAGAGGTCCGTGGTTTGAGTCCCGGCGAGGGCATTGCCAATTTTTCACATCTCCTGCTTCCAAAAAAATCCTAATTTCTCTGCAACTGTAACTAATAAAAAGTTCACGTTATCTCAGTACAGAATTATTTAGCTTTCTTTTTCCCTCCCTTTCCTTTTGTGTTCTTTTTTTTTTAATTTGATTTGTAACTCTGTATTTTTTTTACAAAAAAGTAATTAATAATATAAGGTGTTTATGAAGTCTCTGAGCAACTTTACCCCATTATTTTGAGCGCACTGTAAGAGGTAAATTGTATTGTAGAGGTAGTGGTGTACACGTACGTCAAAGTTTTTCCCCCAGTAATTTGCTTTGGTTTAATATACACATAATGTGAGGATTTGGGAATCCTCGCTTCACAAGGGAGTTGCAGCGGGACAGCCCGACAGTGACTGTTTGGTGTGGGTTGCTACATAAAAAGATTTTAGGATCATTTTCTTCAAGTGAAAAAATAATAACAACCAGAATTTACATCGATACATTGATTTATGGCATTTGCTTACAATTGGAAGATAGTCAACTATAGGTCATTTTGTCGCTTGTCTAATTTGTGTTACTTGTGCCCCTTGTTACAAAAAACTTTGAGCCTTAATTGTGAAAATGTGATCAATACCAAAGATATAAGTTATTCCACTTCCAAACGACAAACTGTGAAAGTTGTTCAAGACTTTGTGGATACTTTATATCAGTGATCTCGAATTCTTGGCCCATAGACCGCATGCGGCTTCCAAAGCGATTTTCTGCTGTACGCGAATTCATAGTCCGTAAACTAATTAGCATTATTTTTATTATAAGAATTTGAAAAAAAACTTAAGATTTTGAGGGCTTCGAACCCAATTTTACATCGTCTTCATTACCAAAAACGAACGTGAGAAATGCTCCGGAAATCTAAAAATAGAGCTAATTGATTTGTATTATATATAAATCTTAATCACAGATTTGAGGATATGAGTTTGATTAACTTTTATTAGTGCTTGTCGAAAGATAAATATCTTTAGTTACGAATTTTTGCAATAAGAATAATCGCTTTATTGGAAGCATATTTATTTGCACGTGAATAGTTTTTTTTTCCCTTAGTTGAAAATTAAAAAGTCTATGAACAGAACCAGACTTCGAATAAGTACTTATAAAGTACTTATAAATTCGTGACGAAGGTACTTTCTTGTAACTTTCCTTCAAGGATATAAAAATCGAAGCACCGTGATTGTAGTTGTTGTAGCTAAAAGGTGTAGTAAAAAGAGGGAAAGATGTTTATAGTTTTTTACGTACAATTATTTACATACATATACAAGCATGCATTTTTTCTGTATGTTTCATAGAAAAATGTAGTAAATAAAAGAAAGAGAACAAAATTGTCGTTATTTATTAATGTAATGCATATTATGTATTCTCAAACTTTGTGTCTCTTAAGAAGTTTTCTTATATTTCTTTCTATTTAAATTAAAAGTAAGTTATTTATTGGTTATTTCAATAAATCAATCGTTTGAATAAATCATTGAAAAATCAGTCATTTCAATAAAACAATCATTTGAATAAATGTCAGTCTGAAAATTTTAATATTTAGCTATCAATACGTTTGATTTACAAACTGTCGTCAATAGAAATATCTTGTACAGCCAATGTTTAGATTTCAGACAAAAAGTAAGTATAAATATATAAATTTGAATTTTTCTTTGCAGCATTCTTATTTGTTATGTTTTGTCAAATATATACAGTAATTTTCTGAAAATTTAATCAATACTTTTTTGTAAATGAGGCCCGTGATCTACTTTAATATCGTGCAATTTGAGTATGAGAGAGTGGACAGTGATATCAACACGAGCTTGTGTAGTGTTAGAGCTAACCCAACATGTACAGGAATGTGGAGTTCTGTTCGAAGCTAACCTAATGTAAGAGGCATTTTGCAGTGGAGAATTATCAGAATCCAATGAAAAATATTCTGTTAAAAAAGCTGGAGAGGTCTACTTTTAATATTTTTTAAGATGTTTGTAAAACTTGGTCAATAATATTCTTCCTTCAGGATAATGAATTTGAAGGGTGTTTTTTTGTTGCCTTTTTACATTTTTACATTCAGAATTTTTAAACTGGATTTTTTGGACTATTATGAAAAATTCCTAACAGCTGTTTTACTCATATTCTATGAATTTACCATTTTGCTATCTTTATATTTAGTTTTGTTAAATGCACTTCCTACCATTTTGCGGTGGGGAAAATGTTTCATCTCTAAGGTCATGTTCTTGAGGAAGCCCATCCCCTTCCAATCTCTTTCAGGGATAAGTTTATTCCAAAGAAATGTTTCTAATATCCGTATTTGCAATTTCCACCCCACCCACTGGTGAAGCCCCATGTGAGCCTCAGTATGAATCTTATTTTCTCTCCCCACTTCCTGTTGTGTGGGCGATACAACATTTGTGTTACATGTGAAATGTACTTAAAAACTGCTTAAAAACCATTTCCGGTATCAGTTCATTTTTTCTTTGCCTGTATTTTATCTGTTTTGATATGGGCTGGGGAAAAAAGCACGTCATCGGAGTTGAAGTGGTATTTTCTAAACTTAAGGTCCATAAAAATTTAGTTAGAATTTGACATTCTTCTGGGGCACTCAGAAATGTTTTATAGATTGATAGGAAAGAATGATATTTTTGTATAATTTTGATCACATATACAATCGGAGTATAGTTACAAATATAAAAAATTAGACCAAAAATGCAGAATAGTTTTTTGTTGTTGAAGAAGAAGAACTTGTTTTAATAGCGTTTGAAAAATTTAGGCTTATCTGGTTTCTTTCTGATTTAATTAAAAATTTTATTATTTTTATTGGTATTTTAGAATTTTTTTTTTTTTTTTCAATTTAAAAAATAAAATAAAGAGATGGTAAAGTAAAGTTGCAAGACGCGCCGAGCGAAAACTTTCTTATATTTCTTTCTATTTAAATTAAAAGTAAGTTATTTAATGGTTATTTCAATAAATCAATCATTTTAATAAATCATTGAAAAATCAGTCATTTCAATAAAACAATCATTTATCAAACTTTTATAAATTATCAAACTTTTCCTGTATTATATTCCCATTGCAATCCTCATTAAGAATATAAACTTAACTGACGTCTAACAGTTCAGGTAGCGCTTGCATGGCAAGCATGATTTGCTGTTACTTCTTTACAATGCTTTCAAACTAAACATGATATTATACAGTACAGGTACAGTATGTTTTAATTATATATCTTCAGCTAAGAATTAGGCTGAAATATCGGAATATTTTTCTGTTACAGATATAAAACAAAGAGAGAAAAGTATGTTTAGGTAAGTAATTCGAGTATGGCCAAGCACACAAGGGTTTTCTGTCTAAGAATGCCTTCATGGAGGATTTTTAAGAGTTTAGGTTTATGTGATTAATCTGCCTAAAGGAATGGATGCCTTTGTGGAGAACTTTCAAAGGGAAACTGGCTCGTATACACGTTACACATGGGGAAACATGCAGCGACTACATAAAATTAGCAAAGGAACAACCTTGTGTTTGGCGTAGACTCTATCGGTTTCGAAGGACGCAGGTATAGCTCTAAATGAATTAAGTCATGCAGTTATGCAAAAACATTTGGAATCATTAACAATTTCTCCTTCCAATTTACGTGGAGAAATAAGGTTCAGCCATAGTAGTTGTACTGTTTAGTCAGAATTTGATCAATTCTGCCCTTTTGTAAAACTTCAGTTCGTTAAACTGAAAACCTTGCCCTCTATTTGTAATCAGAACGGAAACGTCCTTAAAATAATAATAAATAAATAAAAAAAAATAAACCAAAATAAAAGTTGAAAATCGTTTAGTGAATGAAACGTCTAATATTTTCTCCCTCCTCACGGCCTTTCCTCTACTTTTTACCGCCTATGCATCACCCCCACGTGTAAATGCTCGATTCAAAACTTTTAATTTATTTTACTTGTTTTCTATTATCATCGGCTGATCTCATCGCCTACGCGAAGCTAGAGGTTGGGAGGGAAATAAAACATTAGCAGGTAACGGAGTTATAAGGAATGGGGGAGGGGGTATACAACGTGGGAGAACTGTCAGGAGAGAGGCAGTTTCAGGAAGCAAGGTCGACAGGTTCGATTCTTTCTTTGACTTTTTATTAACTTTATTGCATTTGCGATGTTTTTTAGACATTTCGTCTACGTTTTTATTATGAGGCTTTAAGCATATGTGCGAGTGATATATTTACTTTACGTTTTCTTCACTTCTCGTTAATCATGTTAGAATCTCAAGACTTTCCTACTGTAGTTGCTGTTAGTAGAAAATGTTTTTTTAATTATTTAAGATAGTTTGAAGACTTTTGCTTTAATAGTAGAATTAAGCTGAGAAAAAAATGATTTATTTTTTTTAATTGCTTTTATCTTTAGATCCGATGTTAACGTAAATCTGTAACGCGCTTCTTGCTGTGTGGCACATTTTAATAAATCCGTTAATAGTTGAAACTCTTTCATTAACATTGTAATGGAATTAAGCCAAAAAATAGTTATAATAGTGAATTGCGCAGGGAAAAT
This sequence comes from Stegodyphus dumicola, assembly GCF_044657685.1. Lineage (NCBI taxonomy): Eukaryota > Metazoa > Arthropoda > Arachnida > Araneae > Eresidae > Stegodyphus > Stegodyphus dumicola. Next base: position 210,467,786 of record NC_140770.1, read on the forward strand.
TGTTCTAGCTGTTCCTAAATTTTCGCAACAATTGCATTTTAAAGGCCCACCAGCGGTCGAGTGATAAAGTCCCTGAACGCGGGTAGTTCGGTCCAAGGTTCGAATTTCGCGAACAGGCTGGTTGCCTGGGCGTTTTTGTAGTTTTCCCCATGTGTAACGTGTTAAAACGAGCCCGTTTTCCGTATAAAGTTCTCCATGAAGGCATCCCTCCCGTCCTTCCGTGTAATGCCTTAGGGTGGCGCACGTAAATAATAATAATAATAAATACATTTTAAAAAAGGTTTTAGTTAAATCGATATCTAATCAGTTATACTCGTGCCTCTTGCCGTTTAATTTTGACCTTTATTTGCACATTTGTCGAACGACGGGACAGAAAGGAAAAGATTGACAGGAAATCAAATTTAAAAGCAAACTGCTTATATAATATTAAAAAAGCGTGCATACTGTGAATCAGCATGTACGTCAGAATCAATATGCGCATTTGTTTTAAAATGAAATGTATAAAACTAATTTACCGTTAACTTTATTGCAATAGTTTTTTTGTGTATTTCGCGTAATGAAAGTAATAGCTTATTTCCTCTTTTACAGGTAAGAATTCTGATACTGTTCTGACACTTCAAATGGTGGAAATCTGGAGCCTCCCGACTATAGCAGTAATGTATTATAATTCTGTTTAAGTTATAAATGCATATACAGTGGTACTTTGGTTACTAATGCATTCCAGGTCTTTGGACGTATACCGAACGAACTTTTCCAATAAGTGATGCGAGTTTTATCTACTATTTATTTTTAACTAATAGTTCATTTTATGTTAGCTTTTTTCCTATTACTCTCTTTTCGCCCAAACTTTTAATGACAGAATGTAATGAGATAGCGAGAGTTTATTCGGATTAAGGTAGAATGAAGTGCTATTTAAGCAAGAGTTTTGGAAGTTAGTTTTAGAGAGTATTTGTCTATTTCAGCCACGTTATGCTGTGATTATTAGCGACTTGCGTCAGCGGCGTTGAGTGTTCTAGCCATTAAGCTTTTCTCGCCTGTGTACTTCAAACCAGAGCTCTTCCTGCGCATTAAAGTATTCTACGAGCCGTTAGGTCAATCTACTACACCTTGAAATTTATAGTTCTTATGTTATTCTGTTAAGCCAGAAGTGCTCGGCTTCTTGTAACCCAAGTTGAATCATTTTTTAATTTTATGTTTGAATAAAAGGGTCTTAGACATCCTTCTTCTGATGTCTGCTTTGTTTCGCAAGACTAGAAGATAAATAATCCTTTTAAAAGTTTATGTTCCCAAAGAGGCATAGACTTTACAGAAATAAAGGAAAGATAATTAATCCGTGCATATACAAAAATCCTATTATTATAATCATTTAACGATTGAAAAAACGATCAGAATTTTAAAAAAGGGGTTGAAAAGGTGCGATTATAATGAAATAAATACATATTAGTTTTTACAAAGTTATAGTTATTCTTTTTTTTTTTTCAAAATATTTAATACTTTTCCTTCGCGTCCGTATATATATTTATATATGTATAGCAAACACGAGTCCATTTGAACACATTTCAGTTGTAGTATTTAAGAAGTTTTAAAAATATTTAATAAACATGATCTTTCAACTGTATATATTGTAACAGGCAATGTGATTAAATTTTTAAACGTTTTTGGATATTCGTGAAAATATCTACGCTGTTGTCTTGTAAAGCTTCTGCAGCAGTTGATCTTGTCTGTTGTGCCTGTAATTTCTTTTTCCATAGCTGGTATTATGCAGTCAAAATACTAATAATATGACAATTTGATAAATATTAAGAATATGCTTCTTTCAGTATTTCTCTTTTATTTCCTTGTAGAAAGTGTAAAGGAAGTATTGTAATCGCGAAATGTTTCAGGCAGCATATTTCAACGAAAATATCCATTTTGACCGCTATCGGATGCAATTTAACGATGTTTTTGCGTGACATCTGTACGTAAGGTCAGAATAAAAGATTCTTTTTCTCCAAAAAAACTATAAAACTGCTTCAAAATGAATTCTGAAGAGAATTTTTCGTGGTGTCTGTACGTACGTATATAGTATGTATCTCGCATAACTCAAAATCCAGTAGCCTCAGAGCGTTAAAATTTTGTATATAGGACTGCTATAAGATATAGATGTGCACCTCATATTTTGGTTGCAATCGGCCGGACCAAACGTATATATAAATACATTTATAATTTATTTACTAAATAATATTGATTATATTATCTCCTAAACTTAATTTATATATATATATATATATATCCACTCTGTTACCCGGCTCAGGGATCTCAGTTTCTTTACTCTTATATGTTTGTAAATTGTGCATGTTTTGCTTTAAAAATAATTGAATTATGTTGTTCTTATCTACCGGTTAAGGTTTTTATGCATTTAAGAAATCTGCAAGCAATATTTGTAGAATTATCAACAATTTAAAAGCTGATTAAGTGCGGCTAAGCTTAATTTTTAAGTAACATGGCGGACATGTTTGTTTACATTAGAAACAGCCGACCAGCGGCCGAGCGGTAAAGTCTCTGAACACTGGTAGTTCGGCCCGAGGTTCGAATCCCTCGAACGGGCTGGCTGCATGGGCGTTTTCGTGGTTTTCCCCATGTGTAACGTGTATACGAGCTAGTTTCCCTTAGAAAGTCCTCCACGAAGGCATCCCTCCCCTTAAGCAGATATCCCTCGAGGCTTTGCCATAATCCCCCACACACACATTTGAAACAGCAAAATAGTAGATTTTTTGCCAACCTAGAGAGACTAAGCTTCGCAACAACAAAGATAACGCCTTCATTTATTATTGCGAATTAAATCATGCTTAATCTTTCTGGAATTTTTTCGAGGAAATAAGTGTTCAAAATTTACTTCGTAATTTTTAATATAGATATTTTGAGTTTTTATGTATTTTTGCCTTCTCGCTAAGTGAGAACTGAATTAATTGAATGAGAAATACTCAATCGTCTGTGAAAAACAGTTACTTTTTTGTTTTGTTTGCTTAATTTCTTTTATATATCATTGTAGCTTTATTATAGTATTTGAATAGAACATGTGGCAACGATTAGAAAATTCTATTATTGAAATGATATAAATTTTGTGCATTCTGAGTTATAATATGAACGAAATATAACGCTGTTAAGTGAACCTAACTCCCCAGCGTCGCTATGGTAAACAAACAGAGTGAATTTTAAAGAGTGCATTTATTCCATTGTCGTTTATACGCTATCGACAAAGTAGATTTAATTCAATCCAATAAGTGAAATGCAAGTAAAAATGTTTATAATTTAATATTCCGTACAAGGAAGTCATGTGGTGTACACATTAGATTTTTTTTTCATCTGCGATATCATTAAAATATGCAGTGAACTCGTTACTGCTTTGTGAATTTTTCTTTATGATGTAAAATTACAGCATGCGAGAATTTATTGTTGTTTTTGTTGTTGCTAATTATCTCGTTTGTCTGTCAGTAACATCAGAACGAGCCCACGAAATTCATCGTGGCACAGAGTGCAAGATGGCACCTGTTGCTTGAGCACCATACAAGTAACAGTACGACTTTGCTCAGCTCCGCCCCAAATTTTGAAGGAGAGCGTCCCGGGAGGACGGGTCCGATTGTCTCCCACCTCTCTTCCCAGTCAGCGTCGCTAACCACAACCACGGTTGGGCAGCCGAAATTTCATTAAAAATTGTTTTCCTAAAAAAAGATTCGGGTATTTCTGCTGGAATATTAGAATAATTAATTTTTTTTTTCCTGTTACTTTAAAACGGATTCCTGTTTTAGAAAAAGAGAATTGTAATTTTAGAAAAAGATAATTGTAATTTTAGAAAAAGAGGAGATTCTCTGATTGATTGCGAATCATTTCAAGTTCTTTCGCAATATCGCCGCACAGTTGAATTGCATCAATGAGTTCCACTACCTTTGCAAAATCGTAAGAGGAAATACTTTTTGTATTGTAAATAGAGATATTTACGATACAAAAAGTATTTCCTCCTATTTACGATACAAAAAGTATTTCCTCCTATTTACGATACAAAAAGTAAATTCTCAAGACATTTTGTTATTTGTAAAATAACAAAATTGGAACTTCTCAATGAATTTAGAAGAATGTAGGTTCCAGATCAGACGAAGCTTTATCAGAATTTCCAATTATTTCAAGAGCAAGAATCAAATGACCACATGCACGTCTACCATCGCCATGCTAGATTTGTGTTGCTGTATCCGTCGCGTAGAAGATAGTTTTAAGCGCACAATTCTATTATAATACACTACCCTGCAACACACTATTTCTTCTAAGAGTATTAATGAATGAATAACAATTTTAACGACTCCGAAGCAATTACGAATATTTTTAATCTAGCATACGTCTGAAATAGCCAAAATATGTAGAGAATGAAAGGCGCAATTTACAAATAGTGCTGATGGGAATTTTTCTCTAATTTTAACTTGTACACCATTGAATGCTACAGACATGGCAGCAGCACTATTATATCCTTGTCCACTTTTATATCTTGAATTCAAACGTTATGATTCTAATGGTTTCAAAATTGTATTTGCTATATATTTTCTACGTGTTGAAATTACTGGCGCAAACTGCAAAAAAAATTTGAACTGGTAAAAATTTGTTGTCCTCGCTTTCAAAAATCTTATACATAAAGAAACTTGCCCTATCAAAGAAATATTTTCAGTTTCATACGCTATAATTGAAAAATATTTGCTTGAATTTATTTTTTCAATCAATTCTTTTTAAATTATTTCCTTGTAAGCATGTTTAATTTCGTTTTGTACTTAAGGCAATACATGCGTTGTTTTATTAAAAGATAATTCTAAATGCTGTTTCAGCATTGCATCCCCCTCACCAATTCCGAATTTAAACACTTGGTGGAAATTCCCGTCAGGATGGTTATGTTCCTTGCTTTCATCTGTTTAATTAATTTGTCTGTAACCGCGATGATCTCTAAAAGGATGTGCAACAGAAATTGCTGTTTTTATAATAAAACTAAGTTTTTATCTATTGTACACTCATGTCCATAAATTAAGGATAATTCGGAGTCACGCGGAAATCGAACTCTAAAATAAATATATCACCTGTAAAATCACTACATACATCTTAAAGAATCATATGCAAATTTCAGGAAGTAACCAGATGACACCGATGGTACGTCACAATGACGAGAGTGTAAGAGAGTGATGTATAAGAAATATAGGCAAAGAAGTAAAATTGTTCGCAGGCGCTTTATAAGCATTTCAGTGCAATAACCGAATAGTTATGACACAAAGGACGCATTTGTATGATTTTTTACGTGGTAGAATTATCGGCCGTCTGGAATGTCGGCGTACCCAACTGGAAGTGTCAGACGAACTTGGAATTGCCCAGAGTGTCATCTCCAGGCTTTGGCAACGATTCCAAGATAATGGTAATGTGAGTAGACGTTACAGCACAGGTCGCCCCAGAGTTACAACGCCGAATAAGCCCGGTATTTAGCAGTTACTGCCAAAAGAAACAGGCGGAGCACAGCCTCAGACCTGTCTCATCAGCCCTCTTCAGCCACTGGTACGACAATTTCAAGGCAGACCGTGTACAGACACTTAGGGCAGATTGGTCTATATGCTCGTAGACCTGTCAGATGCGTTCCACTTACTGCAACTCACTGTCGCCTGCGGTTAGCCTGGAGTAGAGAGCATGCATTGTGGACACCGCAACAGTGGACTTCTTTGATGTTTTCCGACGAGTCCAGGTTTAGCTTGCAGTCTGATTCTAGCCGGAATTTCATGTGGAGAGCTCTAGGTACCCATTACCACCAAGAAAACATCATTGGACGACATCGTTACTGTGGTGCAGGAGTGCTTGTTTGGGGTGGAATTATTCTGGGTTCCAGAACTGACCTGCATGTTCCAATTGGAAGGAACCATGACAAGCCAAATCTATAGGGACGTCATTCTGGAACAACATGTACGTTTGTTTCTGGGCGCCATGGGTGCAAAATTCGTGTTTATGGATGACAACGCCCGTCCTCACCGTGCAAACATCGTAAGCGAATGCCTTCAATCGGAGGATATCACCCGTATGGACTGGCCAGCATTCTCAACGGACTTGAATCCAGTAGAGGACGTGTGGGACATGCTTGGCCGACGAGTTGCAGCCCGTCAACCTCCTCCTACATGTCTACCGGAACTTCGGAGAGCATTGCTTTTTGAGTGGTGTAATATCCCCCAAGATCAGATTGATAATTTGATACTCAGCATGCCTAGGCGTTGTACGGACTGTATTGCGTCGTCTGGGAGACATACAATGTATTAACAATCATACCAACCATGTAATATTGGTTTTTTGTTAATAGGTTTTTTTTTTTTTTTTTTTTTTTTTTGTATTTTGCTCCAGGGAGAGAAAATTGCTAAATTTTTAAATAATATCAAACATATAGCATCTTTTTTTGTTCTTTACCTTTTGTTTAATAAATAAGCTTTACAAATAAGTCAAATTTGTTTTGCTTCTAACTCTTCCTTTGCCTCATTTTGCATTATCCTTAATTTATAGACATGAGTGTATTTTGCCTGTCGAGCGGTGGCAGTATCAAGAATATTTCTTATGGCTTGTTACGCTCTTCTACAATGTTCCTTAAATTGCCAGCAGTTAGCAAAGAATATACGATATATTCTTTTTCTTGATGCTCACAAGTTTTACTATCGATTTGAGTCAGAAATGAAAAGGCTGATTCACTAATTGCCCCAATGGTTGGTTTGATTTGCCCGCATATTTCTTTGCAAAGCTCCCATTATGTGGATAAATTTCGTTTTCAATTTTGGAATAAGTGAGCTATGGGTAGTCTATCAGTAAACAACATTGAATTTTTGTCTTTACATAAATTTCCTCTCAAATTCCTTTAATTTCTCAAGGGCAATGTAACAGTCAGAGAGTCACTTGGCAGGCAGGGATTTAGTTACGTTTCAAGAATTGATTTGGAAGGTATGCCAATGTATACTCAGCCACATATCATCAGCAAAAAATTACCTAAATTCTTGTTGGCTTCATTTAACGAATAACATGATGTTTTGAAAATCTATGAGGACTAGAAGGCAGGCTTCGAAGATTGCAGTTTGAGAAATGCTGTTTTATGAGATGATGATGCATGTTACTAGAGAAAACAGCGATAGAAGCTGTGACCTTGAGACACTTATTCTAAGTTTAGAAAATATAGTTTATCTTTCTTCTGCTCCCAGTTTAATTCTTAATGCTTCATCGAGCCTGCTATTTCGTGTTTTATAATGTTATTCTAGCCTCCTTTTACAAGTGCGTTTCCCTTCTTTCTCCTCAATGCAGATAGGCACCGAGTGTTCATCTTGATGTACCGAGTGTTCATCTTGGTAACCGAACGTAACCAATTACATTTTGTGAAGTGAACTTTATTTTACACTGTATGCTTGTGTGTCCACCATGCAGGTTTAGATAATAATTTGTAGATATATTATTAATAATAGATATATTATGGATATATTATTGGTATTTCTTCTTAAACTTAACAGATTAATATGTTCGTACATAAAATGAGAAACATTTTGGCCTACTTAAAAAGGCAATGCAAGGGATCGTTAAGAAATTTATGGACAAAATTTTAGATTAAGGAACATCAGGGACTATAAAAAAGGTTTTGAAACTGTTGAAATTTGCAGCTAACTATGTTAAAATAAGAATTTTAAAAATTCATGGTTATATAATGTGGTTTGCAACGGACTAGATCGACAAAAACGATTGTCTCAGTATGATTTCGATTTAATTTTAAACGTTATCTCGAAATTTGGCTTACCTTAACCTCTGTTTCAACTTAAACCTTTCCGGAGGATGCGAATTGTTCTACGTACTTGGCAAGAACGCATCAGATGCTGAAGAAGAGAGATTGCCAGCAGTGAATACGATCTGCTGTAGAAATATCAAACAACAGGTTTTTAGTTGTGATGATGATCCTAAATAGCTACAAAAATGCACATTTCATTGACATCTACCATCTTCTAAAATTCTCAGCCCTAGAAATTATCAGGGATCATTGAGTTGGGAATTTTAGTTTGAGTAATTCTCTTAACAGCGAAGACAAATAAAATGGTTAAGTTAATTTTGGTATTTTGATGATTGGGCGATGAGTTGCCAGCTACAAAATCGTCCAGACAGTTAAGTCAGGAACTTGCGGATAAAATTAAGAACACATTTAAAGCTGAAATATCGCAGCCTCTCCTACCTTTTAATGTGTTAGAGAAAGGAAGGAAGGTAACGTAAATTTCTTCTTCTATCCGACCGTCCGTCTATCCGACCTTGTGTGGGCGACCTTCTGTTTCCTCATCAAGTGGTTGTCCCAAACCGCCCACAGTGGCACGTGGTCCGAATGCGCGCCACAAGCAAGTACTACTTATGGCACGTGGTCCGAATAACCGCAAGCAAGTACGATTCACGACACGTGCTCATTCAGTTGCATAAAAATTTTTAATATTATGGCAGTATCACATACGTTCACGACGTGTACAAGTTACCAATTTTTACTTTTAATGCTGAATATTTAAATTTTGAATCGTATGCATAGAGTAAAAATTATCCAGTAAAAGAAATTTCTAGAAGTATCAGCAAAGATATTTTATCTTGCAATGAAATTAGAAGCGCAGCGAGTAAATTCTGTTCTTTTAATCTTTACAGTGATAGACCCATCAGGACTTTTCGGCATTACGTTTTGTTCTTGTTTAAGAAATTTAATGGGAAGTCGGAAGTACTGCAACGTAACGAGAATGCTACACATGTTATGAAATAATTTCTGTTATCACTGTTGTTTTGGCTTCGGGCTTATGATAAACTATTTTTTTAAGAAGAGAAATAAAAGAATTGTGTAACTTTTTAACATTTTTAATATTAAAGGAATCTTGTTTCAGGAATTAAGAAATTGCTGGATGCTATTTTTATATTCATTGTTTTTTCATTTTGACTAGCAGATAGTAATGAATGACTTTGTATATATACCTGAATTTATTTATCCAATGACCGGACACTTGCTATACTTGCTTGCGATTTTAGGGTAGGCACGTCTGGGTTATTTTCTCCTGCCCGGTTTCATTCGTAACCATGGTAAAGACAAGTAGGGCAGATAAAGTCAACATCCTTAACTGCTTTTGTCCCACTACATTTCCCTTTAGTGTTTTGCTTCCTGAAATGCGCACGAATGAATGCTTGTCTTGAACTGCAGTTTAAATGATTTGGGGATAATAAGTTATGTGCGGTGAAGAAGAAATGCGTTGCAATGGCAACTGGGACATGGTTTGAAAGGCCTTGAAGTGCCTATTTTAAAGTAACAGACTATAGTTCATGCATTGGATAGCAATAACGAGCCTGTTGTTCATTAAATCGTCTCAAAACCGAAAGCGTTGCCTACGGGCCGATATCACATCTACAAACTTCCATGCCTTTTCCAACACTCGAATCCGCGACTATTGCTGTGGCAAGCTGGCTCTCCCATAAATGAATCCCACGAACGGGCTGGCTGAATGGGCGTTTTCGTTGTTTTTTCCATGTATAACGTATATACAAGCCAGTTTTCCTTAGAAAGTCCTCCACGAAGGCATCTCTCCCTTTAGGCAGATAATCCTCGAGGCTTTGCATAATCACACAAAGCAAACCAAACCCATAAATGCATATGTTGTTAGTTAATTAAGATAAATTAATAAACAACTTAAATTATTTTGTTTAAAGGAATTTTATCTGTGGGACTATTTAAATTCTTCGAACTGTAGACTTTTTGTAAAAAATCCATCTTTAAATTTTATTTCGCAAAAGTGTGCGGAATTATAGCAATATAAAATATTATAAAAGTGTGCAGAGTTATATCAATAAAATATCCGCTAATTGATAAAATGTAATTTTAACATCGTTTTCCAGGGATAAAATATGCTAATATAATAATAAAGCATGATTAGATATAATAAGACTTGCATGATGATCATTTTAAAAATATAACTTTTTGATTATCATTATCCAAATGTCAATCGTATTAATAAAACTGCACGAAATGAAGCAGAATAACTGCGATATTTTGTAAAAAAAAAAAACTGGCCTTGGATTTTCATTATCGGAGTTGTCAAAAATATTCAGGAGAAAATTAGTTAAAGAAACTTTTTTTGCTGTATCACATGCTTCGTGATAATGAAATGAATTGACGAAAACTTCTCGAAATCCTGCATGTTTCTAATAAAGGCAACGTGATTAAGTGACGCTGTGGACGGCGCATTATAACCTTTGATCAGAATCTAATTTATCATTTTATGCTTGTTTAAGTAAGTTTTTGTAATTAGACTTGCTGAATGGACAAATTTCTGTTACACAGATGTGTATAAGGTTTCTGACTGTATCCACTTTCCAAAAATGATGTCCGAATTTTGCGTGTGACACGTTGTAATTGATACTTTTCGTATCATGAATACATATGAGCAGAACGTATACGTCTGGAATTAGATGTTAAAGAGTGTCTGAATGTGACTCGCTGTAATTGATGTCTTACGTCTTGTGCATATATATTAGAATTAAGATCAGGTTTTTAGGGGGGAAGAAAAGTTGGGAACTGTAGAGACCAAGGATGTCAAACTCAGTACCTCCAGTGGACTAAATAGTACCATTTTACAATAGTGCGGGCAGCAGGGGGAAAAACAATTTCACACTTGATGTATTGTTACCTTTTTTCCTGACACCAGTTGTTACGTTATTTTCTTCCTTCACGTTCGTACGGGGTTTGTATGGATTTGGAGTGAATAACGACGACAGCACTTGATGGAATATCGAAACACGCTTTATTTACCAATATTAATCAGGACAGCTCCAAAACACTTTTACAGTCGTCGAAGAACACGCTGGAACAGTCAGCGACACAGCCTTCAGACTATCAGGCTATCACGTGAAGACAGTTTCACGGCAAAGCACTAGATTACAGCTCCCGACTCTCCTCGGTCGTTCTCGGAATTCTACGTATTTTCGAGAATCTCCACGCTACAATTCGCGGTGCATTCTACGATACAGAAGAGTACAGTTGTCGACTCGGTTCAGTCGTTCCCGGAGCTCAGCACACTCTAAGACAAAACTCGACGATGCATTTACTCGCGATACATTAAAAGACTCTTTCGATGTACTCGACGACCAGTTCGGCGCTAGACTTCGAGACACTCGCTCAATGACTAACTATCAGCTCGCTAGACGAGGCACACTGACTGCGGACCAGCAGGGTTTCTATAGCTTTCGGCTTGTGTTCGAGAACATTCTGGGCTAAACCGGTAAGAATTCGTTCCAGAAGGTTCTCCATCCATACCGCCAATTTTGTCGTCAAATGTCAGCAAATGGGCGATTTCTCGCCAAATGTGGCAACCCGGCCTTCCCTTGCCATTTTATGGCAGCCCCAAAACTTGCTTTGCGGGGAAGCTACCTTACCGCGCCTTGACATTTCATAACAATATTTTAAAATATAAATGCACAAAATCTTACCATATACTGCAGTTCTTTAAAAACAGAAATAACATAAGGAAATCTTGGTAATAAATAGATGGATAACTGTTATTTCTTTCCCGGCTCCCGACGTCTTTTTTCCTGCAATTAGCTGCTTACTTCAGCGATTTTCAAATGAATGCCTGTTAACTTGGATCTCGTTGGGAATTTGTTCTTTTTCAAAAGGGAGAAAAGCTGTTCACATTAATTTGCATTGCCGAGGATGGATATCACATACAAAATTTGCGGCTGTCCTGAATTTATGGCAGGTAATTGTAAAATGAATTTTGTAAATGAATTTGTGGCAGGTATTTGTCAAATTCGGTGATACCTCTTCACTGAATTTTTGCTTCCCTGTTGAGTCGCACTGAATCTAATTCCTAATAATTTATTTAATTAAAAAGCTAATTCTAATTAATTAATTTAGCTAATTAATCAATTTAGCTTATTCAATTAATTTAATAATTATTGTATTTAGCTTAGCTTATTTAATTAATTCGTTAATTCCTAATAATTTAATACCATATGTAAATGGCCTGGCCTTTCTCAGCGTTAGTTAAGAAAATGCTTTTAAAAAGAGATCACCTCAAGAGTCCTATTTAGTACTTGAGACTGTATATATGCCGTAATATTATGTGAAATTCTAATTTTTATTACTATATTATAATTATAGGTTTTGTTTGCCCTCGGACCGAACCGAGGACCGCAGAAAAATGAATAGGAGCCTCGAGTTTGACAAGCCTGATTAAGACGAAGGAAATTAATTTGCTGATTTAAAGTGTTCCAACCCTGGAAATTTCTCTTTTGAACGCAATAGATAAATAATGGTACTGAGCAGAAGATGCTCTTTTTATAATAGTAGAGTGTATACACAGTGCACTAGAAGGAAGGGCATAAGGACCTGGCAAGCACAAGGCTGCCTTAAAACACACTTAAACACCGTAATCCTCAGAGACGCTCCAAGGAGGAACAAGCTCCCGGTCAACCCGGAGGGACGACTTTTGTTTCAGTAAGTCTGGGTAATAAGTCACAAGCTAATGGTGGACGGCTGCACAACAGGAGGTACTCATTTTTAAAATTTCTGCTGAAACAAATGCAAATCTGATTTTTTTAAATCAAGTTAAATTGACGCTTGTTTATTTATTTATTTATTGCTTGAACAAATTTTCATGTTCTCTCTGAGTAGGCAACTAAACTCCAAGAACAGAAAACTTAACTAAAAGAACTAAACTTAATAAAAGCTTAAATTACTAAAAGCTGACATCAAAAGCTTATTAAAAGCATTAAAATTTATTAAAATGCTTAAAAGCTTAAATTACTAAAAGCTGGAATCAAAAGCATATTAAAAAGCTGCGTCTTTTAATACAAGTAAATTTTAAATAAAGCATCGCTATTTACGGAGTCTTAGAATTTAAAATATTTAAATCAAGGGTTCTAACTTTGCCATTTAACAAATACAATCTTTTGTGAGGACTCAGGTATCCCTGCACAGTTGGAAGTCTCAAGGATAAGCAGCTTACTGGTGAATTTCCCTAGCTCTCTTTCTCTTTGAATGACAAGTTAGTTCGCTATTTAAACGCAATCCAATTTTCATTTTGGTGATGGCCGACGATGAAATAGATGAAGCAAGAAAACGTTAACGTAAAAATAACACGTTCGCTTAAATTAACCTTAGAAGTTTAACTTTCAAGGTAACTTCACATATTTGTACTTTAATATTTGAAGATATGAATGTCTCAAATCATTTCTTGCAAATTTTGCTTGAATTTAGCATAAATAAGTTTTATAATCGAAATGAGTATTCCATTGCAATGAAAACGGTCTGTAATTTCCATATATTCTTACTCAGCTCAAAGGATCATCTGTGTAATAATAGAAAAACATAATATGGGTTTAGCGTAGATTTTTTAAATAGTGTAATAAATTAAGCCGAGTTTGCTTTTGTAATAAATTTATAGTTCACTGTTTCTAAATGTAGTTTTACATTATATATGCCCCACTATTTGGTATTATGGGTAGCAAAGCTAGGTTCCATATTATTGGCTGCATGTCCGAATCCCAAAAATGTCACAGATGTTTGTATAATGTTATCGCGGCATGTCATTTAAAATAATGTCAGAGCGAAAGCTCAAGTGGTTGGTATCAGGAAAATAGGGATAAGAGATCCCTGAATTGCATTCTCTAGGTTGTTCTCTGGGCAAAGTCGTAGAATTGCATTTGAAGTGCTCTAGGTCTTAGCGCTATTTTCCACTTAGTATGGGCCCCACTGGCCGATGTGTTAAAACCGCTGGTACTGTGTACGACTCGAATTCGAACCCAGACGAGCATATTTGTTTTTCCCTTTGTGTAATGTGCAGTTTTCCTTAGAACGTTCCTCACGAAGACATCTCTACCCTTAGGCAGATAATCCCCCTATGCTCTTCCACGTTCAAGTAACTTATCTTATCCTCTTTGCCATGATGAATTCGTGGACTTCATCTAGATTACATTCAGATCTGGTGACTAAGTCCCAGCAACAACACATTGCGTGTCTCCAAGGCATTTAAACCTCAGTTATTTGCTCATCTCATTTCCTCCTTCTCCACAGTGTTGATTCGGCTTTACCAATATAAGGATTTTAATTTTTTCATTTTCTATTTTCTTTTTCTTCCAAAGCAGTACCTCTTTAGAAAGTTGGCATCTCTCACAACATATAATTAAACAATCTTTTGAGCACATAGGCTTTTAAAATAAACAAGATCAACTTATTTTGAACATCAACTTTGATTATGCAGACTGAATCTAGAAGAAATTTCCGCCGGTTGCAGTCAGACAACGTAAAAATTTCAAAACATGTACACTTGTAAACTGGAACTAGGTGAGCAACTAAAGAGACACGCCTATTTAACTGTCACTCTTCTTAACTTTTAAATAGAGTAAAATGAATTAATGTAACCTATCTCGATCAAACGCTTTGCCGAGAGATTATTAAACTCTCAAAGCAGCCAAGAACAAACTTCCTTTACAACTCATCATTTTAGCTGAAAGTAAAAGAATTTATTGCAACAGTAAAACCACAATTAGACTCATCATCAGCCAGTCGTATTATCTCCATTTATTTCGTCTTTTGTTCCGAAACGAAATGGATAAAAATAGGAAGACAAAATAAATGATTAATTTGTTAGCGAAATAAAAGAGTAGCTTTTCTTGCATGCTTGTTGTGTAAAATAACATCTTCAGTATCATACGATATATATGTATATGTTACCGTGAAAGACCGAAATTGGAGAATGTCGACTTTCACCGGAGAATATCAACATTCACCAAATACTTCGGTGAAAGACCGAATATTTCACTACATTCTTGTATATCCGGACCCTCACCGGTGTATGTCGACAATCACAAATATGCTCTGGTGAAAGTCGAAAAGAGGGGTCATAAAGTGCCATAATAGTTTAAGTTGTTGCAATAAATAAGATTTGAATCACATAATTTAGTAAGTTTTTTATTACTGTTATTTTATTTTCTCATTTAGAACGTCCTGTATAATTAAGTAAGTTTTTAACTTCTATTATTTTCCTTTCTCATTTTGAATGTATTGCGTGTTTTAGGTTCTCATGTTCTTAAGTTCTTATTTCAAGTTTCAAGTGCGTTTATTCGCGACTGAATTACAAAGAAGAAAATATAATATTGTTATATGTTCAACATTCACCATTACTACATGGTGAATGTCGATATTGACCGTTGTAAGTCAGAAATAAGAGTATTTGGAAAATATTTCGGACCAATAGACTATGTGAATGTTGACATTCACCGGTGAAAGTCGACATTCTCCAGATTTCGGTGTTTCTCCGTAACATATGCATATATATAGAGAGAGAGACATAAAAGAAGTCCAGGAAATGCCGATCACATTTTGAAAACTTACCCAAATAAAATATGATCGAAAATATCCTTTCCGAAGTACGTTTTTTCACCTCTTTGGAATTTTTCGATGAGATTACAGCGCTTACACCATGACTGCAATGCTCTCTGAAACCTTTCGCTTTGAATGTAAATAGCACTTTCTGCTATTTATCTGAAATGCTCTTTATGGAATTATGAGTAAATGAGCAACCTTCAGATTTAGTTGAGGTGTCAGAGGGAGCCACATTTGACAAGCAGGCTGGGTGGAAGAACCTTACGAGTTTAATTTTCACCCAAATTGTTGTATCTTTTGGGCACTGTTGTTTGGAGCTTCATCGCAATAAATCAACTACTTTTTCTCTTTCTACTGCTGTGGTCGTTTGTCTGCTGCTTAAAAATATTTCTACAAAATATTGCACTGACTATTTGTCATGGGAAGGAATTTCTGGTGCATAATATTCTTCCAATAGAGAAGAGTTAGCAGCTTTGTTTTCGTTGCCATTGTAACTTTCCCAGGAATGTCTTATTTTGAAGAATTTCAAGCCCTTCACGATAAAGCCTATTGTTTCAACTGAGTTAGTCACAAGTCAAACGCTTATCCCATTTTTTGATCATAATGGTCATTGATTCTGAATGGCAGAGGGCTCTAGACGCATTTCAGTTTAAAACTTTCCAGAGAGCATTCCAATTACAGTTCAATCACTGGAATCAGTATATAAATGCAGATGGATTCTGTTTTGAGGGTGTTTTAGATCGGTTTGGGGGGTGTTTTGGAACTGAATTCTGTTTTGGAACTGTTGGGAGGGCTTGTTTTGGAACTGAATTTTGTTTTGGAAAGTCACGACCTTGTATGGTTTCTTCTTTATCTATTTAATCCAAGGATTCCCAACATTTTTTTTTTCTGCATCGACCCCTTTAAAAGGAATGGTCTTCATCGGAGCCCTTATATCTTTCTATATAATACACAGCAATACAACATAATCTTAATACAAATAATTGTGCATACATAAGTTAAAGACAACAATTTGATTAAGAATAAGCTTTGAAAAAATGGTTTATTACATTATTTTTTATTATTTTTACTGTTTTTTAAGGATTATTATTACTTTTTAATTTTACAAATTCAAACAAGTTTTCAGAAACAAAATTTCAAATTCTAATTATACAAAAGTTCGATTTTAATTAATGTGATGGTTATTCATGATGCATTGATGTATTTTTTTTAATATTTGGCATAAAAACTGCTTACCGTAATTTTAGGTCATCTCTTCCAAAAATATTCAACGTGTTTCTTGTTTACAGTAATACATTATTCAACTGACTAAAACCTAATTCTGTTAAGTAAGAGGAGGGGGAAAAGCCAATAATATTGGTTTCAGTAAACAGTTTTTTTTTTCTTTCTCCCCAGCTTCAGTAGATTAATTTTTTTTTTTTGGTTATGTTCCTGCGTTTCTCTTTTCCTTTTGTTGCACTTATTATATAAAAAAATTTATATATTTAAAAAATATATTATTGATTTAAAATACATCTTGAATAATTTTGGATCCTTTTCCCTCATATTTAATTTATGTATACTGTAACAGAAATATTTTATCGAACGCCATGTGTTAACACACTGTTAAAAGCCGAACTATTTTATTGAACAACGTAAACAGCTGACATTAGTCGACCTCCAGCTGTGATGTGGATAGATTCCACAAAATTATGTTTCCGTGACTCGAACGTTAATTCTAAGTATTCGGTGTTCCGTTGTTTATCTTCTCTTTTGACACATCTCTTTATAACAGTTTTTGGGCTCTGTTAATAAAT
The DNA here is from genome assembly GCF_044657685.1 of Stegodyphus dumicola. Classification (NCBI taxonomy): domain Eukaryota; kingdom Metazoa; phylum Arthropoda; class Arachnida; order Araneae; family Eresidae; genus Stegodyphus; species Stegodyphus dumicola. Next base: position 210,484,985 of record NC_140770.1, read on the forward strand.
ACTTTCAGAGCCAGCCGCCATTTGAGTTACATGACGGATACACAATTAATTATCGATTTTTTTTAAATAAGATTTTTTGCAAATAATAGGATTTTGATTATGCCGATCAGTTGCCAACGCACATTCGATGATCGACACCTTGATCATTATTGGCCCCTTTAAAATTTTATCGAGCTTCAGAGAATCAATTCTGACTCCAATGAGGCCGACCAGCGGCTGAGCGGTAAAATCGCTGAACACTGAAAGTTCTGTTCGAGGTCCGAATCCCGCAAACGGGCTGGCTGCTTGGGCTTTTTCGTGGTTTTCCCCGTGTGTAACGTGTATACGAAGCAGCTTCCTCCACGAAGGCATCCCTCCCCTTAGGCAGATAGCCTCGAGGCTTTGCCGTAATCTCCTAAACCAAACTAAACTGACCCCTGATTTAATGTATTAAATTAATATTTTTTAAGTAATTGAAATTTTGATAGAAATATTCACTCAATATTGAAGAGTTATGTTTAGCTGTGCAAAGAATGATTGAAGGTAGGAGGAATTCCTTTGGCAAAAAATGCGCGTATGAACATCAATTATAACCTCGAACCCTTCAGCGCTTCGTGAAAGAAGAGAATACGAGCGGCATATTTAAAGAGGAGTTGGGTTTCCAGGCGGGAACATTTAGGATCGGCATTTTTGAGTCAGCATAATCATAATTCTGACTGAAAATGTTGACACCCGAGTTACATTAGTGTTCTATTTATATATCACTATTCCCTTTCCCTCCCTATCCTTATTTTTCCTGGGCGTTTTCCTAAAAAGGATTTTATAGTAGGTTATATAAAATATATATATATAAAAGGTTTATATATATATATATATATAAAAGGTTTTTATAATAGTAACAATAGTTCCTTCATAACTATTGTTACTATTATAAACAACTCTTTTATCCTCTTTTATCAATAATTATGGAAGGCACTCCATTGTTAACGTAATTATTTGCCTGTTCGAAATGTGATATCATTGAGATTACAGTTTCCCAGTTTTTAAATCTAGTAATTTTTGCGTTTGATGTAGTACTATTTCATAAGAAACTACCGCTACCTGTCGTGAAGAAGAGGAAGTTACTGTAAAGGAATTTATCTGCCATTCCTTGGAAATTAAATTATGTAATGTGTGTTTATACTGGAGCAATTCTATAATAGTTAGATTAAATTAATTAATTTAAAATTTATTTAATTTGTGTAGCTGTTTCAATGAAGTATTAAAATGCGAATTGCCTTTAGTTATTGCTATTTTATCTTTTGAATGCTTATAAGCATTTATATTTTATCTTACAGTACATAAACATATATTTCTGCACAATGTTGTGGACACATTATGGTTTTTCGAAGCAAGAAACGCGAAAAATCAGCTTTGTCTTCACACGGATTCGAAGCACGGATCTTCCATTCCTAGGTGGACGTGCTATCGGTTACTCCTCGATAGCACGCACGGGGTGAAGCGATAATTTCTTTTAACGTTACTCGTATGAATATTTCACACCAGACTACCCACCAGTGGCGGAATCAGTAAGACAGCTGACCATCGATAGTTCGATGCGTGTTCGAATCTCGGCAAGTGAATCTTGCCTGGATGAGATTTTTCGTACTGTTTCCCTTGTTCAACATGAATAAGTACTAGTTTTCTTTAGGAAACTCTCCAAGAAGGCTTCCGTGTGCTTTGACATATTTCGACAAAAAGTAAATCATCTATTGCGAGATGTCGTTTGTCTTGACGCCCACCTCTTGAAATATTCTGTCGCTCAAATCGATATCTTAATAGGGGAAAGATACTTTGATGCGTTCTCTACAGTTTCAAAGGAATGAATAAAAATATCTTAATGGAAACAAGACAATTAGCAAGATAGTGAACTTATTTATTCATTTCACGTTGAATGGATGTCATAAAAATAAAGCGTTTCATTGAGGAAAGAAAGGCGAGCAAAAAGCTATTTCCCAACATGAACGGATGAAATTTCTTCGCTTTTTAAATCCCTGGCTTTAAATCTGCTTCGCTAATTACCATACATGCAGGAAGGCTTGTAAAGAAAACGCGGGGGGGAAAAAGGTAAAAAGAATAGAAAGAAAAGCCTGTGATAACTACTTAACGAACGCACTTAACAAATCTCGCGCATGCATAAAACAAAAGAAAAAAAAAAGAAGCAAAAATGATATGTTACGGAAGAACACCTCTTGTAATACTTAAATAACGTTACGGTGGTGAGGCATCCACTGGCTTGGGTTTCTAAACAGGTCGGGATAGGCCTGTCGAGATCAAGGGTCGAGCTGGATCGGGTTGGTACACCCACACCTCTAACTGGGCCGCGTTATATCATTCTCCCGTGTCTTGTAAGTGTTCTGTTTGTGATAGAACGGAGGTAAAAAAGGTGAAGGGAAGAGCCTCCAGGCTCGGCGCTCCCTTCAATTGGCCACAGTCACGGTTAATTTGCGTAGTTCCTTAGTTAAGGATGTTTCGTAGTTTGCGTTGCATACAGCTAAGATTTTACATTTGAAATTTTACTTCAAATGGTGTTACAGAAGTCTTTAATATTTCGCTTCATGCCATGTCTTCCTATAGTGTAAGCTATTTTATGACTTGCAGGTCGTATATTTTAGTATAAAATGCTACTTGATTTCTGATGTGTGAAATTACTGTAGCAAATATGTAAGAAATTACAGGCATTCCTCCCCCCCCCTCTTTGCAGTAAATCTTGAACTAGAATATTCTAGTTCAAGATTTAGTTCACAGTGTTTTATTACCATCTTATTTCACAGATAAGATGGCAATACAACGCAATATTTTATTACCGTCTTATTTCAAGATAAAGTTCGCAGTATTTTATTGCCATCTTATTTTGCAAACAATATCGCCTCTTTCTCTAGTCGCTCCTTCAAGTTGGAGAATAATAAAGTATTAGAGCTATTTTTCCCTAATGTCTTTGGGATGTAGCGGCCGGTGCAAGCAGCTGGCAACTGGAAGATCTCAGGTTCGATTCCCGGGAAGAGCACACTTGCTTTACTAGATTTTCTTCTCACAAAATCCTAATGGTGTCAGACTATGCTACACCTGTCACCGACGGTTGTAATACGAAGTCACAATGATAAAATAGTTATATTTGTTTAATATTATGTAAGGAAGAAGAGCTTCGCATTGCTGTTTATCAATTTTAATTCCGCTTCAAAACAATTTTTTTTTCAAACGATGCGGCGGGACATGCTTGTTTCAGGAACGTAAATTGCAAATAATTAATGCTGGGAAGACGATATATACGTACTTCGTTGTTATGCTTTAAAAAAGGAACGTGCCTCAAACTGTAATAAGTATACCGAGTGATTTAAAAGCAAAAATTTAGTAATTCGAAAAGTATCAACAGAAGAATGATGCGCTTTTACCAAAATGCGCTGGAAAGTGTGTGACATCCCCCCCTTAATAACAAAAAAATTTTATTGAAAAAGTAATTATATTTTTAGGCTGACATTCTTGCCCATTCTGAAAGAAGTTATTCGTAACCATGTGACATTAGCTCCCCTTTTCAATGATGACATCATGTGACTGCTGAGCCTTCATTGATGTTGTGCAAATGTGCTACATCGGGTGTCCGTTCTTATGAATGATAAACATCGCATTCAACATTTACAATCCCAGCTGCATTACGAACTATGCTGCGAACTTCTAACGCAACTGAAACACCACATGTCCATGAAAAATGTAGCTATTCTAACAATAAAATCTTCCATTATGTAGAAATCAATGCATTTCTGTGAAAATTGCATCGTGCTACTTACTGTCTGTACTTTTTAAATTATTAGATTTTTAGTTTTGCTGTTACTTTTGGAACTCTCTGTATTTAAGTCTAAATAAATCCGAATATTAGGTATTATGAACTAATGCTAGTAAAGAGTGTTTTTTTTTTTTTTTTTTTTTTTTTTTTTTTTTATCCTTTGTCATTCTTCCAAAACTGATACCGGTACCTGCGCAATGCTGACTTTATCTCTGGTTGAAAAGTTCTTGTCTTTGCTGTCTTGCAGTATCAACTATCGATTATAAATTCTTACTCGTACATATATGATCATGTTTAAAAACAAATTTGGTTATAAATTATTATATTGCGCTTTATCGTAAATCAATCTTCTTATGTTTAATACCGAAATAATTAGTGTTCAGGTATTAACTGTATAGAAGGATATGTTTGAAATTCAGGGAAACTTTGCTTAACAAGAACAAAGCAGCCATCCTTAACTAGAAGTTCATATATCGATGGTAACCGCAGAAGCGTAGTGGTACGGTACGCAAAAATAAAATCTGTTATAACTTTTCAACACATCGGACAATTTATGGGATACTGCCTTTCATTGCAAAATGCATCACCTGCTGCCTTTGCTGCATCACATAAAACATGATCTAGTGCACCTGGATGGAAAGAGTAAACCGTTTTGATATCCGTTGAGCAACCAATGGAACTTGTATTGAAATTTATCAACTATATGGAAAAGAATCTGATATTTTATATTTCTTTTGAAATTACATTGTCGAGGTGCCTAAAATACCTTTTTATAATAAAAAGCTTTAAAATTAGGTTCATTTTTTCCAAAGAGTACGTATGAGTACATAATATATAACTGCATCAAGAAGTATGCAAGACAACAAGTGATTGTGTTCTGATAACTCCTTTGCACAGAGAAATACGCTTAAATTGGTCTTGAGATCCATTTAACCGGACTTCACAACACTGGTGCTGTGTTCTTTACGAATGAGCCATGATTTGGTGTACGGACTGATTCCTGACAATTAATGGTCTGGAGACCGTCTTGAACTTCCTATCACGGCGATTACGTCCTCAAATGTACTGACGTGGTAAGGACGTAGGAAGACGGATTGCTGACCGAGACCGGGCTTATCTCCGTATTTAGCCTCGAGTGACGATGAGTACAGTGCGGTACACAGATCACACCCTTGCTTAATATATCCATCTATTTCTTGCATCCATGGGTCATGATGTCATTTTTATGCACGAAAACGTCTGGTTTCGCTGAGCACGCGTTGTCTGCCAGTACTTCGAAACACTGCTTCGTATGGAATCGATACTGAGTTCATTCGACTTGAGTCCCATCAACGCTGTTTCTTTCCATGAATCTTCCCAAAATCTTTACGAGTTAAGAATGTGTCACTTCATAAAGGAGCACAAATAACCCAAACCGCCTTAAGATGATCTCATTCTCAGCATGGCGATGCTGTCGAGCATGTGATTCCAGCAAAGATCCCGTATGGACAGACCTCTACCAAAAATATTATATGTTTGTTTACACTTGTTATTTGATTATTTATTAATAAATTCCTTTGCACTTCTTGACTCCAGTGCCTTTTATCTCCAAGGTTTGTGAAAACAGACTTGATTCTAATTATAGACGATTAGGCACTAAAATGCTCCGGACAGTGTGACTGTTTCCAATAGATTCCAATGAATACTTATTTTAAATCCTCCTTTTCACTTTGTTGCTTTACTTTTGCATATGCAAAGAAAAGAAAAGAAAAGAAAAACACAGAAATATTAACTGGAATAAAATATATGATACACAGAAAGAAAATGCATTGACTAATAAGACTAAATGGCGTAAAATAAGTGCTAAAAGAAAAGGATCAGCGACAGGAAGCCGAGAAGAGGAAAAAAGAACCGCATACGAATAAACATTAAAAAAATCAAGCAAATTGAAACTACGGTCAGAATAATGAATTGCTCTAACGATAGGACATTTATTTAGCAGTTTTTGCGTTACTAATCAAATGATGCCCGGTATATTAAAGACTTTACAAGTAATAGTTAAATAATGACGAAGAGATTAAATTTCAAGATAAACGATTTATATTAATCTCCTTAGATGAATTTTCTTGAAACGTTCATGGCTGCAGGGTTTGATAAGCTTAGCGGAAAACAAAATAAATTGGGTTTTCGACATATTGAAGATATGTAGATTTCTAAAAATATATATCCAGCACTTACGCTTAGTAATGAGTGGTTATAAATCTGACACCCTTTCAGATTTTTGCCTTGCCATTTTCGAAGATATTTATGCGAAAATGTAGTCAAAATCCCGTTGTAAGAAATGAAAATATATCCCGCTGTTATTATGAATAATATAATTAAGTATACTGTATCAATAAATTCTGGTTGAGGTGAGGTTGTATACTGTATCAATGAATTCTGATTGAGAGGTCGCAGGTGTAATGCATAGTGCTTGCAAAGCAAAGCTGTGTCTTCAAATTTTAACACCTCAAAACTGTTTCGGCGAGTAATCTAATCAGTAATCTAATTCAGTTAAAAAATCTCAAATTGCACCAAGCACGTTCTCTCACTTTGACATTGATATTTAGTTTATTTTTATTTTTTTAACTTTGCGCTCCTCTGCGGTTCTTATCTCATTTGCCTCACTTTCTGCACGGCTATGGTCTGGTATTAATTATTTGTGTAAAATAAAAATTTAGTTTTAATATTAAACAACGTATTAGGAAATCTCCATGAATTTTTATCACCTAGCAAACTCAATTTTATTTCAGTGAGAATTTAAAGTGCAATCTGTTGGCCTTTTCAGAAAGCGTTTTGCTTAGTTGAAACATTTTTAACTGCATTTCACCTTTACTGGTAAGAAAATATATCTGAAAATATCTTGGTGTAATAGACGTCGTAATATTTACCTTCTTAAATAAATAACCAGTCAAAATGAGAGTCATCCCTATTTAATAGGCAATTAATTTATGTTTACATCTAGTTGAAATGGGTTTTTTTGCTTTCCTGGATACAGCAAAATATACGAGAGAGGATATCTTCATGGAGCACATTCTAAAGGAAACAATTCGTTATAGATAGAGAAAACCAAAAAAATACCAAACAGCCAATTCATTCGCTAGGAGTCCTAGTTTGATTAGGAACTGTTTTATTTTGTTATTTTATACGACCGTCTTCGTATATAAAAATTTGTGTTTTGTTTTGTAATTATTTTGTTTACTGAAGTACATTAAAATATACAAAATTTAGTTAAAGGATTTATGCTTCCAGTATAAGGTATTTCTCTTGCTTTCCTAGCGTGCCTTCGTGGTGCAGTGGTTCTGCACGCTGGGCCGGTATTCCAGAAGTCCGTGGTTCGATTTCCGGCGAAGGCGGTTGCTAATTTTTCATCTCTCCGGCTTTTCCAATTAACCTAATGTCTCTACACCAGAATAAATATTATATCTAATAAGGATTTTAAAATTATTTATAAATTATTGTCAATCATTTATTACTCACCAAAAATAAATGTTGAATTAAATCATTATTACAGGAAAAATCGTGGAAGGGGGAGGGGGCATACGTTAAGGAACATAATTTGAAATACCTTTCAGCACATAATTTAAAAATTTCTGATTATGGTAATAATGTAAAATATGTGCACAAATGACAAGGAAAATTGCGTAAATAAAAAGCATATTATGGAAATTATTAATTTCTTTGAAATACAGAATGTCATTTCATGAGTGCTTTTTAATGCACTATATTTTAATGCACACTTCTTATTTTAGTTCTCCCTCTTGATTACCGAGAAGTAAAATTATTAAAAAATTGGGAAGATAAGTTATGCTGTAGATTATTATGTTAACTAACTAATTATTATGATTTGAACCTTTACTTTAACTTCTTCTTTCCATAGTCCTCATCAAAATACAAATTTAGTTAGTGCGCATTTAAGCCGAGGGTTTAAATGTTTTAGAGGCAGAACTTTTGGCAGCTCTGCACTGCAGTTACATACTATCGACAGCTCTGCCAAAGTTTTATTCCGGCTTTAGCATCTTGCTAGCCGACGTTTAAAATACGCGCCGCTAATTATCTTGAGGGAATTTAAGCAGGCTAGTTTGAGTGCAGTCTCAGATTACATTACCTAAATTTGGATTTAACTTTAACTTTATTTACCCGCAAGATTCATCTGCAGCACAAGTAGTGCCTCCTTTTCATTTGAAAGAATTAAATAAGAAGGTTATTTTAACTTTCTTACGGCGTGGTAATTTGCTTCGGAATGAATTTTCAGTCTAGTAGGGTCTGCAGAACATTGAGATATGCTTTCATATAAGCAGAACTCTACAAGGTTAAGGTATTTGAATAACGCAACAAAGGGTATCTGCCCAAGACTAGAGGTGCCTTTGTGGAAGACGTTCGAAGGGAAACTCGCTTAAATGCACGTAACACATGGAGAGAACCAACCATGCAGAAAAATCGTTCGCCAGCGATCGAATCCGGGTCTAGCTCACAAAATTCTTAACCATTCCGCTCCAATGGGGAAGGGGAAGAAAACGCGTGTAAATGCGGTATATTGTAAAATTTGGTTTTTCTGCATACCTAAAATATAAGAATAGATTCAGAAACGGATGCTGTGAGCAAAATAAAATGAACCGATTAGGTATGCAAAGCGTGTAAACAACTCGCTTGCAATTAAAAACTGCCTTACTTCCGAAATTCAACGGGGTGATCTCTTTACAGCTGTCACCAAAACTCTCGATCATTCATCCTTACCAGCGTCATACCAGCTTTCAGTATCATTATATTACGAGAGAAATTAAAAAGAAGCAAGAGCGAAAAACAGAAGACAGCGCTTGATTGAGTCGGCTCCAAAATACCGCGCTGAATTAAAAACCACATTGCAATTTTCTCGTAAGTGGACAGAGGTGCGAAAATGAGCGCAATAATTAACCGAAAATCAGGAAGATTCTAGTCTAATGAAAAGGCAGTTCGGTCATTTAAAGACGCAGAAATGTCGCCTTAATCACTCAAATGAAATATCCCGGCTAATGACTGTAATGAGCACGGGTTCGACGGATTTCTTCTTTTTCCTGTGAATGCTACGGGAAAGCATTTATGATTCGCTTGTTATGTAATTATGATTAACTGATGACTGGGAAAAACATGCAAGCTGGCTTGCAGACAGAAGTGATCCTTATCTCAGACTTAATTCTACAGGTACGTAGAGCCTAGGCCAATGATATTAAAGGATATTAAACGTAATGAGTCGTCATAATTGCAGTATTTGGTTAAATGCCTTGAATAAAAAAAGCGTAAGAATATCTCAAATTTAATTATAATTGAAGCGAGGAACGTTAAAAGTGAGAGACAGCCTTAACGAGGTTTTCAACACCAAATATTTGGTGTGATAAGATTGTCTTTAATAACTCTTAAGAGTAGATAATATTACACCTTTTATCCGTTTTTATCAGAAATTATTTTGCCTCGCATACCTGTAATGTATTAAGCATTATTAAAAATACTTAATTGATTTAAATTATTTAAAATACTTTAACGTAAGATTAATTATTATTTGCTGCTCTTGTATGATAGATTACTCGTCGAATTTAATTAAATTTATAATTTAAACTTATTTTCATCATGAACGTAACATCATTCATTTATCGGTAATATAATAAAAGTGCGTGGTTCAGTATGAAATAAATTAAAAAGCCATTTCACAATATATTGCAAGAAGTGCTATTTTACATAATTAGTGTCATAAATAAAATAGGTTTTCTAACTTCTTGTAACTGATGGGGCACAAAATCATTAACTCTTACTTCCCTGACAGAATAAAATAAATCTAAATAAAATGTATTATATGGCGAAGTTTAATTAAATGATAAATGATAATTTTGATTTTGATAAATGATTAGTAACAATAAACTATCATAATAATATTAAGGTAGCAAGCCTTTCTCGCCATATATACATGCATGTATGTGAAGGGAAGAATTTCATGAAGGTCAAAGCAAATCGAATAATATTTTTTAAAAGGTGACATCGAAGATACATGACTGATGATGCTTATACGTTTAGTGATGATTATTTCGTCGGCTGCGGGTAGCCGTAAATATTCTCGCCTAATAACTCGTTTTATAAAACAAGGCTCGCAAGCGGCCGAGCGGTAAAGTCGCTGAACACTGATAGTTCTGTCCGAGGTTCGAATCATGCGAATGAGCTGGCTGCTTGGGCGTTTTCGTGGTTATCCTCATGTGTAACGTGTATACGAAACAGTTTTCCTTAGAAAGTCCTCCATGTAGGCATCCCTTCCCTTAGGCAGATAGCCCTAGTGTGCTTTGCCATAATTAAATAAACCAAACCGAACCGTTTTATAAAACACGATAAAGCAATACCTAAATGCAGACCCCGAATGGGCTATTAGTTTCGAAACGGGATTTTGCGTCGTCCACAATAAACAAGGAGACGAATTAATCATTTTCAAATTGTTGTCGCCAAATAGTATCATCATGTATTATTTTTAAAACAATTAAATAATCAAGAATCTGCATGTATGTATGTTCCTCGCATTATGAAACAACCGCGATTACTTAGAACCATCAGATTTTGAATAATGTAATTCTCCATCCGAACATGTGCATCTGGAAGGCTGAATTTTAAATTTTATATTTCATATTTTGCAAAACTTTAATGAACTTTTACTTAACAATCTCAACGTTTCCGAAGCGAGCAGTGGGAACACTGCACGGAATGAAACATTTTTATGGCCAGCGTGTGAGACTGTATATTGGAAAATCTAAAGAGTTGTTGTTTTTAATTATTTTGCGAAAAACTGAACACTGGTATGATGAACTGAGAAAAAAACTAGAAAAACAGAAAAAGGTATGCCAACACATAACACTGCATCGGGAAATCTAAACGTATACCGTTGTGCTATTTTAAAATTTTTGTAATTTTGTTCTTGAATCGTATATGAGGTAAGTGCGAAGCAAATGATGTTTCGTATTAAAGCTAGCATGAGTAAATGCAATGGTAGACTGATAGATTGCAAGCTTAGTGAGATCGTAAAAAAACTTAACAAATCCTTGGGCTATCGTTAAAATCTGAATCTTTCAGATTTAAAAAAAAAAATATATTTATTTATATTTATGTTTATTTATTTATTTGCTTTTGTTTGGTAATTTCTTTGCCTATTCTAAAAATTGTAAAGCTCTTATGTGTACACTTTGAAGTGATTTCGAAATGAATCCGTTGTCACATGATTCCTTTCTAATGCTAATGACGCATTTTCTTGCCCAACGGCAAGAATGAAAGTGAAACATATTGAATTGAAACTACACCAAAGAAATATGAAATGGGGCGTAAGCTGAAGACTTGGACTAAATGACGTTTTGCCAGTGAAATATCGATGAATATATTTTAATATTTTGAATTCAGTAAAAAATATCGAAGTAAAAAAAAACCTAAGTATAGAATTATACAATCGCGGTGAGTGTTCCATTGAAACAAATATTTTATTCTTTCATTGTGAATGAATATGACAATATGCAAAATAGATTCATAGTGAAGTAAAAGGTCGGAACGTAAATTAAATATGAATTTATGTATAATCATTATTTTCATTTTTTTTATATGTTAATTTTTATTCGTTTATATCTTTTAAACTTCATAGTGTAACATAAAATCAGTTTTATTTATTTTCTGGCCGCCTTTTTTTTCCATTTAAAAATTTAAATTAAAAGGGAAGAAATACTCACTTTTATATATTAAAAAAAAATTCTTCTGAAATGTTCTACTAGGTTGCAAAAACAAGCACGTGTCTCGCTCACAATCGGTCGTAATATACTCCTAGCTACAATTACGGCGATGTTTCACTATTCTGGTCACTTCTTCTCTGTCTGCAGTTATTATTTGAAAAAATAATTTAAAGATCATCTAATTGTAACCATTACTGTCTTTCGCAAAGAAGGTACCATGCACTAAATTCATCCATTTCGAATCGGGGTGATGTATTGTGTTGTACTCGTAATTCAACCAATTACCATTCAAAAACAAACATTCTGTTCATTTGTATATACTCTTTGTAGAGCCCATTCGAGACTCTTACCCCTTTCGAGAGAACTTGTACAGGAATCATGACATTAAGGCGTGGCTGAGATCTAACATCTTCCAACCAGTTTATAGAACTTCACTTCTCGGGTGAAGACAATGCAAAGGTGAAAGAGACAAGAGGGTTATTGACAAGTCTTTTGCAATTCACCGCTGACCTGTTTCGTTGAAGCACTTCGGTCGGTGATGGCCAGTACTTTCGAACTGGGGCAAGATGAATCAAAGATATTCATTCCTCGGCGAAAAAAATTACAATTTCGTTATTATGTTTTCTCACTAATCGTCTCTAAGAGCTAAAAAATAATCTAATATTTTGAAGTTCATTGATTGGGGTTTTGGTGCTTGCCGGTCTGGCTTAATGATGTGTAATGTATTGTTTCGCAAAGGTTTCGACTGTTTCGACTCGTGACTATTAGGTAATTAGATAATGTTACTTACAATTTTTTTCCCCAAATAAGTACGAAGGTATGACATTAGCAAGTGGCCAAAATGTAAACATGTTTCTTTTGTTTCAGCAAGTTCTGCAAGTTTCGTTACTTACCGTATTTTGCATTTTTTTCTTCAGGACTAGTTCTGAGGAAGAATTTGATATCTGTGAAAAAGTTATTGCTTTCTCCCGTGCATTCTTTTGTGGTGTAAGTATTTACTACGTCCAATGAGGAGTTAAAATATCCTTAACTTGTATTTCAGCGAGAGCGTAGTGGATTTCCGCTACGAGTCGTCTAGTATTCTGTAAAATTCAAGTAAACAGAACATAATTTCAACAACGGCGTTCCCGGAGTTTCAAACTGATTATAGCAATACTTTTGTTTGTATATAAGTACCATTACAAAGGCAAATTTTCTTTTGCCTTTCTCTTGAATAAGTCCAATATTACCTGAAATATGCAAGGAATTTATATATTTATAAATATATCTAGAATTCTAATATTTGGAATAAAGTTTAATGAGAAAATTTCACCGGGTATAAAACAGGGCTTTCGTTTAATAATGGACAATTTACACATTAATGATCACATTTGCCGCCGTTAATTAAAAAATTAATATTTTTAAAAAATTTTTGCAATCATTCGTGTATTTCATTTGGTATTTGAAAGAAAATAATTCTGTAAATAATTTGTTTCGGGTGAAAGAAATTCCGTTTTTATTTTTTATATTTTTATTTAAATAGTCATTTTAAATCAATTGAGATTCAGTTATAAGAATTAAACTTAATTAAATTAAAATATCCTAATAATTTGTTTTTGTTGTGTTGTGACTTTTCTCACGGCAGTAACATCAGAACAAGCCCACGAAATTCATCGTGGCAAGAGTAGCAGGACTGCGTCTGTCTTTCACAAGAGTCTTGAGCACCAAACAGATGACAACATGACTTCGCTCAGTTCTGTCCCCAATTTTGATGGAGAACACCCCGGTAGTGGGGAGTACGATCGTCTCCCATCCCTCTTCCCCTCCCACCAACCTTTCGAGACGACTTTAAGGCCGACGTATATTTAAACTGCCCCCCTGCCGCAAAGACAGTATACATTTACAAACATGCATGTCTTCTCCGGGGTTCGAATCAGCAGTGAGCTCCCCTAATCCCTAAACCGTCTAGGTGGCGCTCAAAATAATTTATTTATCATTGCTGAAATGATATAATACACAATTAATTAATTTATGTGTGAAAAATGTACATTAGCAGAAAGAAAAGATGTGAACTAAATACGAGTGTTCACAAAAGAAAATATTCCTCTTCTTCCCCCCACCAAAAAAAAACTATGTAGAATTTTTCGAATGTAATTGTTCTCTCATTTTTCTCTACCTAGATGCAAATTTAACAGGAAGGTTATTCTCAGAAATTTCGTCCAGTCGCAGTTTAATTTACAAAACGCAAGTTTGCCAACTCGAAGTTCAAAATAAGCATAATTTTACCTTAAATGTGTTATTCGAATGTGGTAAGCACTATAAGGAGAGGGATGCCTTCTTGAAGAACTTTCCAAGGGAAATTGGCTGACATTCATGTTACAAATGAGGAAAACTACGAAAACAAATCATGCAGCCCACACGTTCGACTGGGATCGAATCCGAATGAAACTTTCAATATTTAGCGGTCTTAACCACTCGACCACTGGTTGAGCTTGAACCATGAAATGACGTTGGGTTTGAAATGATGGACGTGGAGGAAAATTAAGGTAGAATATTTTTGCTGCCTGATGAAAAGGGATTGTGCAATGCTACCTGAAAAACAGTTTTGACCAACTGTAAGATTTATTTAAATTAGTTTCTCTTTTGTTTGATAGGGTCAAAGTCTGAAATAAGTTTTTAACTCTCATCTGTTTAGCCCATATTCTATAAATTTTACACCCATTTTGCATAAAATACATTTCATAGCGATTTTTTTTAATTCTTCATAGATTTAATTCTCAAGGAGGAATTCAAATATTTTGAATGTAATATTACATCATCAGATAAATCCGAAGGCCTTGAGCGAAAGGTGATGTCATCTACTTTTTTGCAATGCTGATTAGTTACAGCAAATGACTTTTTTGCCTTCAGCAACAATGATTTATATTTATTACTTCGTTCGTTCTTCGAATTAGGAAGTTTAAAGTACACTGTTGGCCATTAAAATTGCAACACTATGAAGGAAAGCAAATACAAAAAAATATATTTATTGTACGTAAACAGTATGGTATGAAGACAAAATGATTAAATTTGTAAGTAGTTTAGGGATATACAGGAGTGCGAAATTAGTAGAAACAACTGCTACCTTTGGCATCTAAAACGGCCCTTACCTGGTTAGGCATGGAATCGAACTGGGCTTAGGTGACAGAAACGGCAGACTCATTCCATGCTGCGTTAAGTCTATGTCACACTTCATCAACCGTGTTAGCTTGAGAGGGGTGGTGGCCCAGTCTCTCAGCAACCCATGACCAGATGTTTTCAGTGGGTGAGAGATCTGGAGACCTCGTACGCCAGGGCAGCAGTCGAATACCGTGTGTATCGAGGAAGCTCAGAACAGGACATACAACATGTGGTCTTGCATTATCTTGTTGGAAGGCTCGAAGATAGGGCACAACCAGAAGGACATAAGATGCCAGAAATGTACCGACCTGCTTTCAAATTAGCGTCGATCCGAACTAGAGATGCGCGGAACGTGCACCCAAATGGCTTCCCAAACCAGGTGCAGGTCCCCCTATGTCGATGTCGAATGCAAGCAGGTGACGTGCGGTGTCCTCGGAGCCTCCAGACACGTATACGGCCATCAGAATGCTGCACGAAAAACCGGGACTCGTCTGAAAAGACGACGTTGTGCCACTCCTGTATCCAGGTTTGTCGTTCGGCACACTAGAGTCGCCGTCTCTCTGTATGCTGCATTGTCAAGGGAAGCTGAAGTAATGGTCGTCATGTTGATACTCCACGTGGCTGAAAACCTCGACGCACCGTACGAGCGGATACAGGGTGTGCTGCAAACATGCCCATTTCCTGACTATTGGTCCCTCATGTGGTTGTAAGGTTTTGCAGGTCTGATCTCACAATATATCTGTCCCCTCAGGAGGGCGTTGAGATCCTGCATTCCGTTCAACATGACCCTCAGCAACTCATTAATTCCATATTCTCATGACAGCGGTTGGATGTTGACTAGTGCGACGGGTGAGATCATGGAACGATAATCCTCACTCTCGATAGGCAACAATCATCCCTCTATCGAATTCTGACAGTTGCTGGTAAGCATTTCGCCTTCTTATTCGAGACATAACACGGTATTTTGAACAAACTCCGACCTTACAAAGCGCTTTCCGAATAAGAAATCCACTGCACAACTTTTCTTTTACGCAGTGCTTCAGATGTCGTTTCTGCCTCCTGCGTCGTCTAAATGGGCTGAAATACATCTGCATATCCCAACCTCTTCCTTTCATGTGATTTTGACATTGATCAGATCATTCCTTCCTGGTGTTGAAGTTTTAATGGCCAGCAGTGTAAAATGCCTATTAAAAACCTTTCAGGCTGCGGATGTTTTCGCTAAGAAGCTAGAAGATATAATTTCTTGACTTTAATGAGAAAATGCCTCTGTACGTCAAATCCGAATTTATATAATTTAATATATTGCCTTAATTTCTTAGACATACTTCAAGATACACATATATATACTTTCTTAAGGACGTGACGAAAAATATTTTAAGCCAGTGGTTTCAAACTCGAATTCCCCGTGAAAATATATGCATGTTACGTTATTTTCTTCTTTCACGTTCGTACCGGGTTCGTAGATTTGGACTGAATAACGACGACACTTGATGAAGTATCGAAACACACTTTACTTAGCCAATATTAATCAGGACAGCTCCAAAGTCACGTTCTACAGTCGTCGAAGATCTACTACACTCATGTCCATAAATTAAGGATAATTCGGAGTCACGCGGAAATCGAACTCTAATATAAATATATCACCTGTAAAATCACTACACACATCTTCAAGAATCATATGCAAATTTCAGGAAGAAACCAAATGACACCGATGGTACGTCACAATGAGGAGAGTGTAAGAGAGTGATATATAAGGAATACAGGCAAAGAAGTAAAATTGTTCGCAGGCGCTTTATAAGCATTTCAGTGAAATAACCGAATAAATATGACACAAAGGGCGCATTTAGATGATTTTTCACGTGGTAGAATTATCGGCCGTCTGGAATGTGGGCGTACCCAACTGGAACTATCAGACGAACTTGGAATTGCCCAGAGTGTCATCTCCAGGCTTTGGCAACGATTCCAAGATGATGGTAATGTGAGTAGACGTTGCAGCACAGGTCGCCCCAGAGTTACAACGCCGAATGAGGACCGGTATTTGGCAGTTACTTCCAAAAGAAACAGGCGGAGCACAGCCTCAGACCAGTCTCGTCAACTCTCTTCAGCCACTGGTACGACAATTTCAAGGCAAACCGTGTACAGACGCTTAGGGCAGATTGGTCTATATGCTCGTAGACCTGTCAAATGCGTTCCACTTACTGCAACTCACTGTCGCCTACGGTTAGCCTGGAGTAGAGAGCATGCATTGTGGACACCGCAACAGTGGACTTCTTTGATGTTTTCCGACGAGTCCAGGTTTAGCTTGCAGTCTTATTGTCGCCGACTTTCATATGGAGAGCTCCAGGTACCCGTTACCACCGAGAAAACTCATTGAACGACACCGTTACGGTGGTGCAGGAGTGCTCGTTTGGGGTGGAATTATTCTGGGTTCCAGAACTGGCCTGCATGTTCAAATTAGAACCATGACAAGCCAAATCTATAGGGACGTCATTCTGGAACAACATGTACGTTTGTTTCGGGGCGCCATGGGCGCACAATTTGTATTTATGGATGACAACGCCCGTCCTCACCGTGCAAACATCGTAAGCGAATGCCTTCACTCGGAGGATATCACACGTATGGACTGGCCAGCATTCTCACCGGACTTAAATCCAGTAGAACACGTGTGGGACATGCTTGGCCAACGAGTTGCAGGCTGTCAACCTCCTTCTACATGTCTACCGGAACTTCGGAGAGCATTGCTTTTTGAGTGGTGTAATATCCCCCCAGATCAGATAAATAATTTGATACTCAGCATGCCTAGGCGTTGTACGGACTGTATTGCATCACCTGAGAGACATACAATTTATTAACAATCCTACTAGCCATGTAATATTGGTTTTTTTGTAAATAGTTTTTTTTAATTATTATTTTTTTTTTTTGTAATTTGCTCCAGGGAGAAAAAATCACTAATTTTTTAATAATATCAAACATATAGCATCTTTGTTTGCTCTTTACCTTTTGTTTAATAAATAGGCTTTACAAATAAGTCAAATTTGTTTTGCTTCTAATTCTTCCTTTGCCTGATTTTGCATTATCCTTAATTTATGGACATGGGTGTATATACACTCGCTGGGACAATCAGCGACACAGCCTTAAGGTTATCAGGCTATAACGGTAAAGACGGCTTCACTGCAAAGCACCAGAGTACAGCTCCCGACTCTGCTCGGTCGTTCTCGGAACTCCACGTACTCTCGAGGCTCTCTGCGCTATAACTCGTGCTGCACTCGCCGACACACAGAGCACATCTCCCGACTCTTCGGTTCAGTCGTTCCCGGAGCTCAACACGCTCTCTCGACGATGCACTAACCGCGATACTACGAGACTCTTTCCGTGCACAGGACGACTCACTCGGCACTCGCTGCCCGGCTGTCAACTCTATCGACTCCGCAGGGATTGACTCGCTAGACGAGACACTAACTCGATACTAACTAGCTTGCACTCTCGAAGACGAGGCACACCGACTCGCCCTCTCGACGAGGCACACACTCTATGACTTCGGACCAGCAGGGTTTCTATAGCTTGCGGCTTGTGTTCGAGTACATTCTGGGCTAAACCGGTAAGAATTCGTTCCAGAAGTTTCTCCATCCGTCCATGGAATATCGCCAATTTTGCCGCCAACTGTCGCCAAATGGGCGTTACCTCGCCAAATGTGGCAACCCTACCTTCTTTTGCCGTTTTATGGTAATTCTAAAACTGTCAAAATCGTAAAAAACAACCTTATATTTAGCGTAAGTATAATGAAACACTCAATCGATTTCGAGGGCAGCTAAAGGTCCCTCCTCCTCAGGAGAAGGAAATACATAGAAAGAAGAAAATAGGAGAAGGAGTCACAGAAACACGTAGTGCTTATCAGCACTGCACGTGGTTATAACTAGATAGTGCAGTGCTGATAAGCACTACGTGTTTCTGTGACTCCTTCTCCTATTTTCTTCTTTCTATGTATTTCTTTCTCCTGATGAGGATGGACCTTTAGCTGCCCTCGAAATCGATTGAGTGTTTCATTATACCTACGCTAAATATAAGGTTGTTTTTTACGATTTTGATTGTCACATTAGCGTGTTTCTCTTCTAGTCTAATTCTAAAACTGCTTTGCGGGTAAGCCGCCTTACCGTGACTGTACATTTCGTAACATGCACAATTTGAAAATAGGTGAAGGGCCAATGTTGTTTTTAACAAAATTTAGAAATTTTTATTAATGGAATAAAAGTATTTTAAATAATTTTGTATTTCGCTTATTAAGTTTTTTTTCAAAACATTTATGAACAATAATAATCATAACCCAAAGGAAAAAAAAATTCAAACTTATATTTAACTGAAGTTAAAAGTTAGGTACCCGCAAGACATTTTTATTGGTTACAATTTATATTACTAATACGTTGACAACAAAATATTAAATTTTCTGACTGACGTTTATTGAAATTATATCTAACATGTTTAATTAATCATTAATTAACTTAATTTAATCTGAAAGAAGTTATGAAAACTTTAACTTTTCAGAGAAAACTCTCCAACTAGGACAAAACTTCAGAATAAATGTTGAAAAGTAGTCTCTTTATCTTATTGATTAAAATTTTGTGCGGCGCTTAAATAAAAATATATATCTTTGTTTGTAAATGATTATAAACTTCTTATTTTCCTACAGCCTGACACATAATGGCGTTTCGAATTTATGAAAGTTTGTAGTCTTGGAAAGAAACTGTTAGAAATTATCTTCATTACGGACTGTAGATATTCACAGGTCAAAAGGTTTTTTCCCCCCTTATTAATTATGAAATGTGAGAAAAAAACTGCTCACATATAAATGTATACCCGAACAAAGAGATTATTCGTTGGGCAAAAGTTCGTAACTAAGCTTATTTATTTTTTGACAAGTGCGATTAAAATTGATGAAATCTGTATCTTCAGATTTTTTAATAAAATTTATATCACATCGTAAATTAGTTAGCTCCGTTTATAGATTATCTGATGCGATACTCAAGTTATAATTTTTAATGGTAATGAAAATAATGTAAACTTGCACTTCAAATAATTTAAATCTTAAAATCTTTGCAACACTGTATTTGCAACTTGCGGGCCTTGCTGGTCAGAATGTTAGAGAAGTTACAGTTCTACGATGAGTGCGCTGAAGAATAAAAATATTTCGGAGGGGAAAGGAGGTTTATCGTAACATTTTTATAGTTATAAAATAAAACTGTAGGGTGCTTATAAAAGTATAGTGCTCACACATTAATTAATTAATAAGGAACAGCAGAAATGGCAGTATAAGAATGACAAATATGAGAAAAATAACATTCAGTTTAAATTCCTTTAAATTTCTGTTTAACAATTTTGATTTTAAAAAAAAACATCATTGTTGTTTAACAGCCCACGATTTGATTATTAGTCTCATATGAGCAAGAATTGCTGCAATCGCTAAACAAAATACTTTATTTCGTTTTTAATGCATTTAACTAAAGCTGTGTAAATCAATTTAATTATATTATAAACTTAATTTTTAATTTCGGTTGATTTATGTATATTTCCTTCGAAGTCAGCAATTCCCAAACCATTTTTCATTCTGATCTCTTATCTGACAGTGGCGTACGGTGATATTTATTAAGGCTTTCACCTTGTCTTACACAGCAAAAATGTTCGCCTGCAGGGTGTTTGTCGAAAACTAGCAATAAAATAAACAAACAACGCACAGCTGGTCTCTCAGACTGCATTGACATAATGACAGTGCTAGCGGCTTGACCTTATAGCCTTAAAGTTTTTCACACCTCAGTGGAACCCTCTTGCGACATAAGTTGTTATTAGCGGTCGGTTTGGCTGTCAATTATTTAATTTTCTATACTCTCTTTTTCTTGGGTATACCCCTAACCGATAAAGATAAGGTGATGCTTATCTGTATACCGAGTTTAGTCTCAATTATACCGTGAAGCAATTATATCTCTTAAATTCCGAAACTTACACGTGGAGATGAATTAGTTCCTCGCAATTTTCACGCGCATCACTTTTTGATGTCCAGTCACGTGGTGTTTTGAATCTGTCACTGCTGGGGGATAAGGAATGTTTGTACTGCTTCAGCTCTGCAACCTAAGAAAACTCTTTCTGCCTTTTTAAACTTAATAATTTTATAACACGTACAAATATTTCAAGATTTTCATTTTTTGAAGCCCGAGTTTACATTATTTTCATCATCATTAAAAACGAAATAAAGAATAAAAAACCTACAGACTGAGCTAATTAATTAACAGAGTGTTATAAATCTGATTCAAAGATCTGAAGACACATACAGTATTAATTTTTGTCGAAATATGTCATATAGTATTAATATTTGTCGAAAAATAAGTTCGCTCAGTTAAGGATTTTTGCACTGAGAATAATCGCTTTGTTTGGGAATATATGTAAACAGCATTATTTTAGAGTTGAAAATCAACAAGAAAAGAACCCGAATGACCGGTGAACTTGCGCAGTCCGTGATGAAGATAGTAAATTAAGTATTTTTTTTTCCTTTACACGTACATTATATAAATACATTTTGAATTTACATAAAAAAATTCGTAATTATTTACATACAAAGATATGCATTTTAATTTATGGTCGAAGAAAAATTTAAAAAGAGTAAGAGACTAGGTTGCCATTATTTATTCTCGTGTCCTGTCCTACTTAAGAAGTTTTCTCTGAAAACAGTTTTAATATATCTGTAACTGAAAAAGAACAGTTTTAATATTTTCTTTAATTTTTTATTTTAATTAAAGTAGTTTAATGATTAGTGTTTAATGTTATTAATGTAATTATGTTAAAAATTTGATATAAATGTCAGTTTGAAATGTTAATATTAAGCTGTCAATACATTTGAATTATAAAATGTGATCAAAAATGTCTTGCGGACATTAGATTTTAGATAGAAAGTAAATATAAAATTGAATTTTTTTCTTTGAATTATTATTGTTGTTTATTTTTGTTTTGATAAATATTTAGTTAACTAAATTTAAAATTTGTTAAAATACTTTTGTTGCTAAAATCTTTTTTTATCTTTAAAAAAAAAAAAAAAAAATCATACCTCTCAGCTGTTTTCAGAACGTGCATTCGACCTCCATGCAATGAGTTAAATAACATGTACCATAGATGGAAGAAGCTAAAAAAAATGTCGCTGTCATTTTTTTTTTCCGTAAATATTTGTTAAAGTATTTTCAGTTGTTAGTACTAAGAAATAGACGCTGAATATTATAAAATATTAACTTTTTGAATTGCGTTGCTAAATTTTCTATTAAATGCACTGAGGTCAGAAATGTCTTTGGCAGAATCTGTCCAAAAATATCATTTGTTATTCCATTGAACGAGATAGTGTTGCCATTGAACGAGATACAGGATTATTAATTTAACCATCAAGTGGCCTGCCTCTTTCTAGAATATTGTCATTCAACGTTACATAAAATGTTTGATTTAAGTTTCATATAATATTGATTAGCAATGTGAGCGACTCAAAAACTATAAATGCTTTTCAATATATTAAAACTGTATTTTATTTTTCAAGCAAAATGTTTAATTGATGTAATTTAATTTATAGTATATGTAATTGGTAGTTGTGAGCGTTTGCAGCCTTATAATGTAATTATTAAATGATATTTATAACGGTTGCACACCTACATTGATTTTATTGTTTCTTTGTTATACTGACCGATTCAAAAATCTTAAAACACCTTTGTGTTATTTTTTTTTTTTTTTTTTTTTTTTTTTTTTTACGTTCTTAAGGATTTTTAGTTTTTTCTTTCTTCTTTTGTACTTTTTTTTTTTGATGTTCTTGAAGATGTTTCAGTTTTTTTCTTTCTTCTTTTGTACTTTTTTTTATGTTCTTGAGGATTTTTCAAAGCTTTCTCTTTCTTCTTTTGTACTGAACATGTTTTGCAAATGTAAATAATTCTGGCTCATATAAGTTAAACGAATTTCCTGAAGCATTTTTTGATACCGTAAATATGTCCATTTGTGTTTATTCTCAGAGACCAAACGTCATGGAAGAGTTGTCTGATTGTGGATTAATCTTTTTAAAGTACCGTAATAAACGAGTCGCACTTCAACCATGAAGCTAAAAGTTGCTAGTACCTACCTACCTAGGATAGGCATCCAGCGAATGCTGAAATGTTAACCATACTTATTCAAGGATCTTAGGCTGGTTTCCATTATGTCTCAGACGAGCTCCAAAAATCTCGTATCAGATCACCTTCGAGACTAAGTGACGGTGTTGTAGTTAGAAGAATGTCGGCGCAAAACGACTAGATTTTTCAATTAATCGGATCATATTAAATTCGTCTTCTGTTTCATCACCAACTTTCAATGTTTCTTGCTCGATTTCAGTGGGTAAATTGTTAATTGAAGACTTAGTCTTAAACGTTCAAATCCGATGAAAAGGGGGGGGGGTGATCAACAGTCTTTGCAGAAGTCTTTTGTGGTTGCCGCGCATAAAAGTATCATGTTAGCCTATATATTGGTAAATTTTCTCACAGCGGCTGACTTCAGATGCTCATAGCCAGTTAGTTCGTTGTTTACATGAACTGCCATGAAATATAGAACTGCCATCAAATATAATGTTGACAATGAATTCTTAAAGACCTCGTAATCTACATTACATCTGCGCTGAATGAACAATTACAGTGAACCTTCTCAATGACCACCACCCATTTTATCAGATGATTTTAGTCTTCTGTTGAAGTGATCATCTTAAAGAAGTGATGTTCAGTATATCATTGCTTATTTATGCTGTAAGAAATATTAATATCTTTCCGAGGTAGTCCACACGAAAGTGTCCACTGTAAGCTGGAACAAAAATTGGGCATTTGGGTTATTGGTAAGCTCTCAGGAGATGGACTTCACCCCAACTAGATACGTGTACAGAACTACTGAACGATGCAGCAAATCTACGATCGTTGAAAACACTCCAACTAAAAACGAAAAGATAAAATACTCTGCTACCCCTTTCAATGACACATTTAATCAAGTGTGTGGAGAAAAAATAACAATTAGCGTGTCCGGTTGAGTTACAACGAGTCCATGGGAAAACATGCGTTATGATCATAAATATTACAAATTATAATCAGCTAAACAGCAGTTCTCGATCAAATTCGTCTTCATGTAAATTTAAATAAAATCTTAAAAAATAAAAGGCTGTTTACGCTTTCCTTTTTCTTTATATTAATAAAACTCATTAATTTCAACGTCCTGAAATAATAGTACCTTAAACTTTGAGCTAAATAATATCCTATATCTTTTGGAGGATGCCTTTCCTTAAAAATTAATGTTCTTCATCAAGAGACATGCTCTATGAAAGAACACGAAATTAAATCGAAATTTAGAAAATGAATCGCTTTTTATACATGTGTACGAGAAAGGAAGGGGACTTTTCCATGAATAGCATTTTCATGACGCAAATGTCACTGTACATCCAGTCAGCAGTAAATGATAAAAGCTATTTATCTCTCTCATGAAATTCGAGATTCTTCGTCTGCAGCGTCTGACGGGCATCTTCTTTTCCACCTTTTTTCGTCTTCATTGACAAAGATTGATAATTTTTTTGAGCAGAAGCAAAAGTCAGCCAAATGGGCCGCCAAACTGATTAAAACATCGCTGTCGGTGACACACTTTGGCGGTATCCCCGTCACCTAATGAATGGGGCGAATGCGGAATTTTAAGTAGATCTAAAGACTTTTTTCCATGTTTTATTCCTTCTGCGCTTGCTTTGGTTGTCATTCAAGCAACTCCTCCCCGCAGCTCCAAATTTTTGCTTCCTGAGGCAACATCTTTTTTATTTATTTCTTTATATGTAGCACTGCTCAAGCAGTCCACGTTGCAAAATGAGTGAAGGATTTACAGTGATGCGCCATATTAATGAGTGATAGAAAGTAGACCCTCTAAATATTCATATCCCGAGCCATTGATTTCCGAAGCATTATAAATTAAAGATTAGGGTTTTTCCATGTCTGGCTTTCCCCGTGCAAAAAAGAGTGTCAATTAATTAAACTTAAGTGGCAGAATTTTTCTCTCATTTTTTTTTCGTACCCTGCTTGAAAAATATTTCATTAACAGCAGAAACTGCTAATGCCGTCGTTTTTACTTCCTTATACGAAGTAAAGGAAGTATTGTAAACGCGAAAAATTTCGGTTATCAGATTTCAACCTAAATTTCCACTTTCACAGTTCCCTAACTCATTTTGACATTTTTTTTTTTTTTTTTCGCGACGTCTCTACGTGCGGACAGAATAAAGGATTATTTTTCCTAAAGCAGATTGTACAATGCATTTTCTCCTGACGTCTGTGCGTATGTGTGTACGTATATATCTCGCATCACTCAGAAACCATTAGCCGTAGAACGTTGAAATTTTGTATACGAGTCTGCTATAACATCTAGTTGTGCACCTCCCTTTTTTATGTCGATAGGTAGTACCAAAAGCATATATATAATAAAAAAGAAAGGACTTTGCAATATTGATGGTGTAGAATGTAGATGATTATATCCGTAATGAAGAGCACGAATTTTGATGGCGTAGAATGCTGAAATGCCGATCCACAATGAACAGGAAACTGACAGCCGAGGCAGATTGAATCTTTATTTTATTTCAATAAGCATGTTGCGTCCAAAAACAACTTGGCACATTATTCGTGCGTATTTCAAGAGGTTTATATTTTTGATAACTTTGCAGCAAGAAGGAAGCAGCAGACAGCAGTCCAGCAAGGCCGAAGTGGAGAAAGCAAGTGCATTACGTTTAAGATGAAATCTTAAACTAGACTGAGTTAATTTTTGTTTTCAATGCATTTTGATTGCATAATTAATGCTGCTGTAAAATTATTATTGGCTGTTTTAATTTTAGTTGCATTTACATAATCAGAATTATGTAAGAGTCATATGACATGGATTAGTCTCGAAATGACGTAGTGCAAAGAGAGATTACTGTTTTCAGAATGGAGAAGGAAAATTCATTTACGCTGATAATTTAAATTATAATTTATCTTTTACATATTCTTTATTTTACTTATATATATATATATATATATATATATATATATACAGGGTGATAAGCTAATAAGCCCTGATTTCAAAATAAAATAATATAATATGTAAATAAGCTTTCTACAGAATATTTAAATAATAAATAAATGGATGGATAAAATCTGTAAATAAGCTTTATATAGAATGTATTTAGATGAAATTTGCACAATTCAAATTTCACTGATTCAATTAATTTTGAAATCAGGGCTTATTCGCTGATCACCTTGTATATATATATTGTCGCGTAGATGAAGGGATCCTACAAATGAACAAACAAGTACTCAAGTCTAAACTCAAGACTTTTTATGAACTCGAACTGAATGAAGAGCTACTTATATATAGCTGGTGAACATGCTGGAACATTCCAGACTTGAAGTGTTCTGAAAGAATAAGAAGAAAATTATTCGGGTTTCGAGTCCTGCGTCTTCTCTGCTAAGCTATGAGAAGCTCGGTCGAAAAGAGCAATTTTCGCTACAATATATATATCCACAACCCTTACCTGGCTTAAAAGTCCTTACTCGACATTTATTTTCTCAATCATTGGTCGCTGTCATATGCTTCCAATTACAAAATTGTTTAAAGTTTTAAAGTGTTTAAAGCTTGACTTCCGCCCAACAAAAATTGGTAGGATTATTTAATTTCAGAATTTGCTATTTTTGATGTGATTTTCGACTTGCCTTGAGAGATCAGTTAATTTAGAATAATTCGAAGACATAAGTTTAAATGAAGTGTAGCAAAAAAATGTGTGTAATTTAATTGAGTGTACATTTTTTTACACTTTTGTACATTAAGTACACAGGGGGTGTCCACATCACATTTTTTGAGTTACATTAAAACAGTTGGACTACAAATATTCGGACTGATTGCGATGCTCTAATCCCAGTTAGAACTCTGGGAAGTGATAGGGAGGTAAGGGAATTCTGTTTTTTGTCAATCATATTTTATTTTTCGAAGACCTTACCATTAAAATTGGAGAGAATGGTGACTGAATAAATAAATTAAATTAAGATAAAATTTAAAAAATTCTGAAAGGTTTCAGATTTTAGCTGTCGCCCAAAAGGGTTTCTTTAAAGTTTTTTACGCTCTGCCTGAGCTCGCAGACTACTTAGTCTGCTGTTTATGCTTGTTAATTTTTTTTTTTTTTTTTTTTTTCCTTTTTAGCTTTATTGTTAAGCATTATTTTCTTCACACTTACACCATAGAACAGCAAAATCACAAAATGTTTATTTAATTTAACAAAATTTAGAATTTTTGATGCAGTGTTAAGCGTTGGCAGGAATAGCATTTTTATACAATTTTACTTTTTTTCAGATCATCATATCAATGTTTAATTTTCTTAGTAAGATGGCTAGCAAAAATACTTTTGTCTTTTTATTATTAACGCTTTGTGTGTTAACTTTACGTATTAGCTATTACGTTCTTCGTACTAAACGTCACATAAACTTCAGTTCAACTGCAAAATCACAAAATACATAAAATCAGCATATCTTTAGAATTTCCGACAGATAGTTTCGCGCACTGGAGATAAAAATATTTTATTCCGTACAGTGTTGCCACTACTCGCTTTCAAATTTTTCATTTGTCAATAAAAAATCGTTAAATTTTTACAAAATATGTAATAAACAATTTGAAATTCAAAATTCGGGATTCCAGGTGCACATGTTCGGGTAGACGACTACATGATTTAAAATTTGATGGCTATAGGTACCGTCACACGTGTTTTTTCACACTGTGAAAAACTTTCATGCATTCATCCAGATTCTTCAGTATTTAATTTCTTTAAAAATAATACAAGGTGATAATATTTCGGGGCAAAAATCTGAAAAATGATACGCCGTTTATAATGGTTCAACGCAAATCCCGTTTCGAAACTGTAATGTTTGTCATTAAAGCTACTGTTATGCACCGTATGTGATCTCTGTAACCGATTCAATCCTATTTATGCATCTTCTGTTGGATCTTTCGCTACAGATGGACAGTTTGGAGATTTCTGTTGGATCTTCCACTTCAAATTGGAGATGAATATAATTTAAAAAGGATAAAATTTAGTAACAAGCATTTTCGTAATGCAAAACATGCTGTAGTAAGTCTCAAGATCTCTTTTCTTCAACCGAGGATGGATAATACGTGTTTTATTTCCTTTGCATCAATTTCTTTTGCTAAATTTTATTCTTTCCGGGAGAAGTTTATTTTGCATATCTATATACAATACTGTAACGAATAATTTGAATCTTAAAGGATTTAATTAATAAAGGAATTTACTTATCAACTGAGGCGAAAATATTTCCTTAGGTGAAGAAATGCAAGGCGTCTTTTTAATCAGCTGTTTTCAACCAACTCTCACATTAAAGCATTAATTCTTGCAGCGACACGCAACGAACAGATAAGAATCACTCTGTAAATAAATCTACTCGTGAGTTAAAAGTTGAACTGTCATTCATTGCCAACTGTTGAGAATTAATAAAGCAACAACACAAAGCTCGTCTTGGAGGGTTGAATAGTGTGTCTTATCCTGTTGGTATTTAGAAGTGGTGATTCCCCTTATAGTCGAAAGGTAAAAAGCACATCATAAATCTCATTTAGAAATGAATTAAAAACGAGTTGCCGACAGTATACTTATCATATCTGGAAAAATGATTTTTCCTCTTTGAAAATATCATATTGCATACGAATTATCAATCAAAAGTTATTCATTACATTTCTCCGATCTTTAGATACAGATCATTCAACAAGATTGCAGATGGTTGATTGCTGGCTCCTTTTAATAAAGTGTTGAATGTGTCATATTCATTGAACTTTTAGAATGGCTATCTTGAACACTGCACGGAAATACTTACCATTCAAGAAAACTTTACGCTTATTTCTAATGTGCAATTTAAAATTATTTAATTTTATGCGCTATCAGTTATCAAAGCGTAAGCTCATCTTCTGTCAGACTGGTGAATGGATTAATAATTATGAAGATTTTTCAAATTCTTATCGCTTTTTGTCGTTTTTGAAATGACAACGGTTGTTTTCCTTCTGTTTTCAATTGAGACAGATGAAAAGTAATAATAAAAAGTTTGAATACTTTTTTTAGGTCCTATTTGTTTAGATATTTATTTTAATAACTTATTTATTATAAGATTTCTATTAGACATTTAAAAGGAATGTATATCTCAGGAAAATTATTTTTGCGCTTTCATACCATTCTTGCGTTAGGATAATTCGTAGAAGCGCAATAAAGCGTGATAAGCGTCAAGACAGATACATCCGCTGTCCAGTCTTAACATCATCAGTATATGCATGCGCAGCATTACAATTGGCGATATAGGCTATATGTTTAACAAGCATTTGAAGAGAAATATTCTGCTACATTTGTCAGGTTAAAAATGCTTAATTTCTCGAGCGAGGAATCGAATATAGTAGTTATTAGTTACTAAAAGTTTTGATTTCAATATTATTAGGTAAAAATCTTCAGTTTTAGTTTTAGTGCTATTTAAATATTAAAAGGGTACATGACTTGAATTCCATAAGAATCATATGATATTCATTAATTTTTGAATGACGCACTTCAGAAAAATTTAATATAATGCTATTTTTAGCATGGAGAGGGAAAATAACTAAATTAAAATGAACATTTTAGGGGCAATTATAAAGGAAAATCGGAATTTTTTACCTTATATACATATCTAATATTAGCAGCTACGTGGCCAGCCTTCGTCTGGCTTTTAAATGTACTGAGAAAATGCCTGAAGGGAACACCAAACGTTAAATTTAAAAAAAGCGCAGAATTTTACTCTGCAGAACAACTTCATTCAAAAAAAAAAAAAATAATAATAATTAAAAAAATGTATTACATATAACAAAATTACAATAAAATAAGCAAAATCTCATTAATACAAATATTAATTATCTTAATAAATAAATTAACCAACTTCCCGTTGCCTTCTCTCAACAAACGTCCAGTATCCAAGAGAAACATTAAATTTAAAAACTGCACAGAATTATCGCTCTCATTTTCCCAAGTGGCAACAATGCTGATTTTCAACAGTCAGCAGTCCAGTATACAATTGAATGAAAAACTTTTGCCAAAGCCGCATTTCTAAAAGAATGAGATTATTCAAACTGATTTAATAAAATCGAAAAGATAAAATAAAAAAAAACTTGATTTGAATTTTGAAAAATCGCTTCGAGGTCCACTGGCTCTTGGCTAGATGCACCTATATACCAAATTCCGTAGCCCTGGGTCTATTAGCTTAGGCGCAGCACGAACGAAACACACACAGACTTTTCTTTTATTATATGCAGAGATATAAGATAAATATGTATGTATGTAATAAAAATTTTGTGTGATGACGTGAAACATAAGGCTAAACATGTGGCTAACACATGCTGGTTTATGAATACCAAGCTGATTCTTGTTGCCTTAGCACCGCAATAACTTAGACTTGCAGACTTCTTAACAGACTCTTCAGAAATTTAGCTTCTTTCAGTTTAAGATGTAGTTCTCCCCCCCCCCCCCCGAAAAAGGGGGTTATTAATCGCGAGATGTGATTTCTCGTCCATTCACTTTTCAGACTGTTACATTTATGTGCCCTGTATTATTTTCAAAGAAATTAAATAATGAAGAATGTATGTATCTATGTACGTTCTTCCCATTGTGAAAAAGCGATGGTACCTAGAGCCACCAAATTCTGAATAATGTAGTCTTCTAGCCGAACGCACCTAGAAGCGCGAATTTTGAATTTGCTTTATTATTTATTTCATATTTTGCAAAACTT
The DNA here is from genome assembly GCF_044657685.1 of Stegodyphus dumicola. Lineage (NCBI taxonomy): Eukaryota > Metazoa > Arthropoda > Arachnida > Araneae > Eresidae > Stegodyphus > Stegodyphus dumicola. Next base: position 210,515,491 of record NC_140770.1, read on the forward strand.
TAATGCATTTTTTTATAAACAAACTCAACAATCTGAAATCTGAAGCTGGCCTCTATTTCATATAGTTCTCAATGGTTCACAATGGTCATTCCGACCATTGTAAACCGGTTCGATCTTAGACCAAAACATCGTAAATCGAGAGCCACGAGTAACGAAGTTCTCTCCTTGAGAGAACTTTAACGATTTACAAGTGCTAATTTGTTTTCTTGAGTTTTAAATCATAGACAGTTTATGAGCTTAATTATACCTCATCGTTGCGTTGAAGGCTATTGCATAATTTATGATGCGCACCTGTGTATTTGGAAATTAACGCATCATGTGACGACTAAGAAGAGTGATAAAAATGCTCTGATAATTTTTTTGGAACCAATTTAGAACTGATTATCGAAATTCTTTAATGAGTACCGAAAAGCAGCTGGAGACACATACAGTTATTTTATGGCATCCGATTTGAATCGGACAGTAAATACATACAGTCAGCTCTCGATTAACGGGGGAGGGGATTAACCCGGTCTTAGCACATAAAAGTAAAGTTTATTTATTGTAGAACAATGGAAAAATTATTATCACAAATCAGAATAAAGGAAAATTTGTATGATCAATACAACAATGAGAAGAAAATACGAGGAATTAGATCAATGATAGCAGATAATGTCACTGTATTTAGGAATTAACAACAGAGCGTAATGTAATTTTGTATGACTATCTCGCATAACACAAAACCGATTAACTGTAGAACTTTGAAAATTTCGGATATAACGTATTTCTCCCGCCTTCCTAGCGTGCCTTCGTGGTGTAGTGGTTCTGCACGCTGGGGCGATATTCGAGAGGTCTGTGGTTCGACTCGTGGTGAAGGCAATTGCTCATTTTTCATCTTACCTGCTTCCTGAAAATATGTAATGTCTCTACAGTGGCGCCCGAACTAAAAGGGTGTTGGATGATGATTCTCCTCACCCAGGATATGGCGATTGGTTCCCCTAAAAACCCCAGTCGCCCTTTAAAAGGAGGAGTATATTAAATATTTCTCCCGCCTTCCTAGCGTGCCTTTGTGATGTAGCGGTTCTACACGCTGGGCCGGTATTCCAGAGGTCTGTGGTTCGATTTCCGGAGAAGGCGATTGTTCATTTTTCATCTTACCTGCTTCCAGAAAATACCTAATGTCTCTATAATGGAATTCTTATAATATCTAGTTATACACATTTTATTGCTTATATATATAAATTATATATATATATATATATATATATATAAATTATATATATATATAAATTATATATATATATATTAGGTAATTATATAATATATAATTACCTAATACCAGTTTAGCATCATGATAGCATCATCTTGAGTAAAAGACGAAACACCTTCACATTTATTAATTATTGTTAACTGATCGGGGGTTGGTTTCTTCCCCTTGAAAAGTCAACCAATTTCCGATCAATGAAGATAATTACTTGGTTTGTTGATTATTTTTTCATTTTTTTAAAAGTTTCTATTTTTAAACTTTTCATGATTTATATTTGATGTTTGATTTAAAAAATTTTTCAAGATTTATTTTTTAATGCTTATAAGTTACTTCATTCAACTAAAATTCTCCTACCTTTCTCAAAGGAGATATTATACTCAACTATCCATTAGTATATAAATTATTATTTTATTACTTTGCAGCTTTCTTGCAAGTATTAGGCAATTTATTACGATTAATTAATATATTTACTTCAATCTTTAATATATATATATACACACACACACACACACACACTTACTTGGCCCTTTTTTTCGCAGAAGTGTTCTACATGACGAAAATTTTAAGTTTTGGAAATACCAAAAAGGAAAAAAAAAAAAAAAAATATTTTGGACATACGAAATTTAACTATAATGAGGTCTTCCAGTTCCATTATAGAAAACTGTAGGGGAAGACAATAAATTTATAAAATTTTTACTCCCGTACGACAAAAATTGACCGGGATATTTATCATATTTTGTTTTTTAAATAAGGAACACAGAATAAATATAAGTACAGAAAGTAGAGAAAACTATAAAAAGTTAGATTTCGTTATTTTTACGAAACTATTTTCTTTAAATTTAAAAGTACAAAATATGAATTTTCACGTCATTTGAAACAATTTTGTAACTGGAAGTACATTACGACCAGCGGTTGCGAAAATAAGGAGGCCGGGTAAACTCTTTTGTGGGCGCACGTTGTACAAACACGTTAACTCATTCATTAAAAATAAATTGCTAAAATAATGTATGCATGCTAATAAATTAAGCATGCATACATGAAATTTCTGTTTCCCATTGTCTTCTGTGGAAGTGCAAAAGAAAGACTGTTCTTACTGTTTTGAACTGAAGTTTTTTTGTACTGAATGCTCATTTAATTTAACTAATAATTAAACTTATTCTTCAACTTAAACGACTTAAAAGTATAGGTAAATTATTAATAGAAATTTTCCTGTTAGTTCTAATAATAGGTAACAGAAACTCTTTCGGTAACAGAAATAATACTGGGTTTTATGTTTGTAGCAGTTCGCAACCGCTGCTCGTAATGTACTTCCAGTTAAAAATTGCTTCAAATGACGTGAAAATTCATATTTTGTACTTTTAAATTTAAAGAAAACAGTTTCGTAAAAATAACCGTTTCCTAAAATTTTACATAGCGTGGAACAAAATTTAAGATCTTGAAGCTGTAATATATGAAATTCTTCCTATCGGGCCTTATTTGGAATCAATAAAAAGTCTAACCTTTTCTTAGTACCTATTTTGTTCTCGTAACTCTTTGGTCCACCAATCGCCGAATTATAAAGTCCCTGAACATAGTTGTTCGACCTGAGTTCCATTCCATACGAACTGGCTGGCTTCATGGGGATTTCCATAGTTTTCCTCACCTGTAACATAGATACTAGCCAGTTCCCCTTAGAAAGTCCTCCATGAAAGTATCTTTCCCTTAGACAAATAGCCGTAACTTGTAATTTCCGTCGCATACTAGAGATAAAATATTTTATTCCGTACAGTGCGCTGCCCCTGCTCGTTTTGCAATCGTTGAATTTCTTAATAAAAAATTCGTTAATATTTTACGAAATATGAAATAGATAATAAAACAAATTCGAAATTCAAAATTTGGGCTTCCATGTGGCTGAATTTTGAAAAGGACTACGTTATTCAAAATTTGACGATTGTCGGTACCGTTGTTCTTTCACAATGAGAGAAACTTACATACATTCATGCAGTGTTTTCATTATTTAATTTCTTTAAATATAATACAGGGCAATAATATTTCGTACTAACAATTTGAAAAGTGATACAACACTTTTAGTAAGTCGACGCAAAATACCGTTTCGAGACTAATAGAATTTCTGGGATAACTCTCCTTTAGACTAAAAAAAAAAAAAAATAAAATAAAATAACTTTATGGAGAAATTTGAGTCAGTTCCAGGAAAAAAAACCTGTTATAAAATAATTCATAAACTATTCATATACTCGAGCAAAGTTCTTTTCAAATTTAAAAAAAAAAAAAAAATGGGTTCGAAATCCACTCGTGATAAACGAGAAGCTGGTCCCGGAATAATTATTAAAGAATGTGAAGAACTATTTTGGGTGCGAAATAACCGAAATTTAATTTTACAAAACTTAGAATAATGAATTAATTTGTTGTGTATTAATCTAAAATACGATTATCTGACAATATGAGGAAAAGCTTTTAGTTTGGTATCACAGTTTTCCGTATCTTATTTGTACAAAATCAGATTTTCGGCTTTGAGTAACATCATGCGTAATCTGGATCATGGAGTGAGAATAGCATTATCATTTTGTAGAGATATTAGGATTTTTTTGGAGGTCGGAGAGATGAAAAATTAGCAACCGCCTTTGCCGGGAATCGAACCACGGACCTCTGGAATATCGGCCCAGCGTGCAGAAACCACTATACCACGAAGGCACGCTAGGAAAGTGGAAGAAATACCTTATATACTCCCCTTTTTAAAGGGCGACTAGGGTGTTAGGGGACCTAGTCGCCAAATCCTGGGTGTGGAGAAACCTCAGCCAAGACACTTTTTGTTCGGGCGCCACTGTACAGACATTAGTTTTTTTTTTTTTTTTTTTTTAAAGCAGGAAAGATGAAAAATTAGCAATCGCCTTCGCCTGGAATCGAACCATGGACCTCTGGAATACCGGCCAGCGTGCAGAACCATTGTACCACAAAGGCACGCTTAGAAGGTGGGAGACTTATCTTATAATTTTTAGTTTCAAGTATGAATGAAGTTATCAGAAACGCCAGTCTCAAATTTCGCATTAAATATATTTTGTGATTTATCATTAACTAAAAATTTTGTTTACTTTGTAAGAATATTTTATTTAACATGTCATTGAAAATTATTATCGTGTGTTAGTTTTACAAAATAAATTTTAGGTATACGAATTATTAAGTAACATTCTTTTAAATTTATCTTAATGTTAGCCTGCCGCCAAATTCTTAAATTACTAAAAATGTGCCGTGATAAAAAATATGGTTGAGAATCGCTGGTTTACTAAAGCGCGTTGCTGTATGGAGTTGGTGCGAAGTCATGTGCTGGCCACATCAGAGTTTTTATGATGAAAGCAGTTAATTTAAACTGTCTTTCATTCTAATGCTCATCAGTAGTGTAATTGTTAAGAATGCTGCTTCGTTTTACTCTGGCAATACGTTTTCTTTGTAACTATTGGAAGGGTAATTGATTTTTTTTCGGCTCTTTAGAATATCTTGAGAGGCTCAGAATCACGAATGGTGGGAAACAGATTGATGTAAAAACGATAACTGCTCAATCATTTTTCAAATATTTCCGCATAGTTTCGCAGCGTAAACATGAATATACATCTAGCAGCATTCTATTTATACACGCTGATTATGCAAAAAGAAAATTGCTCACCCTACTCTTGAAAAAAAAAAAAAGTGGTAGGTATTCATAATAACTTTTTCTTTTTTTCTTTTTTTTTTCTTCCCCCCTACATCAAAATCCGGCGTTGGGAGTGCTTGGATAGCATCAGAAAATCGGGATCAGTCATGCCCCGTGGCGACACCTAGTATCAGAAAAAGGTCTCTGAAGAACTCTTTCTACTTCAAAGCCGCTTTGCTATTGGTTAATTTCAGCCTTTCATCTGCGTTGCCATCCATCAACAAATTATACTTGATAAATGGACGTTCGTTCACAATTACCTGGGCCTGTTCTTCATTTCCCCCCCTTCTTCATTGATATTATTTTCCTTGTGCTTATTATTTATATCCGTATGTCCAGTGGTCGCATTTTTCTCGAGCAAATATACGTTTAATCTGATTAAAAACTTACACGGATATGTTTATATATCTCACTGGATGATATTAGGTTTTAGACAACCATATTTAATGTCGGTTTCAATCAACTTCGCTGTGGTGCTCAGTCGGAGTCATTTATTACTAGTTTTTCGTTTGCTTTTTCCGGTTGTTTGTCTACGCCTGTTGATTTTAGAGCGACATTGATAAATTGAACCATGGAATATTATTCTTTTCTAATAGGGCGTAAATGTGGTATAGTTAACATATTCATAGAAATTTAATTTAACATTAGTGGGATGAGTAAATATTCAAGATGAACATCGGTTGTGGGTATAAAAATAGAAAATAAAATTTAAAAAAAAAAAAAAAATCTGAAAGTACGCACAAAGGGGCGTTTTTTTAACATTTTGAGTGTTACTTTTATTTATTAAATATCATCGCACTTAAACCATAAAATTCAATTCAATCGCAAAATAATTTTAAAATGAGCATATCTTTAGAGTTTCCGATACACAGTCTCGCGCGCTGGAGATAAAAATGTTTTTTTTCCGTACAGTGTTGCATTCCTCGCTCTGAAATCGTTGAGTTTGTTAATCAAAAATTCGTTAATGTCTGACAAAATATGAAATAGATAATAAAACAAATTTCAAATTAGGGCTTCCAGATGCCTATATTCGGTGGAGGATTACGTTATTCAAAATTAGATGGTTCTAGGAACCGTTGTTTTATCATAATGCGAGAAATATACATAGATTTATGCAGATTCTTCATTATTTAATTTCTTTAAATATAATGCAGGAATCAATATTTGGTGGCAACAGTTTGAAAAGTGAATCAACGCTGAAAGGGAATCCACGCAAAAGATCGAAACAAAATTAAGAGCTCTTTTGGGCTAACGCCCTTTGTGCTAATAATTAAGTTTGATTTTTTATTATTTACCTCTATGGATATATTTATTTATCTACGTAGAGTGCGTATCAGTGTAATAAGTATAACACGAGTAATAATAGCAGTGCTTAGATTTATTCGAAGCATCCGCTCCTTTAATCTAGATTTTCACTGTATGAAATTATAATTTTAGTGAGAGTAACTAAGTGATATTATTCATGAAATTTTTGAATAGAAAACGTATTTTATAGTCTTAAATAAACTGAAATGCTTTTCATATTTACATCGATCTTAATATTATATTAATTAATATTATACATTACCTAATGTACGATAGTGTAAAAGCTCCTTTTTTAAAATTTGTAAAAGGTTATTTGATTAAAAAACTATATCGACTTTGTGCAATAAATAAATAATAAAAATAAAAATAAATAAATAAAATAGAACTTTGCTTACAGTGTTTTTTAATCCATCATAGTTAATTAATTAATTAAGTAAAATATCACGCAAAAAATAATGTATGCAAGATATGAAAAGAAAAAATAATTCGATACATGACCTGTTTAATTTGGCGTAAGGTTTCCTTAAAAACTCTGTCGTCTCATATGTATTAGAAAACATTAAATTTTTGCGCTCGATACATTCACACTTTCTTTATATTTTACGTGCTTTATATTTATTTGAGTTTTATCATTAAATGAATTTAAAGTATATGAATGATACTATAATGTCTTATAATTCAGAGAACATTTATTATAAACAAAATTATCGAGAATGGCATTCATTCCAAATGATATTCTGCGAAGCAATCTAAGCATTCTTGCGGTTTTTCTGGGCTTATAGAACAGCATGCCACGGAACTCCCCCCCCCCCTCTCAAATATATTTCCTTATTTTTAATTGATACAGGAACACCTTCATTTCTCTGCACAGAAAATGTCGTTTGCCTAGTTTTAGCCTTAATGCTATTTTTCCCTCATTTTTCTCAACTGCAAGAAGAAATACTCAAAAAGAACACTTTTAACAATCAAATAATTCGATAGTTTCTTGAATGATGCGATTTTATTTTACGCACCGTCGTTATTCCTGCAACAATCTGCAACTTTATATATATATATATAATGTAATGCAAAATAAATTAGAATCCATCACATATTCAGTTCGGAAAAAACCATATGCAAATGCCAGCAAATGCCAAAAACCAGAAGCACAGTGGCAAACTGCACAAAAGGGACAAAATACGCCAAAGCCAAAGCCCCCGCCCCCCAAAAAAATAATCGTTGCATTTTTATCAGAGTGTGGTGCAACAAAAGAATTAAATAAATCAGCCTGTTTCTGAGCTAATTAAGACACAAATTAAGGTTTAATGATCAAAATAATCTCAGAAAAAGTAGCAAAGTATTCTATATCTTTATGAGTCCGACAACTGTAGGCCGAAGTAAATATCGTAAACATTGTAAAATTAAAGCATCGAAAACATAAACTTCAAAACGGCTTAAAAATATTTATTTTGAGTAGACCGAGTCCCAAAAATAAAACATGTAAAAATAAGCAATCCAATGCATGAAAAATAAAACATACAAAAATTTTGAAACCATACAAGCCGGATTAAAGTGTTTTTGATGAAAAATTATAGCATCAAAATCATAACCACGCAAAAAAGCTTTAAAGTATAATAGTAAGTATTTTCAGTTTGAGTGGGCCGAGTCCAAAAAACATAAACATGTAAAACAGAAGCAATCCAGCGTATGAAAAATTAAAATAAAAAATAAAAGGTGGTGTTAATTCTTAAAATCTGTAACATAACAGCAACAAATGTTTTGAAATGAAAAAATATATTCGACATGTTCAGTAGCAACGTGCTGTTTGCTAAGCCTATATCACACATATATATATATATATAAAGGAAAGGGAAAAGGCAGGCATATTGTTCAGGAGAGGAGTGAAATGGATTTACAAAAGATTTTAGCTGGAGTGGGAGATATATGCGCATGCTCCTACTTTTTACCCACTTTCTTGTTACATATAATATCTCAGAAGAGTTTCGATATCATTATTTTCTATTAAATAGTGACTTAATGATATTTACTATAAAAAATGACTTCAAATAATTATAGTTCGTATTTTTTTAAACCTCTTAATAATTCCTAAGACAGTGGTTGTGTCAGTCTTGCCGACTTTAAAGCCTTGCAGAAGTTCTGCTAGAAATGTGCTTGAATATCACAATGGAATAGGGATATTCATTTACCTTATGAATAGGGAAATTCATTTGCTATTTTGTTATATGCCTTATAAGGTATTTCTCGCACTTCCCTAGCGTGCCTTCGTGGTGTAATGGTAGCATGCTGGGCCGATATTCCAGAGATCCGTGGTTCGATTCCCGGCGAAGGCTGTTGCTAATTTTTCATCTCTCCGGCTTTTTCCAATTAATCTAATGTCTCTACAGCCTTACTTATTTCTAATTTAAAAGTTAAGGCAAAATCTACATGGGTTATCACAGATTTTGCCTTAGAATGTATCTGAATTGTTCGATATATAGAACTTACCTGATGCCGAGGCTGGAATGTTCCGGACCTTGTGGAAAATGCTAGTTTCATTAGGGTTTTCTTGCCCTTCTGCTGTGTAACATGAATACAAGCCAATTTCCTGGAGAAATTTCTTCACGAAGGCATCCCTTCTCTTACGAATATAGCTCTTGTGAGCTTTGCCATGTTCAGAGCATAGAATAAGAAAAATAATTCTCAGTAAAACGTTTAAATTATCTCGAATGAAAGTAAAATGTAGGTTTTGAGGCTTTATTTTTCATTATATCTGCTATCCGCTCTCCTTATTCTAATTACTAATTTTCTATGATTTTAATTCCTGTAAGCTTATATCAGAAGAGAGTAGACTGAGCTGGTATAAGGCGTAAAGAAGAAGGGCCGCCCCTTACCAGTTCAAATATACTGGTATAGTGGACTAGAGAAGAGAATGTAAAGGGTGGAATCAGTAACAATGAAACCTGTGTTAAGATTCGTGGGATTCCAAGACTCGAGGATCTGAACACACCATCATTGTTTAGAAACCTGCGTAAAACTCTTAGATGCGTAGTTGTGACTTTTATTTTTACGGATTATAATGATCCCTCCTTGCAAGGCCCGCCAGCAATAGAATGTTTAAAAACCACTGAACGGTAATAGTTCGACCAGATATGAATTCCAGCTAGGGGGTTGGTTGCATAGATGCTTCCACTGCTTTCTCCATTTGTAACGCATGCGTGAAGTAATTTTTCTCGGAAAGTCTTCCACGAAGAGACCCCTTCAGGGATAATTTTTTAATCATATAATTTTTATATTTGTTAATCTTTCAAACACTTCTTTTTTAATTTTTTAAAACGTTAACAATAAATTCTTCCAGGTAATCTGAAATTTTCCTAAATGCTATTTTTTATTTTGTTATATTTTTTTTTTTTTTTTTTTGGTGTAAAGTAAATTTTAGACACCAATGTGCATTCTTAATGTTTACGAACATTATCCATGGCTGCCTTGCTTTCTACTCATTACGCAGCGTTTGTGGCGTAATAATATGCAGATTGTTTACTTAGCTGGCCTCTGAAATAACGCTCTCGGAGACACACGCATAAAATCCACGCAGAGAATGTGTTTTCAGTTTCTTCGTAGGCTGAGCTTTGACGTATTTATTGGACAAGTAAAGCCGGCTGTCTCTTAGACTAAATAATTTTTATAAGCAAACAGTTGTTAAGTGTGCTTCGATGATGTCATTGGAATTTTCTGCCAATCTTCTGGGCCGCAAACAAACGTTGCAATCTCAGAGAGTTTATGCTGTTTTATTTTTACCTTAATATTGCATAGCCTGATTTTGTATTTCCGGCAAAGTGTTTTCTAAAAGTTGACGCTAAAATGACCATGTAGTACAATTTTACATTTCAGAATATGCTTCAAAATTGTTCCAGATTTTACATTATTTCACATGAATTTTAATAGTGCCGCTCATGGAGATACTTTTGCGGGGTCAGATACGCATCTATCATTCAGTAATTGAAAACTACATTTTATAAGAAAATGTTTGGTTTCCTGTTCCTACTGTGCGTATAGAAAAAAAAATAATAATAAAAAAAAAAAGGAAAAGAAAAGAGGGTGGATCACATTATAGAAAGATTAAACTTGAATAGAAGCTCAACTTTTCTAAGATAATTTTTCCACGAAAGAAGAGTTATCTGATGATAAGTTATACTAATGGGGAGGAGGGCTTATCTTACCTTGACGTCTGAGAACGCACTTCATCGAATAGCGGAAACTTCAAAGTCAAGGGGAAATAGAAACACAAGTTCAATGGACATTCTAACTTGAGCTTTTTATAATGATAGAGATTATCAACGATTTTTAAGCGCTATGAAAATGGATGACAGTATCACGAATATTTGCAGGAATTTTGTCACAATAAAGAAAAATTTTTTTAAAAAGTTCTTCCATCTTTATAACGTCGTACACTTCATGTCGTACACGTTATGATGTCATGGCGGTCTCGTCTGCATGCTTTTGTTTTCACAAAAAGTTCTGTCGAACAGCGTGCAGCGCCATCTGTCGGTCGTGAAAGTTCATATCCCACAGTAATGTTTTTAGAAAGATATATAACATCTGTAAATTTAAATAACTATTAACTACTTTTAATTCTTCACAAACTGTTTCAAAATTATTGTTCACTGCGGGAGGGGGGAAGGACAGTTCTATGTCTCCCGCTCTAGTGGGCCGATTGACGCGAAATTCAAATTGCTTTTTCCGTGTATCGAAAGCGCGACTTAGGATATATATTAGATTTATATATAGCAGTTGTTCTAACATAGGTATTTTGACACGAAAATCGAACTTTTTCTGAAATAGCATACCAATTTTTTTTCCATATTTCGATTCTACGACTCAAATCATGCCTAGATATTAAATTTTGTAATTTTTGATGAGAAATTTATGAAGAAATTAAAAAATTTATTTTGGCGAATTTGTTTCAATTTGCGCCCAGAATAATTCACTTGGCGAACTTCTTAATTTATAGCAACCTATTTTTCTTTCCCTTTTTTCTTTGTGCACGAGAGGGAAAAAGTCATCTTTCATATTTTCAAATAATTTTAACAAAGTGCGTAACGGAAGATCATGGATTTGTCCATTTCTTCCTCCTTCAGGAATAATTCATTTCATTTCTGTATGAAGTTTTGATGTCGAAAGACGGTAGTGGACGAAAGAACCATATAACAAGTATCTGATAAACATTTAAGAATAAACCTGAACTCGAATTACATTTGATAAACATACAGTAGTTGTTAAGTCCGCAGCACATTGTATCATTTCCATCATATTACTTGATTTTCGCCAACAGCGTAATCTGTCATCACTTCATAACTAGAATCTCTATTCTTCTTACCAAAGACTGTGCTTATAGTCGCCTAGCATCTAGTTTTGATGTTTTCGAGTTCAAATTTGACGCATATTTTTAAGGTTTGATACTTGGCCAGACTTGTATTATCGGAACACTGAAAGTGCATAATATGCACCAAAGAAGAAATTTTTAACTGACATCATTAGTGAGTCTGATGAGACTTTTTTTTTTTTTTTTGTTTTTGTTTTTTTGTATTGTCATCTTTGACGATGTAAGTGAAATGAAGCAAGCTGCTGTTATCAAAGGTATGCTTTGCCTTTACTTCCGTCATGATTTCCAGAACTGAGATCCACTCTTTTCCGTGATTTTACAGAGGATGTTTGTGTACATTTTGATATTTCTGCACCCCTATGAGAACATTTTGCTCACATTATGCTATTATTGCCTAGAGGGAAAAGGCCAAGGTTCGAGAGCTGGACAAACAACGTAATTTAAATATTGTTGAGTTATTTGCGAATGCGAGAGTGGAAGTACCTCATAGTTTAGATACGGACGTTTTATGGACATTGAACAATCTGCTGCTATTTCACTAACTGGCTTTTATGTTTTCTTCAGCAATGAACATTTTATGACATTTACTGATTCTGTATACTTTCTCCCTTTTTCAAGCATGCCTTCGTAGTGTAATGGTTAACACACTCGGAGCATATTCGAGAGGTCCATGTTCGAGTCCCGGCGAGGGCACTGCTCATTTTTCATGTCTCCAGCATCAAAATAACCTAATGACTCTACAGGGTGACTATTTACTTGGACTATTTTTTTTCCGTTTCACGAGTGAACATCCGACTTGATGCAGTTCGTTATTTGAACGGTTTTGAGCCATTTATTATTCTTGGAGTAAAACGTACTGTTTTCTTTATCTAATATTTTACTTTTTTTAAGACAGTGGGTCATAATCTTGGTTATGTAACATTATTATACACTATGTTTTTATACTTATCTTGCCTGCATTTGTGTGCATCATATCTTTTGTACTAATAACTGTAACTACAACTTAGATATGAGTAATTTATGTCGACTGATCTGCCAGCCAGTACTTTACTGTGGTGGCTGATAGAGAGTAGATGTTTTTCCTCACTCATCAGGCGTTATTACGTTTGGTCAGAAGCCTGGTCGGTGATGTACTTTTCTCTAACGCAGTCATCCCGATTGTAATAATTAGAAGTACTGGAATCCATCGTATATTCAGCCATGAAGTTTACTACAGTAAATGCAATTAATCGTGTGCTTGCCCTTTTGTAGCAATGTGCATGTCATAGACGGAAGTTAGGGGAAGGATTACATTATTTGGGTTACGAAAAAACCACGAATCCTCTATGCTTTTAAAGGTAAGGTTACCTTTGTGGAGAACTTTCTAGGCGTGACATGAAAGGGAAGAGCTATATATTAGAAGTGATAAAATATTTGGTATTATCAAGTAATTTTCTCGAAATGAATTTGTAAAAATTTGGTACTGAATACAGTTGTCCAATAATACCTCGTAGACATTTGAGCAAAGCTATTCAATGATGATTGTTTCAGAGCAGTTTATTGAGAATGGATCCGGCTGTATATTATTATAATTTTCTTCGGAAAAAAGAACTGAGTGGAAAAGAACTTTTAAATAATCAGGCTTAATTAGATAAAAAACTGATACCTTAGTGAAATAGAATTTTGTCGGCCATCTGAATCAGAACTGCATAAAGTGTACCCATGAAACCTAATTCCAGTTTAAGATCGCGTTTTGGCCTAGTTTTAAAAATAATCATAGTCCTTCAGTGGTTTATCGAGTCTGTCGTCTGAAAGAAAAAAACGGCTTCTTCGTTAAGACAATCATAATCAAATTTCTTTCTTAGAAATTTCTTGCATGAAAATGTTGCCTCCTAAAAATGAAACCTGCTACGATTATAGAGCACTTCATTCACAGTTAGTTCAAGTTACGTTTTGACATTTTATGGAAATGTAGTTTTTAACTGCGATGTTATTTGCTCAGCTGTAGTAACAACACACTTGCATAATAAATGAGGTCATATGGCTTTGGTATCTACAGACTGTCTCTTCCGCCATCAAAACCGCGAAGATATTTCGTCGAAAGAAGTTTTCTGTTTATTAATACTTTTGCTTTGCGAAGACAGAGCTTTTTTAATCGAGAAGTGTAACCACATCTTGTATATTTGAGAATGTTTTCTAACAATATTTTTTACTCGGAGGAAAGAAAAATCTTATTTGGGCACCACATGGCTTCCTTGTATGGCCTATTAAATTAAACTGGGAATAGTTCGGATATTTTACGGAAAATAACATAATGCTGAAAGCACCAACGGAAATATATGTTTAGCGTTAAAAATTATTTGAATACACTGTCAGAACAAATGGCAAATAAACTCAGTCAGTCAAACTGAGTATAACTTTTCATGTAAAAGTATGGAATTTTATAAGGGCCGATATCCAACAAATAGCTCATTCTTGCGCTGCATATTGCCAACTGCGATAGGAATAAATAGTTATCGTAGATCACTTGCACAGCCAACTTTTCAAAATTAAACTCGCAAATGTTAAAAGCCTTTTTACAGAAAGAAGAAAAACACGCCAAATAAAACCATAAAGTTAGATAAGCAACAACCTTGTGTTTGGTGTACATTTTAGTCAACACTGTATCGATTTCGAAGGGAAAGAAATCTGCAGCGAAGAGAAAAGGTAGCCAATCCAGTCCTTGCACACGCGTTTAAAATTCTATTAACGTCATTTTTCAATTTTCGTTACTATTTTGCCGAGAGATGGCGGTGCCTTCTCGTTTGCTCTACTCCTTTTGGGTTTAAATACAACCGTGGTTTTCCTTTCACTGCAGATTTCTTTTTTGTTGATAAAGAGGTACTTGTACCTGCTTGCCTCAAAATCATTAAATCTTGACTAAAATCTATACCAAACACAAAGTTGTTGCTTTCCTAATTTTTATTTAAGCTTTTATGGCAACAATTAATTTCTTTTATACATTGTTTCAGCAAACATTTTTGGCTGCCTTTATGTGGAAAACTTATATTTGAAAATTGTCAAAATTTGATATATCGTGTGAGAACTGTGCATTGTGTTAATAGAGGATCGACATTTCATTTCTTATACAATGCATGGCAAGAAAACCTGGCATTTTTTTAAATAAAATAACACGGTAAATACAAAAAACTAATTTTTATTCAAGTTGAAGCTTTAAAGTTTAACGCCATTATTGGAAAATGATAAATGTACTTGCGTATTATCGCGTTAAGGCAAAGATATATTCTACACTATACCCTAGCTTTATGCTTTGCAGCATCATCATACAATACCGTAGTGTGGCAAGATTAATGTTCTGGTGTCTTGTCCGCTTATTCTATCCTGTCCTGCAAATATTAATGTGGAAATTCAAATTAAATATAGAAGTAAATGTTTCTTACAGAATTCTAAAAGCCTACAAAATAGAAGTACTTGAGAAAACATTTACTATTTGTAGTAACTGATGTTATAGAATTTATTACGATTTTCGATGTAGTAAATACGAAATTTCAGCGATGCTTTTGTCGGGATTCGAATTTCGAACTTTTCACTTGTTAACCGGTCTTTCTACCACTATAGCATGAAAGCATGCATTAAAAAAGGAGAAAATTCCTTATGTATATTTCTCGTTTAAAAGACGCCTGGAGAGGAACCTATTAGATAAATTCAGATGGTGACATTGTTTTTTTACACCGGGGTACGTGAAGAACAGCGATACGCCCGCCAGGATTCAAATTTAAGCGCACACGGTGTGTGCCTACACACTGAGTGGTATATAATATATAGAAACGGGATATTGGAATCTCAGAGATTTTGGAAAAGATTCCAGATTCTAAAACTCAAATCTTCGCGTTTTGCGCCATACGAATCATTTAAAAATTCGTAACTTTAAAATCAACTTTAAACATGAATTGTTAAATTAATTGAATTAATTGAAAAATTTTGAAAGGCCCAGAAGAGTACTCATCCAGTAAAAGTAGTAATCGAGAAAGGGGGGAAGAGAAGGAAAAAAAAAGAACGCAATTTTTATTTAGTGAAACAACATCATTTTGTGGTAGCAATGATTGCCATAATCTTAATAGAGAGGGTTTTTAGCTATCCATACTTTGCTGTGTGCCTTCCCCGAAAAAAAATGGATAAGGAAAATATGATATTTATTTAATTTTTAAAAAAATAAAAGTTATCTTATCAGCTATCGTTGAACGTTGGACATACATTATTGATGTATGGTTGTTTTCATTAAAATGACAGAGATGACGTAAAAAATATAAAAACATAGGATAACATCACACATTTTACTCCTTGTAAAACCTATTTTATCCTTAAGAATTGTAATATATCTGTGTGTTCCTCCTTTAAACGTGATAATGTTTTTTATGTATTGAGTTATGATCAGAATATTAAACATATAGAAGACTTTACCTTAAGGCACATTTTCTTAGATAATGTCTCAATGCTATGAATTCGTTTGCGATGCATGTAGACTATGTGAAACAATGTCCCCGCATTTTATTACGTCATGCTTATTGTATCTTAATTCAAGCGCATACAATGAAACATGTGCAGTGGAACTGAGCAAAATAATGCATTAATTTTAACTTTTAATGTAGGATACTTGTACATACTAAACAGTTTAATATTTTTTTTAATAATTTTTTCTTTAAACCGGGGTTTCTCAGCCAGGGAAAAATTCCATACCTTCAGAGGGGTAAGGGAATGCTGTCAGCCTTTTATTTACATATTATTTAGTTTTAGTTTATGAATATAAAATACATTTTATCAAGTTTTTGATATTTATCAGTATTCTCTGTATTGTTGTTTATTTTTTACAAATAAAGTAAAAACAAATAATCTAAATTTAAGGGGATTGGTGTATGTACATTTCGAGTTTTGGAAAGGAGCGGAGTTGACTTTTAGTAATGGTGAAAGGGGATTATGGGGTTAAAAAGGTTGAAAACTATAAACGATATAAATGAGGGAGGGAACTTGAATATATTTTAAGCAAGTAAATCGCAATACATTATTGACTGAGAGATTTACGTAATTTTCCATGTAAATTATGCTTTCTTATAGTGATTTTCAGCATTGGTTAGCATGAATATCTGTATGCCGTACCTACGTATCTTATTATATATATAAGCATGTATAAAGGTCTGTATACAGTACCTAGGCATCTTGTTATGAATTTGCCAAAAATCATTAGTATAGAAAAAATAATACGGGTCATGTGTTCAGTTGGGAAGTGCTACAGTAAAGAAATTATAAGTCTGCATAACGTATTCAATTAAATTCCAAACTTTAAAAGACTAATATTATTTTAAGCCGTATGAAACAATAATTACAATTGAATTATTAAATTACGGCAAAATGCTTGAAACCTATCTGCCTAAAAGTCGAAAGCTTATTTGTAGGACACATGAACGAAAGATGATATAAATAGATATGCTACCGGCAATATATGAAACTCTGTCATTTTATATGATACTTGACGTTTTAGGCAAAGTATGAAATATGAGAATTATTACATAATTTTCTTAGGCATTGTATACAGTACCTAGGCATTCTGTAGAACTGCAAATGCTATTTAAGCAATGTATGAAAAAAGATCACGGTAAGACTATTATTAGACCAAAGGGATTTGAGTCCCGAAGGACTATTAATTTCGTTTTGGCATTTTGCGTTGGTTCACTATAAATGTCGTTTCACTTCTCAAACTGTTGCCACAAAATGTTAGAGTTCTGCGTTAAATTTGAAGAAATTAAATAATGAAAAAAGTGCACAAATATTTGTATATTTCTCGCATTGTGGTAAAACAACGGTATCTAGAGCCATCCAATTTTGAATGACGTAATCCAACTGCGAATATGGGCATCTAAAATCCCAAATTTGAAATTTGGAATTTGTTTTATTATCGATTTCATATTTTGTAAAATTTTAACGAATTTTTGAGTAACAAACGCGCGTCGAACTGTGTATCGGAAATTCTAAAGATATGCTCATTTAAAAATTATTTTGCGACATAGCTATTGAACTAAATTTTATGGTTTAAGTGCAAAGAGCACGATATTTAATAAATAAAGGTAACACACAAAACGTTAAAAAAAAACTCCCCCTTGGACGTAATTTAAAATCTGAAACATTTCAGATTTTTTTTATTTAATATTATTATTATTTTGTGATATTATATTCATTTCATCATCTGTACCAGCATGTCCACAGAAGGTATGAATTTTTGAACGACATTTTGTGAATACATGTGCATCACAGCTTTCCTTTAAAAACACACAACACGTAGCAGAAACGGAAATATTTTCTATAAGCATGTCATCATCATCTTGGCTTAATCCATCCTCGAACTATAATTTCATGATTCGAAACGAATTCGTGATATTCGAAACGAATACTTTGCCCGTTTGTCGTTTGGCATTCTATTGAATGACTAGGCAGTGTGTGAAATGCTAATCGTGTCATACATTCCTAGCCATTTTTCGGCATTCAATACATTACCTAGGATTCTATAGAATGCCGGCTTTTATACATTTCCGGTGCATATACATCTTCTCTCGCCTATAAGGGCTTACCTGAAAAGAGTTTCTTACAACGAACAGGAAAAGCTTCTGTAAAATATGATTAAAATACACTCATGTCCATAAATTAAGGATAATGCAAAATCGGCCAAAGGAAGAGTTAGAAGCAAAACAAATTTGACTTATTTGTAAAGCTTATTTATTAAACAAAAGGTAAAGAGCAAAAAAAAAGATGCTACATGTTTGATATTATTAAAAAACAATTAGCGATTTGTTCTCCCTGGAGCAAATTACAAAAAAAAAAAAAAAAAAAAAAAAAAACACCTATTTACGAAAAACCAATATTACATGGTTGGTATGATTGTTAATACATTCTATGTTTCCCAGACGATGCAATACAGTCCGTACAACGCCTAGGCATGCTCAGTATCAAATTATCAATCTGATCTTGGGGGATATTACACCACTCAAAAAGCAATGCTCTCCGAAGTTCCGGTAGACATGTAGGAGGAGGTTGACGGGCTGCAACTCGTCGGCCAAGCATGTCCCACACGTCCTCTACTGGATTCAAGTCCGTTGAGAATGCTGGCCAGTCCATACGGGTGATATCCTCCGATTGAAGGCATCTGGTTACTTCCTGGAATTTGCATATGATTCTTGAAGATGTGTGTAGTGATTTTATAGGTGATATATTTATTTTAGAGTTCAATTTCCGCGTGACTCCGAATTATCTTTAATTTATGGACATGGGTGTACTTCTGGCGGCGTGACCAAATTTGGGACCCAGTTGGTCTAAGAATTTTGACCAAAAATATGGCAGTATTTCTGAATAGTCTTTTCCATGATACAAATTAGTTACTCAGATAAAGAAAATAAAATTAAAAAAAAAAAAGCCATGTTTGCTGTTTAAAGTGACCGCTGTATAACTTCTGGCGTCTTCTGAAGGTTGTGCCTTTCGTATGGGGCGATAAAGTTTGCCTATTTTGGTAACTAAGCACGGCATCTGTTTTAGCAAGGAAGTGTACCAAAAATACTTTATATAACAGTATGTTTATGCAAACAAAGAACATAGTTTTCTTTCTTCAATGAATATGCCGTATTCATGGAACTGCCATATATTTCATTATATTGCAGATCCCTTTCCATGTGTAATTTAGTATTTGCATCGTTAGTTAATATAGTTAATAATGCAGAAAATATAGTTATAATTTGCGGGTTTACAACTCGGGTGGTATTCTTTCCTGGAAGATTTCATAGCTTCAGGGAGGAAATGCGGTCATTTAGCTGTTCAGTTTTAGTTTCAATTTATGAATACAAAGAACTATTTTTTTTCAAGTTTTGGTAGTTTCGTCATTTTCTATACTTTTCATTGTTTAATATATAACACATACAAAAAGTAATTTAAATAAATATGTATATGTATTTTCAAGTTTTCGAAAGAAGGGTGGAATGATCTTCTAGCTATAATTAAAGGGTGCATGTGGCAAAATAGATTGAGAATCACTGTATGGTTAGCGTAGCTAAGTTATAGTATAATAAGTATAATTAAATGCATAGTTAATAGTATAATTAGTACAGGTAATAGCATAATTAATATAATTAGAAATGCAAGAAGCTTGTTTTTTTTTTTTTTTTTTAATTGGAAATACGCTGTAGGATAATACATTGGTATTATACCGGCCACATGAACAAAGAAAGGACAAAGGAAACGTTGTCGTATTTACGCTAATTATGAAAAAAACCGCAGTAGATTATTCCAAGCAAACTAATCAGCCTCGAAACAGCCATACTAGGCACAAATTATTAGTGATTCACAGCTTGACCACTTGGCTACTAGTGGGCATGGATATTTTTATAAAGTCTGCACAAAAAGGTTCTTTTGTTTAATAGCCATACATGAAGGCAGCTTGAAGAAGAGACGTATTTGCGCTCTTTAAAAAACTGTCTATTGGACACTAATGTGTTTCTTATTCCATATCATGTTTATGTTTGACGATTATTAGCTGGTTTCCCCTTGCTGGAAATTATTTAAATTGATTGACAAAAATATTTTCAGGTTTCTTCTTGTGCTTTGCAAATCATATATGCTAAGAACGTCGTTGGTTGAAAAATAGATGCTCCAAGGTAAATTCTTCAGGTATGGGCCTCTCACATTTTAAATTATTTTTTTAAAACTTTAAACCCGCATTTAATGCTTTTATTCTCGTACTCTTCAGTGTTCATTGATCATGCTGCCGCATTGTGTAGCTACTACTCAATTTGCAGATAAGTGTGGAAGAATATTTTCCGACTGCGAAGTTCTTAACGATGTTGTTTCTATTTTAATTCTCTGTCTCAGACAGTGGGATTTCTTGCGATAACTTGGAGGACTTGTATAGATGTAAATATCTAACCCTGAAAGTAAGTATTGCTTGGTGTGGCATAGCAGCAACGTTCCACCTTTCTTCATACATTAAATCATAATGAGAGTGAAAAAACTCATTTAATGCGGCAATGAAAAATCCAAAACTCCTTATCCTTCAAGCTAGGAAGTAATCAGTATTCTAATAAGAGGAGTAATATTTTTATGGTTCTTCCACCTCTTAAAAAAATTCCTCAACCTAACCCGCCTCTTTTATAGCAGCTGAGGACACTCTTTTCTTTATTGATGGCCCAACGACACAGTAATTATCCGCCATAATTGCCCTCCTCTGCCTCGAATGTACGGCTGGTAACCTTCCGCGGTGTAATAAAGTAGTCCGCACGCGAAATTCGTCATCATTTACCATTTTTTTACTTTTATAACTTTGTCGTGTGGTCAGTATGTGTCATTTTGCAGCGGCCTTGCTATCAGTTAGCTCCAGCTGAGATGCAATAGTTTGCTATTTTGTTTTCTTTAATTAATTAAGGCTGTTTCTTAAGAAGAAAAATGAAGCTGCCATTCTTTTTTTTTTTTTTAATGTACAAGGCATGTAAGACGCTCCCACGAAATATCGGGGAGGATGAGTGTTTAGAAAATCGTTTATCTTGTACCCTAATAGCGATATTAGCAAAGCAGAGCGTCGATATACCTCGTTAATTTGATAAGTCGTTTCAGAGATATATAGCATGATTGTAAAACTGAACATTTCTTATTTGAAACTTTTTTATCAATTTTAGTCCTTGAATACATTCGCGTTTCAAGATGAAAGCTGCATTGTAATAATTGTAGATATATTCTTTCCAATGGTCTATTTAAATGTCTTGAATTTTTCGCTCAAACTTTATTTCTTTGTAATTGATTAAATGGAAGTAAACTATGGAAGAAGAGGGTTTGTAAAAATAGAAAATCCACTAACAGAAAAAAAAATAAATAGCAATAATAATAACACTAAAAAGAATCGAAACATTTAAAATTAAAACGCTGTTGTTGAAAATCACTGTGGATCATTTAACCATAATGAACGCGTAAATTTCGAAGAAAAATCTGTGATAAGCATAGTTTTGAGTATGCAGTGGTGCTTAATATAACGAATATTTTGCACAACGAACGACCTGTATAACGAAAAATGCATGCGCAGAAAGGTACGAAAAGTTAGATGGCTCTGAAAAGAAATTGCTTTCTTACCGCTCACGTGATTGGTTTGTGTAGTTTGTAATACGTCTTGTTATTGGTGCGGCGTGTTTTCATAAGAAGTAGTACTACTTATTTTTATTAATTTATATTTAATGTACGCACTACTAAACCAGAACTCTTTATAAGTTTATCCATTTTTATAAAAATGATGCATCTGAAAGCAGTTCTGCGTTGCCATTAAATAAGTGCTACGAAAGTTATTTTCTAAGCTACTTTCAGCTTCGTGGGCCACGGTTTAAACCCAGTGATTCCCTAATTTATTATGACCATGGACTCCTTCTTATAAAAGAAACCTGACCATGAACCTCTAAGTGAAAGAAATATATGTAACACGTAGTAGAAAAATTACAAGTTTAGTTTTGATTTCTTGAATGACGTAAAAATAAAATAGAAATAAAACATTTTGATATTTAATTTAGCTTTTATTGAAATAAGTTTTGTTTCAGAACACGAAACACATTTATTTTTCCAATGAGATGACTGAACCTCATGGGGTGATAAAGTATTATTTATGTTCGAATCTGTGTTTGTGAGTAGCATTCGTAAGTCTCCATGAGGATATTTCAGTCAGTATCATTTTTTCATGATGAGACTCATAATTATGCTACGCTAAATGCACTGCTTACTAGATAGGAAGTTACGGGAAAGCAGTCAACAGCTTCCTTATAATGCAGAATAATACCCATAATGCAGGATATAAAATTCGTATGAATTCTTTTAACCAGAATTTGTGGTTTTCTTGTTCAAACATTGGTTTCAGTTCCTCATTCAATGAATTGCTCCTATAATAGTGTGGATCCATCTGAGTTTGTGGGGTTACTTGCAAAAGAGAAAGGGCCCAACACCCAATCGGGAATAACCCTTCAAATATTTATGAGATTAGAATGAAGCGTCATTAAGCCTTGACAATAAGAAAGCTAAACTTCATCTCATTTCTTACAGTTCTGAAACATTTGGAAACTAAAATTATTCTCCTTTCCTCAAGTTTTGTTTACCTAGAAAACGTTTTACAATAAATGCAAATATTGTACTTTTAGTTTTTGATGAAATTTAATTGATCAACTTGTAGCCTTACATTAGTTCCGCTAAATTTGGCAAGTAATTTAATCATATAATCTATGTCATTATTTGAGTCAAGTAAACTACGCCGCAGATCATTGCCTTAAATTTCCAGGAATTCCAACATTGAATCAACGAAGATAACGAACTGCCATATTAAGTAGTAAGCAACCATTTGTGATTAGCAAGTATAAGAAATTGAATAAGATCCCTCGCATGTGTTCTTGTGGTGAAACAGTTGCTACATGAGTATCCCGGTAACATGTCTACTTAAGATGCCCCTGTATGACGGCCTAAATGTGCCTGCACTCTTATAAAGATCAACTTTTAATATATAAAAAGTAGCCTTCGTAAAGGTATAGGTACCCTCATGACACAGTACCGTTACGACGCTTTCTCACTTTTCGAAAAGTGATCAATTCGCATCGATATGAAACAGGTTTTTGAAGTGGTGGAATTGAAGAGCTGCTAATCTTAATTTCTTAGTAAGTGTATTTGGAAAGCGGTATTGATTGCTTTGGTGAGTTAAAATAATTGTGGCAATCTATTAATGTCTTGGCGAATCGCGCCAGAAGTAAAAAGATCTCATGTAGCTCAATTACTTCTTTCGTAACAACTATCTCCACTACCATGTTACATATGCCGTTGAAAGGGAGTTCTCTTTCTTAAAGACGCCTTAATAATAGTCCTTAAATTAGTACGTGTTATAACTGCGTACTTTATGGCGTGTTAACAGACTTCCTAATGACCAGCTACTCCAGATGGCATTTCAAGACATTCAAATCTAGGAAGTAATGTTAAGGCACGCTTTTTGATTACCGCCCGCTTTAAAAGGGAGAGCCAAGACCTGTAAGTCACCCGTTGAAGGGATATTCGTGATGAAGAGTTTTAGCAGTAGGTGATGACGAAGCAAAAACGAAACGTGGAGGAGGGTTCGTTAAGTCGTGATCATTTGAAGATCACGTATCAGATTGGAAGCGTAGATTGTTTTGCTGGCACTTTCTTGCCAGAAGTTATATAGCATGTCAAAGTTTGAAACCTTCGTGTTAGACCTCCGATTTTGTTATCTTTCTCCAACCGAAGAAGCGTGTTGGAAAAGTGATGAAGAATTATGAGAATTAAAGTGTTAGAAGGTGCTCAATTTATCATAGAAATACCAGGCGCAACTAAAAATTGAGAAAAGTTTTCGTTACAGTCAGCTTTACATAAGCTATGTTTTTAAATAAAATGTTATGTGGCTATATATGGATATACGAAGATTGCATATTACTGTGCCACGTACTATATATATGTTTTATAATTTAGGAGCGAAAGCCAGTTAAATATTAAGTAGAGGTTTATTAGAAAATTATTATTCAAATTATAATATTGAACATTATTATGAGAAAATTATTATCATCACACATCAGGAATAATGTCGATTGGGTAATGTTGTAATATTCGATCTACCGCTTTTAGCGAGTTGTTTATTCTTGAGATCGGAGTGTAATACTTCTTTGGCGATATGAAGTAACTCCAATGATGGAACACAGCAATAACTTTTATTTAACACTTAAAAAATGGCGACATACAAAACAAGAAGAAAAAAGAATACTAACATTTAAAAATAAATTGCATTCTTCGTGCGAGAGTCGCACTTGGCACTCGAGTCTGGTTTCAAATATTGCCATTCATCTATTTAAATTATTTAAACTACAAGATTTTAATATCATTTAAAGTTGTTACAACCTCTCCCCCAACGGAGAGACTTTTGCCGAAGGGAAAAGTTCTGTAAAATTCGAAAGTCTATAAGCTCGGCTTGCTCAATTGTTAAAGAGAAAAGATAACTTCTCTCATAAGTTTCCAAATTTTCAGGCCGAAAATTTTAAGTTTTAAACAAATATTTTTACACCACATTTAAATAGGAAGAAAAGGGACAGTGTTCAAATTAGTCTTCCTTTTTTTTTTTTTCATGACGGCGCCTAGATCTCTTCCATGGCGGACCAGTTCCTCGGCTATATTTCACAGCAAAGCCTTTCTTTAGTTCATCTGTGCCTTTCGGATAATATTCATTTGTCATTTGCTTTCGACATTTGTTTTCTTCGTCTATTAGTAGCGCCTTTGATATTAAATCGAAAGCCGAAAGATGATGATAACGTTGCATTGCAAAATGATTCTCAATATTAATTTCTTTATCGTTTTTCAAATTTTCGTAAAAATCTTCCACGTTTAATTCCGGTGATTTAACTTCTTCTTCAAAGATATCTTTGGATGGTTTATTTTCTTCCTTCATCGGTTCCAAAATCTTCTCTTCAACTATTTTTCTTTTCCTTTCAGCTCTAGTAGAAACGGCATTAAAATGGTATCACTAAGATTACGTTCAAGTGATAAACTAATAAAATAAGGCAGTTCAGTGTTAACAGGAACTAATAACCTGATATCACTAATATTACGTTCAGTGATCAACTAATAAAATAAGGCAATTCAATATTAACAGGAAGTAATAACCTGGTATCACTAATATTATGTTCAGTGATGAACTAATAAAATAAGACAATTCAATATCAACAGGAAGTTACGTTCAGTGATGAACTAATAAAATAAGGCAATTCAATATCAACAGGAAGTAATAACCTGGTATCACTAATATTGCGTTCAGTGACGAACTAATAAAATAAATTCAATATTAACAGAAAGTAATAATATGGTATCGCTAATATTGCGTTCAGTGATGAACTAATAAAATAAAGCAATTCAATATTAACAGAAAGTAATAATCTGGTATCGCTAATATTGCGTTCAGTGATGAACTAATGAAATAAAAATACGCACGATTATTCGATCTCGGTCGGTGCCTCCAAAATAATTATTACTGTAATACTTCTTTGGCGATATGAAGTAACTCCAATGATGGAACACAGCAATAACTTTTATTTAACACTAAAAAAATGGCGACATACAAAACAAGAAGAAAAAAGAATACTAACATTTAAAAATAAATTGCATTCTTCGTGCGAGAGTCGCACGTGGCACTCGAGTCTGGTTTCAAATATTGCCATTCATCTATTTAAATTATTTAAACTACAAGATTTTAATATTATTTAAAGTTGTTACAGGAGCCAATAAAATTGCGTATTGTTTTAAACAGTTCTGGTTCCTAACACTGTATTTCATTTTCAAATATGAAAGCTTCTGAGTTTTTCATGTATGAAGCTGATGCCGCAACATACCTATAATCCAGAGGGAAGTCATACCTGACTTGTTATCATGAGTGACGAATGGCCTTTTTGTATGGGGCTGGCCCGATTAGAATATGATTATTGAATCGAATATAAGCAAAAGAATTTCGTCAATCATGCAAACGAAACTAATACTCGGACAACTGAATCGTTCAGGGAGATTTTGAAGCTAAAGATACTACATAACGTGCTGAGTACCATACCGCAAATACTTCCACCTTAGCTCGCAAATGCACGGTGGAGATCCGTGAATGAAAAGCAATGAATACTGTTTCATCATACTGAGCTCATTTTATCTGAGCCACATTCGTAGTGTTCAGGGCTGAAAGAATCATAAAAATGCCCCACTCCTGCTTTTGTTTCTACTCTTCGAAGCTATTTAAAATAAATTAAATCAATAATTGTATAGATTATTACATTAATTTATGGAATCAATTTACATACTTTTAATTATTTGTATTTACGTACCTGCCAACTCTCTCGGTATTTTATCACATCTCTCACTCACCCGGCAGATCACTGAATCTCCTAGTTTTTTATTTCTAGCCTTTTCTGAGAAAATGTTTTCCAGCTATAAATGAATTCTGTTGAATTAGTAAAACTTAAATCAGGCAATTTCAATTCCCTCACCTTTCAAAATAATTAAGTTTGATTTTATCTGAATTGAGCTTTTTCTTGCTACTTTTTATTGATCTTATTGAATTTCATTTTATTTTGTCTTAATGTACTATAGACATTTGTAGATATTTGTATAAAGATTCAAGCAACGTTTGAGGAGTAAACTTTTGCATTTGATTTTGTTTACTTTAGTATATGGTAGATTACTAAGTTTATCGACGCAAATACTATGTATATTAATTACTAATTTTATTTTAATCGTATTTAAAAGTACTAAAGTAAAAGCTTATAAGTAAAAGCTTTCCTTCACTATTCGAGATTTTCTCGGTGTAACAGTGCAAGAAAATAAAAAAAAAATTAAAGTAGCCAAAGAACGTATAATTTAGAATATCCGACTAAATGCTTATATATTTTACATCAGAGTTGAATTACAAATAGTTCACTAACCGGAATTATGCATTATAAAGTGAAGTCAGTTTGGAGCTCCTTTGAAATGTTTTGGCCTTAACAGCATGAAACTCTCCCGGTTTCTTCCGATTTTATCACAAAAATCTCCCAGGCTTTAGCATTTATAGGTTGGCAGTTATGTATTTAGCTCATGTTAAAAATAGTGTTTTAATAGCGACATCTAAGATGTAAATAATTATCTAAAAGAGGTAGATCTCATACTACGTCAATATCGTCAATTCTATAAAAAGCATTAAATACACTAAAGCATTGTCAGAATTGTTATGTTTAAATTTTACTGGTCAACAAAATTTGGTGTCCGCTGATAACATCGCGGCAAAAACATCGTGGACGAAACGTCGCGGAGAAAACAACGCAAGGCGAAAACGTCGTGCTACTAAACATCGTTGCAGAAAACATCGCAAAGAGAAAACATCGTAGTTCTAAAACATCGTGGTACAAAACATCGTCGTCGAAAATAAAGCAGTTCAAAAACTTCGCAGTTTAAAAACATCGTCGTCGAAAATATCGTGGTAAAAAATAAAGTATCTACAAATCATCGCATGACTATAATATCGCAGACATGCTTTTTTTTCAGGTTTTGATAATTGTAAATGCATATTCCTATAATGATTTGTGAGCCCAAGATGTAAAGAAGGATAATTTTTACTTTCACATTTTTTATTAACTAAAAAATTTTGCTGAAAAAGTAAGAAGGAAACTTAAGCACAAAAAATTAAATGTAACTTATAGATTATACTTTTCATAAAAAATTACCAGTAAGAACTTTATAAAAAAGGATTTATTAATGGACTTTGTTAGTTAACTATAACGGTTTAAAATTTTATTATGTTGCATTAATTTTCTATGTTTAAGTTTCCTTCTTATTTCTTAGCAAAAATTTATTAGTTAATAAAAAATAAGAAAGTAAAAATTATTCTTCTTTCCATCTTGCTCTCACAAATCATTATGGGAATATCCATTTACAGTTATGAAAGCCTGTAAAAAGCATGTCTGCGATGTTATCGTCATACGATGATTTGTAGATACTTTATTTTTTACCACGATATTTTCGACGACGATGTTTTTAAACTGTGAAGTTTTTGTACCGCTTTATTTTCGACGACGATGTTTGGTACCGCGATGTTTAGAACTGCGATGCTTTCTCCAACGATGTTTTGTAGCACGACGTTTTCGCCTTGCGTTGTTTTCTTCGCTACGTTTTCGTCCACGATGTTTTTGCCGCGATGTTTTCGGCTGGAACCACAAAATTTAAATTTTTTGTTGCTAAATGAGAGTTCTTATTTTACACTTTCTCCTGTTAATTTCAAATTTTCAGCTATAAAATATTTTCATCATTCAGGGTTTTTGAATAATAACATGACGAAAAGCTACAATGATAATAATAATAACTGTGAAGGATCGAAAAAGACAATTGATTTCATTTCCGTGATTAGCTTGCAATAGTATACATTCAGCATAAATCGTCCATTTAACAAAATTACTGTTTGATCAACATTAATTTGAACATTATAATTAATAGCTTTAACAATAGTTTGTTTTTGAGGAGGGAGGAGTAGGGGTAATAATTAGGAATTCGTTTTCCTTTTATTTTTATCTCGAGGTGAAGCTTAGAGGTAAATTAGTAAAGCAAAAGCCAATAGACAGACAAGGTTATGCTCCTTCAAGGTCAAATCGTTCTACTTCTGATGTTTAAGACAGTAACATATCTTAATGCTCTGCTGAGTGGCGTCACTTTACCCAAAGAGAAGTGGGAGCTTGCTTTGGGCTGTGCATTTTTGTGAACAGTAAATACCTTTCGTACTACATTATATACCTTTCGAGTTATTGAATTTTTTTCCTATTCCTTTTGGATCAACTTGTATATAACGTTGTGTGCGAATGGTTCGTAATGGTTTGAATGCACACAAAACCGATGACAGCTGGATAAAACTTATTTTCCCAAAAGAAACACTTTACAATTCTGGAACTTGCCACAAAAGCACTACTGCAGCTGCTTTCAGTATTGCAGAGCACAGTCAGTAAATACACTTCAAACTATTAAGAATGTTAAACACAATGCAATGCAAATCGCATCTAACGCTTCTAACGGATATCTCAATGCTCCGAAATCAGCTTTGAAATAACAACTGAGAAACTGATGCTCTCGTAGTTCTTTTAACATGCTTATATAGTTTTCTCCCGACCGCCGAAAAATCTTTAGTACCTTCTACTTCTCGAAATTACCTGAAGGCACATGAGGGCCAGATATGGTTACTGTTGCATAGAGGGATCTATTACAGTTATTCAACCACATTACCAATTACAGTTATACAGGGACCGGACCAAAATGTTACCAAATAGTTGCCAAGTCTGGCGATTTCTCGCCAAATTCGTTGATAAAATTTATTCTCCAAAACCGACGCCAACTTGGCGATATGTCGCTATTTAGCGAGACAGCCATTTACCTCAATGTTAAATAGACTTTTCCCTGTAATCTTATTTTTCTGGCAGAGCTTCGTTTCTTTCAAGCATTTTGTTACATTTTCATGTTACATTTTACAGAAATTACATTTCATGTTACATTTTACAGAAAATATTACAGAAGTCCTGATTCTTAACTCTAAATCTTCTCAAGAATAAAGGCCTATATACTCAAAATATCAGAGTAATTGTAGCTAATAGACTTTATTATAAATGTGTTTTTTTATAAATCCTCTATTGCTGTGGATTTTAATCTATCCACAGTTCTTTTAACGGGGTGAAATGTGAATCCATCCATCTAAATTCCAGGTAACTGGAGGCTTACAGGTATACGACTGTAATTCATCGAAGCTGACCTTGATGGGAATTGAAATTTCCTGAAAACTACAAGACGACATAGTAATTTTCTTGTCCTGTAAACAAAATAGCGCACTTGATTAATAAATAAAGTTGTAATAAAAAGAGAAGATCACATTTTTTACTGTTCTTTTTATGAAAGTAGCATTGACGTTGTCATATTAACTTACATATGTAGTACGCCGTAGTCATGTTAGCTTATATTATGTAGCTATTATGTTACATTATGTATAGCATTAAGAGGATGATGAGTTTGAACATCTGCCGTCTTCTGATGACAACGGTCTCCAAACTACAGCCTGCAGGCAGGATACCTATGAGCAAAATTTTGTACCTGATCAAAATGCACGAACAAAATTCGCGGGTAAGTGTTAGAACGAGCACGTAGATCCACTTAAAAGTAAAGTTATATTACAAACTGAAGAAATCTTTAATATTCTGGAACATATAAATAGCTTCATGTTAAATAGACTATTCCCTTTTAATAGCCTCGTGTTAAATAGATTCATGTTAAATAGATTTTTGTCGGTGTTTAAACTTAAAAAAAAAATTATGTTAGGTGAAACTGCATGAAAGTGTAAAAGACGAATTTCTTTGTGTTATCATAGCGGTAAAGACCCAAATGCAAAAAATCTCGCTGCTTTGTTTAAAAACATGTGGGAACTGTTCAGTATAATTACATCACCATGGTGTTATGAACTACCTAGGTTTTGGCTCTCGAAGCTTTATGAAACAGCTAATATGGCCCGCAAGCTGATACGTTTGGACACTCCTGGTCTAAAAGAATGAATAAAACTTTAAATAAAAATGTATGATTACAATGAATGAAAATAATAATAATTGTTACTTTTCCGCGGTATTTGGGGTTTCTATTATTTTCTTGCATATATTTTTATATTATCCAAAATTAGTAATTTATTCATATCCTTCTTTTCGTAAGCAAAAGGAAAAATATGGCGGAAGACGTAATTGTGGCAAATCTACAACCACAGGCTCTAAACATTGTTACGTTAAAGGCTGATCGCAGCGATCTTTGTGATTTTCTTTAACATTTAATCCAAGGTATATGATGGAAATACTGTCTATTGCAAAATTTTCGGCATTTATCCTTCGTGTACTTTTTACATATTTTTCGCAACAAAAATTGCTATTTTTTTTAAATCCATACCCGCACAAAGATTTCTTTCTTTCTGTAATGGTGCTTGGAAGAAAGGTGATATTTTGATAGATTCCGTGGTATTTTTAAAACAGTGACGTTCTTTTTAACCGCCGCTCGCTACTTTGAAAGTAAAAAAAAAAAAACATTAGTGAGACTGTTTTTTAACTGCTGAAAAGCTTGAGAATCACAGTTGGCAGATTTTCCTCGGCACTCACATTTAAGTCTACCCCACCCCCCCTCCAAATTGTAAAATCTTTTACTAGTTCGGTGTTTGGCAACAATTTATATGTGTAGCCTATATCCATACGCATTCGTACATTTATAAAAACACTGTATGCAGTCAATTCGATCACTGTATGCAATCAAAAATTGTCCAACACGTCCAAATAGGACGCATAATCAAACGAAAGTACACCAAGGTACCAGCGTAGTCTGAAATACAGTAAAACTTTGCCCAATGCAGATTTGCAGATTTGCATACGACTTATATGCGATTTCGCGTATAAGTCGTATCTAGGGATTGCAATAACAGATCAAAAATACGTTACCGGTATTCGGTATTTTCTAATCGTTATAGCAGAATAGCGGTATTAGGAATTTTAAAATGAGATACAATACAGTTGTTTCTTTGCCATGTTTATTAACTTTATACAAAAATTGCATAGACTATAAACATATAAACAATTTTGTTATGTCTAAATATAAAATAAAAGAACAAATATTATAATAAAATGTTATTAATAAGAGCAGTAAAATGATAATTTATAGCATTAGGAACAAAAAATATAATATAAAAATAAACCATTACAGTATTACAATATAATAAATAAATAAAATATTAGTTTTAACGCATATAAAAAATGCTTAAAAATCTGACGGATTTAATATTATGGCCAAAGACATGTTTTTTAAACGTTTTGTATTGTATACTACTTTTATTTATTAAATATTATGTTCTTCGTACTTTAACACTTAAACCACATAAAATTCAACATCAGTATCACACAATATTTAAAAACAGCATATCTTTAGAATTTCGGATACACAGTCTCGCGCGCTGGAGATAAAAATTGTTTTATTCCGTACAATGTTGTCACTGCTCGCTCTGAAATCGTTGAGTAGTTAACCAGAAACTCGTTAAAGTTTTAGAAAATATGAAAGATATAATAAAAGAAATTTCATCCACATGCCCACATTCTGTGGAAGATTATGTTATTCAAATTTTGATGGCTTTAGGTACCATTTTTTTATCACAATGCGAGAAACATAGATGCATTCATGCAGATTATTCATTATTTAATTTCTTTAAATATAATACAGGGGGATAATATTTGGTGTCAACAATTTGAAAAATGATACAACACTTTTAGTGAGTAGACGCAAAATGCCGTTTCGAGACTTTCTGGGCCTTTCGAAATTCAAAATTCGGGCGTCCAGATGGACATGTTCGATTGGAGGATTATGTTTTCTTCATAATTTAATTTATTTAAATCTAAAACAGGGCGATAATATTTTGTGACAACAATTTAAAAAGTGATTCGCCGTTTATAGTGAAATTTTACGAAATGTCGTTTTGAGACTAATACCCCTTCTGGGCTAACTTCTCTTTGGGCTAATAAAGGAACAAAACATATAATCTGGTGTTAAGAAGAGTAAATATCACATAAAAAAATCTTGTTGTTTAGTCTGTTGTGTAGTACCTATTAATAGGAAAAAAAACAACTAATTTATTAACTGCATGTTTTTTAAATGTGATCGTAAAAAATATAGTGCGTCTATTGAACTGGCATTGAAAAATGTAATGCATTTATTGAACTGGCATTTAGCGTGGAACGAATTTTTGTGCACAAATTACCTGCAGCTGAAAATGTTGTTTCTGCATCTGGGCTGGTTTTTGGTAAATCGAAGTAACTATAGGAAAAATTTATTTGTAAATTTAAGCCAATTAATGCTTTATGAATCGGATTTTTTTATTTTTGAAATCATTCCTCCATTAAGAGCAAACCCTTCGAGCGTATTTTAGAATCTAAGATTAGCGTAAGCTCTCTTTTCATTTCAATAAGTAAAATGGCATTTTTAATAGGGAACGTTTAAATATCTTAAAAATTTTCAAATTTTCTTAATATTTTTCACAGTAATATTTGATAGAAGTTTACAATTGGATGCCTTTTTTTTTTTTTTTTTTCCCCCCCACTCTTTTTTGATGCCAAGAATGGCACAATTTTAAGATGGCCGCTACACAAAATCAAAATAAGGAGTCAAAGAATTGCACAAACTCGATGTCCATGTACACATTTTCACATAAAAAACATCAGAGCATTGCGCAAACTCGGCATTGTGCCTTACCTTGACTTTCTCCATGTACACATCGATCTATTTTCTCTTAAAAAAATTAGGAAGCTAAAATCAAGTTAAAACTATCATGGTAACCAGAAATGGGGTTTCATCACTAAAACTGAAGAAAATTTCTCGCCAATCGAAGAGGTTCCCCATTCTGCACTAGAGCCTAATATTTTCCCGTCCTAATATTTCCTCGTTGCTATTATCTTCTCCATACCCAAATAAGATACTTTCAACAATTGTTAGCCCAAAGGGGAGTTAACCCAGAAGGGATAACAATTGAAGGGCTTTTAATTTCGAAACGGCATTTTGCGTCGAATCACTTTTGAGATAGTTGCCACCAAATATCATCGCCCTGTAGAATATTTAAAGAAATCAATTAATGAAAAAACTGCATGAATGTATGTATGTTTCTCGCATTGTAAAATAACAACGGTACCTACAATCGTTAAATTTTGATTAAGATACTTTCAACAATTGTTAGCCCAGAAGGGCTAACTGTTGAAGGGGTATTAATCTCGAAACGACATTTTGCATCGAATCACTAAAAGCGTTGGATCACATTTCAAATAGTTGTCAACAAGTTATCGCCCTGTAATACATCTAAAGAAATTAAATAATCCAAAAACTGCATGAATGTATGTACTTTTCTGGCATTGTGAAAGTTGTTTCTGGCATTGTGAAAGAACAAAGGTACCTACAATCGTCTCATTTTGAATAACGTAGTCCTCCACCCGAATATTGGCACATGGAAGCCCGAATTTTGAATTTCGAATTTTTTTATTATCTATTTCATAGTTTGTAAAATTTTAAGGAAATTTTATTAAAATATTCAACGATTTCAAAATGAGCAGTGGCAACACACTGTACGGAATAAAATATTTTATGTCCAGTATGCGTCGGAAATTCTAAAGATATGCTGTTTTTAAATATTTTGAGTTCAAATTCTCTCGAAACGGCTCTTGAAGTGCCCCCCCCCCGGTATTCACTGTTTCTTAATAGTTTATTGTTTTCCGATGCGAAATAGTTCATGAAGAGTGCATACAACAAAATGCAGCTAAATAGAAATCCTCAAATTCTATAGCAAAACATTCTTCTAACATATCGTGCGAATTTAATAAACTAGAGTTAATGATCTGAAGATAAAGTGTACATGAATACCAGCCAGTTTCTTTTATAAAATCCTTAGACAGATAGCTCTTGTATACTACTTTGGCATAATTTGTGATAATCTAAGTGATTGTTAATCGTTTCTCTGTTTACCAACGAAAAGATTTCTATTCTAATACAAACAAGTACTAGGAAATTTCATATCGAATCCAGAACATTTTGGAATAACACACAGACTAAAAGTGGAAATTATTCCGCATAATCTCGGACATTTGATCATCCTAAGTATGCTACTAAAACATTTAGATTAAATTTTTATTTTCGAGTTTTGCTGCGGACATATTTGACAGACAGATTTAAAGATTCGAAGTAATTCGGAAATTTCCATTTCGAAAATAATTCATAATTTAGAAGTATCTTAAGCATAAAATACCCATTTGTATTAACTTGCAAGTTTGAGAGAAAATATACACATTTGTAAATCACTAATAAAAAAGTCTTAGTAAAAAAATCACTAATAAAATGGTCAATATAATAAGTTCATTAAGGAAGATCCAAGTGATAACGCACTATAAACCAACTTTTTTTTGTATATTCTGCCGAATAAATTGTTTCATTTCGAATACTCTTGTTTAACACTTTGACTGCCATGGCTATCATATGTGATATCCAGTGATATTTCCGTTGAGACACTGGCTATCCGATATGATAGCCATGGTGTTTCAACACTTCAGGCCATGGCTATCAAATATGTTATCAGTTACATGAAAATCGTATTGGAGCTTGATTGTTGGGCGCCCTACGATGTGTTAGGTATACGTGGTTTGCGCAAATTGGTAAATGTGACGATTTTATGAGCTAAGTTTTATGAAAAATTAAATATTTGGAACATGCAACAAAAAAGGGAATATATATAAATAGAGAGAGAGTATGTGATAAATATATATAAAATATATGATAAATACATATATTTGCAATTTGTGAAAGTAAAAAGAATATAAATACATCATGTTATTGCCTTTATTTCAGGATAAAGTTACATTCAGTGTTTAGCATTGAAGCAATTACGACACATTTGAGGCTGGTCAGGACAATTGTCACAGTATGTGGAAATTAGCTTTGCTTTTTTTCTGGCTTGTTCACGACCCTCTGTCTTAGAAATATTGATATAGCATATATGGCATTTACGTCGTACCTTTTTACCATTTTCATGGATCCTATCAATCAGGTGGTGCGTTTTTTTACTTGTTTGCTCATTACGATCAGGATCTATAGCCATACCAAGCAACTGGAAAACTAATCTCTCTCTAAATTTACGAATTTTCATTTTGGATTTTGTTACATGTCGATATACAACCCATGCGTTAACTACTGCAACGCCTAACAACAATTCTAATCCTAGTTTTCTGTACCACTTAACACCTTTTCTTAATGTTGTGGCATAAGCCCCCATCTGATCTGACAAATCTATGCCAACTTTGCCTTTATTGTATGCCAATATGGCTTCAGGTTTTTCTAAAGCCCTTCGATATTGTCTATTTGTTTTTGTGCTGGTAGATGGTTGTTCAGATAATAAGTTGGTTGAGGGTATGACTGCAAATTGATTTGCGCTGGTTGATGGCATGCTTTGTAGAAGGCTTTGGCTTGTTGAAGTAGTTGCAGCATGTTGATTTGTATTTTTCCCTTGCTCCATTTGCAATGCTCGTTTTTTCCTAGGTGCAACTGGAACAAATATAGGTGCATGTTTTGTGCTCAATATCCGAACATCACTGGTGTCCTTTCATTTTAACACAACAATGCCATTCTCGTCTTCTCTGGAAATCATTTCTCCTTTCTTTAAGTTTGCTTGGAGGACTTCTTTTGGGATATCTCTTTTATTTGCTCTTAGTGTTCCAACAACATGCGATTTTTTATCTAGCAAACACTTTGCCAAATCATAACTAGGATAAAAATTGTCTAT
This sequence comes from Stegodyphus dumicola, assembly GCF_044657685.1. Classification (NCBI taxonomy): domain Eukaryota; kingdom Metazoa; phylum Arthropoda; class Arachnida; order Araneae; family Eresidae; genus Stegodyphus; species Stegodyphus dumicola. Next base: position 210,551,978 of record NC_140770.1, read on the forward strand.
ATAGAGAGTTCTGCCTTGATTGAGAAGTAATTCCGCTAGTTCCAAACACACACTTTTTGCTAATCCGGTTTCACGCTCTCCAGATGCAGACTTTCCAGTATAGACTTTAAGACCCCATGTATATCCATCAACTGAACACAGCTTGAACAGTTTGACTCCATAACGATGGGATTTATTTGGAATATATTGCCTGAAAATTAGGCGCCCTCTCCATGGAACAAGAGTTTCATCTATAACGAAATCTTCTCCCGGGTAAAATAGGGCTTTGAACTTTTGTTGTAGCATGTCAACTAGGTGCTGTATTTTTCGCAGCCTGTTACTGGTATCGCTCGTTTCATTGTTATCAAAATGAAGCATAGTTAGTAATATCTGAAAACGATTTCGTGACATTATCGCACGTGGAATTGTCATGTTGTAGACTCCATTTTGTGACCAATAGTCTTCCAAACGACCTAGTGGTACCAAACCCATCCACATCATCAATCCTAAGAATTTTTTCATTTCTTCATGATTTGTTTCATTCCACCGATTTATCCTGGAATGCTTCAATTTTGGTTGTGATGAAATAATTTGCCCTGCATATCTGTTTGTTTCAACAACAATGTGGTTAATGATCTCTTCATCAACAAGTAGTAAAAATATATCCAATGGTGTGCTTTGTTGTGAAATGTCTGATTGCAAACCATGCTTTCCGATAAACTCAAACACTTTTTGTCTGCCCACATATTCTGTCCATCCATCGGTGGTGATTATATTATTCTCCTGGTCATAACTGTCGGGTAGGTCTGTCAAATCCTCAAATTCTTCATCAGATACCACAGCTTGAATAACGTCTTCAATAACATTATCAATATCATCGTCCATATCAGTTTCGTCAGATGAGCTTTCAGGGGAATATGCAGGATCCGCGTCAGAATCAAATAAATCAAAGTCTTCATCATCCCATGAATCATAGCATCTCATAGCCGCAGCTTCAATTGCTTCCAAAGTTAACTTTCTCTTGCTCATTGTAATAAAAATTAAAATAATTCTAACCTAAACAAAATAATAGAAATAAAATCATATAAATAAAATAATAAAAAAAACCTGAAACTATAATCTTTTAAGCTCATTCTTTCATATATTTGAATTTAAGATATTCTACTCCAGAAACATAAATCTAAATAAAAAGGTTTATTGATAAATGACGAATTTAGCTGGCTATCAAATAAGATAGCCATGGCCACGCATGGAAGAATTTACACTAACTTTCGTGGTGTGCTTTGGCTATCATTTTTGGTAGCCAGGATGAAAATCTCCCCATGTGTTACAAAATGAGTCAGATTGAAAAATATTGTTTTTATATATAGTTTTATGTTGAAAAAAATACAAATTACACAAAAAACAAATTTGGCCCCGTGGTGAACATTTGCAATTTTGGCTTGGCAGTCAAAGTGTTAATTGAATATGGAAAACACACGAGGGTTATTTACCTGAGGGAATTGCTCTCTGCATAGAGAACGTTTTAGGGGAAATTGACTTGTATTCATATAACGTACAGAGGAAACCACAAAAATGTCCATTGAGCATTTGCCGAACTCTGGCCATTCAGTGGTTTAACCACTCGGTCACTAATTGCCGAAAGAGGAATTTATCGTTGTTTTCTTATTCATGAATTTCATGAAAGAATTGCTGCCAGAGTCTCAAGGAGGATGGACTTCTATTTCCACCCCACATTTGAGGGAGAGCATCTCAGGGGATACCACTAATCCACTCGAAAGGACTTTCGGCTCGCCATATTTAGAGTGCCTCCGTGAGAGCACTATCACATTTACAAATATCCATACCTTCTCCAGGGTTCGAACCCAGGCCCTTCGATATCGCAGTAGGCTCACCTAGTCACTATACCTCCTGGGTGACGAGGAATTTACTCACCAATTTAAATGCGCACATCGAATAATATTAACTGAATAATTCTCAGAATAAGCTTTTAGTGTATACGAACTATAGTGTTAACTTAACAAGAAACTTCGGCGGTCTTTTCCGCTCGGCTCGTTTTATATCAATAGCTATAATTTATTTGCTTGATTTCTGAAACCTATAACCGTTAAATACGAGTAATAATAACCTGTCATCATTTCATGTAAAGAAATGGGGAATATAAACCAAAATAACAAAAATCACTGAACTAAAAAAAAAATGTTTTATTTCACAACTAGTTAGGTTAAATACTGTTGTCACAAACTTTCTATATAATTTATTTGGCATTTTATTTATTTGATTTCAAATAACGTTTTTTAATAAACAATGTTTCGTTTTGAGTTATTGATAATAGTTTGTAAATATTGATAACAAGCCTTACGATTTAATTGAAAAACTCCCACTGACAAGCAGTCGTCAAATGTTTCATTGGCAGTTCAGTAAATCTAGTTAAATAAAAACAATAAAAACGTAATAATAAATTCCGTATCGTTTTGACAAGCGTCACGTAGATTGTCGGTGGCCCGGCATAGGGGACAATGTCATTAAATCTCCCTTCTTTCTTTTTGGATATAATTAGTTTTCTCGTCTTTTCTTAAAGTCTTTCGTCATTTCAAAATTTTTGCTGTTGTTCCTGTCGCCGCATAGCAATGTTTCTGTTTTTGAAAACGGGAGCAACTTACTACGACAGGAAATATCTGTCAACTTGCTGGGGAAGTTTTTTTTTTTTTCCCCTCGCTAGTCTGAATATTTATTTTCACTGCTGTTATGAATGGATGGTGAAACTTTTGGTATTTTAATAAACAAATACCTGTTTTCTTTATTTAAAAGTGATTAGTTTGTTTTTCTTTTCTTTTCATTTTTTTAACTTGTCCCCCCCCCCGAGGTGAAATAATATGTTTCGTAAATTATGCACAAAATTCCCGGATTAAAATTCGGTTTTAAAGCCAAAGTGAAATGTTAAATAATCGTTTTTTTCGCTTTGTAACAGAGTCACTAATCATAAAATTAAGCTAAGAAACAACCTTTTGTTTGGCGTAAATTTTAGTCAATGGATTTCGAAGGTACTCAAGTACAGGACTCTATTCATCAGGAACAATGCAGCGACGGCTCAAAGCAAATACAGCGTTACGACAAGATAGCGCCATCTCTTGACGGAAATAGTAAAGAAAATTGAAAAATTAAGTTAATAGAATTTAAACATGTTAACAAGGACTGGATTCGACTTAAAGTCATTAATTAGACAAGGTAAAGGTACTTACATATTATCGCAACCATCTTGGTGCAATATGGCGACGCGAGAATAAAAATGTATTAAGGTTTTACGAAATTTTACGACGTTTTAGGAATAAAAATGTATTACGAATAAAAATGAATACAACAATTATTTGCATAATTTTTAACAAGTTACTTATCATGTTCAAGCTGGTGGTTTTCGCGCCTTCTTTTTTAGAAAGATTCCCAAACTATCAATATGTATAGTAAGTTTGGTAAACAATATCAAAATAGGAAAAGAAAACATACTTTAGCAACTTAAAATACAAATTTGAATTACTAAATAAGGATTATGCCGTACATTAAAAAAGTAAAACGCTTGCATTCTTCTTCGAATCTTTCTGTATTTTTTCCCGTTATTCTTTTCCCCGAAGTAACAGCGATCTGTTTTCACTTAAAAAACATCAAATAATTGATAGAGAAGATTCGGCTTCGTGCAATCTTCGGCAACAGCGGCTATCTGAAAAACGCATTTCCTCGTTGTTCCCTTTAGAAAATTTTACTGTAGTTTCTTCCATTGCTGTCGAATTCCACAAGCTCATATTTAAAAACTAACTTTAAGGCAAAAAATATCACGATTTGTGTATAAAAACCGTTAAAACTTGGAATACAACAAAATGGACAGCATACGAAATGGCGGCGTTGCCTGACAGAAACGATTGTTATGAGCATGGTTGCCGGAAGAATGGTTATGTGCATGATCGCCAGAATGGTTATGGAAGAATTGTTATGCCCATGATTTACCACTTTTTGAAAATTTGGCTAAGACGGTTGCGATAATACGTAAGTGCCAAGATAAATAAATATTTGTGAATATGAAAAGATTCAATTTTTGCAGACCAAAGTCAAAATATTTTTTGTAGGTACAAATTCAAAATTGTGATTAAGTTCTCCACTTAGCTATCAGAAACTTGTTAATTTCGCCTTTTCGGACATGAGATTCGTGTTCCTTGGTGCAAAGCTTTAATGCTCTTTTAGTTTGGCTGATATATATAAAATCACACTGGCAAGATGTGCTATTTAATTCACCAAGAGTTAAAGTCTAAAATGGAATCTTTAAAAATTGAATCATGGATTTTATTGATAGGCGATAAAAATGACTTTAAAATTGAATAACTGGTAAAAGGAAGAAACGGAAACATGACAAATCTACTGGTAAAAAAAAAATCACAGTAGTTGAACATAGTTGCAGTGATGATCCGTGATCCAATTTTTTCGTTGCAGCTTTCGTCGTTAAGAAGGACCTGTACCAGTTTGGCTTGGAAATCAATAGTCTTGACGAAAAATCTACTCAAAGCCTACTTTGCCTAGTTGTATGCTTTAATTTGGCATGTTTCTCTTCTCTCTTAAGAGTCAATAATAGATTACATTAAATCCCTTTTGGTATAGCAAAGTAGCTTATATTATTGTAAAAATAATCAGTTATATCTGTATTATAAAACAGATAATAAAGACAATACAGGTAATATATTTATTAAAAAATAACGTAACGACAACAACGTATTTCACCCTCCTCTTTTACTTCCTTCTCCGAAATAAAGTAATTATTGTAATCGCGAATAACTTTGATTATCAGACTTCAAATTTTCCAAATCCATTTTGATTTTTGTTTTTCCGTGACGTCTATACATACAAACAGGAAAAAGGATTCTTTATTCCGAAAGGGATTGTAAAATGGACTTTTTCGTGTCGTTTGTATGTGCATATGTATCTTACATAACTCATACTTGATTGGCCGTACGTAGAACGTTGAAATTTTGTATGGGAGTGCTATAACATTTTGCTGTGGAACCCTCTTTTTTCTGTCCTTATATTTGAGAAATTTTTACACTCTTTGCGAAGAAATAAAATTTGTTTAAAGTTTGATTCCCATGCGACAAAAATTAAACGGAATATTTAATTAAAAAATTTACAGCTTTTGATGCCATTTTCAACTTGTCTTGAGAGATCAGCTAATTAGGTTAGAATAATTCGAATATATAAGTTCAAGTGAAATACAGCGAAAAAAAAATTATAATTTAATTGGCTTTACCAGGAAATTACGTATTGTTCGCATCAGATTTTTTAAAAATATATTTGCTATTTTATTTCTTTAAAAATAGTCTATGGCGAAAACGTTTGGTGGCAGAATTGGAAAATTGATACGGACAAAAAATGAGGCTTGAGCTTAATGGCTGCTCTAGTACTAAGAATAGATATGGCACAAACAATTATTTGCATAAATGTTTAACAATAATACATGTGCATGTTATCTTTGCCAAAGTAAAATCTAGATGGTCATTTTTACTCCAAAGGGGCTTTGTCCCTAAAAGATTATTGCTTTCGTTTTGCCATTTTGCGTTGAAAACTTCAAAAGGCTGTATCACTTTTTAAATGGTTGCCACCAAATACTATCGTCCTGTATTATATTTGAAGAAATTAAATAATGAAGAATCTGCATAAATGCATGTATGTTTCTCGCATTGTGATAAAACAACGATACCTAGAGCCATCCAATTTTGAATGACGTAATTCTACTGCGAATATGGACATCTGAAAGCCCAAATTTGGAATTTCTTTTATTATCGATTTCATATTTTGTAAAACTTTAACGAATTTTCGATTAACAAACTCAACGATTTAAAAGCGAGCGATGGCAACACTCTACGGGGAGGGGGTAACCATTTTATCTCCAGCTCGCGGAACTGTTTATCGGAAATTCTAAAGATATGCTCATTTTAAAATTATTTTGTGACATTGCTGTTGAACTGAATTTTATGGTAAGTGCAAAGAACATGATATTTAATAAATAAAGGTAACACACAAAACGTTAAAAAATGCCCCTTTGGACGTAATTTAAAATATGAAACCATTCAGATTTTTTTTTTTTTTTTTTTTTTTTTAAGAAGCTGCGTAGAAAATCTTTAAAACTTAAATTAAATCTTGCAAAATCGAAGTATGTTGCAGAATATATGCTTCAGACCTTTCCTGATCGGTTTTAATGAAAACAAAAACAAAAAAATTGTAAATCATTTTAATGAATTGTTTTGAAAATTAGCAATCTGCGTTTATTGCTCTTAAAACTACATTTTTGTCGTTCTACTTACTCTAATAACTAACTGGTATGCTGTAGGTAAAAGGTTATCTCTAAGCCGAGACTTCAAACAACCATAACATTGTGAAAGTCCAAATGCAGATCCTTGCGGTCCCTTATGTAATCTTTTCTGCTTACTTGCAAATGTTCCGTCAAATGTCGCCGTCTGTCTCCTAAAAGGAACTACCACGTTCTCTCTTTTACAAAAAAACTGTCCTTAATAACCTTGGGCTTAACTAAACACAAGTGACCTCAAACCCCTTTTTTTTTAATCGTCTCTAGACCCTCCGAAAAAGGTCGTTGACTTTCCTTTATATTTTTCTGCGGTCCCTTCTTAGCTGGCCTTTCTATTTCTGCTTGTTTTTTACCTATCTATTATTTTTTTATTTTGTTTTGTTTTAAGCTCTTCAGTCACAGTCAACACCTCCATTTTGGTTCCGGATGTAATCACCTGAAAGTGTATGCGTAGCGGTAATTTCTGCGCCGGTTTTTCTCTCTGATGATTTCCATATGATGCATCTATTTTGGCAAACACTCCTCCACATCGTATCCGTTGTTTTTTTCTTGATGTTTTTAACATCAAAAGGATGTTATTGTTTTCATGCAATGAATGAATTTTTGCTCGGAATATATTTATTAAACGTTTCCATCACGAAAGTGAATTGCGGCAATTTTATGTTTTAAGCGAAATTTGTGTCGTTATTAAATCCGATTTCTTGAAGGGAGTTTCTTCGAGATATTTATGGTTTTCACTTCGCGGAGTTTGGAACCTGGAAAAATGGAAACCACTGGTAACGTGAGAGAAATATTTTTCGCAAACTTCGTGCAAAAGCGATCAAATGAAATAATGACTCAACTACGTATTGCATAATTAAAAATTTCCTTTTATTAAATAAGTGCCTTTCTTATGTAGTATTAAGCTACATGAACTAATAACATGGCATTTTTTTATTTGGCAGTTTCAACAGTTCACTTTAAACGCATGATTTTATGTCTGTATCTTTAATTTATAGTGAATTCATTCTTGAACTCACAGGCTTGTTGTAACAGCTTAACTTAAAATTGCTTACAACGTTATCCTCCTGACCAGCATGGGATTTCGCTAAGAAATCCCAATTTTCCTAAAACTGCCATGAGAAAGAAATATTTTCTTGATTTTAATATCAAAACGCTCTTCTACTTTATACATAGTTTTGTGTACTTTTAACAGACATCCTTAATTTCTTGGACATATTTCAAGATGCAAGTATATATACTTTCTTAGTAATGTCAGAAAAAATATTCCAGGCCGTCTACATATATATATATATATATATATATATATAGACGGCCTTGCCGATCAAAGGGAAACTGAAATTCGTTACCAAGATATGGTTGCAATTTATTTTGAATCGTATAATTTTAATTTTTCGATAATAATTTGAAGTGTTCCGAATGTAGTATTAAAAAATATTATCGTACTTTTTATACGAGTATTTTACTCCGTATAAAGCAGTCGTAATAATTTATTTATTAATTAATGAATTCAAAAGCAGTTAGCTCTTTCCGTAATAAAAACTGATTTCGCAAGCCATACTATCTTCGCGAATTTCTCCCCTTCCCGTATTTTACCCCTTTTACCACGTGATTTAAGAAATTCTGATTTATGTTAACAACGTACAAAATATGGATGGACAGCGAAGTGTATTCTGCAAGGAGAGCAAATATTGTTAAAATTATTAACTATAATTTCTTTGAGATGCAGACTACATAAATTTTTATTAGCACAACTATTTATATATGTCTTTTAATCTGTTAAGTTCTTTCTTTAAACCTTGTAAGGATCTTAAGTTTTACTAACGTTTATTTTATTTTAAATCTTTACTATCACTTCTTATTTTCTACTTCCGGCCAGAATTATAAGCGTTAAGGATTTTATGCAAAGTTTGTCTGGCGAACGCCAAGTATTTAAGTGTGGCCTTTTTGCCAAGCAGAAGAGAGGAAGCAGTGAGTTCGAAGCAGGCCGCTTACGTTAGAAGTTACGCAGTTGCTATTTGCCTTCCAGGCCAGAGGTTTTAATCCTCTTGATAAATTAAACGTATTGTAGTGTTCACAGTCTCTGTGCTACATACGCTTCCTGTTTTATTATAAGGCCAATCTTACACGTGTATTATTCTAAAGTTAAATTAGAGTTTAGTTTCATTTTGATATCTTTTACGTTAGACCCCGAGTGGAGGGTCATTGTATTCCGAAGTACGGAAGTCATTGTATATAAAGAAAAATAAAGGGTTTTGTATACCGTTCGTCTGTATCCTGTCTACTTACTACAGTTAGTGAACATAGCTTTAGTAAGCTCTCTGTTCCTAGTCAGGTCATTGTATGTTTCCGAAGAAGGTTAGAAGAAACGTTGAACCTGATAGTGGCGCCCGACGAAGAATAACCATGGCCGAATTTCAAGAAGAACCTGTGCTGCCTGCAGAAACGGTTCAGAATCCAGAAATGGCAGCTGCCGCCCTGGAAGGATTTGGGTACATCGTCCAGACCATGAGCGCTTCGATGAAACCAGAAGCAACATTTAATGGAAACTCACCGGTAACCAGTTTTTTGGAAAAATTGGATGACCACTTCATGCTCTACCCCGTGCACGAGTTTCAAAAAGTTACCTTAGCTACCAGCGCTTTGAGGGGCCAAGCGCTTAACTGGTTCAAATGTATCGGCAGAAGTCTCTTGGGTCAAGCAGGAAGTCCCACCTATACTTATGAAAATTTCAAGACTGACCTACTAAAAGCCTTCCCTGTTGTAAGGGATCGTGCGAAATTAGAAACGGAACTTTTCAGTATATATCAACAAAGAATCGAAAACCTCTCGAGCTTTATTTTAAGAAAAATTCACGTTTTCAAGCTCTTGTATGGAAACCGTCCGGATCCTGAAATAATTCAAGTGATTTTGCCGAGGTTACTACCCCAAGTGCAAGACTTTATTGAATTAAGAAATCCGACTACACTGGAAAAGTTATTTGAGCTAGCAATCCAGTTTGAAAGTAGAAGAACGGCGGATGTCGAAAGAAGACGCCAATATCAACAGCGAAACCAATTTGATACGCCAAGACTACAGCAAACTCAAGCATACGGCTACGGAGAAAAAGCGAATCACTGGGCAAGGAAACCCGAGCATTCAAAAACAGCCGGCGAACGTCGACAGGTCAATAGCAACCCAGGAAAAAAGTCTCAAGGCCAGGGGAAAAAGAAGGAAAGCACGGAAAGGAAAAATAATTTAAACTAAAACGGATTTCTGCTGACGAGAGGGTGCGGAAATCCGAAGGCCACGAAAACCCCTCTTCCTACAAGTTAAATACAGTAATGGTGAAAAATTTAACTCTTCCGAAGATTGAAGTCTTGGTAAATAATATCCCGGCCACCGCACTCCTGGATACCGGCGCGCAGTGTTCCTGTGTGGCAGAAGTCTTTTTTAGAAAGTATTTTCGCAAATACCGCATATATAATGCGGATAATACAACAGTATTAGCGGCGCAAGGAGACCAATGTAAGTGCGTAGGTAAAGTACCTTTGTACATCCGTATCAAGGACGAACAAGTAAAGGTGATGTTTTTTATAGTAAAGAATTTGCAAGCACATTTAATCCTAGGAATAGACTTTCTTTCAGACGCACAAGCTACACTGGATTTTAATGAAGCGTCCCTTAGGCTGACAATGAAACCAGTGCGTGTAGAAAAGGTTGAACCGCCAAGGTTAAATCTTGACCACCTGCCTAACGACGAGCAAGATAGAATCCGACAAGTGGTAAGTGAATTTGCTTCGTTATTTAGTGATATTCCAGGATTTACTCAGGTTACTAACCATAGTATTGACACCGGAGATGCATTGCCGGTTCGTCAAAAACCATACCGGTATGATAAGAATAAGGAAAAAATTATAGAATGGCATATTACCGATATGCTACGTAAAAAGATCATAACGCCTATCTCAAGTAGTTATGCTAGTCCGGTGGTTTTATGTAAGAAAAATAATGATTATCCTTTGGAGCATCCAAAAAGGTGGAGATTCGCTATTGATTACCGTAAATTAAATTCCATAACGAAATATCCGGTGTATCCGTTACCGATCATAGAAGAAATTTTAAGGAACATAAAATCAACCAAATTTATGACGACTTTAGACTTAACGAATGGTTATTTTCAAATAGGGGTCAGGCCTGACGACGTGCCTATGACTGCTTTTATAACCAAGTCTGGCACTTATGCATTTTTGCGTATGCCGTTTGGCCTTTCTGGGGCCCCAGCAACATTTCAGCGATGCATGGACATTGTGTTAAGAGCTGTTCTTGGAAAGTCCACATTTATCTATTTAGATGATATCATTATTACTAGTGATAATCTCGACCAACATATACAGGATTTAAGACAGGTGTTTTCTTTATTAAATGAGGCCGGTCTAAAAGTTAATGTCGAAAAGTGCAAATTTGCAGCCCCTGAATTAAAATATTTAGGTTACAAAATATCGCAAAAAGGGATCGAGACAGATGAATCAAGAATAATCGCTGTACAAAAGTATCCGACTCCAAACACGGCAAAGAAGCTCTCTTCTTTTCTAGGACTTTGTTCATATTATAGGTCCTTTATAAAAGATTTTGCGGCTATCGCTGAGCCATTGTTAAAATTAAAAAGGAAAAAGGCAAGATTCTCGTGGACGGCCGAAGCCAATAGTGCTTTCGAAAAATTAAAACAAGCATTAACGCAAGCCCCTGTGTTGAAATTTCCTGAAAAGGATGAAAATTTAGAAATTTCAGCGGATGCTTCGGATTATGCGGTAGGAGCGGTACTTTCGCAAAATCAGCAGCCAGTAGCATTTTTTAGCCGAACTTTAAATCAAACACAAAGAAACTATTCCGCGACCGAGAGAGAGGCACTTGCAGTTCTGTTAGCAGTGCAAAAGTTCCGAGTCTATTTTGGAAAGGCGCCGATAACAGTATATTCTGATCATGCGGCGGTAACTAGATTGTACTCAGGGAAAAATTTATCCCCAAGGTTAATAAGATGGGCACTCAAGCTGCAAGAATATAATCTGGTAATCAAGCATACCCCCGGAAAGGAAAATATCGTAGCAGATGCCCAATCACGAATTAAATTAGACGAACAGGGTAATACCGTAAAAGTTGCAATGCTGACAGCGTGTACAATAAATTCCCGAGAAACTGTAATAACCGAACTGGGTAAGGATCCTGAGTTTGGAAGTATTTATGAGTATTTGAAGGATCCTGAAAATTTTAGCCACCAAGATATTGTGGCGATAAGAAATAGGGCGGCCCATTACGAACTAATAGATGGTCTATTATTTTATACAAAAACTACGAATTCCAACAACGAATTTCGACCTGTTATCCCAGCTAGTCTTAGATTAAATATCCTGCAAGAGCTCCATGACAGCCCTTTAGCTTCTCATGCTGGTATTCGAAAAACTATCCAACGCGTACGCGAGGCAGTCTACTTTCCTGAACTGCAAAAGTTAACAAGGGCGTATGTCCAGTCCTGCCCAACATGTCAAGCCGTTAATTATATTAATTTCCGCCCGGCCGGGTTTCTAAATAGTATTAAATCCGAATTTCCAAATGAAATAATCGGCATCGATTTATTGGGCCCTTTCCCAAAAAGTCAGTTAAACAAAAGTCGCTATCTCCTTGTTATGGTTGATCATTTTAGTAAATGGACCGAAATTGTTCCCTTAAAACGAGCCTCCGCGAAATTAGTTACCGATTCTATTTTAAATAAATATATTTTAAAATACGGGGCGCCCCTAAAAGTTATATCGGATAATGGTCCTCAATTTGTAAGTAATATATTTGAAGACATGTGCCAAAAACTGGGCATACGTCATTTAAAAATGGTCCCGTATCGGCCGCAATCAAATATAGCGGAACGGGTCAACAGAAATATAGTGAAAATTATCCGTAGCTATGTTAAAAATTTTCATAAAAGCTGGGATAACTATGTCAATGAATTTGCTTTCGCCCTTAGGACCGCAAAACATGATACAACGGGAAAAACTCCTGCTGAGTTATTTCTAGGCAGAAAGATTATAACACCGTTAGATAAACTATTTTATGTGCAACAAAGATCCCCAGAATTTAAAATGGGTGATATAGAAAAACTAATAAAAGAAGCAAAAAAGAATACGGAAGTAGCACAAAGAAAACAGAAATTATATTATGACTTGAAACGACGGGGAGTAACTTATAAAGTAGGGGATGAAGTTTTAAAAATTAAGCATTCACTTTCTTCAGCACCAGAAGATAAAACTGCCAAATTTTTTCCACGATTTGAAGGACCATATGTTATAGAAAAAATAACTCACGCTGTTTTAGTGTTAAAGGCCAGAAATGGTGAAACTTGTTCCGCAAATACTGATCAAATTAAGCCCTACTTCGATCGTAATAAAATGCAAATCTTTTCAGATCTTTTGCAGGATCCGGCACGGCAGACACCGCAGGTACAAGTTCCAGAGGTGGGAAAACGACAAGTACAAGGGCAAGCCAATGAGAGACAGAAGCAAGTGAAAAGAAAATTGCCCCGCGGAAAAATTGAAGGTACAAAGAAAAAGAAGCCGTTCCACCGTCCAGAAAACAGAGTTCACGAACACCCCTAGAATGAAGAAGGGAGAAGGACGACGTATGTGAAGAGGACCAGCAGAAATGACGGCAACTATAACCCGGCTTTAAAACGGAGGATCGACTCATCCGACAGAACTCTCCGCAGCAAAAGTCGCCGAACTGCGGAAGGGCCATCAGCGGCGGAGGAAAAAGTACAAGAAAAATTTGAACGGCCAACAACGAGGTCCAAGCAGGATCACGACAGAAGTTTCCCGGTTCCACCAAGACCAGCTGCCTTCAAACGGCCAAGACCACAAGCAGAGGACAAAAGGAAGGTGTTCAAGGGTGGCCGTACTGGTGAAAAACGGAAGCTTCCAGAGGAAAGCACTGAAGGGCGAGCCCGTACAAGAAGGAGGATAAACCAAGCTACTATCTGCTATACCTTTAAAGACTGGGCCCAGAAAAGGATGTCTGAATATTACAAAGATAAGTAAAATTTTATGTTACTTTGCAAACTTAAGTTAATCTTTCATTCTTACTGCAAGTGGCAGATTTCAAGAAGTTTTACCTCATGCGAGGTCTACCTTTATCGCCAAAAGGGCGAGAAATGAGTTATGACCGATTTTCTTATTATGTTTTTCAATTACTCGCGCGTAAAACTAAAGTTGATGTATAATAGCGTTGTGTAAAGACTTAAATATTGTAAAAAGTTATTGTATAAATTTTATTTAAAACATTCTAGCAAGAAAGAAGTTTTAGTCTGGAAGACTTTTTGAAATGTAGTATTATTTCAATGTAGAAAGAATTGGCACTTGCTTTGAAAAGAATAGAAGTTAACAATGTACTACTAATGTATGTTTTCAAATGTGTAAAATTAACGGCATGTTGATATGTTCTTATATACATGTGAACTGTTATTTTAAATGTTAAGAAATACCGTGATATGGTAAAAGTGAAAGTAATGTTAAAAATTTGTTATTCGTGTGACTGTAAAGATTAAAATCATGACGAATATGTGGTAAAGGTTGAATGATGTAGTTAGGCTCTCTGCCGCTACACTTTAGAGTTAGCCACTTTTAGAATAGTACCTCAGGGTTTAGAGTTGAAAGTAGGGTGTGTTAAGAGGTCTCGTTATGTTGAATTTTAACACGTTAGTGTTTTGATTGTAGGAGGAAGTGTGGCACACGTAGACAGAAACTCAACTCGTGTTTGGTGTTCTTTTACAACACATGTCAGAGAGCACGGGGAGAGATAATTAAAATAGTCATGAATGAAATAAGAATGTTAAGAGAAGTATATTCTATATGTTATTTGCAATGTCATTCTGTAACATTTCATTAAACTAGTTTTCCTTCCAGATCTCTGGAAGGAACCAGAATTGAATAAAAGCTCCTGTTTAGATGCAGTACAGATGAAAAAAACATTTTTGTATCCTGGGAGCTGCTATTGTAACAAATTTCTTTCTTTTAAATTTCTAGTTTCTAGCGAAGTTATGTTTGTAAAAGATTGGCCTCGCGTTAGATTCTAGAGCTAAAAGTTTTCAACAAGGTCGTTTTTGACCTCAGTTTCAAACTAATTAACTCTGGCGGGAAGTATGTAAGGATCTTAAGTTTTACTAACGTTTATTTTATTTTAAATCTTTACTATCACTTCTTATTTTCTACTTCCGGCCAGAATTATAAGCGTTAAGGATTTTATGTAAAGTTTGTCTGGCGAACGCCAAGTATTTAAGTGTGGCCTTTTTGCCAAGCAGAAGAGAGGAAGCAGTGAGTTCGAAGCAGGCCGCTTACCTTAGAAGTTACGCAGTTGCTATTTGCCTTCCAGGCCAGAGGTTTTAATCCTCTTGATAAATTAAACGTATTGTAGTGTTCACAGTCTCTGTGCTACATACGCTTCCTGTTATTATAAGGCCAATCTTACACGTGTATTATTCTAAAGTTAAATTAGAGTTTAGTTTCATTTTGATATCTTTTACGTTAGACCCCGAGTGGAGGGTCATTGTATTCCGAAGTACGGAAGTCATTGTATATAAAGAAAAATAAAGGGTTTTGTATACCCTTCGTCTGTATCCTGTCTACTTACTACAATTAGTGAACATAGCTTTAGTAAGCTCTCTGTTCCTAGTCAGGTCATTGTATGTTTCCGAAGAAGGTTAGAAGAAACGTTGAACCTGATAACCTTTCCCTTCAGAAATGGTATATACCACATAATTTCTTCTCTAATAATTGTAATTTAGAACAAAGGGGAATATGCTAATCAATACGATATTCCAAGTGATGAAATTATCGAAAAGCACATCGATTTTTATTAACAGAGAAATTTTAAGCTAACGTTCTGTTGGAAGATGTGAGGTAATTTGTTGTGCTGTTGTAGTTCTTCCATTTCGTTAATAATGAAATGCAAAAACACTTATAAAGAGATTAACTCTGACAATTTACATTATAAAGTATGGTACTTAACTGATTTCACATTCTCGTAGAAATTAAAATTCTGGGTAGGAGCAATTGTTTGAAAATTCAACTTTTTAGCTCTCTAAATTTTTCGCAGGAAATTAGAAGATAGCTTAAATTTCGTGTTTTGTGTGAACTATGCTTAGTCGAAGCATTTAAATCAATACTTAAAATAATGACCTTGTGACAAAAACTGGAATTAAAAAAAAAAAAAAAAAAAAAAAAAATCAGAAGTTGCGGTGGAGAATCTTCTCATGAATAGCATAGTGAAAGGGAAATTTAAATTTTTTGTGTTCGTGACAAAATAGTATTTCATCTTAATGAACGGAAACATAAAAACGATCAAGTCACATTACTGTAGCCGTTAATTCAGTACCCGCGTTTTACCACAATTTCCGCTCAAATAAATCAGTAAATAAATAAATAAATAAAATGTGGTCCAATAAACTTGCAAAACGTGGTAAGAAATGGCGAGACGTGATATTTTGAAACTCAACAACACAAAATTACGCTTATTATTCGTCTCGCGGTAACCTCGATCGTAAGTATACGAGCGCGATTCGGTCCGCAAGTCTCATTGCTTAAGCAGTGCTTTGTTGTAAAAGTATGATTTTTGTGGTTCTGTGTATTGCACCTTAAAAAAGATTTACCTATTTTACTCACAGAAAGTTGCATTCGAAGGTCAGCACCCACGGTAAAGCACGGGTACTTTCATCTGCTTTCAAGTATCAACTATGGTTCTGTGTTTTTTGAAACCGTATATGGCACTTTAATGTACAGACATAGTATTTTTGTGTTTATTGTCTCTTGAATGATAGTTTGAAACTTTGCAGTCCCTCGCCTTTCAGCATATAACACAGAGACAAGTCTGGTGTTCATTTTGCGAGATTATTTTGTTCAAGTCATAGTTTAAGCAAATGCTTAAACCATGTATAACTGATTTTTCCTATTTACAAAGCCTTATAAGTCTGTGCAGCGGCGCTTGAACTTAAATGTGGTAGACAATAACTTGTCATCACCTGGATTTGGTCGGCTGGGTTTTCTGCCTCCTCCCAGTCGTCTTTTAGGTTGTAGTAGCTATGAGGATTATCGTTCACTTTCGAGCTTTCGTTATGCTAGTGGTTAACATGCCTAATGTCCCCAAAGATTCGTGGTTCGAAACCCGGCGAGAACACAGCTCATTTTTATAGTGTCCTGTTTTTAACGAAGCGAGTGCACGCCACTCTCTTCGTTGTTATTGGGATGCATGTTTTACACCTGGTGGCCATTCGTTTGAACAATTATTGTAAATATCAGTAAATAAATGAATAAATAAAATGTGGTCCATAAACTTGCAAAGCGCTCAAATAAATGAATGAATAAAATATCATGCAACTATCAAACACTGTTCCTTGCAGATATCTACTATGTTTCTACATTCTTAGTACGAGTTTCTACATTCTTAGTACGAGTTAGTGTTTCTACATTCTTAGTATTCTACTTTCTACATTCTTAGTACATTCTCGTACTTATTTTGTTTTTGCATTCATCTTTCACATTCCAGCATGTATCGTATTACGGAAATCATTACTTTTACCATGTTCTATCACCCTTAAAGTTGTGACTATCAGTTCTTTTAAACCACAAAGTTACGTTAATACCGTGTTATGAATAGCGGCCGGTGTTATCCTATGGTTTCAGATAACAGTAGCAGATGCTGAAGCTTTTCATGGAAACCTTTAAAAAGTTGATGTTATTTGAAATTGCCGGACACTTGGAACTTTATGCGTACATTGAGAAAGACCAATACCATCGATTTAGTCGTCTCATCATCGATAACCTCGTCCAAGCTGCACCACAGGAGGCAAACAATTTTACATCCGCGAAAACAGGAAGCTCCGTCCTAATTTTGATGAAGAGCACTCCAGGGGACGGATCCGATGGTCTGTCAGCCCTTTCTCGCTATCACCAAACCTCTAGCGAGAACGTTTGTCTTGCTAGTATTTTGAATACAGCCATATCGCACAGACTGTACACATTTATAAACATCCAAGCCTTTTCCAGAACTGAAACTGGAACCCAGTGATACAAGAGCCAGGAACGCTAACCACTATACCGATAGGGCCGCCACCTTCAAAGAGCAATTAAACCTTTTAAAAGTAATTAAATTATTTAAATGCGTTAATTGTTATTGAGAGAGCATAATAAACAGTAGGCTAAATGAAAACTGAAATGAAAATAACGTTTTTGGGTGAAGACCAAAACCGTTTATTTCAGACTCAACTGAGCTTCACTCAACAACCATTTTCTGTCAGGAAAGTAATAAATTCTTTTTCTTTCAACCCTTTAGGGATCTTTCTCGAACGACGGATCTTTCTCGAACGACATAGTCGATCACATGACAGTGCGGCAAAAAACTTCAAACGAATTCGACTCACACCGCATTCTCTTTTTTTCCTCATGTAAAGAAGCTATTTTTGCTTTATTCTGAAACTAACAAACAGATCATTCGGGGAAACCCATAAAAGTATGCTGTGACTAATAATCTTTTAGTGCAAAATAACACTAACTGATTAGTCAGCATCAGGGGCAACGAACCGGAAAAAATAGTTCTTATTTTATTTTTAAAAATAACAAACAGTTCTAGAAACTACATCTAAGAATGTACAAAAACAACTTAAATATACCAGAATATTTCCAAAACGTGCGGATTTCGTTTTAGATGGCCTTTGTGAAGTGAACATCACAGTAAAGCGAATCAGATAGGTGACGTCTTCGATTTAGTAGAACATATGCGAATTCTCATTATTACCATTCCTATTGTAGACTATAATACAATTAAACTTCTTCCCTTTATTTTATTATTTAATTGTTGAATTGGCTTTGATTTCTTTCAAAATCTTTGCATTTGTAACCCTACGCTACCAGAATATGTATGATTCGAGTGTCTTTATAGGTTCCGGATACAATTCTTAAGGGCACATCCGTATCGCAACTGTGGGAGTGGTTTGTAAAATAAACCAATTAACTTCAACTGCAAAATTCATTCATGTGATATTAAAGAGAACGCGTGAAACGGCTTCAGTTATATGTCTTACGTTTAATAAAATGTCATGTAAACACGCCTCTTATTTAATTGAATACTTTGAATAGTTCCTGGCTTTATAGTTTTAATTGTGTTTAACCTCTCAGTTTTAATGTAATAGCTTAAAAAATTTAAGTTTTTCTATGGCATTGTTTATGTCATTGAATATTTCTAAGTTTCTGTTAGCAAGTGTACTTGGGTAAAATAAAATCTCATTCTAGTACAATATAATAACAAGAATTCGTGCAAATTAAGTCTCGTGAATACTGCCTTAGCGAAGAAATGCCTTCGTTGAGAACTTTATAATGGAAACTGTCTCGTATGCGCGTTATATATTGAGAAAATCACGAAAATGCCCATACAGCTATTCGTTTGACAGGATTCGAAGCCCGGACCGAACTCACAGGGTTCAGCGACTTTACGGCTCCGTTGCTGGTAGGCCTGTTCCAGTTTGTTTCTATCATATACACGAGCGTGATGCTGCGCTTTACAAAATACGCAGTTGTTCCAGAGTGTAGCATTCATGCATGAAGAAGCTCCTCCACGGGGTTCCTGCCCAGTAACTACTTCAATTGAATGTGCCCTAGTTGTATCATTGTATTGAAAGACGTTATTTACCATCACGGTGAAAGGAGTTACATTTTAACTCTTTTTGATGTTACGCCGGCCGATCTTATGATTTGTAATCTTAGCTTCGCAGTAAGCTATGATTTGCTCGCTGTACGAACTTCTGATAGAACTGATGCACCACCAATCAGTAGAGAATATAACTATTCTGGCAATATAGTCTTTTATTATTAAAAAATACCCCGTATCTTTTTGTGTATTTCTGCGGAAATCGCGTCATGCTACATTATGTGTATACTTTTCAAATTACCGAATTTTACTTTTTCTGTTACTTTCGGATCACCCGGTGTTGGAGAAACTGGAGATCTCCTTGAAAGAGAGGAAAAGAAGAATTGATTCCCACAGAGGATTGATTCCCACAGAATTGATTCCACAGGCGCCTCGTTTGCTCTGTGGAAATCAATTCCTATATTTGCTTAGAAACTAGTGTCACTGTTGAAGGCATTACTAATTACTTTTGTTAATTTAAAATTAAACTTCATATAGGCCTGCTGCATTTTGTAGGCTTTTAAAAGTCCTAGCATGGTTTTATTTCAATAGCGGGATCAAAATTAAGTCCTAACTCTTTTAACAAGTTTTGGGTTAAAAAAAATATATATATATATAAGGTCGCTGGCACCAAAAAAAAAAAAAAAAAGTAAGCAGTATTATAAAAGAGAAAAAAGATTTGGAGCCATTGTTTCCTCGCGCGCCTTAATACCCTGCGTGTGCTAACAAACGCGATAAGCATTGGTGGCACATTTGAAAGAGCATAAAAGCTGTTTTTGCTTCGCGGCGGAGCCTCCCAACACTTGTGGACATATCTCAGAAGGGATGAAAGCTTGCTTTTCTTACGAGTTCCGCGGAAGGGGTTCGTAAATTAAGAAGATTATCCTTGCATTTCGGTTATTCTCCCCTTCCCCCTTTCAGGCAGAAAAGAGAAAACAAAAATTTGGTCGTAAGAATAGGAATGGTACCTCCAGTTCAGAAAGATTTCCTTTATTTTGGGTCTGCAGCCGCTAGAAAATGAAATGAAAAGTTTTACTACTGTGGTAGATTTATTTGGTTTTCCTGTATGTCAGCCAAGCTGTTACAATAATAATTTTTGTTTTAATTTTTACCTTCCTTGTACGAAGTAAATGAAGTATTGTTATTGCAAAAAATTTCGGTTATGAGATTTCAACGGAAATACACATTTTAAATGTTCATGAATCCATTTTGACTATTCTTTTGCGTGACGTCTCTACGTACGGACAGAATAGAAGACTGATTATTTCAAAACGGTAAAATGCATTAAAAATGGATTGTTTCGTGACGTCTATACGTACGTACGTAGATATATGTCTCGCATAACTCAAAATAGTACGCCGTATAACATAGATATTTTGCATATAGGATAGCTATAACATCTATTTGTGTATCTCCCTCTTTTATTGCAATTGGCAATACCAAAAGTATATACATATATAAATATACACTCACCGCCCTTACTCGGGCTCAAAAGACCTTAATTGGCCTTTATTTTAGCAATCGTTGATCGTAACCATATACTTCCATTAACAAAAGTGTTTCCATTAACCAAACCTGAAAATATTCATGTTTCGGCAATGTCAAATTTAAAGAAAAATTAATTTTCAAAAAATAACTAAATCTAACTTTTAATTTTATACTCGTTATAAAATAAAATAAAATAAAATAAAAATTAAAGAAAAGATAAAAATCTGAAAGGTTTCAGATTTTAAATTACGTCCAAAGGGGCGTCTTTTTAACATTTTGTCTGTTACATTTATTTATTAAATATCTTGTTCTTCGCACGTGGCAACGGTTTGAAAAGTGAAACGGACATTTATAGTGAACCAACGCAAAATCGCAAAACGAAAACAATAGTTCTTCAGGGAAAAATACCCTTTAAACTTAAAAAAAAAAAAAAAAAAAAAAAAAAAAAAAAAAAAAAAAATTTTTTGACTACCGTGCAACAAACATTTACCTGGATATTTGATTTCAAAACTTGGAGCCAGGAAGTCATGTTGTTACATTAGATTTTTTTTTTTTTAAATACTTCATCGTAAACATATGCTGCTTCCGAAACAGATCGATTATATGATCTGAAAGGCGAAAATAAAATTTGAATTTGTATTTCGTAGCTGTCACGGGAAAACTTGATGAAATTCACAGCGATTCTACTTTATGCGGCTCACCAGCCGTTCCAGTTATTTTGACAAAGTTTGCGAATGGTGACAGGATAAGACGAGCCAGCATTCTTTACTGTGACAAAGCTTGCTAATTCTTGGAGGTTAAGGGGAGCGTTGCTTTCGTGAAAAACTTTCTAAGGAAAACTGGCTTGTATTTCTGCTACATGTAAGAAAAAATACAAAAACCTCAGGCAATTAGCCCATTCGCAGATCAGGAATCGAAATCGGAGGTAGTTACCAGTTTTTCGCCAACGCTACGGTACTGAGCACAGCGTTTAGAAAATATTTAAATTAACTTTATAATGATGGCTAAAAATCATTTAACTGTATATAAATAGAATGACCAAAAAGTAATAATGCATTCCGGTGTTAATTTGTGTGCTAATGAAAGACTAAAAATGTGTTCCAAAACATTTTGATTGGCTATATTAATTGATGTATATTCTGGAAAGTGTTGTATTATTTCTGTGTATACAATATTAACAGCATCATGCATATCAAAGCGATGTTCATTCGTATTCGGACATGTGCATCGAAAACCGATGTCCGCAGTTTTTGCTGTGGTAGAAATGATTCTGAATCTTTTCACTGCAAAGCAATATTTTTACGTTGACCGAAAAGATCTACAGTTTACGATACACTGCTGAAAACAGTACAGAATTAAAGGGGATCCAAATTTCAGAGCTTGGGTTTCTAGACACATCATTCTTTGAAGGGATCCACCCCGTTGATGTTATGGAAGAAACACGAGGTATGGTATATACACGAGGTATATACAAAATTTCATCTTTCTGACGTTTTTGAAATATGCGAGACACATATACATGTACGTACATACAGACGTCACGAGGAAAAAACCTCTTCTGAATGCATTTTAAATGCATTTTAGAACACATTTGGGTAAAACCAAGCCTTAATCTGTCCGTACGTATAGATATCATGCAAAAATATTTTTCAAATGGTTTTGAGAGCGGTTGAAATGGATATTTTCGTTAAAATATGATACTCGAAATTTTTCGGGATTGCAGTCCTTCCTCTATAAAAATGTAAACCGATTTTTTTTTTTTAAGGAAAAAAAAATCGAAGGAACCTTCACCACATTGCATTTTCATCGAACAACAATGTGTATAAAAAATTTTAACTCCATAACTTATCCGGAATAATGATCGATGACAAAATTCCAGTCACAGTGAAACATTATGAGTGAACTAAATAAAAACTTTTCACAACTTTGGCTAATTATGTTTAAGACTAAATTCGCGACTGATTCTCGATTTTGCGTAACATTAAAAGAATGTACGAGTATGTTCTGCACTGGCTCACCATCGAAGCTCATAAACATGATAAAATATCTCAGTAAAATGCATGCAAACGATTATCAGATAAAAATGATACATCGCCATGTGGCAACACTTGTATGTTTACTCCTGTTTTAAAGAAACGTTTATTTTTGTTATTGCGTAATGTAACTCATAAAATATGCAGATCTGTTAAAGTAATTTTGTACTATATTACTAAAACACGATAACGTTACTTCATCCTATATCAGCTATGACGCTGCTGGTGGCGCGACTTCCGACCACTTACAGATATTAGAAAAGAAAGACGCGTATATACCCAATTTTCAGTAATCAGCGTTTGTTTTATCAGCTACAGGTAAAGCATTTTCAAACTTTGTTTCCCGTCGTAATTTTTAATAATAATTTAGAATCACAGTGGCAAAATTCTGTTAGTTTCTACTGATTATGTTGCATTTTAAAATGCTGGCAAATAATTTTTTTGCAAATATTTTTGAGAAATATCTTTTCAGCCCAGAAGGACTATTATCCTGGAAACTGCATTTAGCATCGAATTACTTTTCAAATTGTTGCCGCCAAATATTATCGCTCTGTAGTATATTTAAAGAAACAAAATAATGATGAATCTGCATGAACGTACGCATGTTCCTCGCAATGTGAAAAAACAACCGTACCTAGAATTATCATGTTTTCAATAACTTAAGCCTCCACTCAAACATGGACACATGGAACATGGAAGACAAAATTTGGAAGTATTTTATTGTATATTTCACATTTTGTAAAGTTTAAAGAATTTTTGATTAAAGGGTATCAGAAACCCCTATACCGACAATGTTAAATTGGCCATTTTCGATGTACCTTTTCTCAAAATCTGCTGTAGATACAGGCTTGAAATTTTTTCTGTAATTAAAGTATACCTATCAGATTTTACTGAAATGAGCTTTTGAAACATTTTGAATTTTAGAGTAAATTACAGAATATTTTGTTAGGCATAGTAAAATTTAGCACTTTTCTCACACAAAAAAGTTAATTTTTTTTTCTAAGTTTATTACAAAAAGCTCATTTCAGTAAATATTAGGGAACCTAATAAATAAGCCATTAAAAGTTTAGATACCTGTGAGCAGTAATTTCTGAGAAAAGGTACATCGAATATAAAAAAACGCGATTTTTTGTAAAAATCCTCATTTATCAAAGCAGTAGATGACAAATTAAAACTAGAGTTTTTTACAGTTCTAATTTTCATAGAGATTAAAGAATGGTATTTTTAGAAAGATGAAAGTGTAGAGAATTTGAAAATGCAGAAATCCGAAATCACAATTTTTTGAAGATTTTGGGGTTCCAACACCCCTTAAAAAGCTCAACAATTTCAAAACGAGCAGTGGCAACACTGTAAGGAATAAGACATTTATATCTCTAGCGCGTGAGACTGTCTGTCGGAAATTCTAAAGATATTCTGTTTTTAAATTGGACAGCCCAAATGCTCTTGAAACGTATATGTGTCTGTAAATGAAAAAAACGTTGGGCGTTTTTTTCATTTACAGTATCTTTATTTTTTTTAAATCTTTTTAATTTTTTTTATTTTTAATTGATTATTTATTTTTTGCTTTTTGAAGAAGAGAATCCTGTGTCTGATCACCCTCGAATTTATAGAGTTTTACTCAAAATCGATGCCAACACTAAATATGCTAATTCAGAAGTCAAACAACAAACAGCGTTATATTTACAAAATTTTCACAGGACTTGTTTCGATGGACCATCCTCAGCTGCAAAACCGCAAATGTTTTAGGAGATTATAAAAATTCTGTTGTCATTCCCTTCTTTCCATCAATTAGCTATAAAGTTGCACATATTTTGCAGAAATTTAACTTTCGGGTCGTTTATTCTCCCACCAATAAAATTCCGAGTTTCATACTCAAGGACCCCATTCCGGATATGAATTCCTGGGGTATTTATAGGATTCCTTGCCAGTGTGGTTTAATTTACATTGGCCAAACTAAGAGAGCCTTAAAATTTCGCGTCAAGGAACATGAGGCTTATGTTAGAAAAAAGGAAACACAGAAGTCTTCTGTTGCTCAACATTGTTGGTCCGAAAATCACACTTTCAACTTTTCTGCTGCCAAAATTATTCAAAAAACACCTTCCATTGGAGAACTGGATTTTCTAGAGGCATTTCACATTCATAAAAATCTTTCTGTTCTAGTTAACGATCCTAATTCCAATCCAAATTTGCCTTCCGCCTTTAAAGAAATTATGTTTTAGTTCTGGTTTCACCAACAGATGGCGCCATTTGCTTATTCTTGTCCAGGCTTTCTTATCTTATCTAATCATTATTTCCTATCTTGTTCATTTGCGGTTTTGCAGCTGAAGATGATGGTTCGGTAAAACCATCGAAAGTAGTCTTGTGAAAAATTTTGTAAATATAACGCTGATTTTTGTTGTTTGACTTCTGAATTAGTATTTATTCGGCGTGTTATTGTGTCTTAACTAAATATGCTTTTCCGCTTACCTTTAAACTTTGCATTGTCATCCAGTTTACTACGTTGCACTTAGAATTGTAACCAATGAAAACGAAAGTCAGGATTTAAATGTAGAATTTCAATAGATCTCTAGCGTTCGCTTGAACATTCTACTAATCTGGAAAAATATTTAATAATATTATACTATGTTAACTTGCAATCTCTTAAGAATAATTCCCGAACAACAGGCATTACCTAAGATTTAACGAAATAATAACATCGATCAGAGAATTTATCGACAGTATCTGATGTACTGTTTAATGTACAGTAAAGCCTCATCGAATACGGAGGTTACACCATTCATACATTGTGCGGACAACAAAACCGCGTTCTGTAAAGTTAAAAGTCTATGGTAATATGCGTTACGTATAATTCAGACTGGAAAAGTATGTATCATTTAAATCAACCTAAATAGAGTTGTAGTTAGTTAAAAGGGGTAAATGAAACTAATATTAATTGAAAGGACATTTATTATTGCTTAATAAGCACGTACTACAATTATTCAGACCTACTTCAGACCAAAAAGCTAAATGAACCCTGCCTGTACGCGGAGTAACAGTATATCGTCGAGTGTATCTTGAGTTATAATATCCTGGAGTGTATCGTGAGTTTTATCGTTGAGAGTATATTGAGTGTGTTGAGCTCCAAGAGTGATCGACCGAGTCGGAAGCTGTACTTTATTGATTTGCCGTCAAGCTGTCTTCACTGTTATAGCCTGATATCCTGAAGGCTGTTTGCTGATTGTTTTAGCATGTTTGTCGTAGTTTTTCGACGACTGTAACGCGTCTTTGGAACTTTCATGTGAAATACTGATGAATAAATTTTTTTTTTTTGATTCTTTATCAAGTGTTGTCGTCAATGACTTCAAATCTACGAATCCTTCGAAAAAATGAAATTACTTTCCGAACAACCCAATATATATATAGTTTTGTCATTTTGAGAACTTAAATTAATACACTCTTAGACACACACACACACACACAAAAAAAAAAAAAAAAAAAAAAAAAAAAAAAAAAAAAAAACACGACGCTCCAAGATGGAGTTATCCGAATAGGACGAAAATCGGTAGAAGTGATGTACATGTATAGGAAAACAAATGATTACAGTTTGAGAAAAATCGGATGATTTATTGAAGTGATAGAGCTTCGCAAAGTGAAAAAGTTAGTAACGCGTTTGTCCACCTCTGGCCCTTATGCAAGCAGTTATTCGGCTTGGCATCGATTGATAGAAGTTGCGGATGTCCTGCTGAGAGATATCGTGCCAAATTCTGTCCAACTGGCGCGTTAGATCGTCAACATCCCGAGCTGGTTGGAGGACACTGCCCGTAATGCTATAAACGTACTCAATAGGAGAGAGATCCGGCGACCTTGCTGGTCAAGGTAATGTTCGGCAAGCACTAAAGCAAGCAGTAGAAGCATGTGAAGTTTGGGGGCGGGCAATATCTTGCTGAAATGTAAGCCCAGGGTGGCGTGACATGAAGGGCAACACAACGGGCCTTAGAACTTCGTCGACGTACCGCTGTGCTGTAAGGTTGCGACGGAAGACAACCAAAGGGGTTCTACTATGAAATGAAATGGCACCCCAGACCATCACACCTGGTTGTCCGCCTGTCAAGTTGGTTTCACACCGCTGTTCGGGGCGTCTCCAGACTCTCCTTCGCTGGTCATCGGGGCTCAGTTCAAAGCGAGACTCATCACTGAAGACTATTCTACTCCAGTCAGTGACATTCCAGTGTGAATGATTCCGACACCACCGCAAACGGGCTTGACGTTGTACAGAAGTCAATGGTAGTCGTCGCAAGGTGCGCCGTGACCTTCGTGAATAGTCGTTTCCGTCGAAATCTGTTTGCATATTAATTTTTATCCAATTTGCTTTATATCTTCTCTGTGCGTCTTTTTTTTTTTTTTTTTGATATTATCTAAGAGTGTATGTGCACGTTATGTAATACTTAGTGTGCTTAATCATGCTAATTCACTTATCTCTAGCATAAAAGGGAAAATGTTATCATTTCACTCATTCATCCATATGGAATTTGTATTAAGCAGGAATTTCCTTGATATGAGCATAAGTACGAATTCAGAAGTCAAATAACAAAACTCAGCGTTATGTTTTCAAATTTTCACAGGACTAGTTTCGATGGTTTTACCAAACCACCATCCTCAGCTGCAAAAACGCAAATGAACGAGATGTCTCCTCTCTTGTTCATATGCGTTTTTGCAGCTGAGGCTGGTGGTTTGGTAAAACCATCGAAACTAGTCCTGTGAAAATTTGAAAATATAACGCTGATTTTTGTTATTTGACTTCTGAATTAGTATTTGTTCGGCGTGTTATTGTGTCTTAATTATGAACATAAGTAGTTATGTGAATATAATTTTTATATCACCAATATTTTTGTAATGCCCATAGCAAAAAGCCTGGGGGGAAATATAATTTGTCCGACGGCTAGCGCCGGGTGGTTTGTTAGACGGAGGTAATAAAAAAAAAAAAAGAAAGAAAGAAAAAGAAAAAAGTAGAGCGGAGAAATGACCCTAGAGGTCGGAGGAGACGGTCAGATTTTTTATGGCTGGAGGACCGTCGCCATTTTTTTGTTATGCAGAGATTGTTTTCTCATCCGGCGGAGACAATGCCGGAATAACCTTTCCATGCTTGTACCTATGATATATAATAATCAAGGATTGTTTTCTTATTAAAATTTATTGTTAAACAAACAATAAAAAGGTGTCATCTCTACGTCGATCGACAGCGAATGTGTGAAGGAAATGAACCCCAGGCTACGGATAATACAAAAGTTCTTATTTCCATCGGTACGATTACGGCAGTCTACTACAATTGTATTGCTCATACAATATGCGAATGCAATATTCTCGTATTACTACTTCTACTTGCGACTCTATGGCTGTCTGCCTAAGGTGATGGATGCATTCGTAAAGGATGTTTTAAGGGAAACTGTCTCGTATCCATATTAGACATGGGAAAAATCACGAAAACTCCTGTGTTACGAAACCTCTGGAGGAGACTTTCGGTTCGCCAATATTTGAAGTCTACCCATGCCGTACATACACTATATACATTTGCAAACTTCCAAGCTCCCATGCAGCCCGCCCGTTTGCTGGAATTTGAACCCGTATCGAACTACTAACATTCAGCGGTCTTACCGCTCCGGGAGAAGTGGGCTAAATCAGAGCGGAGATGATACTACATAAAACATCTGAAGAAGTATTTAAAATCTGAGTAGAACGAAGGCACTTGGATTCAATACAAATATGAATGGGAAAATCCCAATTAGATATGATAATAAATTTTTTTGTTTCACATCGAAATGGCTCTGTCCAATTTCTCGTGAACGCAAAGACAAAATGTATAAAAAATTATAATACTTTTGACTCGCGTTATGTAAAAAATAATTGAAATCAAAGTGAAAATAAGTATGATATAAGTGTGATGTTATAGGGTCATCGAATAGTTTTCAGATTGCAGATTTTTTAATTTTTTAAAACTTACCTCAGCATTAATGCTTTATTATTACTCCAAAGCGGCTTTGTCCCTGAATGACTATTGTTTTCGTTTTGCGATTTTACGCCGAATCACTGTAAACCGCGTATCACTTTTCAAATTGTTGCTACCAAATATTAGAGTCCTGCATTATATTTGAAGAAATGAAATAATGAAAAATCTGCATAAATATATGTATATTTCTCGCATTGTGATAAAACAACGGTACCTAGAGCCATCCAATTTTGAATGACGTAATCCTACTGCGAATATGGGCATCTGAAAGCCCAAATTTGAAATTTGGAATTTGTTTTATTATCGATTTCATATTTTGTAAAACTTTAACGAACTTTCGATTCACAAACTCAACGGTTTAAGAGCGAGCAATGACAACACGACTGGGGGGAAACCTTTTTATCTCCAGCGCGCACCGTACTGTGTATCGGAAATTCTAAAGATATGCTCATTTTAAAATTATTTTGCGACATTGCTGTTGAACTGAATTTTATGGTTAATAAGTGCAAAGAACTTATTAACCATATTTATAAATAAGTTCAAAGAACATGATATTTAATAAATAAAGGTAACACACAAAGTGTTAAAAAAACGCCGCTTTGGACTTAATTTAAAATCTGAAACCTCTCAGATTTTTTTATTGCATATTCCTTTTGTTTACATTTGATATTGTTTTATTGCATGAGAAACAATAAAAAAAACTACTAGCCTTATGCTTGAAAAGTTCATTGCTTGTTGCCCCTAATTTGTGTTCTACGAGCTCATTCATCTCATTTAACGCTAACTCACAGCAAACCACTGATGCTGTGCTTTGGGGCTGTAGTGCCGTGTCAGGAGCTTCTGAAACCTTATGTCAAATTAATGAGTGTTCCCTTATGGCTTTACTGACAGAAGGGAGACAAGGTCCCACCCCGGTACAGCGTCAATTATCCTTCTTGTCAGCCGTCCCCTTTGCGCCTCTAATAGGGCAGAAAGAAGTCGCTCTTCCCCCGGCTTCTTCTGTTGGTAATATTGGGTCCTAGAGGTTAAGGCTTGGGCAAAGCAGTTTTGTTCCAGACGATTGATGAATGTGGCAAATACATGATTATATCAAAATACGTTTAAATTTTTGTTATAATTTAGGAATTCTCTCCCTGTTTGTCTAAAATTTCTAAATGAATCCATTATGTTCTGTGAAGTTCTAGAGTTTCATAAAGGTTCCGTTCTTGAACCTAGTTATCTCTGTTTCCAGTGAACTGTTAGGTATTTAAGATATAAGAGAAACATGGAAAAGTAAAACATAAAATTACCAAAGCAACAACCCTGTGTTTGGCGTAGATTTTTTTAAGACTATTGATTTCGACGACACTTACGTGTAGGCCCCTCTTCATCAGCAGCAAAGAAATGTGTACGAAGGGGATCGGGATCGTTACTTTGCAAATTTGGCCTGAGCTACATTAGAGCTATTGCCAAAACGATCGAAGTGTGCCGTAGGGCATTTGTAGTTGTTAGGAGATAAAGGATGATACACCCGGTAGCAAGGCGAAATAAAAGGGAAGCAAAGTCAAGGGGCTGAGTAAAAATCCGCATCAGAGCTAACATTTAGTAAAATTAATTTTTTTTTTTTTTTTTTTTTTTTTTTTTTTGCTAAAAAGCTGATAAACGGTGAGGTGAAAGTTGATTCGGAGCCATTCACGTGGGAGCTCACCCTCCCACGTATTGACCGTGAGAGGAACTGCTTCAGTAGAAATTTAAAGTTCAGATAAGCGCAAAAAAAATTTTAAAGTAAGTTACTTCGGGCATCAAAAGTCCATTAGTCGCTTTCAGTAAACTTCATAACTGTTGGTCAAGGGAGAAGAGAAACATGCGAAAGTAAAACATAAAATTAAGCAAAGCAACAAAACCTTGTATCTGGCATAGATTTTATTCAAGAGAATATAGATTTCGAATGCAAACAAATACAGGTCCCTCTTCGTCAGCAGCAAAGAAATCTGCAACGAAGGAAAAACCACGGTTGTATTTATACCCAAAAGGAGTAAAGCTAACGAGAACATAGCGCCATCTGTCGAAGGAAATATTAGCGAAAATTGAAAACTTAATAGAATTTTAAAAAAGTTAACAAGGACTGGAATTAAAGTCATTAACTAAACAAGTTAAATATATGTGAACGTGAAAAGATTCAATTTTCGCACACAAGTCAAAATTGTGATTAAATTTCCAACTTCTTAATTTCATCTTTTCAAACATACCTTAATGCGAAACTTAATGCTGTTTTAGTTTAGCCTATATATATAAAATCACATTAACAGAACACATTGTTAATTCCCCAAGGTATCTTTAACAAAAGCATGATGTTACTGATAGGCGAACTTCTAGATAACTTTAAAACCTGTAAGGATCTTAAGTTTTACTAATGTTGTGTAGCGAATTTAATTTAACTAAGTGATTAATAAAAATCAAAATTTTAAAGTTATAATTATTCAAAATTTGAGCTACACAAGTTTGGTTATATTCTTTTTGGGTCTATTAATTCTAGTGTAATATATTTTGGCTTTCCGAGTTTACGCGAACTGCGTCTTCAATCTTGTACATGCAGACAATGGATAAGTATTTTTGTTTCTGCGTAATAAACTCAGTTTTTCATGTCAAAAATTAATTTGATTTCTTAGTATTTAATATCATTAGTTGCAGAAAAATTAGCTCTTTAATTTGGCATAACTTTCATTTTTCTAGCTTTAATTGCATTTCAGTTATGAGCTTTAATTAGTAGATTTTCTTCGTTTCGCTTGTGATTTAGTTAAAGGGGGATGAAATGTCTTCTTTCCGATTGAAAAGTCACTTTTTGCGAGTTTTCAGCGTTCTTTCGTTGGGACCCTTGCAGGGTTGTTGAAATTCCTAATCTCCCCCGGTCGCAGGTGGCAGTTATTTGGCGAGGGTTTGGCGACTTGGATTTTCCGTTGAGATTTCAAAATAGTGGTTTTGGCGAGTTTGATAACATGAGGGTATGCTGTGGTTGCAACTATTTCAACTTTCGGCGAAAAAATGGGTTGCGCCAACTTGGCAGTCCGGCGCTCTCCCTTTTAACGGGTTGTTTTAGGGGACGAACTCACTTTTTGACACTTTTTGCACTTTACTTCTGTTGCCCTTTGAATTGGCCGGAGGCGACAGCTGACTCCGACGAAGAAAATGGAGCTTCTCCCCGATAGGCCTACGGGCCTCTTGGCTAAGCGCTGTGAGCGCGGGCCGTAGGTATGGGCATCTATGTCTTCAAAAAAAAAAAAAAAATCGAAATTCTTTCATCAGTTTTTGTTGTGTGTGTTTGTGTATCTCAAGGAAAATAAATATACAGAAGTAAATTTCTAGAAAAATGATGCGCACCATTGATTCTTCGCTTCACTCGAGACCAGAGCGTTAATTTAAAACCGTTGTTTTTGGAAACCTCATTTGCTCATCCTAAATTCTACTAGAACTTCAAGGCTACCATAATGAATAAATTAAACACGTTGCTTTTGGAACCTCATTTGCTCCAATATGTTATAGTGAAAAACACGGTACCAATATGTT
Source organism: Stegodyphus dumicola (assembly GCF_044657685.1). Taxonomy (NCBI): domain Eukaryota; kingdom Metazoa; phylum Arthropoda; class Arachnida; order Araneae; family Eresidae; genus Stegodyphus; species Stegodyphus dumicola. Next base: position 210,584,043 of record NC_140770.1, read on the forward strand.
ATAGAAAAATCAATATGGTTTCCTACTCTGTTGACATAACACTTAAAAATTTTTTTTTTACAGTAATATACTAATCTCTATAAGCCCTGTACATTTTGCGTTGTGTTTTCGGATTAACCCTGAAATCAACTTGAGAATGAGACGGGTGAAAATTATGAGCACACACACAAAAATTTAACCTTTGAATGATCTAGAAAAACTTATTTATTTAACTATTCATGCCAATTATAAATATATATATATCCATTAGTTAAAAAAAAATATCAAAATATATTCTACAAAATTTGAACTATTGTTTTACACATTTTACATCCTTGTAATTACTATTAAATTTAATATTGCAAATCTGGTAAAACATACCAAAATAAACTATAAATTTAAGAACACTACCCTCCCCGGGGAGAAAATAATAAAAAAAATTAACAAGCTACACTTTCTACTTCACACAGAATTCATCTATACAACAAAAATTATTGCTTAATATTGCACTCAATATAATCATTTAAATACTATTATTGCACATAATAATTGTTATTATTCAATTTTTTTTTCTTAGATTAATTAAATATGGTTTTAACCGGATAAGATAAGTAATGACACATTTACTATTCTACAAACAAGTTCGTCCTGAGAAACAAGAATGCTCTAATACAAGCACTATTTCAAATCATCCTCACCAATGAGTAATTCAAAAAAAAAAAAAAAAAAAAAAACATTAAAGTAAATAATTTCCTGAAGAACTTAATTTTCTTAACCATTAAGTTAAGTTACAATAATTTTAATAAGGTTATAAATCTTTATTCCATTTAATGCTTTTACTTGATTGATACACCAAAGAAAAATGATTTCTATAGAGTTAGGATAAAGTTATCAACTACAAAAAAAAATTTAGGGTTCAACAAATTAACAAATTAAGTTAATTCAATCATTTTAACTGCAGAAATCTATAATATTTAACTAACCAAGAATTAACCAAAAAGAAAAAGGAACTTATCTGTTAAGGATCATCAAACAAAAGAAATCCATCGAAGCTCATGAGGAATGCTGGCAGCCTGTTGAATGAAAAAAAAAATGTTCGTCGAACAGTTTGGATTCAATTACTGTAGCCTAGAAGTTCTAGTAGATTTTAGGATGAACAATTGAGGTTCCAATACGGCAAGATAAGTGAAATACAGTGCTGGCGGACTGTTGAATGGAAAGAAATGTTCGTAGAACAGTATGGATTCCTTACGGTAGCCTTGAAGTTCTAGTAGATTTTAGGATGAGCGAATGAGGTTTCCAAAGCAACGGTTTTAAATTATTCATTATGGTAGCCTTGAAGTTCTAGTAGAATTTAGGATGAGCAAATGAGGTTTCCAAAAACAACGGTTTTAAATTAACGCTCTGGTCTCGAGTGAAGCGAAGAATCAATGGTGCGCATCATTTTTCTAGAAATTTACTTCTGTATATTTTCCTTGAGACACACAAACACACACAACAAAAACTGATGAAAGAATTTCGATTTTTTTTTTGAAGGCATAGATGCCCATACCTACGGCCCGCGCTCACAGCGCTTAGCCAAGAGGCCCGTAGGCCTATCGGGGAGAAGCTCCATTTTCTTCGTCGGAGTCAGCTGTCGCCTCCGGCCAATTCAAAGGGCAACAGAAGTAAAGTGTCAAAAAGTGAGTTCGTCCCCTAAAACAACCCGTTAAAAGGGAGAGCGCCGGACTGCCAAGTTGGCGCAACCCATTTTTTCGCCGAAAGTTGAAATAGTTGCAACCACAGCATACCCTCATGTTATCAAACTCGCCAAAACCACTATTTTGAAACCTCAACGGAAAATCCAAGTCGCCAAACCCTCGCCAAATAACTGCCCCCTGCGACCGAGGGAGATTAGGAATTTCAAGAACCCTGCAAGGGTCCCAACGAAAGAACGCTGAAAACTCGCAAAAAGTCACTTTTCAACCGGAAAGAAGGCATTTCATCCCCCTTTAACTAAATCACAAGCGAAACGAAGAAAATCTACTAATTAAAGCTCATAACTGAAATGCAATTAAAGTTAGAAAAATGAAAGTTATGCCAAATTAAAGAGCTAATTTTTCTGCAACTAATGATATTAAATACTAAGAAATCAAATTAATTTTTGACATGAAAAACTGAGTTTATTACGCAGAAACAAAAATACTTATCCATTGTCTGCATGTACAAGATTGAAGACGCAGTTCGCGTAAACTCGGAAAGCCAAAATATATTACACTAAAATTAATAGACCCAAAAAGAATATAACCAAACTTGTGTAGCTCAAATTTTGAATAATTATAACTTTAAAATTTTGATTTTTATTACTCACTTAGTTAAATTAAATTCGCTACACAACACTAACAGTTATTTTATTTTAAATCTTTACTATCACTTCTTATTTTCTACTTCCGGCCAGAAATATAAGCGTTAAGGTTTTTATGCAAAGTTTGTCTGGTGAACGCCAAGTATTTAAGTTGTGGCCTTTTGCCAAGCGAGAGAGAGGAAGCAGTGAGTCAACGCAGGCTGCTTACCTTAGAAGTTACGCAGTTGCTGTTTGCCTTCCAGGCCAGAGGTTTTAATCCTCTTGATAAATTAAACGTATTGTAGTTTTCACAGTCTCTGTGCTACATACGCTTCCTGTTATTATAAGGCCAATCTTCCACGTGTATTATTCTAAAGTTAAATTAGAGTTTAGTTTTATTTTTATACTTTTACGTTAGACCCCAAGTGGCGGGTCAGTGTATTCCGAAGTACGGAAGTTATTGTATATAGAGAAAAATAAAGGGTTTTGTATACCCTTCGTCTGTATCCTGTCTACTTACCACAATTAGTGAACATAGCTTTAGTAAGCTCTCTGTTCCGAGTCAGGTCCTTGTATGTTCCCGAAGAAGGTTAGAAGGAACATTGACCCTGATAGTGGCGCCCAACGAAGAAGAATAACCATGGCCGAGTTTCAAGAAGAACCTGTGCTGCCTGCACAAACGGCTCAGAATCCAGAAATGCCAGCTGCCGCCCTGGAAGGATTTGGTTACATCGTCCAGACCATGCACGCTTCGATGAAACCAGAAGCAACATTTAACGGAAACTCACCGGTAACCAGTTTTTTGGAAAAATTGGATGACCACTTCATGCTCTACCCCGTGCTCGAGTTTCAAAAAGTTACCTTAGCTACCAGCGCTTTGAGGGGCCAAGCGCTTAACTGGTTCAAATGTATAGGCAGAAGTCTCTTGGGTCAAGCAGGAAGTCCCACCTATACTTACGAAAATTTCAAGACTGCCCTACTAAAAGCCTTCCCTGTTGTAAGGGATCGTGCGAAATTAGAAACGGAACTTTTCAGTATATATCAACAAAGAATCGAAAACCTCTCGAGCTTTATTTTAAGAAAAATTCACGTTTTCAAGCTCTTGTAAGGAAACCGTCCGGATCCTGAAATAATTCAAGTGATTTTGCCGAGGTTACTACCCCAAGTGCAAGACTTTATTGAATTAAGAAACCCGAATACACTGGAAAAGTTATTTGAGCTAGCAATCCAGTTTGAAAGTAGAAGAACGGCGGACGTCGAAAGAAGACGCCAGTATGAACAGCGAAACCAATTTGGTACGCCAAGACTACAGCAAACTCAAGCACATGGCTACGGAGAAAAAGCGAATCAGTGGGCAAGGAAACCCGAGCATTCAAAAACAGCCGGCGAACGTCGACAGTTCAATAGCAACCCAGGAAAAAAGTCTCAAGGCAAGGGGAAAAAGAAGGAAAGCACGGAAAGGAAAAATAATTTAAACTAAAACATATTTCTGCTGACGAGAGGGTGCGGAAATCCGAAGGCCACGAAAACCCCTCTTCCTACAAGTTAAATACAGTAATGGTGAAAAATTTGACTCTTCCGAAGATTGAAGTCTTGGTGAATAATATCCCAGCCACCGCACTCCTGGATACCGGCGCGCAGTGTTCCTGTGTGGCAGAAGAGTTTTTTAGGAAGTATTTTCGCAAATACCGCATATATAATGCGGATAATACGACAGTGTTAGCGGCGCAAGGAGAAAAATGTAAGTGCGTAGGTAAAGTACCTTTGTATATCCGTATCAAGGACGAACAAATAAAGGTGATGTTTTTTATAGTAAAGAATCTGCAAGCACATTTAATTTTAGGAATAGATTTTCTTTCAGAAGCCCAACCTACGCTGGATTTTAATGAAGCGTCCCTTAAGCTGACAATGAAACCAGTTCGTACTGAAAACGCTGAACCGCCGATGTTAAAACTTGACCACCTGCCTAATGACGAGCAAGATAGAATCCGACAAGTGGTAAGTGAATTTGCTTCGTTATTTAGTGATATTCCAGGATTTACTCAGGTTACTAACCATAGTATTGACACCGGAGATGCAATGCCAGTTCGCCAAAAACCATACCGGTATGATAAGAATAAGGAAAAAATTATAGAATGGCATATTACCGATATGCTACGTAAAAAGATCATAACGCCCATCTCAAGTAGTTATGCTAGCCCGGTGGTTTTATGTAAGAAAAATAATGATTATCCTTTGGAGCATCCAAAAAGGTGGAGATTCGATATTGATTACCGTAAATTAAATTCCATAACGAAATATCCGGTATATCCGTTACCGATCATAGAAGAAATTTTAAGGAACATAAAATCAACCAAATTTATGACGACTTTAGACTTAACGACTGGTTATTTTTAAATAGGGGTGAGGCCTGAGGACGTGCCTAAGACTGCTTTTATAACCAAGTCTGGCACTTATGCATTTTTGCGTATGCCGTTTGGCCTTTCAGGGGCCCCGGCAACATTTCAGCGATGCATGGACATTGTGTTAAGACCTGTTCTTGGAAAGTCCACATTTATCTATTTAGACGATATCATTATTACTAGTGATAATCTCGACCAACATGTACAGGATTTAAGACAGGTGTTTTCTTTATTAAATGAGGCCGGTCTAAAAGTTAATTTCGAGTGCAAATTTTAAGTGCAAATTTGCAGCCCCTGAATTAAAATATTCAGGTTACAAAATATCTCAAAAAGGGATCGAGACAGATGAATCAAAAATAATCGCTGTACAAAAGTATCCGACTCCAAACACGGCAAAGAAGCTCTCTTCTTTTCTAGGACTTTGTTCATATTATAGGTCCTTTATAAAAGATTTTGCGGCTATCGCTGAGCCATTGTTAAAATTAAAAAGGAAAAAAGCAAGATTCTCGTGGACGGCCGAAGCCAATAGTGCTTTCGAAAAATTAAAACAAGCATTAACGCAAGGCCCTGTGTTGAAATTTCCTGAAAAGGATGAGAATTTAGAAATTTCAGCGGATGCTTTGGATTATGCGGTAGGAGCGGTATTTTCGCAAAATCAGCAGCCCGTGGCATTTTTTAACCGAACTTTAAATCAAACACAAAGAAACTATTCCGCGACCGAGAGAGAGGCACTTGCAGTTCTGTTAGCAGTGCAAAAGTTCCGAGTCTATTTTGGAAAGGCGCCGATAACAGTGTACTCTGATCATGCGGGGGTAACTAGATTGTACTCAGGAAAAAATTTATCCCCAAGGTTAATAAGATGGGCACTCAAGCTGCAAGAATATAATCTGGTAATCAAGCATACCCCCGGAAAGGAAAATATCGTAGCAGATGCCCTATCAGGAATTAAAATAGATGAACAAGGGAATACTGTAAAGGTGGCAATGCTCACAGCATGTACAATAAATTCCCGAGAAACTGTAACAGTGAACTGGGTAAGGATCCTGAGTTTAGAAGCATTTATGAGTATTTGAAGGATCCTGAAAGTTTTAGCCACCAAGATATTGTGGCGATAAGAAATAGGGCGGCCCATTACGAACTAATAGATGGTCTATTATTTTATACAAAAACTACGAATTCCAACAACGAATTTCGACCTGTTATCCCAGCTAGTCTTAGATTAAATATCCTGCAGGAGCTCCATGACAGCCCTTTAGCTTCTCATGCTGGTATTCGAAAAACTATCCAACGCGTACGCGAGGCAGTCTACTTTCCTGAACTGCAAAAGTTAACAAGGGCGTATGTCCAGTCCTGCCCAACATGTCAAGCAGTTAATTATATTAATTTCCGCCCGGCCGGGTTTCTAAATAGTATTAAATCCGAATTTCCAAATGAAATAATTGGCATCGATTTATTGGGCCCTTTCCAAAAAGTCAGTTAAATAAAAGTCGCTATCTCCTTGTTATGGTTGATCATTTTAGTAAATGGACCGAAATTGTTCCCTTAAAACGAGCCTCCGCGAAATTAGTTACTGATTCTATTTTAAATAAATATATTTTAAAATACGAGGCGCCCCTAAAAGTTATATCGGATAATGGTCCTCAATTTGTAAGTAATATATTTGAAGACATGTGCCAAAAACTGGGCATACGTCATTTAAAAATGGTCCCGTATCGGCCGCAATCAAATATAGCGGAACGGGTCAATAGAAATATAGTGAAAATTATCCGTAGTTATGTTAAAAATTTTCATAAAAGCTGGGATAACTATGTCTATGAATTTGCTTTCGCCCTTAGGACCGCAAAACATGATACAACGGGAAAAACTCCTGCTGAGTTATTTCTAGGCAGAAAGATTATAACGCCGTTAGATAAATTATTTTATGTGCAACAAAGAGCCCCAGAATTTAAAATGGGTGATATAGAAAAACTAATAAAAGAAGCAAAAAAGAATACGGAAGTAGCACAAAGAAAACAGAAGTTCTATTATGATTTGAAACGACGGGGAGTATCTTATAAAGTAGGGGATGAAGTTTTAAAAATTAAGCATTCACTTTCTTCAGCACCAGAAGATAAAACTGCCAAATTTTTTCCACGATTTGAAGGACCATATCTTATAGAAAAAATAACTCACGCTGTAGTAGTGTTAAAAGCCAGAAATAGTGAAACCTTTTCCGCAAACATTGATCAAATCAAGCCCTACTTCGATCGTAATAAAATGCAAATATTTTCAGATCTTTTGCAGGATCCGGCACGGCAGACACCGCAGGCACAAGCTCCAGTGGTGGAAAAACGACAAGTACAAGGGCAGGCCAATAAGAGACAGAAGCAAGTGAAAAGAAAATTGCCCCGCCGAAAAATTGAAGGTAACAAGAAAAAGAAGCCGTTCCACCGTCCAGAAAAGAGAGTTCACGAACACCCCCAGAATGAAGAAGGGAGAAGGACGACGTATGTCAAGAGAAGCAGGAGAAATGACGGCAACTATAACCCGGCTTTAAAACGGAAGATCTACTCATCCGACAGAACTCTCCGCAGCAAAAGTCGCCGAACTGCGGAAGGGCCATCAGCGGCGGAGGAAAAGTTACAAGGAAAATTTGAACGGCCAGCAACGAGGTCCAAGCAGGAACACGCCAGAAGTTTCAGGGTTCCGCCAAGACCAGCTGCCATCAAACGGCCAAGACCACAAGCAGAGGAGAAAAAGAAGATATTCAAGGGTGGCCGAACTGGTGAAAAAAGGAAGCTTCCAGAGGAAAGCACTGAAGGGCGAGCCCGTACAAGAAGGAGGATAAATCAAACTACTATCTGCAGTACCTTTAAAGACTGGGCCCAGAAAAGGATGTCCGAATATTACAAAGATAAGTAAAATTTTATGTTACTTTACAAACTTAAGTTAATCTTTCATTCTTACTGCAAGTGGCAGATTTCAAGAAGTTTTACCTCATGCGAGGTCTACCTTTATCGCCAAAAGGACGAGAAATGAGTTGTGACCGATTTTCTTATTATGTTTTTCAATTACTCGCGCGTAAAACTAAAGTTGATGTATAATAGCGTTGTGTAAAGACTTAAATATTGTAAAAAGTTATTGTATAAATTTTATTTAAAACATTCTAGCAAGAGAGAAGTTTTAGTCTGAAAGACTTTTTGAAATGTATTATTTCAATGTAGAAAGAATTGGCACTTGCTTTGAAAAGAATAGAAGTTAACAAGGTACTACTAATGTATGTTTTCAAATGTGTAAAATTAACAGCATGTTGATATGTTCTTATATACAATGTGAACTGTTATTTTAAATGTTAAGAAATACCGTGATATGGTAAAAGTGAAAGTAATGTTAAAAATTTGTTATTCGTGTGACTGTAAAGACTAAATCATGGCGAATATGTGTTAAAGGTTGAATGATGTAGTTAGGCTCTCTGACGCTACACTTTAGAGTTAGCCACTTTTAGAATAGTACCTCAGGGTTTAGAGTTCAAATTAGGCTGTGTTAAGAGGTCTCGTTATGTTGAATTTTAACACGTTAGTGTTTTGATTGTAGGAGGAAGTATGGCACACGTAGACAGAAACACATTCGTGTTTGGTGTTCTTTTACAACACATGTCAGAGAGCACGGGGAGAGATAATTAAAATAGTCATGAATGAAATAAGAATGTTAAGAGAAGTATAATTGTATATGTTACTTGCCATTATCATTGTGTAACATTTCATTAAACTAGTTTTCCTTCCAGATCTCTGGAAGGAACCAGAATTGAATAAAAGCTCCTGTTTAGATGCAGTACAGATGAAAAAAACATTTTTGTATCCTGGGAGCTGCTATTGTAACAAATTTCTTTCTTTTAAATTTCTAGTTTCTAGCGAAGTTATGTTTGTAAAAGATTGGCCTCGCGTTAGATTCTAGAGCTAAAAGTTTTCAACAAGGTCGTTTTAGACCTCAGTTTCAAACTAATTAACTCTGGCGGGAAGTATGTAAAGATCTTAAGTTTTACTAACGGTTATTTTATTTTAAATCTTTACTATCACTTCTTATTTTCTACTTCCGGCCAGAATTATAAGCGTTAAGGTTTTTATGCAAAGTTTGTTTGGCGAACGCCAAGTATTTAAGTTGTGGCCTTTTGCCAAGCGAGAGAGAGGAAGCAGTGAGTCAACGCAGGCCGCTTACCTTAGAAGTTACGCAGTTGCTGTTTGCCTTCCAGGCCAGAGGTTTTAATCCTCTTGATAAATTAAACGTATTGTAGTGTTCACAGTCTCTGTGCTACATACGCTTCCTGTTATTATAAGGCCAATCTTCCACGTGTATTATTCTAAAGTTAAATTAGAGTTTAGTTTTATTTTTATACTTTTACGTTAGACCCCAAGTGGCGGGTCAGTGTATTCCGAAGTACGGAAGTTATTGTATATAGAAAAAAATAAAGGGTTTTGTATACCCTTCGTCTTTATCCTGTCTACTTACCACAATTAGTGAACATAGCTTTAGTAAGCTCTCTGTTCCGAGTCAGGTCCTTGTTTGTTCCCGAAGAAGGTTAGAAGGAACATTGACCCTGATAAACCGAACTTCTAGATGACTGACAGAAGGATGAAATGGAAGGACGACAAGATTAGTAATGTTATTTCTAACAGCGGAATATGTTTTGATGACAAGATCAAAATAAATGTGGCTTTTCGTTCGCTTTACTTCTTTTGTGTGTAATTATAACCATGGCTTTCCCTTTGTTGCAGATTTCTTTGCACCTGATGAAGACGGATCTGTAGCTGTTTACCCTCGAAATTGATAGATTCTTGACTAAAATTTACACCCAAGACAAGACTGTTGTTTTTCTAATTTTATGAATTCAATAATGTTAAAATTTACAGTCTCTTCTGCAATAGTTTATATTTAGTTTCTGCATTAATTTATGTATCGCTTCACTTTTATACGATTCAGCAAACACAAGTTTTTTGCTTTGATAATTTTATGAGTTAGGTGTTTACTTTTTAGACGTTTTCAGTTTGTTTTTCTCAAGGGTGAAAAACGTAAGACGAAGTGAAAGTAACAGGCATATCCTGTTATCAAAACCAAAGCAACGCGAAAAAACAAACTCCATGTTGAAGGTGCAATGTGTCTAGAAGGCGGCGTCGCAGCCGGTGAGATTGGTGTGGTAAGCTCCGAGTCGCAGCTTTAGGGGCTGCAAAAATTTTAGAATATAGAAAATTAACGAGTTGCAGAATTTACGAAAAGCATTATTTTTTAAATTTAGGGAAAGAACTAAGCAGTAAAATTTAGGGGCTGAAAAATTTTTAGAATTTAGGGAAGTGCAAAGCATTTCAGTTCACTATCCGCATAGATTTAGGGCACGAACGCTGGAAGCAAAAATGCCTAGCAACGGCTCAGAATGTGTCAAATGGTGCAGTAGAACTCCCAATTATCCGAATCAATTGGGACCGAACCCCAGTCGGATATTCAAAAATTCGGATAATTGGATTTTTCCGAAGAAAGGGTATACGTACACTTTAATTAATTACTGTATGCACTGTATGTTGAAAATGGATGAAACAAAATATTGTTTACGAAAAAAAAAGCTTTTGATTAAATGAAAAGGCAACTCTTTTACGTAGATGTTATATAGCGTACTGTACAGTACTTACAAGTGGCTGAAAGTCATTGCTTGCTGAACATCTCGGTCAAATGGAGCTGTTTGACTGTCTTTATCCATTTTCGGGCAGCCAAGTCACGCATCCGCTTGACAATGAGAAGTTGCGTGTGCACATTCGAGCTGACGCTCCATCCACTTCAAGGCCGTCAGACGCTTCACTAGTTGATGGTTCTGTGTCTGCTTCAACTTCGACATTAAGGTCACCTTCTTTCTCTACACTTTCTTCTCTCACATTTTCAATAAGTTCATCATCATTTCGAATTTGAAAGCCAGAGTGTGACGAATCACACACCATCCATTCTGCTGTGTCCTCAGTACAAGCTTCTGAACATCCAGGAATTTTCAAAAGAATATTTCTTTATTCCTCAAGTGACATATCATCCGCATCTTCTGGTGTCTCTTTCTTTTCCTTCTCTAGAGCTTCGTTTTGCCATTTTCTCCTTCAGTTGATTCTGAAATTCTGAAAGCGATTCGGGTAGTCGGAGTTCGGATAATTAGAGTTGTACTGTATTTTCCTTTCTTTTATCATATTTTGAGGAACATTACGTTGCTTGGCAAGAATGACTGGTATCATTTTCACATATTTGTTTAGATATTATGATTCATCATCATAAAAACGGAATAACATCCTAAGAAAAAATCATAGTCCTTTGCTCTGGAACTTCATCGTTGATTCTTCTGTTTCCATCTCCACGAGAGATATTCACGTGATCCTGTTGGTGAGGGCGTTGCCATTCTGAGATGTAAAAAGAAGCTTTGTACCCACATATATGTATATATGTTTGTCCTGCTAAAAGACCTTACATGATCTCTATTTTCGCAGTGATTGGTCGTATCATGTATCTCCAATTACAGAAGTGTTTTAAATGCCGAATATATTCATATTTTGGCAATGTCATATTTTTAAAAAATATTTTGGATAAATAACCAAATCTAACTTTTAATGCAGTCTCCCGGGAACGCTTTATACTCATTTATGAAAAAATAAAAATACAAGTTTCTCTTCAGTACAACAAAAATTGACCGGAATATTTAATTTCAAAATTTGCAATTCGTGATGTACTCGTATTTTCAACTTGCCTTTAAGAATCAGAATAATTCGAGATAGTAAGTTCAAAGAAAGTGCTGCAGAAAATATGCACAATTTAATACGCCGTACAAAGAAGTCATGTAATATCTATATCAGATTTTTTTAATTCTATTATTGCATATCTACATGGAACAGAAACATTTTTATTAATTAAATTACCACTGTAACTCTTTATGAAAAAGCAACTAACAATTAGGTCAGCGTTCCTCAATCTCGTCCGTAGACCATAAGTGATCCTCAAAACCTGACCTTGCGGTCCTTTTATATTTCCAAAAAATGACAGAAATAAAATTTAAATTACATACAGTATATCATACTATAGCTGAACATATTAGAGTCTGGAAATCATACATTACAGGTGTGTATATTTTTTTTCAATAAGACGGACATATTTTGAAATTAATTTCAGGTTATCCTGACTGCGGAATTCCCACTTTAGTCTTAGGAACAAAAGTGGAATTTAAAGCACTATGTCTGCCATGCTTCTTAGCAGCACACATCCAAACAGAGAACATATACGTAAAATTCGACAGACTGAGTCATCTGATTAATTTTGAGGGCCAACTATATATCGCCCTTTTTCCTACTAAATATATCCAGCGGGAGACGTGGTACATAATGTTTCTGAGGAGACAACATAAATGATAAACATAGCACTAAAAGCATACGTAAAGACATACTCATATTTTTATATTATATATTTTAAATAATTTATCAATTTCAATAATATTCCTTTATATAACTAATTAAACTAAATTATAGATTATAATTATAGACTGAAAAAATTAGGGGGCGAAAATATGCGAGTAAATGCAGTATATAATTTTTAGTTAATAAATAAAGATTATACCTCATTTGAAAGATTTGAATTATTAAAACAAAGTATAATTTTTTTCTATTAACACCAGTGCGAAATTTCATGAATTAAATTTTAAAAATATAATGTGGTGGAACAAATGCTGATAAAATTCTTTCCGAAGTGAACAAAATTAAGATGGTCCACAAAACATTCTACTTTTAAAAAAGTGTTGAAGAAAGTTTGAGACACGTTGAATTAGATACGTTATGAATTGCAATGAATTTTCATAGTTATCTCTTCCTTAAGAGGACCAGGTCTCAAACTGGCCGTTAATTTTGAGAATATAAACAAATATAGGTACTGAATATTGCCTCTTTATGACGACCACCTCCAGAGAAAATCAAAATTATCGGGAGACTTGAGTGATCGTGTTAGAAAAGGAAATAACTGCATAAAAAATGTAACTAAAAATAAATAAAATAAACAAAAAATTAATAAGTAGCATATATGCATTTTTAGTTTTTAGTCTATAATATCGCTATGAGTGTTATGTCTGTATAATTTAATATATAATTAAAAAATCCAGCTTTCATAACTGGCACTTTTCCAGTGATTGAGTAATGTTTTGTATCGTAACGTAACATAACAACACTCGATAATGTGAAAATTAGAGATGACTCATCGTTCTCCTCAAACAGTAATTGGAAAGGAATACATTTTAAAGTAAAATTTGAAAAAAGAATTTAAATGACTAAATAATTTTAGAAAAAATGTTCCCAGTTATCGACATCGGTAGGTAAGCGGTTAGGTTTATTTGAAAATCAGTGACATTTGTTTATCTTATAAGTCCTGAATCTCTTCACTTAATTCCTTTTCATCACTTCCGTCAGCGGTGCTTTATAATCGCCTGCGACGGAAAGACACAAAAGACATTTGAGTGACGCTTTGCTTTATTCACGGGGACTTCACTGGTTTAAAGTGGATGTTCCTAAGCAAAGTCATGCTTCATCTAGCCAGCTTAAAAGCTTCGCAAAACTCCAGTTAATTAACCGAAAAGAAAATAAGGCGGACGCATCTTTTTTTCTTCAGAGTCTTGTAAAACCCGGAAGCAACTACCACAAACGTCTAAAATTCATGTAGAAAAGAAAAGGCGGGGTACAAGAGATCGGAGATATTCTCGTGTTATTCCCGAAATTGCTCTAATGAGAGACCGCAAGACACGAAAAGAATGAAAAAAGTAAAGATTAGGAAAAAGAGTAAAGAACTGTTCAGTCTTCTTACACTACGTCTCATTACCGACTGCTATATCTGTGTGGATCCTATGGAAAGATTTCTGAGGCTCTTCCTGGACTCATTTATCAAGTGCTACTCTATCTGCCTCACATTGTCGCAATGCGAATTCGTGGAATCGCTAGGAAGGAAAGCGAAATTAATTCTTAGCAATAACAGGTATTTAAGCGAGAACGCCGGAAGATATTTCTTTTACAGTTTGCATAATATTAACAAGAAATACGTAGAAATCAGTTATGTAAAATCTTAACTGTTGTAAGCAATGGAAGCTAATTGTAGACTGTGTTAAATGTGTGAAGATTCCTTGGATAAGTTTTTGAGGCTCTTCCGTACTCATTCATCAAGTGCTACTTTATCTGCCTTGCTTTGCCACACTGTAATTAAGAGCGACTTCGAAGAATCGTTTGAAACAGAAATGGGAATTAATCACAGAATACATATTCTTCCTGGCAATGACTATTTAAGACTGCTTTGCAACTGCTGGAAGAAGTTTATTTTTAACATATAGAAGAGATGTTAGTGTTTTTAAGCACGCTTCTCATCATCATAAAGAGAAATATTGAAATTGGTATTTTGTCTAGGCTGCTCAGAAAGATTTTGCAGCGATAGATGTTAATTTAAAGGGAGAAACTGTAAAAATTCGCTCCCTTTTCGCAAACTAAGGAATTTTAACAGAATTCCTAGTCTACCTCTTTTTCACATATAATCTTTCAAAACGATTACAACGTATCAAGGGATATTTGATAATTTCACTGCCGGTAATTCATAAATTTTAAAACGTTTCGCATATGTATACGATTACGTAACCATTATTAGTCTAAAGGGCTTTGAGTCTCGAAGGACTATTACTTTCGTTTTGGCATTTTGTGTCGGACTCCTATAAATGTCGATTCACTTTTCAAACTGTTGCAACAAAATGTTAGAGTCCTGCATTATATTTGAAGAAATTAAATAATGAAAAATCTGCATAAATGCATTTCTCGCATTGTGATAAAACAACGGTATCTAGAGCCATCCATTTTTGAATGACATAATCATGCTGCGAATATGGGCATCTGAAATCCCAAATTTGAAATTTGGAATTTGTTTTATTATCGATTTCATATTTTTTAAAACTTTAACGAATTTTTGAGTAACAAACTCAATGATTTAAAAGCGAGCAATGGCAACACTCTACGGGGGAAAAAAAACCTTTTTATCTCAGCGCGTCGAATTGTGTATCGGAAATTCTAAGAAGAATTTTAAAATTATTTTGTGACATTGCTATTGAACTAAATTTTATGGTTCAAGTGCAAAGAACATGATATTTAATAAATAAAGGTAACACACAAAACGTTAAAAAACGCCCCTTTGGACGTAATTTAAAATCTGAAACATTTCAGATTTTTTTTTTAATTTAATAAAACAATCGCTTGCGCCAGCCGCCTAAAATGGATATTTCAATAGAAGAAGAAAAACGGAAAGCTTTAAAATTTTATATTTCGCTCAAAGGGGCGCTTTTTTGACGTTTTGTGTCTTACCTTTGTTTAGTAAATATTGAAATTCAACTCAACAGGAATATTACAAAATATTTAAATCAGCATATCTTTCGAATTTCCGATGCACACTCTTCGCGCGCTGGAAACGTTTTTTCCGTACAGTGTTGTTATTTCTCGCCTTGAAATCGTTGAGTATAAGGTACAATAACACGCCAAATAAGTGTTAATTTAGAAGTTAAACAACGAAAATCAGCATTAATGTGAAAATATAACGCTGAGTTTCGTTGTTTGATTTCTAAATTAATCCTTGAGTTTTTTAATAAAAAAAATTCGTTCGTTTTGCAGAATATGAAATAGATAATATAAAAATTCCAGATCTGGGGTTCCAGATGCCCATATTCGAGTGGAGGACAGCATTTTTCAAAATTTGATGTCTCTAGGTACCGTTGTTTTATTACAGCGCGAGAGACATACATGCATTCATGCAAATTCTTTGTTATTTAATTTCTTTAAATATAATGCAGGGCTTTAATATTTGGTGGCAACAATTTGAAACGCCGTTTTGTAGTGGACGACGCAATATGCCAAAACGAAATTAAATTCTGGGCAAATTGCCCCTTTGGGATAGTAATGATTTTAATGAATCCAGCTAATGTCCAGCTAGCAGTTAATAATAATTGAAATGAATCTGCTTTTATTGTTATTAAATCGCTTAGTTTATTAATTAATATCAGAACAAATATAAAAGAAAAATTGTATATTATTTTTCGCTTCCCAATCTGGTAAATTGGTGCGTGGAAAATAAAAATATTTTACACTGGGCTATGGCAACACATTTCTTTATCATAAATTAAATTTGAATCTTAGACTCAGGGAATGGCAACACAAAACTTTTACGTCACTGAGCTTTTAATCGAGTTTCAAAAATTTTCACAAAATATGAACTAAATAAAAACAAAATTCGAAATTCAAGAATCGGCTTCTAAAGTGCCCATGCTGGTGTAGGGGACTACGTGTATATAAAATTTGTGTGTATACAAAATTTGGTAGCTCTAAATACGTAATTGTTTTCGGCACAGTGAGGAACATACAAGCATATCTTTCTTTACTTAACATTAGCGATAGATAATACTTAAAATAAATGACTGTCGTTATCATTTTTATTTCTCAATTACGACTTGAATATAGACCTATAAACGACATTTTTTACTTACAGCTTAGCCTTGCAAAATATGTACAAAAATTATGGAAGGAACTTTATCAGTAAATCTAAGTTTTAAATATGAATGAATGTATGTGTTTATATGTAGCAGTAAATCCTTGCTCAACATTTACTTCTACTTGAACTTAGTAGAGCCATGACGTGTAGTGTAGCTTGCAGATCAAGAGACGAGACTTGGAAGTGCTGGAGACGAGACGCGTACCAGACCGAGCGGATATTCTGAGATGGAATGGAAGCGGACAGACGGTCCGCAGGTATATCAGGATGTTTTTCAGTAATAGCCGAGAGGGCAAACGGGCCCTTGAATGTATTTCTTAGGACTGAGTATTATCCATCGTTATATGATCCTGGTATAATTGTTGGACTTCATTTCACCATGAGATTACCAGTGGAATTATTAACTTTTACTTTTATTCTTTTATTTCCTTTCTTTAATATTAGTAAAATAAAGCAGTAATTATGCTTTAAATGTGCTCTCCTCATGTTTTGAAAGTAAATACTATATATATAAAGACAGAGAGAGACGCAATATTAAACATTATTTTATTTTTTAAATAAAAATATTAAATATCACGAAATTGCGTTTCTAACATTTTAAGGCATTTCTCCCGCCTTCTTAGCGAGCCTTCGTGGTGTAGCAGTCTGCAAGCTCAGCGCGTAACTGAGAGGTCCGTGGTTAGATTCCCGGCGAAAGCGTTGCTAATTTTTCGTCTTTCCTGCTTCTAAAAAATACCTAATGTCTCTACAAAATTAATGAGTCAAACTTCACTAAATGATGTCGTGCGCTGGACATAAAAATGTTTTTTCCCATACAGTAAAATTTTGTATTCTTTTATGGGGGGAGGATTTGATCATTTACTTTTAGTTTTATTTCAGGTCAGTTGCTGGTAAGGAATATGTTACTGTGTTTCAACTTAACGACTTTCATCTTTTCCCTTTCTTTTTGTTTCTTCCCAATACTGTGCCATATCATTCTGGAAAAAATTTCGATGGATTTATTTCAGTGAACTTCTTCTCCACCTCGTCCACTACAACTTAATTTGAAGTCCATGTTCTTATAATCTCATAGATCCACGAAAGTACGATAATTATTTCCGCATGAAATCTCATCATCTCCATCAATGCTTTGAAGTGATTACATTGAAGAAGAATTGTGACGTTCGTAAAAAACAAACATATTGTGATTGGTCAATTCTAATTAAGAAATTCCTGAGGTAAATGGAATCGTGCTGTTTAAGAATGAGAATTTGTTCTTTTTCTGCCTAAACAAGAAGACACGTGAAAACAATTGACATAACTGAATACACTAAATTAAAGATTTTGAAACTTAGTTCTAATCAGAAGGAATGCTTATATCGAGATGAAATTTAAAGACAGCGGTTAAGAGTATTTAAGAATAAAGTAAACGATACTTTTTTTCGAACTGCAGCTTTTCATAAATTAAATTACCCTCTTTTTTTATGCTATGAATGCTGCTTAATGAGGTATATTATTTGCCTTTTAAGTTTTCAAATTCGATGTATATAGCTGTTTACTTATAACACAGTGAGTAAAATTGAAATGACAGGGGTCTAATAAGAAAACTTGTGGCTGTTTTAAAATGAACTGCCTTTGTGAAAATGATGTTAAACATTATATTTCTGTTATTGTTTTATTTGCGTTTAACTACTTGTTGCTTATCATAGACCAAAGCAAACGCTTCTAGAAAAATGATTCTAGCTTTGAGGTATGACTAATGCCATACATAAATGTTGACAAATTTATGTTGCATAATCTCATTAGAACCACTCGATTTTAAAGATTTCTTTGAAAATTAAATTGATGGAATGCATCATAAGCTCAAAATGTTAATAAAACTATGCTAATATTATCTTAAATCGAAATTTTACCTTAAGTTAAGTAGTAATTAATTATTATACAAATCTTAAATGGGTAATGAATAATTATTGTTTATTTCAAAATAAATGAAGCCGTAAATGTCGAACCAGCGTAATCCCTACTTAGCAGCTGCGTGTCATATTTAAAATGCATTAGCGCATATTTTATTCATTATTTTTGGTTGGGATTATTGTAAAAGAAAATCTTGTTTTAAACAATTTTAAAAAAGCTATCAGATTTTATATTACGTTCAGAGGAGGTTTTTTTAACGTTTTACCTGCTACCTTTATTTATTAATATCATGCTCTTTGCACTTGAACCACAGAAAATTCACTCAACAGCAATATCACGAAGTATTTAAAAACATCATATCTTTAGAATTTCAGATAGACAGTCTAACGTGCTGGGAATAAAAATGCTTCCCTCCACAAAGTGTTGCCATTGCTGGCTTCAAAATTGTTGAGTTTGGTAATCAGCAATTCGTTAACGTTTTACAAAATGAAAAACAGATAATAAAACAAATTCGAAATTCAAAATTCGGACGTCCGCGGGCCCATGCTAGAGTGGAGTATGACATTGTTCAAAATTTGATGGCTGTATGTACTGTCGTTTTTTTATAATGCGAGAAACATGCGTACATTCATGCAGATTCTTCATTATTTAATTTTTTTAAATATAATACAGGGCTGCGATTTTTTTGGCAACAATTTAAAAAGTGATTCGCCGTTTATAGTGAAACGCCACAAAATGCCGTTTGGAAACTAATAGCCCTTCTGGGCTACCGCTGCTTTGGGTTAAAAGTTTCATTTCGGTGTTCTTTTTCGGATTCATTCAAATGAATATTCGTTTTTGGATACTCGGCATTCATGTTTAGATATAGCCTGAAATAGAAATTCTTGGTTAAGTTGATACAACGTGAAGCTGTGATTGTCTTTCGCGTAAATAGTTCTTAAAATAGTTATTTTCCTGCGATAATCATTCTTCTGTTATTAACTTTTTAAATATATTTTCGTAAGTTGTTATAATGTTCTTATCCATACTGTTTATTTTATACCAAAGTTAAAAATTCCAATGATTAGGATTTTCTCCTTCCTTTCCGCATACCTTCGAGATGTATTTAGAAGCATACTCGACGCGTATTCCAGACGTACAAGGCTCGACTCCCGGCGAGAGCATTGCATATTTCTGACGTCTCCATTATCAAAACAACCTAATGAATTCAAGCAAAATGCTATTTTTTTTAAATTCTTCTTTAGTTATAAGGAGATTACTCTCCTAATGTCATAATAGTTTCTGCGATGGCGCTCGAACTAACGTGTGGTAGACTGTAATTCATCATTTCCAGTGTCTGGGAGACTAGGGTTTGCGCTTCTCACCAGTTGTAGTGGCGGAGAATGTAAGAAATCATCTCTTTCCCTTGATTGTCCTTTTATGGCAAATGTAGCTGGCATGTCAGAGATTCGAATTCCGGCAAAGGCACAGTTGACCGAAAGTTTAATTGCTCTCGAAATACTAAAAAGAATATTTCCTCGGGGAACAGCCCACCAGCAGCCGAGCGGTAAAGTCGCTGAACACTGATAATTCGGTCCGAGGTTCGAATCCCGCAAACGGGCCGTCTTGCATGGGCGTTTTTGTGTTTTTCCCCATGAGTAACGTGTATACGAGCCAGTTTTATTTAGAAAATCCTCCACGAAGGCATCCCTTCCCGTCGGCAGATAGCCTCGAACGCTTTGCCGTAAACAAATAAACCAAATCCACGGGCAACATTTGTTAATATTTTAACAGCATTTAATATTAATAGTCCATATTACAAATTTAGCCCATCAGTGGATGAAAACGTGAAGTTTAAAACCGAAGCACTGCCTAAATTTGTTTGTCGTGTAGTTTAATAGGATGTGTATACGAGACTCTTGAATGTGTAAAATTAATGCGAGCCATAGGGCGTAATAGAAGTTAAATATCAGATACGCGTCATTTTCTTGTGGAGATAGAACGCAGTTTTCGAATATCTTATGTATTTCTTAAAAGTAAAGGTTTTCTTAAAAGTAATATTTTAATTGTGAGAAGAATTTTTCTCCTATGACGGGATGCTGATAAGTAGAGCAGAAATAAATGTAACTTTATTAGAAATGACACAGTTTTATGATCATTATTCATTTTAAATAACATTAATTGCTTTTTTTTTCTTTATTTCAGATGTCTTTGAGGATAACCATCATCAAGTTTTCGCATTTCATCTTTTCCAGTGCCAAGTAAGTCCGAACTCGGTCTATTTGCACGCTGTTAAAATAAAAATATTTTACCTAGTTTAGTATTCTGAGGGAAAAAAAAAGGAAAAACTGGAAAAGTTCATTTTATTGACTTCACTTAAATTTTTATGCCTAAAAGTGTCAGATAACCTGACAAAAAAAAGCCCAATTATTAAAAACTTAATTAAATGGGTAATTAATTGTTAAAGTCGTTATCCTATTCATGAAAGACCAGAATATTAAAAGCTATGTATATATTATCATTTTATTTGTATAAATTGAACGTTACGCTGTACAAAAGTGAGTAATGCTTTAAATTATACATGCTGCTACTTAATGTTTAATTACGCTTACGTATATCTTTTTAAAAAGCTTCTCACTGAAATCACTTTCAGATCTTGAAGCTAATTGCAAATTGTATTAATTGCATAGCATTTGTGTGAACAATAATAATATATAGTTCGTGTTGATGTTTGCTTTTCATTTAAATTGTATACAAACTTAAAAGTTATCATTATTAAAAATTTATCTAGATTCCAAATGAAAACGTTAGGAAACCCCGTAAGAAAGAGTTGGAATAAATGCTAGGTTAACTAGCTGAGCTTTTCTGGCGTTTTGATATGATAAAAATGCTTGGTACCAAGAATTTATTCTTTTGAAAAACGAACCTTTTCATTGCACCCTTCTAAATATTCTTGTGTTGTTTACAGAATTAAGTTTGATCTTGAGGCTAGAGTTGGGTAATTCGTAATGGAATTAATTTTAAAAAAGGATTCACTTTACTGAGCGAATAAACAGTGATTCCGAAAAATGGAGTGGTAACTCTTTTACAGTTCACGGAGAGATCTTGTTGGAAGCGTTTCAGGATTCTTTCACGAACTGATTCACTTCACTGAGCTAGCGAACCCCCGATTCGCGAAAAAAGAGCGGAGCTCTTTTGGAAACTTGCCAGTAAAGTTCCATTCCCATTTTACGGAAGAAAATAGCTTTTATTCTCCCATGTTAAAACTGAGTTTAATTTTATTAATTCCAAACTTTTTGGAAAATTTTTATAATAGCATTTTCATGTTAGTTCTACATAGAAAGAAAGTTTAAGAAAATCTCAAAACTACAGTTGAAAGAAATCAGCTCAGGGAGTTAGCGATTCTTCCGATGCTACTTGCTCATTCCAATTCCTTTCGCTCTTCGCTTCTCTCTCGCTAACCGGTACCCATCCTAGTTCTTGTTCAATTCTTTCGCTCTTCGCTTCATCCTCACTAACCGCTCTATTCCTCCCTCTTTCCTGATCTTTTTCCTCGAGGTTATTGTTAGGGAGCGGTGAGTCTTAAAAATGCCGATTCGTTTCAATGAACGAATGGTTCTGATCAAATTCCATCTATGCTTGAGCCAATAACGCGACTCCAAGAAGATGCCTCATTTCTACTTAATCGGTTTAGCTCTAAAAACTAGAATCCCAATAAATAAGAGGTGTAGGCAAAGCACTGTTTGACAGTTGTTCTGAATAAGCTGGCAGATTTTCAAAATTTGGCTGCGAGAAATTTTCAGTGAGCTGCACCATCTTCAAAAATTCGTTCTTTTTAATGCTTAGCAAACAGTAATAACTCTTTTTTAGATTATTTTAACATTACCATTTTAACAAAGAAGAGCTTCAACTCTCAGTTTTTATTTAGGAACCTAACTAATTTGCAGTACCATTTTTGTTCTATTCGTTTCAACTTGACGTCGCTAAGCATCCCAATAATTTTTTTGGCTTTCTTTTTCTTTTACTCTGAAGCTGAAACTGATAGACTGCGCCGTTAATTTCAGTAAGATTTCATAGCGGGAATGAAACAACGATGGCGGGAACCTAAAATGGGTGACATGATTTCAAAACTGAAACTGTAAAAAAATACAATTATAAGTTCCTTTCTTAGCATATATGACTTCCACTGACAGCCAGAACACAAGAGTGGCGGCGTGAAAAAGATGGATGATAGGAGCTCAACGTTCTAGCATAAATGGCCCGAATTTGTACCCCGTGAGGTGTTTTGAAATCTTATATAACAGTGATCATCATCTTGCTTTGAAGGTCAAGTGTGCAACATTTCATTAAGACTGCAATATAACACTTGATTTGTATGAATTATACACATATAAACAAACAAACGGACACTCTTTTGTATATACATAGATAGTTTTAATGAATCCAGCTATTAATTTCACGAGTCCAGTTAGTAATTAACCATAATTGAAATGAATATGTGTTTATGACTTTTAAATTGCTTAGTTTGTTAATTAGTCACAGAATAAATTTGAAAGAAAAATTAAGCATCTTTTCTGAACGACGAAACACTGCCGTGTGGAAGGTAAAAATAGTTTAATTCGAGAAATGGCAACGTATTTATTTTAAATCACTGAATTCATTTATTTAATTCGAAAGAGAAATAAATATATTGCAAGTGGGCAACACTCTTCTTTTATATCGGCGAGTTTTCTGATTAAATTTGGAACATAAATATCTTACCCTTTGCGGACTAGCAACACGAAATTTTAACAATGACCGATGACACACATCCTTACTGCGTTATATTGTAGATATTTCATATTTGATTCGACATCAGGTTTAGAACTTTTTGACAAAATCTAAAATGTCAATTCTATGTTTTCTGGAACAATGACATTTAACAAAACTACAAATGCTAAAACAAAATTAAATACACGTAGTTATAAGATTTACTGCTATTAAACTTATGTCTTTCTTTCCATTGCGTTACATATGTATACTATTTTAATGAATATGTCATGGTCAGTGACAACGACAAAAATCATGAAATGACATACTTCATTAATTTTATGCAATAACTAATTATGTGCATATTATGTTCCAATCGGTATTTTTTCTTAAATGAAACTCGCAGACCTATTTTTTATAGGATAAGCGCGATCCTACTTTTCATTGAGTCATTACATTCTGCAAACATATCTTTGTTTGAGTAAGGAAATGGAGTTTTCAAGTATGACGCCCTCTTGTCGTTATGCCGTTGCTTAAAACAACGCTTTTGTTGCGAAAGAGGCATAATAATTAACATTTTGCTTTACGTAAAAACTTCAGAAGGAAAACTCATCCTCGCTTGTAAAACCTTACCATATTGCTGAAAGTATCCTTGTTCAGAAAACTGAAAGCTTGTGGAAAGTTTAGGTGTGAAACTCTCTTTAGTATTAAAATTTGGAAATAATTAACAGCATATTTACCAAATATAAGATAGTAGTCATTTACCCGTTAAACAGCAGAGGCCTGCGTGAGGTTATTGTCATCTGGTGGCACAACAGACTTCATATTTTGGGTGAAAAGCAGCAACTGACGTCTTGAGGCAGATATGGATGATTCATCAATGATTTCCTCCATTCAGAAAAGAATGACTTTCATATGTCTTCGCTTATTGTTCAGTTTGCATGGAATACCGGTATTTCCACCCGTGAAATCTCCGTGTTCTCGATACATGTATCACGTCTTAAGAGCCATTTCAATATCCTTTGTGAATCTTTATGTGGTATACCGCATTTACAAAATGATATATCACATGAATGTGACATACGATATCTTCCCGCTGATTAACGCAGGAGTAAGTGCATGCATTGTGAATTCTGTTGCCATATGTAGTTACAAGTTCCGTAAATTTTCAAGGTTATTACACTCGATCATAAAGAAATACGAAATACGGTTGTCAGGTGTGGTCCTAGGAAAATTATTTTTATTTTACTGTTTGGCCTTGTCTTATGTTCTGATATGTGCAATTGTATTTCCGTTCTACGCTGCACACTGGTTTGATGCTGCTGAGGAAAATGAGACTTCACCTGATTTCTTACATAGCCCATCTCTCCAACCCTGTACACATATAACAATTTTCGTGATGTGTTCTTCGAACATTGTGTCTCACCTTATGTTATATTCCTTTGTTTGCTGTTTTCTGTATCAAATGCTAAACTCTATTTATAATGATCTGAAAGCTTGGGCATCTGCACCATACGTGAACATAAAATCTGTGCAAGGATTTATCAACCGGTTTCTGGAAGTATCCTACATGGTCAAATATACCGACAAAGTTTTCTCCTTCTTCGGACTGGTAGGACTGGGGTGCGTCTTCGCAAGGGCATGCTCGTGCATACACTTCTACCTCAATCTGAAAGCGCCCGTTTCAGCTTCACTGTTTTTTCTCTTCATGCAGTGTATGTTCGACTTCTGTGCTTTGGCGGCTTTATGTTTCTTCGCTGCAACGGTCTCTGAAGAAGCTCGAAAATTAGCTCCTTTGGTGTTTCACGTGAGTCACAAAGTGTCTCCGAAGAAAACTGATTTTCACATGCAGTGTTTAAACTTCAGCAAGATCGTCGTGTCATCCGAGGTTCATCTCAGCGCCTGGAAGTTATTCCCTTTCTCTCGCAAAGTCTTACCCACTGTTATTGGCGTAACGCTTAGTTACGTAACTGTAATTATCCAGATGCATCACGCCGCCACGATGAAGTTCGAAAGAATGGCTTATAATGGTAGCAGTAGTGTCTAAATTGCATATCTGATGTCTCCAGTTCGAATTTAATTGATATTTGCTTATTTTTAATATGTCAGTTGTTTTGATATTGTATTCCGTTACAAATGTTTTAGTATTGCATTTAAATTTTAGTGAGCTTTCTGTTAGTATTTATCTCTTTTTATTCAGAGTATTATTTTCTCCGTACTTCATGAACTTTAATTTCTTTTGAAGTGATAATAAACAATTAAAAATATTCTTTTAATAGCTAACTAATGTAAGATCGGAATCAATCAACTGGTTTAATCTGCGTTAAATATTTTTATTTTTATATATTTCTTCAGTAATGTCTCAAACTGTTATTCATAGATAAATGTATGTAAAAGCTTTTATTGTTTGCATAGTTATTTTGCTATCATCGTTGCTTAAATCCCAAGCGGTATTCATTTTGAATGTAGTGTTGCTATTTGCAGACTGCTTTTGGAGCATAAGACTAATTAAAATAAAAATGGCTATTATTTAATAATCTTCTAAAGACGCTGCATACGAATAACGAAAATTAAATAATTATTTATTATGACTGTGATTCGTTTGTTAAATCACAGTCACTAATAGAATCTGAAATGTTTTGATCTTACTTCTGACAACTGTTCACGGCTTAGAGCTGTTGCCACTGAAGTGTAGTGAGTGTTGACTTTAAATTCAACATTTGTATTAAAAATATTTTGTATTAAAAAAATAAGAGAAATGAGTAAAATATTAATTATTTGTATGAACATAATTAATATACTCATGAACATAATTAATATACTCTTAATTGAAAATTAAAATACAGTAATTTCGACAATAACTTCCAGTAATTTCGAAAATTATTGTTCTTTTACTAAAACATTTGCCGTAGTTCGCAATAAATTATTTATGTATTACCTTATAAGAATATCTTATATATCTTATATAAGTTACCTTAAATCAAAGTCACATGTAATACGTTTTTGTCTGATTTAATCTCATTTCGAACTATAAGAATCAATCATTTTCCAGAAACTATTTGAATAAACAAATTTTAATACTGCTTCTGTAGTATATCCTACAAACGCTTTCCCTAATTTAAATATATTTTCTCTATCGCTTTGTGCATACAGAGAAATATCAGTGTCTGTCTCTTCATCATGATTGAGATTGATTTTAGTATAGTTGCGCTGAAACAGAAAAAAATTAAATGTTGTTATTTTTCGAAAATTTTTAATTTTCTATTACTAAAACCACATTTAATTCCAATTACAATTTTTTTGCGCTTTCTGAGTAGCGCTTTAGTGCCAAAATTTTAATATTTGCGTTTGATCTTTCAACTTATATACAGGATGACCCACAAATTTGGATACATAACTGCTGCTTAGATGACGATTAGTGCGAAAATCACAACTGGCTTGACGGTTGAAACGTCATTTTTATTTTGCATAGGAAGAATTATTCATAAATACATTTTTGCTTAAAACTGGTACAACACTAGGGCTGCTAAACGCCTCCCACAATTTCCATATATGCAGTTTACATTTCAGATAATAAAGAAAGGAGGCGAAGCGAGAAGCATTGTTTATTCAAGCAGCAGCTAAAGAGAAACGCAGTGCGTCAGATCAAGATCAGTTAGATGGTATCGGTAGCATATAGCAACAACTGCTGCTTTAACTGTCTGACATGGGAATTGCCTTAAGGCATTTTGTAATTAATTTAGAATAAGGCGATTAATGCCGCGCCACATAAGGCAAAGCTCCTACAAATTGTATGTAATTGAACAATGCAATGCGTACTCACTCCAGCTCTATTTATAGCCGGAATGTCTTTGTATTAATCCTGAGCAGTGATTGGGCTAAAGATGTCGCAGTGCATATAAATTACAAAGAAAGAGTGACGTAATATGTGTGCAGAGTGAGGAAAAGCATATCTTTGAAGCGGCGATGTGTTGAATCAAAAACTATGAATTTGAAGGTCTATTACCAATTGATTCAAATAAGTTTGATCATTTTGTTTCATATTTTATAATATCTATATATATGTACCATTATGAATTTGTTTGCATTTTGAGCATATTGCAGTACCACAGTATTGCCATACATTTTTTATACTCGCTATATTATTTCATTGAAAATCAGTCGCTCGAGCGGCTAGCCGCCGAAAAGCGTTATATATATAAAAAAAGAAAAAAGTATATAATGATTTTAATGATTTAATAAAAATGCTTAATGTTTGTTACTAATTAAACGTCTCGTAATTTAAATGTAATTTTATTTAAATCAATTAGATTAAAAAGTAGAAAAAATATTTTTAAGAACTGTGTTTATTGCTTTTCAGTCAGTTGGTTTGCTGGTCAGTTGGTTTGCATAATGATTAAATTCGAAAGTTATGCTTACGCTTTACTAGTTATACTTTATGCTTTACTGAATGGCAACACGTTAATGTGTGGAGATAATAAATATTCTGTTTGAGGCGTTGGTAAGCGCTCCGAAGTTCGAATAGTGTTGCCACTTCTGGCTTTCAAATCGCTGAGTTTGTTAAAAAAAATTCTCTAAATGAATATAAAATCTTAAATAAATCAAAGTTGAATTTCGATGGCTCTTGTTGGCGTCGTTTTTCCAGAATACGAGGAACATACATTCATTCATAAATATAGATTCCTCAATATTTAATTTATTTTTAAACATAATGCATCACGATAACATTTGGTTGCAACAGTTTTGAAATAGGACGTGGACACAAAAGTGTCCTAATAACAATAAAAGAAGTAACTATATGTTTATGTCCTTTTTAAGATACTAAGCTAAAATCCAGCTTAGAAGACCAGATTAAAAAAAAATTAGGACATTTTTTGGATGTACGGAATCGAAACACGTATTAAAAGAAGATAATGGATGAAGAAGATAATTATGTAAAATATTTTTCACTTACTTATTCATTCATAGGTGTACTACCTTAGGCAATGGGCGCCGAAGATGATTGAACTGAGGTCAGATCGAAAATGCATCTGATAAATGAGGTTATGTTTGATTCTTGTACCTTGCTCAGGTAGAAATATGGTTCTTAATTTTGATATCCTTCTATTTATCCGTAACCTTAGGTGATCTTTTCGTACCAATTCGCCTTTAAGCTTACATAATTGAAGAGAAGTGCACATAGATCTCATCCTGTGGAATTTAGTAAATATATTTCAACATATTGAAAATTGTACGTGTAATTTCTCTTCTCGCTTGAATGAAAACATTCTTTGAATCAACGATACGATACCTATAGATTTATGACCGAATGACAACAAAAAATTGATTATTATTGGTGGTTTGGAATTTTCAGTGTAGGCAACTGTTAATTTTTGTTATTTTTTATCCCAATGATGTATTTTTTCCCCGTCTGACATTTTGGAATGCAGATTCGAAAATGATGATGAATTTAAAAATATTTATGTAAAGGTCTAAGTGTATTTGTTGTTTCGAATTCAGGGAACACACTTACCATTTTTCAATACGTGAGAAAGAAATTAGTATAGCTATTTTTTACAAAATGGTACCTATTTCTGCATTTCTTTTGATGAAAGTTTGGAGACTATAATACTTCTAAACCGAATAAATATCTCGAATGCTGATCGCATTGTTCTAGATTTAACAAACGGAACTTACCTGATTTTTTTCACATCTCGAAGAAGGTCTTACTCTTTTCTTTGTATGAATTTCATATTTCGGATAAAGAGAAATTATTGCTACTTTGTAGAGACGTTAGGTATTTTTGAAGCAGGAAAGATGGAAAATGAGCAATGCCCTCTCCAGGACTCGAACCACGGACCTCTCGAATACGCGTCGAGCGCGCTGACCACTACTCCACGTAGCCATGCTAAGAGGGCGGAAGAAATACCTTATAACTTCACTTCTGGGAGATATTTGTTACAAACCTACTACGCAAACGAATTAAAAATATTTAGATCAAAATAGGGCAAAGCACTCGAGGGCTAGCTGCTTAGGAGGAGAGATATCTTCGCAAAGGACCTTTTTAACGGAAACTGGCTCGTACTCACGTT
This sequence comes from Stegodyphus dumicola, assembly GCF_044657685.1. Classification (NCBI taxonomy): domain Eukaryota; kingdom Metazoa; phylum Arthropoda; class Arachnida; order Araneae; family Eresidae; genus Stegodyphus; species Stegodyphus dumicola. Next base: position 210,612,980 of record NC_140770.1, read on the forward strand.
ACTCATGAGAAAACCCACAAAATTCTCATGCAGCCAGTCTCATGTGTCTGATAGTAACATCAGAACAAGCCCATGAAATTCATCATGGCGAAGAGTGCAAGGCTGCGCCTGTCGTTGGCAACAGGCTTGAGCACCATACAGGTGGCAGTACGCTCAGTTCCGATCCCAATTAAAATGAGAGCACTTTGGAGGGAGAGTCTGAAGGTCTCCCACCCCTCTTCCGCTACTTACAACCTCTCGAGAGGACTTTTGGTTCACCTCATATTTCGAGTACCTCCATGTCGCACGGACACTATGCATTTAAAAACATTCATGTCTTCTCCAAGATTCAAACCCTGGCCCTTCGGTATCGCATTAGACTTCCCTAACCACTGTTCCGTTTGGCCGGCAGTCCGTTCGTTGGGACTTGAATTCGGCTGAAACTGCCATCTGTTTTATCGTTCGGTCGCTGTTCGGGGTTGGGTGCAATAGTTTCAATTAAAAAAAAATAATTCTATCTTGAAGAAATAGTTCTTTTCTTTGCAAAATTCTCCACGTGGATGAAATACGAGTATGAGAACTCGTAGTATGAGTATGAGTAATACTCGTAGTATGAGAACAAGTCGTTTTCCGTCTGTCTTGAATAAATTGTTCTAAATATGTGATTTTATGTTTTGTAGTTTAAATTTCTGAGGATTAATTATTCAACTAATAGGCCTATCGTAATTGTTTAAGCTAGCAAAGTAGATTTTGAGATCAAGTTGTAATGTTGTTTTAAATTTCGATTATATTTTTGTGTGTTACGATGCATGTTATCGTCAATAGACGTTCTGGAATAATTTTACTTTAGATTTCCTGAATGAAAAGCAGTAAAAAGTAAATAATTATATTCAAAATCCAGAATTACCGAGCTCACCAGGGGCCAAGCGACAAGGGCTCTGAACACTGCTAATTCAACCTGAGCTCGAGTCCAAGTAAACGGGCTGGCAGCATGAGCTTTTATACAGATTTTTCCATGTATAACGTGGATACACGCCAGCTTCCCTTAAAAGTCCTTCACGAAAGCATCCTTTCCCCTTAGGCAGATAACCTTAGCATGCTGTGCAAGAATGATAAGCCAACAGAGTTACGAAACTTATTTATTTTACTAAACTACTTTCAGGAGATGAAAATTCTCATTCAGAGTGATGAAATTACAGTTAAAATCTCAAAAAAAAAATTGTTTAATAAAACCTGTTTTAGCAAAAGGAATTACGTGAAAAGTTTCGTTCTCCGAAATCATCATTTGCGATACCGAAATCGAGCATCCGATGTTAAAAACCAACGATTATTACCCTCACTTAGACATTCAAGGAATACAATAAATATATAAACCCAAATGATGAAGGTAACTACGTACCTGAGCAACATACCTAACCACAATAACGTGAAAAAATACGAAGATGAACTAAAAGGTTGAAAATTTATTTCAGCAGCCAAAGTGACAAATTTCAGACCTAAGTAACTCCCAATTAAATTAATCTGTGAGTATAATTACGAAATCTCTCGTATCTCCAACGGATCCATCATTCAAATACAGATAATCATTTCTCTCGAAAGTGAGTAATTATACATAAGAAAAATCCACGCACACAATGAAACTAGATAGCGGCTGTAATATGCTTCTGTGAACCTATTCTCTATCATTTTCCTTCAGATCATCTTCACGGTTGATTAGTGTCACTTGTTATTTAACTCATTAATTTGCAATTGCCACTAAGCTTACTTTAGTAATGAATCACTAAGGGCAGCTCCTTTGGTTAGAAGAACGACTCTGATAAGTGGATTTTGCAGCATAATCCCTCCAGGTGTAGGTAACTGCTTTCTTAATAGAGTTTAATGAAGCTTTGATCGTTGTATGTGCGTTTACAACATCCTAATGAAGGTTTCCATTGCTATTTCTTTAGGTTATATTGTGTTTTTTTCAATATTATTTTCTTCGATCCGCATACTTATTATTATGGGCATACGTACTTACGAATGTTATGAAATATGTGCCGTAAATGCTTGGGAACGTTCTTTGACAGAGGTAGGAATTAATTTATTTATTTACCTTTACCTAGTTTATCTGTTTACCGAAAGAAATGTAGATAAATCAAATGATTATGTAGTAGGTACGTTACAGAATTTATAGCATTAAGACTAGCTTTTATAAATTACAATATTGTTCAGAATGTTCATAACAATTATATTCAATGCATTTTGATTGTTGAACACTGGTCGTTTGGTCCGGAGCTCAAATCCCAGCGAACAGGTTGGCTGCATGGGTGGTTTCGTGATTTTTTTGGCACTTGTGATGTCGATAATAATCAGCCAGTTTTCCTTAGTCCACCACACACGTACGACACCACTGTGTGCGTTGCAGTAATCAATAAAATATATGTTTTAATTTATATCAACTTGGTATAATATTAAATGTAAAATAAAGTTTTAAATTATTAAAAATGTATTTATCGTTTTAAATTAGTTTCTTAGACAATTACAGGTAAATTAAATTCGAAAAATAAATTAAGGATTTTATGTTTTGCCGAATAGCAACAGTAAGAACATTGGTTATGGCACTGTGGAAGATAAAATTAAGATCTCATGTTTTGTGCAGTGTCAAAGTGACTGGAATATGCATACATAATAATGTAATCAACATGACGAGCTAAAAATGTTGGGAAGATTCCTCTTAGAACGCTCTTTATATCAAGCATAAACCGTAGGGTAGCGGTGACTGTGATGTGGTGTATTTAATTATGGCAAAGCACACTAGGGCTATCTGCCTAAGGGGAGGGATGCCTTCGTGGAGGACTTTCTGAGGGAAACTGGCTCGTATACACGTTACACATGGGGAAAACCACGAAAAGACCCATGCAGCCAGCCCGTTCGCGGGATTTGAACCGCGGACCGAGCTACCAGTAGTCAGCGACTTTACCGCTCGGCCGCTGGGTGGGCCCGCTGACTGTGAAGATCGTCGTTGGTCATCGGTACGTGTGTGTTGATGGTCAGTGGTACCGGATAGCGCAGTAAAATTTAAATGTGGGACATCGATATGGTCACTGAGCGACCATTGGGATGAAGATCATTCATATGGGACATTGAAATACTTCACAGCGATAACACTTCACTAGTGGCGTGGATAATAAATACGTGGCAGCGTAACGTAATGTAACATACCGCTCCAATAAAGATTGCTGAGACCCGTTCACAGTGGAAGTTCTTATCGAAAAGATCATCTTGTTTAGGAATAATCAATGAACATAATTTTTTTTTTTTTTCTGTTTAGTCTGTAGAGACATTAGGTATTTTTGGAAGCAGGGAATGTGAAAAATTAACAACGCCTTCGTCGGGAATCGAACCAGCGGGAGAAATATCTTATATGTCTCTCCTTCTCCAGTTAGAAGGGAAACTTTAACAATCAACAGCATAGATAAAATATTTCACTTTGAATGAAACTGCAGAACTAGAGTAAAGAAAACTGTAATGTCAGAAAAAAGCAATATTTAGAGTTGCCATCCATTAAAAATGAGTAAAGTTAAAATCAAAGTAAAATGCATTTGTGGACTGTTCATAATCTTACATATCTGTACAGAATTTGTTTTGTTCGATTTGGATTTAAATTTTTCTACGCAAACGCAAACATAAACGTAAAAATAAATAAATAAATCTGAAAGCTTTCACATTTTATATTTTTTAACGCTTGTGTTACCTTAATTTATTAAATAGCATGTTCTTCGCTCTTAAACCATAAAATTCAATTCAACAACGATGTCACAAAATCTTTAAAAACAGCATATCTTTAAATTTTCCGATACACAGTCTCGCGCGCTGAAGATATTTTTTTTTTCGTACAATAATTGCTCGCTTTAAAATCGTTGAGTTCGTTAATCAAAAATTTATTAAAGTTTCACAAAATATGAAATTAGATAATAAAACAAATTCGAAGTTCCAAATTTGGGCTTGCATATGCTCATATTCATGTGGAGCACTATGTTATTCAAAATTTGATGTCTCTCGGTACCGTTATTTTTTCATAATGCGAGAAACATACATACATTTACGCAGATTCTTCATCATTTAATTTCTTTAAATATAATGCAGGGTTCTAAAACGAAACAAATAGCCTTTTGGCTAATAAAATATATTTAAATAAGTGAAAATGCATGAAGATTATTTAAAAATTATAAAAGGAAAATGTAACTACGTAAGCTTTTGATAAAATTTATCCGAAAACGACTTATCTGTTATGGATTTATATCAGTGTTCCATTTTCTCGTAAGATATGTATCGTTATACTTTTTTCTACACAGTTTTCTTTCGAAAAACAGAATGTATTTGCTCACAAAACACGTAAAAAATGGAAGAAAACCCTTTAAAAATTCCATGAAAAATTAACGTCGACAAGTTCCGGCTGTAAAGAAGAAATCTCGTTAAAAAAAAAAAAAAAAAAAAAAAAGTGCTGAGACGGAGGAAAAGGGGGGAAATATGGGTAGGACTGTAGCTGCAGTTATGTGCTAGTAAGTTATCATTTGTCGTAGATCGTTTGTGAAGCTGGAAGGAATGGCAATTTTAGTCTCATCTTTTCCCTAACGAGGTTTTTCAGTGGTACTTGCTACGCCTACCTTCTCCTACGCCATACCGTTGGAGTTACCTATTTACACCTCTTTCCCCTTCTACGTTCTTTTTTCATCGTTATTATTATTTCAGTCGCGGTAGTATCGTTGACCCATTCTATGTCCCCGCCGCACTTTGAGTTTTGCTCATGGTGCAGAGTTCAGAACATTGCTAAGTTATATTCCGGTGTACTCTAATTAATTTTACCTCTTAACTATTTGTCACTCAGAAAAAAATGGGGAACGTTTCATTCCCCATCTTCCAAATTTACTTCATTGCAAGTAAACCTATATAAAAAAATTAAGCATTTGTAATAATAATAATAAAAACTCCCCTCCTAACACTTGGACCGTTACTGATGTCTTTAGAGGACTTTTTACGAAAGATTTAGAATCTGATTAGATTCGATTGCACAGTTTTGCAAGTGCTGCTATTGGGCGAAAAATAGTATGTTTAATTTACCGCGCGACCTCTCAAATAGCAGATTTTCGGGAAAATTTTTTTAATTTTTAAATTCAGTTCTCCTGAAAGAACTGTACGATTTAAAATCAACAGGCACCCTTCTTAATATTTTATTTTATATTCTTAATAACATATTTAATTTATATTGATTACAATGCATTTAATGTAAAATTATTCAACTGCTTATTTTATGAATATTTATTTATTGTCATAATTAATAAATTATAATAATTAATAAATTGTAATTAAATACGATATATCAGTAGTCTGAAATTCCAACTATACGCGCGCATTTTGTTAACTAAATTAAAAAATCTGATATGAACATCACATGATCTCCTTGTACGCCCTGTTAAATTATACCCATTTGTTTGCTGCTATGTGCAAATAATATTTGTATGCAAATAATTATAAACTTCTTTGTTTCTTATAATTCCTTTTAGCTACAACATTTCATGGCATTTCGATTTTCATAAAATTTCTAATATTGGCGGTTTATTTTGGTTTATGATATTACGGCAAACCCTCGAGAGCTATCTGTCTAAAGCAGGAATGTCTTCATGGAGGACTGTCTCGTAAGGGAAACTGTCTCGTATACACGTTGCACATGGGAAAAACCACGGGAATGCCCATGCAGACAGCCCGTTTGCGGGATTCAAACCTCCGACCGATTTACCAGTGTTCACCGACTTTACCGCTCGGCCGCTGGTGGGCTATAATATTGGAGGTAAATTACTAGACTTTACAAGCTGTAGACTAGTCAGAAAACTGGTTCTTTTTACATAATATTAATTTCTAGCTAAAAATATATATATATATGTAATATTTTGGTAGGCAAGCATAGGAATGACAAAGAAGGCTCTAGCTTTTAAGGTTCCACATCTTTATTCAATTCTCATCGCTGATCATATTTCCTTTAGATGAAATTCTCCAAATTGCACAATCAATAGTGATTTAAACCAAGTATGATTAAATTCTGTGTCATAACTATTGTAGCAAAGGGAAGATGGGATAAGCAGCAGCAAGAGGGTAAAGCAGTCTGACAAAAAAAAAAAAAAAAAAAATGACGCAAACTCTGTATTGTATACTAGCGGTTATATAACATGCCAAAATGTTCTCGAAAGTACTGGTCTAGGGGGAGCTCCTAAAATTGCGGACAGTTAATTATATAATGCCTGTTCGCGTAGAGCAAAGCCATCGTAACTTCGAAAAGTGGTGAATTTCTCTGTGACAGGGGGAAAACTATACAAGACCGCAGAGAGCATCAGTTCTCAGTGTTTTGTTCAGCGTGAGTTCGGAGTAATGAGATATCTCCGTGTTAGCTTCACTCTTTAGATGCGGTTTGCATTGCTCTGTGTTTTAGTAATTTAGAATGTAAATACTCATTGTGCACTGTGATACTGACAATAGCTGTAACAGTATTTTTTTGAAAATTCGGGAAGTGTAAATTTTTTTCTTTTGATAAAAATAAATTTCATCAAGCTCTCATCGGTTCTGTGTGCATTCAATCCATTACGAATCCGTACGAACGCAACAGTATTAACTAAATCGATGTTTCTAGCAGTCCTTGAGAGTTAATTATGTAGCATAAGTTACCCCCAAACACTTTTGAAAATCTTATGTAATCTACTTGAGCGTTCGAAACTCGAAGCACTGTCCGACGTCCGAGCCATTTTTTCTTGAGACAGTTTGTTTGTGAACTAAGGCGTTCGTGATCTGAGATTCAACTGTATTACAGTAGAAATTGTGAAAAACCTGAATCTATTTCAGAAATTGTTTCATAAACAGAGTTGATATTATTATCTTATACATTCAGAATTCTTCATCGTTTCATTATTATGTGCTATAAAATGTTGGAGAAGTTGGAGAAGTGAAATAAGAGCCGTGAATTGTCAAAAAACAACAGATCGTACGTCAATTTTTTTCTGCCCCCGCCCATTTGGTTGTCAATTTTTTTTTTTTTTTTAGCTGAAAAGAGCTATTAATTTCGTTTTAGCATTTTGCGTTTGTTCATTATAAACGGCGTTTCACTTTTTAAATAGTTGCCACCAAATATTAGAGCCCTGCATTATACTGGAAGAAATTAAATAATAAAGAATCTGCATGAATATATGTATGTTTCTCGCACTGTGAAAAAACAACGGAACCTAGAGATATCGAGTTTTGAATAACGTAGTCCTCCACTCGAGTACGGGAAGCCCGAATTTGGAATTTGTTCTATTATCTATTTCATATTTTGTAAAACTGTAATGAATTTTTTATTAACAAACTCAACGATTTCAAAGCAAGCAGTGGCAACTCTGTACGGAAAGAAAAGCATTTTTATCTGCAACGCGCGAGACTGTGTATTGGAAATGCTAAACATATGCTCCTTTTAAATATTTTGTGATATTGCTGTTGAACTGAATTTTATGGTTTCAGTGCGAAGAACATGATATTTAATAAACAAAGGTAACACACAAAGCGTTAAAAAAAAACGCCCCTTTGGGGATAATGTGAAATGTGAAAGCTTTCAGATTATTTATTTATTTATTATTCCCGTTGGATCGGCATACGTAAAAATCCGATCAGTCTCAGTATCCTTCACATGAAGTACCTCATCTGTGTCACGAAACAAAAATGCCACGTGCATTGTAATTAAAATACCCAATTCATGTTTAAACATGTCTTTTGTAATATCAAGCTGAAGTAGAGGCAATTATCTAATTCCAAACACTAACAACCGCAAAAACTAATCCCTTTCCTTACTTCTCGCAAGCTGTCACTATTCTCCCCTCATTTCTATTATGCGACGTATTCTCCTCCTCTCGTTTTTTATTTTCTTTCACTAGAGAGTGGAATTCCTTCTCGTTTAGTTGGCATATGACATTTTCGCTGTCTTTTCCCCCACTCGACTCCAGGATACGTAATAAATCATGAAGCAACGTTGCTTTCCTATCAGCTGAACTCAAATGCGTACATGTAATTAAAAAAGTTGAGACAGTTAGAAGCATGGCTCTTCCTTCTTATGGGGGTGGCAGCGGAGTGATCTAGATTTTTTTCTATATAATTTATTTATAGATATACTTTTATGAAGCTTTTAGATTTTTTTTCCCTGGGTGAAGTGGGACTAACTTGTTTTTGTTTGTTTCCTTCTCTGTCATGGGCTGAGGCGGTTCGTGGAAAAAACAGTGACCGAAAATTAGAACTATCTTTTGTCAGAATTTTAAGCAAAGTGTTTGTTTTTAAGATGCAGGATTTTGAAACAGTCCGAAAATAGGTTGGGAGGTAGAGGAATCACACATGCGAGATTAATTAGTAAATAAATATTCTGTTGATGATGTTAGGAGCGACGTTAACTTCAAAGTAATGTAAATATTTACAAATATTTCACTTAATTTACGCAAATATGTGTTATTGGAAAATGTTGCATCACCGAAAAATCGTATTCTGTAACTCGATTATATTAAGACAGAGCTTCCAGTCTTATTATTCTGATAAAGTAGTCGAAGACGATTAATTATTTCTTGCCTTTCTCTTTCTAAATCTAAATTTCTTTTTGTTTTGTTTTGTTTGCTTTTATAAGATTAGATTGTCCGAGGGAAGTTAAGATATTCAAATTTTAACGTACTAACATCGTTCTCTATTCGGTGCTGCTTTAATAATATTTCAATAAAAACTAATTGATGTTGAATATCGATTTCGCTAAATTATTTCGAGACTGTTGAAATATCATTACTGATAGTATGTGTGTGTGTGTGTGATTATGGCAAAGCCTCGAGGGCTATCTGCCTAAGGGAAGGAATGCCTTCGTGGAGGAATTTCGAAGGGAACTGGCTCATATACACGTACACATGGGGGAAAACCACGAAAACGCCCATGCAGACAGCCCGTTCGCGGCATTCAAACCTTGGACCGAACTACCAGTGTTCAGTGTTCAGCGACTTGACCGCTTGGCCGCTGGTGGGCCATTACTGATAGAACCGATCTTTCTAGAACAGGTAACCAAGTATTTAGTTCTTAAGTGTCGATGTGATTGACTGTTTTTATTTCGAATATTGAAAGGATATCAGTTCCACTAATCCATTTCTAAACAATTAAAGTAACGGGTTTTAAATATTATTTTACTTAATTTAATGGTACTAATAAAAATAAGGGAAAAGTTTTTTCCTACTACAAATTAACGACATGCAAAAATTTAAGGCTACCATTTATCAAGTCATATTTCAAGTAAAATGTGTGGTGTATAAATCATAAAATCATCTCGACAAACACTAATTTAAATCACCGCGTAAATCGCAAAATTAAAGAATTAAGCAAAAATTGCTATTAAATATAACATTTGTTTAGACTATTAAAAATTGTATATGTTAACAAACTGAGTCGGAATAGAATAGCACGCATGCATTGATTAGGAACAGATACCATAGATATAAAGGTTAAGAAATGATTAAACAACATTTATCAACTCTACTACTGATGATTTATTGTAAACAAAACAGAACTCCTGCCCTTGTTATTACCTTTCAGGAAAAATCGTTCGATCTCTGGAAGACCATCCAAACGGGCGTAGCTACCGCGGTCCCCTCCTGTCTTTAATACTTAGCATTGGACGAATAATACCGCTCAGACAATAAAAAGTACGAAGTCAACTTTGCAATCGAGCACCAATCCGGTCCCAATGATTATATTAAACGTGATGTTCCATCCGTTCAGTTCCCCAATCAGAGGATCGAATGGAGCCAGTCCCTCTCCAAAAAGCCTCAGATCTAACCTTGTTGCAGCCAGTCAAGGGGCAGACAAGACAGTCAAGGGGCAGACAAGACAGTACCATATGGTGACTGCTGAGCCTGATCCATCCTCCGAATGAACGAAGATTCTAGTACTGTGAAGACTGATTATAAAGCTCCGTGGCTGAGATTGCCTAAGTACATATCCTAGCCAGTAGCTTTACGGGTTTACCAACGTTGACCACCGGAGACATCAGTCAGTCACGATAGGTTTCATAAACAAATCCAAAGGTATGAGGGGAAAACTATCACAATATGCAATAGTCTACATATTTATATGTTATCTTTACTGCAACTTGCGTTATTTCCAAATAAGCTACATTTAAGCTGTAATTTGTAGCTGTAATAAACTGTAATTTACAGCTTTAAGATGGTTAAAAAGAATGAACGTTATTTTCAATGAAATAGAATGATATCAGAGAATAACATCAGCATTCAAAACTTACATCAGCATTCAAAATACCTAAAATATTTGTTTCCCCTAGGCCCAACATCGGCCAAGCGATAAGATCGCTGAACACTGGCAGGATTGACCCAACTTTAAATGCTAGTGAATGGACTGGCTACATAGAATTTTCGTCGTTTTCCTTATGTGTCACGTGAATATGAGCCAGATCCCATGAAAGCATTTTCTCTGAAACGCATTACTTCGCTTAGGGCAATGTTTCTCCCTTAACTGATTGATCTACACAACCTTGCTTCAAGGCAAAGACCTCTACAGTCGAAATGCCAATTCCATGAATCTGCATTTGTTGCTGTCTTAACCAAAGTACCCGAGTAGATAGTTCTTGGTTGCTTTGCACGATGACAAACGAAAGAAATGCAAGTTGTCGGAAATGGTTAAAGAATCAACCTAAGATTACATATACAAGTAACTCATTGTATTTTTTAATGCCAATCTTGAAAATGATTTCCTCAAAACTATTTTGTCAATTTATGGCTTTAGCATGATGGCGACTAAAGAGCTGTTTATTACAAGCAGGTAACAGAACGTCGACCGTAGTGAAGTTATTTTCCTACAAATCCTATCATCTCTATTTATACTATCTATACATTTAAGAAAAATTTACAACTTTATAATTTCGGTAACATTCTGTTCTGGGCATGCCCAACAAGCGACACTGGCGTAAAACTCACCAACTCAGTGTGCGGTCAGCCATTACGCGCACCGGACGACAGAATGTACGAAACACAGAGATTGCACCGAGAGGCAGAACCAGCCTTACTTCTCATCGGCACAGGACGTTGAACCTAGAGATCATTAAGACATATGTTCACTGAGAATCTAATTTAAATTTTAAAAAATTGGGTTTTCAAGAAATTACCAAAATATCTGCTAATTTTATACTATAAGCAAAAGAGAGAGAAAATCAAAGATTTTAATATTATTTAGTAGCACCCTCGAGTTACGTAAGTAAGGTATAAAATGTAAAAGGAAATTACTAACTTTAGTTTAACAATAGGCCTTTTAATTTAACTACGTCCTTTTTCTGGAATCTGAACTGCATTAGACATCGGCGGTTTGGTTCTTTTCTTAGCCTTATTAATTTGCAACTACAGAAACAAAAACGATTTACGTATAAATATACTCCCAGGCAAAATGTTTTTTGTTATTGCACAACTTTGTAATCTTTGAATAATATTTATGTCACATCAATCTGTATATATATAGAAAAGGTTTTTCATCTCCAAAGAACAAAAATTTAATTAAAATGAAATTATTGGAATAAATTTTAGTCAGTATTTTAAGTTATTTAGATTTTTATTGTAATAAAATGTTTTAAAAAATGTTTGAAAACAGCAAAGAAATAATACTTTGAACCGTAAAAATTCTAAAAATTAAAATTTAAAGTACCGAAAAGATAGACTTGTCACTGACCGTAGATTAATTGACTTCTCAAGGTGAACAAACCGATCCACTTTCAATTAACAGTTCCAATAATTCATCCCTCTAATTAAATTTCTGTTCCTTGGAGATGATATATTAAAAACCATTTCTAATAATAAATTATTGATTTATTACTTAGCAGCTTTTAGCGCGTCTTAGGCTTTTTAATTTACTCATAATTACTTACACGCACACACATACACACACATATATATTTGTAATATTTCCGGGAACATGGAAGAGTATGCAATCATCGTGGGAGTGTAAGGAGATATCCAAATGACGACAGAGAAGTTAAATATTTTGATTCCACATCCTTATTCAATTCAAATGGCAAATCATTATTCTTTTAGATGCTCCAAGATTACATATGCGATAGTAATTTAAACTAAATAGGATAAACTTTAAATTTGCTGCGTCACATTGTTCAAACAAAGGAAGACAGATGGGAAGATCGGCAGCAAGGTCTTATAGCATTAGAAGGAGAAAGCAGTCTGACTAAAAATGGCGCGAACTCTGCATTTATAGTAGCGGTTACATAACATGCCAGAATGTTCTCGAAAGTACTAGTTTAGGGGGAAGATCCTGAAATTGCGGAAAGTTAATTAGAGGTAGCCTCTCGCATAGAGCAAAGCCATTGTATTTTTTATATTTTACTATATATATATGCGTGTGTGTGTGTATGTCTGTAAGATGTAATAAAATTCGATGGCTGCTTTAAGAATTATTATATGCGCGTTCAAAATTAACTAGATTTGGTGCTCTCCCCTTAAACTCATCTGTTCTCCCAAATTCGATATGCTTCCATGTTACTTAACAACCTAAAATTAACCAATCATAGCTTAGAGTACTTTCTGCATCGTACTTAGTATAAATACTCTTGATACAACAACTACGTCATTCTTTTCCTAGCTTCCGCCACTGCTAACATATTCCTGCTGCTAAGCCCACTTTTCTCAAATGACGTCATATCCGTCTATCTGTGTATATAAGAATTATTGTAATTCATTATGATTGGATAAATGCCTACTAAGATGGTTTTATATCCGTGAAAATAAAGATTGGGACTTTTTCAAAATTCATTGGTGTCAGCGTCATCTCTTCGTCTCTACACTCAACCATCTGAGGCTGCAATCTGTTACATTATTTGATCCCTCCTACGCATTAAATTATCACATATATATAATTAGGTTTATATAACATTATCTAATTAACTGACTTCATCTGCAGACATTTTGTGCCTTACTGGCGTTCGTGTTTTGTAATGATTTTAATGACGTTTTTGATAATAACTTAAAACTGAACACCAAATTTTGAACTTTTCTTCCAATTCTTGTCACAATAATGCATCTTTATTTAAGAGAAATATCTTCGTTAATCGTAAAAAATTACTTCGGGGTCTGCCCGCGGGCCACGAGTTTTGAGATCAGTGGCGTAGGTTATGTTATTCAGCTAATACTACCATAGATAATGTAATTCAGAAGCTATTTGCTACTGTTGTTACCACAAATTCTACAGCTGTTAATCTTTGCCTGAATACATGCCTGTAAAAATCTCTCTGGTATTATCCCATGTTAACAAAATATCCTTCTTTCTTGTGTTGTTAGTTCTGACTCCCAATTCTTCCGATCGCGTCCAAAAAATCAGAATATTCCTCACCCTACTGTCTCCCGGACTATTTTTATGTAGTTCCTCTAAGAGAACTAGAGAGAAAAAGTGTGTATTTAATAATAATGTGTCAAAACATTTCCTGCTCATTGAGGAGTGGGGAGAAATTTATTGGTAAGGTGAGCAACAAGGCATTCAAAAAGACTACTGCGAACGCACGTGCCGTTAACTGTTATTTACTTTAAAAACTACGGGAATTTCCACATAAAATAGGATCCAGTTTTGGGAACATCTACAGCCAGCCCTCTCTCTTTTTCGTGTTAAGGTGAATAATATACAACTGAATGTGTTTTAGACTGTGGCTCGTTCGTCAAGTGGTGTTTGAAGTAAAAACAAAATGCTCAGGGGGGAAAAGAAAAAGAAATGCGCCGAAAATAGTTCTGGATCTGAGATTTTTACGAAGGTGACGTGGCTTTCTTTTCCGAAGGGAGTTGAAACTACACGGAAATCTATGAAAGGAAAAAATGACTAATCAGTCTTTTTATTTACCTTTCTTTCTTGATTTCGGTTTAAACAATTCGAAGGGTTTAAAGATGGTTGTGTTAAATTAACAAAGCGCTGTTTTAAAACTATAGAAAAGCAGAGATGCAAACATATAACATCAAATTACGTATTAAAATTCGTCAAAATTTCATATTCAGTTAAACATTTACCAGCTATTGTTAATTTTTTGGAAACTTTGAAAATCCATTATTATTTTCATTTAACATTTAAAATCAGATTCTGGCGACATAACAGCACATGCATCGGGGATTGAACTGATAGAAAACAGAAATATTTGGTTTATTACATTGTGGCAAAGCGCTATCTGCCTAAAGTAAGGGATGCTTTTGCGAAGGACTTTTTAAGAGAAGAGGGTCCTATCCACATTGCAATGAGGAAAACTTTGTAGTTTTGCTGTAACCATTAAGAGAAATTCTAATGTTCATTAAAAGAAATTCTAATTCGCTTCTTAACTTGCCGCCCAGACGGTGTAGTGGTTAGGAGTCACAAAAAAACCCAGATTCAAATCCCGGAGGAGCCATGGCTGTAACTGTCCATCCCATCTAAGTGATAAGTGACGGAGGACGTGGGCACTGTCCCCTTTACCTTAATGGTTAATCAATACAGCACCACGTCCGCCATTATCCAGAGCCGCTGTTGCGTTGCGAAACGTTCGCACGGCGAAAGGACTGAAAACAAAAAATGGCCTCATATCGTGATCTGGAATACTCTAGCTTGTCAAATAGTTCGAAGAAACTGGCTCTTAGGATCGGCCGTGAAGTGGAAGACTCTCGTTGGCGAAGGGCCGAATTACTGTGGTGGAAAACACTGTGCATGATAAAGCGGCGAAATCGTCCACGGGGAATAGCAGTGCTTGCAAAGCTGAAAGTTATTGGGTGAGTCTCACTCATCTATTCGATGTATCTATCAGGGTCAATGTTCCTTCTTACCTTCTTCGGGAACATGCAAGGACCTGACTCGGAACAGAGAGCTTACTAAAGCTATGTTCACTAATTGTGGGAAGTAGACAGGATACACAAGAAGGGTATACAAAACCCTTTATTTTTCTCTATTTACAAAGACTTCCGTACTTCGGAATACACAGACCCGCTACTCGGGGTCTAACGTAAAAATATAAAAATAGAACTAAACTCTAATTTAACTTTAAAATAATAAACGTGGAAGATTGGCCTTATATTAACAGGAAGCGTATGTAGTACAGAGAACTGTGAACACTACAATACGTTTAAAATTTATCAAGAGGATTAAAACCTCTGGCCTGGAAGGCAAACAGCAACTGCGTAACTTCTAAGGTAAGCGGCCTGCTTCGACTCACTGCTTCCTCTCTCTCGCTTGGCCAAAAAGCCACAACTTAAATACTTGGCGTTCGCCAGACAAACTTTGCATAAAAACCTTAACGCATATAATTCTGGCCGGAAGTAGAAAATAAGAAGTGATAGTAAAGATTTAAAATAAAATAAACGTTAGTAAAACTTAAGATCCTTACATACTTCCCGCCAGAGTTAATTAGTTTGAAACTCAGGTCTAAAACGACCTTGTTGAAAACTTTTAGCTCTAAAATCTAACGCGAGGCCAATCTTTTACAAATATTTTTCGCTAGAAACTAGAAATTTAAAAGAAAGAAATTTGTTTTTACAATAGCAGCTCCCAGGATACACAATTTTTTCATCTGTACTGCATCTAAACAGGAGCTCTTATTCAAATCTGGTTCCTTCCAGAGATCTGGAAGGAAAACTAGTTTAATGAAATGTTACACAATGAAAATGGCAAGTAACATGTATAATTATACTTCTCTTAACATTCTTATTTCATTCGTGACTATTTTAATTATCTCTCCCCGTGCTCTCTGACATGTGTTGTAAAAGAACACCAAACACGAATGTGTTTCTGTCTACGTGTTCCACACTTCCTCCTACAATCAGAACACTAACGTGTTAAAATTCAACATGCCAAGACCTCGTAACACACCCTAATTCCAACTCTAAACCCTGAGGTACTATTCTGAAAGTGTCTAACTCTGAAGTGTAGCGTCAGAGAGCCTAACTACATCATTCAACCTTTAACACATATTCACCATGATCTAGTCTTTTTACAGTCACACGAATAAAAAAAAAATTAACATTTACTTTTACCATATCACGATATTTCTTAACATTTAACATAACAGTTCACATGTATATAAGAACATATCAACATGCCGTTAATTTTACACATTTGAAAACATACATTAGTAGTACATTGTTAACTTCTATTCTTTTCAAAGCAAGTGCCAATTCTTTCTACATTGAAATACTACATTTCAAAAAGTCTTCCAGACTAAAACTTCTTTCTTGCTAGAATGTTTTAAATAAAATTTATACAATAACTTTTTACAATATTTAAGTCTTTACTCAACGCTATTATACATCAACTTTAGTTTTACGAGCGAGTAATTGAAAAACATAGTACCAAAATCGGTAACAACTCATTTCTCGCCCTTTTGGCGATAAAGGTAGACCTCGCATGAGGTAAAACTTCTTGAAATCTGCCACTTGCAGTAAGAATGAAAGATTAACTTAAGTTTGCAAAGTAACATAAAATTTTACTTATCTTTGTGATATTCGGACATCTTTTTCTGGGCCCAGTCCTTAAAGGTATTGCAGATAGTTGTTTGATTTATCCACCTTCTTGTACGGGCTCGCCCTTCAGTGCCTTCCTCTGGAAGCTTCCTTTTTCACCAGTTCGGTCACCCTTGAATACCTTCTTTTTCTCCTCTGCTTGTGGTCTTGGCCGTTTGATGGCAGCTGGTCTTGGCGGAACCGGGAAACTTCTTTCGTGTGTCTGCTTGGACCTCGTTGCTGGCCGTTCAAATTTTCCTTGTAACTTTTCCTCCGCCGCTGATGGCCCTTCCGCAGTTCGGCGACATTTGCTGCAGAGAGTCCTGTCGGATGAGTCAATCTTCCGTTTCACAGCCGGGTTATAGTTGCCGTCATTTCTTCTGGTTCTCTTCACATTCGTCGTCCTTCTCCCTTCTTCATTCTGGGGGTGTTCGTGAACTCTCTTTTCTGGACGGTGGAACGGCTTCTTTTTCTTGCTACCTTCAATTTTTCCGCGGGGAAATTTTCTTTTCACTTGCTCCTGCCTCTTAATGGCCTGCCCTTGTACTTGTCGTTTTTCCACCTCTGGAGCTTGTGCCTGCGGTGTCTGCCGTGCCGGATCCTGCAAAAGATCTGAAAATATTTGCATTTTATTACGATCAAAGTAGGGTTTGATTTGATCAATGTTTGCAGAGCAGGTTTCACCATTTCTGGCTTTTAACACTACTACAGCGTGAGTTATTTTTTCTATAACATATGGTCCTTCAAATCGTGGAAAAAATTTGGCAGTCTTATCTTCTGGTGCTGAAGAAAGTGAATGCTTAATTTTTAGAACTTCATCCCCTACTTTATAAGTTACTCCCCGTCGTTTCAAATCATAATAGAGCTTCTGTTTTCTTTGTGCTACTTCCGTGTTTTTCTTTGCTTCCTTAATTAGTTTTTCTATATCACCCATTTTAAATTCTGGGGCTCTTTGTTGCACATAAAATAATTTATCTAACGGCGTTATAATCTTTCTGCCTAGAAATAACTCAGCAGGAGTTTTGCCCGTTGTATCATGTTTTGCGGTCCTAAGGGCGAAAGCAAATTCATTGACATAGTTATCCCAGCTTTTATGAAAATTTTTAACATAACTACGGATAATTTTCACTATATTTCTATTGACCCGTTCCGCTATATTTGATTGCGGCCGATACGGGACCATTTTTAAATGACGTATGCCCAGTTTTTGGCACATGTCTTCAAATACATTACTTACAAATTGAGGACCATTATCCGATATAACTTTTAGGGGCGCCCCGTATTTTAAAATATATTTATTTAAAATAGAATCAGTAACTAATTTCGCGGAGGCTCGTTTTAAGGGAACAATTTCGGTCCATTTACTAAAATGATCAACCATAACAAGGAGATAGCGACTTTTATTATCTGAATTTTTGGGAAAGGGCCCAATAAATCGATGCCAATTATTTCATTTGGAAATTCGGATTTAATACTATTTAGAAACCCGGCCGGGCGGAAATTAATATAATTAACTGCTTGACATGTTGGGCAGGACTGGACATACGCCCTTGTTAACTTTTGCAGTTCAGGAAAGTAGACTGCCTCGCGTACGCGTTGGATAGTTTTTCGAATACCAGCATGAGAAGCTAAAGGGCTGTCATGGAGCTCCTGCAGGATATTTAATCTAAGACTAGCTGGGATAACAGGTCGAAATTCGTTGTTGGAATTCGTAGTTTTTGTATAGAATAATAGACAATCTATTAGTTCGTAATGGGCCGCCCTATTTCTTATTGCCACAATATCTTGGTGGCTAAAATTTTCAGGATCCTTCAAATACTCATAAATGCTTCCAAACTCAGGATCCTTACCCAGTTCACTTATTACAGTTTCTCGGGAATTTATTGTACATGCTGTGAGCATTTCCACCTTTACGGTATTCCCTTGTTCATCTATTTTAATTCCTGATAGGGCATCTGCTACGATATTTTCCTTTCCGGGGGTATGCTTGATTACCAGATTATATTCTTGCAGCTTGAGTGCCCATCTTATTAACCTTGGGGATAACTTTTTTCCTGAGTACAATCTAGTTACCCCCGCATGATCAGAGTACACTGTTATCGGCGCCTTTCCAAAATAGACTCGGAACTTTTGCACTGCTAACAGAACTGCAAGTGCCTCTCTCTCGGTCGCGGAATAGTTTCTTTGTGTTTGATTTAAAGTTCGGCTAAAAAATGCCACGGGCTGCTGATTTTGCGAAAGTACCGCTCCTACCGCATAATCCGAAGCATCCGCTGAAATTTCTAAATTCTCATCCTTTTCAGGAAATTTCAACACAGGGGCTTGCGTTAATGCTTGTTTTAATTTTTCGAAAGCACTATTGGCTTCGGACGTCCACGAGAATCTTGCCTTTTTCCTTTTTAATTTTAACAATGGCTCAGCGATAGCCGCAAAATCTTTTATAAAGGACCTATAATATGAACAAAGTCCTAGAAAAGAAGAGAGCTTCTTTGCCGTGTTTGGAGTCGGATACTTTTGTACAGCGATTATTTTTGATTCGTCTGTCTCTATTCCTTTCTGAGATATCTTGTAACCTAAATATTTTAATTCAGGGGCTGCAAATTTGCACTTTTCGACATTAACTTTTAGACCGGCCTGATTTAATAAAGAAAACACCTGTCTTAAATCCTGTACATGTTGGTCGAGATCATCACTAGTAATAATGATATCGTCTAAATAGATAAATGTGGACTTTCCAAGAACAGGTCTTAACACAATGTCCATGCATCACTGAAATGTTGCCGGGGCCCCTGAAAGGCCAAACGGCATACGCAAAAATGCATAAGTGCCAGACTTGGTTATAAAAGTCTTAAGTATAATAAATGGACTGCCAGACTTGGTAATGCATAAGTGCCAGACTTGGTTATAAAAGTCTTAAGTATAATATTATAAGTGCCAGTCTTAGGCACGTCCTCAGGCCTAACCCCTATTTGAAAATAACCAGTCGTTAAGTCTAAAGTCGTCATAAATTTGGTTGATTTTATGTTCCTTAGAATTTCTTCTATAATCGGTAACGGATATACCGGATATTTAGTTATGGAGTTTAATTTACGGTAATCAATAGCGAATCTCCACCTTTTTGGATGCTCCAAAGGATAATCATTATTTTTCTTACATAAAACCACCGGGCTAGCATAACTACTTGAGATGGGCGTTATGATCTTTTTACGTAGCATATCGGTAATATGCCATTCTATAATTTTTTCCTTATTCTTATCATACCGGTATGGTTTTTTGGCGAACTGGCATTGCATCTCCGGTGTCAATACTATGGTTAGTAACCTGAGTAAATCCTGGAATATCACTAAATAACGAAGCAAATTCACTTACCACTTGTCGGATTCTTCCTTGCTCGTCAGTAGGGAGGTGGTCAAGTTTTAACATCGGCGGTTCAGCCTTTTCTGCACGAACTGGTTTCATTGTCAGCTTAAGGGACGCTTCATTAAAATCCAGTGTTGCTTGTGCGTCTGAAAGAAAATCTATTCCTAAGATTATATGTGCTTGCAGATTCTTTACTATAAAAAACATCACCTTTACTTGTTCGTCCTTGATGCGGATATACAACGGTACTTTACCTATGCACTTACATTTTTCTCCTTGCGCCGCTAACACTGTCGTATTATCCGAATTATATATGCGGTATTTGCGAAAATACTTCCTAAAAAAATCTTCTGCTACACAGGAACACTGCGCGCCTGTATCCAGGAGTGCGGTGGCTGGGATATTATTCACCAACACTTCAATCTTTGGAAGAGTCAAATTTTTCACCATTACTGTATTTAACTTGAAGGAAGAGGGGTTTTCGTGGCCTTCGGATTTCCGCACCCTCCCGTCAGCAGAAATCCGTTTTAGTTTAAATCCTTTTTTGTTTCCATGCTTTCCTTCTTTTTCCACTGGCCTTGAGACTTTTTTCCTGGGTTGTTATTGAACTGTCGACGTTCGCCGGCTGTTTTTGAATGCTCGGGTTTCCTTGCCCACTGTTTCGCTTTGCCTCCGTAGCCGTGTGCTTGAGTTTGCTGTAGTCTTGGCGTACCAAATTGGTTTCGCTGTTGATATTGGCGTCTTCTTTCGACGTCCGCCGTTCTTCTACTTTCAAACTGGATTGCTAGCTCAAATAACTTTTCCAGTGTAATCGGATTTCTTAATTCAATAAAGTCTTGCAATTGGGGCAGTAACCTCGGCAAAATCACTTGAATTATTTCAGGATCCGGACGGTTTCCATACAAGAGTTTGAAGACGTGAATTTTTCTTAAAATAAAGCTTGAGAGGTTTTCGATTCTTTGTTGATATATACTAAAAAGTTCCGTTTCTAATTTCGTACGATCCCTTACAACAGGGAAGGCTTTTAGTAGGGCAGTCTTGAAATTTTCGTAAGTATAGGACTTCCCGCTTGACCCCAGAGACTTCTGCCTATACATTTGAACCAGTTAAGCGCTTGGCCCCTCAAAGCGCTGGTAGCTAAGGTAACTTTTTGAAACTCGTGTACGGGGTAGAGCATGAAGTGGTCATCCAATTTTTCCAAAAAACTGGTTACCGGTGAGTTTCCATTAAATGTTGCTTCTGGTTTCATCGAAGCGCGCATGGTCTGGACGATGTAACCAAATCCTTCCAGGGCGGCAGCTGGCATTTCTGGATTCTGAGCCGTTTCTGCAGGCAGCACAGGTTCTTCTTGAAACTCGGCCATGGTTATTCTTCTTCGTTGGGCGCCACTATCAGGGTCAATGTTCCTTCTTACCTTCTTCGGGAACATGCAAGGACCTGACTCGGAACAGAGAGCTTACTAAAGCTATGTTCACTAATTGTGGGAAGTAGACAGGATACACAAGAAGGGTATACAAAACCCTTTATTTTTCTCTATTTACAAAGACTTCCGTACTTCGGAATACACAGACCCGCTACTCTGGGTCTAACGTAAAAATATAAAAATAGAACTAAACTCTAATTTAACTTTAAAATAATAAACGTGGAAGATTGGCCTTATATTAACAGGAAGCGTATGTAGTACAGAGAACTGTGAACGCTACAATACGTTTAAAATTTATCAAGAGGATTAAAACCTCTGGCCTGGAAGGCAAACAGCAACTGCGTAACTTCTAAGGTAAGCGGCCTGCTTCGACTCACTGCTTCCTCTCTCTCGCTTGGCCAAAAAGCCACAACTTAAATACTTGGCGTTCGCCAGACAAACTTTGCATAAAAACCTTAACGCATATAATTCTGGCCGGAAGTAGAAAATAAGAAGTGATAGTAAAGATTTAAAATAAAATAAACGTTAGTAAAACTTAAGATCCTTACATATCTTCCACGGCATATTGCATCTGTAACCCTACAAATTGCAGTCACTGCATGAGTTACAACCGGGAGACACAGTTTTGAAAGCATTTGCCGAGTGGCCTGTGGCAAGAATTGAAAGCGTCCCTCAGTGGTTGTTCAACGTTTTCTGGATGGATGACGCGCACTTCATACTACACGGGGATGACAACACCTAGAATACTAGCACATCGGTGACATCGAATCCTCGTGAATACACTGCATCCAGCCAAGTTGACAGTTTGGTTTGGTTTTACCTCATTTTTCATTCTCGGACCACTCTTCTTTGAAGAATCGTGTCCTATACCTGGCTGGAAAACGAGCCACAGTAACCGCTAAGCATTATCGCATTCTTTTACGGGACAATGTCGTGCCCACATTAAATCAAAGAGGTGTGTTATCTGAATAAAGCTTTATGTAGGATGGCGCACCGCCACACTATGGCAATTCAGTGAAACGATTCCTGTTGAGTACCTTTAGTGAAGACAGAGTGATCAGTCGAGGATAAGATCGCATGGCTTCCACGTTCACCCATCTTCACTCCGGTTGACTTCTGGTTGGAGTTTACTATTGTCCTATTCGGGTCGTTAGCGCCTTCAACCGGGGATATTTTAACTAAAAATGTTGCTTCTAAAAACACCCAACTTCCTTGTAACTTTTCTTGCAAACCGGACTTCTTAATCATAATTTCTTCCGTTTTATAAATTTTTAAAATTTAACAGGCTTTTCGCTCACCCTGTATATGTATTTGTGAGCGTATAATAATTTTGTAGATGATATCTAATAATTGTAAGAAATTTCGGATGCGTGGAAGAGAAAGCACCATTTTTAGTCCAAAGGGGCAATTTGCTGTAAAGGACTATTAATTTCGTTTTTGCATTTTGCGTGGAAAACTTTAAAAGGCTGTATCACTTTTCAAATCGTTGCCACCATATGTTATCGCCCTGTCGTATATTTAAAGAAATTGAATAATGAAGAATCTGCATAAATGTATGTATGTTTCTCGCGCTGTGATAAAACAAGGGTACCTAGAGCCATCCAATTTTGAATAACGTGTGTTTCCACCCGAAAATGGGCTATCTGGAAGCCCAAATTTGGAGTTTGTTTTATTATCGATTTCACATTTTGTAAAACTTTAACGAATTTTTGATTAACATACTCAACGATTTAAAAGCGAGCGATGGTAACACTCTACGGGGGGAAAAAAATCTAAGGGGCTTTTTATCTGCAGCGCGGAACTATGTATCGGAAATTCTAAAGATATGCTCACTTTCATTCATTTTGCGATACTGCTCTTGAACTGAATTTTATAGTTTAAGTACGAAGAACATGATATTCAATAAATAAAGGTAACGCACAAAACGTTAAAAAAACGCCCCTTTGGACGGAATTTAAAATCTGAAACCTTTCAGATTTATTTATTTATTTATATTTTTGAAGTCACGCCCGAGTTGGTTATAGTTGTTGGTGGCATACCGATTGACGTAGTAGAAGATGCTTGCAGACATTGGCGTAAATATTGATGCCCAATTTTATTTCATGATGACTAATTCTGAGTACACATGTTTTCATTTACACTTCATTATAGCTGTGATAAACACCCCACAAATTTTCGTACCGTATCACATTTTTACAGACCGAGGACGACACAAAGAATAGAGCGATTTACACAGCTTTATGTATAAGCAATGTAGAAAGAAATGTCGGCATTTATATAGTTCAATTTGTGTTTTAATTTTATTCAAGATTGAAGGTTTACTTCTTTAAGTTGGCAATAGTAGATTTTAACCTAAGAAGAGAAGAAAATATTTTCATAACCTTATTTTATTTTTAACTATTTAGCTATTTTTATATTTTTAACTCTTTTTCTGAAGGATTTAAAAGATTTCAAATTGCACATTGCTTAATTATTCTGTTATTTCTTTAGATTTGCAGTTAAAAATCCTAAAATTACAAATACCTTAGAATGTTTTAACAACGTCTTTCCATGACGTGTTGTACCGATCTCCCCATAAGTAAATGACGAACCGTGACACAAAAAAGAAGTCAAATCTTTTTTAACATCTCCAAAAAAAAGAAAAAAAAATCGCAGCGAAAACGTTTCTTTGGCAGGAGCCAGCGAGTTCTCTGTCTTATTCTGGAATTCCAGGATCAGGAAATGTTAAGTTCCTTTATTTATTTATTTTTTTTTTCGAATTTTGATTTATTTTATTTTCTGTGACGGTTGCATCTGTAGCATTACGTTGACTTCTCCATCCCCTGTTGTGACAGGTTGTGATTGTCGCCAAATAGCTGACTGAATCTTCCTCCTCCGTTGCTAGGCTTGTTACTTTCCGTCTTTCGTAGCACTCTTTTTTGTCTTTTCTCTGTTGATCCTAGAAAGAAGCTAGGTTGGGTTGCCGATTACGTGATGCCAATTTTCATCCTTTCTTTACTGTCAGTTCTCGTTAACTCTTCAAGCTCATGGCTTATACGATTTGAGGAATAAAACCGTTTAATCTATAATAAGGCACATATCTACGAGCAGATTTACATGTCCAAAATGCTGCTTTTTGACATAACTGAATAAGTTTCTTTTAGTCCAAATGGCATTAGCCCAGAACGGCTATTAATTTCAAAAACGGCATTTTTCGTCGATTCACTTTTCGAACTGTTGCCACCAAATATTATCGCCTTGTATTATAATTAAAGAAACTAAATAATGAAGAGTCAGCATGAATGCATGTATTTTTCGTATTGTGAAAAACCATCACCTAGAGCCATCAAATTTTGAATAACTTAATCTTCCAACCGAACATGGGTTCTTGGAAGCCTGAATTTTGAATTTCGAATTTGTGTTATTATCTATTTCAAATTTTTTAAAACTTTAACGAATTTTTGATTAACAAACTCAAAGATTTCAAAGCCAGAATGGCAACACTGAAGGGAAAAATCAATTTTATCTCCAGCGTGCGAGACTGTGTATCGGAAATTATAAAGATATGCTGTTTTTAAATATTTTGTAGTATTACTGTTGAATTGAATTTCATGCGTTTTAAGTGCAAAAATATGATATTTAATAAATAAACATAACACACAAAACAAAAAATCCATTTTGGACGTAATATAAATCTGAAATCTGAAAAAAACTGAAAGCTTTCAGAATTTCTTTTATTTGGCAAAAAAAGGAGAAATAGCTTCTTTAAACAATTCCTCTAATGAATTATATGCAAGCCATAATTTTATTGTAAGAAAAAAGGAAAAAATTCGTAATGTGATGTTAATCCTGAAATCTCCTGGGCTGAGATTTACACTTACAGTTTTGTAAAAATTTCGCGGCTAATGTTTTTTGAATTCTCTCTTTTGCTTTTCTCTTGGCAACAGTTTTGAACAGAAGGGAGATATGCTGGCATTTATGTCCAGTTGAGCAATTCTTTTGTTTTTGACAAAAGGTTTGATGAAGACAATGATAAACTTGACTCACAAAGCGAGTATGTTTCGTCTAAAATATTGCATTTTGAAAATGTTGCGGCAGGTAAGCCATCAGCAGACTAGCTTGAGACTAGCAGAGCGAATGCGATGCCTACAAGATGAAAATCTGGTTCAGAAGGAAAATTTTAGTTTTAATTCAGTTTTATACTTACTGGCCGCTAAAAGTTTAGATTCCCTAAATTTAAATTACTATTGGCTGAAGCGTTATATAAGTGTTTGCATCATTACCACTGTAAGAATCACATGGCATGGATTAATTTTGAAAGGATGCATTTCAGAAAGATTTATTACAGTTGGTTATTATATTTCCGGACAGAAATGGAAAATTGCCAAATTAAAAAAGAACCTTGATGGATTAAGCCTTTCCAGCACGCTACCTTTGAAAGTTGGAGTTTTGATAAAAAAAATAAAAATAAAAATAAAAATAAAAAAGAAAGGTAGGCAGTTTAATTAGGCCTAAAGGAGTACACAAGTAAAATTTTGTGAAGATAGCGTTTATCGTTTTAATTCTGTGGGTGTGCCCAAAGTGGGCACACTGATTGAATAGAGCTTCAAAAAGAGTGCTGTAACGAGCATTGTTGTCAATGAACTGACCGATGAGATGCGGACAGACTAAGAATACAGATTCCAAGTTGTCCTTGATTATCGGTGAGCCCGGCCTGGGCACACTAGGGTTTGCCGTTTGATTTTAGGCAAGATTTCAAGGTAAAAATTTAAAACTAATATAGAATAAAGAGATTAGTATACAGCCAAAAAAAATAACGTAGAAATTTCGTTTCAAACAATTCCATTTATACCCTAAAAAAATCTGGAAGATTTCTTTGAAAAATGAGGGTCTAGTAAACATGGCTAAAATATATGGACTGGTTTGTGTTAAGCTGCCATCTACTATAAATAAAGAACGTTCAGAGTAACCTAGTAGCCTATAAATCCTTTTTCATTCAATTTTTCTGTGCGTACAGAAGGAAATTTTTAGGTGTGTCCAGGCCGGACACACTATGCCGCAAAGGGTTAAAACAACATTGCTTAATTATTCTGTTAAGCAATGTTGATTTAACCCTTTTAATGTAACTTAAAATTAATGTATTATTTTAATATATTATAACTAACATATATAATATTTTGAATTTATAGCGCCATATTAGGATAACTCATTGTGTATATTTCACAGTTGAAAAACTGCTAGTTTTTGTCCAAGTCCGCTCTCAACGCACTCAGTAGAACGCTTTATAGGTATTTATTTTAGTTATTAAGCTGAGGTATACTTCTAAAATGGGTTATAAAAAAGAACATAGCACATTTTTTGTAATTGTTATTTTATTTAATGACGTATATAAGTCAAAACTCTCAGCTGTTTGTGTTTATGCTTAGCAGATAACGCCGATTTTGAGGAAATATGTACGGATTTTATTTCATCAAATAATTTCAAGTATCAAAAATCTCAAAAAATGATTAGCTTATGAGTTTAAAAAGCTGATTGTAATATCTTTCTGCATAAATATTATAATTCTAATAATTGTTTAAAATTTAGGGAAAATATATAAACATTTAGTAAATAGATAGAAATGTTATGTACACTGCTCAAAAAAAAAAAATGGGACAGTCCTATATCTCCCGATCTACTGGGCCGATTGACAAAATTCAAATTGCGTTCTTCATGTCTCGAAAGCGCGACTTAGGATATATATTAGATTTATATATAGTACTATTCTAACATAGGTATTTTGACACAAAATCGGACTTTTTCTGAAATAACATACCAATTTTTTTACATATTTCGATTCTACGACTCAAATTACGCCTAAATATGAAATTTTGTAAAATTTGGAGCGAAATTTACGGAGAAATTCACAAATTTATGTTGGCACTTTTTTGTCAGTTTAAAGAATACTTCACTTGGCGAACTTCTTAATATATGGCAACCTAGTTTCCTTAGGAAAAAAAGTCACCATCGTTCCTTTTTTCCAAATAATATTTTTTATATTATATTTTTAATTATAACTTATTATTTTAAGTAATTTTTTCTTTTTCGAATTTCATTTTAATTGTTTAAGTTGCACTTTGTTTTTCGAATAACTGTTTTAAAAATTTCTATTTATCTATTCGAACTGCGTAAATAAAGGTGCAGGGTTTATTTTTTTTTTCAAATAGTTTTCTTTATATATATTTTTCGTCATAGCTATTATTTTAGGTCATTTTTTAATTTTTATATTTTTATTTTAATTGTTTGTGTTGCATTGTCTCTTCAGATAATTGTTTTAAAATTTTCTATTTATTCCTTCGAACTGAGCATTTTAAATATATTTATTAATATCAATTTGAAATGACAAAGAAATAAAACAGTCCAGCAGGTTTTATTCTGTACCACAGAGTAACCCGATTCTTATATCGGCTGAAACAATCTAAATCGTATTAAATATCACGTTTTTTTATACAATCTATAACGCGAGAGAAAAATTAGCTTCTTAAAACATGCTTTCTAAGAGAATTAATATAAAAATTTATATATATATATATATTTTTTAAAGTTGGGACTTGAACCAAACTGTCAGACTTTTAAAGCTTATTTTACATGGTGGTTATTATTAAAGTTCCACTTTGAAATGGTCATAAAAGGAAAACTACCGGACCAAATGTTATCAAACTTGGGAATCGTGTAAAGGAGGTTATGAGAATTTATTTTCGGCGGAAAAAAAAGAGTTCAAAAACTCACCATCAGGGAAAAAATGGCGCTGTATACAATATTGTTAAATCAAATAAGACACGAAAACATCTGTTTAAAATGTGTTTAATATTTTCCGAAACGTGTTACAAAGCATGTTCAATGTAGCTTCCAGCATTTTCCGAAAGCAAGTAAAATCATGTTACTGCATTCTCAACAGCGGCTCTTAGCATATCAGGTTTGGTTTTGGTTTGGTTTATTAGATTACGGCAAAGCACTCGAGGGCTATCTGCCTTAAGGGAGAGATGCCTTCGTGGAGGACTTTTTAAGGGAAACTGGCTCGTATACACGTTACACATAGCATATCAGGAGGAATGTTATCAGTGTATCACATTTTTCATTTCTGCCAAATTGTTTAGATTATCACCATAAACAGTGCTTTTGAGATAACCTCATAGACAAAAGTCACAGAGGTTGAGGTCTGGTGGGAAGAGGGGAAGTGTTGGCCTATAAGACGTTCATTCGTGAAATGTTGCCTAAGTAACTATGCGATGCTCTTGAGGTGGTGCCCAGCCCTGCATAAAAATCGTAGTATCTAAAATGCCACGTTACTGCAGTTCATGTATCACGAAACATTTTAATATTGGCTCTAAGTGAGCTGCAATCGCAGTGGTCCAGTTGTCGACTGCTCTTCAGAAAAAAATGGTTCAGTTATAAAACTAGCTGTCATTCAACAGTAAACGGTGTGAAATGACTGTTATGCAATCGAATGCAGTAGGAGAATGCAATGGAACTAGATAGATAACATGAGAGTTTTCTTTGGCCCAAATCGATTAAAAGCGTTTTGAATCAGTATCTTCATGTTTTAGTACCGAATTCAGGCTTAAAAAATTACAAATTAGCGATCTGTAAGAAAACGATTTCCAGATTGTACGCACTTGTGAGAGTGATTTGCGATCTCATATTTTCTAATCGCTAATTCGTGGTTTTCACGGACGAAATTCTCACTTACAGGGATGGCGCACTCGACATTTATCGAATTTAACGTCTTTAAATGGTAATTTGCCTACTTCAAAGTTTCTTAAGGGTATACAACATATTAAACCCGTTTAACAAAAGGTTAAGTTAGATTCCGACCCATATTTCGTTTAACAATATTGCATACAGCGCCATTTCCCCACCCCCTGGTGGTGAGGTTTCGAACTTCTTTTTTTCGCGGAAAATAAATTCCCATGACCTCCTTTACACGATTTCCAAGTTTGATAACATTTGATCCAGTAGTTTTCCTTTTATGACCCTTTCAACGTGGAACTTTAATTATAACCACTCTGTATATTATTAAATTTTAATTTGAAGCTATGCGTTATATGTATACCATGCGTAAAAGTTTCGCTTTTATGGAAAAATAAAAAATCGAAGCAAATATACTTAGTATAATGGACCAAAACTGAAAACATTTCCCCTCCCTCCGAAAATAAAATATTGAAATTTCGAACTTGAATTTACTGGGTTATCGAAATATTTAATTTGACTTATCTTCTAAGTCCTAGTTCCGACAACAATTCCGTCAAAAATTCCGAATTACTTAAGCTAAAGTAAAAGATTTAGTATATATTCACCGTATGTTAATAAAGTAATCAGAGTATAATAAAAATAGATTATAGAATTTACGCTGATGTAACTTTTTGTCTGACTGCACAGCATGTAATGGAAGAGAAGGTTTGTAGAGATCTGTTTTTGACATGCCTCTAAAAGTAGATGTCATATTAATTTTGTCTCTTCAATGTCAGAAAACGTTCCTTTGAGAGGCAACTTTAGTTTTTGAGAAAGAAAAAAAATCACAAGAAGACAAATTTGAAGAACATGCAGGACGATTGAATATACATACTTATTTTCCGAACACAAGCGGTTCTCCGACTGGTTATCGAATAATGAAAAGATGCATTGTCATGCAATACAAAACATTTGGAATACGTTTTCTGGCTGAATAACGTAAGATTAAAAGTCATCTGCTTAATTCACATCCATTTACAAGTCAACTACTCGGGCAATTGCAGAATCGTTTCGATCCTGAGCTTGTAAGCCAAACCTAATATCACTGGATTTAAACACTTCTTTAATCTTCCGAGAACGTTCCTTCTTTAGCTCATATTCCAAGAATATTAAGTGAATACAATTATTGCCAAAGAAATTGAATATTCATTTGCACTACGGCTTGGTAGTTTACTAACGAGTTAACAAAACTTAAATTCTGCTTTTTGTGTCAAAAAATACAACAATATTTTAAATATTTACAAATAAAATATTAAATTGGAGATTTAATTGGAGCCTCATCAGTTGCCTTGCATTTGAAAAAGAAAAGATTGTTAAATACTAATTGTTTGCTGCTCAGTCTAACCCAGGCTGCATGGTTGGTTTTAGTAGTTTTTTAGGTTCTCTTTACAAAGATTCTCTATGAAAGCATCTTAATCAAATAGCTCCCATGTTCTTTCTATGTTCAAATAACCAACTAACCTAGTTTAAGCGCGATTTCCAAGTGAAGTTACTAGTAAAATCCGAATACTCATTAAAAATCATGTAGCTAGCCAATCGGGAGTAACATGAAAGATACGGAACCAATAATTGAAATGTTGTTACGGTACGCTGTTTCTTAACTTAGATGGTCATTCCTTAATTAAATAGCCCACCAACGGCCGAGCGGTAAAGACGCTGAACACTGGTAGTTCAGTTCGAATTTCGAATCCCGCGCACGGGCTGGCCGCATGGGCGGTTTCGTGGTTTTCCCCATGTGTAACGTGTATACGAGCCAGTTTCCCTTAGAAAGTCCTCCACGAAGGCATCCCTCCCTTTAGGCAGATAGCCCTCGTGTGCTTTGCCATAATTAAATAATCCAATCCAATCCTTAATTAAATATAATTGATTTGTAAATTCTACTAGAACTGACGGTAAGAATTGAAGTGTGTAACAGACCTATTTAAGGGTAATTGAACTATTTTATTCACGCCATGAACTCATGAACTGTAACCGAACTATTTTATTTAAACGCCATCTCGTGGCGATATGAAAAAACGTAAGTCGACCTCCAGCCGCCATGATGATAGTTTACTATGTTATGTTATTCTCAATGTTTGATGTTCCATTTGGTATATGTTTCATTTTTTATGTATATTTCTTTTGTTTGTAACCGTTCCTGTGTGCTCTGTTAATAAATCCTTTTAAAGCTAGCCGGCATTTGTGTCTATTGAGGAACGGCTACATCACATTGGCGCCCAACTAAATTTGAATCCAAAATGGCGCAACAAAATGTTTAGAATTTCTGTTTGGCTTTAACAAGCTCTTACTCCCGAATTTAACTTTTAGTTGCTGGAGATCGGCTCAGTTTCTTTTCAGGTGTGGACTACTGGTCAAATATTCTGGAAACCAATTCTGGAATTAAAATTGTCATACCGTGCTGCTAGCACATCGAATCATCAACTGGACAATTTCAACGGAAAAGATAAGTTTCGTTTACATTATCGTTTAATCTGAGTTTAAAGTTCTTTTAAACTGATTATTTATTATAAGCTGCTTCTTAAAGCAAATGTAAATTCTTTACTGAAATCTCATTTATTGATACTACATAAGAGTATTAAACGAAAGCAAACAGCTTTCTGTTAACAAACGTTATTTCTTGAACTGTAATTTGTTATTTTAAAATGTTAATGCGCATATTAAATTAATTTGTAGATAATATTGTTTCACTGAATACATGTTTTGATGTTAAAGTTTGAATGTATTCATTGACGTTGTTCATTAGAATTTATTAGTTTCGCTTCTGACATACAGCAGCAGATGTTTTCCCCCCGCGGAAATGTTTAGACTAGCGATGATTTATGATGTGTTTACGTCAAATCTTTTATTATTTTTATTTCCTTTGAGTGCTGTTGTTCCTTATTAAATGTTTTATTCTACATAAAATAAAATATTGTACTTGTTGATTTATCTTTCGACGAACATTTTGAGAAAATGATTATAATATACTACTTCAGGTAAATATAATTGTTTTCAATTTAAAATATAATATAATTGTTTTCAATTGTCTTAAAAAATATTTCTTGAAGCGAAAGAAAATAATTATGAATAAAATCGAATGACTATTTAAATAAAGTAAAAGAGTTACTAAGTGTGTGTTGCTTAATCAGCTTAATATTTTGTTAAGATTAAGATTTCGAAGAATTCAGCTTAAATATAAAAGCTTATGGTAAGAACATTTATGTATGTTTTGCTGAGTAGTAAACAATTTTTGAGCAATTTATTATGTGTTATTTTCTTGATACAAGTTGAATTTATGAGTGCATTTTATGATATTTTTACGACTCCGAAATAATAAACTTTGTGAGTATTATTGTTTACATTTATAAATACTATTTAATAGGGGTATATTAAATGTACGAGTAACATTGTTTACATTCATACATGCTGTTTAATAGAGGTATATACATTTTACTTAAAGGTATAATTATTAATTCTAAAATACTGTATTGTGAATAAAATCGAAATAACAACAAATTCAACTTCATCTTTTCCCTCCCCCCTGACCTCTCATATAATTATGGCTTACCTTGCCAAAGCACGAAAAGAGGATTTAAAAACTCTCGCTGCAGAACTGGGTTTCACTGTAAACGACACTATGCGAGTAATAGATCTTAAAGATCTTATTGTCAATTCTGACACTTATGATGAGGCTTTTACCAGGAATCTTCTGGAAACTTTAATCGAAACTAGACAACAGAAACAACGTGAAAGCAACGATCTGGAGACACGTCAAAGAAAAGAACAAGAACTTTTATTAGAATTGGAACGTTTAAAATTAAACCTGGCAGCTGCTAGCTCAAACCCTAACTATGCCGCCTTTGCTTCAAATGCAGCTATTGGAACAAATATTCAACACCTAATCCCTAAATTTACAGGAACTTCTGACATTGCAACCTACCTGCAAATTTTTGAAAGACAATGTGAGAGAGTTAATATAAAACAAATAGATTACATCACTCATCTCCTACCTCTTCTGCCTATAGACATTTCGCAAATTATTTTAAGAGAACCAAAAGACAAATTAGAAGATTATTCTTACATCAAGAAGATTCTGCTACAAAGATTCAAATTAAATGCTGAATCATTTCGAATTAAACTTACTACACACCAAA
Organism: Stegodyphus dumicola; assembly: GCF_044657685.1. Lineage (NCBI taxonomy): Eukaryota > Metazoa > Arthropoda > Arachnida > Araneae > Eresidae > Stegodyphus > Stegodyphus dumicola. Next base: position 210,646,150 of record NC_140770.1, read on the forward strand.
AAGACCCTGGGTCTTTATGGAAAGATTTTACTTACGAATTAAACAATTATCTCGAAGAATGGCTCCATAGTCTCGATGTTACAGACTTTGAATCACTCTAAGACTTGGTCCTGACGGATCAGCTTAAAAGAAGAGTCAGTAGTGACGTTAAGGAGCATTTTATTGATACTTGGGGAAAAATAAAGAGTTCATCTGAATTAGTACAGAAATTGGATGATTATGAAGCTGTACGTGTTAAAAATACGAATTATAAAACTGAACTTCCTGGCAGACGGAACTATTCTTACAAACCGACTAATCCATCCAAACACAAAGTAGAAAATCGAACAGGTGACATACAGGGAACTCATAAAACCTTTTCAAATCGTGTTCAGCAACAAACAGAGGAAAAGCGACCTCCTTTAACATGCTATGGGTGCGGAAAAACTGGTTTTATCAAGTCTAAATGTCCAGACTGTAACCCCCCAAAGATTTCAAATTCATCAAATTTTGGCACTATCCAAATCCGATCCTGTTTATCTTCCACTCGGACTGCTGTATTTCCAATTAGTATTGGTGGTGTTTCCGGTACAGCTTTCGCCGACACTGGTGCTAGTCACTCAATTGCAAGTGAATCCCTCTATCATATTCTGCAGAAACAAGATGCAGTATTTGAAAAGACAACACTAGAGGTGTCTTTCGCTGATGGTTTGGTATCTGAAAAAGAGGTACTTCGCACCGAACAAATCATTCTTCTCGAAGGCAGAGAGTTCAAAACTCCGCTCCTTGTGTTGCCTGATGCCAAAAATAACTCGACTCTGTTAGGAACTGACTTTCTTCAAAAAGCTAAAATTGTTTTAAATCTTGCTGAAAATAGGTGGAACTTTTCTGATGAACCTCGAAGAAAATATAGCTTCGTGAAACCTCATCAATCCCAAGTACTGGAAGAAACCCCAGTTGTTGTAAACAACTGCGAACTACGAGAAAATGAAGGACAACAATTAACTGCAGCCCAACGGCTTGCAACTGATGCATTGCTTAACAAATATCACACTGTCTTCAAAGTAGGGGGAGAAGCCACTCCATTCATTGAACACCATATTAACACAAGAAACAGCCCCCCTGTTTCAGTCCCTCCATATCGAATGAGCCCAAGTAAGAAAGAACTGTTGAAAAAGGAACTTGATTCCCTTCTAAAACAAGGTATCATAAAAGAATGTGAAAGCCCCTATGCCTCTCCTGTGGTTCTGATTCCCAAGGCAAATGGAAAAGTACGGTTATGCATTGATTATCGTAACCTAAATGCTCAAACCGTTCCAGACACTTATCCTTTGCCACGTATAGATGATTTGTTGAGTGAAGCAAAACCGACACCTTATATGTCAACTATTGATTTGAGATCCGGTTATCATCAGGTGAGAGTAGCTGAAGAAGATCAAAATAAGACTGCTTTTGTTTGCCCTTTTGGTACATATAAATTTACGCGAATGCCCTTCGGATTGAGAAACGCTCCTGCCACTTTTTCTAGATTGATAGATAGGTTCCGTTCTGGACTTAATAATGTGTTTGCTTTGACATATTTAGATGATATCATCGTGCTGTCATCTAGCTTTGAAAAGCACCTTTCTGACTTAGAACAAGTTTTCCAACGTCTATCGTTATTCAAGCTCAATGCTAATCGTGAGAAGTGCCACTTCTGTTGTGAAAAAGTGAAATATTTAGGGCATTACATTACTAAGCATGGTATAGCTGTTGATCCACACAAGACTGCTGCCATTGCAGACATGCCATCGCCGAAAACTGTTAAGCAAGTGCAATCGTTCGTACAAACGTGTTCCTGGTATCGTCGATATATTCCAAATTTTTCTCAAATAGCCAAACCGTTAACGGATTTAACAAAGAAAAAAGCGCTGTGGAAGTGGGAAGCACAACAAGAAAATGCTTTCCAAGAGCTGAAATCCAATTTAATTAGCCCGCCGATTCTTAAGCAAGCTGATGGAACGAAGCCTTTTATCATTCGCACAGATGCTAGCAATGTAGCCATTGGAGCAGTGTTGCTACAAGGGGAGAAAAATGAAGAACACCCTATAGAATATGCCAGCCGCTTGCTGACTGCATCAGAACGAAACTATTCCACCATAGAAAAAGAAGCCTTAGCAGTAGTATGGGCACTCAACAAATTTAGAGGATATGTTGAAAGCCAGTCTATCACAATCACCTCTGACCACCAACCATTGAAATGGCTGATGTCTTTAAAGTCACCAACTGGTAGGCTCGCAAGATGGGCCTTACAAATCCAATCCTACAATCTGACTATCAATTACATTCCTGGACGATTGAACTATATTGCTGATCTATTGTCTCGTCCTATTTGTGAACACTCAAGTACAGATTCTTGTCAAGTATGTGCTGTCTCTGTCGAAATCCCTACTATTAGCCCTGCAGAATTAAGACAATCACAGGTAGAAGATGATGATCTTCGGAAGATCATCGAAACTTTTGAGAGTCCAGAGAAAGAAGCAGACTGTGCAACTTGGACTGGAAGAGGCTACGTTATGAACAGAGGAGTTTTGTACCGATATTCTCCTGATTCAGAAGAGGAAGAAGCTCAACTAGTTATACCTCAAAAAAGAAAAGCAGAAATCTTGAAAGAATATCATGATTCGCCAACGGCCGGTCATTATGGATCTGAAGGAACATTTTATCGAATAGCAAAAAGATACTACTGGGTTGGAATGAGAAAGGATATAGCAGAATATGTCAAAAACTGTCTCGAATGCTGTCGTTATAAAGCCACTAATCAAAAGCCATCTGGCTTACTTCAAACTCCAGTCTATGCTCAACGTTTTGAGACCTTGTCAATTGATCTTTTCGGCCCCCTTCCTGAAACACCGTATGGTGAAAAATGGATTTTTATTGTGCAGGACTGTGCTACGAAGTGGACAGAACTATTTGCTTTAAAGGAAGCCACGGCCAGAGAATGTGCCACTATTCTTTTGGAGGAAGTTGCCCTTCGATTTGGGTTACCCAGGAAAATAATAAGTGATAATGGTACCCAGTTTACTAGTGCTGTTATGCAACAACTATGCTATATCTTGAACATTGATCAAAGTTTTACTCCTGTCTATCACCCACAATCTAACCCAGTTGAAAGGAAGAATAGAGATCTGAAACCACGTTTAGCAATACTTGTTGGTAACGACCATCAGTCATGGAAGGATAAACTGCCATTAATAAGGTTTGCTTTGAATACAGCCAAATGTGATTCAACTGGACATTCTGCTGCTTTTCTTCAATTTGCACGAGAGTTACGAACCTTAGATGATGTAAAGCATGATATAAAAGCCGTAATCGAGAACGATAATTTTGTTCCCGAAATTACTCCATGTTTGAAACGTTTTGCAAGAAATGTACAACAGGTACGAGAAAGAGTCGAATTGCATCAAGATAAACAGAAACGTTATGCTGACAGAAAACGAAGAGAAACGCCGAAATTCGTTCCTGGAGATAAAGTTTGGGTCACCCTCCATCCAATCAGCAAAGGTCCACTGAAGAAAACTGCTAAATTCATGCCCAAGAGAGATGGTCCTTATGTGATAGTGACTATAAGATCTCCAACCACTTATGATATTGCCGATCCTCATGAACCAGACAAAATTCTCGGCAAGTATCATGTTTCAGCCTTGAATCCATATCAAGATCGAAATAAGTTTCAAAACACAGCTCGTGTAACTCCAGTGGTTCCCTTAAAGAAAAGAGGACGCCCGAAACGTGTAATACCACCTGAATCTGCACCTGTTGCACAAGGTGCTGGTGACGCTAAATTTCCTGCTTGTCAAACTGGAGCCCATTCATCTGATTCTCCGCCCGCTGCACAAAGTAGACAAAGGTCAGTTCCTGACTTCTTGCCGAGACGTCTACGAAGTCAGAGGGGGAGGATGTAACAGACCTATTTAAGGGTAATTGAACTATTTTATTCACGCCATGAACTCATGAACTGTAACCGAACCATTTTATTTAAACGCCATCTCGTGGCGATATGAAAAAACGTAAGTCGACCTCCAGCCGCCATGATGATAGTTTACTATGTTATGTTATTCTCAATGTTTGATGTTCCATTTGGTATATGTTTCATTTTTTATGTATATTTCTTTTGTTTGTAACCGTTCCTGTGTGCTCTGTTAATAAATCCTTTTAAAGCTAGCCGGCATTTGTGTCTATTGAGGAACGGCTACATCACAAGTGGAAATATGTAATATGGTGTGCAATCTTGATTAATATAAAATTAAAAATATTTGCATAGAAAAATGTTTGCATTCAGACAGAAAGTGTTTTGAAATATTTGCAATTACTTTATAAGAAGGATTTATTAATAACCGTAATAATTACTTATTATATTACTGATGATTAGGATACACTTCTTGACAATTACATTCTAAGTTAGAATTTTAAGGATATAATGAAAATACGCTATGCACAAATGTACATTTTAGGAAAAAAAAAATGAGTTGATTTTTTATGTTTTAAAACTTCTTAAATTCATTTACTAAACATCGTATGCTCGTTGTTTATTGAATCCAGAGTGTTGGTGTCGTTTATATAATTATTCTTACTTGTACATAGAATCTGCTGACTTATCCAGCCATTAAGTAGCTGCAGATCATTTCTACATAACCATTGAACTTCCATTAATTCAGTCTCTAGAGGGTTGTATGTTTATATCATAATTTGACTTTTATAAAAAATGATTATTCTAAATATTATGTTTCTATAAAAATATATTGTGCTTTAAAAATATGGATAATAGTATCAGCCGCTCTTTCAGCCACTTCAAAAGCAACAGTTTGTTTAGAAATAAATTATGCAGTTAATGTCATAAAATTCAAATAAATATCAAACGAAAATTCTCAGTTTTAGAGAATTGGATATAAACGAAGTAAAGTAGCAGACGATAAAACGCCGAAGGTAAAAATTTACTCTTTCAAAAACTTACTCTTAAATTTTTTAAAAAAAGAAAAGATACGAGAGAAATTTAAAAAAAATAGTTAAAAATTTGAATAATATCATCTATAATTTAAAAAAAATAGCCTTTCATATAGTATTAATAAATATTTATTACGCATCATTGAGGGAAAAAATGTCATATAATTAATTCTCCGTAAAATTTTACTTGAAGTTTAAGGTTAAAAATAGCTGTGGTAATTTAGTGTAACAAAAATCCATAGACCACATTTGGCGTTATTATCGCTCAAAAAAAAGGTGCCAAATTTCAAAACGCGAAATTATGTAAATTCGTGTATATCTTAGAAAATTTTGAATAAAAAAGTCTAATTTTTTGCAGATATGCTTAAAAATACACCTACTTTAAGGTGATGGTAAAAATTTTATAGGTTATAATTCAAAATTGTTTTTGAAAAATCTATAGAAATTATTTAAAAATAGAAATTAAAAAAATAAAAAGCAAAAAATGGGTAAATTTTATTTGGAATGAACCAAAATGTGAGAGAAAAAATCAAAAAGGTTTAATAAAAAAGAGATATTAATAAATATTTGCCAAATTCAATTAACATTGTGGAGCTAAAATTTTAAGAGCTAATATTTTAAAAACTATTCGTACGATTTTTACAAAACTTGGTATTTTGGCATAATTTGAGTCGTAGAATCGAAATATGTAAAAAAATTGGTATGTTATTTCAGAAAAAGTCCGATTTTGTGTCAAAATACCCTATGTTAGAATAGTACTATATATAAATCTAATATATATCCTAAGTCGCGCTTTCGAGACATGAAAAACATAGTTTAAATTTTGTCAATCGGCCCAGTAGAACGGGAGATATAGCACTGTCCCATTTTTTTTTTTTTTTTGAGCAGTGTACATTTAGTAAAACAATTGAAATATTGTAAATGCTGCCAGATAAATGATAATAATAATAATAAAAGACATGTAATCTATGCTATTAAATTCTCTGTACATCTCTTTATTTGTTTATTTGTTTGTGGCATCATCTTGCTCCGGAACGGCAGGGGGTTGAGTTTCGAGAAAGGGAATAAAATATAGTGAAATCTCATTTTCGTACTACTTTAATCAGCCGATACATTAATTTAAAACTTTGACAACACTAATTTTCGCACTCATTTTTGCGAGTGACAACAGTCTCGCGAATCGCTTGGGATAAAAATGCTCTAAATTTCGCAACTTTTTTGTTGCAGGACACGGTATGTTGTTGCCACGTTAATTCTTTTATTCATATTAATAAAAAGTTCTTATATTACAATAAATTTTAATCATGACCTTCGTTATACGTATACGTATTAACGTGATGTGTCAAAAGTTTTTGTTTCCTGGTTTAGCAACAAAAAATTATTTACAAATTCTTTAAAGAAAGAATGAACTTATTTCATTCATATTGAAGTGTTTTTATACATTTTCTTTTCACATGTATAATAGAATCTATAAATTTTGATTTAGCTACAGCCCGCTAGTAATAATTAAAGTGTATCGTATTGTAATAAATAATTACATAAAAACATTTATTTAAAAAGACGAAAATTCAAATGACATTTTTCTTTGAAAATTAAAATTTATATAGATTAATTAAAAAAAAACCAAATGGAAAAAAGAAATAGGAATTTTATTACTTTTCTATGCATAAATTCGTTTTCTAATTATGATTATTATTATTATTATTACTATTTCCTACTTGTTACTTTTATTTACTCCTTTCATACCTTGCTAGCTCACATTATTTTTAGTGTTCAAATATTGTTTTGCTATTGTGTTGAGTGTTAAAATATTGTTTTGCTAAACCTTTTGAAATATATCTTACAAAAAGTTCCAAAAAGAAATTATGAATCTGAAAGTTTTGTTCTGTTTTACTCCTTCGTGTAATACTTCGGGTTTGAGAATTTTGAAAGCTGTGTAGGCATAGGATGAAATGTCTTAAATTAACAAAATAAAATAAAACAAAAATTCATTTTCGAAATGGCATCTGTTGTCAGACTTAATTAGGTTTCGTTTTGACAAAGATGAAGTACTTTCGTAACAAATGCCAAGTTTTTATGTCAGATTAAACGTCAGTTGTCGTGCTTATGTATGCACGGAATGTTATTCTGTTTACTCGAACTTAAAACGTGGCAATAAGTTAATAGGTCAGCATCAGAATTTTACAAATATATAGATATTTATCCATAAAATTCTGGGCAAAAATATACAAATAATTTTTGTAATGAATGCAAATATGATTACATGCATGTTGGATAGAGGGAAATTCAAGCTTTATTTTCTTGAATGTTTATCTTAGACATGTATGTTCCCTTTACAATGTTTCTCAAAACAAGCGCAGAGAATTTTGTTGTAATGCTTCAACACGGGTTAGAAGGAATTTTTTAATAATACTAATATTTTTGCATAATATTTTACTAATATTTTTCATATGGGTTATGTATAAGAAAAAATTTCGAATGAGTAAATAATTTTCTATGCTTTATTAAATTAAATGGAAAAGTTCCATAAACAGTTTCATCACAAGGCTTAGAATGGTTCTGAAAATATCTTTTTTAAAAGCCGGGCACTTTTTTCTTAAGAATTTGTCGGGAGTGGTCGATCCCATCGGTCATTTAACCGTTTCTTCACATAAGGCTGGTATACACTGAGCAATGTCTGGAACAATTATTAGTGTAATTTTGAATAACGATTAGTGTTTAATATGAAATGAATTTGACATCAGTCGGAATTTACCACAGTTCTTCAGATTAGAAAAATTATTTGCCGTCAGTTGTCAATGCTGATAGAGCTGCGTATGCAAAGATACCAAACATTTTATTCTCTCAAGCAAAGATACATTTTTTTTAGCTGACCTTTTAGATTTTTGCTGTGGCGCTTATATTTCTATTCTTTCTTCCTTTCACGTGTGGTTCATCTTAAGACCATTAATAAGCGAGCGGTGAAAGAAAGCAGTTATTTGTGCGGTTCTCTGTGACGCGTAACTGAAGAAAATATTGTCCTAAACCTCCCTGTCTCTGTAGTGACTGTGGGTGACGAAAATTTAAGTGGGTACTGACGACCCGATAGTTGGTATTTTGGGGTTCGTGAATTGCCATGTTTATGAGCTAGCACCGTAATCACGGAGATGAAACCCCACCGAGAGGCGTGTCCAAAATTCCAAGGCTGCTAGGCATAGCTAAAGATTGCTTTTGCGCTTATTTAATCATCGGGAACTGGATAAGAACATGTAGTAAGGTAGTAAATCTTTAGAGTAATATCGTCGGGTATATGGTTTTCGTAAGTTGTAGTACTGTGCTTGTTTCTTTTTGAAAATAATTAAAATCAATGTCTTTCTTATCACTTCTTATTTCTGCACTATTCTATTATCATATACCGCCCCCCCCCATTACCATATGCACAAAGCCTTGTTTGACCCCCCATTACCATATGCACAAAACGCTGATTTGCGGAACGAGACTTTTCATGATTTACCATAATTTTCTCCATTTAATTTGTCATCCGCTAGAATTTCATTCATATGCGGTTCAGCGACGATTCATCACCACTGAATGCTTATCGGAATTAACTCTGGCCAAAAGTTTTAAATAATTTTAAAGGATTTCCATCGACTGAAAATGAAGTCAGAGAAATCATATACATTGCAAGACCAGTTAGTGGTGAAGAATCTTAAGATACAGAAGAAGGAGAAGTCAAAGAATTAATCTAAAAGTGACAAACGAAGAACTAGACGATCGTATAACACAAACCGACAATGAAAGCATTAATAAAGAAGATTATAAAGCTTACAATATAATAACTATTTTATTTAACTTCCCAGATATTAAACAAATTCTTGAAAACGCACAAAAACTGTCTGAATTTGCAGTGCAGATTAGCCTAAATGAAGATAAGACGCTTTATTAGAGGCAATGGAAAAATTCTACGTTTTTTACAGCGAAATTTTTTAGAGTTGCGTCGTTTACTGTTCAAAGCAAGGGACACCAGCTTTTCAAAACATAAATTGTGTTACGAATTTATTAAGCAGTAATAAAATTCTTTTTAATAAACATTTCTTTCGATTTCCTCTTTTAATAACAAAAATATTTATTAGGTTTGTTTAAGTTCGACACACATTCTTAATCTGAATTTTACATAATTCCATTTTACTTCCTTGTACTAAATAAATAAAGTATTGTTACTGTTCCGGAATCCATTTTGACTGTGACATCCGCAAGTAAGGACAGAATAAAGGATTATTTTCCTCCAAAATATTATAAAACTGATTTAAAATGAATTCTAAAGAGAATTTTTCGTGGCGTCTTTGCGTACGTACGTACGTACATACCTATCTCGCATAACTCAAAAACGAGTAGCATCAGAACGAAAACTTGTATGTAGGGACTGCTATAACATGTAGATGTGCACCTCGTAATTTGGTTGCAATCGGCCGCACCAAATGTATATAAATATATGTATATATATATATATATATATATATATCCACTCTGTTACTTGGCTCAGTGAGCTCAGTTTCTTCATTCTTGTATATTTGTATTTTTTACTTTAAAACTGATTGAATTACGTTGTTCTTATCTTTTTTATGTTGTTCTTATTTATTTATTTATTTATTTATTTTGTTTTTTATGCCTTTAGTAAATCTGCACGCAGTATTTGTGAAGTTATATACAATTTAAAAGTTGTTTAAGTGCAGCTAAGCTTAATGAATTTTGCGGATGACGGACATGATTGTTTACATTTCAAACTTGACAAAGTAACGGATTTGTTGCCAATCTAGGGAAACTAAGCTTCGCAAAAACAAAGATAACGCCTTCTTTTATTATTGCGAATTAAATCATGTTTAATCCATTCCGGAATTTTCAGATTTACTTCATAATTTTTAATATAGATATTTTAAGTTTTTATATATTTTTGCCTTATCGGGAAGGGGTCCACCAGCGGCCGAGCGGTAAAGACGCTGAACACTGGTAGTTCGGTCCGAAGTTCGAATACCGCGAACGGGCTGGTTGCATGGGCGTTTTCGTGGTTTTCCCCATGTGTAACGTGTATACAAGCCAGTTTCCCTTAGAAAGTCCTCTACGAAGGCATCCCTCCCTTTAGGCAGATAGCCCTCGTGTGCTTTGCCATAATTAAATAATCCAATCCAATCAATCCTTATCGGGAAGGGGGAGGTGAATTGATTGAATGAGAAATATTGAATCTTCTGTGAAAAACTTTTTTTTTTTTTTTTTTTGTTTGCTTAATTTCTTTTACACGTCGTTTTAGATTTATTATAGTATTTGAATAGAGCATGTGGCAACGATTAGATAATTCTTCAAATGATATACATTTATATGCATTCTGCGTTATAATATGGACGAAATGTAACGCTGTTAAGTAAACCTAGCGCCTGAGTGTCGCTATGGTAAACAAATATAGCGAATTTTAAAGAGTGCATTTATTCTATTGTGGTTTATGCGGTATCGACGATGTAGATTTAATTCAATCCAATATGTTTAAATGAAATGCAAGAAAAATGCGTATAATTTAATATTCCTTACAGAGAAGTCATGTGGTGTATACATCATATTTTTTTAAACTTAAACAAACTAGTCTTGCACTCTAAACTTAAATTCAAGGTTGATTAAAGTGAAATTTATCTTTGACTACAGAAAGAGAACATTACATCCTAACCAAGACTATCTTAACTTATTTTTTCGAAAAGAAGAAATTTTGATATATTTGTAGTATTTTAAAATGCACTTTTCGGTTGTTTAAGCGATCAAAACTGAGCAAACTGGCTCACAATATATGTTATATAGCAAAACTCCAAGCAGCGTGTTTGTCGGAATTGTAGCACGAAACTTCGAGGAGTTTCCGCTGTAACATTTCATAATTCCGCAGTTTATAACCGATTATTTAAAGCTTTTTTATTACTATAATTTTGCCAGTAAAAATAAAATACATTGTAATATATGTGATGTATTCTCATTCTTTATCGCCTGTATAAACTAAGTTTCGCTAAAAATCGTAACACCGCCAAATAAAGATTAAGTGGCCTCCTCTCTCCGTTTTTTTTTCTAAAGAAAATAGTAGAAAATGGATTAATGGACACATTACAAAGTTAAAAACATGTAGTTAAATTCTTAAAGACAGCTATTGTACACATTTTACGAATAAATGTATATATGTATAACATCATTTATCTATAAATTCTGTTTGAGAATAAAGGAATTTTTGTGTCGCAAGCAAATTATCCATCATTGTCAGTGAATCAAAGGTAAAAAAGTTGTTCAACGAAGAGCTAATGATAATAATAGCAAATCATGAAGATGATTGCGTTAGCGAAACTTTTAACAGCAATTCTCACTAATCTTTGCCAGACTTTAAATATAATTAACCATTTTGTAACACTTAAAAATAGAAATTTTTCAAGTCGCTACTCTGGGAATGAGTTGGAAATTGCTTGCGAAGTACATTTTATTTATGAAAAATTGCGTCTTGAAAATGGAAGGTACATTTTCTTTTCATTTAAGGATTTGCGTATTTTAAATGGCAGCTTACATGAAGATCGTGGAAGGTAATAAATGTGATATTTTGTATAATTTTGTAAAAAGGAGCAGCAGAAGTTTCATGTGGTGTGATTTTGATTTTTTAAAAGTGTTGGGATTGATTTTTACTAAACGAGGCTGTTAGAACTTATTTGTATAGAAGTCAAATGCTTTCAGTTTCAATATCGGCTTCGCTGTACGATGTTAAATATAATAACTTATCTAAGCAAGCAGACCCACCAGCGGTCGACGGATAAAGTCCCTGAAAGCTGGCAGTTCGGTCCGAGGTTCGGATCCCGCAACGTTTCGTGTATATGGGCGTTTTCGTGTTTTTCTCCATGCGTAACGGGTTATACAGACCAATTTCCCTTAGAAAGTCCTCCACCAAGGCATCACTTTCCTAGGCAGATAGCCCTCGAGGCTTTGCCATAATCGCATAAACCAGACCAACCAAAACTTATCTAGGCAAATGCCGGAATTAATTAAACACTTGTATAAATAACCCCGAGGTAGTTAAATCTTTTCCAAATAGATTTATTTATATATTAATGTAAATACACATTTGTGATATATAACCATGTTATTCAGTAGAGTCACTGGTCACAGATGGAGAATGAACATTTGTTCTGTAGCAACTGTGAATTTTGAATTAGCTAAATATATAACAATAGCAAATATTTTCACACGTATTTTAGCATTTTAATACTATGCCCGTTTTGCACTGACTGAGTACGGTTTCATTTTTTCGTGATGGCGAAAATAGCCTATAACCGTTTTAATCCTGAGACCTTTTACTGCTTCACTTACAAGCTTTACTGTACTTTTTACTGCCTCAGTTACAAACCACTTTCTATTTGCATTATTTACAACAAAAGGTTCTGCCTACAGACAGGCTCATTTGTATTTATATTTCCTGACCAATAATAATGAAAAGGAGAAACCAGGAAAAGTGTTTGATGAAAGAAAAGCTGAAGTCGGGGAGAAGGAAGTCAAGAATTTGATAGAGACAGCGATTTGGTCTCTTAGGACACGCTGCTATCTTTTTTACGAAAACGGCAAAACGAATATAGCCAATATGCTGGGCACAACTTTATTTTTAAGTAGTAAACACTATTACCTAACTATTATACTTGTCGGATCCACAGGTTCATGTTTTGTACCAGAAGTTTCGGCCATATGCACCCTGTACGTCGGAATTATTCATAAAGGTATATAATACATTAAGAAAGAACTCTCTTTTTTTTCCCCCTCTTGTCGATGTTGTATTTCGGGTTGATTTCAACTGTATCGTTATTTTCTCACAAAGTCATGCTGTTGTAGTGCAGCTTTTTTTTAATTATGACAAAACACTAAAGATATATTTTTAAATTGAAAACGAAACAATTATCTTGTTCCGTTCGATGATCAAGCATCTACTGATATCTGATATATGTGATGACTGGCATGACTTTGATTATAGATGTAATGAAAATAGTATTTCTTTTGTACAAGTGTGACATATAGAATTATATATGCATCTGCCTTCATATTTCGTCGATGCAACACCAGATTTGCAAAATTGTTGTCCCAAGAACACCTTTTGAAATTTGAAAGTTTGCTAAACATCAAATTCTCACATTTTATGTAAAAATTCATTGAAAAATAGGAATTTTTTATCATAGTTTAAAATCTGGCACCTTTTTAGATTACAAAACTGCAAAAAAATTATGTATAATAAAATTCGAATAATTTTTAACAGTCTTTTAAACAAAATTATGAAATTGGGAATATCATATTTTAAATATCATATGCGATTTATGTTTTTAATTAAACAGTAATATTTTTCATTGGGGCACACAGTAACACACAACATAAGTTCTTTATTTTTCCTGGGATATAAATTATAAATTTCACTTCTCGCAAAGAATTTTGTATTTAGTGATTTTTAATGAAGGCATTGGAACAAATATTCTGTAACATAATGCATATAATTATCCCTTCTCCAAATAAGATTAGTGGCATAAGCGCAGATCACATGCGCCATCACGTCTTTCGCATTTCAGGATCCAGTTTAAATATTCTAAAATCGTTAAAAGAAAAAAATTATTGCCGTGTTTACTCCTGCACAAATTGGATATGTGATATTAGCTTTGGAAACAAAAGAAAAATAGAAAGGACCCTTTTCGGTATTAAATTAGCGTTTTCTATTGTTAATGCTCTCCATAAACTACGTAGATTCCAGGCTATACTTCGTTTGTTAAACAAACAGAATTCTAACAATGTATTAAAATGCAATTAGTCCATGACTACGATGGGTTGATAAGACACAACAGCTAACAATTACCAGTTAGAGTATCCTAGGTGAAATTACGGAGGGGTTTACCTTGTTGCATCGTACCAGCACGATCATGCGCGGAAGCGTGATGTTCTTCTTTAGTAATATTCCTTAGAGTCGTGATAATTCAATCGGAAGTTATTTGGGAGTAATTTTGTAGGGGTAGTCTGTCATCAGCAAGTTTAGGTTAAAGCAGGGGCAGTCTGAGAATTAGGTTTTAAACTGGTGATGTTATTTTCTTTTAAGAATAATATGAATAGCTACATCAATTTTTTTTCTCTGGAATGTATGTACGTCTCCTATTAAGAAAGAATCTTTGATCAAATGTTTGATTTCATTGCACTGGGGAAAGACGGGCCACCTAGACCCACAATCGTTTGAAAACATACTGTTCTGCACCGAATCATGTGCACTTTTTAGTCCAAATGCGGTTTGTCCCTGAAGGACTATTGTTTTCGTTTTGCGATTTCGGGTTGGTTCACTAAAAATGAACGTTTCATTTTTCAAATTGTTGCCACCAAATGTTAGAGTCCTGCATTATATTTGAAGAATAAATAATGAAAAATCTGCATAAATATATGTATATTTCTCGCATTGTGATAAAACAACGGTACATAGGGCCATCGAATTTTGAATGCTGTAATCCTACTGCGAATATGGGCATGTGGAAGCCCAAGTTTGAAATTTAGAATATGTTTTATTATCGATTTCATATTTTGTAAAATTTTAACGAATTTTTGATTAACAAACTCAAAGATTTCAAAGCGAGCAATGGCAACGTTGTAAGGAAAACATTTTTATCTCGAGCGTGCCACACTCTGTATCGGAAATTCTAAAGATATCCTCAATTTAAAACTATTTTGCGATATTGCTCTTGAACTGATTTTTATGGTTTAAGTGCGAAGAATTTAATTAATAAAGGTAACAGACAAAATGTTAAAAAAATGCCCCTTTAGGCGTAATTTAAAATGTGAAACGTTTCAGATTTTTTTAAATTTAATATTATTATTATTTTGTGATATTATATTCATTTCATGATCTGTACCAGCATGTCCACAGAAGGTATGAATTTTTGAACGACATTTTGTGAATACATGTGCATCACAGCTTTCCTTTAAGAACACACAACACGTAGCAGAAACGGAAATATTTTCTATAAGCATGTCATCATCATGTTGGTTTAATCCATCCTCGAATTATAATTTCATGATTCGAAACGAATTCGTGATATTCGAAACGAATACTTTTCCCGTTTGTCGTTTGGCATTCTATTGAATAACTAGGCAGTGTGTGAAATGTTAATCGTGTCATACATTCCTAGCCATTTTTTGGCATTCTATACATTACCTAGGATTCTATAGAATGCCGGCTTTTATACATTTCCGGTGCATATACATCTTCTCTCGCCTATAAGGGCTTACCTGAAAAGAGTTTCTTACAACGAACAGGAAACGCTTCTGTAAAATATGATTAAAATACACTCATGTCCATAAATTAAGGATAATGCAAAATCGGCCAAAGGAAGAGTTAGAAGCAAAACAAATTTGACTTATTTGTAAAGCTTATTTATTAAACAAAAGGTAAAGAGCAAAAAAAAAGATGCTACATGTTTGATATTATTAAAAAACAATTAGCGATTTGTTCTCCCTGGAGCAAATTACAAAAAAAAAAAAAAAAAAAAAAAAAAAAAACCTATTTACGAAAAACCAATATTACATGGTTGGTATGATTGTTAATACATTCTATGTTTCCCAGACGATGCAATACAGTCCGTACAACGCCTAGGCATGCTCAGTATCAAATTATCGATCTGATCTTGGGGGATATTACACCACTCAAAAAGCAATGCTCTCTGAAGTTCCGGTAGACATGTAGGAGGAGGTTGACGGGCTGGAACTCGTCGGACAAGCATGTCCCACACGTGCTCTACTGGATTCAAGTCCGTTGAGAATGCTGGCTAGTCCATACGGGTGATATCCTCCGAGTGAAGGCATTCGCTTACGATGTTTGCACGGTGAGGACGGGCGTTGTCATCCATAAACACAAATTTTGCACCTATGGCGCCCAGAAACAAACGTACATGTTGTTCCAGAATGACGTCCCGATAGATTTGGCTTGTCATGGTTGGTTCCAATTGGAACATGCAGGTCAGTTCTGGAACCCAGAATAATTCCACCCCAAACAAGCACTCCTGCAACACCGTAACGGTGTCTTTCAATGATGTTTTCTTGGTGGTAACGGGTACCTGGAGTTCTCCATATGAAAGTCCGGCGAGAATCAGACTGCAAGGTAAACCTGAACTCGTCAGAAAACATCACTCAAGTCCACAATGCATGCTCTCTACTCCAAGCTAACCACAGGCGACAGTGAGTTGCAGTAAGTGGAAAGCATCTGACAGATCTACGAGCATATAGACCAATCTGCCCTAAGCGTCTGTACGCGGTCTGCCTTGAAATTGTCGTACCAGTGGCTGAAGAGAGCTGACGAGATAGGTCTGAGGCTGTGCTCCGCCTGTTTCTTTTCGCAGTAACTGCCGAATACCGGTCCTCATTCGGCGTTGTAACTCTGGGGCGACCTGTGCTGTAACGTCTACTCACATTACCATCATCTTGGAATCGTTGCCAAAGCCTGGAGATGACACTCTGGGCAATTCCAAGTTCGTCTGATAGTTCCAGTTGGGTACGCCCACATTCCAGACGGCCGATAATTCTACCACGTAAAAAATCATCCAAATGCGTCCTTTGTGCCGTAACTATTCGGTTATTTCACTGAAATGTTTATAAAGCGCCTGCGAACAATTTTACTTCTTTGCCTGCATTCCTTATATATCACTCTCTTGCACTCTCGTTATTGTGTCGTACCATCGGTGTGATCTGGTTACTTCCTGAAATTTGCATATGATTCTTGAAGATGTGTGTAGTGATTTTATAGGTGATATATTTATTTTAGAGTTCAATTTCCGCGTGACTCCGAATTATCTTTAATTTATGGACATGAGTGTACTTCTGGCGGCGTGACCAAATTTGGGACTCAGTTGTTCTAAGAATTTTGACCAAAGATATGGCAGTATTTCTGAATACTCTTTTCCATGATACAAATTAGTTACTCAGATAAAGAAAATAAAATTTAAAAAAAAGCCATGTTTGCTGTTTAAAGTGACCGCTGTATAACTTCTGGCGTCTTCTGAAGGTTGTGCCTTTCGTATGGGGCGATAAAGTTTGCCTATTTTGGTAACTAAGCACGGCATCTGTTTTAGCAAGGAAGTATACCCAAAATACTTTATATAACAATATGTTTATGCAAACAAAGAACATAGTTTTCTTTCTTCAATGAATATGCCGTATTCATGGAACTGCCATATATTTCATTACATTGCAGATCCCTTTCCATGTGTAATTTAGTATTTGGATCGTTAGTTAATATAGTTAATAATGCAGAAAGTATAGTTATAGTTTGCGGGTTTACAACTCGGGGGTATTCTTTCCTGAAAGATTTCATAGCTTCAGGGAAGAAATGCGGTCATTTAGCTGTTCAGTTTTAGTTTCAATTTATGAATACAAAGAACTATTTTTTTTTCAAGTTTTGGTAGATTCAACATTTTCTATACTTTTCATTGTTTAATATGTAACACATACAAAAAGTAATTTAAATAAATATGTGTATGTATTTTCAAGTTTTCGAAAGAAGGGTGGAATGATCTTCTAGCTATAATTAAAGGGTGCATGTGGCAAAATAGATTGAAAATCACTGTATGGTTAGCGTAACGAAGTAACTAAATTATAGTATAGTAAGTATAATTAAATGCATAGTTAATAGTATAATTAGTACAGGTAATAGCATAATTAATATAATTAGAAATGCGGGAATCTTTTTTTTTTTTTTTTTTTTTTTTTTTTTTTTTTTTTGTAAATTGGAAATGCGGTGTACGGTAATACATTGGTATTGTCGTCGAAGTTGCGCAAGCTTAATGGTAATAAATACATAAACGCACATTGTTTTGATGATGCACGTATCTTTTATGATCACGAGCACGATAAATTAAAATTTAAAAAATGCATAAAATAAAATCTGAAATACCAAAAATTAAATTTGAAATTTTGTTTTATAGTTTTTTTAATGAATAAAGTATAAATGTTCTTAATAAATATGTTTTGTCGATTCGCAAAAATTTGCTAACATTATTTTAGATATATGTTATTTTATTTTTCAACGTATAAAAGCATCTTATTGTATCACAATCAAATATGGAGACTAAACTATAGATCAGTTTATATCTTTCCTTTAGATCTTTTTAACTACCATTATAATATTTTTGGTATGTTATTATGTTTTTCATTAAACTGACATTTTTCATTGTACTCACAAATATTTTTAAACTAAAAGTTTAGAATGGTAAAATAGCATTTGAGTGGACACCGATGGTGAAATAGCGATGAGGGAAGAAAATAATGTTTTAAAATCATTTCTTGAAGCTGCTAGCAATGGTCATATAACTGTTATACACTGCGTGATCTATCAAGAGGCCCCTTACAGAAAAGAATTTAGATTTTAGTAAAAGGACCAACGTTTGGAAGAATAGTGTGGAAAATAATTAATTTCAAATAATTTCAACTATCGACAGTTTTATAATTGAAAAACGTAATTGTAAAAACTTAGTTAGAGATTTGTTACGGGCCACTTAAAAACATAGCTTTGCAAATACTTAATATCGAATTTTGATTTCAAAAATTATCTTGAATTCAAAAGCCACTTTTGATTAACATCGATGAGATTAATCAAAGCCCAACAGGAATTTATAGACTCTTGACCGGACGTGTCAAATATTGCATCAAAATTTAATATGTTATGCAGCAAAAGCCAAGCATATCTGTTCCATTAAAACATGATTATTTAGTTTAATTAATGCATGAAAAAATCCAAAAATACTTCAATTCATATGTCTATTGTTTACGAAAGAAATGATTAATTTATAGGAAAATATTTATATTTTTATCTTTATTCTATGTTTAATATCTGTTGTCGCGAATACATCTCGATCATAAAAACTGTTCATAAATAAGAAAAAGAAAAAAAAAATAAAATGCGCTGAGCTAGAAGCTAGACATGTAGACGTGGAGTAGTTACTAGAAGACCATTAAAAAATTACAGCAACTTCAGAAGTAGCAACGAAAAGCAGTTGTGGAAGAAATGTCTTCCGTAAAAGAGGGAGAAAGCAAAATTACCGTTAAGTTCTTTGATCCTCTAATTTAGTGCAAAATCTGGTAACGATATCGCCCTGATAAAGCAGTAGGAAGCTACATCATAAGAGTTTTCAATGATAATACTATACCTCGCTTAAAAAAAAATTTGAAACGTAAGCAACAAAAGTCACACTGAAAGACTTTTGAGTGAATTAGAGACCCAATGAGTCTCAAGCAGATTCGAGTGAGAATTAGAGACATAGAAAAGACGAGAATGTTTTACTTTCATTTCTGCGAAGAAACCGTTTTCGGCCGACAAACATTTTGCTTTAAGAGGCTTTTAGAAGGAACTAAGTTTGTGTAAAGTTTCACTCTATTTAAACTGATTGCTTTTAAGTAAAACGGAGGAGATTGTTCCTATAAAATTCTTCATATTAAAAATATTTTTTTAAAAATCTGAAAGCTTTCAGATTTTATATTACGGCCAAAGGGACATTTTTTTAACGTTTTATGTGTTACCTTTATTTATTAAATATCATGTTCTTTGGGTTACAGCCGAAAACATCGCAGACGAAAACGTCGCGGAGAAAACAACGCAAGGCGAAAACGTCGTGCTACAAAACATCGTGGGAGAAAACATCGCAAAGAGAAAACATCGCAGTTCTAAAACATCGTGGTACAAAACATCGTCGTCGAAATTAAAGCGGTTCAAAAACTTCGCAGTTTGAAAATATCGTCGTCGAAAATATCGTGGTAAAAAATAAAGTATCTACAAATCATCGCATGACGTTAACATCGCAGACATGCTTTTTTCAGACATGCTTTAATAACTGTAAATGGATATTCCCATAATGACTTGTGAGCGCAAGATGGAAAGAAGGATAACTTTTACTTTCATATGTTTTATTAATTAATAAATTTTTGCTGAGAAAATAAAAAGGAAACTTAAGCATAGAAAATTAATGCAACTTATAGCACTTAATAGAATTTTAAACCGGCATAGTTAACTAACAAAGGCCATTAATAAATCATTTTTATGAAGTTTTTACTGGTAATTTTTCATGAAAAGTATAATCTATAAAACGCATTTAATTTTCTATGCTTAAGTTTCCTTCTTACTTTTTCAGCAAAAATTTTATTAGTTAATAAAAAGTCTGAAAGTAAAAATTATCCTTCTTTATACCTTGCGCTCACAAATCATTATGGGAATATCTATTTACAATTATTAAAACCTGAAAAAAAAGCATGTCTGCGATGTTATCGTCATGCGATGATTTGTAGATACTTTATTTTTTACCACGATATTTTCGACGACGATGTTTTCAAACTGCGAAGTTTTTGAACTGCTTTATTTTCGACGACGATGTTTTGTACCACGATGTTTTAGAACTGCCATGTTTTCTCTTTGCGATGTTTTCTCCCACGATGTTTTGTAGCACGACGTTTTCGCCTTGCGTTGTTTTCTCTGCGATGTTTTCGTCCGCGATGTTTTTGCCGCGATGTTATCGGCGGACACCGTTCTTCATACTTAAACCATGAAATTCAGTTCAACAGCAATATCACAAAATAATTTAAAAAGAAGACATCTTTAGAATTTCCGATACACAGTCTCGCGCGCTGAAGATAATTTTTTTTTTTCTTTTTTTCCTCCTACAGTGTTGCCATTGCTTGCTTTGAAATCACTGAGTTTGTTAATCCAAAATTCGTTAAGAAAGTTTTACAAAATATGAAATCGATAATAAAACAAATTCCAAATTTTTGCTTCCGGATGCCCATATTCGAGTGGAAAACTATATTACTCAAAATTGGATGGATCTAGGTACCGTTGTTTTTTCACAGTGCGAGAATTAAACATAATTCACGCGGATTCTTTATTTAGTTTCTTTAAGGGGGCTCATACACCTTAAATTCCATAAGATCTTCGAATATATGACTGTTGCAAGAATTGGGATAACTTATTTATTTTAAAAGCAAATACTTCGAACTTTTCACAGCTGACTACATAAATATAGCTGCGTTCTGAAGTAGTAATCAGAAAGTTTGTGTTGCCACAAATAGTTTTATAATTTAATCCGCTTTGTGACAAAATCTTTCGTCATGTTTCCACCTTACGTGCACAGTTTAAAACATTCTGTTGCATAATTTAATTCCATATTTAATATATAGCTTTTATAACATTTGTAAACTACTGTGAACTAAAAATTCTAAGAATTTCAAGTTAAATTTTTATTTTATTTGGAGTTGAGTTTATAAGATATATTTTAGTAAAAAAATCTGTAATGTTTTCGTCCATAAAATTTTTTAATATTAAAATATTCATTAGATTTTTGGTTCAGTTAGAAAATAGTGCCCATATAAAGAATTCCATCCAATTCCAAGTATGTACAATTAGCCGCTTTTAAAATATCATGCTCGCAAGGTGGAAACACGAAGAAACGTTTTGTCACAAAGCGGATTAAATTTCAAAAATATTTGTGGCAACACAAACTTTCTGGTTACTAGTTTCAAAAGCAGCTATATTATGTAGTCAGCTGTAAAACGTTGGAAGTAATTGCTTTTAAAATAAATAAAATATCCCAATTTTTGCAACAGTCACATATTCAAAGATCATAAGGGGTTTAAGGTGTATGAGCCCCCTTAAATAAAATGCAAGGCTCTAATATTTGGCGCCAACAATCTGAAACGTCAAACTCCGTTTATAGTTAACCAACCCAAATGGCAAAACGAAATCAATAGCCCTTCTGGCCAAATTACTCCTTTTGGTTGATAAATTATTCTTATTTCTTTCATAAAAATATTTCTTCGCTATAGCAATGTAGTATATTATTCAGTTACACACTATCACGCCAAATCAAACAAAAGTAAATTACCAAAAGCAAAGTCTAACTGGCATTGATTTCTGCATTAATAAGTGTAACATTTTTCTAGAAAATGAGTAATCTTCATAACGCTGTACATGTTTCATGAAGCCGAATATTTACTTCAATGCGAGTAAATATTATAATTTACATCCCGAAATTCTTGGAGTTTTCATTAAAAAAAACTAAATCTGATAAAATATCTGAGATTATTGCTGTTGTACAATACCTAGGATTAAACGGATGCGAAAAAGTAAAAAAAAAAAAATTCTTTCTGTAGTGGCCTTAGTTTTTATTCAGAAACTTTAACTCCTAAACAACTCTTTCTCTCTTATGATCTCTTTTTCTAAAAGTTTAGCGTCTCCGTTTATTTTGAGCTCTCGTATACCAAAAATTCTTTTTTTGTAATATTCTGTTATTGTATTTGGCTGAGGAAAGTTTACTTTTAACGACTCACGTATGTAAAAGTAAATTTTTCTTTACCGGAGCGATGCCAAGTATACTTAATTTATTGTATTTTGAAAACCCTTTATTATCTTCTCCTCTAATTGACAACTACCACTGTCGGCGTTTTATTGTGTTCCCGAATGTTGTTTACGTATCTTTGAAAGTTTTTGGAATTTGCGCTTGTTATTGAATGGTATTTCGAAGTAGAAAGATATATGACTTCATAAAGTAAAGAAAAAATATTTGAAGAGATATAGTTTATTTTTAAATTTTATTCAGGAATTTAAAGTCACAAAAAGAGAGAGAGAGATACAACCGCAGAGAACGTCTTTCTGTCCAGCTTAAACTATTCATAAACTATTCATGTAAATATACCAAATGAATAAAAATCAAAACCATTCTTCGTCCATCTCAGAATATGCAGAACCGCATCGAAACTGGAATGCAAAAGAAATTGTGTCAGAATATTGCAGCTGCAAAAATTACGGAGACTAAGCTGAACTTTACATTGAATTTGTATATAATAATGTAGTCAGTAAGTTTCTTGAAGCAAAAATCTTGAAGAATTAAGCATAACCTTCCAAAGACTTGCTCCCAAGATCTTCCAGTTGCTAGATAGACGTGTTGAATGTTTCAGGCTAGGAAATTGCAATAGGAGTGCCATGGGAGAATTACTCAGCAAAACGCTCGCTTAATAAAAATGCCATGCCTTCCTTATATTCCTTTGCATTGAAAGGGAACTGAGAAAAGGGGGCGAGAACTTAGTTGGCCAAATCAAGGTGGTGACGAGTTTCGTCTACCACAGCTGTAATTGGGACACATCTGTGAAGTAATTAGATTTCTCGAAACAGGTATCTTGGGGAATTAATCAGGTTGTCAGCAGAAATCGAAGCGGAGTTTTTCCAGGGATTAGCTAATGTGTTTAGTGCGCTACAGGAACTATGTGGGAGGAACGCCTTCTCTTCCCTTCAATATGAACAAACAAATATGGAACGCTATATCATTGGACTGATTGATCTAGTCGACGATGTGAGCTTGCGTATGATATGGCGGGCGACGTTTCAGTCCGACAGTATGGTAATAAGTGTATCATGGATATATCATTCAGCAAATTTCAACACATTGCACTGCGAAAAGAATGATGAAATGTCATCACGCAGCGTTTGAGAGTAGCGACGCTTTCTATCATGCGTGTTTGTATGATGGATGTTCTTTAAAGGATGTACTCGTCCATCTTAACTGTTAAGGCCAACTTGCGGAAAGAGAACTGCACTCCAGATGTCATTTCGTTGCCTATTAGCCCTATTAGCTATCATTGCCTTCACAATAATAAGCAATGAGCATCCAGATCAAAGTGAAATTGTTTCCGGTTGGTTATCTGGTCTTCAACAGTATAGCGTGGTTCCCGCTGGATGTCAAACTGCTTTCTTTATGTGTCTGGCCAGCACACAGAATATGCCTTTATTGTATTAAAACGGCACCTGATTTGCCTTTATTACATTTACTATCTAAGAGCGTCTCCAACAATAACATATTTAAGGATTCATTTCCCGTTGACAGCCTGACAGTTGTACATCCCAAAATCCTGGCAAACTAACCTGGTATTTAGCATGACATTACCTTAATTGTACGCGGTTGTATTAAACCCAGGAGTAGCTTTAGAACATAATGATATCTTTCATATGTGGATATTTTATCTGACTAAATAACTCTACGGATCTGGGACTGTAAAGTCTTCTTTTCTTCTTCATATCATTGCATATATGAGTTTTCATTATATATTGCTTTTTGACGTTAGAAAAGTCTACAGCTTAGACTTTCCTTTTTAAGTTTACATTTTACTACGTTACTCTGTGAGAGCATTTATCAACCCGCTGCTTGCAAGAGCAAATCTTCGGTTTATCATTTAAGTGACTTGCCAGCCTAGATTTTTGACTCGTTGCCATTAAGCCCTCCATATGATTTTGAGTTTCTCAACTTGAAATAGCTCATTGCTTAATTAATTGAATGATTTAAAAGCAATAATTTATACTTTTATTTTGCTTTTAACAGTGTTTTTAATTATCACTGATATAATATAACTGCACTGGTAATTTTTACAAACATATGTGCTAATATTGTAATGAATAAAATATGTTTTAATACCGTATGCTATGTACCTCAATACGGAATAAAATCCTTTGTGCCCCTCCTAACAAAAGGTGTTTTCGAGAACCTTGAAGGAAACATCTTCTAACAAGATAGAATAGGACAGGATAAATTGAACCGGACGCCATAATTTTACCATTCATTGTAATGTATAGTCCCACCGCACTCATCGTATAGCTCAGCCCAAATTTTAATGCAGAGCACTTCGGAGGACGAATCTAAGGGTCTGCTACTCTTCCTTGCCAGTATGCCCCTCGAGAGGACTTTCAACTCACTAGTAATTGAAGTGCGCCCATGCCGCGCAGGCGCTATACAGTTACAAACATCGATGCCATCTCCGGAATACGACAGTCGGGCTTCGTTGCCGTATTTATTTACTCGACTTCAAATTGAATTAACTATACCAATCAGGGCTGTACTTCTAGCAGCTTATTGTTTTCAGTTCGCGAATGTGATGTCCTGACAAAATAAAATATCTTTTGGTAGCCTCGGAATCAAATGATCCAGGGAGATAAATGAACAGCTATATCTTGAATAATTTAGTCTTTGTTATTATTTAATAAATCCACTTGTCCTCACGTGGCGTTAATTAATAAAATATAATAAATTAAAGTAATAAATATAATTTTATAATGAAATATTAAATAATATTAGAATAAAATAATATTATTAAAAATAAATAAATAATAAAATAATATTATAAAAAAATTCCGTTTTCTACCGTTGGATTTTATCGCTTTGAATAGCTCATATAAAACACAAAATTTTCTGTTTCGTATCTTTAGTTTCCGGGAGATTCATTCTTAAACTTATAAGTCTGTCTTACATGTTTAGCCTTATGTTGTCTTAGAAGTGAAAATGAAATTTACATACCAAGATTATACTATGGTCGCTTTCATATTTTATAACATTTTTAATTTTTATATATTTAAAAGTTTTTTTAGACTTTATTAGACGTATCAGACAGTAATCTATAGTTATTCAAGCTGTTCCCCCCCTTTTATAAAGACGTTGTGAACGTAAATGAAAGAGAAAAGAAATTGTCGGTAGTCTCCACTAGAGGAATTCAAACTGAAGTATCGAAAATTAAAAGTTCAGTTGAAGGAAACTGTGAGCAAGAAATGCCTGTTTATCCCAGCATCTAAGAAGATTAGAGCAAAGAAAAAAAATTCCTCTCATGGAATTAAAAAAAAAGGGGGCAAATAATGAAAGTATTTGAAAGTTTATCCCCCCCACCTTCCAAGCTGTCAAATTTTACTTAGGATCATGAGCTCAGTTTTCCTTTAATTTTTAGCTACGAATCTATCATTCTGGTTGCTAGTCTTTTCTTATTTAATCAAGAAATATATTGTTACGAATTTCGTGCATATATAAAAATAATTTTAGTGAAATTATGTGTAAATTGTAGTATTTCTTGTATAATGTTATAAGGTATTACTTCTCCCGTCCTCCTGCCATGCTTTCGTGGTGTGGTGGTCTGGACGCTATGGGTATGCCAGAGGTCCACGGTTCGATTCCCGGCGAAGGCGTTGCTCATTTCTCATCTTGCCTGCTTCCAAAAATACCTAATGTCTCTACAATGTAACATGAAAAACATTATAGCGCGACGCATCACCATGAAAACAAGGTTAGAGTGGTAAGTCTATTTTACATTCAGGTATATATGGCTATCTCGCCAAGATAATGCCGACAGTTTTGTCGACTAATTTTTGACGCCTAATTTGGCAAGAAATCGACAAAACTTGCCAAACTTAGCGACCAATTGACAACATTTTGGTCCGATCCCTGTGTAACTGTAACAGGTCCGATTCTTATATAAGTGTATCCGGCATTATATAACTGTAACTGTATATGCCTTATAGCAATTTCGATAAATCGAATGTACTGGAAATTTCTCCGCGGACGAGTAAAAACTATATAAGACCGGAGAGAATATCAGTTTTCAGTTTTAGATCAGAGTGCTGAGAGATCAATGTGAGAGCTTTCGCTTTGCATTAACTTGTGTTCAATAGTCTTATTTGAATTATTTATTGTATTTTGAATTATTATTAGTATTTTGAATTGGTAACAACTGATTGTGCTCTGTCGTACTAAGCTGTATGAGTACTTTTGTGAGAAAAGTTCCAGAACTGTGATGTATTTATGGGAAAATAAATGTCTGCAAGCTATCATCCGTTCTATCTTCATTAAATCCATTACGAGCCGATATGCGCGTAGCGATATTTTATTGCAAGACAAATTAATTTCGTCTCATATAACATCGGCGCAAAAGTACTAAGAATAAAATACCTTGATTTTCCTTTCATCCTTCTGAAAGATTAATGGTACCTTCCCCGACAGACTATATTTTTCTAAAACACTTATTTCTCCCGCGTCCTTCTCGACTGTTTACGTAAAAACCCGGTAACTAAAATTGGAAGCCATTGCTAATTAAGATCACGTGATAGTAATCGCAATCATTTGTCAGCTGTTTCTTCTACCTGAGATGAAATCGTAGTCTTTGCCAAAGAGCAAAGGATGCAGAAAGGAGGGGAAAACAAAAAAGTATATAAACTGCATTTAGGTGAGGTTTGTTTATACGCTGAATGACCTACATTTTTTCGTCTTAAACATAGTTGTACAATGGTAAATTCATTTAATTTTTTTAGCATGGTGATTAATTTATTTTGAAGAATTTTCATAATTTTCGATATGTAGGGTAATGGTAGCCAACTTATGTATCCCAGAGAGCCAGTTTAAAATATGCCGAGGGCTGCATAACATATTTTACTCAGAGAATATTTTTGGAACGAATCGTGCATTGATCACGAGGGTTATTTTGTAAGCTTCGTGTTATTTTATATTTTATTAGTTTTATCTTAAAATCTCTTTTAACCGACACCCAGTTAACCGGTAATATCAAAATAACGAAGGTATAAATTTAAATCCGAAATTTAGGCTTATAAGGTATTTCTCCCGCTTTCTTAGCATGCGTTCGTGGTGTAGTGGTCTGCACGCTGGGCGCGTATTCCAGAAGTCCGTTGTTTGATTCCCGGTGACGGCGTTGCTCATTTTTCATCTCTCCTGCTTCAAAATTACCTAATGTCTCTACAGGATAATGAGATAGTCTGCATATGTATCAAATTAGCTAAATTCAAATGTGGAAAACATTAAGATTCTGCCGCCCAGGGTAAGAAGTCTATCGAAACGCTAGGCCAAAGAATGATCTAGAATACAAAGATAAACTTTTGGGC
This sequence comes from Stegodyphus dumicola, assembly GCF_044657685.1. Taxonomy (NCBI): domain Eukaryota; kingdom Metazoa; phylum Arthropoda; class Arachnida; order Araneae; family Eresidae; genus Stegodyphus; species Stegodyphus dumicola. Next base: position 210,673,841 of record NC_140770.1, read on the forward strand.
CCTTTTTATGCGTTGAAATATGGACTTTGAAGGTAGTGTCCAAAATTTCTAGAAAAGGTTCACACTGGAAGATGCCAGATATACCTTGCCTCTGGCTTGGAAAGATGCTAGAAACATTTTTGTCCTTTTTGGCGCAAATTCTGGCTTATGATCATGTTTGCAGAAGACGAGTAGAGTGAAGCTGATTCTCTGGGTTTTAAAACACGTTCGCTGCCCATGGCTGACATCTTGGATTTAGTTACATGTTCGTAGAAAGTTAGAAGATGCAGGCTGGATGAATGTAGACAGTTCAGGTTCCCTCACCTTCTCTCAAGATGACGACCACTTATTTATTTGTTAATTTTGCACACTGAATAATATACGAACCAAATATAGTATAAATTTATGAGAATATAGTAGGCGCTAATGAAGAGTAAAAAGTTCACAGAATCTGCCGTACATGGACGAAATGCATGGTAAATTAATGTAACCTAATGATAGAAGCATTTCGAAAGGTTTCTCTCAAAGAGTTTGTAACATCAAGAAAAGACCTAAAAAATAAGCAAACAAAACAAACTATGAGGTATTTTCTCCCTCCTTTCTACATGCTTTCGTGGTGTAACGGCAGCACACTCGGCGCGTGTTCGGGAAATCCAGGTTCAAATCCCGGCGAGGGCATTGCATAATTTTCTATTCTCCTGCTTCCAAAATAACGTAATGACTCTACAGTGGCATCCGAACTAAAAGGTTGTGGAAGATTCTTTACCATCAGGGTTTTGCGATTGGGTCCCCTAATCTCCAGTCACCCTTTAAAAGGGGGAGTATATAAGGTATTTTCTGCCTCCTTTCTGCATACCTTCGTGGTGTAACGTTAGCACACACGGCGCGTATTCGAAAGGTACAGGTTCGAGTCTCGGCGAGGGCATTGCTCACTTTTTGCGTCTCCATAAAAAAAATCTTACTATCTCTACAAAACTTTCAACTAATTTAAAATTCGTTTTCTAAATAATTTTCAAAACATTAATAAACAATAATATCAACATGGAAAATAATTCAAACTTATGTTTACTTTCGAATTGAAATCTAAAGTTTGATACCAGCAAGACAATTTTGTTAGTTACTTTGTAATTAAAGTACAGATAAACATTAAAATTAACTAACAGCTAAATATTAAAATTTCAGGCTGACATTTACTTAAAATAGTTCTAACATGTTTAACTAATCATGAACTATCGTACTTTAATTTAAATTAAATAAAATAATTTAAAGTTTAACAAAACTTGTGAATAAATAATGGCAATTAAGCGTGTTCCTGTGATTTATTAAAATTGTCTTCGACGCTTAATAAAATATATATTTGTGTATTTAAATAGTTATAAATTTTTTATCTTTTTATTCTTAATGCAAAAGTTCATAATTGAGTTTATTTTATTATTACTCATTTATTTGACAAGTACGAATAAAAGTTTCAAAAAATTTACCTTCAAATCTTTAAATAAGACTTATATAGCACTGTAAGTTAATAAGCTATATGAACATAATAAAAATAATGTAAACTCTAATTTCATTTAACTTAAATCTTGAAATATCTGCAACAAATACGTAACTGAAATGTATTCCAGGGCTTCATAAAATTGCTTCGTTGCCGCAAACGGCCAGAAGATTAAGTAAAAACAAATAACGTAATAGTAATTCCACCCTTAAACTGCGTAGAAATTGCTGACTCTGATGTTTAAAATTTGATATTTAGCACTTTTTGAATTTTTATTACCTTAATTTAAATACGCCTTAAGTTAGAAATAATAAAGCATGTAAATTGCACAGTAGTTACGACTCTTTACTCGCGATAAAAGCTAAAACTCAAGTTGCGAAATACTCATAACAGATTGTATCAGAATTTAAATCCATATTCATTCAGCGAAATATATATACAGAGAAACCTTCCTAAGACGATCACTCCCAAATTTAGATGATTTGGGGTCTGCATGGGGAGGTAGTTCAGTACCTGCATTTAGATAAGCTCAAAAATGTTTGTCCTTTCTGAGGTGGTAGCCATGAGAAGTTTCATTTTACATGCTTATAAGCTCAGTTCAGTAAGTATAGAAGCCTGTTCATTAAGACACACAAAATGTTGTACTGCCTTACATTTGTAAACGTGTTTATAAAGAGAATTGGTCGAGACAAGAACAAGTTATTTTATCTTCAACCTACTTTAAATACTGCTATGATACCTGAAAAGAAAGTTTTGCCATTCAGTTTTAACAAAGAGACAAAACAACAATTGACACTTTGGAAAGATTGTAGTTTAGCATACATGGATTCTCCAGTCCTACAATGTTCACGGTTTTACGGAACCATTTTCATGTTTATTGATTTAAAAAAAAAGAAAAGAAAGGAAACAAAAGAAAAAGAAAAAATGTGTACCTAGTACCTGCTTACCGGAAGAGAACGCTAGTACTTGCAATTATATTAATAACATTATAAAGACGCTGGTACCGCAATTATTGACGATATTATAAAAAATCCTTCTACCGAATTATTGACTAAGATGTGTAGGTTTCTTAACATGCTGAAGAATTAAAGATGCTTGAAGATAACGCTAAACCACATATTTCCAACCATATGCAAGATTTCAATTTTTTAAAAAAGGGCATGAAGTGTTGCGCACTTCAGTTACGTTACACTGTATAGCTACGTATGGCTTTTTTTTTTCTTATCCTAAAGCTAGAAAAGAACCAAAGGGTAGAAGGTTTTGAGACTGAAATAGCAGCTGTAAAGGCCTTTAGAAGTGATTTTGAAGAGGCTGGAAAGAAGCGGCTTTGAAGTAAGGTCATGACGATGACATAAAGTTATTTCACTTCCAAGACGAATAGCTGAGGGTGACACAAGTGCCAGCACATCAAATTAAAATCACATCGTCAACTCTACTCCAGAGTCATGAATCTGCAAAATTCTTGTTTCTTAAAAGAAGGAAGGACAACTCTTTTAAGACTCGGTTTCGCTTAGTTAAAAGAAAATTCAAGTTACGGCTTTTTGCACAATAACTCACACGCTCATCTCAGAAAATGCACACCTTTCATTTGACATTGTTTAATAGCATAGATAATAAAAGCTATAGAAAACAAGAAAAACGCAGATTTCCTTACTTCAACTGGAAGGTGATGATAAACCTGTATTCTACATAGTATATGTTGTGAATGCTATGTTGAGTCAATACATGTAATAGTTTGACTTAAATGATAATTCCAGAATGGGTTATGCATAATTTAATTCACAGTAATAACAGAAGACGTTAGAGTTACAACCTCAAAACAAACTCTCTTTTGCTTATATTTTTTCCTGTTGCCAATCTAGAGAAACTAAACTTCGCAATAACAAGATAATATTATACGTAGATGGAGCTGCTACATATATTTATGAGAAACATCAAGCGTTTAAGATATTCTTAATGTCATTTAAGGCAATAAAAAATCCAACTTCTTCTGTATCAAAAGAAAAGCATTGCAAATTTTAGTATTGATTTGCTAACCTCAGTGTTAAGGGTATTCATTGAAATTCTTTGTTATGTTCCGTTTAAATGCTTTCAAAGGCTGTCTAAACGTTCAACAAGGTGACAAGCTCAATTCAAATTCTTTCATATCTTATATACGTGTGTGATTTAAACAAACCATTCACATGAGCAACCTGATTAATTTTATCTTTGACTTAAGGTACTTTGACGTAAATAATATGCTAGCGGCTGTTTTGAAAAACACCCACTTTGAAATCCGTTTACGGAAGTGATGCAGAAGCATCCAGGAAGTCATTTAGGTCTTCAGCCGTTGAGGGTGAGACTTGATCTTTCCGTTTTTATTTGCTCTTTAGTTATCTCTCTCGTGTTTTTTCAGCACATTTCTTTTTTCTTCGGATGAACATAGATTGTCGAGCGCAAGCGTCGTTTCGACGGTAATTCATTTCGACGCCTTTTTCTGCTTAAGAATCAGTTTTATTTGTCATCTGCAGAGCGAATGCTTCCCATATCTTCTGAACGTGTTTAACAAAAGGTGTTAACACTAAAATAAAAGAAAGCGTGTCGTTCTCAGTTTTTATGAAATCGTGCGTAAAAAAGGCTGATCTCTCCATCTGTCAAGAATAACATGTTTTTGTTGCTGTGTCTAGCTTTTCTTTGTTTGTTAGATGCGTCTCCCACATATTTTCAAAATGAGTGTTTGCAGAAATACTGCTGGCATTTTGCTAGCGCCAAAATACATTTTCAGTTTTTAAAGATAATGAGATATTTAAATATACTAATGAATTTAAATTATATAGTTCAGTATTAACATAATTAAACGTCTGTTGATCATTTTTACTTCCTTGTACGAAGTAAAAAGGAAGTATTGTAATCGCGAAAGGTTTTAGGCAGCATAATTTTTCGTGGCGTCTGTACGAACGTATCTCGCATAACTCAAAAACGAGTAACCTCAGAACGTTGGAATTTCGTATATAGGACTGTAACATGTAGATGTGTACCTCGTATTTTGGTTGCAATCGGCCGCACCAAACGTATAAAATATATTTTTATATATATCCACTCTGTTACCCGGCTCACTGATCTCAGTTTCTTTACTCTTATATGTTTGTAAATTGTACATTTTTTGCTTTAAAAATGATTGAATTATGTTGTTTTTATCTTCCAGTTAAGGGTTTTATGCCTTTAGCAAATCTGTATGCAATATTTTTAGAATTATCAACAATTTTAAAGTTGTTTAAGTGCCGCTAAGCCTTTTTTTTTTTATGGCGGCCATTGGTTGTTTCCATTTGAAACAGCAGACTAGTGGATTTGTTGCCAATCTAGAGAAACTTAGCTTCGCAACAACAAAGATAACGCCTTCATTTATTATTGCGAATTAAGTCATGCTTAATCCTTTCTGGAATTTTTTCGAGGAAATAAGTGTTTAAGATTTATGTCGTAATTTTTAATACAGATATTTTGAGTTTTTATGTATTTTTGCCTTGTCGCGAAGTGAGAACTGAATGAATTGAATGAGAAATACTCAATCGTCTGTGAAAAACTGTTTCTTTTTTGTTTTGTTTAATTTCTTTTATACATCATTCTAGCTTTATTATAATATTTGAATAGAGCATGTGGCAACGTTTAAATAATTCTATTCTTTAAATGATGTAAATTTTGAGCATTCTGAGTTATTATATGAACGAAATATAATACTGTTAAGTGAATATAGCGCCAGAGTGTCGCTATGGTAAACAAATAAAGTGAGTTTTAAAGAAGGCATTTTTTCTATTGTGGTTTACGCGCTGTAAGCGAAGTAGATTTAATTCAATCCAATAAGTGTAAATGAAATGCAAGAAAATATGCGTATAATTTAATATTCCGTACAAGGAATGATGTACACATCAGATTTTTTAAGGTTAAAATACAGTTTGCTCTAGTCAACCTTTTTAGACTACCGGAATTATCGTCCTGTTTTTATCTTTTCTATTCAGGAACGCTATTGTAACAACAGATTGAAAATCAAATTAAAATATTTATTTTCATATCAGTTCAAAGTAACGGAAAACTAAAGCGTTAAAGAATTAACTAACTGGATATGCATAATGATTCAAATTATTCGCAAATCAGTATTTAAATTTAAAATCTGTACACTGGTTGTATTACTCCGTGATTGCTAAGATAATTTCATTAGCCAATAGCACAGCGTAAAAGGTAACAGAGAAGTTATAGCACGTCAGGCTGAGTTTTCCAGCTCTCTCTGAACTTACGGACACTCTCGTTATTTAAACGCACTTCATTTACATTTTCTGGTAAACTAGACGGAACAACAGACGTGCAGGGCGGATTTAACTTAAGGAATAATGAGCTGAAAATAAACATTTCAATATTATGAAGAAAAATATATGTCTGCTTGAAATTTAAAAATCTGACAAAATTCGTATTTAGATTGTTATTGATAAGGGGAGTCAGAACCCCCTGTACCGACCATGTTAAATTGGCCGTTTTCGATGTACCTTTTCTCAAAATCTGTTAGAGGTACTTGCTTGAAACGTTTTGTATAATTTAAGTACACCTTTCGGATTATAATGAAATGAGCTTTTGAAACATTTTGAGTTTTAGAGTAATTTATGGAATATTTTGAATGACACTTTTCTCAAAAAACAGTTTGTAATTTTTTTTTATCACAGAAAACCCATTTGAATAATTATTAGGAAGCATATAAAATAAGCCATAAAAATTTACATACATATGAGCAGTAGTCCTGAGAAAAGGCACATCGAGTATAAAAACACATTTGGAGAAAAACGTATTTTTATGGAAATATAATCATTTATCAAAACATTCGATGATAAATTGAAACTAGATTTTTTACGGTTTTAATTTTTGTAGAGGTTAAAGTATGGTATTTTTAGAAAGGCAAAAGTGTACAGAATTTCGAAATGCAAAAAACTCAAATTACCATTTTAAAAGTTTTTGGCTTAAAAGCGCTACATTTTACTATATTCTATAAAGTACTCTAAAACTCAAAATGTTTCAAACGATCACTTCAGTATAATCAGAAAGGTGTACTTTAATTACACAAAAAAATTCAAACATGTATCTACAGCAGATTTTGAGAAAAGGTACATCGAAAATGGCCAATTTAACATGCTAGGCGTAGGGGGTTCCAACTTCCATTTTAACTCCACTTTTCCATTTTAACTCAACATTAACGAGAAAATGTAATTTATAATTATTTAAAATAATATGTAGTTACCCAGATTTTATTTTAAGTCCCTTCAAATGAAGCTTTCCGGATAAGTGACGCAGAATAATTTTGCTCCTTGAAAACGAAGGACCTATACCTGCAACTTTTGAAACACCCGGAATCGCAATGAAAACTCGTGCGTAACATCTCTCTGAGTCTATCATTTCTGAAAATAGTGTTTGTCTAAATGTTATTAAATAATAACAATGCTAAGCATCTCACATAATCATATTCTTTAAGGCGATCGCCTCCACGGAAGATCCGAAATCCAAATCGTGGGAAATTGCATTGTATTATATACTTGCTAGTAAATGTTTCATCGTATTAAACGTAATCTTACATCAATTAATATTCAAACTTTGATTTATTGGCTTTATTTCATCTCTTTAATCGATGCGTTTCTGGCAGATGGGGCAGAGAGCAATCAATGTCCCGCAAAATTCAGAAAACGTTTTCTCTTACGCCAACATGAATTTTCTCTAATTTTTAAATTTTCTTTCTTGTTTTTGAACGTGTATGATTTATTGTTTTTACTTCCTTGTGCAAAGTAAAGGAAATATTGTATTATTTGCGAAACATTTCGGGCATTATATTTCAACGGAAATATTCGTTCTGACGACTGTTTTTTTGTGACGTCTCTACATACAGGCAGAATAGTGGATTTATAATGAATCTTTTTGTGATATACCTAAGTACCTAAGTTTCATACCTAAGTACGTATGCATAAAACGGACATCGGAAATCCGTTGGAGAAAGTTGCAACGGATTTCCGATGGTCTTTGCTTTGTAATAGCTTAAAGAGTTTTTTTTTTTTACTTTACATATATATATATATATATAAAGGCCTGGTAAAGGATTTGTGTATATATATATGTAAAGTATATATATAATATATGTAATATATATATATAAAGGCCTGGTAAGCTATTTGTGTGTATATATACATATATAAATTGTTTGAAATGACAAAAATATTCATGTTTTGGCGGTGCCAGATTGTGTCCCGGTTCCCAAACGTACATTTGGAAAAGTTTATGCTCGTTATGAAAAAATAAAATTATAAGAAGTTTGACTCTCGTACAAAAAATTTGACCTGGATATTTTATTTCAGAACTGGTAATTTTTGACATCTAAAACCGTCTTCTCAAGAATAAAATTCACCAAGTCATATGTTTTTAGAAAATTTTGTAAGTGTCTGACGCATTACTATGAGGCAAATTTTAAATTTTTTATAAAAATATATCCGTAATAATAAAGTAAGTAGTGTGATAAAAGCCTTTGCCCCCATAATATTTTTCCTAAAATTCATTATGATCAGTTAACAAGTACTTGAAATTTTTAATTTAATTGCAAAATATCTGTAGAAGAGTTTTTAATTTTTTTTCAGGAATTTCTTGAAACCAAATGGGAAAACCAGAGCATAAGTTTTGCTAATAAATGTGTCTAATTCTGGCTCTGGAATTGAGAAATTAGAAATTCTCTAACATCTCAATGAGCAATGTGTGCCTTTCATGCCTTAAAACAATATGGCGTAGTGGCTAATAGGTACGCTCAATAATGGTTATGTGGAACTTTCAAGGGGAAGTCAGATTAGAAATTTAACCTATAGTGTTACTTACTATATTGCAAGTAACTCTTCAGTTGAATCGCAGTCACAAAATATATTTCTTCAATATTGTTTTATGATATCAATATAAACTTAACATCAATATTGATTATAACTTTCTCAAACTTTTTGATGCTGTACTTTTTATATACCTTCACTATGTCACGGTTCGTACATTTTCCTCTAAACTTCAGTCTTCTGTGTCCTCTGCACTTTTCCACTATCTTGAGTTAGATAGGTTGAGTTGGTTGATGCGCCAAAAATATCTATCTCTTCTTTCTCTACAATCAGAGCGAAAACATGTCTTCTAGTTCACGGTAGCCTAGGGAAAAAACTACAATGACATCTTTCTTCTTTTTAACTTCATTTCTATCCTGCCTTCCTCTATCTCTTTGCAATCTCTTTTTTTTATAAGGGTCCCTTGCCTCCCCACCTCATCCTTCTTCCTTTCATTGTTTGAGAAGAAGCAATTAATTAACAGCTAGGCTATGGTGAGTTCCAATGGGCGGTTTCAGACATATTTTCAGAATTCCTGTCAGAAAATGCGTCCATTCGTCAACTGATTACTGAAGTAATAACTATGAAATGATTGGTGCAAATATTTTTCTCATAAATCTGCTGTTACAGATTATTATTATCTGTTTGATAAATAACAAATTCACAAGCGTTTTGTTCCTTATTCCTTTTTTATGGTCAAAGAAACATTCTCATGCTAAGGGAAAGTTGCCATCTCTTTTTTTTTCTTCCTTAGATTTGGGATTTATGCGAATTTTCAGTTTAATCATGGAAAAAAAAAGAGTTTTCATCTTCTAGTTAATTTTAAATCAATAACTAAAAGCATTTATAATTAAGATGAAATAAAATGAAAGATAAATGTGAACCTCGGAGTTCAGAAACTGAAATATGGTATTGCTAAAACTCGATGTGAGATTATCTAGTACAAAAATTCGCCCGAGTTGATTTCCTCCCAAAAGGAAGAAGGGATATATCAGAAACAGTTAGGCGCCAACTATAAGAAAATGTTCATTACAAGACTCCGGCGCGGTTGAAATCGCAGCTCAGCATTGCTGAGTATATTAAACATAGCACATAAACGCAGGGAGAATATAAAACCATTTCTTTGCTTGTATTATTAAATATAACAAAATTTTTTGTATTCCTTTCTTGTTTTCACTGCGCACATTATATACTAAAGTCACTAGCTTGCAATGCATAGGTCCTACATCTCAAGCAAAAAAAAAAAAAAAAAAAAAAAATCGCTGTGGGCACAGCATGACTTGTACGGCCTACTAAATTCTACACATTTTTTGTTTTTCTTCAGTTAAACTTATTTCCTGGAATTGTTCTAACTAAATTAACTTATCCCTCAAGGCAAGTTGAAAATGGCATCAAAAACCACAAATTTTGAAATTAAATGTCTCGGTCAATTTTTGTCATACTGTCGTCTAACTCCTTAGAATTTTATTTTTTCATAATGATTATAAAACTTTCCCAAATATAAGTATGGGAATTTGCAGACCACATTAAAAGTTAGGTTTCGTTATTTGTCCAAAAGTAATTTTTAAAAAAATTTGACTTCTGGCCAAAACATGAATATTTTCGTCGTTTAACGGACTTTTAAAGTAAGGACTTTCAAGCCGGGTAAAAGTGACGTGTATATATTTATGTAATAAAAGTAAGTAAGGACAAGACGGAGCAAGCGTCGATGCGTAATACCTATATATTATAGATCGTAGATCCATATTGAAGAGGAAGAATTCTGATTGCGTATCATGCTAATATGTTGACTTCGTAATATTTAAAAACTTGGTAATCGAGGAAGTTGTAATTCCATTTTTATTTGCAATTGACATTTGTGGCCACAGTTCACGTGGCACTCTAGTCGTGCCTATTCAAGAGAATTTACATTTTTGATAATATTGCGATAGGAACAGAGCAGAATGAAACAACGTCCAAGCGGCACAGACGCAAAAGCTAAAGTACTTAGTTATCCAATATGAAAGAACACGAAGAGAAAGGTTTTGGTTTGAATTAAAGTTTAGTTCCCAATAATTACGTCATCAGCACTACTCAGGCCATGCAAAATGGAGCGATCTAGAAATGACGCAATCCAGAGAAGTTATGATTTGTAAAACAGAGAGGGAGAAATATATATATACATATATAATACACACATATATATATGTGTGTGTGTGTGTGTGTGTGTGCTTTTGCTACAGCCGATTGTGGTAAAAAAAGGGATGTGCACAACTAGATGTAACAAAATTTCAACGTTCTACTGCTCATAGTTTTTGAGTTATGCGAGATACATACATACGTACAGACGGACAGACGTCACGAAGCAATTCATTTTTAATCCATTTTGCTATCCGTTTTGAAAAAAAAGAATTCTTCATTCTATCGGTACGTACAAGTGACATGTGAGAGCGGATCCGGACACCCGGGCGGCTTACTAGGTCTATTCGGTATCGTCCGAAATCCGCAACTGTACAACGCAAGAACTCTTTGGCGCTCCAGAAGCGCGGCGTCAGGAGCCCTAATAAACTTTTAATTATCGGTACGTACAGGCGTCTCGACAAAAAATAGTTAAAATGAATTCGGAAGCGGTCAAATGGATGTTTCCGTTGAAATATTATGCCCGAATGTTTTGGGTTTACAATACTTATTCGTACAAGGTAGTAATAAGCAGGCTAATTCCCAAGTACTGCGTCGTCACAAAACCTGGGGCGTCATATATCCCCTTTGTTTCTGTTTAGCTGGGGTTTTTGCCCGGGTTTTAATTCGAAGTAAGCAAAAGTAGATGATTTAAATGGAAGATAATGTTGTTTAAACAGAAAATGGGAATTGTGTGGCAATAACCACACACTCCAAAGCAAAGTCCGCGTACTACTGAATGTTATCATTTGTTATGGGTAAGTAAGGTATCAGCATTTAGCATCTAAGCCTGCTCGTCTTTTTAAGTACATAAGCCTTTTCAATTAAAATTTACACCAGATCTAAATTGAATTACAAGTTTTTAAAGTTGATGCATATCTAAATTTTTCAATGGTAATTTCAATAGTAATTTTTTTATACATTAGTTTTGGTTTAATTTAATTTTTAGCGTGGTGTGTTTTCATCATTATTTCCAACTTTGATTTCAGTTTTAAAGAAAGTTTAACGAATCTTGACTTTCTCCGAAAATGCCGTTTAATGAAAGAAATGCAACGCGCACTACCGGCAACCGAAGAAACCGATAGTAGAAGCGCTGGAAGTTCGTGACCTTTCTTTTCCTTTGCTCGTCCCCCTCAAATAATAATCAATCACGCTACGATAGCGTATCAATCAAATTCAACTGTCAGTCGGGGCTCATTCATTTTGATAAACTAATTAATGAATAAGGAGAAAAATCTCATTTTTTATTATTTCTCCATTATTGGCCTTATTATTATTTCCAAGCAGACTTTTTTTATCTCTTTCTTTATATGAACTGGAATGCTAAGTATACGAAATCAACAAGTCCCAACGACCTGGTGGGTAATTACCGCAGATAAACTTTTTAATCACAATCTGTTCTGTTATTCCTTTGGCGCCCTTTTTTCGATGTTATTTTGTTTTTATTTAGGGTGTTACTTACCGCTGGGTGTTTTTTAGTGTTGGTAGCACGGTAGTTTTTTTTTTTTTTTTTCGTTCGATTTCTTTTATGTCCCCCTTCCACTACACTTACGCACACCATTACTAATTGCAGTAATCAATACATGAAGGGTATTTGAACTTTTACCGATCAACTCGAAAGTCAGCTTGTGGGAGGGGGGATAGGAAGAGCAGTTCGTGCGATTTGTTATAATACCAATCATTAGATTGCGGCAACCATTAAGATTTTGAGTTCAGAAATCATATTTATCGACACTTTAATTAAAATGCTGCTAATTAACGAGAATTATTTTGAAGAAATATTTATCTCTTGATTTCTCAGTATTTTCTTACATATTTTATAGGAATTATCAGATTTGTTTCCCGAAGCGATACACGTAAAAAAAAAAAAAAAAAAAAAAAAAATCAGCCAGCAATCTAACGTTAAATGTTGTATGTGTTAGCTGCGTATGCTAACACAACATCACAAGAACTCTCACGGAAGGACTACTATAATTCCTTACGTTCTTCGCATAAGAGATTAGAATCCACCAATCCACCAAATCAAGATGAGGCGAGTTACTGTGTGCAATGTTGCGGTTCGGACAAGACTATAGAGATTATTAGATTTTTCGGATGGGAAGACTCAGCTGTGCTATCACCCAAAATCTATTCACGAATTATTACGCTTTTTAGGAGTGAGAAATTCAGTAGTGCGTTTCCCAATATCTGTTCACGGATCTTCCAGAAACTAGCTGAAACCCTCAAAGACAGGCACAGGCGGAATGCTGTTACGAATCTTGCACATAGACAGATGATTTTACTGCAGTTATGTGAATTTGTATTTTTCTGTGTAATGTAGCGCGAAACAAATTTTAAGAGAAAGTTATGCCGGAAAAGTAAGCATACAAGCGCAAGTTCATTTAACATTGAGTAAATGGGTATCTCTAATTTGGCGATATATCGCCAAGCTGACAAAGGTTTCGGCGGCTTATTTTATCGCCAAATTTGGCGACCATTTGGCGAAATTTTGGGCTGTTTCCTTTATAACTATAGCAAGTGAATAAATGTAATTGATCACTTTAATACTGGTAACCGTAATTCGACCTCCATATTGCTTTCCAGTAATTTCGAGAAGCAGAAAGTACTAGAAATATCTCAGCAGCCGGTTGAAAACTATATAAGGCCTGAGAGAACATCTGCTCTCAGTTAGTTAGTAGTTGTTGCTATTGCTGCGAATAGTTAGATCAGTGTGAGATGGGATTAGCTTTCTCTTTAGTTGTGCTTTGCATTACGTTTGTTTAGCGTTCTTAGTAGTTTGATGTGTAACTGCTAATTGTCCCGTGTGATACTGTGAACTCTTATACGAATATTTCTGTGGAAAGTTTCAGTGTTCTGAAAAAATAAATTTTATTAACCTATTATCGGACCTGTGCATTCTATCTTTTGCAAACCCGTACGCAAGCAACAATGCTATCATGTCTTAGAATTTTTAACGAGATTTCAAATTTTTATTAACAAGGTTCTTCGTGTTAAAATCGAGTAAGTTATTTAAAATTTCTTCGTTAAATTTGAAATAACTTACTGATTTTCTTTTCTCTGCCATTCAATTTATTTTCCCTTATATTATCCTTTTATTCCGTGCACAGTTACTAACCAAACGGTCCGTATAGTGGTTAAAACAAGAGTTAGTATGTCACGCTCTACTCATGTATCTTGTAAAGCCCCAGGAGCACCTCGCACGAATGAGTCTTGACTGAAGTTCCCTAGAAACACATCGGAGGAACAGATGAGAAGCGAAACGAAGAAAAAACCCCGATTTCGGAAATTGAACACATGAACAGTAGATAAGGTTATAACAAGTTGATTTCGAAAGATAGAACACATCGACCGTAGATAAAGCTACAGTGGACTGGAACATATTTAATACAAGTAATGTAAAATCTTATGTTTGTAAAAAGGTTCTTCAGAGAGAGAATACCTGCCACGTCCAGATAGCTTAACGAAAAATCTGCGCAAAATATAGTATTTGAAACAATAAATGCAAGGGCAAATTAAATACTTTAAATTCCAATACAAGAATGCAAATACAAATTTATACACTGTATAAAAATACTAAAGAGAACAGAATTTACTTATGAAGTAGCTCTCAGAGTAAAAATCTATTCGCAACAGAAAAAGGGAAAATTATACGAATATACTATTTTAAATTTTCAGGGCCTAGCGCTAAAAAGATGGGGGGGGGAGTACGCGAGGAAATAGGGTATTCTAACGTAAATTAACACCACACGGAAGAAGAAACTTGGCAAGGGTGCCTTCGTAGAAGACATTCTAAATGGTTTATTGGTTTATTAGATTATGATAAAGCACTCGAGGGCTATCTGCCTTAAGGGTGGGATGCCTTCATGGAGGACATTTTAAGGGAAACTGGCTCGTATACACGTTACACATGGGGAAAACCACGAAAACACCCATGCAACCAGCCCGTTCGTGGGATTCGAACTTCGGACCGAACTACCAGTTTTCAGCGACGTCACCGCTCGGCCGCTGGTGGGCCCTTTCTAAATAAAATTAGAAAGGGAATAGAAATGGGATTGGTTCGTATGCACATTATATATGGGGAAGGCCACGAAACGGCCATGCAGCCAACCCATTCGCTTGCCATTGAACCCAAATCGAACTACTAGCGTTTAGCGACTTTACTGCATGCCTATTGCCATTGGCTGAGTGGGCATTTCAGACATTTTCTCCGTGTGTAACATGAATACGAGCCAGTTTCTCTTAAAACGTTCTCCACAAAGACAGCTTTAATTAAACCAGCCAACCTTAATTATTAAGGTGTGGATTATCAATTCAATTCATAATCTAAACCTTATCTGTGCACATTGTCTTCTCACAAGTCCGGTCGCTAATGATTTCTTGAAAGTAATAGTAATTTATTTCTCTTTCGCCAGAATGCGATATTCACCCAATGAAAACAATTCCCCCCTCCAAAAAAATCTCCTTCTGTGTTTTAAAAAAAACTCTGTATTTAAATGTTATATAGCTGTTTAATGTATTGTACTACATACGTTTGCTTGACAATGTTACACTTTCTCATTTTATAACTGCTGAAAGTACTAGAAATATCTCGGCGTAGTTCCCGTGAATTATCCGAAAACGATAATGTCCGAAACGGGATCATATTCTGTATCTCAAATAATCGTTTTCGATTGTAAAAGTATTTTGAAGATCTTGCATATTTTTTTTTTTTTTAAATGATGGTCTGGAAGATGCCGCTTATCTTTAAAATAGACTTAGCCGTGAGGAAGTGTATATTTCTTTCGCTGTATGTGTGTCACCTTTTTAAGTTCCAACCTCCAATTACTGTATAATTTTCTTTTAATACGCACCCCTTTTTTTGGATCTCTTTTTAATTATTCGCGAAGAGAGTTTGGGGTGAATGAACACCTCCTGTCTAGACATCCATATTCATTTTTGAAAGGAACATACATTAAATGAAATTACCCTGTTGCATAAAAAACTTTGCAAAATAAGTGGACCAAAAAGACATTTGGCGAGCCTGCATTGAGAATAGCGCCTTCCTGTAGAGTTTTTGCTGGCGTGTTGCCACTAACGTTTTTTGAAGGTCAATTTTTCTTTTCTTCGAGCGAATGTTTTATGCTTGTTTGTTTATTTAAAATGTTTTATTTTTCTAAAATGTGACTGTTGGGTTGAAAAGGAGAAGAGTTACTCTGACATGGATCGGTCTTCTGGCGTTTTTACCTGCATCTTTCTTTATTTTTTTCGGTTATATTTATTTTTGAGAAAGCGGAAATAAAAGTATCTTTAAACCAGGACGTTCAGAAGTCATTTAGGTTTTATCTGACAAGACTACCCAATACCTGAAGTCGTCAGATAAAAAACTCACTAAAATGTCGTCATATTTTTTAAGTATACTTAGCGGGAAAACTTATAGAGCAAGAGGGTTGTTAAAAATTCTAAATTTATACATAGATGTGGCGTAAAATGTTCTGTGAAGGTAACTTAAATATTCAAAATGAGTTTTCAAGGCATTTAGACCTAAAAACTTTAAGCAATCTTTATTTTTTTTAAATGTGCTTCATTCATTATAAGATTTAAAAAATGCAGAATATATTTTATCATATCCCTTCTGGAAATAAATTGCACTTTTTTAAATAAAGACGTCTGATCAAATGATGAAAATCTGATAAATACTAAGAGGAGTTACGAATATTTCTTAACAGATCTGTCCTCTACTCCGTTCCTATGGGACCTGTTACGAGACCCACCTCTATTCATTAGCCTAATCATTCGCCAGTGACAGGTGACTGACACGATAACGTGCTAATAACGTGTTGTTTTTTATGTTGTTGTTGTTATTATCTTGTCCTTGTATTTCATGGAGGAATGGTTGCTAGAGCCTCAAGAAGGTTGGACTCTCCCCTACCACCAACCCACACTACAGGACTTTCGGCTCGCCATGTATTTAAAGTGCCCCCATGCCACAA
This sequence comes from Stegodyphus dumicola, assembly GCF_044657685.1. Lineage (NCBI taxonomy): Eukaryota > Metazoa > Arthropoda > Arachnida > Araneae > Eresidae > Stegodyphus > Stegodyphus dumicola. Next base: position 210,690,289 of record NC_140770.1, read on the forward strand.
AGACTCTATACATTTACAGACATCCATGCCTTCTGCGGGATTCGACCCCGGGCCCTTCGGTACCGGAGCAGGTTCCTCTAACCATTATAACGTCTGGGAGGCTGATGTTTTTGATTCCGAACGAAATTGAAATCAGTAATAACTTTTTAATTTCAGTTTCTTTATTTGTCTACTGTACACGTTTTCGTTTAACGGAAAACGTATGAAATGGATCTTCTTTAGTTTTACGATAAAAAGTAAAACAGCGGATTATTCCGTGAGTCGCGGTGCACGCGCCCGCACTCTCAACACTATGTGTGAGAATGTGCAAAACACAAACACGCGGTAAATCTGACCATGCCCTAATAACCGCTGCATTGTGTTTTAAAGTTTAGTTTCAACGACTACCTCGCCCAGTTTATTCTACAGGTGCATAGTCGATAGTATCGTTTCGACTGATAACTGGGAGTTTTTCGTTTGACTTAACAATTTTAGGTCCAAAGTGAAACCAGTAACACTGGCTCGATCATGCAGAAAGATTCTTTCTAATACGAAAATCAGAGATTCTATTTCATTGCGAAAAAAATCGAAGCAATAACTGAAGTTGTATCCCAGAAAAACTTCAAAGTTAAAATTCTTTGTGAATGTCGATCGGGAAAACATCGAGAAATAGTTCGAGGGGGGGGGATTCGACTGCGCTGAGCTGTCAATGCAAACGTTTTCAGAAACAAAGTACTGATTTTGTTTTAGAAATAAACACATATAATATGAATGAAAATTGATGGTTTGGAATTGATATTCGGTTTTGTGTCTCTACGTCTCCTCAATCACTCTTTAAAGAAGTAAAGATGTGAGGAATTATAGCATTCCTCCGTATGTTCTGCATGTTCCCGTGTTCTAGCATTGTCATGTTCATCATTTTAAGCTCAAATTGCATGTGGGATGAATGCTCGAAGTGAAAGCAGATGACATCACAGAAAAAAATTTAATAAAATTTTAAAACATTTTCAACAATCCGCCCCCCCCGGAAAAAAATCTGAAAGCTTTCAGATTTCATATTACACCCAAAGGAGAGGTTTTTTTTAATTACATACACTTACACATTTCCAGAGCATTTGGCTAACGCCCTTTCCGGCTAAGAATATTTAAAAACAACATTTCTTTAAAATTTTCGATTAGATAGTCTCGTGTGCTGGAGATAAAAATGTTTTATTCCGTACGGTACTGCCACTACTGTCCTTGAAATTTTTGCCTTAATTCTTTGAACGCTGCGAAAATAAAAAGAAAACAAAATAATAACAAGAAAGTCCATAATACATGATTAATATTCAAAAGTTGCATGCATGTTTTTGCTTATAGTTGCAACTGTGGCGGTCAAACTATAACAAAATTATAACAAGAAAGTCCATAATACATGATTAATATCCAAAAGTTGCATGCCTGTTTTTGCTTATAATTGCAACTGTGGCGGTCAAACTATATTTAAATTAAATTTCAGAAATTACTCCGATTGCGATAAAACGGAGGTGCCTAAACACATGTCATAACAGTCCCTTATACAAAATTTCGACGTTCTGAGGCTACTCATTTTTCAAGCGAGATACATACCATACCTACGTACGTACGTATAGAGGTCATGAAAAACAAACCTCTCCTGAATCTATTTTAAATCCATTTTACAATCCGTTTTGGGAAAAAGAGTCTTTTTAGAGATATTATGCAAAAATATCATTCAAATGGATTCGAGAACGGTCAAAAAGGATACAGCACAACTCCAATTATCCGAACTCCGGCTATCCGAATCGCTCCGAATCGCTTTCAGAACTTCAGAATTTTTCAGAATCAACTGTAGAAGAGAAGGAAAAGGAAAGGAAAGAGACAGAAGAAGATGAGGATGACGTGTCACTTGAGGAATTAAGAAACATTCTTTTGAAAATTTCTAGATGTTCAGAAGTTAGTACTGAGCATACAGCATAATGGATGGTGTGTGATTTTTCAGACCTTGGGTTTCAAATTCTAAATAATGATGAACTTATTGGAAGTGTGAGGGAAGATGACCTTAATATCGAAGTTGAAGCAGACACGGGACTATCAGCTACTGAAGAGGTTGCCGGCCTTGAAACTGCGTTGAAGTGGATGGTCCGAATGTGACCACAGGCAACTTCTCATTGTCGAGCGGATGCGCGGCTTGGCTGCCCGAAAACAGATGAAGACATTCAAAGAGCTTACTTTGATCCAGGTGCTCAACAAGAAATGACTTTCAGCAGTTGTAAGTACGGTACAGTACGCTGCATAACATGTACGTAAAAGTGTTTCCTTTTTGTTTTAATTAATTTAAACCTCTTTTATTTTTAAATAGTTTTTTTCTCCCATTTTCAACATACAATATATACAGTAATTAATTAAAGTGCACGAAGACCCTTTCTTTGGAAAAAATCCAATTATCCGAATTTTTTATTATCCGAATGGAGTCCGGTCCCAGTTGATTCGGAAAATCGGAGTTCTACTGTATTTCTCTGTAAATATGATACCCGACATTTTTTCACGATTCTTCTGTACTTCTTAAATACTCAATAATAAATATAATTAATTAATAATAAATATTATTAATTAATTATATTTATTATTGAATATAATTAATTAATAATATTTATTATTAATTAATTATATTTATTAATAATAATAATATAATATTATTATATTAAATAAATAAAAATTAAATACTCAAAGAATTTGAATGTTTTCTTTTTGAAGTGAACGCTTCAATTAATTATATCATCAAATTAATGAAGTTCTTTCTTTATCGATCCAAACTCAACAAAATATGGTATTAAATATTAAAAAAACATTCGCGGGCTTATCTCGTACTATATGCATCATTATTTTTCAAGTGGAAAGAAGCTTGTCAGTTTTATTCAATTCCTTCTTCCTTACCTCATCCTACTTAATCTGAGAAATACAAGACAGCCAGTCACGAGAAAAATTGCTAGTCACGAAATAAGTGATCGGTCGTCGTATCCTGTATCCTACTGTTTCCTCTTTTTTTAGTAAAAAACAGGCTAAACCCCATAAATCAAAGAGTGAAAAATGAATTCTTTTATATTTTTCTCTGAAGAATGAAATATTTGCCAACAAATTGTAGATGAATTTACCACGGCGGTAGGGAAACACGCGCTGCTGTCAAAGCGTTAGATGCAGAAAATTTGTATAATAGGGTGCTGACAATCTAGGATCCTTAAGGGATTCGTGATGTACAATAAATTTTTATTTATTTTTTGCCTTTATTTGCATAGCTATATGCAGTTTGGAAGTTTCGAAAAAGAAGAAATAAATGGCAATAAATTCAGTGAAGTATGTGTATTTTAGAGGTAATAAATTCAGAAAATGTGTGACTGCATATAATTTAACATCTGTTCTAATTTTTCACTGTTGAAAAACTGACATTACTGAATTATTTGTAAGATAGTATCAGTGATATTTGAAAAGAATTTCCTGGAGAACTTTGATCTAACAAACTTTAATATAGATAATATTAAAGGAAAAGATTGAAAAGAATTTGTCATTATTTTTATTACTTAGCGCTTAAAGATATTACGTTTTGTACGTTTTTTCTCTGTCTTGTTTATTTTTTTGTTTTGGGAACTGATTTTCGATCCTCTGTAGCGAAGACGATTTTCTTGCAATTTGCGACCACATATAATACGCCTCAGTGACCTTTTTACTTACAAAATGCGGTGTAGAATTTTTATTTAATTTTTAAACAGCTTTTAAACAGCATATTTTTAAACAGCATATATCTGTTCAAAAAGTAAGATTTAAACGTTCTAGAATTTTGATCTTTTCGTTATCGGATAAATCAGAAAATAATTTTCTTAAGGAAATTCGTTCTGAATGTGTAAGTAACTTAGTTGATCAATTTTGGGTTATGTTTCCAAATTCTATAAATGGGATACTAACAGTATCAGATTGGAAAGTAAAACATTCAAAGAACAGTTCAAATACAAGTAAATTGAATGTAAACTTACATCATCATGTCTTGAAGGGAAGAAGATGTTAAGTACTATTTTCGTCATTATTAAAAGTCTGTCTCTATGTTAAACGGTTTTAAAGTAAATAAACTAAATGGGAAACAAAATAAGGGAAAAACATTTTTAGCTATTGCAGCATTCTTGTTGTTATGTCACTAACAATAAAAGCCTAATGAATCCAAAAATAAAATTGCATTGAACAAAAAAGAAAATTCTGAGGTACAATTAAATTGGTAGCATAGAAATGACATATGTAAGAACACATGAATAGATTTTCAATTTATTTAATTTTTTTATGAGATAGTTATTTAAAATCCATCTTAGCTGTAGTTGTTAATTTAGTCATCTACACATACGACAAGTAAGATGGCGAAACTAAAAACGTTATTTTTACTTTTTAGAGCGCTTTTAAACTTTTGTAACTTAAAAGAGGTTTTGTATACGTATTTTTTCCTATTATCAAATTAAAATACGCCTTAAGACCATTAGCTATTTGGATGAACGTACTATTGAAAAATTCAGAAAGGACATAGAGAGGCTAAAATACAGCAATTTTTGAATAAGAATATGAATGAATTGTAAACCCGAAAGAGTAGAAACATTTGAATACAAACGTTTTTCCACTGCGCTGTGGTTAACATTCAAGAATAACTGCATTATGCAAAGAATCATTCAGCTGGTTACAGTATGAATACGCTTTTTGTTTATTTCCTGTAATATTTTCGTATTATGCTAGGTTTACGTTTTCCAGATGAACGTAGTGATCGCAATAAAGATATTTACATGGTGAAATGTCGTATTAAGTAAGAAACGAAAGGCTTGGACAAAATTTTGGTTTGTAATGTATTAATGAAGTGATGTTATGTTGTGCATTTTCATTAAATGGAGCCTGTTTGAGCATGCCGATCAACCGGTATAGCAGTTAGCGTCGTTGACTGCCGTGCCGAAGGGCCCGGGTTCGAATCCCGGGGAAGGCGTGGATATTTGTAAATGTATAGTGTCAGTGTGGCATGGCGGCACTGTAAGTATGCGGCCAGCTGAAATTCCTCTCGTGTGGTTCGGTGGAAGGGGAGAGAGATAGGAGACTCTCGGACCCGTTCCCCTCGAGGTGCTGCCCATCAAAACTGGTGGGCAGAACTGAGTTAATCGCACTGTCACCTCAATGGTGCTCAAGGCTGTTGCCAACGGCAGGCGTAAACTAGCGCTTTCGTGGGCTTGGGCTGACTACGTCAGACAAGTGAGCAACAACAACAACAACATTGTCTTGTTTGAGAATTCATTCATACTAACATCATCGCGTAACAGAGACTATTAACAGACACTTTAGTTTGTAATATGGATTAGATTATTGAATTATGACAAAATACACTTGGGACAACTGCGTAAAGGAAGGAATGCCTTCGTGGAGGTCTTTCTAAGGAAAACAGGCTCGTATGCACGTTACACAATAAAGAAAATCACAAAAATGCCATTGCAGCCAACTCGGTCTACATGATTTGAATCCATATCGAGTTATTTATGTGCCTCTATTTCATACACTCGACCACGCTGGGCGACTTTTGTAATATGTGTTACAAATTTATGTTTACACATCTCATTTTATGATAAAGTTATTTCGCGGAACTGTAATATATGTTCCCCGTAAACATCGAGCATTAACATAGCAAACCACTTTTATGGCGCTATTTTATATACAGAATTGTTATAAATGATTCATCGGATAGCACCACCGTATTAAAAGTATTACACTTCTAGCAATAAATGATATTCGAAAAGAACTAAAAATTCACGAAGTATTCCATACTCACTGAATATTCATTATGTTTACCTCATTGGTCAGTTTAAAAATACACATTTAATTTCCTAATCTCTTTGAATGAAAATTACTCTTGTAAATCTATAACATAATTCTTTATGTAAGTGTATAAAATCAGAAAGAATTCTGACTTTAAATTAGTAACTTTAACATTAAAAAAAACCAATTTAACTTGATTCATTAATGGAAAAGTTAATTTGTGCAATAATAAAATGTGAATGGCATGAAAAGGATTTAATTTATTTTAGAATTATTATTAATGTATTTTTGTAAACAGTATGAAAATCATACTTCATTCGGAATGAAGTATGATTTATATAAATTTTATGTTCTTAAATTAGTGACACGTTTACTTTAATAAAAGAAAATGAACTGTAATAAAATTAATTGTATATAAATTTTTACATATAAGTTTTTCTTAATAAACGTAAATATATATAAGTTTATATATACGAGTTTGCTAAATAAATGTCGAATGATTAAAACCCAAGTAAAGATCTAACCGCGGATTTTGATAATATATTTAAATGACTCATATTTTTTATACTGTGTGTTCTCATCTGAAATTAAGCCTCTAATAACCCACTACATTGTTTTATACTCATGTTTTGGGAATATGTTTATCATACTAGAATAAAATAGTCTCCCTTTTACTTGGAAGTTAGCATTTTTATATTATTTTATTGCTTCTTATTGAGATCTAATGCGTCAAAGCTACTGTGTGAGTTTTAAAATGCCGCTGCTTTAGAAAGTCCCTTAATCGACACCACTACTTCCTGTGTTCGGTTTCATTATTTTCCGCTTTCTCAGCTGAAGGCAAAAACCGCTAATAGACGTGCGATCGCGACCGTGATATTATCGATGCTAAAGAAAAGAAGCTGGAGAGTCAGAGATTCAATGTAATGGATGGATGGGCGAAAGTTGCTCTCCTCCAGGTTTGATGCTATTCCTGGAGCATCCCCCTTCCCTACTCTTCCTCCATCCCTTCCACAGCACAAGCAGTGGTGTGAATCAGCTGCTACACTACTTTCTCTCTGGGGCCCCATCCCAGTCGAGTTCGGGATGCTGCAGATCAGTCCACTCAACATTTCGTAGTGGCGGTACCATTCCCCTGCATCCCACTCTTTCTGTGACTGGACTCTTGAACATTTTGGACAAAGGGGGGCCGTATTGTCTCGTCCTTGTTCTGTGCTGCGGTCACTAAACGGCCTGTGTGTGTGCTGTGTTTGATGAGGAATTTGCCGATTAATGTTTAGTTGTGTTTTGAGAGTGCCTTAATGTTTTATTGATAAAAAAGATTAAGTGCTATAAGTCTTGCCAAGCTACTCTTCATAGACCACTCTGTTTCGCATTGGCCGTTACTCAAAATGTGTTTTAATTTATGGTTAGTTGAGAAATTCATGAAGCAGAATTAATTAACTAAATGTGTTACTTCATCTCCTTATACTCTTGCATTTTTGGAAAAGAGTTTTATAAGTTATCATCTGACGTATCTCCAATTGTCAAGCACAGCTTCTTGCATTTTATGGTACTTGATATCTGAATCGAAAATGTATTAGTGTGTCTTAATAGTGTTATGTAACTACATGAATGCTTATTTTATATTACGCATACATTTGCAATAAGTACCAATTATTTAGTGACAGTATATCTATCATCATATTCAGAAGCTGGTGATACTAATTCCATTTTGCTTATCTTCTAAATGTGTTTGGAAAAGTGTCTAACAGAAGAAAAATTTCATCCATCTTAAGCATTTTGTATGTTATTCAAGTAAGGTGTTTTAAAGGTTTGCCTCTAAATCTTATTTCCTTTGTAAAGTATTTCAATTTGTTTCAGTTGTATACTGAAGTAATCTTTGTTAATTTGTGACATTATATGTTGTGATTATCATCGATACAATTCAAGAACAGTATAGCTGATATCTATCCAAAAATCATTTTCATTAATCGTTCGTTATCTCTTTGTCATTTATGCTCTTTTTCTTAAAATTATATCTGATTGAAATGATACAGTCTTTAAAGATGGTTTTAAACTTGTTATGCTTCTTCGAATTCAATGAACAACAAATCAGTTGGTAATTTGCAGAGCAATCAAGATTTCAGCCCGTGAGTCAACAATAACACAGACAAACGTCCGAAACCACAGCTATTAAAGCATCTTTGATTATTTTCGCGTGCTTCTCCGTCTGGGCACGCGTTTCTGTTATAAGAACATTTGCTGAGCGGAAGGGGAAGTGGTCCAAAAATTCTGTGAGAAAGAGAGAAGCCGGCTTTTGTACTGATAGACATTTCACACACCCTGCTCAAATTATGCTGTCAGAGAGTTGGTGTATCCGAAGATGATGCATTTCCGTGGACTTATGATGCAAGTGCTTTTATTCAGAAGTGACCAATGTTTACTGTACCATTTAAAATCTCGCGTGGACTCTTTGTTAGGGTTAACCATCATGATGTGTCCAAAAATGTAGAGAATTTCACCTCTTGTCTTTGTTACATTCCCATTAAGTGGACCAATGATGTTTGGACAGAAAGCAAAAACATCGTCAGTTTTTCTGTAAATTGTTCAATTTGTGGAGATAAAACTTCGTTAATTATCGGCGACTGATTTGTTGATGCCCGACCGACAGGCGACGGCCATGTTGGACTGTGAGGACGGCGAGAAAGACGGAAACTCCAATTGCAAACATTGCCAAGGTATGTAGAAACTATCCTTCTCAGACTGTGATCACGAATAGGCATTCGTGTAAACAAATGTTTATTTGAAAAAAAAAAAATACAATAATTTGTACATAAATGTTATAACATATTATTCCGAATGGGTTTTGAACTTTAGTATTTCCTGAAATGTTAAGATAATATGAATTTTGAAGCTTCAGATTTAAAATGTGATATGTTACAAATGTAGCTTATAATAACGGAATCTTTTGTTTTGAAGCAAGACATATTCCATCCCAACGTAATTTTCACCTGCATATTAAACAAGCATCAATTTTTCCAGTGATCATAATATTCACATTACGCTATATTTTTGCTTCGATTTTACTTCTTCTTCCTTTTATTAATTTTCATGCGTTTAAAACGTTTGATTGTTACCTTACCAGTATCTGGTAATTGAATAACATGGTGGTATTTTACAAAATAGAACCGAGAATCGTCTAGGATAATATTAATAATGATAATTTAGAGCTATAAATGCCTAATATTTTTGAGTTTACAAGTTAGAATGTATTGAGACTTAATAACGAAATCATAAACATAGAAGGTTAACCAGAGGGTTTTCTTCGTTGGGAGATAGTAGGAATTTTTTTAATATTTATTTAATCGGTTAATCTCTTTAATCTTTAATTTTACTTAACTTTCTCTTAAATTTCTCGTTACACGACGTATAAATAGAAATCAGGATTTGTCATTTGTTTTTAAAATGTGTTCACATTAAGATACAGTAATCTTTTTTTTTTTTTTTTTTTTTTTTTTTTTTTTTTTTTCATTTTGTAATTTTATCAGATATTACAGACATGAGTATTTAATCAAAACGTAAATACTTCAAGTTAATTGGTCTGTAAAATAAAGCTTTCGGTATTACACTTGTTCCCGTTTCTGTAGAATTTTGTTATTACTTCCTTGTACGAAGTAAAGAAAGTATTGTAATTACTATTTATTACAATATAGCAAGATTATTCTGAAAGAAATTATAAAAAAGAAAATCGAGGAATTCAACGTAATGTGAACTCAGTAAATGTTTACGTACTTTCAAGATCTTAAAGTATGCCTTGTATATATTACCATTTTTAGCCCAAATGGGCAATTTACCCTGAAGGGCTACTAAATTTGTTTTGACATTTTGCGTTGGTTCACTATAAACGGCGTTACACTTTTCAAATTGTTCCCACCAAACACTAGAGGTCTGCATTATATTTAAAGAAATTAAATAATGAAAAATCTGCATAAATGTATGTATGTTTCTCGCATTGTAAAAAAAACAAGGTTATCTAGAGACATCACATTCTGAATAACGTAGTCCTCCACACAAATATGGGCATCTGAAAGCTCACATTTAAAATTTCTTTCTTTCTTGTTTTGTAAACTTTTAACGAATTTTTTATTAACAAACTCAATGATTTTTTTGTGACGCGAAAAAAAATATCTCTAGCGCGCGAGTCTGTGTATCAGAAATACTTTTTTTGCTTTTTTTAAATTATTGCTATTGAATTGAATTTTGTGTTTTAAGTGCGAAGAACATGATATTTAATAAATAAAGGTAACACACAAAATGTTAAAAATTACTTTCTTTTAGACGTAATATAAAATCTGAAAACTTTCAGATTTTTTATCCCAAAGGGTGTTAGCCAAAAAGGCTATTAATTTCGTTTTAGCATTTCGCATCGAAAACTTTAAAAGTCTGAATCACATTTCAAATTGTTGCCACCAAATATTATCGCCCTGTATTAAATTTTAAGAAATTAAATACTGAACAATCTGCGTAAATGTATAGATGTTTCTCTCATTGTGACAAAACAACGGTGCCTAGAGCCATCAAATTTTGAATAACGTAGGTCTCCATCCGAATATGAGCATCTAGAAGCATACATTTGGAATTTGTTTTATAATCTATTTCACATTTTGTAAAGCACTTATGAGTTTTGAATGAAAAACATCAACGATTTCAAAACGAGCAATGGCAGCACTGTAAGCAGGGGAAAGAAAAAAAAAAAAAAAAAAAAAAAAAAAATTTATCTCCCGCGCGCGAGACTGTGTATCGAAATTTCTAAAGATATGTTCTTTTTAAATTATTTTGTGATATTGCTGATGAATTCAGCTTTATCATTTATGTGCGAAGAACATGATATTTAATAAATAAAGGTAACTCTCTAAACGATAAAAAAAAACGCCCCTTTGCGTGTACTATAAAATCTGAAAGCTTTCAGATTTTTGTTTTTATTATTATTGTTTTGATGGTGTAATATTTGATTCAGAAAGTCCTGCAAATTCAAACTCGACTTCAAAGTAATACATTGCAAATACTTAAAATAAAATACTTTTAATCTTTCATGTGCCAACATGCTGCCATTCGGAAAACCATAAGAAATAATATTAATTTAGGTAACTAAATTAATCTATAGTAATTTATAAATATTTACTATATAAAATAAGTAATAAATAATATATAATATAACAATTTAGATTACTAATATATATATATAAATAAATTATAATTTCGAGAACTTTCGAAGTTATCTAAATCAGCTATTTTTTTATTTACGTTATTTTTCAAATTTCTGTGTTTTATTATTCATTTATTTATTAGAGTTTTACATTTCATTTAAAAAAATCTAAAATTTAGTAAAAATGTGCAGGAAAGAATGGATAGAATTCGGAATAAAATCTAAAATGATCTAATTTTTTTTGGGGGGGAGGGGGCGAGTTAATTTTATATTTTATGTTTACGCATATTTCTAGCGTGTAGATCTTAGGGTATATAGTAGCAGAATCTACTATAGCATACTAATTGTCGTATCAAGCTCCGTAGCGCAGCACCTAAGCGTAGTACAGTTGGAAGTATTCTGTTATCGATTACAGATCATTAAGAAATCAACATTTTCACGGAATATTTTTCTCTGCCATGTTCACCGCATTGTTGCAATGGACTGCATAAATGATGTTTAACTTAACACAATTTTCTTTTTCTCTTCCCCTCCTACCGGGAAGAATTCTAGGCTGTGCATGCTTATATATTTAAATATAAAACAATTTTTTGGAAGCAAAGAGAATCTATGTTCCTTTTGAACGGCTAAACAAAATTCTTAAAGATAAAACAATCAAATCATGTGCTACGTCGTATTATGTTTATGTGTCGTTCCTGACAACATTAATATTTATAGGAAGAGAAACATTTTAATGTATCACTCTGTTTTATGCAGTATTGTCTATAGCTATGCTCCTGCGCTAATTACGATAAAATCGATCCATATAAAATGTTTTTGGCAATTTCGACTAGAGTCTTTTTGTCCTTTTTGAGAATACACAGAGAAATGCAGAGGTTAAAAAATATTTAAAATCTTGTATTTTAGAGTATTTACAATTTATAGTACACTTAGCACATAAACACATTTAGTACAAAAATGCGTATTTATTTATATTTATTTATTTTTCAAGAGACTTTAATCCTGTTAATTTTTACTTGTAATTATATCCACTGGATGGCATTGTGTCTCGGAATCATCAGTGTGTTCTTGTGAACTGTTATTCCGCCTGTGAACTAACCATTCTTGCCTAAGTTAACATTGCTCAACAGTAGGGGCTCACAGCGTGGTCAATTTCATCTTCTGGAGGTCGATAAAATTTTAAAGAGGCAATAATGATAAAGGCATCGGTAATCTTTATGTACCGGCAATTTTAATCATAATCAAGATAGCATTAATTGCAATATATATTGATATAATTGATGTTTAATTGTTTATTTGTGTTAAACTATATCATGTAGTAACGTATCATAATCGAGAAACGAAGAAAAAAGAACCGGTTGATCTCATAATACCAGCTAACAATGAAAACAATGAAAATGAAGAAGGTAAAACATCTATAATTTCCAACATTTAAGTGAAACAAATCGTTGAATAAGGCAATAAGGCACTAGAACTGTCTGATTTTGCAATGACCAAATGCTGAAAGAAGGGGCGCTTAATGAGAGGCATTGAAAAAACATCTGTGCTTCTTTTGCCCTTTTTTTGCGTATGATCGAAATCGAATGTTGTTAAATTAAGTTGTCTGGTGACTTGATCCTTCAATTAGCTATCTTCCTCTGCCACTTGCCAATTTTTACAATCTGTTTTGATTTCATTGATGACTTTACTTAAGCTTAAAAAAATTATTCTATGATATTTTGATCATACGTAGGTAAGTTGAAAAATAAGTTTCCTCTGTCGACTGTGGTCAGAATTGTGTATGAAAGTCAAAAAATAGAATGAGACATTAAAGATATGACATACCTTTATTTTTCCACATAGGTACCAAGTACATTGAGACATTTGTCATATCGCATGATAAGCTTCAAAAAGCCCTCCAGGAAAAAATCAGGGCTTTGCATATGGAAGAAGCGTTGAACGGCTTGTTTCACTTCAGTATTGCTTCCAAAGCGCCTTCCCCCGAGATTTATTCGCTATGAATGGGTACATGGAGTATCAGGAACAGAAATTCATAACCGCCTCGTGGAAGACTATGGGCCAGGTGTGATGTCGAAGCAAATGGTGCGGAGATGGTGTCGCACATTCAGTGATGGACGTCAGCAAGTGGAGGACATACCGAGAGCTGGACGGACGCGCACGGCCACTACAGATGCAAATGTCAGGAAGGTGGATGACATGATTAGAGCGAACCGGCGTATCACCATCGATGAAGTAGCGGAAGAACTTGGAATCTCACATGAGCGAGCTCAAAACATCATCCACGACATTCTTCGATACAGAAAAGTGTCAGCACAATGGGTGCTTCGACAATTGACCTCGACTCACATCTGGCGTTCTGCTGTTGGATGACAATGCCAGAGCACATTCGGCGACGGCAACGCAAAACCATATTGCAACTCTTGGTTGGGAGCGCCTACACCATCCGCCATACAGTCCTGATCTCGCACCAAGCGACTTCCATCTGTTTCCGGCTTTGAAAAAAAATCTCGGGGGAAGGCGCTTTGGAAGCAATACTGAAGTGAAACGAGCCGTTCAACGCTTCTTCCATATGCAAAGCCCTGATTTTTTCCTGGAGGGCTTTTTGAAGCTTATCAAGCGATATGACAAATGTCTCAATGTACTTGGTACCTATGTGGAAAAATAAAGGTACGTCATATCTTTAATGTCTCATTCTATTTTTTGACTTTCATACACAACCCTTACCACAGTCGACAAGGGAAACTTATTTTTCAACTTACCCTCGTATTAACCGAACTGTTGATCACAATAAGGATTTATTTCTCATATTTTCCTATACAAAACAAGCTAGAAATCTCCAAACAGATAACAATATCCGAAAGATAACATTAACCGCGATCACATTAAGCGGCGTCAACTGTATCGAAATAAACAAATGGACAAACGTGATTACATTAAGCGGAACCTACTACAGTTTCAATAAAAAAAATAAATTGAGTATTCTCATTGTCTTAAATATTTGTGTTATTATATAATATTAAATTCAGTAATTATATAAAAAAAATTACGCTTAAATTTGGTATTTTTCCTTACAAGTCGACAAACGTTTCGATGATAATTCTAACGAAGATTTACTGATTTTTTAAAATTATATATTGAATTTTCTGCCAGTGGAAGTAGAGGAAGGTACCAAGAGTTAAAGGGTGACTTGCAGGAAGTATTTATAACCGACCCTGCTCCCTCAATACGTCATTGTCTGATTTCAACCCCGGGAGACTGCGTGAGGTCCGAGAGTAGCTTCTTCTCTCTCTCTTTTCTCTCAGTTCCTTTTTGCTCTCGAAAAACATTTTGTTTTACAATCGAAACCAGCTTGTGAGGAAGATTTGATGGCTCTCAGCATTGAATGTCAGTTTGTGCTTTTTCATATGCGTCATTTCCACTTTTATTTTTCCTTCGAGAATAAATGTCTTTAACATTTCCTGTTCCTGCTTTCAATTTTCTTCGAAAATCTTGACAGCAGTATACAAGCGGAAAATAGGTCTTTAAAAATCGCATTTGTTATTTTACGCTGGATGTAATTTATGTAGATTAAATGGAATTTGTTAAGGGTGTGTCCCGTGGATTCTTTTTTTCAGGGCGTTGTGTATGAGTACAAATACATTCGTTACATGTATGTGCGTTGTACTCAGTTTGAATTTATCTAGTTTTGGAATTAAATACTTTGAAATCATTCGCTTTAAAAATTAACAATATTACGTAATGATTGTTTAATGAATTTTCCCCTTCCCTAATGTGTGGTTCGTGCTGTAATTGGTATCGTGTCCAACAGGCGATCGGAGGATCCAGAATTCGAATCCTGGCGAGAGCAATACTGATTTCTCCTACCTGTATAAAAAATTTTACGTAGCTCTACAATCGTGGTTTTTTCATCTTGAAGTGTATGTGTATACGAATAAATGAAATGTAATTTTCCAGTTAATTTGCTATTTTTACCCTAGTTGATAAGTGTTTCGAACAGACAATATATATGTACGGCAATCATATAGAAACGCTCATATGTAAATGGGCTGCTTAGCTTGACCTTAATGACCTTTAACTCAGTTATGTTTTTGTTGGATAAAATTAATACAGATGAAGAATCGCCAGACTGATGGAACTCGACAGGTTTAGGGAAGGGTAAATTAGAGTTGTTGAAATACAAAATAAAGTATAGCATTATGTTTTTATATTCCCTATTTATTTCCCACATTCAATTAATTAGATTTCATATATTTTTATCCTCCTACCTTATTATCTAAAGTATATATAAAAATTATTATACCGATTCGAATATTTGACGGTCTCAGGTATAAGATGATTCTACGTTTTAAAAGATGTTTCACAAGGGAGAAAAAGGTTATCTAAAAGTAATTAAACATCTGAAACATTATAATTTGAATAAAGCTACATATATATGTTTTCTTTAATGTAAAATTTAAGGGATAAGTGATACATTTTCTTAATATATTTTGCAAATCAGGCTTCCCTTATAAGGTCACTCGTCTTACAGAACACCTTGAAGTAAAGAACATTTTAAAAAATAATCGTCTTCTATTTGGACACCGTTATGCTCCTCTAAAACTTAATCCGCAAATTTTAATTTTAGTTCGTGTTTGAAGATAATAATAGTAGAATATGCGATGGCTATCCGCTTTCTTTCTTAAATGGCTGGTTAAACCAAGAAATCCCTATATAATATAATGAGTACGTTTTCACTGGAATCGAATTTGGGACGAGCCATCGATATTTGATATTATTTTCATGCTCACTTATGGGTTCATATATAAGTAGCCTCTTTATTTGTGTTATGTAGTTGGGACAAAAAAAGATTGCAATCATCCTTATGCCTACTCCGCCTTTGAATATTATATCCACTTGGAAATCAAAACTCTAGCTTTCGGTGATCGTATCCACACTCTTGCTGATTTGACCCTTTACTATATTATAGTAAAATATAATAGACAGCTCAACAGTTTCATAATCAAAATATAATAGATTTAATATTTTTATCTAAATTTTTGTTTTCTGAAAGTAATTTTCTTCTTTCATGCATAAATATACTCTACAATTAAATTATTTGCATGATACCAAGCTGTAGCTTGCTGATAGAATATGAAAGAACAAATACAGGTCGGGTCTGTAGTACCACAGATGATTAAGGAATTGGTGAACTTAGATAACTGTTACGCTTCCCCAGTTTTCAGGGAGAACGACTGGCGGGCGTGGTCCAGGGATCTCCCAACCTCTTGCGAGCACTTCCGTCTCGTCGTTTATTTTGAGTGCCCCCTTACCACACAAACACTTATCCGTTTACAAACATTCATGCATTTTCCGGGATTCGAACTAAGGTTCATCGGCACGGCAGTAAGTGTCAGTATCCACTGTACCGGCTCGGCGATAATATGATAGAATAGTAAAAATCCCCGATTTGAAAATTACCTTTACGTCAAGACAGAAGAGAAATACGCCAAAGTAAAAGATAAGGCTTGAAATTTTCGTTTGCCTCCGGATGCTAGTCATATCACACGGCTCAGCAAAAAATGGCTTCTTTTTACTATTAGGTGTTTCGCGATCTCACAGTTTGTTCCTGAGAATCTTTTCTTGCTAATGAACTCAATTATTTGATACGAGTTACTACTAACCTAGGGTTTCCGGCCGTTGTCATTGATGAAGCCTCTAAAAATTTTTCCTTCCCATTAAAGAAGACATTCCGCTGTTAGAAATAATATTAATAACCTTTTCTTACTTCCACTTCATCTTTCTGTAAGTGCAAAATTCCACAAATATCCCAGAAGTTCAATTTTCAAGTTACTTTCTCGCCTATCAGTAAGATTCGTAGTTAAATTCTTAAAGATTACTTTTCTGACTTTTACTCTTGGGGAATTTATAGAATATCTTGTCAGTACGGTTTAAGATATATCGGCTAAACTAAAAGATCGTTGAAATTTCGCGAATTTAATCATTTTCACTTTGGGTCGACAAACATTATTCAAAAAGCTTCTTCATTAGTGAATTAGATTTTCTTGAAGAGTTTCATAGTTACAAAAGTTTATCTTGCTTAGTTGATGAAGCCATTCTTCCTAATACTTTTAAAATGGTATTAATTAATTTTTCAATTTTCGTTTATATTTCTGCCTACAGATGGTGCTACGTTCTTGTTCGCTTTATTCTTTTTGAATGTAAATACAACTGTGGCTTTCCCCTCGTTGCAGATTTCTTCGCTGCTGACGAAGAGAGACCTGTACCTGCTGCCCTCGAAATAGATCAAATCTTTGCTAAACACAAGGTTGTTGCTTTGTCTAATTTTATTAGATTACTCTATGTGTCAACAGCGAGAACTGTTGGGTGTTAAGTACCTTAGAAACTTTTCTTATGCGAAGGATTCGAGATTTGAATAGGATGCTGATTCGAGAAATGGTAGAATTCGTCTCATTCGTAGAAATAAAAAATCGACTAAGTGCACTTTTTTAGAAATAAGTAATGCACTGCGTATTGAATGATGCGACTCAGTGCTCTTAGTTAGAAATAAGTAATGGACTCAATGCACTTTGCTTGAAATAAGTAATCGACTCAATGCACTTTGCTTGAAATAAGTAATCGACTCAATGCACTTTTTTTAGCAACCAATCGGTACAGCATTGCTGTCTTAAAAAATAAGTACTTTGAAATTTAATGGTCGGCATTTACCCCATTTATAATTTTCACCGCTACGTAGCCATCAACCTTTCTTGGCAAGAATTCACCTTTTCCTCTTTCGTCTCGTAGTACGTTTAAAAAACGGTAAAGGTATAAGCTATCTTCGCAATATTCTTTTTTTTTTTTTTTTCCCAGCGCTGAAAAGAACATTTTGGCAGAAGCATTATTTCGGCCCTATTGTGGGTCAAGGTCGAAAAAGGCACTGACGTCCGGAGCCTCCTGCTCAGAATCAACGTACGTTGTCGCCGGACAGCCGCGCAGCAGCTGGCCGGATTTTGCGAAGGGAAAACGCCGTGTATTATGGAGCTGCGATGCTTCAGAGTGCGAAGAGGGACTTGCGTATAATTGCAAAGATGATGATGCAGACTTTGCACAGTCCTGTAATTTTTTATTTGTTTTGCACCGATTGTTGTTATCTCATTTTCACAATTGTTTTCTAACCCTCACTCTGCTCAGCTGTTATTTACGTTATGTACATGAATATTTGATTAAATTTGAAAACTTTGGTTTAAAATAGTGTTGAAACTTTTAAATAGTGTGGAACTCATTTTCAACTATAAAAAGAAAAAAAATATTAAACATACAATGAATGGGTCTTTGCAAATTTGTCCGCAATTTGACTGCAATTCAAATTCTCTCTAGTTTCTGTTCGTTATTCATTATTTAGGATTTTAATTTTACTTCCTTGTACGAAGTAAAGAAAGTATTGTAGTCGCGAAAAATTTTGGATATCATATTTCAACGGAAATATCAATTTTGACCGTTACCGAATCCATTTTAACTATTGCTTGCATAACTTTTGTACGTACGGACAGAATAAAGAGCATTCGTTTTTCAGAACGGATTATAAAATCGATTACAAATTTATTTTTTCGTGCACGTGTATATACGTACATATATATCTCGCATGACTCAAAAGTGATCAAAAACAAAGTTGAAATTTTGTATATGAGACTTCTATAACATCCAGTTGTGCACCTCTTTTTTTATTGCAGTTTGCAGTACCAAACGTATACATATAGCCGGGTAAAGGAGGTCTCTCTTTCTCTCTTTCTCTCTCTCTCTATATATAGCAGACTTAAAAGACACCAGGCTTTTAGTTTTGCTGTCGTTAGTCACAATCATTACTTCCAATTATACAGATTTGTTTTAAATGATCAAAATATTCATGTTTTGGCAACATAGGATTTTTTTTTTAAATCAGTTTTGGACAATGCGGTCTCCTGCTTCTTATACATATATTTGAGAAAGTTTTATAGTCGTTATGAAAAAATAAAATTTAAAGCAGTTTGATTCCCATACGGCAAAAGGTGACCGGAAAATTTGACCTTTAAAATTTGTAGCTTTTGATGTCATTTTCAACTTGCTTTGAAAGATCGGTTCATTTCAACTTGCCTTGAGGGATCGGTTAGAATTATTTGTGGAAATGTGTTTTAACGAAGTGCAGCAAAAATGCATATAATTTAATAGGTCGTATAAGGAATCAAGTGGTGTCCACATCAGATATTTCGTAAAAACTTCTAGCTTGTTCGTTGTACTTTTTTCTTCCCACTGAAGGTACCATGTTTTTAGGATTTATTTGTTTACGTATACTTAAAGAGATGTGTACAAATTTATGTTCGCATCATTTTACGCAATATACTTATTGGACAGTCTGATAATCTCTCACTACTCACAATGTAAGGTAACTTTCCCTATTAGATCTTAAAATCTCAAACTGACAGCCTACATGCGGCCTTCCAAACAATTTTATGCAGCTCGCGAATTTATTTGACGTAAATTAGTTAGTATTATTATGACAAGAATTTGAAGAAAAAAAAATTATCTCTAAAATTTAAGATTTTAGAGGTTTCAAGTCCAATTTCACATTATCTGGCAACACTGTACGGGGAAAAACATTCTTATCTCCAGCGTTCGCGGCTATGTATCGGAAATACTAAAGATGTACTTTTTTAAATATTTCCTGATATTGCTGTTGAATTGCATTTTATGTGGTTTAAGTGCAAAAACATGATATTTAATAAATAAAGGCAACATACAAAACCTTAAAACAAAGTCCCTTTGGGCGTAATATAAAATCTAAAAGTTTTTGGTTTCTTTTTATTACTTTTTTAAAATTAATTAATGAAATGAATTTTTTTCGTTGCGTCATTTTTAGAGGTGTGTTTTGACAAATATGTAATAAATTCTTTTACTTTAAACACCTCTTCGTACCTTTAGTTAACAAACAAACTCTTTTTTTAACTGAATACTCTACCTTCAGGTAAAAATAAGTAAATGTAGTGGAGATATCACGTAACTTATGACCTGAAAACATACTTCATTGAAATGGCTAGAACTTTTTAGGGATCAGAAGAAACACTAGTCCGATTGACATTTTAACATTTACCAGAGGTTATCAACAGTTTTTACTATGAAAATGGATGACAGGAACGTGAACATTTACAGGAAATTTGTTACAATAAAGAAAAGTAAGAAAAAATTCTTTCATTTTCATAACGTCATACACATCTTTTAACGTCTTACTTTTCTTTTGTCGTCTGCGTTTTTTCTCACAAAAAACAGTTCTATCAGACAGTGCGCAGCGTCATCTGACATATAGTTATTTATTTTTGAAGTAAATTTTAAAGGTACTTGGTAAAATATTTTAAAATATAATTTTAGTGTTCAGTTGTAGATATAAGACGGATTATCGTTTTATTTGGGGAAGTGTTCAATAGTACATTTATAGACCACTAGTTTTTTTTTTTTTTTTTTTTGAAAAGAAGTCTTGTAAAAACAACCCTGCTGTTGCCAGGAATCGAACTCGAAACCTTTCAGTTGTACCAGTTGGCTGCACTAACCAACCATCGGAAGGACAATATGGGAGGAATGTCTTAAATTTCTTTAAAAAATTACTGAGGCATTTTTTATGCAGTGAATAAATGTGTTCTTGGTTGATTTATATTTAGTGAAGGTTTTAACTAAGTATAGCCTTTACCAATTTTGTATTTCTAGGTGTACAATTTATATTTCTTATTAATTAAAGTATAAGGAATATTTTAAGAATCGGAATTTGTGAAAGATTTTAAGAATCGGAATTTACTCTGTGAAAAAGAATTTTGTCACGAAAGCCTGATCACTCGCTCATAGTGATCATTCATTTTCATAAAATTCTGAACCTTTCTTGAAAATTAAATATAACCGAAACTATATGCATGGGATTAATATTAGAAGAAAGAGAACTTATAGCCCCTTTTGTCAACTGAATTTTAAAAAATGCATGTATTATATGTGAAATAAAATATTAACTTAGATTTCTACTTTTGAATTTCTTTAATATAAAAATATGAAGTAATTTTACTACTGCAAAAGCTCTTTCCTTCCGTGAATTTTCTTTTAAATGTACCTAATTCTATACGCATGCGGTTGATAGATTATGTAAACAAAACTGTAAAATATGCAATTCATATCCGGAGTTGGAATCACAAAAAGAACACTGAATTTTCGTAATTCCTGCTTCAAAAAGCGTAATAAGCTGTACATCCTCATTTCCATACTTTAGGCTTTGGCGATAGTGCACTACTCAGATGAACTTGTTGAGAGTATCTCGACTTCCTAATACTTTTAAAAATATGTAGTTTTTTTCGATTTAGTTTTCTTTTACAAAGGTTCGCGTTTCTTTTACAAAGGTTTGTAAGTTTTTATTGGTATACGGTCATGGAATTATTATATATAAGTGATCCGTATTGCATGTAAGTGATCGACTCTCCAATGAAAGAAATCAGACATTTATACAGCAAAGAGAAGAATGGGGCAATTAGAGATTTTATTATTCTCATTGCGTTTAACTAATTGGTTGCTGATGTCACGGAATATCTGTTTAGCAACAGATAAAGAGATAGTACTGAAAACACATTCCTCTGTTTGGAGAAAGGAATCAACGGAATGCTCACGGGTTACATTTCTTTCACAAAACTTTGTTTAAAAGAATAAAATAAAATCATTTTTAGTAATTTTCTTCTCTCTTATATGTTGCTCTTTAGAGGAATATACTTGCTTCCACTAATTTGTAGAACGTTTGAGCTCGTAGCAGTTCAAATCAGCATTGCACTTGCACAACATCTAACAAATCTGCAGTATATTTTTAGACATTAACCCAAAATTTGCCTAGTTATTTCCTAAAAATATCATTTTTATCTCAATAATGATTAGTTAATTTTAAAATTTGCTCAGACTAGTATTTTTGAATACGCCAAAACGTTTCTAATCCTTCCAATTTCGATGAAATCACTCCCATTTTGATTAGACAATGTTGCCAATCGACGATAAAATCTTAAATAAGATCTTTTATTTATCTCCGCTATCAGAACACTGCATTGCTAAATACAACATTAAGTTAATCATTTAAAAAGTAAATTTATCTAGATTTCTTAATAGCATTTTTCAGCAAATGTTATTTTGTACGACAAGTGTCATAAGCAAAATACATTTCTAATGCTCTGTAACAGTTTGATCGAAAATTTGTAATTCTGTTTCCTATATATATTATATTCTCCATAAAAATAAAAATTAATTGATTTGTTAAAGTTTTGTAGCAACATGCATGTCTCCCAAACCTCTTTATATGCATGCATATGTTTTAGACTTTTTTCAGGTTTTTTATTACACTTCTTAATATTTACTACTTCTCTGTTACATCCTATTATGTTCAAAAAATAAAAACAGAAACACGTGCTACAGATTCTTAAAACTTAAATCCCTTTTGAGTTAAATTTTAATGTTTTTCCGCTGAAAAGATTTAATTTTATGAGTTGTTCTCAGTATCAGGTATTGCTTATATTTGAGAAGAGAAGCGAGATATCTGCATGATTTTTATATTTTTAAAATTTTCTTACATATATTTATTTTTTAGAGTTTTTTAATGATATGCACGTTTTTGAACTATTAGTCTGAATCTAAAATTTTGCGAAAGCAGTTTTGTGTCGTTAAACTGTAGACATTTAATTCGTACGGAGAGACGTTATTTATAAGGAGAGCCTGGAAGAATCCCATATTGCTTCTAGACGCGTTTTTAAGAGATGGCACTATTTATTGATTTTAGACTGCGCATTTGAAATTTGTGAGGCCGTGGCACATCGGAATGCTTTATAACACAGACAAAAGATACTAAATTCTAAGTGAGTAAAAGGCTTTACAAGAAGGTCAAATAGTTGTATTGTACTATCCAGAACTTCGCGGAAAGTTGGTAATAAACATCCCATTTTCCCTAGTTCCTACTGGGCGTAAATTCAATATGGGAAAGGGCCCCCCATATTCTTGAAGATAATGGGTAGAAGAGCGAGAGCAAAGGGTCGACGGGATGAGGATCGCTGCAACCCCATCTGTCCCTCTGTCCTTCATCGCCTGTGCACCAGAGAAGACGTCCGGCGCGTGCCTGAATTCTGCTCTCAATTGCTCTCCCCCTCTTCCTAGCATAGCTCTGCTTCTTATGTAGTTTATCCATGTTTATGAGATTAGTCATGCTCTTTGCTGCTTTTCTTGGATGATAAGGAAGAATTTTGGACAGCTGGTTCAAATAAAAAGTTTGTTCCTCGAACAGCAGACGCGATCGAACTTCTTGAGTTGTTTCTTCCTAGAAGCCATTGTAGTTTTCTGCGTAATGTCTTTGATGGGAGATCGTCGCGTACCTATTTCTTCGTTTGTTGATTGTAAACAAACGTTTGAAATTTTAAAAGCTTTTTTTTTTTTTTTTTTTGTCTGTCTGAGAAATAACTGGAACAATGATTCTTACGCTGGTATGCTTTTTATACACCAAAATGTTGACAAACTGTCAGAGAAAAGTTTTTGTGCGTTTGGAATAAGAACAAATATCAAAAGAAGTTACGCAATATTTTTTATGGTCGATAAATTTAGCTTTTTCTCACATGAGGAATTCCCATTTCAGAGGAATTTTGATGAATCCTCTAGGAAGCTGTTTAGAAAGCATTTAAATTTAGAAAACCTCGATCTTATTATATACTGAGGACATGACAAAATGTTCATAATTTTAGTATAGCTAGTAGTAGTTTTATAACGTTAGTAGTATATTTGTAGAGATATTAGGATTTTTGAAATAGAAAACCCGAAAAATGAGCAGTGCCCTGGGGACTCGAACCTGGACCTCTCGAATACGCACCGAGTGGGCTATCTTTACACGACGGAAGCATGCAGAAAGGAGGGATAAAATATCTTATATATTTGTCTGAAATATATCGTATTATATCAGAGATATCTTAAACAACCGAAAAGTGTTTACAGTAGTTCGACATTATTGATTTTCCAGCAAGTGGCATTTACAGAGATTCAGGTGCTAAACTTTTAGTATTGATTTTGTAATCATAGTAAGGTTTGAATCATCCAAAATTAGGAAAGACAGTTAGCATCAATAATTGACTAACATTTGCAACAGTCATTTTTAAAAACTTCGTAGTCTTCGTTTAAAAACTTCAGTTGAAATTTTTCATTTAAACTATAAAAAGTGATTTTATTGCCTATTTGATTTCTGATCAGACATACTGATTAGGGATGGAACATTCGAATAATTGAACCCCCCAAATCTTGGTAAAGGTTCCAGAGCCGAAACCTCAAATCTTCGCACTTTCTCTTATCGTTCAAAGTCTAACTTAAAAAATTGTTAGTCCTTCTAACCTTAAACTTGGGAAAGATATATTTTTATCAACGGATGGAAAATGTACTGTAGGATCGTTTATTGAAAGCAGAAAGCAGTTACTGCAATTTAAGTAGTGCCTCAGTCACAAATATTAAGTCGCAGCTTTTAACATGTTAACTACCAACTGTGAGATAATTCGTAGCAGCTTTCTAGCACTAGACGCTCTAAAGGGTATACTTGTTTGCAAGATTAATACTGCGATAAACAGTAACAGCTCAAGGTGAAAATTATTAAAATTGCCAGAATACCATAAAATATTGTTTCGTTGAAGTAAAAGATACGTAGGTAAAATTGCACAGATGGAGAAACAGGCTATTAGTGGAAAACATAACTTTATCTAAGACAAAACAAATTGAATAATGAACATATGAAGATGGAAACCAATTTAGATAGACAGTTCTCGTATTATTGGGAAACAGGTAGTAATGTTGATTGTGATGACTTCCTAGCATCATGTCCGCTGGAAAGTCATCACGATCAGCACTTGGAATCTATAATTCATGTGCTTAACATTGTCATGACCCGTATTGATCATGGTAATCACTTGAAATCTCTGATTCCATAGTCATACTTTTGGAATCTATGATTCATGTGCTGACCATGGTCATGAGCCGTGCTGATCATGGTCAGCACTTGAATTCTATAAGTCCAGCGTCATACTTTTAGAATCTATGATTCGATGCACTGCTACATAGTGGATACTGACCGGTATTGCAGCTCCGCACTTCACTCCACTGTTTTTTATTGCGACAACCATTCATTCCTCTCTACTGCTGCATGTCTTCTACAGGAAATTAATTACAGATTAGCTTCCGTTCCTTTCCAGTGTCATTTTCAGACGCAAAAGGAATAGAGTCCATGGTTATATTAGAGTCAGATTAAGCGATCCCAAAAAGGTAGTGCCTGATCAAGTGAAAATACGAGTATTAGTTGATAAAATCACATAACTAATCCAGGATAATGTTAAAACCTGATTCAGTGGTCTATAAAGGTTTGTCATCACCCACCTACGAAATATTTTATGGATTAGTTAAGCATTTTCCATTTTTAATTTCTGAAAAAGTGATCTTTTTATTAGAAAACTTTTGCGGGATATTTTCAGTTTCTTATGTCAGCATGAATGAAGTTTTAGGTAAGACTGCTTTTCAGCGATCAAAACCTTCTGGGCATGGAAATAATTTTGTATATTCGAATTTATTTGGGCATAGTTGAAACAAGAAAATGAAAGAAACGATCTTTGTGTAATGAATCGAGTAGAAATCAAAAGCATGGTAGCACTAAATAACATTCTCATCCAATTTAAAATCCAATTCTCATCCAATCTTTTCCCCCAATAGGAATTTTTATTCTGGTAAGGATTTTGAAACGCGCTTTGTTTGATACCACTGCGCCTTTAAAAAAAAGAAAAGGTTAATGAAAAATGGAGTACTTAAACTAATTTCTTTTCAACTTCCACATAGATATTGGTTTTATAAACCAAAAGGTTGTAACCTATTGAATGCAGCAGTGTTTTGCAAACCAACAGATTTCCTTTCTTTAATGTCTTAAACGAGGGAGAAAATATCACCTGAATCGATTACAATATACATTTGAAGACTCCGAAAACGTAAGGGTACTTTTATATTTAGTTCTTATATTTTAAGCTTAACTGGGAATGGTGGACGTGTTAGCTACGTCTTAAATGCTTGCGGTGGTAAAGCATCTCATCCATTAAAACAAAAAGTGTAGAATGCGCTTTTTTTTCCATGCATCCTGAAACTCTCCTCCCTCCGAGCACGAAATCTGTCAAGGATGTTTGAGTGTTATCTCTTACTTCATGCTTTTCAATTTTTTTCAGCCACTTGTATTACTTTTGAAACTATAGTGTTTCCATTCCTACCCCGAATGCGGGAGCTTTTTGTAGACTTGTATCTGTCGAATCTTGCTGTTCTTGTATACCACCTTTTTTATTTTTTCTGTTTCCCTTTCTTTTTTCTTAATTATCTGACTTTTTTTCATTATGTTCCCATTAACAAAATAGTGTTCTAGCTGCGAAAGACTCGTCCACCCCTACTTCCCTTTTTCTAGCTAACGCGCGCTATAAAAAATGATGTCAATTTTTGATGAACACCGTTTCGGGAGGTCTGATATTGATCTTGTTCCACTGCTGCACTTATCGCTTTGTATCGCGAAAAGCAGTGTTAATGCTGTCGTCTTTAAATATAGAACATACAGTAAAATAGTGACGATGGAACTTATTTTAGTTGTCTAAATTCGGAACGCAAATGCAATAGATATACCGAAACAAGATTCAGGTTCTTCTTTCGGTGCATGAAGACCCGGTAGTATTGGTTCGAATGTTATACGATTGATGTAATTTCCTTAAATTGCCTTTCTTCACACCATACCCGTTTTATGGGCAGCTTAACATTAAAAATTTCTATTAAAATACTATTTAATGGCCACCTGAGGCCGTATAGATAAGACTGCTGAATACCGATGGATAGATCTCGGTTGCAATTTCAGCGAATGGGCTGGCGACACAGGGTGTGTTTGCCTTTGTTCCCTCATGTAACATGAATGAAAGGCAATTTCCTTTAGCAAATCCTCCATTAAAGCATGTCTGTCTTTAGGCAGATAGGTCGTCGAGTGCTTTGCATTGTTCGAATATACAAGCAACAGACTAATTTTATATTAGCAGAAAACGTATTTACTTTAGTTGTGCCTCCAAGTTGCTTAGTTGCAATGATAGTTGCTTAGTTGCGCCTCCAAGTATTTTAGTTGCAATGATATGGCAATCAACCCATATCATTGCCTTCTTTTCATAAACCATAATTTCATTTACGGGAGACCTACTTCCTCGCCATGCCGTCTTTTCTTTTTAAACTCCTTCAAAAATGCAAAGTTGACTTACGTGTGCGCCCGCGCTATATTCAGCCCAACATGATGTTCCAGAATAGAGCTATCCAAACGCTTGGTGATCATGAACTTATTAATTCAACACTTGATGATATCACTTATTATAATTTTCTCATTGTTGTTTTTCAATCCCCCTTCTCATTACATTTCTGTTAGCATTATCCGCAACACATCTCCTTATACTATATCAGATTTCCTGGAAGCCTTCCACATTTACTCAAATTTGTCAGCTCTGATTGAGGATATTTATTCAAATCCAACTTTTTCTAAAACGTTTAGAATTATAGTCTCTAAATTTTGGCTTTAGTTTCTTTTGGCTAATATTTTTATTTCATTATAAATATAGAAAGTAAAAAACAAGTAAGATGAAATACAAACTTTGCCATAGCATCTTAACTCTTATTTTTAATCTAGTTATTTCTTCCCCATCCTAAAAATGCAAACTGCTTTTAATAAATATCTCTAAACTGAATTTTAAATCGAATGTCTTTTGAACATTTTGATAATCTTATACCGTATGCATAAAACTTTATATTCAAATGTGGCATTAGGTTTCATTTTCTAAAATATTCTACATTTTAAATAAGACTAATTTAATAGTCGAGTATATTCAATTTTATTAGAACTCCAAAGCTAAATCGGTTATCTAATTAATATTGTTTAACTCAACTTTTTGAATTTCCTTTATGAAAGGCATTTCTTTGTTATATATTACTTCAATTAATTCCGTTAAATCAACTCATCGTTAAATCGAAGCTAATGTCCTTTATGAAATGTGTTTCTCCCAAGCGGAATTTTTAAATATTGGTTTGAAACATAAGTAAAGGCCGTTTTTTTTAATTTAAAAAATTTTATTTTAACAAAACAAAATAAATTACTCAATAATATCCGAGTTTTTGGACTTATAGACCCAAGATGTCGAACTATAGTTATTTGGCTATGACCCATTCGTTTGGCTAATTCTCGAGTGATTTGACACGCATCTTCGTGCAGAAGTTGGTTCAAATGCTCTTCCTCAAACTCATTTGATCGTCGGAAATGAGCAACATCATTCGAGATCGAAATTTCCATTTTTGAATTTGGCAAGCCAATTTCTTTCAGTTCGTCCAGGCATTGCAACCTTCTCCATACACTTCACAAATCTCTCGGGCAGCTTGTGCAGCATTGGCGCCTCGATTAAACGCAAAAAGAAGAAAGTGTCAAAAATGGCTTGTTTTTGTCCATTTGACACTCCATTTTAATCTTCCGAAAAATAACAAAAATTAGCTCAGGCTATAAGGTATTTCTCCCACCTTTTAAGCGTGCCTTCGATATGTGGTGGTGTGCACGCTGGGCGCGTACTCCAGAGGTCCGTAGTTCGATTCCCGGCGAAGGTGTTGCTCATTTTTCATCTTGGCTGCTTCCAAAAATAACCTAATCTCTCTACGGTGGCGCCCGAACTAAAACGGTGGTGGATGATGACTCTCTACACCCAGGATTTCGGCGATTGAGTCCCCTAAAAACCCCAATCGCCCTTTAAAAGGGGGAGTATATAAGGTATTTCTCCCGTCTTCTTAGCGTGCCTTCGGGGTGTATAAAGCAGTATAAAGCAGTTTAATTTAGTTTAGTTTAGTGACGGAGGACGTGGGCACCACCCCTTTACCATTATGGAGTATAAAGCAGTGCGTGAATAGGGCGCCATCTTTTGGCACGTAGCGGGAATTTCAGAATAATATGCAGCGTTTCATCCATG
This sequence comes from Stegodyphus dumicola, assembly GCF_044657685.1. Classification (NCBI taxonomy): domain Eukaryota; kingdom Metazoa; phylum Arthropoda; class Arachnida; order Araneae; family Eresidae; genus Stegodyphus; species Stegodyphus dumicola. The sequence continues at coordinate 210,719,311 of NC_140770.1, forward strand.
TCGGCATTTTTTTTTTTTTTTTTTTTTTTTTTTTGGCGTGACAACGCTTACCATAAATATTGTGCTTTTTGTCTATTTTGTGAAATAAAATTTCAATATCTCTTGTGGAATGATAGTTATTTTCTCAGTGTTGGTAGCTTCGTTTATTTTGGCACTTTGTTCGTGTAACAATTACAAATTCGTATATCCTGTTCTCTTTGAGAAGATTTTCGAATGCAAAGATTTTCGAATTTCTGTAGCGAGAGGAGTAATAGAACTGCGAAAATGTGAAAAATGTGGACGAAAAAGTGAAGACATATTAATCATTTCCAATATGTTAAACATGTGAAATAATTTTTTTTTACTAATTACTCTTTTTTGGGGGAGCCAGAAGGTTAAAAAAGTATAAATGATACATATCGGCCCTTGGTTTTAAACTCGGAGGCAGATTCAACAAAACAAAATTCTTCCGCAAGTGGCTGAAAAAAATAATTAAAAATAACCCGAATATCAGCAGATTTCATCTGTTTGTTAATTCAGGTTTTCCGACAAGCGATACACTTGGCAGCAGTACAAAGAAAAAGCGTCTGTTCCACCTGGTTGAAAAGTGTAAGAAAACCATCTACGAAGGGTTACTTTTTCCTATGCGATGTGGTAAAGTCCCTTGGTAGAAACTGTATATAGTTCACAACTGGCAGAGACTCCGCCGGAACGGCGGCTTGTTCCACGCCGTTTGATGGTGATGGTGTCACCTTCAGCGGCTTTTCTAGCATATACCGTTACATCGATAAAGTATAATATAGAATCTTAAAAACTTAAGAGAAATAACTTATAGTATAAAAAATATGACATGACTCATTCGACGTTGCTTTTAAACTCAAAAATAGTGTAAACGAATTGAAAAACTGTCTGCGAAAAGTTTTACTGTGTATCAATTTAAGCGAATCTAGCGACAATGTTTAGTTTCCATTTCAATCCCAAACTTAAAAAACAAAATTCTGGTGTGGACACCACATAACTTCCTTATACAGCTTATCAAATTATACGCATTTTTTGCTGCACTTCATTTAAACTTATTTCCTCGAATTATTCTAACTTAATTAACCGATCCCTCAAATGACGTTGAAAATGAGATAAAAATTTGCAAATTTTGAAATTAAATATACATAGGCCACTTTTGCCACCGGGAGTCTAAAATTCTTTTATTATTTTTATTTTTTCATAGCGAGTATTAAAACTTTCCCAAATATAAGTAAAGGAATAGAACCGCATTACCGCAAAAGTTTGATTTCATTATTTGCCCCAAAATATTTTTAGTCCAAAGATCCCTGAAGGACTACTGTTTTCGTTTTGCGATTTTGCTTCGGAACTCTATAAACGGCGTATCGCGTTTCAAATCGTTGCCACCAAATACCATCGCCCTGTATTACATTTGAAGAAATTAAATAATGAAGAATCTGCATAAATGTATGCATGTGCCTCGCATTGTCATAAAACAACGGTACCTAGAGTTATCCAATTTTGAATGGGTAATCCTACTGCGAATATAGGCATATGAAAGCCCAAATTTGGAATTTGTTTTATTACCAACTTCATATTTCGTAAAACGTTAACGATTCTTTTATTAACAAACTCAACGATTTAAAAGCGAGCAATAGCACCACTTTACGGGGGAAAAATATCTCCAGTGCGCGGAACCGTGTATTGGAAATTCTAAAGATATGCTCATTTTAAAATTATTTTGCGACATTGCTGTTGAAATGAATTTTGTGGTTTAAGTGCAAAAACTATGATATTTAATAAATAAAGGTAACACACAAAACGTTAGAAAACGCCCCTTTGGACGTAATTTAAAATCTCAAACCTTTAAGTGTTTTTTTAAATTTATTTCACATTGCCAAAACATAAGCATAATTTCGCCATTTAAAACACTTCTGTTAGTCGAAGTGTGTGACTACGAGCAACGATTACGAAACTAAAGACAAGGTCGGATCAGGACTTTTAAACCGGGCAAGTAGTATATATATATATATGTTACACATAATATATGTGTAATATATATAAATACATATATTATGTAATATACAATACATGTATATAATACATGTATTTGTATATTAATATGTATATATACACCTTGTCCTGCTTACATAAATATAAATTATATATATATTTTTGATACAACCGATTGCAATAAAAAAGAGGGGTGCGCAACAACATGTGTCAAGCAAAAAATAATCAAAATGGATTCGGAAACAGCAAAAATGGGTTGAAATCCGATACCCGAATTCTTTGGCGATTACCATACTTCCTTTATTTCGTGCAACATTCGTGTTTCCACACCGGCATTCCAAGAATTAAACCTAATACCGAACACTGTATAAATGCTGTACGCCTGAACTATACTTAAATGCAGTAGCATTTATTTGATTGAATTACTCACGGTGGGGTATTATCAATGGTAAATGTAATGATGGTAAAATGTAACTGTGTGCTATTGTGCATTTGCAATACAGTGTATAATTAAACTTTATCTATTTCTGGCGTTAGCTTAATCTCAAACAAAACAAAAAGATATTGTACTTGTAACTGTGTATTATATGTTTAGCTTTAAGTGATGATTCAGCATCAGAAATCTCAGCATGCAGGTTGAAACATCTACTTAACGCACGCACGCATATTCGCGCGCATACATATTGTCATGGAAGCGCAGTACTGGACGCGGTTTTTAGGTGTTGTATTTCATCCTGTATTGCCCAGATGGTACAGTGGTTAGGGAAGATTACTTCAATACATATTGTCATGGAAGCGCAGTACTGGACGCGGTTCGAATCCCGAAGCAGGTATGGCTGTAAATGCTCGCCCCTTCATAGGACGTAATGATGGCCCACCTATTAGTTGCAATAAATTGGGTGCCCGCCAATGAGAAAAAAATATTTCATCGTGTTACGGCTCTTCGAATTTGTTTTTAATTTCTTGGAATGGGAACTACAGACGTTAAAAATAATTAAATTAAAAATTATTACCTGGTAATTATTTAATGGCATTATAGTGAAAGAGATTCATTAATAAAAGAGTATGTTTGAATTAATGTGTTAAAGAGTATATTTTCCAAATGGAAGTGTGCCAAAAATGATGTTTAGTATTTTTTCCCCTTCATACTAGTTACATTTTCAGTCTACCAGAAGGGTAATAAAACAGGAAAGGGGATCAAAATTTCTTCAACTGAAGTTGGTAAAAGTTAAACGGAGTTTGACCCACTATAATAGCCTACGCTTTGCGGGACATAAATATTTCTTCTCTGTTTCGAAAGACACAAATACTTAGTCTGCTTTTTTGCAAATTGAAAGAGCTTACTTACTGAAAAAAAATTAGTCTTAATTAGCACAGAAATTTTAGCAGTCACTTACATTGCTTAATCTCCAACTCACCTCCAAGAAGCAAAGCGCTTTCGCAAAGATGTCAAATACTAGATAGAGTAACCAGTTTATGTACCGTTCATCTAAAGTTTTTTCTGTGCGTCATTTCTTCACCATTGGAAAACACTTCACAAAACTGTCAAATACCAGACACAGTTGCACAAAATCGTCTACATTTGATATTGAGTATATTTTTCGAACGCGTGCTCGAAAGACATTGACGAGCCATGATTAATTCACTCTTTTAGATGAACATTTCGCAAGATACTGTTTCTGGAAAGAACATCTTTGGCAACATCAAGTTGTATTTAAGAAAAATAAAAATAATGTTAGTCACAAAGTAAATGTTCCGCGAAACACGTGTCGGTCGTTAAGCCTTTAACTAATTTCGTGCCGATCCATTCTAGCTTTTGGAAAGCCCTAACTGTCTTAGTTCCGTACAATTTATATGTTTTGGAATATGTCCAAAATGTGGAGCGAACTGTTTCCGGCCCATACGTTTCTATGTGACATTTTCATTGTCTGGCTTCCTCAAATTTCAGAATCATTACATGAAACTGAATAAGATATGTACACTTCCTAGCATTTTGTCACTTGCTGGTATGCAACATACGTGCTTCATTTTCCAGGCAACAGAGGAGATAAAATATTGCATGAATCTTTCTTTTCCCATGCGTTAGAAAATTCTTTTTTTCCTAATAATTGAAGTAACAAATCTTCTTGAAGATAAAGAAATTTTTTCATAGCTAATGCAATTCTAGCTGAAATTTCGGGGTTTCTTGGTATTAATTCTTAGCTGTCGTGGTTAACGTATTAGTAATAATCAGTATAAATAACAAATCTTTTGTTCATTTTTTCAATTATTGTAAAAAAAAATGGTTACACTACAATATTACTACGATTATACGTCTTGATATATTTTTTATGATACTGTAGGAAGCAGTTCTAATCGTTCAGGCAAGAATCCAACATTCCAAACTGTGGAAAATGCCATTTTGTGCGATGCGTTTCAACTTTTGGACAGCATAAATCCCATTTCAAACATGCATCATATATTGGCATATGTGCTTCACAAACTGGACACTGAAATCCCCTCAAGAAAACTGAATAAACATCACATGTATACGCTTACATCCATTCCAAATACAAATTTCAAAATGTAATAATTGTAAGTAATATATACAGAGTCTCTATATGGGGGATTATGGTGTTTTATGCCGTATTGTGTAGAGTCATTAGGATATTTTGAAACAAGAGACGTGAAAAATATGCAATGCCCTGGCCGGGACTCGAACTTGGACCTGTCGAATACGCGCCGAATGTGCTACGTTAAACCACTTATCACACATGGCTACAGTCCCTGCTAGATGGAACTTTTCTAAGATAGAGAATCTGGTAGCACTGGTTTAAACGGGAGGATTCAAGTACCGCCTAGCTACGGAATTGATGTTGCGGCTACGCGAGAATTTTTCAAACCTCACCGAAAATGTCTGGGCTGGACCTCAATCCCGGGTAGAGAAACCAATCAGAACGAAAGTTCTGCTTCTGAAGCCTCACGTGATCCCAATCTGAGCGATAATTGATTAGTGTTTGGCGTTCAAGTCTTTGTAGTAAGTGAAAATGGTAACCTAGCTACGTGGGATTCCTGGAATTTTGCGGGTTCTAAGAATTGTCCCTTTGGACGTCAGGTCCCGCGTAGCCGAAACATAATGTGATTGGGACTAAAGGCATGCTGAACGAAATGAGAAAATAACTTATAACTATTTCGAAGTTCTCTCTCTCTCTCTCTCTTGTTTTTTTTTTTTTTTTTTTTTTTTTTTTTTTTTTTTTTTCCGGTTGGGGCGGTAGTTATTTTATCATTGCTCTGATAAAGCGTAATAATCAATTATGACCAGTTAAATTACTAATCTGTCAGACTTAAGGAATGACCGAGAAGCTAAATTCTCCAAGTACAAAGATTCACTTTAGCTTTTTATATTTAACGAAATCAATTTTGCAAGACTTACAAAATGTAATTTTTTACACGTTCCTCCACGCTTTATACTTATATTTAGCAAAATATTATACTTCTTATAAAAAATATGATGGGGGCGTTCAAATGACGGCGCCGTTATACTTAAATTAAAGTTAGGCACTTTTAAATTGTTGATAATTCTAAAACTATAGCATGTATATTAATAAAAGCATTAAAACCTTACCCAGAACATAAGGACAATATACTTCAATCAATTTTAAAGCAAAAATTGAATTGTTGACAATTTACCAATATATAAGATTATACAAGCTTATCGAAAGCCGGGTAACAGATTGGATATATATATATATATATAAAGTTATATACTTTTGGTGCGGCCTACTGCAACCACAAAAGGAAGTGTACATCTACATATTATAGAAGTCCTATATTATTTGGTTTTGAGTAATGCGAGATACATACCTACTTACGTATGTACGTACAGATGTCACGGAAAAAAAAAATCTCTTCTGAATCCATTTTACAATCCGTTTTGAGAAAAAGGGTCCTTTGGTCTGTCCGTACTCAAATGGAATCGACAGCGGTCATAATAGATATTTTCGTTCAAATAAGATACCCGAAATTTTTCGCGATTTACTACGTACAAGGAAGTAAAAAAAATCCGATTGACGGATGAGTATCTACAATCTGTGATAAAAATAATTTCTGATAATAACAAACATACGTATTTATATTTATTTATACGCGAAAGAAAAGTTTAATAAGTAAAACTAAATTGTTCTTTATTTTTAGACTTTGTTCCATCTGGAAAATTCTCTCTGAAAACTTCATAATTTGTTTATTTTTAGTTTAAATTAAGTTATTTAGTGATTAATTAAGCACACTGGAAATATTTTAAATAAATGTCAGTCTGAAAATCTAATATTTAGCTGTCAATATATTTGAATTACAGGATGCAATCAAAAAAAAATTCTTATACATACCAAACTTTAGATTTCAGATAGAAAACAGATATGTATTTGAATTTTTTCACCTGCGATATTATTATTTATATTATTATTAATATTAATATTTTTATTTATGTGTGTTTTGATAAATACCTGATAAGAAAAATTTTTTTTTATTTTAAAATGTTTTTTTAAATATTTCGTTTATAAAAATTCGGCCCGTCAGCAGTTTTCAAGTCATTGTTGCGAATGATATTTTATTTTTAGTTACGTATAAAAGAAAGCATTTCGTTCTTCATTTTGTGTACGGTTCCTGAATATTATCCTACAATTTAATAGCAAATATCTCGGTCGTTTTTATCTTTCCTGGATCAAACTTTTTGTGTTTCAATATTTCCTTGTACTAAATAAGGAAAGTAATGTAATTACGAAACATTTCGGTTATCATATTTCACCGAAAAAAATTTTGTTTGCCGTTCTCGAATCCATGTTGACTATGTTTTGCATGGCGTCTGTACCTACGTACAGAATAAAGGACTCTTTTTTTTTAATGGATTAACTATATATTTCTGCCTAATAATTAACTATATACTTGTACTAATATAGGCTGCTAATAGCATATACGGTTTCTATGAAAGAAAAATGCTATCAGAAATATCTCCACTTTTATTAGTTCATAAAAATACGATTATTTTGTAAATAAGGTAATTGCAGATAATAATTTTATAAGTATAATAACATACTGTAACAGTGTAGAAATGAGAATTGAAAATAAATGTAATTTTTCATTGAACTGAACATAATAATGAATTAAAACTTATGGTTAACGAAATCTTATTTTCTGATTTTCGTCAGAAATTAGATCAATTTGTTTTCCGCATATTAAACTGAGAATTATTTTTAGTTATCAGGGAGTGAAGGCTTGTTATGCATATGTCTTTGTAGGAAGGTTATGCCTGTTACTGTACTCAAATGAAAACAATTCCGCTTAAAACATGTTTACCGAGACAGATATAACCCGGAAATATTTTGACTTGTGTCTGGCTGCCGCTTCCTTCTGTATTCATCCTCCAGACAACCGCGAAAATCTCAAAATGAATGAACACGTATTTACTCTTAACTTCTTCTGAACCGTTGGTTTTATTTAAAGCTACAAAGAATTTTAAACTCTTTTAAACTTGCTAAATGCATTCATTGCCCGACACAACAAGTCTTTTGTCGACAGTAAATTTGCTTTCTTTTAAATCTTTCTTCGCTTTGAAATTTGGTCGAGAATTTTGCTTAACCATCATACCGCTAGAAATCCGTATTTCCAACATTTTTCTTGCATCGTCTGCTTTTAAAAGGATAATTTTTTTCATCATTCCCCTTACAATTTTCTATGTTAATGTGCAGTATACAACATAAACATAATACAAGTAATTGCAAATACATAATTTAAAGATAACAATTGCATCAAAAATATGAACAAAAATTTTGAAAATATGGTTTATTTGATTAATGCTGTGTTATTGTTTACATAAATATTGTTTTCAAATTTTACAAATATAAACAAATTTTCAGATACAAAATCGCAAATTCTAATTGCCCCAAAGTTCAGTTCTAATTATTGTGATGTTCTCTGTTCTTGGTGCATTCGTGCAATTTTTTTAATATTTGGCATAAAATCGGTTAATTTAAATTTAAATCATTTCCTTTCAAAAAATTATCAGTCTGTTTCTTGTTTTCAGTAGTAAATTATTGATTTGACAGAAGCCTGCTTCTATTAGATTAGAAGAGGGGAAAATCAATGGTTCAGAAACAGACTTTTTTTTTTCCAAATTAAGTTACATTTTTGGTTAAATTTTCTTGCGTCTTTATATTGCATAAAAATTATGTATTTAAAAATATATAATTTTTTATTAAATATATTATTAAAATATTTTTAAAAATTTGGTATATTTTACTATTATATATATTTGATAGGATTACCTCCTTAATACATAATACAGCCTTATATCAGTAAATTGCTATGAGATTAATTAGCAGTTTTATTAAAAAGGTTTTTGTAATTAATTGTAACTCGATTATGCCGATCGATTGGTGGTGCACATTGGGCTGTCGACCCAGAATCATTTCTGACACCCCTTTAAAATTGCATCACCACAGGGGTCCGACTACATTAAGAACACGTGCGCTAGAGGAATGCTTTTAAGCAGCGTACTAATTTTCGAAATTCTTTTGAGTTTCTTATGCTGAAGTCCTAACTTCAGTTACCAAGCATCACTTATATCGTGTGGGTGGGTGTTTAGGCACTTCCTTAGAGCTACATTAAGTGGAAACATTGATACTTCTCCAACAGACATTTATGTGATTTGGACTTGCTTTTTGTTTCTTAACACCTCTTCGAGTTTCTTTTTAATTTTATATATACATATTTTTTCAAGTCTGCGATATTTTCCTATCTTTCGTTACTAATCATAGATATCATTCAGTGATGCCTAAAAGTTTTATTTAGCTTAATTATTATTAAACTGCTTTTCTTAATGCTCATTAATTTAATCATCTAGAAAGTCTTTTATATAAACTTTTAAATAACTTTTATTTTAGGCCACAACCGTCCTAAATGCAACATGTTTCTAAGATCCTGTATTAGGTCGAATGCAAAAATTTTGATGCTATTTATGCACAATAGCTTCTGCATTAAAAATAAAATCTGTTTTTTTCACTAATCCTCACTTTTCTGACCTAATCAGAGTAAGCCCTTGAATTTTATTCTGGCAGGGCGTGTAATCCTGTGTCTCTCGTTGATATGAGCCTTGAGCATCGTATAAGTGACAGTACGAATTTGCCGAGCTCCACCCCACTTTTGAAGGAGAGCGAATCCGAGAGTTTGTTACTTTTCCCTACCAACACACTACTCAAGAGAACTTTCAGCTCACCGTATATTTTCAATGTCCCCCATGTCGCACAGGCACCCTACATTTACAGATATTCCTTCTGCGGGTTTCGAACATGGGCCCTTCGTCACGGTGGTCAGCGTCACAAACCACTATCATGTTTGGGCTGCAAAGCAAAAATCTATGATGACGATGATTGGTTTGGTTTGGTTTATTTAATTACGGGAAAGAAAACTAGGGTTATCTGCCTAAGGGGAGGGATGACTTCGTAGAGGGCTTTCTGAAAGAAACCTGTTTGCATACATGTTACACATAATAATTACCATGAAGTTTTGTTTAATATAAGGATTGCAAGCCTTTCTTTGCATTTCTTCTTTTAAATTTTGTTCAAATGGGAATGTATATTCATTTCCTGTTTTGGTATTTTTCTGGGTATACAATTTTACCTTTAATGAGAAACAAGCGCAGACCTTTTCAAACTGAAATTCTTGTACTGGTTTATTTTATGAGCTGACAAAAGTGGATATTAATATTTTAAAAATTCAGTACTTACGTAGTACCCCGTTAACTGTAAAAATTAGCTACCATCGATTCATGAAATTTCGAGGAGAGGCACCCAAAACTGCGAAAGTCGTTCCTGCGGAATTCTGAAAGAACCGATACCACGTTAATAAAAAAACAATTAGCGTTCCGCCAGCATCTGTTTTTTTTTGCGCTTTGTAAAAAGGCTTTCATAGATTTCGACTATTCTGTTAGAACCGCGGATTTTGTCGAAGGCTCTGTCTGAACGTTACCAAGCATAGTGTATCTGTTTTTACATTGTGTATCAATTCTGTAAGCATTATGTATATAAAAGCGCTGCATATCTATTCAAATTAAATAAGTATTGTGTACCTGATATAATGTATTGCATAATGTATTCTCCAGAGTAAAGTTTCATCTGTAATTACTATATCATCTAATAACAAAATTTAATATTCTACAGTGTGCCTGCATGCTTTATGTATGTTTATTTGCGCATTTTACATGTGATATGTGATCTAAATGTGTCTAAATGATCTGAATGTGTCTTTAGTGTAAGTGTATACTATATATTAGCTTAAATATGTTTCATTATAAGTATGTGTTTTACTTGTATAAGTGTGTGCAAACTAGTATCTAATTTCTATTTTTATATAATGTGCTTACATGTTTTATATGTGTTATATATGTGCTTTTATATGTGTTTTACAAGTGTTTTGTATGTATCTTTATATGTGCAATTGTATGTACTTGTATGTGTATGTATATGCTGTAATTAGTGTCTAACAGTGTCTAAAAACCAAGATGTAACAAATCATCCGCCTATCGATCAAAACTAATGTATTCCTAAGACGCCTCTGTATGGCCATGTACAATTACGTAAAATTCTTCAATAAACTCCCAAGGTGGCCTCATGAGACTCCTGGGAGTTGCTGCCACTAGATAGGGGAGGGCGCGGGACATATGCCTGTTTACCTCTGTTAAACATCAGGCGTCCCCGTCCTCCGTCACCTGTCACCTGTCTGAACGTTACATGTACACATTTCTCGCAGGTAATTGTTGCTTGGTAAATTACTGTTTTGTCTGCCATATTCAAAGGACCATATCGCGTTCAATTAATAAACACTTTGTTTTATGAGAGGATCTCCTCTCTCTCTTTTTTTTTTTTTTTCCTTTTACTTATTCATGAAAAGGAAAGGTGGTTCGTTGAAAATCAATGCACCAAACGGTTATGGTTGCACCAAACGAAAGCGCAGATAGCGCGAAAGTTTTAGCATTTTACCTCGCGTTTATCCATAACTGGGGATAAATCGCTTTGCTTGGCGATTTTTTCCCATTCGACGGGATAATATGCAATTATAAGAACCAAAAATCCATAACAAACTATTTAAACCGATACCAAAGTTTATGACGCTGGAATAAAAGCAACTTTTTAAGAAAAGCTGAGTGGCTTGACATCTATGCGGAAAGCAGCTACATCCCAAAGGAGTGCCAATATATCAGGGCCACAGTATGGTTGCGAAGATCCTAGATATTAACTGACAGTAGAGACAATCAAGCACGTACTTCTGAAGAATAGGCACAAAGAAAATATCTCATAGAATTAAATCCGAAGACCCAGATGTCCGCTGCATTAGCAAATCATCTCCATGTCCAGTCTGTGTTATTAATGTTTCTAGCACGTTTTGACTTACATACTGCCACAAAGCGAGATATTTATTACTGTTTGCATTCAATTGTGAAATTAGCTATATTTCTACTATTCCAAACAAGTCTTTCTAAAGGTGCAGACATGTCTACCGTACAAGAAAAGGTCGATGCATTGAATCATTGAGAAATATTGGGTTCTGGGGAATTTATGAGGAGAGTAATAAAATTTGATATCGATTGCGTAGTTTATTTGTTCTGAATTTTAAAAAAGATTCACTGCATTATGAACAACCATGTATTTTTTAATCCTTTGCATTTTCAAGTACTCAGAAACCTGATTTTATGTTATCCTCAATCTTAGCCAGAAAGTTTACTTATTTATTTATTCTGATAAAGGCAAAGCGCATGAAGTCTATCTGTCTAAAGGAAGGAATGCCTTTCTGGAGGACATTTTAAGCGAAACTGCCTTGTATTCATATTACGCAAGGAGAAAATTACGAAAATTCTGCAGATAATGTATTAATTGGGATTTAATCAAGTCGAACTGAGAGTATTTAGCGAATTCACCGTTTTACAGGTTCTTAGTAGGCCGCTAATTTGCGAAAGCCTGATTCAGTCTGACGCTATCTATGTATCATTATTCACGTTTATAGTGATATCGCTATATATTAATCGGCCCACCAGCGTCCGAGAGGTAAAGTCGCTTAACACTGGTACTTCGGTCCGAGGTTCGAATCTCGCAAACGGGCTGGCTGCATGGTCGTTTTCGTGATTTTTCCCTTGTGTAACGTGTATACGAGCCAATTTTCCTTCGAAAGTCCTCCACGAAGGCATCCCTTCCCTTAGGCAGATAGCCCTCAAGGCTTTGCCATAATTAAATAAACCAAACCAAACTCTATATATTAGTCGGAATTTATGCCATCTAGTTTGTTTTATCGGTACGTCAATCTAATTAATCACGTGCAAATATATGCATTCTTCATGCAGGGGACATCTGATCTGCCACATTTCTGAACTGATAAATAGGAAACAGTAAAATCGAATACTTAAAATAGTCCTGTTTATTAACTGTATGAAAGTCAGATATGTTATAGTTATCGTTCCAAATGGTAAGATACTTACAACTTAATGCGCGTATTCGAGAGGTCCAGGTTCAAGTACCAGCGAGGGCATTGCGGTTTTCTTCCATTTCCTTGTTTCAAAAAACCTATGACTCTACAGTTGCGTCCGAACTAAATGCTGGTGGATGATGATTCTTCAACACCAGGATTTGGCGATTGGGTCCCCTAATCTCCAGTCGCTCTTCAAAAGGGTGACTATATAAGGTATTTTGTCCCTCCTTTGTGTATGCCTTCGTGGTGTTACGGTAACATACTCCGCGCGTATACGTGAGGTCCAGGTTCGAGTGCCGGCGAGGGCATTGCTCATTTTTCACATCTCCTGGTTCAAAATAACCGGATGACGCTACACATTTGTCAGGGATGGCCAAAGCATTCTGCAATTTAGCCTCTTCATCACCAAAAACGTAGTATGCACCGAAGGGGGGGTGATCGGCCGAATTACACCTGAGAGAAAGTGAAAGCTGCTTCCCAGTTTTGAAAACGTTCAAATTCAAGTATCTGTTAAGGTAGTAGGCGACTTTTGATTCATTATCCTTCGCCAGAAATGCTTCGTCAGTTTTCTCATAAATAGGTAGCCACTTTTTCAAAAACTCCTCATTCACTCCTGATGAATGGCACGAAAAGAAAGCTTTTAATATCAATGTAGCTAAATAAAATTCATTTCCTACTATACATTTTAAAATCTGCTCCATTGTTGGGAACTGTCTGCAGACACAACGGGGGTTGGAAGATATAGTGGTTAAGAAATCAAAACTTAGTTTTCTTTTCAAAATCACGTGACCTGGATATTTAAAGAGCATTTTGCATTTTACTTTCTCTTGATTTGTAGGTTAAAGCATTCCTTCACCGAACCCATCCGATTGTTCTTCGGTGATTAATGGATGATTCGCTAGTCAAAATGCATCCAAGTCTGCATCTGTGGCTCTGAAATGTATGTTTTAACTTTTCAGGTACAGTTATACGTGATATTATTCTCATGTAAAAGTTTCTACTAAATAATTGAGAAGAGTATATAATGCATTTTCTTCTTTGAGAATTTTCACTTGTTTTTACTTCCTTGTACGAAGTTAAGGAGGTCCATTCCATCAAATATCCATTTTCTCAATTCCCGAATCCATTTTGACTATTTTTTTGCGTGACTTCTGTACGTACGGAGCAGAATAAAAGACTCTTTTCCCAAAATGGGTTTCTTCATGACTTCTGTGAGTATGTATATATGTATTTCGCATAACTCAGAAATGATTAGCGTAGAACGTTGAAATTTTGAATATGACACTGCTATAACATCCATTTTTTATTGCAATAAGTGATATATATATAATACATACACACACACACGTTCGGAGGAACTAATTAAAATACATTGAAATAGTTCATCGGCTAATTCCGGATACAGAAAACGAGGATTTTTGTGGACAAAATACGATAACATTTAAGCGGAGTGTTTAATTTCAAAAATTTGCAATTTTCGATGTCATTTTCAACTTGCCTCAAAATAGCAGTCGAGGAAAGCCTTCGAGTGTTTTGTTATAATCAAATAAACTAAGCCAGACCTACTTAGAGAAAAAAGCGCTGATTTTCTTTGGTTTTTGGTTATTGTCTGTTCATTATGGCTACAAAAAGGACACAAATGTGTTGCCTAAAATCTTCTACTGAAATATTTTTTTCATTTAATAGAATACAGTAATGCATATTATAAGGATTTCTCCGTAAGAGGAGGGATGCTTTCATCGTATATACGAATCTCATAGTTACGGTACACATATAAAATAATATTACGTATATATTATTATTAATATTACCCATGTTTGCATGAATCTCGGTCGAACTACTACAAGATTAAAATGGCATTTTTTTTTCTTTCTGTATATTTGTTTCTTACGTTCCATCTGTGAATTTGTAATTTTATTTTATTTTTGGGTTGTGCTGTTGTATTTGTTTGTTTTTTGCTAACCTCTGTAAGCGTTGTGTAATACTATGCGATTGCTAATGGTACATAAAGTAATTCAATAAGGCATTGCTCATTAGGAAATGTATAATGTTATAAAACAGTTAATTACTCAATTTGATTTAATCAGTTAAACACATGAAAACTTAAATAGGTAATGCTAGTTTGGGACTTTCCAAAACTTCAAAATTCTACTACGTGTGTCAGAGATTCTGCTTTCTATGATCGAAAACTTAGTAAATAATTTTTTCTAGATTACCTCCAAATATTTAGGAAAAAAAATCACCTCTTTTTTTTCCCCCGAAATTGATTTGAAGTTCAGTGTTCGAAGACCTTCCTTCTAAGATAAGAAGAATTAATATCAATGAGCAGTCGATATTTTATGGAACTTCTAAAATAGTTTCCAGAAAAGTATTCCATTGAATTTTAAGAGATTTATGAACACGAGGAACTGATCTTTAGTTTTTCTGAAAAATGTTTAATTTGAGTCATTGAATAATCGCAAGAATAGGAATTAAAACATAATATATATTTATTAAATAGAGAATTTGTTCTGGAGAACCATATTAAAATTTAGACTCCCTTCTTCTCATCTCCGAGAATGTAAGAGAATTATACTCCACAATGTTGAATCTGCTTTCATAAAATTCTCCATCTTGTGTTAAAGAAACATTGTAAGTGAAAATATTTATCTAGCATTAATATATCAAGTTTTTAACCACCTTTCTTGAACATTTTGTATAGCAGCCAAAGTTTGAAATCATTACCTTTCAAATAATTTTTACCTAAAAATGATACTGTAGTTACTGCACCAATAGGTACCAATGAATGCGCACTTAGTGTACCAATGGGTACAGTAACTACGTACCTTTGTTCTACTGCTTCTGCATTGATCAAAATGTCTTCTTGGAAACTAATTTCATAGAAATATTTTATTGAAATAACCAATCCGATTCACAAGCCAAGGTATGCCATCGTGCTAGGAGTGACTGTCCGAACAGCAGCTAACCGTTGGTGTTCCTCCAAAAGCTATCTAAAGTCTTCTGTACGAGAATTCGCTCCGTTTGATTTACTCAGGTTGGGTCGCTTCCAGAAACTAGAACACCACATGTTTTAGACACAGATAAATGGATTCAGAGGGTTCAAAAGCGTGGTTAGACCCTGGCCTTGAAAAGAGGTAGTCCTCTGGTGTCTCTGCCGTGCCCTCTCTTGTCCTTGACTAGTTGAGGACTACTTCTGGACGAATGCGTGGGCTTCTGTCTCCTTTATTAACTCTCGACGACGTGAGCCAAAATTCTTCTTGTCTTTCCTGTTGTTAGTTTGAATATATGTGGTCAGGATATACAAAATATTTGTGTGCTTAAGTATTTGTGACTTTAAAACTCAGGGCGCTGAATTAAAACTAAGCTGTATGTAACATAAGTATCTTTTGTTAGGCAACTTGCCCAACTCGGCAGCTATACACATTTATACGTGGTTATGAAGAAACTGTAAGCTTAAACACGTAAGCACGTTAAGTAATAGTGTATGCTATTTTAAAATATAATAGCTATTTATCAGCTTATGATCGCAAGGCCAGTGGCCTAGAGTAAAGTCACTGATTACTGGTAGTTCGACCTGGGCTCGGTTTCAGGCAACGGACTATCTGCATGGGAGTATTCGTAGGTTTTCCCCATGTGTAACGTGGATACGAGTCAGTCTGCCTTAGAACATCCTTCACGAATTTATCCCTTCCCTCGTCTACTTTGGCGTAACCGAGCCAAACTATCTAGTAGTGAGACCTATGTTTAAAATATTTTATCTGAGGAAGAAAATATATTTACTTTCAAGATCTTAAATTTCGCAGAATCACCTATATCTTAGAAAGTTCAACTCCCCTTCCTCTTCCTTGAAAGTTGAGCACATTTTTTGGAAACACAATTCACGTTCATCTACATTCATTCAATGCATTAATTTATCAATCATTAATTTTTGAATTCATCTGCATTAATTCTGCTCTCGTCTTTTCCATTTCAGTGTATTATAACTTTTTAAAGTTTTTAATAAAGTGAACATTACTGCAAAATAGGATCACATATGAGCATTTTTGTTGTAATATTACTGACAGAAAATCTCATATAAATCAGACTTCATATATCACGAAGTTTCAAGACGAATTTTACCTGTCAAAGGACAAGTGATAAGGCTAGTGTTACGATGTTTAATAATTGGGAATTACTGTAAGACTGTCTGCCTAAGTAGGAATCACTTTTTGAAGCACTTTCAAAGGAAATTTAATTTGTTTTTACGCAAAACGCTGAGTCAATCGGCTGGATTGTCTTTCCGGCAGTAGAATCCACAGACCGCCAAAAATACGCTACAACTTAGTGCTACAACTTTATCGCTACAACTTAGAGCGCTACTTTAGCCTTTTTCATAAAGATTGTGCTTTAGAATGGTAAAACAAACAAAAATTAAACTCTCAGATTTTTAACTTTTGCACCGTCAAATAGAGCGGAATAAATCTTTTAAATGAAGTTTATACAAGACTTTAACATAGTTTCCGGTTTTGTTTTTGTCAAAATCGCTGGATGTTTTCTACCATTTGACGCGAAATAGATTTGTTGGGAATAAAGGAATGACTATGGGTTGTTAAAAAATGGTTTTCCAGCTGAATTACTTCATAGACAAAGCATCATTGACGCTAAAGAGATGAAGCTAAAAATATATAAAAATGGTTTTATAAAATAAGCTTTTATTTAAAGCTTGTAGAGACATTAGGTTATTTCGAAGCAGGAGACATGAAAAATGAGCAATACCCTCGCCGGGATTCGAACCTTGGAGCTCTGGAAATCGCGCCGAGTATGCTGACCATTACACCACGAAGGCGTGCTCAGAAGGCGGGAGAAATACCTTATATATTTCCCCTTTTAAAGGGCGACTGGGAAATAGGGGACCCAGTCGCCAAATCTTGGTGATAGAGAATCATTATCCACCAACGTTTTTTAGTTCGGACGTCACTGTAGAGACATAACGTATTTTTTTAAAACAGGAGAGATGAAAAATGAGCAATGCCTTCGCGGGGACTCGAGCCACGTACATCTCGAATACGCGCCGAGTGTGCTACCGTTTCACCACGAAGGCATGCTCAGAAGGCAGGGAAAGTACATTATAAGCTCGCAAAATCAATAATGAAGTAAAAGGAGAAAATAATTTATCATAGAGTTTAATGGGAACGAGAAATGAAATAATTTTCTGTACAAAATTTATATCACGACTGTATAAAGACAGGGCGAGTAAATATCAAAATCAAATAATCGAATTGCATTGTCAAAAGTATCTTTATAAATTAATAAAGCGCGCCGCATGCTATAAAAAGTTGTAGACAAATTTTGTTAAGAAAATCAATTATTCTTTTGTTCCTGTTAAACTGTATGATAAATCATTTTTGTTCTTTAAGTTCGTTAATTAAGTTATGAGTTTTAAATAAAACCTTTTATAAGAAAAATATTTTTAATAATTTTTTTTTTTTTAATTCGCAATAATGTTGTACCTATTTTTAGCTAATATCTTTGACACCGCGGACCACAGGTTGCTTTAGCGTAAGTTAATCTCTTTGTTAAAATCATAATGTATTGAATTATTTTGAGTAATAACGTTGAACAGAAAAATGGGAAACACCTACGACCTTATAAAGCAGTTCAAATTAAAATTATATAAAAAAAATAGAAGTATTCTCGAAACAATTATTGCTATAGTTAAACAGACTTTTCCCCCGAGCTCATGTCTTGAAGTTCTGAATGTGAAAAGTAGTTGACCTTTTTGCCGAAAGATGGTTATCAGAATTCACTGTAAACCATTGTTCTTTATATTTCAAAAGTCCTGTAACTGTAGTTAGACGTATTTGACAAATGTTCTGTTAAAGCATTCATTGTTTTTGGCAACTACTGATAACTCTGGCATTCTATGTATCTTCAGCTGATGGAGCGAGAAAAAAAAATTGGTTTGTAATGTAAATCTTACAGTAATGCAATTATGAATACTATTTTTCATGTGATTGTCATTTAAAGAACCTTATTAAAAAATAAACATCATTCTACAACTGATTTTATTCAAGACGACTTTAATTCATGAAATGTTTCTCTGATCCACGTGATCAGATAAAATGACTGCCCATGATTAATGCGCGATGATGCAAATATAGATAAATAGCATGACAAATAACGTATCCTTTATGAACTAAAGACGCAATGATTGGAGGTTAATGCAATGTTAAGTCCCTTTTCTATCTTTTAAGTGCCACCCACTAGAAATCAGACTTTGCCAAGAATTGAATTTATTTTCCTTTGCCTTCTCCATGGAGAAAGGTTATCTGGTCCTAGAGAAAAAAGTTTTCTCGCTCCGAGCACGTGCGAATGAGCATTTCAAAAAAGGCGTCACGCCTTTTTTGACTCATCGTTTTGGATTTAATCCTAAATCAAAGTCGAGTCTTTTTATGCGCTCTTGTATTTATGTTTCTTTTATATCAAGATGAGCGATTACTGTGTCTTCAAAGTTAGTATCTACGAAAGCGAAAAAGACATGAAAGATAAATATAACTCAGCTCTTGTCAGCACGTTCCAGATATTGGCTAAAATACTTAACTGAAGAAAAGATTGAAAAGGACATAACTTTCGCTATAAAACGCCGATTGCGAGATTAAAATCTAGTTATTTTTATAGTTCAGCCAGCCAACTGCTGATTTACCAGAGTTATTCCCTCGCGTATTTTTTCCCTAACATTTTAGCGCCAGGTTCTGACAATTTTAAAAACATTCCCGTAATTTTCCAGTTCCTCAATGCGTTTAGAGAGCGATATCCACTAAATTTTAAAGTGGATTCGTCCAGATAGTGATTTGCTTCGTTTTGCTAATGGAGAAAGACGAATTCTCGCAAACTACCTGCGAAGGTCACGCCGAGCCTCTCCCTTTTAACTGTTGAACTTTATGGCAGCCTAATACAAGAACCGAGCAATCACAGCGAAGCAAATACGAATTCACATTCTGATTAAGATTTCGCTCAGCTGGACGTTCACCTTCTTAATATATTTATGGGTGATTTGAAGTCTACGAAGTAGCAGAGATAGCAGTAAGAAAGAGCGAAATTTAAGTTACAGAGAAATAGTAATCATGATACCTTATTAGGTATTGTAATCCTAATATTATTACAGATTCTTATTTTAATGGGGGCTTCTTTTAAAGAAAGAGTACTGGCATAAATAGCTGGAGTTTATTATAACTGCTTTTTATTTGTTGTGTTCTTTCTGTAATCGCGTCCTTCGGAAAATAAATTATACATATAAATTTCCTCTCTCGATTTTCAGACGAGAAAATGAGCAAAAATTAATTAATAAGTAAAAATTAAATTTTAGCAAATTAATAAATTAACTTCGAAAGATAAAATTAGTAAAATTACGCGAGGATACACGATTACTGAAAATCACGAGAGCAGTTAAAAAAAACACAAGAAAGAGCTATAATTGGATTTTCTAAGAAAACCTGTATTTCCGAGCTACAGTCCGATGTTGATTTGTCTGACATGCTCACTTCATGTGTATGACTTATGCTCACTTTTCTGACTGTAAATATCAGCCCAAGCCCACGAAATACCTCGTGGCAAGGAGCGCAAGATTACGCCTGTCGTGGCCTTGAGCACCTAACAGGTGACAGTGCGATTTAGCTCAGTTCCGCCTCAAATTTTGATTAAGAACACCCCGGTGGAAGGGGTCCGAGGGTCTCCCACTCCTCTTCCCTTCTGCTAAACCCATGGAGGTAGGAAGTAAAAAGGAGTCGCCCTAAACAAGTTTCTCCGTACCCTGCTCTGAAGCACAGGCGATCCCTACGTGGTGACCAAAACATTGGGTCATTTACCATTGAGTTCTATGGGATTTGACGCGTTCGGGTGTAAATATTTTGTAATGACGTCGCAAATATACATATAAATGTATATATTTTCTTTTTCTGCAATACTTCAGAGTCCTAAGTATGTGAAAACAAGATATTTTTAAACAACGTTTCATTCTGAACGGAATTAAATGCTATACTTTTCACAGGACAGTTTTCTCAGAATGGTTTAATTTGAATGAAATATTTTCACAAGTTTTCGTTAATTACATTAGAAAAAAAATTAAGGTAATTTGATTTTATTCGGTTAAAGTACAAAAATTAAGATCAAAGTTTATTGTATTATTAATATTAAAATTATGTATTATTTCTTTTATAGAGCTTCTTCCTAAAATACTTTCTTAAATATGACATGATTTTTTGGCTTCTTTTAAATCGAAAAATGTAAGTCAATTTATAATTAATGCTCTATTCCGTTCATTTTAAATTAGAGAATTATTAGGAATTAGAGAAATACTTTAAATAAGTATTTCGCTAATTCCTAATAATTAAATAGCTATTAAATAGTATTTGACTTTCTCTGAACATTTCTGAAAAGGAATAAAATAAGTTTTTTTTTTTTTTTTTTTTTTTTTTTTTTTTTAAAGTATTATTTAAAACTTGTAACTGAGTTATTATAAAATGTAAAGGGAATAATTCTTTTAATTATACTTATCAAAATTTTTTTTACCCTTTATTTCAACAATACATATTCCAAAACTCTCTATTACGTTCTTAAGTGCGCATCTCATAGCATTTGCTTTACAATACCTTTTAACAGATTGCTTTCCAATACGAACAATTCTTGCTTAAATAGTTTTATAACGTATTTGTCAACAGGATTTCAATTTATGTTTACAATTCAATATTAAGGTTATTATATATTTAGATAACATTTATAATCATTATAAATTAGATACATTTAATCATTAGATTTCTTCACAGTACTTTCACAGTTGTTTATAAGTGAATAAATTCTTCATTTCAAATACATTTATAAATAATTTAATGAATATTTAAGTATTTTGTCAAAGGCAGATACATGCTTTTTGCAAGCACATGCATAAATACCCATACATATTTCCTATTTATCATTTCCGGCATGTGCAAATCTTTAATGTCTGTGCATTCATTATATTTTTCGAGTAAAGTAATTTACACTATTTTAGCATATACCCGAAAGTTTTACATAAAAAATATATATGAATATAATTTGAATGAAAATTATAAGTATTATTTTTAATACCCACTCAAAGGTCAGTTTTCTTCAAAATTCCTCCACGATGGCATCTCTCTCTTTAGGCAGATAGCCCTTGCATGCGTTACTCTATTTAATAAAAACTTAATCTGACCTATGTGCCTAATTACAAATATTTTAACATACATAATTTTATATTTACATTTAGCCATCAAGTTTCAAACTTTTCAAATCTTCTAGAAAATAAATTTTGGCAGATCTCTTTTAGCAATTTTCTTAAAATGTATATTTTTGTAGTGCAACAGCTTAGAATTTTACAAAACAAATTCATAATCAAAATCGCTGTTGTTAGTTATCGAAAAATAACCAAGATGTGATTTTTGCGTAAATGTCAGTAAACTATACAAATTGCTATTATCCATCACACTATGAATGTTTCTTTCATGCGAGAGTGTCCCGTTTTCGATTTCTATGGAACTGTCGTGTGTCGAAATACTATCAGAATCTTGTCAAGCGAGCTTCTGAATGTAAACAAAGAACACCCCGTTTGGTGACCCAAGCTTCAAAGCAGTGCTTCACTTCTAGCGCGGAATGGCCCCTCCTCCCTTTCCTACCTCCATGTGCTAAACCATACGTGAGGTCTTTCGGCTCCCCGCATTGGAGTGCCGCGACGCCGGACCGACACTATACATTTACAAACATCCATGCCTTCTCCGGGACTCGATTGGTTTATTTAATTACAGCAAAGCACACTAGGGCTATCTGCCTAAGGGAAGGGATGCCTTCGTGGAGGACGTTTTAAGGGGAACTGGCTCGTATACACGTTACACATGGGGAAAACCACGAAAACGCCCATGCAGCCAGCCCGTTCGCGGGATTCGAACCTCGGACCGAACTACCAGTATTCAGCGACTTTACCGCTCGGCCGCTGGTGGGCTCTCCGGGATTCGAACCCGGGCCCTTCGTCATGTTACTCAACGACGTTAACCACTATACCCGTTGGGCGGCTTATGTTGATTTGATTACTTAAATTAAATCGCCTCCAAAACAGCTGGAATAACATTACGCTTACATTTTGATAGGTGTTAAAATAGAACAGAAGGTTAGTGGATTTTCACTTGAATTTCTTATGAATAAGTTATTTACTTTAAATGAGTTATGTAAAAAAGCTTAAGTATGAACATTACATACAATTATATTACATAATGTCGTGGATAAAAACAGCTGCCATCTGTTATCACTGCTGTTATCCTGTGCAGTTTTATTCCTGTTTTTGTATTTTTCATAGTTTGTTGTTATTAATATTTTATTTTTTAACGCAAGTTTGAGGAGGGAACCAATTTTTCTATCATTGTGAACGAAAACCTCACATGCCCAGTTAATCAGTTTTCGGTAATTTGAGGTTTGAAGGAAATTGGCAAAATTTTCTTGACGAAAAACTGTGTAGTTGCTCAAGAAATGAAAATTCAAAAGTTACAATTTTATGATATATTTTCACTCCTAAATTTTATGGGTATCTTTCGAGAAATTTTCCGAAAGCTATCCTATACAATTTCTAAAAATTAATTTCATATTTTTAGCGAAAAAAGAAATATAAATACGAAT